>NC_138893.1:36342770-38742770 GCF_965194825.1 Balaenoptera physalus
CTGTAGGTAGATGACTTTTTTTTTTTTTAACTATTACAGATGTTTTCAAACATAAACAAAAGTAGAGATAATAGTTTAATTAATGCCCATAGACCCATTACTCAGCTGCAACAATTACTGACATTTTGTACATCTTATCATTTCACTTGTAAGTACTTCAAATCCATTTCATAAAGGCTTTTAAAAATCATAACCACCATGCCATTTTATACCTAAACAGAAATAACAGTAATAACTTAATATCATCTATTACTTCCTAAATTTCTATGATGGTCTCAGAGATATCTTTTTATAGTTGCTTTGTTTGACTCCAGATTCAAATGAGTTGATGGCTCTTAAATGAGTCCCCGTTTCTAATCCTGCCCATCAGGCCTCTCTCTTGGGCTGTAAACCCAGGTGTCTAGCTGACCTTTGATACTTTTATTTGGAGACCTCAGAGGTATTTCAGACTCTTTATGTCTCTAACTTCCTGTGTCCCTAAGAGCTGATCCTCATCTTGTGCATTACTTGTCCACCCAGTTGTTCATGCCAGAAACCTGGGGTTCATCTCATTCACTTGCTGTATCCAATATGTTACCAAATACTGCCAATTCTATCCCCTAAATATCTTTTCAGTCCATCTTTCCATCCTCCCTGCTGTCTTGGTTTAGGCCATCATTTTCCCCCAGATTTCAGCAACAGCCTCCCAAATATTCCCCTATTTCTAGTCCTGCCTCCAAATATTCTTTCCATTATAGCCAGGGACCTTTCTAAAGTGTAAATCTGGTCATATCACTCCTCTACTTAATCTCTTAAATAGCTCTCCATTGTTTTCAGGATAAATTTTAAAGTACAAGGCTTTCCAAACTCAGTGCTTGCTAACATCTCCAGCTCCATTTCCCCCTTTCACTCCTGAGGCTGTAACTCTAGCCATACATTCCTCTGTTACTCTATGCCCTTTCTCACCTTGGGCCTATGCATATGCTCCTTCTACCTGTGATGCTCTTTTATTTTCCTCTTCCAACCCTTTCCTCATTGATTTAAGTCCTTGTCTTTACATCTTTGCTTAAACAACACTTTTGGGAAGTCTTCCCTCATGCCCCAAGCCTGAGTGAGTGCCTGCTCTCAGGATGCCTGGAGTACTCGGGGGTACTCAGTTCTAGCTCCTTTTGTAACATTTATTCCACAGGTTTCTAAATGCTTATTTGATATCTTATTTGTGGTTATGGTCTATGTCAAGCATAGTGTCTGTTATCAGGCAAATGCTCAAATATTAGTTGAATGAATGAAGCAATGGTTCTTCTAAGTCCCAAGTTCTTTCTAGTATACCACTAACTTCTTAGTGTTGTAGATAATTGTCTGATAGCCATTGCTCTAGCTTCTAGGCCTTAGAAAATTCAGTTGAATTTTCAGAAAATAGTTGAAACATGGAAAAATCGTAGTGTAGGGTAAAGTTTGTAAGCTTGTTCCTGTCTTAGGGCTGACTACTCACTTGCCTTGGAATATTTTCACCTAGTTGATTCCTTGTTGTTTAGACTTAACTGTAAATATCACCCCTCAGAAGGGCATTTCCTGACCACACTGACTAATATAATCACGTGGTTACTATCACATGTCCTAGTTTTAGTTCTCTGCATAGCTCTTATTGCTGTTTCTTTATTGTTCTTTTGTGTCTCTCTCTCCCCAAAGGTGACAAGGGACCTTGTCTATCCTGTTCATTGCCGCAGAGTAGGTACTCTCTCAATATATGTTGAATTAATGGAAAAATTAATGAATGAATGACTGCTATAGAAGTTGAGGTGATACACTTTCAGGACTGATAAGGGAAAATGACAAGCTTATTTCCTAAGCGATAAACTTTTTCATAAGTAAACAGATCCTTTGTGGGTCCTGTTACTAGTTAGACATGAGATCTTGTGTTCAACCTTTTCCCGTGCCATTCCTAATTTTCCTTTTCTTAAGGGTATGTGGAAAGCTTTTTGATGGATGCTCTCCATTGGACCACTCTGTACAGTAGCCGAGACATGGAAACCACCAGTGTCCATCAACAGACGATTGGTTTAAGAAGATGTGGCGCACGCACACACACACACACACACAATGGAATATTACTCAGCCATTAAAAAGTATGAAATGTTGCCATTCGCAGCAACATGGATGACCTAGAGAATATCATATTCAGTGAAGTAAGCAGACAGAGAAAGACAAATGTTATATGATGTCACTTATATGTGGAATCTAAAAAATGATACAAATGAATCTATATACAAAACAGAAACAGACTGATAGACATAGAAAACAAGCTCAAACTTATGGGTACCAAAGGGGAAAGGAAGTGGGAGCGGGATAAATTAGGAGTATGGGATTAACATCTGTTAATATACATAAAATAGATAAGCAAGAAGGATTTACTAAATAGCACAGGGAACTATATTCAGTATCTTATAATAACCTATAATGGAAAAGAATCTGAAAAAGTATATATATTCAGTTCCATATATATGTGGAACTGAATCAGTATGTTGTACACCTGAAACTAACACAATATTGTAAATCAACTGTACTTCAATGAAAATAAATAAATGTGCCAGCACCATTTGTTGAAAAAGTCTATCCTTTCTTCTCCACATTGCCTTTGTCAAAAATCAGTTGTCTGTATGTGTGTGGATTTATTTCTATTCTGCTCTATTGGTTAATTTGTCTAACTTTATGCCAATATCACACTGATTTAATTACTGTAGCTTTGTAAGTCTTGAAAGAAAGGTAGTGTTGGCCCTCCAACTTTCTTTTGACGATTCTAGATCTTTTTCATTTCCATGTGAATTTTAGAATCAGCTTGTCAACTTCTGTAATGATTTTAACTGAGATTACGTTGAATTTATGTAGATCAGTTTGGGGAGAATTGACATCTTAACAATATTGGGTTTGACATCTTAAGAATATTGGCATCTTAAGAATATTGAACAAAATATACCTCTCCATTTATTTAGTTCTTCTTTAATTTCTCTTAGCAGTATTTAGTAGTTTTCAGTTTACAGGTCTTTCTCATCTTTTGCCAGATTTATCCCTAAATATTTCATATTTTTTGATGTTATTGTAAATGGTATACTTAAAATTTCAATTTCTGATGATTCTTTGCTAGTATATAGAAATACAGTTGATTTTTGTATATTGACCTTTGCTAAACTTTTGCACCCTTGCTAAACTATTTCTAGTAGATGTTTTATAGATTCTATCAGATATTCCAAGTTGTGGTTTAAAGTATTGAATGAATCAGAAATACTTTGTTGCACTCAGAGAAACTTGGCCAGAAGGGTTTTGAGTTATTAAATTTGTTCCTCTAAGTGAATTGAAGCAGTTGAGGCAATAATAGATTCTTGCTGTTCTAATTGAACCTTAGGAGGAAATAAGACAATAAAATATATATATCTGATAAAATATATATAATAAAATATACTTATATCTGATTTAGATATAAGTACTCTAGGAGAGCGGACCCTGGAGACGTGCTCTCTTGTAAAGATCCTTTCTGTTAGGAAAAGGCCTAATTGTGGGACTAACCGCAGGGCTGCTATGGGTGCCATTACAGGCATCCTGGCCCAGCAGTGCCTCGGGGCCTGGGCCCACCCTTCTGGCTCTTTGCAGAAGAGGCCTCAGGAGGTGCTCAGCACCTGGGCTCTGATCTAGGAAGGGTGGAGAGTCATAGTCGCTAATAGTGCATCGTCCACAGCCACCTGCAAGCAGTCCCACGTTCACGAGAATTTCTTCCCTGAGAGCAGAGGTAGAACAGAGGAGCAGGCAACAGGCAGTTACTACCACTTCATTTTAGATTCTCAGTATTCAGTAAACAGGCTTCTTTTCTTCCTTCTTCTTCTTCTTTTTTTTTTTTTTTAAGTGTTGAGTTGTGCCGGTGGCCTCTATGTTTATTTCATTCTGGAGTATACCACAGCTCTGCTCAGATTTGGGTCATTTCAGGTTGAGTGAGCTACAAGTTAGCTTCCATTCTTGGAAACTTGGGCTCATTCGTTTCTCATATCTGCCTGATTTAACTTCACAAAGCTATTGTAAAGATCAAAGGAGATAATGCTGTGAAAATGTTTTGTTTACCATTTTCTAAGTATGAGTAAAGGATATTTATTATTATTTAATGAATACTTTTTGAATAATTACTTTATTTGATGCACACTAAGTATAGAGCAGAGAACAGACCTAGTCTGTTCTTGTGTCCCTTAAAGTTGATTAAGGGAAGACAAATATTGAGCAAATAAGTAAAAGAGAGATTATATGAATACAATTGTAATAAATGTTATGAAGGAAAAGTATGAGTGCTGTGAGAATGTAAAATCTGACTTGATTTGGGATCTCAAGAAAGACCTCTTTGAGAAAGTGACATTTAAGCTGAGATCTGAAGGATGAATAAAAATTGCCCAGGTGAGTAACGTAAGGAAGAATATTTCAGGTAGAAGGAACCATGTGTGAAGATAATGAGGCACGATGGAGATCGAAGTGTTTGAAGAAGTTTATAAAAAGGCCTTGGAGAGTCAGAGAAAGATGATCAATAGATGAGGCTTGGGGGCTTCCCTGGTGGTGCAGTGGTTGAGAGTCCGCCTGCCAATTCAGGGGACACGGGTTCGGGCCCTGGGCTGGGAGGATCTCACATGCCGCGGAGCGGCTGGGCCCGTGGGCCACGGTTACTGAGCCTGCGCCTCTGGAACCTGTGCTCCGCGACGGGAGGCCGCGATAGTGAGAGGCCCGCGCACCGCGATGAAGAGTGGCCCCCGCTTGCCGCAACTGGAGAGAGCCCTCGCGCAGAGGCGAAGACCCAACACAGCCATAAATAAATAAATTAATTTAAAAAAAATACATTAATAGATGAGGCTTGGGAGGTAGGTAGGGTTAAGATCATGTAGGATCTTGAGGCCACACCAAGGGTTTTGGGCTTTTACAGAAACCTCTCCACATATTTCAGCAGAAGGAAATTGGTTACACATGTACTGGAGGGCTGAAAAGCAATGGGTTTCCATTAAGATAACCTGATATTAGTACTACAGTTAGAGGTTTCCACCCCATAGAACCCAGGAGTGCCCCAAAGGACCCATGTGGCAGGTGGTGGGACCATGGAGTAGGATGGAGTAGGGGCCTTGGTGTAGGAGCTAGGATCACCAAAGGACAGAGCCACTTCTTAAGTTGCTGTCAGAAGGAGAGAGGAGAGAGAGAGAGAGAAAAGAGTGAAAAGAGGAGAGAGCTTTCCCCCACCTGCCTTCTGCTCTCCTGCCACTACATCCTATTAGTAGAAGCTAATAGGAGAGTGTAGTTTATAGACTCTTGGCCACAACATTTTGGAGCAGAGTAGAAAAGGGTGGGTGTTGAACAGAGTAGAAATGCTGGGTTAGAGACAATAAGAGTGTGAGTCAGTACAAGTTTGAAATGAGAGGAGGGATAAGAATCCCTGAATTGCAGAAAGATTGATATCATGTTAGTGACAGCTTCCTTCTCGGGGTTCACAAAGTCATCTCTCTTTATGGGTCATATTATCTAGTGAATTCCCCCGTTGCTTAACTTAAAGCCTGTTGATCTTACATTCTCTTTCCAATAGATACCTATGAGTTCTACAAAAGGATCTGATAATAATAGATATCATTTGTGGAGTATATTTGTGTTACAGCACATTACAATGTCTCATTTAATCCTCACAACAGACCTACAAAATGGACACTTATCTCCACTTTATGGTAGAGGTGACTGAGACTGAGAGAGGTAAGCTAATATATGGCAGTTCTGATGTTTGAGCTAGGGCTTTCTGACCCAAAGCCTGTGCTCCTACCCTTATAGCACAGTATCCAGCCTAGAATTGGGATGAGTTCCTCACTATGGGCCTTCAAGTGTAAGTTTTCTCTCTGGTGTTCAGTTTCTTCTTACTGGTGAGAAAATTCCCAGTGGGAATTCTGTGTTAGTTGAGCAGGAGACCCAGCACTCAGGATCTTTAGAGTCTTGAACTTATTTTTTACTAATGATACTTCAAATTTATAGTCAAGAAAATTTTTTGATTTTTTTTTTTTTTTTTTTACTGTAAGGTACATTTTCTCACTTTTACCCATCAGTCATAAAGTTCCCTTCATAGTGGAAATCATAAGATTTATTCCCCTCTCTATAGGTTTGTTGTGAGGATTAAATGAGACATTGTAATGTGCTATAACATAGCAGGTATTCAAATTATGTTCAACATTGTTTGATTTTTAATATGCTTATTTTGTTGAGAACACAAAGTTTAGTTAAGAGATAGACCAGTGTGAAAAGTTTTGATGAGGCCACAGTGACTGAAAGGGAAAAGAATTCTTCTGGAAGGAGAGCTGAAATTCCTTTTCAGTACCATCTGACCCTTTTTTTTTTTTTTAAAGGAATTCCTTTATTTTTATTATTTATTTATTTATTTTTGGCTGTGTTGGGTCTTCGTTTCTGTGCGAGGGCTTTCTCTAGTTGCGGCAAGCGGGGGCCACTCTTCATCGCAGTGCGCAGGCCTCTCACTATCGCGGCCTCTCTTGTTGCGGAGCACAGGCTCCAGACGCGCAGGCTCAGTAGTTGTGGCTCATGGGCCTAGTTGCACCGTGGCATGTGGGATCTTCCCAGACCAAGGCTCGAACCTGTGTCCCCTGCGTTGGCAGGCAGATTCTCAACCACTGCGCCACCAGGGAAGCCCCATCTGACCCTTTTTTGAGGTTGGTAGCAATGTAAAAGCTAAATAGTGTTTGGAGATCATTTAAACCTGAAGAAAACCCACAAAATGCCATTGTGATTTACCTACAGTTTAATTGAGAGAAACACCATGCACACATTAGTAAGGGAGTGCTATTTTAAAATATAGCATGGAATGTGTTTGGTAGAAGTAGGCCAGTTGGTTGCTGCTGATTGTTAGGTTTCTTAGAAGCTTAAGTATAGTGAGTTGCCCTTTCTGTACAAAGTCTATTGAAAAGATAAGTTATCTAGATATATACCAAAGTTTCAGGTGATACAATAACTGTAGATTTCATCTTGAACATCCATAATAATAATGTATTAACATCATATGGATAATGCCAGAAGACCTTGACCATTTTGCTTAAAAATGTCGTTTCTTCCAAACTGGATTCCTATGCTAGTTCAGCATTAGTTCTTCTTCTTTTTCTTCTACTTTTTTGCAAATTAGAAGCCAAGGTCTCTAACAAATCATCCATGCAGAGATGTTCTGTTCTAGGCACTGTACCACTTCAGGTTTTTCTGAGAGTTGCTACCATTCCTAACATTACTTTCTTCTTATTTCTCATAACATAAACAGTTTAAAACACCACAACTTTCCATAACATTAATTCCTGAAAGAACTATTAGGCTGTGAAACAAACCTCAAGGCAATGTAGTCATCATGAAAATAGTATCATCTGGTTGAAATTTGTTACCTTTTGTATTCCATGTTATCTACTCAAGGTGAAGTTCTTGTGTATTGTACACACTTCTGGCACGTTGCCATGGTTGGCTTACTGTCGGCAGCTGTTATATAGATAATCAAGGTTGGAAAGACCTTACATATCACTTACTCTCTGTTTCTTAAGTCTTTGAAGTCACCTGGGTTCCAAGTTAAAAGAAACTATTCATGCCTTGCCATGAATGGAGAAATCTAAATCTATTAGCTGTAGGGCAGAGGAGCAGTTCTAAAACTGTTCATTCCAAGGACCTCATTTTAAAAAATTATTGAGGACCCCAAAGAGCTTTTCTTTAAGTGAGTTATACCTGTTAATATTTACTGTCTTAGAAATTAAAACTTAAATTGAAAAATATTTATTTCATTCCATTAAAAATAACAATAATAAGCCCACTAAATGTTAACATAAGTAACATTTAAAAGTAAAAAATAACTATATATTTTTAATTAAACTTTTTATTTTGAGATAATTATGGATTCATATGCAGTTGCAAAAAATTATACTGAGAGATCCCATGTATCCTTTACCCAGTTTCCCTCAAAAGTACATTCTTGCAAAACTGTAGTGCAATATCACAACCAGGATATTGACATTGATACAGTCAAAATATAGAACAATCCCAATACCAAAAGTATCTCTTCTGTTGTCCTTTTATAGCCATATCCCTCCTCCCCCGACAACCAACCCCTTGCAACCACTAATCTGTTCTCCATTTCTGTAATTTTGTCATTTCAAGGATATTATATAAGTGGAATCATATATATGTAACCTTTTAGGATTGGCTTTTTTCACTTAGCATAATTTCCTGCAGATTCATCCAAGTTGTTGTGTGTATCAGAGTTTGTTAGTTTTCATTGCTGAGCAATATTCCGTGGTATGGATGTACCACAGTGCATTTAACCATTCACTTGTTGAAGGACATGTGGATTGTTTCCAGTTTTTAGCTATCACGAATATGGCTGCTATGAACATTTATGTATAGGTTTTTGTGTGAACATGTTTCCAGTTCTCTGGGATAAAAATTCCCAAGAGTATAATTGCTGGATTTTATGATAGTTGAATGGTTAGTTTTATAAGAAATTGTGAAACTGTTTTCTAGAATTATTGTACCATTTTATATTCCCAGCAATGTAAGAGTGATCTCGTTTCTCTGCATCCTTGCTGATGTTTAGTGTTGTCCTTATTTTTTTTTGGGGGGGGGGAGGTGTATTTTTTCCCAGTGTTTTTATTGTGTAAGAATACACAACAAAATGTATCATCTTCACAATTTTTAAGTGTGCAATTCAGTGGTATTAAATGCATTCATATTTTTGTGCAACCATCACCACCGTCCATCTCCATAACTCTTTTCCTCTTATAAAATTGAAACTCTGTGCCCATTAAACAACAACTTCCCATTCCTTCCTCCCTAGCCCCTGGCAATCAGCATTCTACTTTCTGCCTCTATGAATTTGATTACCTAGGTACCTCATATAACTGGAATCATACAGTGTTTGTCTTTTTGTGACTGGCTTGTTTCAGTTAGCATAATATCCTCAAGGTTCATCTATATTGTAGCATGTGTCAGAATTTCCTTCCTTTTTAAGGCTGTATAATATTCCATTGTATGTATGTACCACATTTTTTTATTCATTCCTCAGTTGGTGGACACTTGGTCTGCTTCTGTTACTGAATCAGGTTCATTTCCCTGACGCACAGCAAGCCAAAACACTGAGACACTGAGGTTTGCAGCAGAGAAAGGGTTTATTCACAAGGCAGCCAAGTGAGGAGACATAACACACCTCAGATCTGCCTCCCCAAAGGCGAGGGGCTTGAGATATTTATGGGATAAAGAAGCAGGGTCTTAGGCATGAGAAAGGGTGATTGCAGGTAGGGAAAAGGTAAGGTAATCGGTGTCCTGCACAGGTGTATCCATTTTTTAACATGCATCACGTGAAGAGTTACATGCTTCTTCATGTGATGGTGTTCAAAAATGGAGGCCCTAGTGTGATCTGAGGGTGGCGTTTTCAGCCCTCTGACGTCAAAAGGTCCTTCATCAGACAACTGAGCAGGCCCAGTTTTAGGGTCATTGGTCCCAACCAGTCTTGGCAGGCTTGAACTGGACAGGAGCCGACTCCAATTTCCTGGAAAACAACTTAATTTCCACCATTACTATAGTGGCCCATATGTCAGAGGCATTATCTATAAGGGTGGTTAATGAGTTAAAAAATAGTTAAGGTGAGCCTGGTCAGTGAAGGCAGGTTACAAGTGGAGGATTTTTTTTGAAATTTATTTATTTATTTTTGGCTGTGTCGGGTCTTAGTTTCTGTGCAAGGGCTTTCTCCAGCTGTGGTGAGCAGGGGCCACTCTTCATCGCGGTGCACGGGCCTTTCACTGTCGCGGCCTCTCCCGTTGCGGAGCACAGTCTCCAGATGTGCAGGCTCAGTAGTTGTGGCTCACGGGCTTAGTTGCTCCACGGCATGTGGGATCTTCCCAGACCAGGGCTCGAACTCGTGCCCCTGCATTGGCAGGCAGATTCTTAACTACTGCGCCACCAGGGAAGCCCCAAGTGGAGGGTTTTTTAACAAGCTGTTCCCTTACCTGCTGTTCTGTAAGACAAGCTCAGGAATTTTTGTTAGTCACCAGTTTCTGCTGACCCTTACTGGGCATGGTTTCAGGATGGGTTTTTTAACTTGTGGGGCACAGTTTCACTTCCACCTTTTAGCTGTTGTGAATAATGCTGCTAAGAACTTGGGTGTAGAAATATGTCTTGATGATGCTGCTTTCAGTTCTTTTGGGTATACCTAGAGGTGGAATTGCTGGATAATATGGTAATTCTATTTTTTTTTTTTTTTTTTGAGGAACCACTATACTATTTTCCACAACAGCTGCACCATTTTACGTTCTTAGTAACAATGCACAAGGATTCCAATTTCTCCACATCCTTACCAATACTTACTATTTTCTGTTTGTTTCGTTTTGTTATAGTAGTCATCCTAATGGGTATGAGGTGAGATCTCATTGTGGTTTTGATTCGCATTTCCCTAAAGGGTAGTGATGTTGAGCATCTTTAATGTGCTTATTGGCCATTTATGTATCTTTTTTTGGAGAAATGTCTATTCAACTACTTTGCCCATTTTTTAAAATTGGGATTTTTTGTTACTGAGTTTTAGAAGTTCTCTATATATTCTGGATATTAATCCCTTATCAGAAATATGATTTGCACATATTTTATCCCATTCTGTGGGTTGCCTTTTCACTCTGTTGATAGTGTCTTTTGATGCACAGAAGTTTCTAGTTTTCATAGACAGCAATTTGTCTATTTTTTTCTTTTGTTGCCCATTCCTTTGGTGCCATACGTAACAAATAATTGCCAAATCCAATGTCATGAAGCTTTTGCCCTATGTTTTCTTCTAAAAGTTTTATAGTTTAAGGTCTTACATTTAGGCCCCTGATTCATTTTGAGTTGATTTTTGTATATAGTTTTAGGTAAAGGTCTAACTTCAATCTTTTGCAAGTGGATATACAGTTTTCCTAGCACCATTTGTTAAAAAGACTGTCCTTTCCCATTGAATGGTCTTGACACCATTGTCAAAAATAATTTGTCTGCATATGTGAGTATTTATTTCTGGGTTCTCAGGTCTATTCCATTGGTCTGTCTTTATGCCAGTAGCACTTTGTTCTGATTACTGTAACTTTGCAGTAAGTTTTGAAATCAGAAGTGCGAATCCTCCAGTTTTCTTCTTCTGCAAGGTTGTTTTGGCTATTCATGATCCCTTTGAGATGCTACATAAATTTTATGATGGATTTTTCTATTTCTATTAAAAACATCATTGGGATTGTGATAGAGATTGCATTGAATCTGTAGGTTGCTTTGAGTAGTAATTAAATCTTTATATTAATTTCTAAGTATTCTTTTTGATGCTATTTTAAATGGAATTGTTTTCCTACTTTTTTTTTTTGGATTTTCATTGTTAGTGTATAGACTTGATTGGAGAGTTTAATCCATTTATATTTAAAGTAATTACTGTTAAGGAGGGACTTACTTCTGTCACTTTGCTGTTTGTTCTCCATATGCCTTCTAGCTTTTTTGTCCCTCCATTTCCTGCATTAATGTCTTCTTTTGTGTTTAATTGATTTTTTTAATAGTAGAATGTTTTTAATTCTCTTTTTTTGTATGTGTTCTATAGCTATATACTTTATATAGTTTCCATGGGAATTACATTTAACATCCTAAAGTTCCCAGTTTGCATTGATACCAGCTTAACTTCAATAACAATAAAACTCAGCTTCTATACAGCTCTGTCCCTACCCCCTTTCACTTATCAGTATCACAAAGTTACATCTTTATATATTGTCATAAACATAAAATAACAATTGTTTTTTTAAAATGCATTAGTAGTCTCTTAAGTCATGTAGAAAATCGAATGTGGAGTTACAAACCAAAGTTACAAAATACTACCTTCTAGATTAGTAATTTTTTTAATGTATTAGTCTCTTAAGTTGTATAGGAAGCACAAAGTGGCTCTATAATTTCTTTTTGGTTTCTTAATTTTTTCCGTTTCTTTACTGTTATTTCCATTTTGTTTATACTGTGCTTTCTTGACTTTCTCCATGTCTTCCTTTAGTTCTTTGAGCATCTTTAAGTTTGCTTTCTATATCTGTGAGTCTGTTTCTGTTTTGTAAATAAGTTCATTTGTATTAATTTTTAGATTCCACATATAAGTGATATCATACAATATTTGTCTATCTCTGTCTGACTTACTTCACTTAGTATGATAATCTCTAGGTCCATCCATGTTGCTCCAATGGCAGTATTTCATTCTTTTTTATGGTTGAGTAATACTCTTTTATATATATATTTTTTATTTAATATAGACTTTTTTAAAAGAGCAGTTTTAGGTTCACAGCAAAATTGACAAAGTACAGAGAGTTCCCATATACTCCTTGCCCTCACATATGCACAGCCTCCCCCACGGTCAGCTTCCTATACCAGAGTAGTACGTTTGTTACTGTCTGTGAACCTACATTGATACATCATTATTACCCAAAGTTCATAGTTTACATTAGGGTTCATTCTTTTCTTTTTATTTATTTATTTATTGATTTTTGGCCGAATTGGTTCTTAGTTGTGGCATGCGGGATCTTTCATTGCGGTGCGTGGGCTTCTCTCTAGTTGCGGCATGTGGGCTTCTCTCTAGTTGTGGTGCTCGGGCTCCAGGGTGCGTGGGCTCTGTAGTTGCAGCACGCAGGCTCTCTAGTTGTGGTGCGCAGGCTCAGTAGTTGCGGCACGTGGGCTTAGTTGCCCCGCGTCATGTGGGATCTTAGCTCCCCAACCAGGGATTGAACCCCTGTCCCCTGCATTGGAAGGCAGATTCTTAACCACCGGACCACCAGGGAAGTCCCAGGGTTCATTCTTTGTGTTGTACATTCTGTGGGTTTTGACAAATGACATGTATCCACTGTTTTAGCATCATACAGAAGAGTTTCGCTGACTTAAAAATTCTCTGTGCTCTGCCTTGACATTATTTTTTATTTTGGCTATTCTGATAGGTATGTAGTGATATCTAATATTTTTTATTCGCATTTTTTTCTAATGGCTAATGATGTTGGACATCTTTTCTTGTGGTTATTTGCTCTCTCTTTGTAGAAGTGTCTGTTCATTTCTTTTGCCCATTTTCTAGTTGGATTTTTTTTACTGTTGAGTTTTGAATATTCTTCATGTAGTCTAGATACTAGTCCTTTGTCAGATGTGTGGTTTGCAAATATTTTTCTAAGTCTGTACCTTTCATCCTCTTAACAGGGCCTTTTGCAGGGCAAAATTTGAGAATTTTGGTGAGATTGAATTTATCAACTTTTCCTTTTATGGATCTTGCTTTTGGTGTCAAGTTTAAAAGTCCTAAAGATTTTCTCCTGTCTTTTTCTAAATGTTTTATAGTTTTGTTTTACATTTAAGTTTATGTTTAACTCCATTTTGAGTTAATTTTTGCATGAAGGTATGAGGTTTAAGGTTCTTTTTTTTTTTTGACCTATGGATGCCCAGTTGGCCCTCCACCGTTTGTTGAAAAGGAGACCCTTCCACCATTGAATTGCTTTGTTAAAGTCAGTTGGACATATTTGTGTGAGTTTATTTCAGAGTTCTCTGTTCTGTTATATTGATCTATGTGTCTATCCCTCTGTTAGTACCATCTGTCTTGATTACTGTATCTATATTGTAGGCCTTCACATAAGATAGAGTGATTCCTACCCCTTTATTCTTCATTTTCAAGGTTATTTTAGCTATTCAAGGGCTTGTGCCTTTGCATATAAATTTTGGAATAAGTTTGCCTCTGTCTACAAAAAACCTTACTGGGATTTTGATAGGAATTGCGTTAAACATACACAACAACATGGGGAGTACTGACATGTTCACTCTGCTGAGTCTTCTCATCCATGAACATAGCATGTCTCTCCATTTATTTAGGAATTCTTTGATTTCTTTCATCAGCATTTAGTAATTTTCAGGATATAGATCCTTTGCATATTTTGTTAAATTTATACCTTAGTATTTCATTTTCTTTGGAGTGATCGTAAATTGTATTGTGCTTTTAATTTTGGTTTCACATGCTCATTGTTGGTATATATGGAATTGATTTTTGTGTGTTCATCTTATTTCCTGCTACGTTGTTGAATCTACTGTTAGTTCTAGAATTTCTTTGGTAGAGTCCTTGGGATTTTCTAGTAAACAATCATGTTATCTGCAAACAGGGACAGTTTTTTTTCTTCCTTTCCAATTGGTCTGCCTTGTATTTCTTTTTTTCACCTCATTGCAGAGGCTAGAACTTCCATTTCTGTGTTGAATTGTAGTGCTGAGAGTGAGCTTCTTTGCTTTGTTTCCAAATTTAGAAAGAAAGCCTTCAGTCTTTCACCATCCAGAATGATATTAGCTGTAGGATTTTTCTTTTTATGGAATGTGCTTGGCTAACCTGCCAGTCAGCTCTGCTAGGGTATTCGTAGTGAAGCCAGGTAGAGTTTGATTTTGTGCAGGATCATTTAAATTTTATTTATTCTAAAAATATCATAGAATATTTCAAACAGGATAGTTGAATAAATTCCATATACCCATCACCCAACTACAGATATAACACATGGCCAGTCTTATTTCATCTTCCTTCCTTCTACTCCTCCCCTCCTCAATTATCATGAAACAAATCCCCGACATTATGCCCTTTTATCCATAAATATTTAATATTTCAGCATATATCTCTAAAAGATAAGAAATCTTAAAATATATAACCATAATGCCATTATCACACCTAAAAATTTAACAGTATTTCCAGTAGTATCATCAAATAGTGTATAAATGTCCCTAATTATCTCATACTTTTTAATTTTAGTTTTAAAGTTCATTTGTTTGCATTAAGATTCAAATAAAGACTGTATAGTATGATTAGTTTATATGTTTATGTGTCTCCTGAATCTCTTTTAGACTATAGGTTCTCTCTGTATCTTTTTTTTTTTTTAAAGACTTATTTTTTTAGAGCAGTTTTAGGTTCACAGCAAAATTGAGAAGATACAGAAAGTTCCCATATACTCTGTGACCCCACACATGAATAGCCTCCCCCATTATCAACATCTCCCACCAGAGTGGTACATTTGTTATACCCAAAGTCCATAGTTAACATGACATTTTGGTCTTGGTGTTGTACATTCTGTGGGTTTGGACAAATGTATAATGACATGTATCCATCATTATGGTATCACACAGACACAGACATTGTCCTCAAAATCCTCTGTGGTCCACTTATTCATTCCTTCCCCCCAACCCTTGATAACCACTGATCTCTTTACTGTCTCCATAGGTTTGCCTTTTCCAGAACTTCATACACTGTATGGTCTTTTCAGATTGCCTTCTTTCACTGAGTAGTATGCATTTAAGTTTCTTCCATGTCTCTTCATGGCTTGATAGCTCATTTCTTTTGAGTGCTGAATAATATTCCATTGTCTGGATATACCTCATTTATTTGTCTGTTCACCTACTGAAGGACGTCTTGGTTGCTTCCAACTTTTGGCAATTATGAATAAAGCTGCTGTAAGCATCTGTGTGCAGGTTTTTGTGTGGATATAAGTTTTTACTCCTTTGGGTAAGTACCAAGGAGCATGATTGCTGGATCTTATGGTAAGAGTATGTTTAGTTTTGTAAGAAAGCACCAAATTGTCTTCCAAAGCAGCTGTACCATTTTGCATTCCCACCAGCAATGAATGAGAGTTCCTGTTTCTCCACATCCTCACTAGCATTTGGTGTTGTTAGTGTTCGGGATTTGGGCCATTCTCATAGATGTGTAGAGGTATCTCATTGCTGTTTTAATTTGCGTTTCCTTGATTACATATGATTTATGTGATATAGGAGTTTTGTAGATGCTCTTTAACAAGGTGAGAAAGTTTCCACTCTCTTCCTAGTTTGCTGAGAGTTTTTGTCATCTATGGGTATTGGATTTTGTCAAGTGCTTTTCCTGCATCAATTGTTATGATCATATAATTTTTCTTCTTCAGCCCATTGATAGGATGGACCATTACATTGATTGATTTCTTTTTTTTTTGGCCGCGCCATGCGGCTTGCAGGATCTTAGTTCCCCAAGCAGGGATTGAACCTGGGCCCCGGCAGTGAAAGCTCCAAGTCCTAACCACTGGACCGCCAGGGAATTCCCCATTGATTGACTTTTGAATACTGAATCAGCCGTGAACACTTGGAATAAATTCCACTTGGTCATAGTGTATAAACCTTTTTACATATTGCTCGATTCAATTTGCCAGTATTTTATTGAGGATTTTTGCAACTATGTTCATGAGAGATATTGGTTCACAATTTTATTCTTTTGTGTTCTCTATGTCTGGTTTTGGTATCAGGGTAATACTAGCCTCACAAAATTAGTTGGGATTGTTTTCTCCTCTTGTACCTTCTGGGAGATATTATATAAGATTTGTGTTAATTCTTCTTTCTGTGTCTGGTAGGATTATCCAGTGAAACTGTCTGGGCCTGGAGATTTCTTTTTCAAAAACTTTTCAACTGCAGATTCAATTTCTTTGATGGTATAGGACTCTGCAGGTTGTCTGTTTCATTGAGATTGAATTTTGGTAGCTTGTGGTATTTGAGGAATTGATCCATTCTCAGTTGTTGAGTTTATGAACATAAAGTTGTTCACAGCATTCCTTTATTGCCTTTTAAAAAACATGTAAAATACACATAGCATAAAATTTACCATTTTAAAGCAGACAATTCAGTGGCATTTAGTGCATTCACGGTATTGTACCTTCATCACCAGTATTTAGTTCCAGAACATTTTCACCATCCCCAAATGAAACCTCACACCCATTATGTGGGCACACCCCATTTCCCCTCCCCTTAAACCCTTGGGAACCATTAATCTGCTTTCTGTCTCTATGAATTTTCCTATTCTAGGTATTTCATATAAATAGAATCATATAATATATAGCCTTTTTATCAGGCTTTACTTGCTCAGCATAATATTTCTGAGGTTCATCCATGTTGTAGCATATATCATACTCCATTCCTTTTTGTGGCTGAATAACATTCCATTGCATGTTTACATCACATTTTATTTATCCATTAATCTGTTGGTGGACATTTGGGTTGTGAATATTGCTGCTGTGAATATTCTGGTACAAGTTTTTGTTTCAACACCTGTTTTCATTTTTCTTATATGTGTACTTAGAAGTGGAATCACTGGGTCATGTACTAATTCTGTGTTTACCTTTTTGAGGAACTGCCATACTGTATTCCGCAGCATCTGCACTGTTTTTCATTCCTACCACCAATGTGTGAGTGTTCTAACTTCTCCATATCCTTGCCAACATTTGCTATTTTCCATTTTTTTAAAATAAAACCCATCCTAGTGGGTATGAAGTGGCATCTTGTTGTAATTTTAATTTGAATTTCTCTGATGACTTGTGATGTTGAACCTTTTTTAATATGCTTGTTGGCCATATGTATATCTTCTTTGGAGAAATATCTATTCAAGTGCTTTGCCCATTTTTAAATTGAGCCACTTGTCTTTTTCTTGTTTAGTTGTAAGAGTTTTATATATTTTAGATACTTATCAGATATATGATTTATAAATACTTCCCTCATTCGTGAGTTGTCTTTTCACTCTCTTGATATGTCCTTTGAAACACAGAAGGCTTTAATTTAATGAAGTTCATTTATCCATTTTTTCTTTTGTTGCTTATGCTTTTGGTGTACTATCTAAGAAACCATTTCCAAACCCAGGGTTATGAAGATTATCATTATGCTTTCTTCCAAGAATTTTAGCTTTTACACTTAGATATGTGATTCATTTTGAGTTAATTTTTGTATATGGTATGAGGTAAGGATTCAACTGCATTCTTTTGCATGTGGATATCCAGTTTTCCCAGCACCATTTGTTAAAGAGACTTTTCTTTCCTCATTGAGTGCTCTTGACACCTTGTTGAAAATCAGTTGACTACAGATAGATGGTTTCATTTCTGGGCTCTCATTTCTAGTCCATTGATCTGAATGTCTATCCTTATTTCAGTACCATACTGATTCCTGTTCTGATTACTGATTACTGTATTATTGTAGCTTTACAGGAAGTTAGGAAATTGGGAAATATGAGTCCTCCAACTTTTCCTTTTCATGATTGTTTTGGCTATTCTGGGTCCCTTGCAATTTCATATGAATTTTTGGATGGGCTTATCTATTTCTGCAAAAAAAGGCCATTGGGATTTCAGTAGGGATTGCATGAATATGTAGATATGTGTAAAAAATATTACCATTCTAACAATATTAAATCTTCCAATCCATGGACACAGGAGTGTTTCCATTCATTTAGGTCTTCTTTAATTTTTTTTCTGCAATGTTTTGTCATTTTCAATTTGCAAGTCTTACATTTCCTTGGTTAAATTTATACCTAAGTATTTTATTCTTTTTGATGCTATTGTAAAAGAAATTTTCTTAATTTCCTTTTCCGTTGTTTATTGCTAGTGTATAGAAATACAATGGATCTGATTTTGTATTACACAATTTTGCTGAATTTATTAGCTCTAGTATTTTTTTGTGGATTCTTAATGGTTTTATATATATATATATATATATATATATATATATATATATATGTATAATCATGTCATCTGGGAATAAGTAGTTTTCTTCCTTTCCCACTTGGATGTCTTTTATTTCTTTTTCTTGTATAATCACTCTGGCTAGGACTTTCCAGTGCAATGTTGAATAGAAGTGGTGAAAGCTGTCATCTTTGTCATGTTATGATATAAAGGGGAAAGCTTTCAGTCTTTCACCACTGAGTATGATGTTACTTGTGTTTTTTTCCATAAATGACCTCTAACTTCATGATGAAGTTCCCTTCTATCCCTAGTGTATTGGATATTTTTAATCATGAAAGGGTATTGGACTTTATAAAATGTTTTTTTCTGTATCTATTGAGATGATTATATGGTTTTCCTCCTTTCATTCTATTAATATGATGCCTTATATTGATTGATTTTCATGTTGAACCACGCTTGCATTCCTGGGATAAATTACATTCCATCACGGTGTGTAACCCTTTTAATATATAGCTGGATTTGGTATTCTAGTATTTTGTGGAGAATTTTTGCTTTTACATTCAGAAAAGATATTGGTCTATAGTTTTCTTTTTTGGGGGGATGTCTTTGTCTGGCTTGGTATCAAAGTAATGCTGGCCTCATAGAATAAGTAAAGACGTGTTCACTGTTCTTCTATTTCTTTTAAGAGTTTGAGAAAAATTGGTATTATCCATCTTTGAAAGTTTGGCGGAATTTATCAGTGAAGTCATTTATTTGGACATTTATTTGTTGGGTGATTTGTGATTACTGATTTGAGCTCTTTACTTGATATAGGTTTATTCAGATTTTCTGTTTCTTCTTAAGTTTGTTTTGGTAGTTTGTGTATTGCTAGGAATTTATCCATTTCATCCTGGTCACCTATTTTTTTTTTTTTTTTTTTGGCATACAGCAGTTCATTGTATAATACTTTTTATTTTTGAGTTCAGTAATAATGTCTTCACTTTAGTTCTGATTTTAGTAATTGAGTGTTCTCTCCTTCCCATATTCATTCTAGCTAAAATTTGTCAATTTTGTTGATTTAAAAAAATTAACTTTAGGTTTTACTGTTTTTTCCTATTGTTTTTCTAGTTGTCTATTTTATCTCTACTGTAATTTTTACTATTTCCTAACTTTTGCTAGCTTCGGGTTTCATTTGCTTTTCTTTTTCTAGTTCATTAAGATGTACAGTTAGATTACCAATTTGAGATCTTTCTTCTTTCTTAATGCAGGCATTGACACCTATAAATTTCCCTCTGAGCACTGCTTTTGCTACATCCCATACATTTTGTTATATTGTATTTTCATTTCCTTTCCTCTCAAAGATTTTTCCAATTACCCTTGTAATTTCTTCTTTGACTTACTGGTTGTTTAACCCCATATTATATTTTTAATAGCTCTAGTAATAGCTTCTGTTTCATTCCTGAAATTGGTGACATATCTTTTCTCTATCTTTCTCAGTCTTGCATAGAAGTTTATCAATCTTATTGATTTTTTAAATGAAGCACCTTTTTGTTTCATTGATATTCTCTCTTGTTTTACTGTTTTCAATTTTATTTATTTCCTTCCTTCTGCTTGCTTTGGATTTACCTTGCTCTTCTTTTTGTAGTTTCTTGAGATATCTATTTAGATTATTGGTTTGAGAACCTTTTTACTTTTTTTAAAAATGTTTTTCATTTTTATTTTTATTAAATTTATTTATTTCACTTATTTATTTTTGGCTACGTTGGGTCTTCGTTGCTGTGCGTGGGCTTTCTCTAGTTGCTGCGAGCAGGGGCTACTCTCCATTGCGGTGCGTGGGCTTCTCATTGCGGTGACTTCTCTTGTTGAGGAGCACGGGCCCTAGGCGCATGTGCTTCAGTAGTTGTGGCACACGGGCTCAGTAGTTGTGGCCCACGGGCTCTAGAGTGCAGGCTCAGTAGCTGTGGTGCACAGGCTTTGTTGCTCCACGGCATATGGGATCTTCCCGGACCAGGGCTCGAACCCGTGTCCCCTGCATTGGCAAGCAGATTCTTAACCACCACGCCACCAGGGAAGCCCGAGAACGTTTTTTCTAATGTTAGCATTTAGCAGTATAAATGTCACTCTCAGTACTACCTTACCTGTCCCACATATTTTGATAAGTTGTATTTTTATACAGAAAAAAATTTAAGATACCTATTACATCATAGAATTTTCAGTACCTAGGCTAATAGCCCCTAGTTTCCTCAACTGTGGCCCCTCTCCTTTATAACTCTCTTAAATCATGGTACCTAGAACATAGAATTCTGGATTAGTCTGGCCACTGAATAATAGAACAGGAATGCCTGTTCATTCCTTTTTTGTTCATTAATCTATTCATTCATTCATTCAACAAATATTTACTGAATTCCTATACCAGGCATTGTGCTGGTTAGGAATACAGAGATGATTAAGATGGGCATATTCCCTCTTCTCATGGCACTGTCTGGCAGGGAAGAGAAATATTTAAACAAATAATTTCAAGGGTGACCACTATCTCCTATGTTACAGAAAATCCACTGCCATTAACAAAAGCTAGGTTAAAATGCCATTAGTTTTTGGACTTCCCTGGTGGTACAGTGGTTAAGACTCTGCACTCCACTGCAGAGGGTGCGGGTTTGATCCCTGGTCAGGGGAACTAAGATCCCGCATGCTGCACGGCCAAAAAAAAAAAAAGCCATTAGTTTTTGTTTTTTTTTTCAACAAGTTCTGCCATTTTTTTTACCCTACTTTTAAAATCTCTGCTTGTCTTTAAACTAGGATGATCCAAAACTGGTCTGTACCCTACAGGCTGTACCAATTGCTTAAAGCTGACTTCTTTCTGATTGGTTAGGGCTTGGTTAAATATTTTGAATATCCTCCCTGGCCTAACTATGACTGCAAATATCTCTGTCTGCCCCTTTCCATCGACCATTCTTTTAGAATACAATCTGAGCCCGTAACAGAGTAGCACCTTAGATTTGGGTAGACTGATCAACTTTTTAAGAGTTCTCTGTCAGTTAAGCCTTTTGATCCTCACCAAAATGCTGGGCAGTTACAACCCCAACTGACAGATGAGGAAGTAGAGATTCAGAGAGGCTAAGTGACTCTCCCAGTTGGGGAAATTTAAAAAAAAAAAGTATACAAGTTTCTGCACTCCCACCTAAGGCCTTTACTCTTGCCTCAATCTCACGGCCTTTTCATAACTGACCATTAAATATGTTTTAAAGAGGGCAAAGTCCAATTGTATAGGAGATCTGCCTGTCTGAAGCATGATTGTTAGTGGTGATGGTTGGGTATTACCTGGCATGCATGTGTTAGGTTTACAGTAAAGAATGCCTACATTTTATTAACTGTCCTCTTAGATATATTAGTGACTGTCACACCTGAATTACAACAAAGAAGCACTAGAGAAAATTCAATGTGGGCGGCAAAATTCTTTGAAGAATAACTAGTTATAATTGGGGAGTCTGAACACATTTCAGAGTTGCACGTTTAATATGCAGTATGGTTAATTGCACTGTAATTACAGTAGTTTAGAATGGCATGCTAAGTGTTTAATCCTTTTCAGGTTTGCCCTCCAATCAGTGGTCTGCCTTCATTTTCCAGATTGATGAAATCTGCCTCAGAGAAGGGGGTAGGTAACAAGATTGTGCCGATGTGTCTAATCAACTGGGAAAGTTGTAAAATGAATCTTTCCTATCTGGAACTTATATTTAATCATAGTTATGTTCTCTTTATGAATGAGTGTTGATTAGTTAGTTGTAAGAATATGAAAACAATAAGAGCTTTTTTACCCAGATAAGTTATGCTAGAGTCATTATTTGGGTCTGATTGAGTTGATGGGGATATTTACATTACCTCAGCACATAGCTCCACTTAATCTTATTCATAATGTTAATTATATACTCCAAGAGTTACTGTCATGCACTTGTTTGTGGTGTTTACTATTAGGGTTTGTTTGTACATGTGGTGATTGTATGGTTCCCCTCTCTTCCACTGGACTATGCCCCTTTCATAGTTGCAAAAGGCATTTCCACTAAGAGAAACCTGATCTTCAGGAGTTTTTCACACTGATTTGATGACAGCTAATTCAAGGAAGGCAACTCAATTCTGTTTCAGAGAGTTGGTTAACACTATACCATTGAACTGACTTTTAGTCATTTTCTTTTTATTAATTAATTAATTAATTAATTAATGGCTGTGTTGGGTCTTTGTTGCTGCACGTGGGCTTTCTCTAGTTGCTCGAGTGGGGGCTACTCTTCGTTGTGGTGCGCAGGCTTCTCATTGTGGTGGCTTCTCTTTGTTGCAGAGCATGGGCTCCAGACACACGGGCTTCAGTAGTTGTGGCACATGGGCTCAGTAGTTGTGGCTCGCGGGCTCTAGAGCGCAGGCTCAGTAGTTGTGGTGCACGGGCTTAGTTGCTCCGTGGCATGTGGGATCTTCCCAGACCAGGGCTCGAACCTGTGTACCCTGCATTGGCAGGCGGATTCTTAACAACTGCGCCACCAGGGAAGTCCCTTTAGTCGTTTTTTTTACCTTTATGTATTTGCATATGCTTTTTCAGTGTCTGGAGTTTCTTTCGTTGCATATTCCCTGCAAACTGCAGTTCATCTTTCAAGATCTGCCTTGAAATTCCTTTCCTCAAGAAAGCATGCCTTAATTCTACCAAAGAGAGTGAATCATTGCCTCCTTTATCTCGGTTACTGTCTCTGAACATTAATACCATCACAGACCCATCATACGGTACAGGTTTCCCCCTGAGTATTCGAAAGCAGAACATTCCTATGAAACCTTTCCTAAGCTGAAATGGTGGAAGGTAAAAAAGCAGTTACCTTAAGACACATCTTGCTAACGTATGCACAGAATTTATCAAGATAAAGCACAGTTGCTCACAGAGTTCAAAGCTATGGCAACTTGAGGCTAAGATGCTGAGTATAGTTCCCAGGGAAGGAGCTTGACAGTGCCACTTTGCAGCAGCCTGGGGCTTGCTGCAAAACAAACATTGAACACTATTTTTGCCTTTTGCCCCTTCTTAAAAGTGAAACCAGGTCCTAATGTAGGTCTTCTGTAAAAGTGAAGTGTTGTAAAATGAACTTTCGAAAAGTAGTGGATACCTGTATTGCAGCTATCTTTTGATGTGTTTGCTTTAATTAACAGATTGGTGTGTCTGAGAGTGAGGGCCATAGTGTATTCACTTCTCTTATTACCCAGGTCTAACAGTGTCTGCTACATGGCTGGTGTTTAATAATTTCTCAGTGTTGAATGACGTAGATTATTCTTTTTAAAATCTTTTTTTTCATATTTAAAGACTGTTTTTTAGAACAGTTTTAGGTTCACAGCAAAATTGAAAGGAAGGTACAGAGGTTTCTCATGTACCTTCTGTCCCAACATACGCATAGCCTCCCCCATTATTAACATCTCACACCAAAGTGGAATATTTATTACAGCTGATGAATGTTTGCTGACACATTGGAATCACCCAAAGTCCATAGTTTACATTATGGTTTACTCTTGGTGTTGTACATTCTATGGGTTTGGACAAAAGTATAATGACATGTATCCATCATTCTAGTATCATACAGTATCATTCACTGCCCTAGATTTTTAAAAAGTGAGATATAATTGACATATATATTAGTTTTAGGTGTACAACATAATGATTCAATATTTGTATGTATTGCAAAATGATCAACACAATGTCTAGTTAACATCCATTACCATACATAGTTGCAGAATTTTATTTTTTAAATAATTTTTTGAGATACTTACATAGCATAAAATCACTCTTTTAAAGTGTACAATTTTAAAGTGGTTTCTAATATATTCAAAAAGTTGTGGAAATGTCATTCCTATCTAATTTCAGAGCACTTTCATCACTACAAAAAGAAACCTCATCATACCCATTCCTCATTCCCTCCTACCTCCAGCCCTTGGCAACCACTAATCTAATTTTGGTCTCTGATTTGCCATTAGTAGACATTTTATATAAATGGAATCATACAATGTGTGTCTTCTTAGCATAATGTTTTCAAGGTTATCCATGTTATAGCATGTATCAGTACTTCATTCCTGTCCAAATACCATTCAGTCATATGGACATATATTTTGTTTATCCATTTACCAATTGATAGACATTTGGGTTGCTTTTACTTTTTGACTGTTATGAATAATGCTGCTACTAACATTGATATACAAGTTTTTGTGTAAACATATGTTTTTAATTGTCCTGGCTATATACATAGAAGTGAAATTTCTGGGTCATATGGTAACTCTGTTTAACTTTTTGAGGGGCTGCCAAATTGTTTTCCAAAATGGCTACACCATTTTACATTCCCACTGGCAATGTATGAGGGTTCCAATTTCTCCACATATTCCCCAACACTTGTTATTGTCTGTCTTATTGATTACAGCCATCTTAGTGAGCATGAAGTGGTATCTCATCGTGGTTTTGATTTGCATTTACCTAGTGACTAATGATTTTGCACACCTTTTCATGTGCTCATTGGCCATTTTTTTCTTGCCTTTTTTTGATATGACATTCCGACATGTAGTTTTTTGGTATTCTATTTGGCATTCTCTCAGCTTCCTGTTCTACAGTTTGGTGTTTGTCATTAATTTTGGGAAATTCCCAGTCATTATGACTTCAAATATTTCTTAGATTGTTTTCTGTCTTCTCCTGGTATTTCAATCACATGAATATTAAACCTTTGGTAATTGTCCCACATTTCTTGGATACTGTGTTCCTTTGTTTTCATTTTTTTCCTCTTTGCTTTTCAGTTTGGGAAGTTTCTGTTAACATATCTTCAAGCTCATTGATTCTTTCCTCATTTGTGTCCAGTTTGTTCATCAAAGGCATTCTTCATTTCTCCCTTTTTTAAAAAATATTTATTTATTTATTTGGTTGCCCTGCATCTTAGTTGTGGCAGGCGGGCTCCTTAGTTGTGGCATGCAAATTCTTAATTGCAGCATGCATGTGGGACCTAGTTCCCTGACCAGGAATCGAACCTGGGCCCCTTGCATTGGGAGTGTGGAGTTGTAACCACTGCGCCACCAGGGAAGTCCCCATTCTTTATTTCTGTTAAAATATTTTTTATTTCTAGAACTTCTTTTGGAATCTTTCTTAGAGTTTCTGTTTCTGTGCTTACGTTACTCATCTGTTCTTGCACATTGTCCGCTTTTTTCCTTAGATCCCTTAGCATATTATTCATAGTTATTTTAGGTCTGAAATTTTTAAAACTTTGCCATATCCAACTCCAGTTCTGATGATTACTCTGTCTCTTTAAGCTGTGTTTTTTTATCTTTCAGGATGCCTTGTAATTTTTTGTTTAAACCTGTACATGATGTACTGGGTAAAGAGAACTGAAGTAAATAGGCCTCTACTGTGAAGTTTTATGTTTATTTGGCTAGGAATTAGCCTGTGTTTACTGTTTGCTGTAGCCGTAGGTGTCAGAGGCTAAATTTTCCTCTGGTGACCTTGTTTTTGTCTCTTCTGTGTCTTTGGGTTTCTATAAAGACTTCTTCTTAAATAAGGTCTGAGACATGCAGTTCTTTCCATTGTAATCCCCTGTTATTATATAGGAGTCCTATAGATGTAGTGGTAAAGTTTAAGGGGAAGGGATGCATTCTATAGACCTATGATTGGACCTCAGTCTTTTAGCGAACCTGTACCCCTGGGGTGTAACCTTACAAATTATTTCTCAGTTTACTCCCTCTGGTGAGATGAGAAGACTGGAGTTGGTTATTTCCCTTATGCCACATGAAGGGGCTGGTGTTGGGTGTTTTTCTTTCCCTATGTGGGAGACTGGACCAGGCCTCAATTGGGTATTTCCATTCTCTTGGTTGTTAGGCTTTGGTAAAATCTCAGTAAAATAGTTTCTCTTGAAGACAGGCCTTTTTAAGGATAACAGTATTCTCTGGGTATATTTCAAAATGGCTACCATTGTGATTGGAAAAGATACTTGATATGATTTCAATCTTCTTAAATTTGTTAAAACGTTTTGTGGCTAAAAACATGATATATCCTGGAGACACTTGGTCATGTTGTGTAATCCCCGTAATGTTCTGTTGGATTAGCTGCTAATATTTAGTTGTGGACTTTTATATCTATTCACAAGGGTTATTGGTCTATAATTTTCTTTTCTTGTGATGTCTTTATCTGGCTTTGATATCATAGTAATGCTGACTTCATAGAATGAGTTCAGAAGTTTTCCCTTGTTTTCTATTTTTTGAAAGAGTTTAGAAGAATTGGTGTTAATTGTTCTTTAAATATTTGGTAGAATTCACCAGTGAAGGCATCTGGTCCTGGACTTTTCTTCGTTGGAAGGTTTTTGATCACTGATTCAGTCTCTTTACTTGTTATGAGTCTATTGAGATTTTCTATTTCTTCTTCAGTCTACATCATTTGTGTGTTTCTAGAAATTGGTCCATTTCATCTATGTTTTCTAATTTATTGGTGTATAATTATTCATATTATTTTCTTATAATCCTTTTTATTTTTGTAATGTTGGTAATAATGTCTCTACTTTCATTTCTGATTTTATTTTCATCATCTCTCTTTATTAGTTTAGCTAAAGATTTGTCAATTTTGTTGATATTTTCAAAGAAATAACTTGATTTCATTGATTCTATTGTCTTTCTATTGTGTGTTATTGTACTTATCTCCATTCTAATTTTCATTATTTCTTTCCTTCTGCTAACTTTGGGTTTATTTTACTCTTCTTTTCCTATTTTCTCAAGGTGTAAAGTTAGCCCTTTGCAGCTTATAAATTTCCCTGTGAGCACTGCCTTCACTGCACCCCATAAGTTTTGGGGTGTTATATTTTTGTTTTTAATCCTCTCTATGTTCTGATTTCCCTTGTGATTTCTTCTTTGAACCTTTGGTTATTGAAGAGGGTGTTGTTTAATATCTATATATTTGTGAATTTTCCAGTTTTCCTTCTATTACTGATTTCTAATATCATTCCATTATGGTTGAAGAAGATACTTTGTATGATTTGTATGATTTTATGATTTTAATCTTTTAAAGTTTATTGAGACTAAATTCTTGGCTTAACATAATACCTATCCTGGAGAACATTCCACGTGCACTTGAGAAGAATGTGAATTGTGCTCTATAGTTTGGAGTGTTCTATACATGTCTGTTATATCTATTTTGTATGTAGTGTTGTTTAAGCCTTCTCTATCCTTGTTAATCTTCTATCAAAATTTTGTATCCATTATTGAAAGTGAGGTATTGTAGTCTCCAAGTATTATTGTTGAACTGTCTATTTCTCCCTTCAATTCTGTCAATGTTTCCTTCATATATTTTGGAAGTTGTTTGTTTGCTGTATATGTGTTTATAATTGTTATATATTCTTGATGAACTGACACTTTTGTGAATATATAATGTCCTCCTTTGTCTCTTGTAACAGTTTTTGACTTAAGGTCTGTTTGTCTGATATTAGTATAACCACCCCAGTTCTCTTTTGGTTACTATTTACATGGAATATTTTTTCATTGTTTTATTACTTTCACCTATTTGTGTCTTTTTATATTGTTGAGTGTTGAATTTTGTTGTAATCCTTTAATGATTACAACATTAAATAAGAAGTCTGCCATCACTTTTATTGTTGTTCTACTGTATGTAATATGCATTTTTCTTTGGCTGCTTTTAAGACCTGATTGTTATATTTAGTTTTTAACAGTTTGACTATGATATGCCTAGGAGTGGTCCTTGTATTTCTGCTGCACTATTTATAAAGAGACAAATACTAGTAACAACTCAAATGTCTAAGAATTTGAGAATTGCTAAATATTCATTGATATAATGGAGCGGCATTGAGTAAATATGTAGATTATATTGGTACAAGATAAAGTATATATGAAATAATGTTTAGTAAAAAGTAGAATGTATATATATACAAAGATTTGAAAAAGGAAAAATGTTTATACAAGAAACATAAATTTAATAGAGTTATATAAGTAGTTTTTTAAGGTAAAAGTTTTCTTCCTCTGAAAACCTATTTTTTATAACAGATTTTTGAGATATAGTTCACATATCACAAAATTTTCCCATGCAAAGTATACACTTAAAGTGTACAATCTAATGGTTTTGAATATGTTCATGGAGTTGTTCAACCGTCACCACAATCAATTTTAGAAAAAGTTTACCACCCCAGCAAGAAACCCCATACCTTCTAGCAGCCACTTACCATTCCCCCAACACCCACAGTCCTAGACAACCACTGATTAACTTTCTCTCTCTGTGGATTTGCCTGTTCTGGACATTCTATATAAATGGAGTCATACAGTGTCTGGTGTTTTCTGACTGGCTTTTTCACTTAGCATAATGTTTTCAAAGTTTATCCATGGTGTAGCATGTATCAAAACTTTCTTTTTTATTGTTAAGTAATGTTCCAATGTTATCATTTTTATATCATAATTAACATTATAGTAAAGCCTTTTAGGGTAGATTCCCTAATATGGAATTAGTGGATCAGAGGAAATGAACCTTCATTTCCTATTGTATTTCAGTCTTATTTGTCTATATACCTCAAAAGACTACATCAATAATGTGATTTTACATTAAATTCCTGGAAACACAAACAAACATTAAAGAGAAAATCCTTTGATCACTGCTCTCTCCCACTCCACTCCTCACCCCTTGGGCCTCTTTCTCTACTTTCTACCCTTAGAAGCAGCCATTATCCTGAGTTTGGTACATATCCTTTCAACTCATTTTTAAAAAGTCTCTCCTTCCCCTGTCTCTGTCCGTATATGCATATGTATAGACACATTTTAAAGGTTTTAAATTACATGTTATATGGAGGTTAATGAATCCATTGTGATGCCTGCAACATAAATCCCTATGTGCATTATTAAATAGAACAAAAACTAATTATTATCACCTCTATCCTTTCCATTAATATTCATATCATATAAATAAACCATGGTGTAATGGGAGATCTGAATCCCTATAATTGACTCTAATAGCCATCCTAATAATTCATCCCATGCCCTCAAGATAACACCATACTGTATTTCAGGAGGCTATTTTAATTTCAAGGAAGGTAAACAGGATTAATTTCAAGGGGCTGCAGATTCTGTGTGGGACCAAAGCACTCAATTTGATTATAGATTTGATAATTGATTAACTCATTCTTAAACTCCAAAAGTGGTACCTAAATTACTATATAATGGGAGTAGACAATTAAATCGGCCATTTAAAAAGTGGAACCTTGTGAACTAACCCAAATATTTAACAGGCACTCTGCTGGTATTTGGTTTCATAGGAGAAAATATTTGATTATTTAGTTGTGGAGGAGGACTCTGGCATTATTCAGCAGTCAGAGTGACTGATCAGTTATAACAGGTTTCCTGGCTGCAGTATGAAAGCTAGATGGCCATGATTTGTTACTCAAATCTCTTGATTTTTTTTTTTCTGGAAATGATTTCTCTTTATACAAAATACCTGGTGGCAGCACATATCATTCATATTTTCATGTAGTTGAGTCTGAATTTCTCATGTTTCCTGGGCCGCCTTTAAACTCTGAGGATTAAGATACCATCTCAGGTAAACTTAAGGCAAAGGCCATTTGGTTATTTTTCTTGGCAGCTGGATCTCCAACTGTCTTAAACTATCTTAAGAAAAACTAGGGAAAGGACTGAATAATAAGACCCCAGGGCTTCCCTGGTGGCGCAGTGGTTAAGAATCCTCCTGCCAGTGCAGGGGACACTGGTTCAATCCTTGGTCCGGGAAGATCCCACATGCCGTGGAGCAACTAAGCCCGTGCGCCACAACTACTGAGCCTGTGCTCTAGAGCCTGCGAGCCACAACTACTGAGCCTGCGTGCCACTACTAATGAAGCCCTCGCACCTAGAGCCCCTGCTCTGCAACAAGAGAAGCCATGGCAAGAGAAGCCTGCGCATCTCAACGAAGAGTAGCCCCTGCTCGCCGTAACTAGAGAAAGCCCGCGCGCAGCAATGAAGACCCAACGCAGCCAGATATAAATAAATAAATTTATAAAAAATAAAAATAAAAAAATAAGACCCCATACCAAAATTATTTTTAAAGTTTCAAAATTTTAATTCACTCTATTTAAAAACACTATGCTGCCTTTTTAGATCACTCTACCACTGAATCACTCATGCTAAAATATTATATTGCCTTTTTAGAAGATGAGAAAGCAGTGCTACCATTTTTTTTCCGTTTGTTTTGAATTAGAATTTAGTAGGAATATCAGACAGATACTAGTTGCAGCACTTACCTATATTCTAGCTCCTCTTCCCCATTCATCATGGAGACCTACTCAGTAAATGGAGTTGGGCATTTACATAAAATAGCAAGTGAGGAATGAGCAGAAGCACTGTGCTCGTGTAGAACCCACGCTAAGACCTTTGAGGCAGTGAGAAAAAACAAGATGTGCAGTAAGCCTAATTCAGTTTGGATTTATTTTGTATGCTTAATGATTAGTGTAAAAGAACTGTGCCCATTTTAGCTTATAATTAGCATCCACAACCCCTTTTTCACAGAGCTGTAACCTTAAATTTTTTTTAAAAAAGAACATCTATTATACGTCAGATTCTGGATATGGTGTTTTGTGTATCTTTCTCTCCTTGTTCAACACTTAACAGCTTTTCCGGGAGAGTAGGTATTAGTATTATTACCATTTTTTAGATGAAGTTGAAAGAGGTCAGGAGACTTGACCAAAGACTGGCAACTGGGGGTTGGGGAGAGCCATTTTGAAATCTGGAAGGTCCGCCGCCCCTCTTCTTGTCAGGCTCTAACCCAGAGCTGGGTTTAAACAGCCTAGAAGGCAGTGAAGCGGGACAAATGCTGGGCTTCACTTCACCAGGCTCTGCTGCCAGGGAGATGTGTGACCTTAGGTATTTGGACTGCAGTGGCCTCTACCCTGAAGAGATCATCTTTCCACCGCAAACCAGATGATCCCTGAGGCCTGGCGGTCCACGTGCTGCAGGGCCCAGTTTCGACCGTTTCTCAAACCGGTGTTGCTGGAGGAAGCCCGCTGACTACCACGCCCTCCTTGGAACTTACCAGGCCGGCCTGTTTCAGTATCTGTATGCTTATCAAGGTGCAAAACATATTAACACAGAGCCTGGCCTTTCTTGCACCTAGGTTTCCCCACACCGCCCCCAGAGTCCACTGTACGAGAATTGGGGAAGAATCCTGGGTGCTTATTGCTAATTACATCTCTCTCGTGGAGAGAGGCTCTTGACAGCGTTCAAAGTGGGGTTCTCGTAGACTCTGCAGACCCAGGGCAGGTTTTCTCCGGAACGCGCGTCCGGGTGTCCGCGGCGGGGTGGAGGCGGAGAAGAGGGTGCAGGAGGTAGCCACAGCGAACTCGCGCAGCCCCGCACGTCGCCCTCCCCCTGCGCATCCTGCGGCGCCGGCCTCCGCGGAGGAAGCTGAGGCACAGCGGCGGGCCGCAGGCTAGGCACGGGTTGCGGGCCCAGGTGCCACCGCGGGTGCTTCCGACGTCCGCACCTCCTGCCCCCGGGCTACCGGCCTGTCCCCGCCCCTCCGCCTGCCTGCAGGTGAAGCAGCCAAGGCCGCTGAGTAGGTGCGTGGGGATGATCTCACCCGCGCGCTCCGCGCCAGGAGGAGGAGGAGCGGGAGCAAATCCAACTTCCGGGTAGTGAAGCCGCAAGCCACCGGCATCTTGCTTTTTCTTCCCCCCTCCCCCCACTGTACCCCTCGCCTCTCCCTCCTTTCTTTTTATTCCCGGCCCCACCTGCCAAAATGAACAGCTCGGACGAGGAGAAGCAGCTGCAGCTCATCTCCAGTCTGAAGGAGCAAGGTAGGCGGGCGTGTGGCCGCCAGGTGCGGGCAGCCGCGGCCCATGGGTGGGGACGGCTCCAGGGCGCTGGCTTGGCGGTGGTGGAAGCTGGGCGGGAGGGGTTGCGGCCGTCGTAGTCACCCCCAGTAGCTCCGTCACCCGTGGAGAAGCATTCTTCGCGCCCCGCGCGCTTTGGCGAGCTCGGGGCGGAGGGTAACGTGCTTTGCTTGTGCCTGGGAGTGTCGTGCCCGGCAGGGCGGGGAGCGCTACCCGTTGGTCGCTTTAGCCGGCCATGGGGGTTGAGGGGAAGGGCGAAGGATTTGGCGGGGACAAGGTCCCACGGTACCACCGTACACGCGGGGGAAGCGAGTGGGGCTGATAATTTTGGAGAGGCGGCGGTTTAGGCAGCTCTGCCGGCCTCGCTCCCTGGCCTTGGCCCCCCCTTGCACGTTGGCGCCTGCGGCGCTGCTTGACAGCCTTTCCGAGCTTTTCATTCTGGTTTGGCCTAGTTCCTCTTTCCTTAGCAGCGAGGATTTGCAGGCCACGGTATGTTTTATCGCTTCCCATTTTTAGCAATTTATTTGTCAGTGAGGCAACACCCTGCCTGTGCGGGGCTTCTTGAATTAGGACTTGGCTCTGGTTCGTAGGAAAGCCATGTACGTGCATTTCTACATTGCCTGGTAGCTAGATAAAGAACTGTTTTAATCTCTTAATAAAGAACTGTTTTAGTCAGTGATTTTCATCACTTAACCACACTTCTGAACAAAGCCAAATTAAGATCATATGTGAACCTAACACTTTTTAAATTTAAAATTATTATTACCCTGACCAAAGGTGGCCTGAGAATATGGGTCAAGAAAGAGAGGAACCATGCAGATTTAGGAAGTAAAAATGTGTAGAACATATGTTTTTCTGAATAACTTGCTTACATGGCCGTATAGTGGAAGGGACCCTGCTCTGTGGCTAATCCTGGTGTTTAATCCCAGCTCTTTCACTTCCCTTGACTTAACTCACCAGCTCTGTGAACTTGGAAGAGTCTGCTCCCTTCCGTGGGTCTTATGGTTAATCAAGCCTGACCTGACTCGGCACAAGAGCTAAAGCAGATGATTTTATGAGGTCTGTCCAGTACTGTGACCTGTTGCTCCTTGAGACCACAAACATACCATTCATAAGGGTATTTTGATCCCTCTGGAGTCCACACTCCTGAGAACAAATCTCAATGTGACTGTTTAGTAACTGTGTGACCTTGGGGAAATTATCAATATTTAACCTCGAAAATGGACAGAACACATTATTCCTCTGTGCTATCTAGCATCTAGAAAGTGCTGGATAAATATTAATGGCTTTTGCCTTCCCAGTACCGTCACCTCCCATCCTAGGTTAGTCTAAGGTCATGAAGTCACAAGAATCAGTGAATCTAGTGGGTGGGCAACATGCCTTTCTGTGGAATTTCTCAAGTGTTTTAGTGAAGGGCTGGATTTTATTAGTATTTTATTCCTAATAACACTACCCCCCTCACCCAACATAAAGACTCTTAATTCATATTCTAGACTGTTGGAGCTTTCATTATTGGTAATATCTGTCAGTAGATACCAGATCTTTTGATGGATGGTCAGTTTTTAAATAATGTTAAAATTTAAAATTTCACTTCTTTTCATGCTGTATATAATTTCAAGGATAATTTAACAGTGCAGATAATCCACAAGTTATTTATATTTGATTTTGGAACACATCTCTGTCTCTGTGTTGGATGTGAGACTTGAGAAAAACGGACGATTCTTAAGTTTCTGGTTCTCCAGTTATGTTGGAAAACAAACAAATCCATGCATTAGTATTTTTAGAGGATATATTTCCTCAGTTTTGGGCATGTTAAAGGCAATAGAACAGACTTTGAAATTTGTGTTTCTTAAAGAGTATACTTTTTTTTTTTTTAGGATATTGAGTCTGGTTACACAGGTGTTGGGGTTTTTATCAGCCCATGGTGTAATTTTTATACATTTCAAAATAGGGGCATTTGTCAGTGGATCATAGACTGTGATAGCAAGTGACTTATTTCAAGAGTATTTAATTGCTATTTAACCTACGGAACTAACTGGGAAGCTAGGGATTTGAAGTGGAAAACCTGGCAACTAGGTGTTTAGGCTTTTACCAATATTATGATCAATTTCATAAGCCGGTGTGTGTGATTTATTTTTAAAAGTAGACAGTACTTTTTACAGCCTGTTAACATTGTGAATAATTCCACTACTATTTAATGTGAACAAGAAGAACCATTATCGATTAAATACTCTGTTTTTCTTTTTTTAGGCTGAGTAAACCTATTCATTTACTCCTTTGACAAATACCAGGTACCTGTCATAAGTGGGGCCCATGTCCTGGGCACTGGGGGAAGAGATGGTGAACCAGACAGACAAGTTTATTGTCTAGTAGACAGTCATTAATCAAATAATCATACAAATCAGTTTGTACAATTAAAATTTGTTTTTCTAGGATATATTCTTAGAAATGGAATTGTTGGCTTAGAGGGCATATACATATAAAGTTTTGCTAGGCATTGCAAAAGTGCCCCCCTCCCCAGATGGCTGTATCAGTTCACATTCCCCCCAGAAGTGTCCATTTTCCCATGCATTGGTCAACAGTGACCAACAGCAGTCTTTACTAATTTGACAGCCTGACAGGTTGCTTAATTTTTGCCAATCTGATGAAGAAAAATGGTACCTTTAAAAAATTTGTTTGACCTGGTTATTAGTGAGGTTTGAAATCTTTTTACATGTTTATTGGTCATTTAGGTTTCATCATATCATTTCTTCCCTAGTGTATTTTAAGTCTAAAATTTGAACCCATTCCGCAGGAGGGTGTTCAGAAAGAAGGTTGCCATCAACTCTAAATGGCAAAGCTGACAGCAGCCTTCCCTAATGTGAAGTCTTTAGTGGTGTGGTGAATAAGGTTGCTTTTGACAAAAGTTGTGAAATGTAATGACGGAGTCTGTCATAATATGAACAATCTCTAATTTATACTTAACATTCCCTAAGCTCTATGTCTTATAAATCACACCCACTTCTGAATTACTTCAAAACATTGTATGTTCCCTTCTAGTGAATGGTATAATTAGTTATATTATGTCTTTCTAGAAAGTTATATTATGTCCCTTTAAAAAAAATTAGCCAGTGTGCGATTGCTTATGTTCAAGCAGATGTTGAGGTAATGAGGTAATTCTCCTTTTGTCTTTTTTGTGGCTTTATTTTATTGGACTGATTGACATCTTTAATGCACTGAGAAATGGCAACTTGCGATACTATTTCCAATGCATATTTCCTAGCTTACTAAAGTGGACATTTTCCTTACAAAACATAATACAATGTTCAGAATTCTGTTGGGAAATGATAGACTTAGCTCAGCATTTGTTTAAGGTACATGATTTTCTTTGTATTTCTTTCAGCCCACATGCATTGAATATTCATAGCCAGGCACTGTGCTAGGCCTCAGAGATATAGAGATGGAAAAAACCTTGTCCCTGCTGGTGAGGAGTTCCTAGTTTAGAGATGGTGGTAGAGTGTCTAACTGGCCTCATTTGGGTCATGTGTTTAAAGTCCTTTGGCCAGCGAAGGGCAGGGCACCTTGATTGGCAGCCTCCACAAAGACCAATGGATTGGAGTAGTCCAAAAAAGAATGGTGTGCCACTACCAGAGGGGGATGCGGGCTAGGAAGACACAAACAGCAGATGTCCACTAAACTGTCATCATCATAATGCTATGTCATTTGGCTCTTGTTGAGGAAGGTTTGAAGAGAATGATTGCCACTTAGCAAAAAGGATGTTCTAATGTAAGACCAAAACAACAACAACAAACAAATAAAAGTTATGGGCTATTCTTGGACTGACACTATTTAAAATGGTAAGATAATTCGTTTTAAAGCAAGGTAACCTTCTTTCATCTTGAGAGTTGGTATCATTTTCTTCAAGATTATTGAGCTAGTGCTTAAGGTACACATGGAAATTAAGTTTATTCTTAGAACAGAGTTAGTAATTAAAAGAGGCTTCCAGTGTTCCCTTGGCTTCCAGGCTAGAAAGTAGCTAGAGCATTATTTTGACAAAAGGGTCTGAAACTGTTGTCTACCACAATGACCCTATTTATCTGGAAAAGCTGAAGCATTGTCAATCTCGGGTCCATACAAAGTCAGTCAGTAGAAAGCCGTTTGGGACTAAATGGTTGCCTTGGTGTCAGGTGCAAACTTGGCTTTACACCACTATTTTCCAAGTGTGGTCCAGGGACCAACTGTATCTGAACAGCCAGGGTACATATGTACTTACTTAGTTACCTCTGAAAAGGCTGGTAAATTTATATTTCTTCATCTGGTTACATTTTTGTAAGATTTATATTTAAAATTTTTTGCTTTTAGAACAAAGTATTACATGGATTGAGAAAACTGCACAGGATACAAATGAACATCTCAGTGAATTATTTTTAAAAAGCAAGTATGTTTCTAACAACGCTTAAATCAGAACATTTCCAGAAGCCCCTTCATAACCCCTCCAATCACTATCACCTTCCTCTTCCCAAAGATATCCAATGCCACTGAAGATAAGTTTTGCAAGTTTCTGAAATTTACATAAACGGAATCATACAGTGTGTATTATTTGCTTCAGTCCTCTTTCACTCATTATGTGTGTGGGATTTATCAATATTGTTGCATGTAGTTATAGTTCGTTTGTTTGCATTGCTGAGTAGTATTCCACTGTATGAACATACCAAAAAATATTTAAGCTAATATAGTGGAGATCAGGGGTCAGCAGACTTTTTCTGTAGATGGCAGAGATAAGTATTTTAGGCTTTGTGGGCCATATGATTTTTGTAAACCAGAGTATTAAAAATGCATTTTCCTAAAGTTGGTGAGCCACTGCCAAAGAGTCCCCGGTTGGGGTGACCCTCTGTGAGATGGACATTCAGGATGGCCTGAGGAACTACAACTTCTAGTCAGAATTTCACTATTCACCTAACACTGCCATTAGGTAGATCAGCCTTACTTCTGTTTTTTTAAAAAATTAAATTAAAAAATAAACATATGCTCACAGAAGAAAAAAAGCATATGGAATAAAAAGTACAATTACCTGTTCCTTCTAACTCATTATTTCTCAATCTTTATTTCATTATACTCCCCAAAGGAGTCTTTTTAGACATTTTTTCCCCTAATCACTTCCCCTCCCCATGAAATTTTAATACCGCAGATACACTCTGCATCTTTTTGTGTACTGTGATCCTTTGGAGAGCTACAAGCCGTTGTCATATCTAATATTTTTTTCCTCTTTGAGGGTGACCCGTTGATAATGCATGTTCTAACCCCATTTCCATTTCTCAAAGTTATCTACTGTTAACCTTTTGTTGTATTTCCTTCTGGAAATTGTGTTTGTATGTACATATATATTTGTCATTAATATATATTATAGAATTCATACCAGTACATATAGAGTTAAACCTTTAAAAATTGATTGCATAATGTTCCATGTATGGGTCTCCCACAGTGTAGTTAATGTCCTCTGGAAAACAAACTTCTGTATTTCTACTTTTTTTTTTATTAAAAATAATGCTTCTGGCAATAGAGAAGAGTTGGAGACATCAGTATGAACTCATGTTTAGCTTAATATAGATACCGATGGTTACATATAGAAATATTTACAGATGTGTATATATGTATTGGGTTAGTATACAGACATTTATTTCCTTGCTCTTTCAGCTGAGAGCCTAGGTGTACCAGTAACAGTGAGCACATCTAGCTCCAGAACATGGCTTGTAATACCATTCTCCAGTAAAAGGAACAGGGCTCCTGGGAGAAATGACTGATTCTAGGGCTGGAGTGACTGGGGCAGGATATATACAAGATGAGCCTGGAGTATCTTGTAGTTACTAGAAAGTAAGGAAGTGCTCAAAAAAATGAGCCCACAGTGATGGGGATATGTCAAAGAGATATAAGAACCAACTGAAAGAACTTCCAGTGGCCAAAGATGGAACAATTTGAACAACAAAATACTGGATTATAACCCAAAGTATAAAATAAATATTCATGAGTCCATACTGATATAAATAAATGAGAAGAGACACATCTTCCATGCAGAACAGTTCCAAATAATTTATGTATCCTCCCGCTCCGAGGGCCGTGGAGCATAATGCCCTGCTCTGTAAGTGTGGGGTGTGCGTAGTGACTGCCTTCCAAAGGGGGGTAAATAGGAACTTCAAAGTGGAGAAACCTGGCAGACATTACCTCAGTTAGGTCATCTAGGTCAACTTCAATAGTGATTTAAGTCATGTTGATAGTGTGTACCTTTGATGTGAGATGATGAAAATGGCACTCCACCTCTGTGGTCCTCCCCTAAAAACCTATAGCCCCAGTCTCATCATGAGGAAACCATCCCAGGTTGGGGAACATTTTACAAAATATCTGATCAGTGCTCCTCAAAGTTATCAAAAACAAGGAAAGTCTGAGAAACTTGTCACAGCCTAGAGATGTCTAAGGAGACATGACGACTAAATATAATGTGGTATCTGGATGGGATACTGGAACAAAAATAAAACATTAGGTAAAAACTAAGGAAATAAGATAATGTATGGACTTTAGTTTGTAATAATGTGTCAATATTGGTCCATTAATTGAAATAAATGTACCATACTAATGTAAGATGTTAATAATAGGAGAAACTGGGTGTAGGATATATGGGAGTTCTACTATGTGTGTAGTTTTGCTATGAATCTAAAGTTTATAAAACCAAAATTTATTCAAAACAGTAATGCTGCTTACATCCTTTGTACACATATATCTCTGTAAGTGCAGCTGTAGGAAAAATTCTCAGAAGTGTTAGATCCAAAATTGTTAGATCCAAAAAGTATGTATATTTTAAACTTTGTTGTGCTGTAGATTTTATTCTGTAGAGCTGTTAACACAGCCAAGCTTTGCTTTAAAATGTAGAAGGAACACTGCTTTTTTCTCTTCTTCCCATGTTGGTTAAGCTTTTTATTTCATTTATTTTTTATTGATGTGTCTAAGCATTGTAAACATTAAAACACGAGTTCTGAAATTTTTGTTTGGTGCAGTGAACAGTAATATATTAGGATCCTTTTAGTCACTTGATTCTATCTGAAATCCTGTATGGCACAAATCAGGGTATGATTCTGAGATTGAGATTATATATATATATATCAATATATATGTATGTATATATACATACACACATGTATATATATATATATATTTGTTTGTTTTAAATACGGCTTTGAGGAGCAGTTTTAGATTACAGAAAAATTGAGCAGAAGGTACAGAGAATTCCCTCATCTCCCCCCACCCCCCCGCCCCCGTTTTCCCTTATTATTATCATCTTGCATTAGTGTGGTACAGGTCTTAGAATTGATGAGCCAATATTGATACACTATTGTTAACTAAAGCCCATAGTTTACATTAGGGTTTATACTTTGTGTTGTACATTCCATGGGTTTTGACAGATGTATGACATGTACCCATCATTACATTATCAAACAGAATAGTTTCACTGCTCCAAAAATTTCCTCTGTTCTACCTGTTCATCCCTCTCACCTTACCCTGGAACTCCTGGCAACTACTGATCTTTTTACTGGCTCCGTAGTTTTGTTTTTTTCCATAATGTTATATAGTTGTAATTGTACAGAGTGTAGCATTTTTAGATTGGCTTCTTGCATGTAGCAATATGCATTTAGGCTTCCTACATGTCTTTTGTGCTTGACAGCTCATTTGTTTCTCTTTATCACTGAATAATACTCCATTGTATAGATGTACCATTGTTAGTTTATCCATTCACTTGTTGGTGCACATCACGGTTGCTTCCAAGTTTTGGCAGTTAGGAATAAAACTGCTATAAACATTCATGTAGTGGTTGGGTATGGGGGAAGGGAATAGTCCTGTGATAGGGTCTTGGTCTTTAAGTGAGCCTGTGCCCCAGAGCTGTGACTTTCACGAGTGCTTCTCAGTTCCAGTTTTCCCTGTCCGTGAGACAAGAAGGCTACAAGGTGCTGGAGTTGGTTATTACCTTGCCTTTAATCTGTTAGGCTCTAATAAAATAATTTCTCTTGAGGGAAGATCTTGTTATAAAGAACAGAATGCTCTGGGCATATTTCGTGATGGCTACTTTTCCCCTCCCCTGCCAGAAACAATAGGGAAATTTTCTCAGTATTCACTGTGAGGACCTGGTAGTACTCCTGGAGTTAAAACTCAAAAAAGTGTCGGGGCTTCTTAAGATCGGCCCACGCCTGGAGTTTTTAACTCTCAAACTTGTTGGAACTGAGCCTCTAGCAATTTGTTAATTACAGTTTAGATTTTTTTTCCTATCTTGGCACATGAGGGTGTTTCTGCACCTTGGCTTCTGCTCCAATAAGTTGTGATTCTCTGTATCTGTCTGAGTGTATCTCTAATTTTTGGAGTAGTGATTTGCCCTGTGACTTCAGTCCTGTCCTGGATCCAAGAAGAGTTGTTGATTTTCAGTTTGTTCAGCTTTTTTTGTTGTTGTGAGGACCAGAGTGTCGGCTTACAAGCTCCTTACATGCCAGACCAGAAACCAGACTTATATACGTATTTTAAAGTTCTCAGTTTCCTTCCTTTCTGTTGGTTACCTTGAAGTCATTAATATAGTTTGTTGAGATTACTTCTTAAGCATCATTAAATCATTAACACTGTACTGTATGTTCTATCAGGTAAAGAGTGAATTTCAGGTTTGCTATAATTTCTTTTTAGATGTGAAATCTCTCACCTTTGTTTTTTGATCAGGTTTTCCAGCAGTGTTTCCCTGGCTTTTCTAATGCTTTAATTAACAACTGAGGTATAAACGACTTCTCTTTCTATTCTGGCTTTAAGAGCAGGACCTATTGGGATGTGTGCAGAAGTGAATAATGTCCTAATTGAACATTATCTGTTATGACTTATGTCCTCATACCCCATTAGTAAGAGATGTTTCAAGGCTCCATGAGCCTCAAAGATGTAAACTCAGTGGATGAGAATATACATTAGAAGACCTCATGAGGCAGTGTTTTTCTGGTTATATTTGATGGCTATTTAAAGCTTCATTTTTATTAAGTATCTTGTTGTAACATACGATTTAAGAGGCCCTTTTAATATGGGGAGGAAAGTATGTGCTCTTTCATGATTTGTTCATGTGAAGACCTAGATCCATTCTTCCTCCTTCCTGAATTTAACACCCATTTATCAAGTGCCTACTATATGTCAGGCACTGTGCTAGAAGAGGGCGTCTGGATGCATAAAGACATAGTCTTCAACCTAGAGGGTCATTTCTGGTCTAGTGCTTTAGCACACTGCACACAGTAGTGCTCATAAATGTTTTTTACATGGATGGCCTTTAGGATCAGTAGACTGGTTCTGCTTCCACCATTCCTTACTGTGGGATCTGACTTTTCTATGCATTTGTGTCTTCACTTTTAAAGGGGAGATGTTAATATTTGGCTTAATTGCTCTACATCACAGATTTATATGAACCACTCATTCATTCAACATAGGCATAGACTCTGTGCTTTGTATTCTGCTGAGTGTAAGGTATATAGCAAGGAATTGAGTGGGAGAAAAGACAAGAAAACAGACCTGTGTTCAGACAACTTATAATGTTGCATGTAGATGCTCCAAAAGAGATCTATGAACAGTGTATTTTGGTAGTATATTAGAAATATAAATGCTGATTTTTGCCCCTGTTATATGGGGAGAGTTTCTTAGAAGAAATGACAGTTGAACTGCATTGAAAAGGAGGAGGTGGGGAAGGTGGGGAAGGGAAGACCTTGCAGGCAGAGGGGAAAATATTTGTAAAGACACTTGGGTATGAAAGGTCTTAGAGGGTTTAAGGAAGCATTGGGACTTTGGGTGTGATGGAGTGAGTGTGGTCTCTGATTGGGGAGAGGAGAGGAGAGTGGGGTTCCCAGGTTGTGAAGCTAACATCTTTGGTGGCTTTTAAACAAGAGAATGAAATACCAGGTTTCTTTGTTACAATGCTAACTAGTATCTACCTTGTAAAGAATGAACTTGGCATAGAGGGAAGCTAGAGTCTAGATGAGAGGGTTTTGCTATTATTGAGGGTCAGAAATAGGGCAGAGATACTGGCAATAGAGGAAGGGCAGATTGGAGAGACATTTTGAGATCTGAGCAGTTGATGATCCTTTGGTGGTGGGGGAAAGTGGGGAATCAAGGGTGATCCTGAGGTACTAGCTTGAGAACTAGGTAGATGATGGTGCTGTATACAGGAAGTAAGAGGTTTGGGTGAAATGGAATTGATGAGCTCACTTTCTAACATGTTGAGTTTGAGGTGCTTGTAAGGTATGTGGACAGAGATGTCCAGAACTGTACTGTTCAGTAGAACTTTCAGCTGTGATGGAAGTGTTCTGTGTCCACTGTCCACAGTGGTAGCCACTAGCCACATGTAGCTATTGAGCACTTGAAATGTGGTCAGAGCAGCTGAAGAGCTGAATTTTAAATGTTATTTAATTTTAATTAATGTAAGTGTAAGTAGCCACATGTGGCTAGTGGCTACCATATTTGACAGTGCAGGTCTAGATGGTGTTGGTTGGAAATACTGATCTGGAGCTAATGCTAGGGTAGGGTGGTTAGGCTTCCTGGGTCTGAGAGGTCTCCAGGGGCACGGGACTCTAAAATGCTGAAACTGGAGAAGGCCCAGGCAAGCTGATTGTTGCTCACCCTAGCCAGAGCTGTTATTGGCCTGTAATTCTGAACTTTAGTTGTCAGGTTTCTCAAACAACTAAGTCTACTCAGCTGCTTCCTGGGATGGCTACGTCATGGTTTGCAGCTTGTAAAGAAAATTCTCTTTCTTGGCATTAGCGGGTTAGAATATAGAACCAGCATGATTCTTAAAGCACATGCTTTGCCTGATATTCTCCTTGTTTTCTCCACATTTTCCTTTTTCTTCCATTCTATACTCCTATGTAGTGAGTCCCCTCTTTGGCTGCACATTAAAATCACCTGGGGTGCTTAGCTCTTACAGAAATACGGATGTCCAAGGTCCACCTAGTTAAATCAGAATCTTGGGTTGGGGGTGAGTGGAGAGGAGGCTTGAGAGCTGTAGGATTTAAAAGCTCCCCTGGTGATTCGAATGTGCAGCCAGGATTGAAAAGTACAGCTTCAGACATGCTTCCACTTCTTTGCCACCTTCTTTTTTTACTACAACGAACTACAGTTGATCTTTAACCCCCCTCTCTCCTCCTTTTCTTTGGTGAAAGGTACTAGTACTTAGGATTTCAGAGATTTTCTGCTCTGCCATCTTTCAGGCCATGTATCACTGAAGTAAGCCTGAGACCGAAGGCATTAGGGAGCAGCCTCATCTCTTGTCATACTCACAGATTTGACGTACCGTGCTGTATCAGTAATGATAAGCTTTAACATGTATTCAACATTTAATATGCCTAAGCACTCTTGTTGCATGTTAGCTCACCTACTCTTTTTTTTTTAATTTTTATTTATTTATTTATTTATTTATGGCTGTGTTGGGTCTTCATTTCTGTGCGAGGGCTTTCTCTAGTTGCGGCAAGCGGGGGCCACTCTTCATCGCGGTGCGCGGGCCTCTCACTATCGCGGCCTCTCTTGCTGCGGAGCACAGGCTCCAGGCGCGCAGGCTCAGTAATTGTGGCTCACGGGCCCAGCTGCTCCGCGGCATGTGGGATATTCCCAGTCCAGGGCTCGAACCCGTGTCCCCTGCATTGGCAGGCAGATTCTCAACCACTGCGCCACCAGGGAATCCCCTCACCTACTCTTCATAAGAACACTATGAGAGATGTACAGTTATTATTCCTATTTTCCAGATGACGAATCTGAGATGCAGAGAGTAAGCAGTTTGCCCAAGGTACCTGGCTAAGTTAAGTGCTTGGGCTGCACTTTTAAATTGCTGTGCTGTGTGACTTTACAGTATAGTGAAATATGCTGTATCTGTAAATGCAAGGGATGAAGTTTCCCAAGCTGCAGATATCTTTCACATGACAGAGAATTGGTCAAAATCATTTCTTCTTTTTTTATTGAGTAATTCAAAATTTGGAGGATCTCTCTCATCAAATCACTTGAGTTGCACAGCTCATGTTAAAAATTTTTGAAACTGTGAGCCAGTTGTGAAACAATAAGGCTTTCTCTGTGACCCTTTGGCATTGCCAAAAAAGAAGTAGCTGAATAACATAGGTCATTATAGTTTTTACCAGTTTTGCTAAAGATGCGGTTACACATGTTTTCACTATGGTATATGTGTATGTGAATATTGTTTAGGGCAGTAAGCTTGGTTTTTTTAAATTCAAAGAAATAAAAATATAAGTAAATATTTTTCGTTTATGCCCAATTCCCCAACTGTCCCTTCCCACTACCAAATGGTTGAATTCTTCCCATACTTTTCCTCTCCTTTCCCTGTACTTGGTTTCATTTTTTTTTTTTTTTTTTAAGTTGCTTACAGTCACGGAAAGCATATTTTCTGTGGTTTCCATTAAGATATGATAGGTAAAGGATTCATAATTAATGCTTTTCATAAAGACCCAGTAATTGGGAGTCTACAGTGTTTCGCCTGGATTCTGTTGGCATTATAATGGAAGAACAGTATCGGTATTTTTAAAAAGGCCTTCGTAGCCGTTATCTGATGCTTTAAATAGAAAAAAAAATTTCTTACTGTCTTTTTTTTTGTATGTCTGTAAAGTAGGTTATCAGGAATAGAGTGGTAAATCAATTTTGATTTTTCAACTTTATCTAAAGATACTTTTAAATGTCAAGTAAACTAAAGCAAAGTCTCTCAATAAAATATTTAGTTTTTGAAACAATATTAGATATAGTAATAAGATTTGGGACCATGACCATAGACTACCTAATGATGTAAGTGCGTATTTTTAGAATCTCTTAGTTCATGTTTCTTTTTGTTAGAAAAAGGAGGGGGAGGGACATTTTATTGAATTTTCAGAACTGAGGACAATTTAGTTCATACTCATTGGTTGGGGGTTTGTCTGATGGAGGCTGATAAGGAGCTGGTGTGCAGAGGGCTTCATTTTGTGATCAATCAAATCTTTTCTGTTGAAACTAATTATTTTTAAAAGGGCTGTATCTTTATATGTATACATTTAGCTATCTTATGGCTATCTAATTTTCAAAGATTCTTTTTTCAGTGTGGCTTCAATAAAATGTCCATTAATTCTTATTTAGATGGTTATGAAGTGCTGATAAAACTTCGGGCCATTGATGGTATAGTCTCATAAATATTTGTTTATTTGAATTGGATTTTAAGAGTTCAGTCCGGTCATCATAGTAACTATTCTAAACCCTTCAGATCACTGTTGAAAGGAACAGCGTATACTTTGCCATCTGAATTGTTTTGGTGGTATTCTCTGCTCCAGTGGTTAGAATCACATACACTTTAGAATTAATGACCAGATTATCTGGAATGTTCTTAAAACCACTGGTTTCACATTTTTAATTAATATCTTCAGGTTCTTCATAGAAATAGGAAGCTCTGTTTGTCTTTTTTATTTCTAAAGAAAAACTTAGCTTTTTGTAGATAAATCCCAATGAAATTTTTTAAAAGTAAAAGTATAAAAATCCAAACTTGATTATTGCCTGGCTCTCTGGTGCCAGTCAAAATGCTGGTCAGGGAGTGGGCAGTGGTTCTGCTGGGTCCACCTTAGACATTCTGTTCCATCATTAGTCCTAAATCAGTCTCTTTCTTCCCACAATACACTCTAAATGGCACATTCTCAACTGTGAGGCTATCTAAAAATGGTGCTTTGGCTAAGAGATGAATGTGGGAGTTCAGCTTGCTTTTCTGGCAGTGGAGGATTTTAAGTAGAAAACTGCTGCTTTTCCCACATAGCTGGAAATAGTTCCAGACAATTCACATATTTTTCTAATTTAGTGAAATGAATCTGGCTGGGATCTGGTCATGGCTTGGTGGTTGATGATCTTGCAGTGCCTGACAATAGTTGTTCTTAGCTGAATGCTCATAGCAGAAACTTTCCCCTGTGGATAAAGCAGATATGTGACATTGAGTTTATTTTCTGGAGGCCAATCTTAAATAAACCTGTGATTACAGCACCACAGAATAATGTTGCTGGAAGGAACTTCAGGGACACCAAACCGTCTCCTTTCACAAGTGCTGAACAGCAAAGATGAGAAGTGACTTGTCATAGGCACTTATGGCTCATAGGTCTTCCTAATAACCCAGGAGAACTGAAATTCGGCTCCGTGGGCTCACATCTGCTCTGGTCTCTTCTTCTTCCTTATTCTTAAAAGCAGGAGCCCTTCTTCTGTGGCCTCTTCTCCACTCCACCCAGAACCTTATAAATAGACAATAGGGGTTAGTTGGGTTCCCAGGTTTTCCCATAGTAAACTTTTGATAGCATTATAACATTGCTTTCCTTTTTTTCTTTTAGCAATAGGTGAATATGAAGACCTCAGAGCAGAGAACCAGAAGACAAAGGAGAAGGTTTGTACTTTACCCTTTCTTTCCTCTCTTACATGTGTAAAAGCCTAGACAGCATGGTGCATTGTTCTGCCACCAATTTCAGTTAAATGCGAATGAGAGTTGTTTTTTTAATTTCTTTTCTCCTGCATGTGTGGTTCAGGCTAATATCAACTCCAGGCTCCAGATGGTAAAGAATAGCAGGCATGCCACAGTGGGCGCTGCTCTGGGAGATTAACTACACGGCTAAATGTGCAGCAAGGCACCAAGCCAAGCAACTCAAGCCCCCAAGAATTGTACTTTTTCCAGCGGTCAGATTTGGGATTCTAGTGATGGAATTGAAGGCCTGAGACATTTACCTTTTGGGTTGAGACATATTAGGTCTGGAGAGAACTCTTTGGAATTAGTCATTGGTGTTTAGCTCAAATGCTTCCATAAACCCTTTGTATGTTTGCTTCCTCTAAGTATATGAATAATCTACTGGAAGTTGAAAAACACCCAATGTGAAGATGGTGAAGTGTGGTGAATATTTTCCTGGGCTCTGGGAGTTTTATTTTTTAACGGTTAAATAATTAAATTCTACTTACCTTTATGTCTCTGGACATATCCATTTAAGATTCATGAATGTTTTTTTAACATATATCTTTTTTTCCCTATAAGTTTAGGGAAGGGACATACAGAAGGGAAGGCTAAAAAAAGTAGAGGGACTGAGTAGAAAATGAAAAGGAGAGAGAGGGGGAACTGTCCATTATTGTTATTTAGATATAAATGAAATTTATTTTAAAAATTTAAAATTTCTATTTTTAGAAATTTGTTTGATAGACCAAATATTTCAAAGCATAACATCCGTGGTGGAAAATTAATAAGACAGGTCCTTCGTGGTTATTAAAGAAGGTACTCATCATTGCAGTAAATTATGCAACCTTGTCCTTAAAATTTCAGAGTAAGAGCTGTAATGAAAATTGGCAGTGAGCTAAATATTTGTAAAACTTGTGGCATGTTTGTGGGTATTTATTGAACTCTTAAGAATCATATTTAACTTTTTTACTCATATTAATTTGCCACCTATATAGATGTTGGTGTGGTGGTATTAATGGTAAGTCCTCTAGTTCAAAGCACATTATAATAGATTTTTAGATCGTTATTTTTCACCCACGTTTCATGCTTCTTTGCTCATTTGTAAATAAATCTTTGGTTTATTTTTGAAATAAAAATTTTATTTAAAAATTTATTTATATTTGAAATTTTAAGTATCTTCCCTTCCTTTCACTAGGCAATTCAGGGAATGGTAGGTGGGGTGATGAGAATATCTGTGATAGAAGGTGGCTGGTACATGCGTCTCTAATATGGTAAGGAGGTCACAGAAAACAGTTTGACAAGATTTCTAATTCTAACATCATAACCACACAAAATCACAGATGTCCCGAGGATGCCAACAGGTGGGGAGTATATGCTTAGATCCTGGGTCCCTGATGTCCTGTAATTTTAAAGCAAAGCTAATGGGTGAAGCTTATGCCAGATAGCTTGAGCCTTTTTCCCTAAGATACCCAACCATCTTCCAGCTCTAGGAGAAGGAGCCAAGACGTTATCAGTCAATTGAGTCTCTTCCATATATGTTCCTGGTCCAAGGGGGGAAGAGCAAAACAAGTTGGAAGGGTTAATTCAGGAGAACTCTTTGATTTAACCTGGAAGATAGCAGGGGGGAAAGCAAACAAGTGTCTTCATTTGATGAAGAAAGAAGGATATAGAAGAACGTGAATAACATAAGAGGAAAAAGAATAAATTTTTTGTTTTTTCTTATCCTTCTTTAATCCTTGCTTACTTGTAGACCTAGCATTGCCCTAAAAATAGTAGATGTTCTATAAACATCCGTTATTAGTGATGATGATGGTTGTTTAACTGCGAGCCACTTTCTGCAGTGAGTTTTTATGCGAACCATCTGTTATACAAGTGAATTGTAGGTAAGATGCATTTGGCAAAAGAAGGATTAAAAATTACCTTAGCCCATTACCTGTTTACATGTTTCTCTACACAGAGTATGTCCTGATACTTTTGTAACATCTGTATTGACCTGCTTCTGTACTTACTCTTTAAAAATAACTATTAACAGAAATGGGAAGAAAAGAAATGAAAGCAATATGGAATGCTGTGTGGTTGGGTAAAACAAAATAGGATGGTTTTAAGTTTACCGCACTCTGTTTATCTTGTGTTAAAAGACTAGTAGGCTTATTACTGCAGATTTTTCCCCGAAAGGGGGGCTGTATTACAAAGGAGGGAAGCCTATAATAAAAGCCTTTTTAATACAGCACAGAATGAGTAAAAGCAGCTTTAGTTCTGGAGGTGGTAAATGGAGAACACCATTTTCTCTGGCAAAGCACTCTCTTGTGCCTGGCTGTGTCAGCTTTGTCCAGTCCACATCAGCAAATATTCATGGCCATTCTTACCTCGCGACCCCAAACGAGTTCAGTTAAATCAGTCAAGGATAGGAATCTAAAGTAAGAGTCTTTTGCCATAGTTAATTTGATGTGGGGAAATTTTGCAGAAGTGTAAGCGACTAGAAAAATAAATGGCAAGTTTTTTCCTTCTGTGTGTCCACATTAAGTCTAACCATCTTTGTTGTCAGGTCATGAACCTTATCAATGGGAAGAGACAGTGGGTGTGATCCCTTTGGGTAGATCTTTTAATGCCCTGTTTAGAATCTCCTCTGTTGAGACAAGTGGTAGGACATGAATTTCCTCAGAACAGGCAGTTGCTTAAGAGACTGTTTTTTTAAGAAGCTACTGTGGGTCATGTACATTCCCTTATCTCCCTAATCTGATGCTCCAACAACCCTGTGCCAGCTCTGTCTCATGGAAAACAGGACCTCAGGGCTTAACAGAGTCTGGATTCAGACAGGGTATTCTGACCAAAAATACTCATTTTGAAGCAGGTAAACCTAGGGGATCTAATTGACTTTTTCCACAAAGGTCTTGGTTTTATTCTTAATTTTTTATTGTTAGCCCATGAATTTTCCACAGCAAATTATCAGACTCAATACTTTTCTGGATCGTTTGTCTTCATCATCTATTGCTTTGTATTTAAAAACTGAAAGTTAAATATCAAATCAATCTTACATCAGAAAAATTCTCGCGTGCTTGTGCCTATGTGTGTGTGCGTGTGTGTGTGTGTGCGTGCGCACGCACGTGTGTATAGATTCTGACATAATGCATTCCAAGGGTAAGAGTAGGAGATTTGGGAGGGTGGGCCAATGTTTTAATGATCTTTTCCTTTGCAGTTCTCCCTTGTTAAGAACAATATAATGCTGATCATTTTGTGGTTTTTATCAGTGTCTTTGAGGATGGAATCAGGATCTGAGTTGATAAGGAAAACTTTTTGCTGAATGCCTTCTGAGTACTGGGATATAAAGAAAAATATACGAAGGTCCCACTCTAGAATAAAACTACTCTAATGAGGGACACAGGCAAGTTGACAAATAACTGTGATAAATTGTACATATAAGTGAACGCTTAGAGTTTGGTGGGATGGGAAGAGAACAAAAAGACAAGGTTCCTACTCAATTCCATGTGACTAACTCTTGTCTCTTAATTCTTGGCTTAAATGTCGCTTACTTTTTTTCACAGTCTTCTTTCTCTCACAAGCAGAATTGTCGCCTCTTTGTAATGAAACATCTGTATATTTCTTATGCACTTATCACATTTTAATAACCAAAATTCATTATCAAAATATTATATAGGGTACATGTAAGATGTCTGGGTTGGATTAAAGTGTAAAAGCTTCAGTTTTGTTTTTTTTTTAGACATCAAGATAGGTGGAGATTATGGAAAGGGTGCTACTTATTTTTTGCCTAGTTTCTAAATAGCATTATCAACAATATGTTAAAAAGTGAGAAAGCCTATCACATTGAAGTCAACAACCCTTCCAAATTATTTTTGGGGTAAAGAAAAATAGAGGACTGTATATTTTGAAGTCAACCAAATGAAGTTTTACTCTGCTTGTGAAGCAATCATCATATTTAAATGTGTTAGTCATGCTTCTACAATTGAAGGGCATTCTCTTATGAATCATTCAGGATCTTTGTCATAGTTGTTTGTGGTTTTTTTCCTACATGGGGGTGGGCAGAGCTTTTTTGAGCTTTTAATGGAATAGCTTTCACATTTCTCAGAGTGGTGGGGGCAGTGTGGAGTGTGCATAAAAAGAAGGAAATCTGTAGAATAGAAGAATGTCTGCCTTTGAACAGTAAGTATTTATGTTTAATTCTATGTTCCGAGATCGAGTTTTGAAATGAATAAATGTTTAAGTGGCTGATTAGAAGTCGTTTGGGTGAGCTACTGTAACACTGCATCAGGCGGTTCTGTCAGCTTGCCAGGAACAATGAATGAAAAGGGAATGAGACAGACACTTTCCAAGACTTAGGTTTCAAGAAGTAAGATAGATGATACTGTTTGCATCTTGGCTCAGTTGTCTATTGTTAAAATTTCTTCATCTTTTGTAAATTTCAGAGGTGAAGGTCCCAAAGTATTTTATTTTAAAAAAATCAGTAAAGAAGCCACTTTAAAGAGCAAGATACGCATCCATTATGCTGACTGTTCATGCATAATACATTCACATACATGCGGTTTCTTTAGAACAGAGTGGCAAGTGGTTGTGCCAGAGAAAAAGTAATTACTTAGCAGTTTGAAAGTGAAAATGAGTCTCTTATTAACAGCAATCTATCCAGAAACAAAGAGCAAGGATCTCTGTTCTGATGACATGTGTTTCCATCTAACACACAATACCTAGAATTTGGAGAATGCTGTAAGACAGCTTTAGGGGACAGCTACTACTTTATTGCCTGTGAAAATTGGAGGGAAAGAACTTTGAATTGGAAGAAAGAACACTACCAAAAGAGAAAGAGAGTGAAAAGAATTCCATTCTAGTGGGAATGATTTAATTTATTGTGTTCTTTAAGGATAAGCACAGCTGAGTTCTAGCCAAACTTACATAGGTGGAACAATAGAATTGTTGATTTTTACTAAAAATGATTTGATGGTCCTCAAACGGCATCACCAAATATTCTAAAGCAGGTAAATATGCACAATTCTGATGCTATGCCTGTTTAAACTTTTAAATATTGTAACTGGACATAAAAGGAATGAAGTTCAAGACAAATAAGTAAGAAATGGTGTGGGGTTGAGACCTTTTCAGACTTAATGTTGTAGCCTCTGCTGTGTGTTCCTGTAGTGCAGTACTTCTCTCATTATGGCAAGTGTTCTTATAAATTGCTTGTTTCATTGTTGGTCTTTCTTGGTTGATCATAAGTTTTGTGAGAGCACATTGCCGATTATGTTCCCCACTGTATTTTCTCTGCTTAACATAGCACCTGTATGAATAATTTGTTCAATACTTGGAGGAAGGAAATAAAGGCATTCAGTTATTACAGTAGATGCCTGCTTAGAAGTCTAATTCAGTCAACTGTACGGTAGTTGTCTTTGTGTAGATTGCCTACTCTGTTGTTGTCCTGTGTATGCAGTGCATGTGTGTATTTCTTGGGCTCCAAACTGGCCTTTCTGTAGGCTGGCAACTCTTTGTTGCATCTGTGCGTCATGGAGATAAAAATGAATGTTTATGTTAGTGGAAGTTAGACACAATTCAGAATATTGGGGGTTTTCTTGCATAAAATATACACACAGCAAAATATAAAGATATCTTAGTGCCTACAGTTATCTGTACTTCTGCTGAGCCCCGTTAAGCAGACATTTTAGTACAAACAGCAGTTGGATGATATGCGAGGCAGAAAGAACAGAGCTGCCCATTTTGGTCGGGGAGAGTCCCCTCTTACCAGTACACACTGGAAAGACTTTCCTCTGCAAATCAGTCTGCCAATGCTTTGAAATGCTGGTTTAGTTTCAGAAGCCAGGTATCTGCCTGGATGAGCCTCAAGGAAGAGTTCTGGAAAACAGCCAGGGCTTCTAATATGAAGAGCTTTCAAAACCAGCAAGGCTAACCTCCCGCCAATTCACCACTTCATGAAGAGCCAAAATAGAGACTCTAGAATTGATGTAATGTGATCCAACTTCCTTAAACCAGCCAGCACTTGTGCTGCTGGGTTCTCCCCCAGCCTTGAGCTACAGAGAATCGTTGAGCATCGTAATTAAGTGACGTGGGCCCAAGAACATCTGTTGCTATTGCAAAGTCTTCACAAGCAATTCTCACACAAAAAGAAGCGGTTTCTACAAATGATGCAGCTGCGTGAGCAGGAGAGAGGAAGGGGTAGGATGGGTGAGGGGCTTCTGTGGGATATAAAGATACAACATTCTTCCAAAAAGGCCTGGAATCTTTGCTACTTTCTCTCTGTTGGTAGATTGAGAGAAAGGTTACAAGATATTTTTCTGGGTTCATCTAAAATGATGAAATAAGTAGATGTTTGGATTTCTGCTTAGTAAACGGGTACGTCCTTCATATTTTGCTCAGCTCTGGTTTGGAATAAATAAGTTGCTTTTGCAGCATGTGTAAATCCCCGCTCCCCACAATACACACCCCTTTCAGTATCCATAGCAGATGGTAAATTCTGTGGCTGCCAGTTCTATCATAATATGGTTGCAGAAAATAGAAAGCAAAGCAACATGAAGACCTCTGATAGAACACAGCTGGTGTTGGGAGACTGCTTCTGAATCTGCTGGCGATGCCTATAGAGTTAGTGTGAACGCACATAGCTGGACTGTAGAAACTCGTTACATGAATGTTGGGATAAGACTGTGATGTTGAGACCTGTTATTAACCAAAGCATGTCTACCTGGGCCTTATGAGCGAAGAGCATGGGCCATGGGTGGGCAGACTGGCAGGGTGGTGGGGAAGTACAAGGGGAACAGGTACCACATTCTAGAAAATGAGAGGAGCATTCCTGAAACAGCTGGCTAGCATGCTCATGAAGTTAGGTGTTACACTGTCTGGTGGGGGAAGGATCTCATAAACTTATTTGAGAATCCAGGACTCTAGAGTGTTTAGAATTTTAAACACCAAAAGACAGTAAATACAGTTTACATGTTAAGTTGGGACTAGAAACTGTATTAGACAGAATTACTTTTTTACAGAAGTTAAATTGACACAAGAAAACTTTAATGAAAGGATATACCTTTTCCTTTAGAAAATGGTCCTGCCTGACCCCTCTTGTGGAGGGTCTAGGTCAGGATTTAGTAAATAGTTTTGCTACTTTAACACTGTGTACTCGTTTCATGTACTGTAGCCAGAATGGATTTACCCAAATGAACAGAGATAGGTTTTTAAAACTAAAACTTTTAGAAAGTTTCAGTTCTTGAGAGACTGACATACAAAACTGAACTGTTTTCTTAATTTTTTTTATTTTAAAAATATTTTAAAAGCATAGAAAAGGGCAGAGAATAATATAACAAATACACACCTCACAGAATTAGCTTATCTGTTTTGAAATTTAAAAAGAAAAAAGAATGCTACAGATAAAATTGAAGGTCCTCTGTGTCACCCAGCCCTAGACCCCTTCCCCTCCCTATCTTTTAAGAGACAACTACTGTTATGTATTTTATATGTATCCTTCTATTTCATGTTTTTATGTTTTTATACATACCATATGTATCGGGAAATATACAGATACAATATAAATATATAAAGTGTTTTTGTGTGCTTAAGGTATCATTTGATATATATTCTATAATTCCTTTTACTCAACCTTATGGTTTCTGAGGTTTATCTATGTTGATACATTCAACTTTAGTTCATTCATTTTCATTTATAGTGTATTATATGGATATACCATGATTTATTGTTACTATAAATGCAGAACATGTTTGTATAGATCACTTTGTACACATTGCTGGAGATTCTAGAATCTAGAAGTAGAATTGCTGAGTCATAGGGTATGTACAATTCCAATTTTGTTAGTTTATTTCCAAAAGTAGTTATGCTAGTTGACATTTCACCTGCAGTACGTGAGCGTGTCCTACATCTGATCCTAGACTTTTTCAGTTTTTGCCAGTCTATTAGATGAGAATATCTTACTATTTTAATTTGGGTTTTCCCAATTATCAGTGGCATCATAATTTTTTAGCCATTGACATTTGAAAATAAAAATATCCAAAGGTATGAAATCCCAAAAAACATATCCCAGATATGTTTTTCTGACATGGTAGGATTAAAATATAACTTTGTTCATATGGTCCTCTTATTATAGTATAATAGTATTCCCACACAATTAAAATTTTAATTATCATTCTAATAGCTAAAATCACTTTTTAAAGTTTTAGACATTTTTGATGAAGATCTTCCTAAAGTGTGTCTTACTTCCTATTTTGTGAAAATCGGGGTGAATTGAATTCAGTGCTCATAACGAATGTTAGGTTTTAAAAAAATTCATTAATACCTACAGAGCCAGTTTAGATGCTTGTTTCTGTACCTGATACCCTAAAAGATCCTCATGCTTTAATAAGTTATTTTTGCCTTCCCTCCTTTTAATTTGCTACCTTCTTCTATTCAGAATTCTAAGGATACATGGATGGTTTTTTTCTTGAGTTAGAGAGTGCATGGGACGTTGGGCAGCAGTTTGCCTCCAGGCAGTGGTCACTTCCAGTGTGCCCCCAGGGTTCTGGATAATTGAAACTGCGCAGTTTCAGGAATCTGACCTGCGGATGAGTGGGGTTTTTACTGTGTCAGCAAAATACCTACTTAAAAAGAGGCACAAATATTCTCTTAAAGAATGAATACATTTTAACTCAAGAATGTTAAATTGGTCTGTTACTGAAGAGATAATGAGCAGGAAGGTGACTCATTATCTTAGGAGGTCTGAGAAAATTGGCCAGATACAAGTGGTACAAATATCATGCTGGTGAGCAGTAACAAATACCATGTGGCCATTAATGCCTTTTTTTTCCTTCGTATATTTTTTTTCTTTTTAAAATTATTCTATTTTTCTTCTTTTTTATTGAACTATAGTTGACTTACAATATTGTGTTAATTTCATGTGTAGAGCAGAGTGATTCTGTTATATATGTGTGTGTATTCTTTTCCATTAGGTTATTACAAGATGTTGAATATAGTTCCCTGCGCTATACAGTAAATCCTTGTTGTTTATCTATTTTATATATAGTGATATGTATCTGTGAATCCCATCCTCCTAATTTATCTTCTCCCTCTCCCTTTTGGTAACCGTAAGTTTGTTTTCTATGTCTGTGTGTCTGTTTCTGTTTTGTAAATAAGTTCATTTGTATTATTTTTTAGATTCCACATATAAATGATGTCATATAATATATTTATCTCTGTCTGACTTACTTCACTTGGTATAGGAATCCCTAGGTCCATCCATATTGCTGCAAATGGCACTATTTCTTCTTTATGGCTGAGTGATATTCCATGGTATACATATCACATATCTTCTATATCCATTCATCTGTTGATGGACACTTAGGTTGCTTCCATGTCTTAGCTATTGTACATAGTGCTGCTATGAACATTGGGGTGCATGTATCCTTTTGAATTAGAGTTTTTGTCTTTTCTGGTTATATCATTAATGCTTTTTTAAGATTTTTATTTTTTGTTTTCTTTTCATAAAATTGTATATGTTTGCTCTTTCTTGTCTTTCCAAACTTACAATACAAACTTAACATTTCTGTTTTTTTCTCATTTCAGTGTGACAAAATTAGGCAAGAACGAGATGAAGCGGTTAAAAAACTGGAGGAATTTCAGAAAAGTATGTAAGCATTTCAATGGAATTGTTCTAACACATACAACTGTGCTTTGGGATTATGTGGGTAGACATGTACCCTGTGTTTAGTTGCTGATGTATTGGGCATCCAAGAAAGGAAGAATTGTCTTCCTATTTGCCCAAAAAGTGCTCTGGCATTACTGTGATTTTTAAAGAAATGGATTGAGCATTATTGTTTCATAAGTATGTTATTTATATATATATATATAAAACACAGTTTGTACTTGTTACAAAAAATTTTACTATACAGAACAGTTAAAAGAGAGCAAATTTGTTATCTTCACTCTTTGAGAAAGCCAAGAAAAGCCAACATTAGTATTTTATAGTCTTTCTTTCCTGATCTTTTATCTGTGGAATATATGTATCAACAAAAAATAGAGTCATGCTTTGCATTCAGTTTTATAGCCTACTCTTTTCAGTAAACAGTATATTACAGTCATCTTTGCATGTCAGTAGAGATATGTATTTCAGTTTTTAGTGTTGCCCATAGTATTCTATTATATGATAGTACCGTAATTTATTTAAACAATTCTTCAGTGATAGATGGATTATTTCTGGTTTTTAGTAAGTATCAATAATGCCGTGATAAGTGTTCTTATACATACGTATTTATAGTGGTCTGGTTGGTTCCTTAGGTTAATTTATGGAAAAGGAATTCTAGGTTTACAGAACTATACATTTTTAGGAGTTTGAATGGTTGAAATAGCCGTCTCACCAAGGAAAGTTATATTCCCACAAAAGCTTTAATAATCTTCTTAATTTTTGCTATGTTATTTTTTATGTGATGTAAATCTGTTATTACTTCATCCCCTAAAATAGAACATACCTGATCACATTCAGAAGGATCAGAAGGAAATAAGTCACGGGAAAGGGCCAGACCTTAGCAGGGAGAGTGACCCTCCCCCTTAGAAGCAGGGCCTTTGTCCATCCTTCTGCAGATGCCGTGTTAGTCAGGTTGTTTGATAATATCATAAAGCGTTGACTTGGTAACTACACCGCAAAGCATTTTATTCTTGTTGAAGGTAAAGCAGCTATAAAAATGCAGCATTATAGTGAACTTTCAATAGCCAGTTTATTTCAGGTATCTGGCTGTAACGAGGAAAACCAAAAGGGAATATTGTTGATAATACCTATCTTTGGTGGCCAATATGCTATGACAGAACTATTTTTTATCTGTGAATGTGTGGATTGTAGCTCTTCAGGACTTTCTCCTTCCCTAATGCAGGATTAATGGGACATTCTTACACTTGAACTGACACTGAGTTACAGCTTCAAGAGTTATACCATTGACATAGTTACCAGTTAATGTGTTTGAGTTAGTTATTGATATTGGATTGGCATACTATGTGCAGTGGGAATAGTTCGAATTATTATGGTTGGATTTATAAAATGTTTTGGTCCAGGTAGGTAGTAGGGATTTTATCTCTTTCATTATGCAGAAATGGAAGCAACTTCCTACCATATCAGCCTACCTGTAGAGTAACATGTAAACTTTGCTTTCATCTACCATTTCTCTTTTCCGTTTCTCTTCCTCTGATAGTTTTGATAGTTTTAAAAATTTACATTTTTCCTTATGAGCAACTCAGAGCTTGAAAGAATTCATCTTTATTGTTGTATTCATTCAATTTTTACCTTTACTACATCAGCCTAATTTAAGTTTGGATAGCAGGAAAACAGAGTATTAGCTCTTCACTCAGTCTCAAAAGAACTGAAAATGGAGACTAAGAAAACTTTAAATATTTGTTAAAAAATTGTGTCTGAGTTAAATGGTTCACGACTTTAGAACATAGCGTAGAATTTCAGATTTGGAAGGGAATGAGGCAGTTTTCACCAGTAAAAAGCACCATTTGGTGTGAATCCCAATAGCCCTGAGCAATTCCTTCATTAGTAAAAATGGAATAAATGACCCTACTTTATAGGCTGTTCGAGGATTAAATGAGATAATCCATGTAAAAAGTGCTGAACACAGTGCTTGGCACTATAGTAAGTGTTCAGTAAATACTAGTTGCTGCTACCACCATCTCATTTACTGCACCGTCCAGGGCTTGACTGCCCTTCAGTGTTAAGAGTTCATATGATTTACCTTTCATGAATTAGTTTCTGAACACCAGTCTCCACATTTGGACAGCTCCAGGGGAAGGTTTCTTTTGGTACTAAGTTGAAATCTGCCTTCCTGTAATGTTTACCTAGTTCTAGTTCTAGTTCTCCAGGTGTAGGAAGAGCAGCCGAATGAGGGTCAGGAAGAGCTTTGTTAGGCTGTTGGGATCAGCTCTTCCTAGCTTGGCATACTTTTCCTAGCTGGTTTTGCCCATATTTCCATGTGATTCTTGGCCCTCTGCCAGCTCTTCCTGAGCCTTTCTCCTGTCTTTCTGGACAGAGTGCACCACTGACTGCATAGTAAGGCCATGTTCCCTAGAAAGACAGATTTCTGTGAAAGTAGAAGTAAGTAAAGTTCTTTCATGTCTTTTAGGCCACAACATTAGATCCTTTGCTCTGTTTTAGCACCTACCAATTTTCCTGCATACCGGCTAGCTTTCATGGCTGTTTTCTCACTACATGAAAACCTTTCTAAGTAATCTGATATTGCACGAGAACTTATGGTATGTTTGCCACGTATACTTTAGAGATATCCTGCGTCTAAACATTGCTGAGAGTTGGCTGGATGGAGAGGAGTTTTGCTCAGGAAGCAGCATCATTGGTGGTGTCATTTTTAAATATGAGGAATTAGAAAAGAACATAGAAAATTGAAGTCATCTAGAAATAGCTTTAGCTGGCCTTTACCAGTTAGAACTCTATAATCTGGGATATGTTCCTTAACTTCTCTGGGCCTCAGTGTTCTCAAATACAAAATTGCTATGATAATACCTACTTCCTAAGATTGTTGTGAGGATTTACGAGAGGACACACGTAAAGGGTTTAGCACACGACAGACACATAGTTGGCCTGATAAACGGTGATAGTGGTTGTTTCCTAAGCAGTTCTGTACTACAGAGAACATTCCTGTAAAAAGGTATTCACACATGAACTTAGGCCTGAGGCATTTTTTTCAGTCATCAGACAAACACAAGTATGAATAACTGCTTGGTACATAGCATTGTGCTAGGTGCAAGAGAGTCAGCCATGAGTGAAGAAAGCCTCTGCGGATGCTCCGTTAGTAGAAGACAAAACAAGTTAAACGAACCCCAGTTCTCCTACAGAGTGATGTATTCTATGATGGCAAGTATGTAAAAATGTTTTGGAGTCATGGAACAGGAGAGACAGACTTTGCTAATTCAACTAGACTGATAGAAGCAATAATTGATATTCTTTTAGGGTATACTTCTGAGTTCCCAGAGTCATTAAGAAAAACTTTTATTATGGAAAGTGTCAAGCTTGTACAAAGTGAGAAAAAGTATAATGAACCCCCATGTACCCATCACATAGCTTCAGAAGTTGTCTTCCTCTATGCATCCATATACCTACTGTCACTGACCTCGGAGTTTTTGAAACTAACTCCAGTCACCATATCATTTTATCTGTAAAGATTTCAGTATGTATTTCTAAAGTACAAGGATTTTTTAAACATAAAAAATTATTACTGCAGTAATAGGGGTACTTTATTTAAAGTTCATCTTTTTTCTTTTTTAAACCTTTATGTCATCCAAATTATAGGTGTTTCAGGTACAGTGGTCATGGATTGTGGATATTATGAGTCAAGCCCGAATTCAGGGCCATAGGCAAATCATTAAATGAACAATTAAAGTTTTTAAAAATGTTTTTCCTTTGAAGGGTGTAAATAAATTTATATATTAAAAAAATTCCTGGGACTTCCTTGGCGGTCCAGTGGTTAAGACTCCACTCTTCCCACTGAAGGGGGCACGGGTTTGATGCCTGGTCCGGGAACTAAGATCCCACATGCCGCGCGATGTGGCCAAAAAAAAAAAAAAAAAAAGATATCTGTTTTGTGTCAGGTGACCTGACTTTTGGTTTGGGAAATTGGGTCATCCTTTTTAAAGATATAAATGCCCTTTGAAATATGTTCCTTTTGGATCTAGAAAGCTTATAAGTAGGTTTCTATGCTATCAGTTTAGCATTGGGATAATTTTTTAAACTGAAAATTAAAGCACAATTTAAAATTTCCACTTTTCCCTCTTATAGGAAGAAATAAAAACCCTACCTGATGGAGTATACCGTATCAGAACTGGAGAAAATGTGGGCTAGTGCTACCTAGCTAACTTTATCAAGTTAAATTAGAAGGCAACTTTTTACAAAATGTTGAGAAAATAAGTGTGTTTTTTTTTTTTTCCTCTCTTTGCTAGGCCTGAACCTTACTACTGTGGAATGATTTTTCTTACTCTTCCATGAGCAAGAATATTATTGAATAAAAAGTCAAATTCCTATGAAAAATGCAGAGTGTTTATGTTTTTGTTATGATAGTGGAAATACCAGATTGTGGTAAAGATGTCAAGTAGTTAAGGCTAAAATTCGAAGTAGTATTTGATGTTGTAAAAATTGTATAGGTTTCTTTTCTCTTTCCTTCACATTTTTGAAGAACCTACCTTGTAAACATAGTGATAAAATGCCAGGAATATTAGGATTTTAAGGAAATAATAGAGCCTATTATTTAAACTACAATATAAAAGGCAATTATATTGATGAAGAGCTACATGGGCTTTGTGTGTGTGAATAAACTTGGCCTGTGTTCAGCTTCTATTTGTTCTTCTGGCATAAACACATATTGTGTGTGATTCCAGTTTAATGGGGACCCGTTTGTATGCCAAGCAGCTGCATTTTAGGACCTATTGCGTGATTTCATAGCTCTCTGAAAATTGGTTCTATTCAGAACAAGAGATAGAAGAGGAAAAGGGGGGTGGTGTGGAGCGGGGTGGGGGGGAGAGCTTCAACACACAATCATTTCTTTTCAATTGGAGCCAGAAAGGTTGATGACAACATGACCATTGTGTTATAATGATAAGACCACTAAGGCATCTGTACCTCTCATCAAGGCTTTCACACAACAGCAGATACAATTTAATTCACTGCTCTGTCAGCAGTGCTGATACCATTATGCCGTCTGTCTCCACAGTTATAATCACTGTCCTCTGAGAAATGCAGTTGAAATGATCTTGAGCAGTCAAAGAAACTCTCAATTAAGGCTGCCACTTCCAATGTGTCAGATTGTGTCTTATGCACTTGGTACAATTTTCACTTCCAATCCTGTTTATTTACAATGTCTACCAGTAATTACGCTTAACGTGTCATTTAGTGAGGGGGCCCCTGCCAAGCCGATTGCTGGGTGCTGCTGTACCATTGAGTGGGAGTTTCTCGAAGTCAATGCCATCAGCAGCTTTTAGGCCCCGATGGGATGCAGTAGTAATGTTGATAATGCAAGTATCGTGCTCATCAAGTCATAATTAGATGCCACTCAAATGTGCCACTTGTAATAACAGTGTTGATTCATGTTTTTCTCGGTGACTGCAACTACTAATTAGTTAAGTGGTTTTTGGTTGGCCTGCATTTGCTGCAGATTATTATTACCCCTGAAAAAATGTCAAGGTTAGAGATGTTTCTGGCCATTTAGTGCTGCTTTATGAATTTGAATATTAACGTAATAAGAACTTCGGACAGACTTAGGAAGTAATACATTTTTGTATTTAATTTGGAGAGAAATTTTTTCCCCTGAGTTTAATCATAATTGCAGGTTAATTAAGCTTAAATGAAGCAAAAGTAATCTCTCTTTGTGTTATGTGAGCCCAGTGCTTTTTGCCTGACTTTGTTGGGTTTCACATTTGGGTGCCCTTAATTTTTCTTTTTTAAGCCAAACAAATGTCAGTAAGTATACATGTCTACAGTTAAGTTTGAAATTCTGAGCATTTTCTTTTAACTAGAAATATGGGTGAAAGGAGTTGGCATTTTTCTTACTTGATCTTCAAAGTATCATTCAAGTTCTAAATTATTTTGTACCTTTGAATCTCATTTATATAAACCAGCTAACAAAAAGTCTGAAAATTGCTATTTTTGAAACATTGGTTAAATATCAAGTAAAATTTTATTTTTCTTTTGATCTCCCTGACAGTCTGTGATGTAAGAAGCAATTTATTAGCATCTACTTTCATCATCACGTAGTACATAAATCTCGTTGCTATCCTTTTTTGCCCTGGAGTTTCTTAAATACTTTGTCAGTAGTAAAGACTACTATTGAAATACTTAACTTAGTTAAGCTGCCATGTTGTTATTCCAGATATGAGATCAATGTAAGATTTATTTTTAAACATTTCTCTTTAGCTAATTTTCCTTAGTAGACGCATGGGTTACATCCTGCTAAGAAAAGGAAATCATGTTTGCCCCTTTTAATGTAAGAGAGGTTCTTTTGTTTAAATTAACAGATATGTCTATGGTTATGTATACAGCTACATAGAAAAGAGACACTTAAAAAATCCTCAATAGCTTTCTCAAAATGTGTGTAATAGCGATAAAAGTTCTTCGTTGTCTTCTTTTTTCTTTCTACATTCATATATTAGCTAAGATTTAATCAGGGCAGCATCTTAAACACTTTTTTTTCATGATAGCTAAAGGTCTGGCTAGCTAAAGAATTGCAGTATTCTTAATCATGGGACAAGATGTGTGGGCTTCTGGAATAGCTGACTAATCTCTGAATGCTGAGACTTTTTCCCCCTCATTCCTAGTTTCTCACATGGTTATAGAGGAAGTGAATTTTATGCAGAACCATCTTGAAATAGAGAAGACTTGTCGAGAAAGTGCTGAAGCTTTGGCGACAAAGGTGAGACATTTCAAATAAAGAAATTCTACCTGAGCTTTTAAATTTCAACTTGCTTTTCCAAACAGTGGCCTCTGTCCTTTTCTGCTGTTCTGGTTCTCTAATCAGTTGTCTGCTCTGATGAGCCTTGTCAGAGGTCTTAGAATCCTGGAATATGATTATGTAAATATCTGTCTTAATGCAAAGATTATTTTGATTGTAAAAAAAAAAAAAAAAAGTATTTGTGTGTGTGTATTTCAGCATTTGTGGTTTTTGCCTGTGAAAATGGTCCCAGAGTGGTCTGTTGAACTTGACTTTCCAAATGTCTGTGCATTTGGTTAAAATGCTAACCAAGTTTAAAACTAACCTAGAGTGACATGAAAGACCAATGAGTGTTTCCTGTTTGAATCAGATGAAAAAGTCAGCCTCAGACCTTACATTTCAGGTGATTATTTTTGAAAGCAAAGTGAGGGCATGCTAAGGGTGACCTCCAGTGCTCCACTGATTGCTTCTAGCTGATGAATTTACCAAGTGTGTAATTTTCTATATTCTATCTCATCAGAAGTACATTATTATTATAGAATGTTTTTATCTCTGTCTTATGTATTTTGGGTTGGGTAAAATGCATCTGAACCACTTCGTCAGAAAATGGATTACAGCAATTTTCAGCCAAATTTCATTAGTGATGCTGGTTTTGTTTCTTTCGCCTCTCCCCCATCACCTACATCCAGATTATTTCTTTGGATGCAACTGAAATTCTGTAGATCAATAAGTCAATCAATTTAATTTGTTTGCATTAGCAGTGTGCTTGCTAGAGGTATTTGCTTAATTGTTTGCATAACAACACTACATTAGAATTCATAAGATATGCAGGCAGAACCTAACTAAGAATATAAGTATGTGTATATAGCTTCTTTTCTGTTATTTGTCTGAAGAGTATACAGCAATAGAGGCCATTGCTTTAAAAGCAACGATACCATGGGCGCTCTCATATCATTTCTATTCTCTGTATCACTAGAGTTCACTGGTTGATAATACTGTTGGAATTCTCTTTTCATTTCCTTTACTTTTGGACCAAGTAGAAAAAATGTATTCAGAGCATACTAGCTGTTCTGAATCTTGTAGTGGCTAAGGATAGTTTCTGTATTTTTCTCTTGTTGTTAACAAGTATTCCTGTTGCAATAGGACATCCAAAGTGAGAGCACTGACTACCTCTCAGGACTGGCAGTTTATGGAAAACAGTGGTTTGGGAGGCAGTATGTACAGGTTTTATTCCTAATTATATAATTTTGGCAATATGTGACTTTGGCCAAGTTAATTCTGTTCCCTGGACTGCCATTGTCTCATCTTAAATGACAGGATGAACTAGAATTAGGACTAAAGTGAGAATGGGACAGACTTTCTTTGTTTATGATGACTTTAATCATTGGTCCCCTTAAAAAATTAATTTTATTGCTATTCCCCCCTTTTTTATTTAACAGTTGATTTTGAGCAAGAGAATTCACCTCTCTAACCTGCAATTATCATGTCATAATTGTCAGGGTAGACCAGGGTTGATTTCTTAAGAATACCCCAGACCCACTGAGTCTAGGAGTATGGCCCAGACATGTGAATGTTGAAAAAGCTGCCAGGTGACTGTTACATTCATCCCTGGTTATGAACCAGTGTGTTACTAATCTCTAGGGTCATATTTACAATTTAGTATTGACAGTAGGACCCTTAACTTATAGTTTGTCTTCTATTCTTTAAGAAGCCCTTTTGAAAATGGACTTACGGTTTGTTTTTGAGGATATGGTGTGAACTCAGGAACTTTAGAATAAAAAACAAACCAAAAAAACCCTATTCAATCAAACGCTGTAGATGTGCTCATTGGATGTGGAAGATACTACAGCTTTGAATGCAAAGTTTGGAAATTTCATTATATGTGTGATCAATAAATGAAAGTAGCACATCCTGCTTTAAGTATTAATTGTCATTTTTGGAAGTAGTTTTCATTTTCTAAGCAGCAGAGTTTCTGTAAATTCTTATTTTTCTAAAGTGTTTGCTCTCAAATTAATGACAAATGGAATGTTTAATTCTTATGATACAATTTTTTTTAACATCTTTATTGGAGTAGAATTGCTTTACAATGTTGTGTTAGTTTCTGCTGTATAGCAGAGTGAATCAGCTATATGTATATATATATCCCCATATCCCCTCCCTCTTACGTCTCCCTCCCACTCTCCCTATCCCACCCCTCTAGGTGGTCACAAAGCAGGAACTGATCTCCCTGTGCTATGCAGCTGCTTCCCACTAGCTATCTATTTTACATATGGTACTGTATATATGTTAATGCTATTCTCTCACTTCGTCCCAGCTTACCCTTCCCCCTCCCCGTGTCAAGTCCATTCTCTACGTCTGCGTCTTTATTCCTGTCCTGCCCCTAAGTTCATGAGAACCTTTTTTTTTTAGATTCCATATATATGTGTTAGCATACAGTATTTGTTTTTCTCTTTCTGACTTACTTCACTTTGCATGACAGACTCTAGGTCCATCCATGTCACTACAAATAACTCAATTTCGTTTCTTTTTATGGCTGAGTAATACTCCATTGTATATATGTGCCACATCTTCTTTATCCATTCATCTGTCGATGGACGCTTAAATTGCTTCCATGTCCTGGCTGTTGTAAACAGTGTTGTGATGAACATTGTGGTACATGACTCTTTTTGAATTATGGTTTTCTCAGGGTATATGCCCAGTACTGGGATTGCTGGGTCATATGGTAGTTCTATTTTTAGGTTTTTAAGGAACCTTCATACTGTTCTCCATAGTGGCTGTATCAATTTACATTCCTACCAACAGTACAAGAGGGTTCCCTTTTCTCCACACCCTCTCCAGGATTTATTGTTTGCAGATTTTTTGATGATGGCCATTTTGACTGGTGTGAGGTGATACCTCATTGTAGTTTTGATTGGCATTTCTCTAATGATTAGTGATGTTGAGCATTCTTTCGTGTGTTTGTTGGCAATCTGTATATCTTCTTTGGAGAAATGTCTGTTTAGGTCTTCTGCCCATTTTTGGATTGGGTTTTTTTTTTTTTTTTTGATATTGAGCTGTATGAGCTGCTTGTATATTTTGGAGATGAATCCTTTGTCAGTTGCTTCATTTGCAAATATTTTCTCCCATTCTGAGGTTTGTCTTTTTGTCTTGTATATGGTTTCCTTTGCTGTGCAAAAGCTTTTAAGTTTCATTAGGTCCCATTTGTTTATTTTTGTTTTTATTTCCATTTCTCTAGGAGGTGGGTCAGAAATACAATTTGACTGCATTATTTCCTTAAAAGCAAGTGTGGATGCTTTGCTTTGCTAAAATGTGAAAGTTAAACTGATAAATATAGACCAGTTATTTAAATCGCATGATCCAAATCTGTTTAACTTGCTTATTTTGTATCTTTAAATATTCATTAAACTGTGCTCAATATAAAAACCCTATTTAAATTTGAATATAGCATAAGATTCTGTTACTGTAGGGTTATGAAAGATTTATTTTTGCCTTGTAACTAATAAGGGTTCTAAAACCCAAGTAGCATGCCATTAACCTATATAACTTGATGAATAATAACTGCAGTGAAATTTCTCAGCCCAAATTTGTAAATTTAGAGTTCTCAAAAATTTCCACTTAGTATGGTTATAAGATTTAATGTGTATAAATCTTATATTTCTTCTTTCAGAATGTGAAAATGTTGTTTTAGAGAAGACGTTTGCAATTTCGTTTGGCTTTTTTCTTGAGATAGTAACTTTGTTGAATAGAGTAATTGTATTACAGCCAAATAGTAGCTGGTAGATTTTGGTGCCTGGCTTGATAGAGGCATTAAACTCTTTTGAGGGCAGAACTGTTAACTGTTAGGTTATTAAATATTACTTCGATGGTGGCCTGGGGAGCACCAGATGGCAAAAATTAGTATTTTTCAGTTTTTCATGAGAATCCTGGGGGAAGAAACATTGTATAGATGAATACCTTGGTTGAAGAAAACTAGCTGATAAATGACTTCCAGAGGAAAATTAGACACACAAACTAAACCTCTTTTGTTACTAATAGCTAATATTTGCTGAATTTTTACTGTATGTCAGTCACTATATTAAATGCTTTATATATATCTCATTTAATCTTCATATTATGGGATAGAGACTATTTTTATCCTTAGTTAGCTGATGAGAAAACTGGCACTGAAAGATTAGATTATTCTAGAGGCAGAGACAGAATTTGATTGCAGAGCTGAGTTCATAACTCTGCTATACTAATTTTACAGAAATGCATACTCAAGTACTGCATTCCTCTGTGTCAATTATCCGTAGTATTGGTGTACATTAGAATCACCTGGGAAGCCCTGAAAAAGTGCTATGCTGGGCTCTACTTTCAGAGATTTTGGTCTGGTGAGGGCCTGCATGTTGGGAGTTTTTTTTTTTTTTAAAAACTCTACAGATGGTAATGTGCAGGGTTGGGAACCATTAGTTTAAATATTAGGAGGCAGAATTACAAACTAAGTCTTGAGTTTTTTCACTTGAGTTTTTCTTAAATTGTTCTTTTCTCCTTGCATTCAGAAAAGATGTCATCATTTGAGAATTGACGATGGTTCTTGAGCTTCTAGTGCCATGCTCTAGCATTCATGGTTCAAAGAACCCACAACAATGTTTACTTGAATTTTCCATCTGAAGGAAGAGGGATTGGGAAATCATGGGTCTCATATCTTATCCCTGATCCTCTAATATAATATGGAGAGCTAGAAGCTGGAGCTATGGGCTGGGAACTGGGAATAAAGGTCTGTGTCTGATTCCCTGAATAGATCTCACCAGCCTTCCCAGGAAGAATCTGTGGAATGGTTCATAGCCATTTCTAAGTGATTCTCCCTGATTCTCCAGAGAGGTCAGGGAATGCTCTAGGGAATGCTCTTGTGTTCCAGACCACACTACTCGGGGTATATTTAGTTTCCATATTATCGGGGTAAGAATCAGATCTCCCAAATTGAAATGGGCTGGGCTTTCCCTGAGAGAAACCCTGAAGGGTCCTAATCATGATCACAAATGAAGGCCCAAAACCAGACAAATACCATACTAAACATCTTATTCTGGCATAAGGTTTACAGCAGGGAAGGGCATTTAGCTTTCCAGTGAATTGTGTCTGTCTGTGTTTATTTCCAATGTCAGTTATTAAATTAAGAACTTGTCTTGATGGCCAACGGCCCTTAGTAAATGCAAACACATTTCTGTATCTTATATTTTATACTAGAGAAATCAATATACGAAATACTTTCTACTCAAATAAGAGAAGACTTTTTATATTTTAATCTTGTGAAGAGAACACATAAGCAAAACCATATTTTACTTCTGTGGACTTTGGATCAATTTTAGTCTTCGTGTGTACCTTGTACTAACATTTATATGCACATAAACACAGGAGCTGAAGAAGGTAATGACAATTGATAACCAACTCATTTTTACATCAGGGGATAACAAATACGTTAATGAATTAGGATTCCTTTATCTGCAGTGAATTAGATAGAGATAATAGAAACGTATCTTGAACTTTCTTCTGTCGTGTATTATTAGAACTCTATGTACAGATAGAAACACATTTTGAACTAGTTTAAGCAAGAAAAGGAAAAAAAAAGTAGGAATTTGTTCAGAGGGATATTGGAGAATCCCTTAGAATCCATGAGCTAGGAGCGTTTTAGGAATGGACTGGAGCCCTGTGGCAAACCCTGTGTCTGTTGCTTTTCTCTGTCTCTCCTACACATTGGCTCCATTTTGGCTTTGCTGTGGACTGCCTTTCTCTATTCCTCAATTCAGTAGTGTAATGTGGTTGCCAGCAGCTACTGTATATCCAGACACATGGAAAGGAATTCATCTCTCTGTTCCAGCCTCCAAATTTCTAGAGAAGGGATCTAATTGACCAAGCTTGGATTATGTGCCTAATTCCTGGACCAATTATTATAGCTATGGCCAAAGTGGTAGGTTGTGCTTTGGGAGAACTTGGCTGTTCCCATAGAAATCATGTGGAACAGTGAAGAGGAGTGTCAGTGTCCAGGAACAGAGTGCCAGGCAAACAAACATTTAAAAGATGTTCACAGCACAGCATCAAACGACATATTTGCTTGAAAGAAAGTGTCTTAAGACTTTTAATGACTGTGAATAAATTGAAATTTTATTTAATCTAGACTGGTGTTCTATACTTAATTCTTCTTGTATTTATCAGTTATAACTAGCATTTTCACATGCTGCTGGCTATAAGGCATAGGTCTTAAAGTAATAAGTTTAATATTAAAAAGTATAAAAAAACTTTATTTAATGACTCTTCTAATTGTTACTTCATGCTGTGAATGTTGATGAATGTGCAAGACAAAAATACACTTAATTTGTCTATTGTTTAAAAATCCAAGACACTCATTTTTTTTTTTAACATCTTTATTGGAGTATAATTGCTTTACAATGGTGTGTTAGTTTCTGCTTTATAACAAAGTGAATCAGCTATACGTATACATATATCCCCATATCTCTTCCCTCTTACGTCTCCCTCCCACCCTCCCTATCCCACCCCTCTAGGTGGCAAGACACTCTTTTGACTGCTGTTAAAATAACTGTCTTTATATTTGCCTTAGCTAAATAAAGAAAATAAAGCATTGAAAAGAATCAGCATGTTATACATGGCCAAGCTGGGGCCAGATGTAATAACTGAAGAGATCAACATTGATGATGAAGATTCAACCATGGACCCTGAGGGTGCTGCCGAGACTTGTGTCTCAGTACAGTGTCAGAAACAAATCAAGGGTAGGATCCCTGGCTTAATCATTGAGTATGTTTTTGACTCCTGTTAGGATAATGCTTCTGAACCCTGGTTGCACATTGGAATTACATGAGAATTTCAAAAAATATTGATGCCTGGTTCCTACTTTGGAAAAAATTCTGATTATTTGTCACAGGGGGTGGCCTGGTTGAGAATCATGATGGATGTATAGCTTTATGAGTTACTTTCTTGTTTGGGATTAGGCACTTTTGAAAGCATTGTCTTGACAGAAGCAGTCAGTTTGCCTGTAAACTTCTAAAGGATAGGACTGTGTATTAAGATATTTTTGTTAAATGAAAGTAAGAATGAATAAAAATATATTTAGCCGACACCTCCTGTTAGTCTGGTTCTCTGTTGGAATCTCTGGGGAAGATACCTTCCCAAATTGCTTAGTCTCTGCCCTCCAGGAACTTCCCATATGATTCAGGCAATGAGCTAAAAGCAATATGTAGTATTAAGCAACTGCGGTGGTCTCCAAGTAGTGCTGTAAGGCAAGATCACATGATATATTTATTAAATACACATTAACTTTATTAATAAATAAATACACACACACACACACACACACACACACACACACACACACACACACACACACACACACACACACACACACACACACACACACACACACACACACACCCCTGTGTATTGTTAAGGATGTAGGAAATGGAGCTTTTTAACTTACTGTACCTGTCAGGAGCAATACTTGTTTGCTTGTTTGGTAGATAAAACTTCAGCGGGAAGTATAAAGAAGAAAGTAAAAAGAAAGCCATCTTAACCTAACTTTCTACCCCCTAACTTAAGACAAAATCATATTTATGTTGGTAGGAAGGGAGAGGAAGTTTAAAGGCTTTCCTTTTGTTTGTATTTCTCCCTTCTGTTAGGTCTTGAATGGTATGGTCTCTTGTTCTTCTTTAAGATTAGCCAGCCAGTGAAGAAAGTGGTTTTAAAATAAGTCTCTGAGAACCCTTCAATTAAGCTGGGTTCATGTAAAAAGTTTGATTTAACTTATAAATAAATAACCACATAGCAGGTTTCTAACTGTCCTTGGAGAAGGGTAAGAAATTAAAAGCACTTAAAAGCTAAGTGGCAAAAGTATGTGGGCCTGGGTATAAATTTAAGTACTCTGTGCTAATCCATGTTTTTTTTTAACATTTGAGTGGTAGAAGTAACTTTAATCTAACACCAGAAGTTTTTGCACTTATAGTTGCTAGTATTTTCACTCTAGTAACACAGTTTTCATTAAATCTCAATAATATGAAATATGAAGTAAATTAAGAAACAAAACACCAACACCTCTGGAGAGAAAATTACTAGAATTAACCCTTTTTCAAATAGGTTATATTTTGAGTCAGTTCAAATAATGTTTAACGGCTGTAAATTGGCAGCAAGTCAGGATTTTTTTCTTTAAATCAAAATCTCCAAATTATTAGCTACCCAGTTTGTTTGTATTGCATTGTGACAAAAGCCCATGGCCATTATAAAATAAAAAAGAAATTAGTACAGTGCCTTAATTTGTTTTGCTGAAAGCTTAAAAAAATTCTACTTCTAAAATGCCAGATAGTTTCCTAGAATACAGGTTTGATGTATTGCAGAGAAAACATGATCTAGTATATTTAACATAGTGAGCATGCCTGATATAAAACTTTAGAAACATAGCTATATTTGGGGTGGGGGAGAAGTGATATTTCCATTGTCTTTTGCTACTTCATTTTCCTTTTAATTGTTGAATAACTTTGACCATAAGCTGCACATGGATTGGCATTTTCAATTCTTCTGGCAAGATTGGTTTCTTCTTTTAAAAATAAGGCTTTTGTTTTTTCTTATTTTTTTCTTTAAAAATGCAGAACTTCGAGATCAAATTGTATCTGTTCAGGAGGAAAAGAAGATATTAGCCATTGAACTGGAAAATCTCAAGAGCAAACTTGTAGAAGTAATTGAAGAAGTATGTATCTTAGGCCCGAAAGGCAAGACCTTTAGTGTTTTAAGGTGTTTGGGGACAGGCTAAGTCAAAAACTTGCTGTTGGAAGCTAATTTCTGACATGAGAACCATGTACCAGTTTTAATCTTCTCTTGTCCCCACTATTTCAGGCATACAAAAAGGTATAGAAAATAAGATCATGAACATTCATGTACCCACTGTCTAGCTCAAGAAATAAAATAGTAAAATAACGTTGAAGTGTTTCCTATTGTCCCTCGTGTTTCACTATGAGGCAGGTTTGTGACAGTGATATCTGCATTTAAGTCATACACTTTGTTGCTGCTCGTGAAGAATGATTTTGCTTCTCTGATGGAGGGCTGACTCAGTTGGGAAAGGCTATCCCCCTCTGTACCTCCAACACAGGTATATATGATAGATGGTAGAATGGGTTCAAGTGGGTATTTGGAGAATCTTTTTATTTTTCCTTTTGAATTGTCTTTAAGAGCAGGAGCACATAATTAGCCTTCTTTGCATGAGGCTTCAAGGATCTGCCTCTACAGTCTCGGTTTAACTTGTACCAGTGGTTCTCAGAGTCTGTAGCCCAAGGCTTCCCAACTGGTGTGTTATAGCACCTTGATATCCTTCAAATGGCTTACAGGTATGCCAGGGTATTGACCCCTTCAGTGAGCAGCCTCTTTCAGTTACCCCAGTTCCCATACACATATTCTTAAGGGCCATAATGTGAAAAAGGTTGGAAAGCAGTGACCACCAACCTCCCAGCCCCAGTTGCTTTTACTTATTGTGGCAATAAGTGTGAGTGGGAAGAAGGATGATGACATTTTAGAAGCGTTGAACAGTGTATACCAGTTACTAATTTAAACCAAAAACAACAACATAGCTTATACTAAAGGAAACCAGTTCACAGACCATCTGGAAGTGCTGATGGATTCAGGGTCCCTTTCAGGACCATTACCTTAGCTTGTTTCTTGAGTATAACCATAGGAGAGAAAGAAAGACATTTTGATGCATTCCAGTCCTCAATTATAATTATTTATTGATGATTCCCCTCCCACTTAGAGGTGTTATTGGAAGCCATTTCAGAAGTTATTTTTATTATGACTATTTCAGACATCTGAAAAGTGTAAAAAACAAAATAACGAACCTCCATATGCCTACTATGTAGTTTAAAACATAAAACATTAGTATAGTATTGAAACCCGTGTGCATCTCTCCGTAACTGCATTCTCCTCACTCCCTGCACTGTTTCCTAAAACAACCATTATTCTGAACTTGTTTTTTATCATTTCAATGCATATATTTACATTTTTACTACAATACCTAGTATTTTGAGTGTTTTTAACTATATAAACCTGCTTTTTTAACTCAACATAATGCTTTTGAGATTTATCCACTTGGTACATGTAACTTTACATTCTTTTTTTAAAACTATACTATGATTTTCTCTTTTCCTATTGATAGATGCCAAGAATTATTTCAGAAATTTAAGTTTTGGGGGCGGGGGGGAGATTTTCATATGTGTTTTGTTTAAGTCAAAGTTCAAAGTCTTTTTTATTTAAAAAATTTATGTATGTTTTACTTAAGCCAAATGTCATCAGAGTTTAAAACGAATACCAAAATTGAATATTGGTTCTCTGATTAAATGATTCAAGTATTTTCTGGATGCAGTCTAATTGGATTTTTGCATTAAAAATGTCATTCATTTACACTGGACGGCTAGAACACTGCCATATTTAGGGACCAATGCCAATGCTATTTGGAATATGTAAAGAAGTTCCAGATGTACATCCTAAATGAAATAGTTACTTTGAGGTTTTAAAAACATTTTAATAGAAGCCTAGCACAGTGAAGCCAATTACTGCTTTAATGTAACATCGTGTTGAAAGTTGAACAGCAATTTAAGTATCACACATCATCATATATCATGTTTTACAATTTTGGATGTTTTCTCCCGTCAAAATATCACATTTTTAGGTAAATAAAGTTAAACAAGAAAAAGATGTTTTAAATTCGGAAGTTCTTGAACAGAGAAAAGTCTTAGAAAAATGCAATAGAGGTATGTATTTCCAGTCTTTTTCCTCAAATATATATGTAATTTATTTTGTTTATATATATTTTGTGTTGTTTTATACTGGTGTCTAAAGATTCTTGTAGCAAAAATCTTCTGTATTGTGTTTTCCTAACTTCTAGCAATGAGTCTCTCTCATTCCTGTTCTTTTACCACCTACCTGAGAGTCTGGGGACATTTAAAAGTGCTTTTGCTTGAGGAATTCATGACCCACTCATTTTGAAACTTCAAACCTAAATACTCTTTTGTCCTACATATATCCTGGGACCATGGCCATATTGGCTATCCCCTCAGTATTTATATATCTGGTAGGTTAATTGGTAAACCTCGCCTCGATCCAGAAGAGATTAGGATATCTACATAAATACATGCAACATTATATGATAAAATTTTAATTAAGAGGATATGGAAAATGGGACAAAGGGAAAGTGAGAATATATATTAATGTACAAAGTCCTTATTACTTACTCCGAGTTTTTGCACATTTCCTGCCTGTGTACCTGAAGTCTGGCTCTGAGCTATCTAGGAGCCAGAGTGATGAGAGATTCATGATCATTTTTATGAATCACATAAAAATTTACCTGTTGGTCAGGAGAAACAGACCTGGTCTCATGGTGAGAAGGGACTTTCTCCAGAGGCTACTTCTAGAGAAAATTCTGTGTAATTTGATTCCATCATCCTTGTCATAAAACACAGCATCAAGTCTCATGGGACCATTTCTTATGTCGCCTGGTTTAGGGCAAAGGAGCAAAGTGCAGTTCTGCAAACATAATTCTTAAGGGAGGGGACTTTGCTTTTTGTTCTCCTTTTTTCCCTCAGCCACTGTCTTTCCTAGTTCAGAAGCTACGACACTAAAAGGAAACCTTTCAGACCCAGGGCCTTTGCTATTGTTATTGGTGGTAGTTCTACATCTTTGTGTCATTCATGAATTGAGATTTTTTTTTTTTTAGTAAATAAAGGACCTTGTAGCTAAGTGTGGGAGATGCACTAGGTTGTAACATTTCCTCTGCCTTTTGTGCATTTAAGAAGATAGAAATGGTGTAGAAGAATTTTCAGTCGTGATGCACTGTGCTAGAAACAGAGGGCTCTGCAGAGGTTAATATCATGGACCTTGCCTTCAGGGAGACCCTTATCTAGGAAGAGAGAGATTATATAAATAAATACATGACTAGGACCAACCGAATTTCTTTCAGAATCCAAGAGGGCCAGGTCATGTGAAAATTCACTTTTTATTATAGTGTTCTGGACATAGAATAGAAAGTCAATTATCTTGCCCAGGGCTTCAGATAGTCATAATCTTCTTTGTTTTCTTTGTGAAATTTCTTATTTTTAAATAGGTTTGAAAATCATTTAGCTCTCAGGGACCTGTAATTCACATGACAAACCACCACTTCATTGCTTTACTTGAGTAAGACTATTAGTCTTTCCTCTGAGGAGGCAGTAGATTGACCGAGTACAGAGTTTGAAATTCTATGTCATTACGCAGTAAACCAGTCCTTAATCAGTTAGGACTGAAGTGCCCTGGAGGAACAGTTTGTGAAAGCTGCCATTAAGAGAGCCTTTTTAAAGGTTTTTATTGACATGACTCAGCTCAGGATTGAAAGTGCCTCGCTGGAAGCCAATGGAGAGACTAGTGTGCTGTCCACCTATGTGGTTCCTAGTTGGTCATGGCGTCATCACTCCCTCTGTCCCATCTACATCATTATTTAACAGAATAGGTCACAAAATGTCAAAAAGTAGGAAAGAATTCATGTTGCTCCTATTCGACAGGATAGTCCCTTTGAAGATTTCTGTCCATGGTGATTCTTTAATTCAAAGCTCTGACTCTGGGCCCATATGGATCTAAGGCTGTTTCTCTTCGTTATAAACATGGAGAGCACTTTGAAATAACTTACATATGTACATTTTTTCTTTTTATTCAAATAACATACTTTTTTGGTGGAAAGTATAGATTTATATGGGAAAAGGAAAAAAAAAAAACTCAACCCTTACAGTCCAGAGATAAGCACTATTAACATTTTAGTGTTTATTCTTCCAGAAGAGGAAAAGGGGGAGGGGCAATTTATGGGTAGGGGACTAAGAGGTACAAACTATTATGTATAAAATGAGCTACAAGGATATATTGTACAACACAGGAAATATAGCCAATATTTTATAATAACTATAAATGGAGCATAACCTTTAAAAATTGTGAATCACTATATTGTACACCTTTAACATATAATATTGTGCATCAACTATATTTCAATCAAAAAACCTATATATGTACATTGAATTATTTATTAAATATGTTTATAATGTATATGGAGTATAAATAAAATACCAACAAAAGAAATGTCTTTTTTGCCCATCGGTGCTTTACAAGCCCCTGAACATCAGTCTCTACTTGTGTTCCTTCCTTGGACTTCTTTCATTGCTTTTATTTATAGTTTTGTCAGATATATATATATATATATATATATATATATATATATCCCTAAACAGCATATTGTTTAATTTTGCCTGTTTTTGAACTTCATATAAATGATATCATTTTGCATATGTCCTTCTGCTACTTTTTGTGTTTGTCCGGTTCATCATGTTGAAGGGTATTGCTGTGGTACGTTTATTTTCACTGCTGTATAATATTTCATTCAATGTCTGTACCAAAATTCATTTATCCAGTATCCATTTGGTGAATGTTTGAGTTTTTTCCAGTTTTTTTGCTATTCCAAGTCATGCTGTTATGAAAATTCTTATACATGTCTTCTGGTGCACATATCCAAGAGTTTCACTAAGATATATGCCAAAGGTAAAATTTTAATCTTCAATTTCACTACATAATGCCAAATTATTTTTAAAGTAGATCTATAAGTTTATACTCCTGTTAACAGTGTATTTGTTTCCGTTGTTCTGTATTCTCTCCCAACTTGATATAGCTATACTTTAAAATTTTTGCCAGTTGCCTCTTTGGTGAGTATAAAAAGGTAGCTATGGTTTTACTTTCCTTTTCCTTGGTTACTAATGCAGATGGTAATTGGCCTTTCACATGTTTCCTCTTCAGTGAAATCCTTGTTGATGTGTTTTGTATGTGGCTTTTAAAAAACAAAAATGAACTCATTTTAAAGATACGTCATGAATGTCTTTCCATTCAGTAAATATGCCTCTACAATGTAATTTTGATGGCAGAATATTTCTTGTACACAGCATACTTTACTTACTGATCCTTCAGTGTTAGACCTTCTAGATTATTTCGCTGTTTTCAGCAGTGATGCAGAGTGCACCCTTGCAATTAAATCTCTGTATGTGTTCAGGATTTATTCTTTAAGGAGAATAAATACATTCCTAAAAGTGGAATTGTTGAGTCAAAGGGTATGAATAGTTTTAGATTTTAGATTCATATTGCCAAGTTGCCCTCTAAAAAGGGCTTACCAATTTATACTCCAACCAGCAATGAATGCGGGTGCTTATATTGCCTGAATAAGGAATCTTTCCGTCACCATTTTTCATCCTTATTCCTGATAATCTGTGTGGCGTATTGTCCATTTTCTTTTCCTTGTCTTCGCAAGTGTCCATGCTAGCAGTAGAAGAGTATGAGGAAATGCAAGTGAACTTGGAACTGGAGAAGGACCTTCGAAAGAAAGCAGAGTCGTTTGCACAAGAGGTAAATATCTTGCAGAGACTTCGTATTTTATTTTTATATTTTAAAGAACTTTGCAGATGACATATAAAAATATTTTTTGAGGTTGAATAAGCAGTTGTCACTTTGAATTAAGGATCACCTGATTTAGGGAGCTATGGAATAGTATCAAATTCATTGAACTTGGTGTCGGAAGATCTGGGTTTAAATTTTGGCCGTGTCATTCAGTTAGTAGTTGTATGTTACTAGCAGTTATTAGCAGTCCCTTAGCCTCTTTGGGCTTCACTTTCACCATCTGTAAAATGGGTGATGTTACCAACCTAACTAAGTGGATTTTAAAATCAAATGGCACAATTTTTCAAAAGAATTTTGTAAACTATAAAATTCTGTGTCAGGGAAAGAAATTATATTTAGGAATACCCATCCCATAACTTGTGAGGGAAAGTCCAACTTGAGTACAGGATTTTTGTTTGTTTGTTTGTTATATTCCAGTTTTTAAGTCTTTACCTTTTCTTTTTTTAAAAAATTAATTAATTAATTAATTTATGGCTGTGTTGGGTCTTCGTTTCTGTGCGAGGGCTTTCTCTAGTTGTGGCAAACGGGGACCACTCTTCATCGCGGTGCGGGGGCCTCTCACTATCGCGGCCTCTCTTGTTGTGGAGCACAGGCTCCAGGCGCGCAGGCTCAGTAATTGTGGCTCACGGGCCCAGTTGCTCCGTGGCAGAGTACAGGATTTTTGCATGTTTCCAGTAGCCTTAAGAATCTAGGTTACGTCTCAGTATACCATCTGAAATAACAATATCATGGTCTTAGTATTTCTCTTCAGCTACAATTCAGTGCTCTCATTATGTGAGTTGATTCTTCCACTTGCTGTGGAACATTGTCGTGTTACACATCCATTATCTGAGCCTTTCACCAGAGTAATGACTTTTCTCTCATGTTAGAGATAAGCTTTGAGCTTCTCATGTTCTGGCCTTAACTTTGTTGCCATGTGGTTATTGGGTATTCCACGGCTCTGGGACTGGATTCCAGGGAAATGATGAGGCACCAGTTGGCTGAACTGTAACAGCTCATGATGTGGAGCTGATCTGCATGAGACTTCCATCATGTGTAAATATTTTGAATCTGTGCGTACTGTACGTTCAAGGGAAGTAGCTAAGGAAATATAAAACATTCTTAGGTGGACATATCCAAGGTGTAGAAGGAAGACAAAGCATGGGGTTATGGGAATGACATTTGAAAATCAGATTATGGTTTTGTGCAGGAGTTTTTCTGTGCTTGAATGTAGCTGTGCTAGCAATGAACTCTATAAAAGATTTAGTCTGAGAAGATCTGATTTGAAATATTATGATTCATTTTATTCAGAGAGTTTAATGAAAGGTGAGTAAGTATTGTTCTCTTATTTCCTGGAAGGAAGAAAAAAAAATTAAAGTGTGTTAGAGCCCTTTGGAAAAAGCTGCAGCATATAAATAATGGAACAAAATAAATGGTTGAAGGGAGGGAGAGTAGAGATAATGTGAAGATGCCTCCATTGCAAAACTGAAAATGTTGGCTGATTTTGACCTGAATGCTAGGGTCTTATTTTGAGAGACATTTTCAGTTTTCCATTTCTTGTTTGTAGAATGATGTTAGAATACAAAGCAGCTCAAAGAAAAACTTGAAGGCCATGCAGTAGCAGAGAGGATAGATGGAAGAAGTAAGATTCCTTTAAGAATATGGAAATGAATGATTCAGTCTGCCATCCACTTGGTAGTGATTAGTGGAAACAATAATGCTGACATGTTAACCCAGAATGAGGAGAGAGAAGTTTGAGGAGGGAAAGCAAGAGTGGTGGCACTTACGTTACTGGTAGCGTAAGTATATGCAACAGTGCTCAATGATTTTACAATATCTAGGTTTGATCTACACAGTAGTGAGAAGAAAAGACAAAGCTAGATTAGAACTACTATATCTTCCCTTTTCATGGTTTACAAATTCTCAGGTTTTCAACAGATAACTACGGTTAAAAGGTACATGACTTGGCTTAACCAGAGAAGTAACGCTTTTGCGTTTTGTTCCTTAGTGCATTCAGCAAACATCTAGTAAGCCAGTCAGTGTGTAGATAGTGGGAATATAATGGTGAAGAAAGCAAATATGAACCTTGCCCTGTTGGAGTATACAGTGTAGAGCTGTAGAAATCAATTTTTTTTTTTTCCTATTTTCGTTTTGCCAAACTCTGAATATTTGACGGTGCTTTTCTTTTTTTTTTTTTTAATTTTTGGATTTTATTTTTTTATACAGCAGGTTCTTATTAGTCATCAGTTTTATACACATCAGTGTATACATGTCAATCCCAATCTCCCAATTCATCACACCACCCCCCCACCCCCCCACGGCTTTCCCCCCTTGGTGTCCATACGTTTGTTCTCTACATCTGTGTCTCAACTTCTGCCCTGCAAACCGGTTCATCTGTACCATTTTTCTAGGTTCCACATATATGCGTTAATATACAATATTTGTTTTTCTCTTTCTGACTTACTTCACTCTGTATGACAGTCTCTAGATACATCCACGTCTCTACAAATGACCCAATTTCGTTCCTTTTTATGGCTGAGTAATATTCCATTGTATATATGTACCACATCTTCTTTATCCATTCGTCTGTCGATGGGCATTTAGGTTGCTTCCATGACCTGGCTATTGTAAATACTGCTGCAATGAACATTGGGGTGCATGTGTCTTTTTGAATTATGGTTTTCTCAGGTTATATGCCCAGTAGTGGGATTGCTGGATCATATGGTAATTCTATTTTTAGTTTTTTAAGGAACCTCCATACTGTTCTCCATAGTGGCTGTATCAATTTACATTCCCACCAACAGTGCAAGAGGGTTCCCTTTTCTGCACACCTTCTCCAGCATTTGTTGTTTGTAGATTTTCTGATGATGCCCATTCTAACTGGTGTGAGGTGATACCTCATTGTAGTTTTGATTTGCATTTCTCTAATAATTAGTGATGTTGAGCAGCTTTTCATGTGCTTCTTGGCCATCTGTATGTCTTCTTTTGAGAAATGTCTGTTTAGGTCTTCTGCCCATTTTTGGATTGGGTTGTTTGTTTTTTAATATTGAGCTGCATGAGCTGTTTATATATTTTGGAGATTAATCCTTTGTCCGTTGATTCGTTTGCAAATATTTTCTCCCATTCTGAGGGTTGTCTCTTCGTCTTGTTTATGGTTTCCTTTGCTGTGCAAAAGCTTTGAAGTTTCATTAGGTCCCATTTGTTTATTTTTGTTTTTATTTCCATTACTCTAGGAGGTGGATCAAAAAAGATCTTGCTGTGATTTATGTCAAAGAGTGTTCTTCCTATGTTTTCCTGTAAGAGTTTTATAGTGTCCAGTCTTACATTTAGGTCTCTAATCCATTTTGAGTTTATTTTTCTGTATGGTGTTAGGGAGTGTCCTAATTTCATTCTTTTACATGTAGCTGTCCAGTTTTCCCAGCACTACTTATTGAAGAGGCTGTCTTTTCTCCATTGTATATCCTTGCCTCTTTTGTCATAGATTACTTGACCATAGGTGCTTTCTCTGGGCTTTCTATCTTGTTCCATTGATCTATGTTTCTGTTTTTGTGCCAGTACCATATTGTCTTGATTACTGTAGCTTTGTAGTAAAGTCTGAAGTCAGGGAGTCTGATTCCTCCAGCTCCATTTTTTTCCCTCAAGACTGCTTTGGCTATTTGGGGTCTTTTGTGTCTCCATAAAAATTTTAACATTTTTTGTTCTAGTTCCGTAAAGAATGCCACTGGTAATTTGATAGGGATTGCATTGAATCTGTAGATTGCTTTGGGTAGTATAGTCATTTTCACAATATTGATTCTTCCAATCCAAGAACATGGTATATCTCTCCATCTGTTGGTATCATCTTTAATTTCTTTCATCAGTGTCTTATAGTTTTCTGCATATAGGTCTTTTGTCTCCCTAGGTAGCTTTATTCCTAGGTATTTTATTCTTTTTGTTGCAATGGTAAATGGGAGTGTTTCCTTAATTTCTCTTTCTGATTTTTCATCATTAATGTATAGGAATGCAACAGATTTCTGTGCATTAATTTTGTATCCTGCAACTTTACCAAATCCATTGATTGGCTCTAGTAGTTTTCTGGCGGCATCTTTAGGATTCTCTATGTTTACTATCATGTCATCTGCAAACAGTGACAGTTTTACTTCTTCTTTTCCAATTTGTATTCCTTTTATTTCTTTTTCTTCTCTGATTGCCGTGGCTAGGACTTCCAAAACTATGTTGAATAATAGTGGCGAGAGTGGACATCCTTGTCTTGTTCCTGATCTTAGAGGAAATACTTTCAGTTTTCCACCATTGAGAATGATGTTTGCTGTGGGTTTGTCGTATATGGCCTTTATTATGTTGAGGTAGGTTCCCTCTATGCCCACTTTTTGGAGAGTTTTTATCATAAATGGGTGTTGAATTTTGTCGAAACCTTTTTCTGCGTCTATTGAGATGATCATATGGTTTTTATTCTTCAATTTGTTAATATGGTGTATCACGTTGATTGATTTGCATATATTGAAGAATCCTTGCATCCCTGGGATAAATCCCACTTGATCATGGTGTATGATCCTTTTAATGTGTTGTTGGATTCTGTTTGCTAGTATTTTGTTGAGGATTTTTGCATCTATATTCATGAGTGATATTGGTCTGTAATTTTCTTTTTTTGTAGTATCTTTGTCTGGTTTTGGTATCAGGGTGATGGTGGCCTCATAGAATGAGTTTGGGAGTGTTCCTTCCTCTGCAATTTTTTGGAAGAGTTTGAGAAGGATGGGTGTTAGTTCTTCTGTAAATGTTTGATAGAATTCACCTGTGAAGCCATCTGGTCCTGGACTTTCGTTTGTTGGAAGATTTTTTTTTTTTTTTAAATATTTTATTTATTTTTATTATTTATGACTGTGTTGGGTCTTCGTTTCTGTGCGAGGGCTTTCTCTAGTTGTGGCAAGCGGGGACCACTCTTCATCGCAGTGCGCAGGCTTCTCACTATCGCGGCCTCTCTTATTGCGGAGCTCAGGCTCCAGACGCGCAGGCTCAGTAATTGTGGCTCACGGGCCCAGTTACTCCGCGGCATGTGGGATCTTCCCAGACCAGGGCTCGAACCCGTGTCCCCTGCATTGGCAGGCAGATTCTCAACCACTGCGCCACCAGGGAAGCCCTGTTGGAAGATTTTTAATCACAGTTTCAATTTCATTACTTGTGATTGGTCTGTTCATATTTTGTATTTCTTCCTGGTTCAGTCTTGGAAGGTTATACCTTTCGAAGAATTCATCCATTTCTTCCAGGTTGTCCATTTTATTGGCATAGAGTTGCTTGCAGTAGTCTCTTAGGATGCTTTGTATTTCTGCGGTGTCTGTTGTAACTTCTCCTTTTTCATTTCTAATTTTATTGATTTGAGTCCTCTCCCTCTTTTTCTTGGTGAGTCTGGCTAATGGTTTATCAATTTTATTTATCTTCTCAAAGAACCAGCTTTTAGTTTTATTGATCTTTGCTATTGTTTTCTTTGTTTCTGTTTCATTTATTTCTGCTCTGATCTTTATGATTTCTTTCCTTCTGCTAACTTTGAGTTTTGTTTGTTCTTCTTTCTCTAGTTCCTTTAGGTGTAAGGTTAGATTGTTTATTTGAGATTTTTCTTGTTTCTTGAGGTAGGCTTGTATAGCTATAAACTTCCCTCTTAGAACTGCTTTTGCTGCATCCCATAGGTTTTAGATCGTCGTGTTTTTATTGTCATTTGTGTCTAGGTATTTTTTGATTTCCTCTTTGATTTCTTTAGTGATCTGTTGGTTATTTAGTAATGTATTGTTTAGCCTCCATGTGTTTGTGTTTTTACGTTTTATTCCCTGTAATTCATTTCTAATCTCATAGCGTTGTGGTCAGAAAAGATGCTTGATATGATTTCAATTTTCTTAAATTTACTGAGGCTTGATTTGTGACCCAAGATGTGATCTATCCTGGAGAATGTTCCGTGCGCACTTGAGAAGAAGGTGTAATCTGCTGTTTTTGGATGGAATGTCCTATAAATATCAATTAAATCTATCTGGTCTATTGTGTCATTTAAAGCTTCTGTTTCCTTATTTTCATTTTGGATGATCTGTCCATTGGTTTAAGTGAGGTGTTAAAGTCCCCCACAATTATTGTGTTACTGTCGATTTCCTCTTTTATAGCTGTTAGCAGTTGCCTTATGTATTGAGGTGCTCCTATGTTGGGTGCATATATATTTTTAATTGTTATATCTTCTTCTAGGATTGATCCCTTGATCATTATGTAGTGTCCTTCCTTGTCTCTTGTAACATTCTTTATTTTAAAGTCTATTTTATCTGATACGAGTATTGCTACTCCAGCTTTCTTTTGATTTCCATTTGCATGAATATCTTTTTCCATCCCCTCACTTTCAGTCTGTATGTGTCCTTAGGTCTGAAGTGGGTCTCTTGTAGACAGCATATAGATGGGTCTTGTTTTTGTATCCATTCTGTGAGCCTGTGTCTTTTGGTTGGAGCATTTAATCCATTCACGTTTAAGGTAATTATCGATATGTATGTTCCTATGACCATTTTCTTAATTGTTTTGGGTTTGTTTTTGTAGGTCCTTTTCTTCTCTTGTGTTTCCCACTTAGAGAAGTTCCTTTAGCATTTGTTGTAGAGCTGGTTTGGTGGTGCTGAATTCTCTTAGCTTTTGCTTGTCTGTAAAGCTTTTGATTTCTCCATTGAATCTGAATGAGATCCTTGCCGCATAGAGTAATCTTGGTTGTAGTTTCTTCCCTTTCATCACTTTTAAGTATATCATGCCACTCCCTTCTGGCTTGTAGAGTTTCTGCTGAGAAATCAGCTGTTAACCTTATGGGAGTTCCCTTGTATGTTATTTGTGGTTTTCCTCTTGCTGCTTTCAATAATTTTTCTTTGTCTTTAATTGTTGCCAATTTGATTACTGTGTGTCTCGGTGTGTTTCTCCTTGGGTTTATCCTGTATGGGACTTGCTGCGCTTTCTGGACTTGGGTGGCTATTTCCTTTCCCATGTTAGGGAATTTTTCATCTATAATCTCTTCAGATATTTTCTCGGGTCCTTTCTCTCTCTCTTCACCTTCTGGGACCCCTATAATGCAAATGTTGTTGCATTTAATGTTGTCCCAGAGGTCTCTTAGGCTGTCTTCATTTCTTTTCATTCTCTTTTCTTTATTCTGTTCCGCAGCAGTGAATTCCACCATTCTTTCTTCCAGGTCACTTTTCCATTCTTCTGCCTCAGTTATTCTGCTGTTGATTCCTTCTAGTGTAGTTTTCATTTCAGTTATTGTATTGTTCATCTTTGTTTGTTTGTTCTTTAATTCTTCTAGGTCTTTGTTAAACATTTCTGGCATCTTCTCAATCTTTGCCTCCATTCTTTTTCCGAGGTCCTGGATCATCTTCACTATCATTATTCTGAATTCTTTTTCTGGAAGGTTGCCTATCTCCACTTCATTTACTTGTTTTTCTGGGGTTTTATCTTGTTCCTTCATCTGGTACATAGCCCTCTGCGTTTTCATCTTGTCTATCTTTCTGTGAATGTGGGTTTTGTTTCACAGGCTGCAGGATTGCAGTTTTTCTTGCTTCTGCTCAGAAATCAATTTTTGAAGTTAATTTAGGTTACCTTTTTAGTTACAAAAGGAAGATATATACCTTGTAAACATACAAACAATTCTCAAATGTGTAAATTAAAAATTGAATGTTTCTTCCTTATTTCTGTTCACACTTGTCCAATTAAAAACCAAAACCAGGACTTCCCTGGTGGCACAGTGGTTAAGAATCCGCCTGCCAATGCAGGGGACACAGGTTTGAGCCCTGGTCTGGGAAGATCCCACATGCTGTGAAGCAACTAAGCCCGTGCACCACAACTACTGAGCCCACGCGCCACAACTACTGAGCCCACGCGCCACAACTAATGAAGCCTGTGCGCCTAGATCCCGTGCTCTGCAATGAGAAGCCACCGCAGTGAGAAACCCGTGCACTGCAGCGAAGAGTAGCCCCCACTCGCCACAACTAGAGAAAGCCCACGGGCAGCAACCAGGACCCAATGTAACCAACAGTAAATGAATTTAAAAAAAAAAAACAAAAAAACCCGAAACCAAAAACATGATCCCCCACACGGAAGAAACAACCGGTTGTCTTCATAACTTTGTTAAGTTTTTGTATTTCCTCAACATAATTTCAATTTTTGATGACTTTCCTGTACTTTTTGAATGTATAATTTTTACTATTTAGTGTAGTTTTTCTTTTCTCTGTTTAATGGTGTGGATACCTTTTTCAACATGTAGTCCCAATATACTGTGAGACTATTACGTAATTAGTGTTGTTTTCAGACAACTCAGATGATGATATTTTAATGTCATTTTGGAAAAAAATGAATTATATATTAATAACACAACATTTTCTTCTCATTCTTTGAAAAGATTTAGGAACATTTCTCTGAAATTCTGATACCAATGATGTTATTTGTCTGGTAAGGGACCAACTTAATAACTCTAACCAACAAGTTCTTACCATAGCTAAAAACCAAATTCATTAGGTTTAAATACATCTTAGAAAAAGCATTATTTAGTGTTTTATTTTAGTATTTTAAAGTATAGAAAAGGTAGTCTAATGACTAATATTTTTCAAGTTACCATTGTTATTGAAAGGAATTTCTTTTCTGTATGTTCTTTTCATCTTATATTGTAATTTAGGGATTGTTACAGGGTTTTGCAAAAGAAATTCATGTTATTAGCATCCCTAAGACATATCTTTATTCTTTTCTCTCCAAAAGAACAGAGTTGAGATAATTTATAATCATGTAAAGTTAAGCAAGTTTTCCTGAGTGCTACACGGAAAATGAGATCTATCCCTTTTCCCAAGAGAGAACCAGAGCACAGAGAAGCAGTGCAGGGAGAGTAATAAAGCACCCTTGGCATTGATGGTCACTTGTGTCCTGCATTGATTGTCTTACTGCTGAGCTCCCACCTCTGTCCTGGTCAACCTCGCTGACTGCTTCCTCTCTGTTTGCTCCTGGCCTCCGAGCTGTCTTGGTGAAAGGCCTCACTTGTGGGGAAGCCAGAGAATCTCACTTACTTCAGCTGCTTTTTGCTGGCCTTTCATGTTGACTTCTGAGATATTTTCTAAGATAACCAGCAAGGGACCTCAACCAGTTAAGTTTTAATAGGGAAAAATGTATAAAAAAATAATTTTTTAAAATAATAGTAACCTGCAATAAGTCATTTCAATTAAACCATTGATCTCAAGTTTAAGATACTATGATGGAATACTGATTACTCTTCCCTAGCGTGTGGATACCTCCCGTCTCACTTTTCTCCAGCCTGGCACTTGTGCACGCGCACGCATTCATTCACGCTCTATCTATACCTATTCTTACAGAGAAATGAGGTGTTAGATGGAGGAAGAATGTAAATTTCACTTGAAAATGTTGTTGCTCTACTGTAAGATAGGCCTGATATCAGAATTTGAAAAACATTTCATGCTTGGAATCACCCATTGGCTGACTTGTGTAGGGTATTAAGGAAAAGAAATAATGGGTGAATAGAAAATAATGTTGCCTTCGCGTAAAGTTGTGAAGATTAAGTTAATAATATATGTAAATTGTTTTATAAAATGCTCAGTAAATATTAATATACCTTTTTCCTTCCCTTCTTTACCCTCTTACTGTTAACTACTTTCGTCACTGGGGAAAAACTAATTTAAGACAGACTCTTAGGTCTAGTAGATAGCAGAGGACGGAGATTAGCCAGATGGTTAAGAGCGTGGGCTTGTAAATCAGACAGATCTGGGTTTAAATCCTGATTTTGCTTCTCACTTGTGTCTTTGAGAAAGCTACTTAACCCCTCGGAGCCTCAGTTACCTTATTAGTAAAAGTGGGGTAATAATAGTGTCTACTTGACAGTGGTGTACTAAGGATTAGATGATAAAGTGTATGTAAAATGATTGCCACCATATCTATCCCATAGTGTTTAGTACATTTTAGCTTTTCATAGCAGATACATTCGACTCATAGGATTGATGTAAGGATTAAAATAATGTGTATAAAATATTTAGTAGAGTACTTGGCATAAGTTCTTGATAAATATTAGCTGCTACTGTTAGTATTAATGTACTTTAAAGCAATAATAAAATATTAAAAACTGCAGTATAGGACTAAACTATTGTATATATACTGTGCTGGGGCAAGGGTAAAGGTTCTGAAGATTATATAAAAGTTATGAATGAAATCATAGCAGTCATTACTTCTAAAATCATTATACTATAATTCAGAAATTGCCTTTAACTTTTTAATAAAAACTCCATATACTTTTCCTTTTGCTCCAGTTTTAGTTGAGGAGATGTGTGAGAATGATTGGTATATATATTTTTATAATTAACTTTTGCAGATGTTTATTGAACAAAACAAGCTAAAGAGACAAAGCCACCTTCTGCTACAGAACTCTGCTCCTGACCAGCAGCTTTTGAAAGCTTTAGATGAAAATGCAAAACTCATACAGCTCCTTGAAGGAGAGAGAATTGAGCATCAACAAAAGGTACCAGATTTTCTCCTGGAGTTTTAATACACACACATACTTAGATTGAGAGGAGTCAGTCCAGTAGCTCATAGTTCCATGTTTTGCCTAAGTGACCAAGTCTTTCCAGTCTTTTCACCTTTTAGAAAAAATAACTACCAAATGAATTTAATTTATAGTACCCAACTAAAATTTATGCACTGTTGTAGGCTTTATAATGATCTTTAAACTGTCCAAAGGATCAGAAGAAGCGAGGGAAAGAGATAAAACTCAAAAAGAACTTGGATAATGCAGTTTGGAAATGCGCATTTCCAAGTTGAGTTGATTGTGTTTTGGGAGACTGCATATACTAGGAGAATGTATTGTGTAGTGGTCTCAAAGAGCTTGTTGGAGGGCATAGGTTTTTTTTTTTTTTTGAGACCTTCCCTGGGCATAGGTTTTATTCAAAGAGGGAGGAAAAGTCCATGTTAGTAGTAATTATTTGCTTAGAGAAAATTTCTGATTTTGTAAACTTGCACAAATCTATATGTTTAAAGACTTCCTAAGTGGTTATTTCAATTTGTATGAGCAGAGCTATTCCAGCTGACACAGCCTACCTGTGTGTGCTAGGCAGAAAGGATAGTCACCGTGGTGGGTGAGAAAGAGAGGCAGAGAGGAGGAGAGGCGAAGAGGTGGAACAAAGCCTTTCAAATTAAAGAAACCACTTGAGAAAAATTACATCAGTGTTTATACTACTTACAGTGTACCTAGTTTGTGAAGGAAAGGCTGTTAGCTGCCATTTGTTATCACCTGTCGAAGTCTCTTTAAGCAACAATTTTGACATTTAATCCTTGGAAGTTCCTGGAGTTTTTACCAAGTTGGTTGTGAGGTAGAGTTAATTTTTTTTTTCTTCCATAAGAAATGTTGGCGTATACGTAGAGAACCTCTAGATGAATATGTGGTAACTGTGCTTGCCCCTGGGGAAGAGGCCTGGGGAATAGGATGGGAGGGAAATAATTTTTTTTGTCCCCATATGCAGGAATTACCTTTTCAAATGAAGAGAATGAAAGAAGGTTTATTTTTATTTAGCTTATGCTAGAAATTTTGGTTCTGAAAAGTTCTACTACTGTAGTTAACTCATTTAGTAAATAATGCTTGCAAGAACCTAGTAAATTGTATTGAGGATGGGACTAAATTGTTGTGTATGTACCTTGTTGGGGTACGGGGAAAGGTACTGAAGATTAGGTAAAAGTTATAAATGAACTTATAGCAGTCAGTACTTCTAAACTTATTATACTATACTATACAATTATTCTGGATAATCTTTCATGTATGTGGTTGAAAATATTTCTTACCTGTCTATAAGTTCCCTTGCAGATTTAGCAATCTTTAAAACACAACTGTGTTGTTTTTATGATTGTAATAAAACAAATTTTTTAAATATAGAAAAAGCTAAAGCAGAAAATTAAGATTCGTTAAAAATCTCATATTTTGGTGCATATCCAAACTTTATGTAAATGTGTAGTTTTATGAATATAGCTTAAATGGAATCATGCCAAGCATATGGTTCTATAACCTGATTTTTTTCATTTGGTAATGTATATTTCCATGTCAGTGTATAGTGAGGTTATGTGATTTTTAAATGGTTGCATAGTATTTCATTTAATGAACATAACTATAATTTATTAAATCAGTAATGTTGGCGGACATTTAGGTTATTTCCAAGTTTTCCCTGTTATAAAGAACATTCTGGTTAATGTATTTGAACACTTGTCTTACTATTTCACAAATTCTAAAATAGTATTACTGAATCAAGGGCCTTTTCTTCCTTATTTTTTTTTTTTTAAGGTTTTTGGTATTTGTTACCAAATTGTCCCACCAAATTTTTAATATTACCTGAGTTTTTCTTTTGAAAATGGGCACAAAAGTGTTAATCTGTTTTAAATGAATTTTTTACTTAAATTAAATGAATGTTTTACTTTTTCTACTCACATTTAAAAATTGAATTATCTGGGATATAGTCTTCAATAAATTTATATTGAATCACATTGCTGATAGTGATCTTAAGTATTATCTGTATCCCAGGATTTGTGTGGTTTTTAAGATGAATTGTAATCTCTTTGCTATGAAGTGCAAAGTAAAAGGGAAACATTTATTTTTCCCCTTATTTTCCTTGACAAAGGAAAAACTGTCACCACATAAAAGTCTGTTTATAACTTATAGGTCAGAAAATTAGAAGAGCAGCTACAAAATGAAACTCTCCGCAAAGAGATGCACAACCTCAAACAGCAACTGGAGCTTCTAGAAGAAGATAAAAAAGAATTGGAATTGAAATATCAGAATTCTGAGGAGAAAGCTAGAAATTTAAAGCATTCCGGTAAAAGCACTGAGTAGCCTTTTATGTCTTATTATTACTATGTGAATCTCTCATGACCAGTACATTTACTGAATGCTATAGAAAAATACCAAGATTTGTTTTAAATTTCTTCATTTCTGACTATTGTAATTCATTAGAACGGTCGCTGTAATCAAATGATTCACAAATATTTAGACTTCTGTTTTGGACTCACAGCCTTTATGAGCATCACATACAGAATTAAGAGACGGAGATATCATTAATGTGGGAAGACCAAAACTTCAGCATTTCTCAGGGCTTCAGAGATGAGTGTTCGTTAAATACTTATTTTATTCATTTTAGGGTGCATTTTTAAAAAGAATTAGACTTTTTAAGTTTATACTACCTTCATCTTCGATGTCTAATTATGCACGTGAAGTAATACTTTCAGTATCACACCTAACAATAAACTGGGCAACAATATATATATTAAATGGAAAAACTTTTAAAACACCAGGAGATACTTAAATGATTTATTCATTCAGTTCTAGAAGGCCTAACAAGAATGTGTGAGTTGGATTACTACACAGGGATAAGTAATAAGTTTCTGTTGGAAAGTAGGTAATTTAAGGGGGCAGGTTGTTCCCTTTATAACAGCTTCAATATTCACTTCAGATATTTTTGGTTAATTTTATACTAGAATTTTGAAATCTGTACAGAAAAATCAAGTAGGCTTTTTTCCTTTAAAAAATATTCAATGCTTTCTAATCCACAGTGAAAGTGAATTACAATTTATTTTTTTAAATTGATCTAAAATTAAGGAGTAGTCCATTCTTTTTAGTTATTGTCTGCTGTGTGTGTACCCAGCCATACCCAGTACCCTAGGGTGCTATAAAAAATGTAGAAGAAAAAAAACCATGCCTTTTGTCCGTGAGGATTTCAAACTCCCTTTAGAGAAACAGACACATGCATATGAAATAGCTAGAGGATTCTTGGTGTCAGGGAGCCTGGCCCCCACTGCTTATTTAAGTGTTGACGGTAAAAACAAATGCACAAATCATTAAGGTAGTCAGTCGTGGAAAGTAGAATGGCTGCGTAGAGGGAGAGCTGTTCCTGAGTGCAGTACCTTTAGCCCATCAGAGCCCAATTAGAGGCATTCACATCTGTGGTATAAATTCAAATTGAGTTTCTTGAAGTCAGGAACTGTGTCATGAACAGCACTGAGCATAGGCTCTTTCACATTGTTGGAGCTTAGTAAGTACTTGTTTCATTAATGGCTTGAATGAATTGAATGAATAAATTATATTTCCAGAATGCTCTTCAAAAGAGCAAAAAGTTTCTGAGTTAGACACTTGAGAGTCTGAGTCTGGTTAAAATCAAGAACTCTAGGATTTGCAATTTTTGAAGGAGATTAAGTGGAGGAGGAAAGTATGCTGTTAAAATTCATTACTAAATGTCATCTTTAAAATTAATTCTTAGTCTGTATACTTTAAAAGTCAAGTATTAACAATTTCTTAGTGTTTGAGTAGTAAATTCTATTGTTAACAAATATTTCTTCAGCCTACTCTCAATCCTTACTTCCCACCCATCCAGCCATTGTCTTGATTTTTTTTTTCTTTTCCATAGTTTGTGTATATAGCAAAAAGATGGTAATTTTTTTTTGTAACCTATATAAGGCCTCTCTTACTGATGATAAGTTTAAAGGGTTCTGCAGTTTCATACTGAAATTTCTAACTTTGCCTTAATAAAAGAACTTGATTTTGAGAGTGGTTGTTTTTTCCTTTACACGTATATAAGGTGTTAAGTTGCTTATTTCAGCTCTTTTCTGAATGCTTGCTCTCTGTGCAGTTGATGAACTCCAGAAACGGGTGAACCAGTCTGAGAATTCGGTACCTCCCCCACCTCCTCCTCCACCACCGCTTCCTCCTCCCCCTCCAAATCCTATCCGGTAAGCACGTCCAGGAAGACGGCTCTGCATCAAATGTTAGTCCTTGTCAGAGAAACTGAAGTTTATGCTTTTGGTATCCTTTTTAAGCAATATGGGCTTAGATGCATCATTTTGAGGGGCGTGGTGGTAAAAAGTATGAAAGATATCAGCAGGTGTTTCAGAGAATTTTCTGAAGGCCAGTGTATCATTCCTTTCTTGTAACATATAAAGACATCTTGTGGCCTACAGTGTTCTTCTGTTGTAGATGTTTATATTTCATGTGGATGTTCCAAACCAAGGAGCTAGACATGTAAAAAAAATTTTTTTGATACTTCAGTTTTAAAACTTCAGTCCGTATCATTAGGATTTCCTTTAACTGGAAGATCAAGGAATTCTGAGCTTCTCCAGAATGTTTTCATGTTTTTCTCTCACTAACTTGAATTTGAAAAGCTATGCTTTGTTCAGTTATTTAAAAAATAAAAGTACTGAACTAACAAAAACCCAACAGATCTACTTTAAGCCACTGAAGTAGTTAAGGCAAAATAATTTTTACACGTGATCGATCCAAGAGTCAATTGAAAGAATTTCAGGTATTTAAAGTTCTTTCTCTCCTGGGTAGCTAAATCTGTAGGAGATATTCTGAATTTGACATTTAAAATAGGAAATTCATCACTTTGATCTTTTTCTAAGGTCTAGAATTTTGAGCTTGATAAGAAAGGTCTCTTCTGTCTGTGAGGAGGGAGAACTATTAAAAAACGATTATAATCTTGCTGTTGGCCTTTAATTTTTAGTCTCTGAAACCTTGAGAGCCCTTAGAATTAAAAGGAAAGTATAACCTAAATAGAATATTTTCTCAAAAAGCATCCTACAGTCACACTGAGAAATGAAAGTAGGACTCAGCAGACTATGTATATCTAAAGCATGAACTCTTATAAGGCCCGTTAAAGAAAATTTTCATTGAATAACATGAATGATTTTTATTTTAAGACGAATTTAAGTAGTATAAGATATAATTTCTCAGTAGAAAGAGATTTTTATTTTTTGGTAAGGAGTACTTTCTTGTCAAAAAAATATATTTGCATTTGTATTGAGTTTCAATGGACTTTGAATCCACTAATCAAGGTTTTCCAACTTTGTTCCTGAGCTTTTTTTTTTTTTTTTTTTTTATTTATTTATTTATATTTATTTTTGGCTGTGTTGGGTCTTCGTTTCTGTTCAAGGGCTTTCTCCAGTTGCGGCAAGCGGGGGCCACTCTTCATCGCGGTGCACGGGCCTCTCACTATCGCGGCCTCTCTTGTTGCGGAGCACAGGCTCCAGACGCGCAGGCTCAGTAGTTGTGGCTCACGGGCCCAGTTGCTCCGCGGCATGTGGGATCTTCCCAGACCAGGGCTCGAACCCGTGTCCCCTGCATTGGCAGGCGGATTCTCAACCACTGCGCCACCAGGGAAGCCCTTCCTGAGCTGTTTGTTTTACCCTGATGTAGATCATGGATAGAAGTGGTAGTGGAAGAAAAAGACTAGAGCCTGTGGCTTCTTTAAGTGGCTTTATTGCTTTCCCCTCCTCTTCCTGCTCATTTGACTTAGAGGACAGATGGGAGAGAGTTAAGAGAGGAAAAAGGCATATCTTGGTCATTTTGTAGTAATGGAGTGAAAGGACAGGTCCTGGCCAGGTGTGGCTCATGGGGAAAGGGTAGGGTATATTAGTGTATTAGTCAGGGTTCTCCAGAGAGACAGAACCAATAGGATGTGGGTGTGTGTGCGTGTGTGTGTGTGGACGTGTGTGTGTGGACGTGTGTGTGTGTGTGTGTACATGTGTACATACACATCATATACATAAAAAGAGAATGTATTCTCAAGAATTGGTTCACATGACTATGGGGGCTGACAAGTCCCAGGATCTGCAGGGTGAGTCCGCAAGCTGGAGACCAAGGAGAGCCTGTGGCATTGTTTCAGTCTGAAGGTCAACAGGCCAGGAAGAGGCAGTGTTTCAGTTTGAGTCAAAAGCAGGACAGAGCAGATGTCCTAGTTTCAAGGCAGTCAGGCAGGAGGAATTTTCTCTTACTTGGGGGAGGGTCACCTTTTGTTATATTCAGGCCTTCAACTGATTGAGTGAGGCCCATCCCACATTAGGGAGGACAGTCACTGAGGCTACCAGTTTAAATGTTAATCTCATCCAGAACCCTCACAGAAATACCCAGAATAATGTTTGACCATTTATCTGAGTACCCCATGACCCAGTCAAGTTGACTCATAAATTAACCATCACAGTGGGTGTGAAGAACACTTGAAGAATTTCAAGGTGAATATTTTCCACCTGGGGCAGTTTTAGCCAGAGGTTTGGATGATTGGTCCCAGATGTCTTGTCCTGGTCTTTTCATCTGTCCTGTGAAACTCACACTATCTATTGATATTTTCTCTTTAGTCTAAGCAACATCTTGACAGTTCTTTTTAATATTACAGATGATTTTCCTGTGGACACCATATCAGTCTTCAACTTATACTTCAGAACATTTAAAGCTAGCACTTTCTCTTATCTACTTTGGTGGTTTGCAGTGTTGGACATATATGCTTAGTTCATTTATGTAAATACATACAACTGTTCTGAGCAGTACAAATAACTTCTTGCTTTGTAATCTTTATGTACAATAATACACATTCTCAAAACTTCCCCTCAGAACCAGAGATGGGGTCATTACAGAATGAGGAGAGGCCTCTGATTAGTGAGAGCCCTCCTCAAACCCCACCCTTCTATGGAATGTTAACAAGTAGACATTGAATATTCCTGTCTTCAGTTGACAGAATGGAAAAAATAAAGTTTGCATCATTTAATTCCCTCACCTTATGGATTAAAATGTACTTGTTTTGAAGTTCTGTGCAAATTAGAAGTTTTATAAAAGTAATTTAATTACATTTTGGGCCACTGTGAGCCCAAAGAAGACTAACTAGATGAAGTTAAAAGCTCAGTGACTGATTGTTTCCCAGTTGGTAAGTCCTGGAAACTTCACAGGGTAGAGTAGGATGTAGCACTTTCTTTTTGCTGTGCTTTGTGGGAGATAGTTCAGTGTGTGTGAGAATTTTAAGAAAAGGCAATTAGGGAGGGGATTAATAATATAACCAAAGATAGAAGTAAGAAGTAAAAAAAAAAATCTAAAAATGATAGTGGTTAAGGAACATCAAGTTGTTCTGTCCTCAGAGCAAATAGTACTGTGTACCCAGTTGCCCTTTTTTCTGGAGGCAGCATTATGCCTCTTTTCCCAATTTGTCTTCCTCAGGACTGTATTTTGTCAAATCTAGTTTACCACACTGAGGACATTTATAATGTAGTTGAAAGAATTTCAGAGTACTTGATTCATTTTTTTTAAGTTTTTTTTTTTTTTGGTGGGGGTGATAATATATATGTAGAAGTGTACACAAACTTATGTACAGTTTAAAATAATATAAAATGAGTATCCACGTAATCACCATCAAAATCAAGAAATAGAACAATGCTAGTACCCTCAAGTCCTATCCTTTTATCCTTTTCTTAAAGAAAAAGGTTTTTTTTGCCTATATACCTATCCCTAAACTACTGTAAATACATATACGGTCTGTTTATAACTTTATATAATTGGAATTGTAGTGTATTCCTTTGTGTCTTTTTCTTTTCACTTGATATTATTTTGTAAGATTCATCCATATTATTTTATGTAGCCAGAGTTCATTCATATTCAGTGATACATAACCCACTTTATGAATGTCCCAAAATGTATTTATCCATTGTAATACTGATAGACATTTGAGTCATTCCCAGTTCAGGGAAGTTATGGATATTCTACATGAACATTCCTGTACATGCTTCCTGGTGCACAAGTGCTTGTATTTCTGTAAGATATATGGAAGTTGAATCACTGGCTCATAGGATATGTCTATCTTCATGCTGAACAGTTTTCTAAAGTGGTACTATCAATTTATACATCTTCAGTTTGAGAATTCCTGTTACTCCACAAACCTACCAACACTTGATATTATCAGACTTAAAATTTCTTGCCTATTTGATGAGTGTTTAGTAAAACCTCAGTGTGGCTTTTATTTGTGTTTTCCTAATAACTAAAGAAGTCAAGCACCTGTTTGTATGTGTGTTGGAAATTTGGACATCCTTTTTTATGGGGTTTCTTGGTTTTGTCCTTTTTTCTGTTGGGTGTGTGCTTTTTCTCATTGATTTGTAGAGTTTCTTTTTATTCTTTATGATGTCTTTTAATGTATGGAGGTTTTAAATTTTCATGTCAAATTTATCATGATTTGGATTTTACACAGATTTTTAAAACATGGACCAGAGAGACAGTGGTCTGAATATATGTTATCCCTGAAGTATCTGGTCTATGTTGTGCAGATTCAGATGTTTTTATGCCCATATTTCGCAAATAGATATTTACCAAAACATCCCCTAATTCTTTTGTCCTTCCCTCTGAAATGTATTACATAGATAGCTGTTTCTGAATTTTAAATATGGATATTGAAAGGTTTTCTGTATCTGTTTTACTTTGCAGATGTCTCTGCATAAAATTAGTAATAATGTTAGCAGCCCCCTTCTTCCAGTAACTAGTTTGGTTTTTACACAGTAAAGGGATGAGACATCTTTCTCTTTCTTAAAAATTTAACAGTTTATTAAAGTAGAAAGTAGGCTACTTAAATTCTAGTTATATATTCATGCACTTAGAGAAGAGTTGGATTTTTACTGATTATTTAGAATCTATACATTTTATTTCTTGGATCATAAGGCATCCACTAATCCTGTCGATCTTTTTCTTTCTCCTAAAGATCCCTCATGTCCATGATCCGGAAGCGATCCCACCCCAGTGGCAGTGGTGCTAAGAAAGAAAAAGCAGCTCAACCAGAAACAGGTAATTCTCACCCCACCCCTTTGGTTAACTTTTTGTTGATGGTGTACAATTTTTCAACAGTAGACATACTTGTTAGCTCTTTGACTATGAACAGATTGTTGGGGAGAAATGTGAACTTAACAGCTATAAGAATGAACCAAAGAACAGTCATTGTCGTCATGTAGCTTACTGTCTAGAGCAGGTGAACATTCGCACATATCACTGTAATGTGAGGGATGCTGGGAAATGTGTTTTCATTAAGGGGTGAGGTACTTTGGGGTGTAAAAGAAAGAGAGGGAGTAATTCCAAATGAGGATTTGGGGAAAGGTCTTTAAAAAAAAAATATATATATATATAGGCTATATTTTCTGTGCTGTACAATCACCACTCCTTATGTTTATTTTTTTTAATTAATTAATTAATTTTTGGCTGTGTTGGGTCTTCGTTGCTGTGCGCGGGCTTTCTCTAGTTGCGGCGAGCGGGGGCTACTCTTCGTTGTGGTACGCAAGCTTCTCATTGCAATGACTTCTGTTGCGAAGCACGGGCTCTAGGTGCGTGGTCTTCAGTAGTTGTGGCACGTGGGCTCAGTAGTTGCAGCACGTGGGCTCAGTAATTGCGGCTCCCGGGCTCTAGAGCACAGGCCCAGCAGTTGTGGCGCATGGGCTTAGTTGCTCCTCGGCATATGGGATCTTCCCGGACGAGGGATCGAACCCGTGAACCCTGCACTGGCAGGCGGGCTCTTAACCACTGCGCCACCAGGGAAGTCCTGGGGAAAGGCTTTTTAGAGTTGATAACAATGAACTGAGACTTTGTCAAGCACTTTCTTTGTTCTCTCCAGTGCTTTGTACTGGAGATACAAGACATAAAGTCCCATTTGAGTGGGGCAGACAGGAAGTAAACATGTAATTACCAGTGCAATATATAATTATTTAAGTACATTTTTTTGATCAGTACTGTGGAGGAGTGATTATCAGTACTGATCTAAGAGATGATGGAGGTGGACTACTGGTGTCAGCATGCGATGTGTAAGCTGAGTAGTTGTGGATTTAGAAGGTCAGGGTATATATGGTAAAATAGATCACGTGGAGGGGCAACAATTCAGAGGTCCAGAGTGGGGAAGGAGCTTAGCATATTAGGAAACTGAAAGAAAGTTGATATTACTAGAACATGGGGTGCAAGAGAGGAAGTCAACTAGGTAGGCAGGAGCCAGATTCTAGAGGCGGTGGTCAAGATTTTGATATTTATCCTAAGGGCAGTAGAAGTTTAAGTAGGAGTGTAACATGATGAGATTTGTCCTTTGTAAAAAATTACACTGGCTGCAGGGAGAGAACAGAGAACAGACTGTACAGGAATGAGAGTGGATGAGGGAAGACTGTTGCACTCATTCAGGTGAATGTTGATGGGGCTGAGATGCGGGTGGTAGCCGTAGAGAAAGAAATGGATAAATTCAGGAGCTGTTTAGGGAGGTAAAATTCATAGGACCCTGTGATTCTTTGGAGAGGGAGAAGCTGAGGATAATAGGAAGAGATGGGGTTGGAGAGAGAGGAGGTTTCCTGCTGAGCAGAGGCCCCGGGTGGGTAGGTGCAGAGTCAGTGCACAGAGCTGTGGGCAGTTTGATGTGGGCCCACACTGAGAGCAGAAACTTGAAATGCTGGCCCCAGATCTTGGGCCTTTATGCCTGAGTACCGTAGAACCCAAATTAAACTCAGCAATGTTTGTTCAACCTGTTTTACTTCTGGAGCATGGTAGGTTAGCCTGGTTCAAGCCCAGATGGGTGCAAACTTCTTGGCCCCCTTTTCCTGCCTCTGGGTCTCCTTGCCCCGCCCCAGCCATTTTCATACCTCTGCAGTGCCGTGTTCTCAGACGCCAGGTCTCATTATGTTGTCCTACATCTTATCCCATTTCTGTGCTTCTCCCTGCCTCAGAATAGAATCTCATACCCTGTCTGCTTAGAGGTGGTTCTCTGCCTTTACTCTAGCCTCATTTCTCATTACATCTGTCTCACCTTATGGCTGGCCCCTTACGTCTAAGCCTCCTGTGCATTTGTTCCTGTCTTTCCTCATTCCAGAATTGCCCTCCTGCCCTTCCTCTAGCAAGGTACTGTTCTAATTCCATGTCTCCCATTCAGGTTTCAGCATATTGTCTGGTGTGTTCCCAGGCTTTTCCTCCTCTTCCTTTATTTATGAGTATTAATAATCCAGAATGGATGGCTCATTACTGTGTGTTGCTATAGCAGTTTACTTCAAATTTTGTTACTGTGAGGATTTAATGTCCCACCCCCCAGCCTCTGCTCTGGTGTTGGGGTTATTTCCACATCTCTCCCCCTCTCCCCTGAACAGATTGCAGGCTCTGTGAGGGTTTACTTCTCTCTGCAGCCTCCCACAGCTTTCACGCATATTGAATGAATCAAAGTTTAGACTTGGTCTTTTCTTCTTAGCAAGAACCTTGCAGCACCATTACACACGAAAGCTGTTTGATTTTATCATCTGTATGAACTGACTTTCTGCCCCTGCCTCCTACAGCCCCTTGTAATGCAGCTAAAAGGCAAATTCTGCTTTGCCAAAGCATTGCAGGATTTAGAAGTCCTGCCTTTGGTGATTTGCAGGGCAGCCCTGCTCTTGGGTTACTGGCTGTAAGCCTTCCCTGACACTGTAATTAAGATTAAAATTTTGTTTGTTTCGATCTTGTTTCGGGAAAATTGGTTAAGTCTTAGAGGGTCAGGAAGGCAGTCAGAATAAAATAAATTCCCCTTCTCAGTAAATTACATTTTTAGCTTATCAACCTCAACAGCACCCTTAAATTTAAAAAGATGTGTTCTAGAACTTCTTAACTCCCAGTATTAGAAACCATGCAGTTTTCCTTATGAAAATGATATTTCATTTACAATTCATGAAATGTGGCAGCATTTTCCCCCTCATCCTTGAGCTACTGAATTGTTACTTTGGGAATCTAAGTAGTTACAGACACAGAAGTTGCTCAGGAGATTTTTAAACTGGGGCCACCCTAAAATCATACTGCCGTAAATGATAGGTACCATAGCCATACTTTGCTCTGTCTGGCAAGGTAGTTTATAGTGTTTTGTTAATCATTCACACTAAAAAATAGTTGTCGAATGGATCAACAGTGATTAAAGGCATGATGAATGAATGTAGAGCATCGATATTGGGGTCTTCTGAGACACTTTGGAGTTTGCATTTATAACATAGGAACCAGTCCCACTATCACAGTGTTTTCTTATATTAGCATCGTATGATGGCTTTTGCTATACAGTTGGTATGTTTTTCAGAGCTTATGAATGGAGAAACTTTTATTGCTGGGTTATGACTCTTAAAAAGCTTGATTGGGGGCTTCCCTGGTGGCTCAGTGGTTGAGAATCTGCCTGCCAATGCAGGGGACACGGGTTTGAGCCCTGGTCTGGGAAGATCCCACATGCCGTGGAGCAACTAGGCCCGTGAGCCACAACTGCTGAGCCTGCGCGACTGGAGCCTGTGCTCCGCAACAAGAGAGGCCGCGATAGTGAGAGGCCCGTGCACCGCGATGAAGAGTGGCCCCCACTTGCCGCAACTGGAGAAAGCCCTCGCATAGAAACGAAGACCCAACACAGCCATAACTAACTAACTAAATAAATAAAATTTAAAAAAAAAGAAAGAAGAAAAAAAAAAAAAAGCTTGATTGTAGGGAAGGTCTTTGAAATATTTTAGAAGTAGTTTTAAGATCTAAACACAAGAAATCATTACATACTTTGCAGTTAATAACCCTAATTTTGATAAGAATGCATTTATTGGACAAGTTCTGAGATTTGAGATGTATGCCTGCTGTTTATCATATATTTAGGTCATTAATTTGTTGATATTTTCTTACCTCAGTTTGCTAATCTGTAGAATGGGAATAATAGTTCCTATTTCATAGAGTTGTTTTGAGAATTATGAGTCTCACAACATGTAAAGCATTTAGAGTAGTGCCCATAACATAGAAAATACTCAAAATGTTACCTAAAAAAAAAAAAAAAAGGCATGGTACCAACCACCCTGAAGGGCAGAAGTCCTCATTCAGCAGGCTCTTGTGATCATTGTAGTTAAGGAAATTTTCTTAACTTTATGACTGTAGGTCAAATCCAAACTTATTCAACCATAATATGTTCTTTAGAAATTTTGTGCATCACGGTGCCATAAGATTTTTTTTTAATGCCTTTTTAAAAATGTTATTGAAAGAGAAAAGTAAACCTGTGGCATTTAAAAATTCATTTTAGTTTCCTCTAGGTAATAACAAAAGGTTTTATTGAGCAATAAGGTGATGGTTTTGTCTGTGGGTCTTTTTTTTTTTTTTTTTTGAAGAACTAACTTATTTTTTAAGTGGGTCTTAAAATTTAAGCCTCAATTAATTACATGTAGCTTTCTGATCCAAGACTGACCTGGAAGCACTAACTCAAAGAACATTTGATTTTATTTTCCTGTGGCAGTTCAATAACATTAGACCCCTTGTCTTCATTTGTCCCTTTTCCTTAATCTCCAGTATCCTGCATATTTCTATTGTCCCCCTGATTACATGCTTTTGTGAGACAATTACCAACTGCGTGATTGCAGAAAAGAATTACAAAACATACCATGAGCTCTCTGTAGGTGATTCTTGCAGATTTATTAGAACTGCTTAATAGTTCAGAAGTTCGTATAGCTTGCATTTTGCTAGTTCAAAAACAGGGTGGGTGAGAGAGAAAGCTTGTGTAGCTAACCTAGCCATTGCCCTTGTGTTGTGCCTGAGTAGGGAATCTGATAAGAGTGATTTCTTTTCCTTAAGACCAATTAAGCCTTTACGTTTGAAAAAGACTGAGCAAATTTTGTGAGCCTGGTTTATAATCTGTACACAATACAGATAGTGGCACTTCTCTGAATTATCACTATGATTCTGGCAAGCAAAAATAAGAAACTACTTTAAATTCCTGTTATGTTAGATGCTGCAGCAGACTTGAATGGTGTTGACCATAATTCTCCATCTGTCTGCCTTAATTAGTTTTTGTTTTGTGCATTTTATTGAGTTTTAGTCGTTCCTTACAGAGTGCTAATCTGTTTGTAGGCGGTGTTCCTGTTGCCATGCAGCTCTTCCCAAGTCTTACTCAAAATGGCAGCCTTTCTGAAAATCAAATGTGTTTTGAAGATTTTTTTAAATTCCCAGGAATAAATTCCATACCCATACCAGGTGCTTGAATGACAGATCTGGGTCTTATTTCCTCTGATTTTGAAAACGGTCAGCAAAAGTACCATGTAGTGCATAATAGGTGTTCAGATATTGAATAAGTGAGTCGGTGAATGAATGAATGAATGAATCTCTGTTCATAGTAATTTTCTTGTCTGTCCCCTTGTTGATGTTTGTGAGCCATCAGCAGAGGCTGCCTTAGAAAATACTGCTTAAGGGCACATAGTTGATCAACCCACAGTTTTGTTGTCTTTTCGTTTATTGGTGGATGAGTTCTGACCTTGGTGCCATGTCTCCCATGTTGCTTCACAAAAGATACTCTTTTGACTTCTGGAACTGAAAAATGCTGTTTGGATATTGAGAAATTTGAATTCCCAGCATTTCAGTGGCTTCTGAGGATGACAACACTATTTGAAATCAGGACTGTACCAGAAAACCTAGGTTATATGATGAATATAGCAGTGATCCCATCACTGTGATGTTGCAGAGTGGAGGATGATGGAACCTTCTGGATTCTCTAAGTTGCTCCCCTCGGCATGTATAAGAAGCTACCCAGGGTTAGAGTGAAGTCTGCCATATAGCAGTAAAAGAAGCCATAATTTTGGCCTCCCTAGCGCAAAGCCTGACACGACTGTGAATTAGCTGGGGGATATAGTTGTGATTGCCTCCATTTAGAAGCCGTCCTTTTGAGGTTTAATTATTTCTGCTCAAATAGTAAAACTATTGATAGCCATTTAAAGCTCGAACTTTAACAAGTCAGTCAGTAGGTAGATGCTTGCTGAGTGCCTACCATATGCCTGCCCCACGATGTGGAGTCTGTTAAAGATGCTAGTTGGAGGGTCTTTATGAGATATTTACGCTTGAATGTATTGGATACAATGAGTTAGCTGGAGGTAAACACAAGATCTAGAGCTGCATTAATGGTGATAAATGTTCCAGAATGATTTGGTGCTTTTGGTCAAGCTGTTGTGCAAGAGACAAATTTCACTCTTCTGACCAACAGGTCTCAGCTCACCTCAGTTGGCATTCATCTAGTTGATACGTATTTCAACAGCTTTATTGTTTTTGCAGCCAAAGAGTGTAAAGATTAAACAATAGACAGTTGAAATTTTTTATCAAATTTAATTACTTAACTGCAGTCATTTCTGTATGTATGTTTTCTTTTAACATTGATAATTTTAAAAGACTTGAAAAAGGTTTGCTTAAATGTTTCCTTCCCATGTGATTCCTAAACAAAAGATGGCAATTTAAAAATAGATTTTATCTATTTGCTGCTCATCTTTTGACTGTGGATTTCTTCCAACAAGTAAAAAGATCTCTTTGATCTTTTATTTTCAAATGGGCTTTTTGATAGTTATTCCTGCTTTGGTTGGATTTCTTTGACATAGATTGTACTATAAGTTACAAAAACATCTTTGAGACAAAAGTGAATGATTATTTGGAGTTAGGTACAAAATTAGGTTTTTAAAGACCTGGAGAAATTCAGGTCTATTATTATGCTGACACATGGAACAAAATGTACTTTGTTTAACATAGATGAGCTAATATTGATTTCCAAGCTACAAATTAGACCTTAAATTTTATAACTCTTATTTCTCAAAGCAAATCTCTTATTAAAAGATTTTTATTAAAAAACTATTGCTACCTGGGAGCTGTTAACCTTAGTAAATTATTGGTGTTTTGTGACTCTGTCTGAAAAATGACTGTGGTTAATTACATAGTGCAGTCTTTCTAAGTCACCAGAAATAGGAAGTAGTTTTCTTGTAACATAAGATGATTTATGTGTGTGTTCTTTGAATAGCTGAAGAAGTCACAGACCTGAAGAGGCAAGCAGTTGAAGAGATGATGGACAGAATTAAAAAGGGAGTTCATCTCAGACCAGTTAATCAGACAGCTAGACCCAAGGCAAAGGTATGGAATGACTAAATACTTTTTTTCCCCTGATGTTTCTTTTTTTTAATGTAAAATTTTGAAATCTGATGAAAGCTACATCAGAATTGACTGTCAAATCTTAGGTTAAGGCTAATGTGTCGTAAAAGCCTTTGCTTCATATAAGCACTTTTCAGAAGGACTCTGACCCATAGGAAGCCTAGGTCACTACAGAAAGTAAGTCCTGTGGTTGCAGGGTGCTGCCATCTCCTTGAGAGGGACATTGATATGAACTGTTATACCAAACAAGGAACAATTAGCGTGCCCTTTACTTTCGTCAATTCCTGGTTCTTGTGTATAATGCGACAAGTATTTATTGCGTATCTACTATGTGCCAGGTACTGTTTTAGGCACTAGGAATAAAGCAGTAAACAAGACACAAAGATCCTTGCCTTCCCGAGGCTTGTTTTAGTGCGTGGGGGAGGGGAATTGGAGTGTGGGGATCACATCATATACCGTAGCAGACCTAAGACAACTTTTGAAAAATAGTGAGGTTTACAAGATTGTTTCCATTAATTTCACAGACCTATTCCAGGTCACTTCAAGGAGAAACTTGTGTATCTGTATCATCAGCTGTCTTCTAAGCTAGACCACAGTGAGCTCCAGGATCTGTGGAAGTACCTAGCGTCTACTTCAGAACTTCTCCCTTCCCCTTGTATATCTGTCCCATTTAAATAGACTCAATAGTAGAGTTTTTGACATTTTTCTTGAAAAATGTTTTTTCTTTCCTCACTCTAATAAGGTATCAGCAGATTGGTTCTCTTTCTTCTTCCTCTTCTTTTAAACCAAACTTTATGGTCCTTTCTTACTCTCAAGGATGCCCTTCTTCAGCTACTTCAGTGTCCCTGAGTGTCATGACTGTTCACTAGAAATTCTGCTGGGCTTTTAAAGATGCCACTTTGTCACAGGCAGACAAGATAACTGGACAAGGCAGGAAGGGCCGTGGTGTGGGCTGTCCAGGGAGAGGAGGTTGGGAAGAGGGAACGAGCATTCCACTCCAAGAGAAGATTCACATCTAGTGAAATGGAAGCTTCGGCCAGCGGTGGAGAGTAATTCAGTCTTGTGCTAGAGCTCTGAAAGCAAATGGGCAGAATGTAGAACTGGACGGGAAGCTGAGCGTGTAGATAGTTGGGCGCAGCTCTTTCAGTGCCAGTGTCTGGTGAGTGAGTGAAGAGCACTGTTGTTGGAGTCGGGTCCCTGCACTATCACCCAGCTTCCCGGGCTTCTTCTCCATAAAATACCCTCTCTGGCTCACACGGTTATTGTTAGGGTCAAATGGAGTAAAATGTGAAACCACTTTAAAATGTAGGGTCTAAGTAGAACCTTAGAAAAGAATACATTTTTATGGCTTTCATGTCACAACTAGTTTGGAAAGAATAGCAAAACCAAATTATTACTAGAGAAAAACGCAGTGTCGTAAAAGAAACAAAATTAGTTTAGAAAGAAAAATTTTGAAAACTTCTTAAATCGTAAGCGATCAGTGTTCTGTATGTACTTTCATTTTCGGTATATCACTTTGTCCTTTTTCTTGCCGTGACTCTTTCAGTAGTTACACATTATTTAATGTCCGTTCATTAAATAAAAAATTTAATAAAATCTGGAGGACAGCTGAACAAGGATCAGTGGACAACTGTTTTGTTTTGTTTTGTTTTGCTGGTAATCATTAAAACTGTGTAGATACAGTGGTGACTGACCTGGTCAGTAACCTTTAAAACAAATGGTCACTGCCTGCCTCAGTGCAGACTTCTTCCCCCAGTACCATCAGTACTTTCCTGAAATGTCACCAGTTATCAGAGTATGCAGTCCAGGCTTTGAAAAGGCTTGTGCAGTCGGAGGGCAATTTGAGTGGCATAGCGGCACTTTTGAGTATGCCTTTAGGCAGGGTGTTTGTTCAGAAGTCGTAACATGTCACCGAACAGCTTACCTACAGAAGTCAAGCCTGCCTTGAGAGTACTAATTTAACTGCGTATTACTAAATTCCTTGATGTTGGTGCTGGTGCTGGTGTGGTTAAAATTAGTGTCTTAAAGCTTTTGACTGGCACTTGTGACTGCCACTGATGGCATGTGTATTTCACAGAAAACCGAAGCTATGAAAGTTGAACACCGTAGTCTAATTTGTACATGAGCGGCAAACCTCTCTCTCTCTCACTTTTTCTAACTGTACGTTTTTTAAAATTGGAATAGGATCTTATTCTTTTATTATCTTTTGAGAGGAAAGAATTATAGGTTGCCATTAATCACCTCCCATCTCTTTTTTTTATACATTTATTTATTTATTTATTTATTTATTTTTGGCTGTGTTGGGTCTTTGTTTCTGTGCGAGGGCTTTCTCTAGTTGCGGCAAGCAGGGGCCACTCTTCATTGCGGTGCGCGGGCCTCTCACTATTGCGGCCTCTCTTGTTGCGGAGCACAGGCTCCAGACGCGCAGGCTCAGTAGTTGTGGCTCACGGGCCTAGTTGCTCCGCGGCATGTGGGATCTTCCCAGACCAGGGCTCGAACCCGTGTCCCCTGCATTGGCAGGCAGATTCTCAACCACTTCGCCACCAGGGAAGCCCCACCTCCCATCTCTTGATGAAAGATTAGCCTTGCCTCTTTTCTAGGAATGAGAGGCCTGAGTGATTCCTTTCACTGTGTCTTGCAGGTTTTCTCTTCATCTCCTTTGTGAAAGGAAGTGGTACAGGGAAGATCAGAGGGTTTTTTCAGCCATCTTTTCATTGAGGGATCCACAGAGACTGTGGTATTATGGGGCAGGCAGGTATTACCCAGAATTTCATTTCAAATTATTTTGTTCGTGGTGTAGCCAGATGAGAAGTGGGCTTGTAATCGAGACACCTGACTCAAATACAGAATTCCTCAAAGTGTAACTTTCCTCACAAGTAAGATGAAGTACTTGGACTGCACGCCCTCTGAGGTCTTTTACTGCTCTGATAGCTGGTGATGCTAACATTCTCTTGTAATCTGGGTTCTTTGCTGATCCCTGTTGTGAAATTCATGAAACTAGACGTGCCGGTCCTCTGTAAGCTGGCCTTGGCCTGGAGCTAACGGAGCTGAGAGAGGTTTTCTGCCCTGTTGCTTGCTTTCTGCTCTGCACCGCTGCCTTCCTAGTCCTCGCTTGCTGGCTCAAGTCCAGCAATGAGAGTGGAGAAGAGTTTATTGTAAAATGTTCTGAATAATTTGGAATTAAATCTTTGAAATTTAATGTTTACCAAATCTTTTCTACATATGATAATAGGTAACAAAATGATGTGTAGAAGATGGTAGCTTGACTCTTACCTCTAATTTTCTATTTAACTGCCCCTTGAGAGCACTAGCATGTCTAATATTTTTTCCTAACTGTAAGACGTAGACCTAATTTTAAAAAATATAGTCAATATAAGCTACCAACACTTTGCCATGTAAAAATCTTTGTTGGGTATCTTAAAACTGAATTACTCAGTCATTTTTCTTCTTTTTACAATTGTAGCCAGAATCTTCAAAAGGCTCTGAAAGTGCAGTGAATGAACTAAAAGGAATACTGGTAAGAATAGATCTCAGTTTATTATTTAGTTACTGGGAAAATGGAAGAATATTTTTAAAATCTACTGTTATGAATAATTGGTTTTGATATATTTTATTTCCATTTACAGTAAGCCTCATTACTTTTGATAGTTTACTTGATTGTGCTGTGGACTCCTCCTCTGGGTGTGTTAATAATGTATCAATACTCTGGTGTTTCTATTCTAAAAGAATGGGTGCACTTTCCCCCAAATCATTGTTTCCTGTTCTTGTTCTCCAATACTTGTATTACATCTTGAAGATAAAGTGTCTGGCCAGATGTGAGGATCAGTACATACTTATATAGTAGATATATTATAAATATAAATATAGTAAATAATGTTATAAGTAAATCTATACATAGATTACAGTAGATTTATTTATAAGTAAATCTACGATAAATGTAGTAGGTAATAGTATATTGTATAGTAGTCTCTCACATGGATAGTGCTTAACTTTGGGGCATGAAAGTGGAATTCTTGGCACCTAAATATAAATCAGAGCTTCTCCCCAAATATGTTAGCATCAGAGTCACAGTCTGCTTTTCTCACAGTTTTGAAAAGTCATGATAAATTTGGATAATAGAAGTTCCTTTCTTTATGTTACGAATTTCATTTTCTAAAAGTAATTCACATCCATTAGAGAGCATGCTTAATGCCCATCTCTAGTCATATTTCTTCTTTCCAAAGTATGAGCTTTTGCCAACAAAATAAATGAGTACTGCCCTGTCCAACAGTTTCTGTCAGAGACAAATGCCTCACTTAGAAAATGTTTTGGATACTAAGAGCTTTATTCTCAGATCTTGTTACAGTCTCAATACCAGTTATTATGCACAGTAAGTCAACAAACATGGGGGCGGAGGTAGAGCTAATATTCCCATGTTCGTTGTTACTGTGCTAATTATGCATTGCATGCAGACATCCACATAATTGTGGTAAACAAAATTATTTTCATCAAGCATGAAACAGTAGACTTAACTCGGAGTGGCTTAATTAGTTTGCTATAGTTTTTAGGTGAGTGGAATTAATACTACAGAGAGGTATGTAGCACTGGCTAACAGTAGTGGTCTACCTACAGAATAAAGTATTAAAACCATGGAAAAAGTATGTGGTTATTATCTAATGGATTCTTTGGTGAGAAAATTTTGTTAGCCAGTGTTGTGTTAAGGAGAATGCCCTATGACAGTCCTTTTTGTTGTCTCTACAGTGTAATGCTAATTTTTGTTCATGAAGATGCCCCCAGGGGCATTAGGAGCTTCTAGGGCTATAGTTCTGAACCTCAGTGAAAGGGTAAACTTCCCTCAGTTTGTTTTTTAAACCGGGTTTATTTGAAAAAATCAGACATCTACGTGAGATACATATGATATTTGATTACCCAAGATATCCCACTTCCTGATAATGCTGCTTGGTAGCAAGTTTACTGAAAATCACAGCATTGCTTTTAAAGATCATGTTCACTATACATCATACTCACTATAGTTTTGTACCACTTCAAGGAGAGAAATTTGTGAACAGATTTTTGTGGAATAATTTACAAATGATAAAAATTGTCAAAACATCTTTCTTTTCTTCAGATTGCCCCCATCCTCTTTTGTCCTGGATTTATCGTTAGATTTCTCTACCTTACATGGCATTAATGTGTATCACTAATAGCTGTTATTCTTTGCATTAAATTTTTTAAAAGTGGAACTCACGATGCTCTCCCCTACTTTTCTTTGCCAAATGGCAACTTTCCACTACTACCACAGACGTTTCCTTTGAGGGATGATGGATCACTTGTAACTACCAGTCACTTGGGGCCAAGAAACCATACAGCTTCTTTTAGGAGAGAAAGGAAGCCCCTATCAGATGGGGCACTTGGTGCTTCTTGCTGGAGTTCAGATTATTAGGATTATCAAAATTTAGTACCCAGCAAAGCACATGACACGAACCTCACAGTTGTGGCATGTGAGAAACAAACATGAAAAGAACATAAAAAGTCTACAGATTGTGTACTGAAGTGGAAAGTGAGCACCTGTACCAAGAGATGCCAAGAAACCAAGAAGCACTGTGTTCAGTTCTACTGCAAAACAGAAATCAGGAATGAACTCAGCCTGGGGGTGTTTTTGCTGCAATGAAAGTGACCAGAGTTGTAAGCCTACTGCTGAAACTTAGCACATGGGTAGGAAACACATCTCGTGTTTGGGGGAGTTGGAAAACCTCACTGTCTTTTGAGTTGTACACTTTTCAAGCCAATTTTTAAAGTCTCAATGTTGACTGAACTTATTTTTCCAAGTCTATTTACACTTAATTTTTAAAGTTGTGTATTTTGTGGATAAAAAATATATAGCTATTTCTCATAGTCACACAAGGGTTTCTTTTTTTTAGGTTTCACAAACCTCTTGAGCCACACCAGCCATTTAAAAGCCACTCTAAGTGGAAATGGCCATTTCCAAAGAATAAATCAACAGAAATTTATCAGAAAGTCTCTTCTCAAGTTCCGTTGCCTCTAAATCAAAGAGACAAGAACAACTTTTTAAAAATTCACTTTTAGGTCTTTTTTGAACATCTTCAGTTTTTCAAATTACCCAGGAATTGTTGAATAGTTAATTTTGCTCCCTGACAATTAGAGTTATTGGTATTATGAACATTTAACTAACATGGGGATTAAGACTGTTAAATGATGAAAGCGGTTTGAAGTAGAAATAGAAATTAGAAAAGTTAAGTTCACGGTCCAGCCCTATCACTGACTTACTGTGGGACCTGGCCCAAAACCCCGAGGATCACTGATTTATAGGATTCTCTTTTCTGTGAAGTGAAGGAATTGTATGTACCATGTGGTAATTTGTGATTTCTCTAATATTATTATTATAACATAAGTAGATAATTAAGACAGTCTTGGTACTTTATTAGCTGAGCTCCTTTATCACGTCAGTTGAGATCCATGCAGAAACCTTTTCTGCATAATTGCCTCCATATTTAAAGTTTGCTCATATACTAACCTAGTCAACCGCCTCAGTCAGTGAATGGAGAAAAAAGTTGGGAATTCAAGGATTAGAACTTGGAAAATGAATTCCTTCAGTATCAGGTGCGATGAGAGGATAGCTCACCACGGTCAGGAGTTTGGGGAAGTAATGTGGTTATCCAAACAAAAATAGAGAATCTTGTGAAAGATAAATTCTTCAATAAAAGATACCCTTGGAAGGTATATGTGTATGTACATGTACATACACACATACACAGACACATATCTTTTTCTTAAATTAACTCTAGCCATTGGGAAAATCACACAGAATGTCCTTGATGTTCAAACAATCTGGTAGTTTGAGTGATTTTAATAGTAAGGGCCATAAGTTTTTCTGTTTACAAATGATAGAACTTTTTAAAAATTATAAACACAAATGATTTGGGAATAGTTTTTCTAATACATTAAAATTTTTTTATCTGAATTGGTTTTAGTTCTGTTTTCGTTACCTTATCAGTGTCAATCCTACCTTACTAATATAACTCTTTGATGAGTGGGTACAGATCTGCATTGTTAACTGTTAAATAAAGAAATCATCTAATTTTTTAAATTATAAAATAAGCTATTATAGTGTTACATGTAATATGATTTTCCTTTAATGTATTTTATGAATTTTTGCAATAAATCCAAAGCAGAAAGAGGTTCTTCCAGGGGGAAAGTATCAGATGCCTGATTAAAATATGAGCCTTAAGAATTTTACACATCAGTTTTGGTTAGCTAGCTGACAGCAGAGGAATATAGTCTCCTAATCTTGTTAGTCAGTTTTCCCGACAACAGACTGCTTTTCTATAACTTTGTGCAGTTAGGGAGAAAAACACCTTTCTAACCGAAACAACATAATAACCTATATCATGTGAGATTTGTAACTAACTAATTTTACAAGCTACTTTTTTTGTTTTATAGGTTAAAGAAGAAACATGAGTTACCATTTTAGCTAGTAGGATTCTTAGAATCGTTCAGGAAGTTGGCAGGGGGCAGGGAGCAGGATTAAGGCAAGCCCGTAGTGAGCTGAAATGACAAAGGCTGGCCTATTTGTTAGCCTTGGTGGACAAAGGCTGCCTTCCGACTCTGGCATGAAGTCTGGCAAGTTATACCTGACTTGAGGTTCTGATTTTCTCTGATCAAAAGATTGTGGTTCAACTGGGTTTTTATTCCCCCCTAAGCCTGTGGCACAGCTGAGGAGGGCTCTTTCAAAGAAATAGTGGGCATTTCTTAGAAAAGAAAATGGACCACTTGTAATGGTGGGGTGCTAAATCCTTACCCCTTAAATCTACGAAGAAGTGCATCACCCAGTGTTCTGTACAAACACTTGACTGGTAATGGAGATAGAAAACCGTAGCTCTCCCTCCATAACATACTTCCTAGAGGAGCCAGGGCAGAGGAGCACTGCCTGGGTCTTCCTCTGTCCTCTTGAAAGTCAATACGCCTTTCAGCAGGAGCACAGCTTTATGGCATCTCTTGTTTCCTTCAGTGTCTTCCGGGTCCTGAGTAATCCATTCATTCACTGCCTCCTCTGTTCAGGAGTGTGGGATTACGGCGCCGGCCCTTCCTTGCCTCCCTGTAGACTGTAGCCTTTGCTCTTTCACAGAGAAGCGAGGTGTGCTCAGCGCAGCACCTCCTGGGTTAGGCCGCTGGAGAGCGTTATGTGCTTCCTTCGGCAGCACGCCTTGTCACCAGGTGTGCGGCCAGGGTCATTCTCTCTGAAGAATCGGCCACATTTTTCAGTGCCGCAAGGATTTGGGTCAGTAACTCATGGCTGCCATGTCAAGATAACCTTCTAAGGTGAGTTCAGTATATCTGTTTTCTTCTCTGCGTGGTCGACCAACACACATCAGAATCTTAATCATCAATGTGCAAGTACCTTCCCACCACTGAATTTCATATAGTTAGCCCATCAAGAGGTATTCTTGTGCTGTTCTTTTGCTACCTAAGCTAACATCTTACATCATCAGTAGCATCTTCTTAGATGATCCAAGACTATGTGTTAAAGATATGCACATTAAAAATACATATATAGCAAATTCATTTTAGTTCCTAATTCCATTCAAATTCTGGTAATGTTTTGGTGGTTTGACTTTTATATTCTTTTGTGTATTGTATTAAGACATTAACCTTTTTGTTTTTGTTTTTGTTTTGTTTTCACTTTAGGGGACACTTAACAAATCCACTAGTTCAAGAAGCTTAAAATCCCTTCACATTGAAAACAGTGAAACTGAGTTAGAAAGGATTTTGCGTCGCAGAAAGTTGACAACAGAAGCAGATAGCAGTAGTAAGCTGGTTTGAATTTTCCACGGTTCTACTCTTCCTCTCTGAAGCATCTTCCTTTAAGTGTCTTTTTAACATAAAATGATCTTTTTAAAATTATTATTAAATTTTTTTTATGTGAATGAGAAGTATTGGATGGCAAAGGTACTTATGGGTATCTCATAAGAGTGCTTATTTATTTTTATTTATTGGTATGTTTATTTATTTGTAGGGAATCAGGCTTTTATGGATCTTGTTTGCTTAATGCAAGATGCCCTTTGGTAAAGACATCCGGGATGGACTTTGGCAACAATGTAGCATTGAGTAAAGGCTCCGGAACCAGAAGGCATGAGTTTGAATCCTAGCTTTGCAGTTTACTGCTTGCGCTTTAAGCAAATTACTCAACCTCTCTGTGCCTCAGTTTCTTCATCTATAAAATGAGGATAATAAAAGCACCACCTCATAGGATTATTCTAAGGATTAAGTCAGTGTATTTCAATATATAAAAAGTGCTTAGCACTGTGCCTGGCACAAAGAACACAATAGTTAGTAATAATGGTCGTAATTACAAATCAGTTACAAATGCAAAGAAATAGTCTTTATTTTTCATATCCATTTAGTTTATTGTCCCTGCCTGTGAATCAAGTGAATGAGAAAGTCCAGCTCTGTCATCAACTATAAATGACCATCTGAGCATCTTGAGATCACAGTTTGCATTGGTATCATGATATGCATGTATTAGACTTCAAAGTGTGTTTCAGAACTCACTTTGTATGTCTTCAGTTTTTTTTCCATCAGCTTGATCATGGGAATTAGCAGAAACCTTTATGAGGTTTTCCCCTTGTTGCCAGGAGGCTGCTTTTGAAAAACCACCCTAAACTAAAATTAATAGCAACCACAGCTAATGTACTGAATCTTTTAGACTCTGTTCAATCAACTCCAATTAGTCTATCGTAACAGTTTAAATTTGCATTGTCGTCCTGTCTATCAAGTTTAAATTGCTAGAATATTAAGGATTTGGGTTTTTGATAATCAAGCTCTAGCTTTCATATAGGGATTTACTCAGTGGAGTAAATTGGTTCCTTGAACCAGAAGCAGCATAATACCAGCCAAACCGTTTTTATAAAAAGATGAAGACTTTGTGCCCTTCTTTAAAAAAAAAAATTAGCCATTCAGTTTTTAGTTTGTTCTAGAAATTCTGCAGTTAGTATCCTGTAAGAATTACCACCACCCCACGCCCAAATAGCCAACTCTCAGGAAAACTAAGGGATGCCGTAAGAGACTTTTTTTCCCTTATGTTCACTTTACAAGAATTTACCAGCCTCCATAATGAATTGTTATTCATTTGTGACTTAGTCAGTGCTGTGACTTTTCCAACATTTCATGCTGAAAGTATTCATGTAGTTGTCATTAATTTTTAGGACTTTGCAAATGCCATTTTTGTGCTCTGTCATTTACATTTTGTATTTTGCCGCTGACCTTTTTGTTCCTCCAGAAACATTCTTACTTCACTCACTTGGTCAGGCTTGCAGCACTCACTATTTCAGAGTTAGTTTTCCATGGGAGAAATGAGGAAACATTTTTATTTTAGTCAATATGAAGATTTTAATATTTCAAAGTGTGGAGAAAGGTAGGAACACATTTTATGGACATGGTGAGACGCTTTCATTTTACTGATTTTTACTGATTATATTCCACCAGTATACAAATATTCAAGGTATCATTTGAGGGAAGTTAGAATAAGAGATACATATTCAATGGAATCATTAATATTTGGATAGAGAAATAAGAACTGTGTAATTGGCAGGATGGAGAGGAAACATACTGAAGGGAGTGACCTGTAAGTGAGCAGAAATTTTCTTTTGAGCTCCCTAGTAGCCAAAGCAAAAAAAAAAAAAAGGGTGGTGGGGGAGAGGACACAAACTTACAAACTCTATCATCTAGTAAAAGAAATAACTATTTTTTTTACATGGTTCAAATGTTTTTCAAGCATCAAACTGGCAGAGGTATTTACTATGTAATCTTTTTATAAAGGTCATGGAATGAGAAAATGAAAATTCCAGGGGGCAAATAAGATGCTAAAGTAGCACAACTACATAGTGGGAGCAAATTACAGAGATAAGTTTGATAGGTTTGTTCCTCAGGTGCATTTGATCTCTGAGATTTTTTTCTTCTGCACACAAAGGGTTATGGAAAGGCTAAAGGTGAGGTTACAAAGTGGAGAAAGGAAGCATCGTAAGTGAGGCAGAGGCAGCCTGAGATTGGCAGAACTCATATCCCAAGTTAGTATCTCCCTCAGGGGCCACAGAAACACCTTTTTCTTTAGAATTTTTCTTACGGGAGTAACTGGTATTTCCTTGATTTACCTAGACTTGTGGGCTACAAAACTGACATTTCAAAGAGCAGCAAGTGCCTCTTGGAAAACATTGGACTGCTTAAATAGGATGCAATAATAATAGTGTTAATCATCATCATCATCATCTTAAACATTAGGCATTTTTCTTTATTCCTTTTTGTATGTAAGAAAAATAACAGCTCTGGCTCAGCTCACCCACCCTCCCTCCTTTTGAATTGGCTTCAGTTGCAGAACAGCAGTAGGCGTTGGTGTGTATTCAGAAACAGATCTTGCTTTTCTACAAGGACAGATTGTTTAAAGCTATCTATAGTGTTGCAGTCAACAGTTACCCAAGGGCTGAGCAGAGCTGCTCTGAAGCACATCTTACGTTCAACTTCATATTTATACTTTGAGGAGTGAACTTTCTTGATCTTTCTGCCCTTTTCTCTTTACCCCCACATCCCCATGCAGTGTGAGGCTTGTCACAGGCAGGAGGGAAAAGCCTTTTGAACCAGAATATTCTATAATGTCACAAATTTGTCTGCTCAGATGGTACAGAAGAAATAAATGAGAAAGGCAGACACTGATGCTTTGTGAGCTGAGGCTTTCTACCAGACCGCGGGGGATCTGTGTCTCCCATGTGGAGTAAGGCTAGAGGAGCTGCAGTAACAGAATGGCTGCACAATTTCCCAGCCCCTCTTAGATAGGTTTTTCAAATTAGAACTTCATTTTTGGAGTTCATATGTTTGTTATACTGCATCAGACACATTCATATACAAATGTAAGAATAAAATTCCAAAGCCTAATACTAATGATCAAGTATTAGCTAGCATTTTGGATTGTACCCACCAGTCCTTTCCATTTTAGGAGATGATCTGACATTTCTTAAGGATATAGAGAGTCCCAAGTTTTGCTTTTTTCTTAGCGGTACCTTTCAAGGTTGTTCTCTAGCTTAATTTTTTAGAAGTTCTAATTTTATTTGTACATTCGTGACATTTCATAAATTGCTTCGTTTTAAAAGGATTCCTTCTGAAGTTTCAAGAAAGACATACTAGAATCTTGCTTTGAAAAAACTGTCTAAGATAGTATCTTCCTAACTGAAGATAGAAAAAAAGTAATGATGGAGCTTAGCTTCAAAGCATAGAAGTTTTAGATTGATATGCCAATAATTGTAGTAACAAGCCCTATTATAGTTTTCTGATCCTACCCAAAGAGCAGAAAAGTCCAAAAGGTAAACAGCCAAACTCTTTGCCGCTTAATTTTTATAATCCTGTGTCTGTATTTTAGTAGGAAACTAACCCACTTACTTCTCAATCACATTAAAATGAAAATGTTCATAAAAGCTATTTAATGCTTAGGAAGCCTTCATGAGCCTTTTAAAAAGAGCTTTTTGACATCATTCCATTTTCTGTTTAAAATCAGAGCTGAGTTTTGGAAAGAATTAACTCTTGAGAGGCCAAATGATTCAAGTAGAGCTGTCAGAAAGCCATGCTCTGTGAGAAGTAAAGACTTCACAATTCCAGTATTACTAAAGAACCCTGGTCAGTTGAGGAAACCATGGCCTGGGGTTTTATAGTTTGTTAAAGGTCTGTACACAATTTCTCGGCGTGGTCCTGGTGCACTGAAAAGCAGTAGTACCACCAAAGCAGAGCAGATTTCTAATAGGAGCATTTTCCAGCATGCTCTTGAAATTTTAACAAAACTTGGCCTTTTCACTTCCTGAGGGATTTTCAGCTAATCTGTTTTTCAGTACCATATTAATAAGCATCGAACAGAATTATTAAACTTGAGGTATGTGTTTGGTTTTAAGGTCCAACTGGAATATTAGCCACCTCAGAGTCCAAATCCATGCCAGTGTTGGGTTCTGTATCCAGTGTAACAAAAACAGCCTTGAACAAGAAAACTCTGGAGGCAGAATTCAACAGCCCGTCCCCCCCAACACCTGAGCCAGGTGAAGGGTCGTGTAAATTGGAAGGATGCACAAGTTCCAAGGTTACATTTCAGTAAGTAATGATGCTCTTTACTAAGTAGTGTGTAGAAGAATCTGTGATGACTAATTTGTGTGTTACTTTGCTTTGTTTCTCTTTAGATAGAGATTTCGATTTGGTTAGCCAATAAGTACTCTTCTTCCTCTGTTTGATGAGCCAACTTTTGATTCCAGGCTCCTAGCTTAGAGGTCTTATTCTGATGCAAAGCAGATATGTATAAAGAGAATTCCATCCCTAAACTGGTTTGGTAATCAGATTCTTCTTCTGCACAAAGAATCGACTTGGATGATCCTTATTCAGCATCAGAAGACACTTAATCATTCTTTCAAGATTAAATATTTAAATCATCCCTCTTAATGGTTCATGAGCAGCCAAAGAAGATACTAGATCTTCAAACTTAGGTTGAAGGGTATATTTTTGCAACCTTATTTTCTGATTCTCAGTTAAACATGTGCCTTAATATTGCTCTATTCTGAGACTGAAAACACGCTATGTAAAGAGTTACCTATATATGGCTTGAAAGTGGCACTTTGATTGTCAAAGAATTAATCCTGCTATTGAATGTGTTTCAGATAGATCTGGTGGAGGATCAGTTTGTTTTATAACAATGGCAGGCTCCTTTAGAAATTAGTCTAGTTTTGCTTTAGTTCTCTTGCCAGGATGTCAGCTGGTTTGTCACATAAAGAAAAGGAAGAGGTGAGACAAATCAGATTAGCAAATATTGTAATCACGGTTAATTAAACCTTTGATTTCCTGTTCTATCAGGGGAAAAAGAACCCTTTTTTGTAGCTATACCTGTCTTAGTTTAAAAGGTGAAGCCTGGACAAATGAAGTTGCGATTCAGTTTAGATCTGTTTTTGCCAACTGGTATTTTCTTCCACTCTTGCGTTTCTCTTATTGGTACTATTAACTTTTTTTCCCCTCTTTTGGAATGAATGACCTTCTTTGCTGATTTACAGTTTTATCTAATTTCATTGTGTTTAAAAAGTACATTTTCTCCTGCAGTCATGTGTTTCCTTTCTTTTGACTGGAGTCATTTGAACAGTTCTAACAGAAAGATGATCTATATTCATTCTTTGTCTGTCCTATTAAATTTGTTTAGCACCTAATTTGACACCAACAGTCTGGCTACATTTGAACCAGTATCCAGACACAAAAGCAATTTGGCTGAGACAACTTAGTTTCTGAGAAATGCTTCAGTGTGTGTGTATAGATTTTTTTTTTCCTTTACCATTTTACACAGATAATCTTAATCAGAAAATACTGCAACTCCTTCCTTCTTTTGTCTGCCTTTTATTCTCCAAAAGTAAGTGGAAATTACATTTCCAAGAAAGGAAATGAAATAATTGCAGGCCCAAGGTCTGCAAAATGTGTGCTGAATCGACAGTGAAAAGGATCCATTTGTTGACAGACACAGTTGTTAGATGCCATAAAGGCCTATGTGAAGCTCAATTTATTTCTCATCTTGCTTGTTCAATGACTGTTTAAGAGACACGTTTCAATTTAATTTATCTACTTAAAGCACTAACACAAATACTCTGTGCTGCTGTATTAACTTTTAAACTTTGTAATCTAATGCTTGATTATTCAGTTCTTGACATGCTTTAGCTGAAATAACTAACGCCATGCATTTTCATATTGACAGTCATTTAGCAAAGAAGAGTGCCTTTCTGAAAAATGTGTTTCTTAAGTACAATTAGACTATCCAAATGAATCCAAGTATCTTGTGTATGTACATGGTAATTATTCACTTCCCAGACGTGCTTCATTCATTTATGTTTAAACCTAGCTTTTTACTGAGTAAAAGAAGTTTAACTTAATGTAGTCATATGTAAGCTTTAAAAGTAAAAACTCATGTGATTTCTCAGGATCCCCTGAAAGAGATTTAGCTACCAGGAATGAGAAGGGTTATTTTCAGGCTGTTTCTGGCTGGCTTTGGCTAGCAGGTTCATTCTGTTATACTAGCCATAAGGTAGAGGCAACCACATTGTCTTACCTCATAGACCTGATTTGTCACTTTGAAGTGAGATCAGCAGTTAAAAAGTGAAATGTTTCCTTTGCTTTTTAAAAGTGCCTCTGCACTCTGGTAATGGCACCCTTATTTTGATCTGTGGCGACACCCCCGTAGTGTTTTTCAGGTGAGTGGTATTATCGGCTCTTTACAGGGAATCAAGGTCAAGGGAAGATATCAATCACAGTAGCCTCTAATGCATTACATTATTGCGAGGGCACACACACACACACACACACACACACACACACACACGTCCCTGCCACTCTTACGCTCCCTTCCGCCCTCCACTTTGGCCTCTGTGGCCTAGTATCATTCCACCCCAGCTCTTTGCTTTTGCTATCCCCTTTGCCTCAGATGCCCTTCCCCCAGTAGCTGCACTGTCTCACCTCTGTCATTTCTTTGCTCAGATGTCATCTTTTCAATGAGGCCTACCCTGACCACCCTATTTAAAATTGTAACTCAACTCCCTTAAACTCTGATTCTCCCTTACCCTACTCCATTTTTCCCCATAACAGTTATCTTCTAACGTATTACATACTTTATTTATTATATATATGCTTATTTTCTCTCTTCCCCTCCTAGAATGTAAACTCCATGAGGGTAGGACACTTTTTGTCACTGGTGTATCTCAAACACCTGGAAAAACTCCTGCCTTATGGTAGGCTCTCAGGAAATACTTGTTGAATAAATGAATGAATGAATAAATACATTTTTAGTATCAATAAAACAGCAGAATATCAATTAATTAGACTATTCAGTTAACCAGCATTCCCCCATTATTCAGCAGTCACACATATACACACATATGTGTACATAAATATTAGATATTTTGGTTTATTTGGTTGCTTATTTGGGTTTTTAAACATTTTTTAAATGCCTAGGAGTCATTTACATTCAGTTTTGCATATCTTCTGCATCTTTGAACCTACACAAGATAAAGTTATCGGAGACAACAGAATACCCAGTTGTAAAAGAAAGGTTTGGCTGTACTCACTGCCTCAGGTGGACAGGAAAGTTTGCTAACCTACTAAGAAAACTTTTAAAGTGAAGGAAGAAACGAAGATGTTTTCTGCATAAGATCTTCACTTATCCAGAAAATTAAATAGCATCAGGCTATTCCCAGAAAGTTTATTTTCCTTTTAATAAATTCCTAAAATCAACATATGTGTATGTTCCAAATAACTGAGTAACTTCTATCTGGTAAATTGTAGAGCCAGAGAGATATATGGATTTATTTCTTAAGAACTTATGAGACAGCAAGAGACACCTCTCATACTTAATTGCAAGGATTAATTAAAATTAACATTCTTGTCACCAGTCTGAGCAAGCAAGGTTTTTTTTTAAGCAAAAAGAAGAAAAAGAAAGAAAAAGATAATCAGGACTTGGAGAAGCCTAATTGTTTCTATTTCTCTTTCAATAATAGCTTTAGAAATATTTGTGTCCTCAATTATTTCTAATAAATACATACTATCTAGTGATGATATCTTAAATCTAACAGTGAATTTGAATTTCATTAATTCCGACTAGTTATTACTCAAACAGGAATTATGCTCATAATCTCCCTTTATGCCATGAGAGGTAAAGAGCTGGCCAAGCAAATGAAGAGTATAAGCCTTAATTTTGCTTTCATGCTCTTTCCTTCTGATCCAGAGTATTCTGACAGTGTTAAAATAGAGTAAGACTCATTGATTCAAGCTAATCAGTGGCTGGGATGGTCAATATAAAATAGGGAAAATTCCAAATTATAGAATTTTTAAAAGATAACAATTTCATTACTTTCAGACAGCTACAGTACCTGGAAATAGGCTAACTGAGTGTTGCACAGGGTCAAAAAAGCCAAGAATGATTTGTATTTTCACCAGTAAAAGCCTGTAGACTGGACGAGGGGTAACAAGGAAACACAGCATGATCAGTTTCCTAAACCAGCGTCTTTCCACATACGCACAGGGTGACGAGCAGCGCTGAATTATTTCCAGAACTCCAGCTCTGCAGTGAGGCCTCGGGTTCGGATCTTGGGCTTGCTATTTATTATCTTTATGACCTCGGGCAAGTTATTTAATCATGTGGAAGATGAGGGTAATGATACCTACCTTGTAGGGTCGTCACGTAAATTAAATAATATATGAAAAGTATTTCAATAAATTCCTTTTCTATCTTAATATAAAATTATAATGTTGGGCCATTACTGGATTATCAAGGACAAAAGTTAGAGTTGAAAGCTTAGGTACTGAACACCTGGCTTATTGACTGGGCCAGGTTTCCTTGGGAAAATCATGTAACCTCTGTGTTTTGGGTTTTTTTTTTTTTTTCACTTTTTGTTGTATTGTTTTTCTTATCTAAAATTGAGGCAAGTAGATGAGGCACTCTCCAGAGTCTCTTTCAGCTCTAGAATCCCAATAATTCCTCCCAAATGTGGTTGCTTGATAAATATGTTCACAGTTAAGATAAAGAACAAGAGTTAAGCACATATTTTTTACCCCCAACGTGTCTCTCAATATAGATTTACAGTAAAACACAAACCTAGAAATATAAAATAATTTTTTGAAAAATTTTAATTTTCAAACTACATCATAGGAACTTAAAAATTCAGATTGAAATGATTGTTATCCTTCAGGGTTATATTCTTAGGGGTCAGGATACTCATTCCAACCCTGTCACTATTGCTGCAAATGCTTTTAGAGCTATTTGGATTAGAGATACCTGACCACAGAGGAAATAAATTGGACAGTCTTTCCTACCTGTTTATTCTGGGGTGGAAAAAGTGGGTGAGAAGTAAAGAGTGCTTTAGAGCCACTCGGCGGGTCGTGTAAGAGAATTAGTGTCAGTATTTATTTTGGTCAAAAAATGATATGGCCCATTTTAACCACTACTATATGTTCAACATATGTTTCCAAATGACTTTGGCTTTTGCAAGTTCATTCAATTTTTGGAAATAGCCATCAGTTTGCAACCATTGCAGATGCATTTTTTAAAATGTGACACAGACCCATGACATGTCTCCCAGCCATGTATACAGAAAAGTACCATGCAATACAGTCAAGCCAAAGCTTGCTTCTTGAACTCCAGTTAGGTTGACAAGTTCCAAATTTACACATTCTGGGGTGTTGATTTAAAGGGTAACTAGGAAGTCAGTATTTCAGAAGCAAACATAAGTTGAGCAATAAGTAAGAAAATGCAAGTATAGTACCTAGCTATGGGTAAAGTTGTCTTCCATTTTAATCCTGTGTGAGGTATCTGAGACACGTTAGCTCTGTTATCAACAGAATGGGGAAATCTGATGATCTCGAGTGATGTAAGTGAAGTGAATTGGGAAAACATGTGGGGGTAAAAGCCTACAGCCTTCCATTGTATATGTTTCGCCTCTTTATTTTTAAAATTTTCTGTTACTCTTTATCAATATATATTAATATATATCCATATTATGATAGCATTCATCTGAGAGGAAATGTGCTTACATCGCTATAAGCAGGATGTCTATGTTGATTATAGATGGAGGCTATGAGTAACGAGCCAGTTTCCAATTTGGAATTTGCTTTGGTGATGTTTTGTTGTTGTTACTAACGTTTCACTAACATTATGAATTCACTAACATTTATGAAGCCAGTACTTTCATGTGTTGTTTTAATTCTTCCAAAGGTACTGAGGTTTAGTGACAAACAATTTGCCCAAAATTCTGTTCCTAATCGATAGTTGGGTCAGATTTCATTTGAACCTTCTTCATTCTAACTTCAGAGCCCACGCTTTTGAGCTATAGCATACTGCGTTGAGGGTATTAAGAGCTGTAGGAATGGAAGGGAAGAAAATGACTGTAAGGTTTCTTCTGTAGGAAGCAATGATTCTGTAGTTAAATTGCTCCATTTGCCCTATTCACATCCTGCTCCTCCGACCCTACATACTCACAGATAGTGTCATCTCTTCCTTTTTCTTTCCTCTTCCTAAGGCTAAACTAAGCAATTAATATATCTTTTGCCAAGGGAAGAAAATGTTACCCAGTAAAGCAAAGAATTCTGAAAAGGAGAGCCAATCTGAATTAGCAAGAAGACTTAAAGAGATTTGGAAAGAAATTGTTTTAGTGTTTTTCATGTCAAATGGCCAATAAAGGGGCATGCTTCACAAATAAACTTTTGGAAATTACCATATTAGAATACCAGCCTAAGCTCCTTTAATCTTTGGCATAAGTTTCATGTACACATTTTTTATTTATTTACATTTCAAATATGCTGAAGATTAGTTCATTCCCAGAAGTCAAATACCTTGAAAATAGCCGACTTTAATCACTGGATTAGAAAGGTGTTTTACTAAATGATAATATGACAATATAAAGATGAATCACTGTGAATACAGTTGTTTTAAAACATACATTCTACAGCCCCAAATAAATTTCACTGTTGCATCCACTTTATGCTGCACCTCTGCGAGTCAGCTCCGCCTTTGGTCAATTACTGGTTAGCTCCTTTGAGTTTGTGGTATAGTGTCCATTGTCATCATATGTTAGAACATCTCTGTTTTAAAGAAAGGCAGGACAAATGGGCCTGCAGTATGGAGAAAGAGACAAGCAGATCTTACAGGAGTTCTGCATCACAATCAGGCAGAGATGCAAGAGTATCCTGTGTTCTCACAGTCTTGCTTCTTTGTCTCTGAACAGTCTCACCTAGAAGTGGCCTTACTTGTCTGTATTGAGCTTTATTCATCCGTGTTCACTTTTTCTATTAATTACCTTCAGAAAGGTGAATATCCTCCTGATAGTTACAGTTAAACAAGGGAGTCATCCTCAAGGAGGATTTTTCATTTCATCTAGTTACATCTCTAGAACCTTGCTTCAAAGGGGAGAACCCAGTTTCCATCGTAATTGGTGTGATTTGCAGAGATTTCATAGCTGTGTCCTCATCTCTTGGTCATTCTCAAAGATGCTTTTAAGCCGCAATTGCCAGAGACCCTTCCAGTTAATACTTCTCTAATTCATCATGCTCCTCTTCAACCCCAGAGCTCCCCAAAACTCTAAGCTTTATCAAGCTCTTTAAAATTTCCTTTTCAACCATCAGACAGGAGGCTAGCTTGCCTTTTTTGTTTGGGAGGTCAAAACGGGTCACATTGTGCCCTAGAAGAATTTAAAAAACAAAAACCTATGTAGCAATTACAGGACTTCAATTTCAGTAGAAAAATGACCGTTTCCAGTGCAACCATTTTTATTTTAATTTGCATTTAATTTCTAGGTCTGTGATGTCTCTAAATACGTGCGACCTGTGGCCCCGCACAGATTTATTTTTGTAAGAGTTCATCTTGTTTGAGCCATTAACTGAATACCAAAGGGTAGTTGATCAAAGATAAATTTTAGGTATCTCATGGTTAGTGTAATCTGTCAGATGTTTCTGTGAAAGAAAAAAATCTAATTGCCTTTCAGGTTTTGAATTAAAAGTAAGATTGACCTCTAACTGGTCTCTTCAGTTTTTTTCCCATTATTTCCAGTGTGAAACTAATGTAGAAAAATGAAATTGAAAAGTAATGCTCTTTTGCATTGGAGCTGGAGAATCTGAGCTTTTGAAATATGTTACCAAGTAGAAATTGAGATTCTTAACTTACTTTTAGGAAAGCTTGGCATTAAAATTGTCTCAAATATTGATCTCATCTGGAAATTAATTTGGTTAGTCATACAGGTATTACTTTAGAGGGTTTTGGGTTAACATTTTGTTCAAATGGAAAATAGAGAAGTTTTTAGTGCTTGTGGTGGAAAGAGTAGGTTTTCTTCCTGTTACTTCCAACTCTACCATTTCCTCCCCTCCTCCTCTCCTCTTTTCTCTCCTTTTGTGTATGTGTGCATACGTGTATTTGCATGCATGGTGCGGAGGGGAGAAAGGAGGGCACCTTCCCTGTACTTAGTAAACATTTGTTTCTGAGAAGAGACTACTGGCTAGCAAATGAACTGCATGGAAGTTACTGCTTAATCTGATGCTCTTATACAATTAAAGGATTTGCTCTGCTCTCAACTGTAATCTTAGTACGGCTGAATTGTGTACGGACACTGCAGGAAACAGCTCTGCTCAGCAAAGCACTACTACAAAGGTTCTCCATGTGTTCCTGTACATGGACAATTAAGTTTTAACAACAAAATTAGCAGAACAACTGGATGTTCTGGAAGTTGAGATCTCCTCACTCAGTCTCTTTTTCCTCCCTCCTCCAAAGGAGTTTTCCTGTGGGCTGCCCAGAAGATCCGCCCGTCAGTTTTGTCTTACAGGTGTTCTGAGTTGCCTTACAGACAGCAGCTTCTTCCAGATTAATTGTTGAGGCTGTATTACACCTAGTGTTAAAATTCTGTTGAGTAAATCTCAAAATAACTGTTAAAATGCTGCTGAGTAATTCTCACTTCTCTCAAAGAATTAATTGCCTTCTAACATTTGCCTCCAGTTGCAAACACCTATGATTTTAAGAGACTTAGCATAAAATATATCATTTCTTCATGGAGAACCATATTGCTTTTGGTGCTTTGCCATTTTTTAAAAACATCTTTCAATAGTCTCTGCAGTATTTGTGTTTCCTTTTATTTTTGTATAGTGAAGTAGTGGAGACTTAAAATTTATTCAAATAGAAGTTCTGGCTAAAACTTAAATGCAATTTCAGATCTGAGGATAAATTGACTTAACTTCTGAAACCTGATAAATGCTTTTCATTTGAAATACATTTCGTCATATAACTGTATGAAAAGTAACACACTGAATTCTTCATGACTTCCGGTCTTAAAAGAGAGTTTAAAGTATATAATATAGTAAATTTAAAGAAAAATCTTAAAATTTAAAAAACATTGTTCTGAAAATTAAGAATGAAAATGCAAACATTCTGTGCATGGCAGCTTTCTTGAGGAGCCAGTGTTATTTATATATGGTGTCTCTTGTGGAAGCCTTTATGTTCCTTAAAATATCTCTTTTAAATAATATTCACATTTCATAGCTGAGATCTCAATGGATTTTCCATGGTGACTTAAAGTTGTACAAAATTACAAAAAGCTTAAAAAGTAGCCAAAAAAGGTATCATACACATTTAAGAATCTTTGCCTGTGCTAAAATCAGTCGCAGCTCATGCTTTATCATTGATTTTGCTGGCGAGAATGGTCCAGTTTCCTGAGCCTCCCTGGGCCAGTGTATTTTGGAATCTGTAAATGTGCACAGTCCAGCTTATGCTAGAAGAATAAAAGAACTGGGACAAGGCTTCGTAGCGTGCACTGTGGTCTGAGATGTAACCCGTGCACTGAGATGGCTGTGCTGCAGTTTTTCCACCAAAGAAACTATGGCTCAGTGTGGACACAGAGGTCTTTGCCCAGCCATTGTTACCTCTGTTAAAAAGGAATTCTTGTTAATCTTACGGCAAACCAGCATCTAGAAGCTGATGTCAGATTTTCAACCATGGCGGTATTCTGTTGTTTAACAATATTATTTCTCATAATTTAAATGATATCTATTTTTCCCTCAAATAGGAGCTGACCCAAATTGGCAAACTAATTTATTCTTTGCACTAAAACGCAGTTTCAAAAAGTATACAAAGCCAAAAGAAATTAGCTTCGTTTTTTCTATCTTCATTATATTTAAAAGTATTAGAATTAGCAATAATATAGAAAGTTTCATCTTATGTTTGAAATTTTATTTTGGAAAGTTTTGGATAAGTGTGTTAAAATATCCTGAAAAATAGGGTGTCTGAGAGAAACAATAAAAACTACCTCTGTTGTAATGCCACTACTGTTCACTGCTGTAGTAACTGTATAAAGGGCTTGGGGGGAAAAAAAAAGTAAGACTTCTTATTTTTACACAAGGGAGAATATAAAACTGACTTCCTCTTTGGAGTTTTCCCAGGAAACTACTTTATAAAGACAAATTTAAATCTTTCCATTTTCTGTCCTTGAAGGTGGTAAATATGATTGTAGCTTTATCCATTTTTATTGTAAATGAAACAGAGTTCAGACCATCCGGCTGTGCGTCATCTGTTGGATGGCTGCCACAGACTAATGCAGGCGTCCCACTGGGAGACCAGAGAAGAACTATACTTTGATTCACCAGATTGTGTTAAATAGTCCAGCTGTTGCGATTTGAAAGATAGTTACCTCAGAAGTGAAACAGAAATGAACTTGGCATTTATGCCTCAAACCATTTTTACACTGTTTGGCAATCAGCTTTTCAGAGGTAGCATTTTGTAAAATAACTCTCACTGCTTAAAAGTTTCATTCACTATAATGTTCAAAATGTCCCACCTTTATATTATCAGTAGAATTAAGCTTGAGTGATATGCAGAATTTGCATGAAATAAGCATTTTCCCCCTTCATTTCATGAGCTTTGATTGTATTCAGTTGAGCTCAGAACCATGTCTATTAGGGCTCTTTTGGGCATTTGTTAATTTGAATTGCAGCTGAAATGTTAGCTAGAATGTTGTTGAATATAATTGGAGTGTGGAAAGTTGATTTTGAAAGGAATTTCATTGAATGCAAACCATGATGTGCTTTTTAAAAATTAGAATGCTGCACTTTCATCTCCTGTAACACAGTCCGATAAGTCACTGAGTCCCTTTATTATAAAGTTCAACTTTGGCAATACCGTTTGCAACTGTTCTGATTCTTCTGGTACCAGTACCAGTTGGAGTCAGGTTTTTCCTTTTACCAGCAAGTGGCCTCATCTGCCCCAGCCCTACCTTCTGGCCCTCTTGCAGTTGGGGGAGAAGTAACTGCTTTCTAAAAGAGCAACCAGGTTGTACTTGGGCATCAGGCCCACAGAGTGGTATAGATTGATATATTGTCTCCTAGCTTTTATTTTGCTTTTGGGTTTTTCTTTTTGTCTTGAAATAGCACTTAACAAATGATTTAAAATGACCCACGAAAAATATCTATTTGATTGGGTTAAAAATCACTAGCAGTATGTTGTGGTAAGAAAAAAAAGTACTGGACAGGAAGTCAAGAGTCCACAATTTTAATCCTGTATCTGCTGTTAACAAATTGTGTGCCCTTGGACAAATCATGTAACTCACTCTTGTTTGGTGTCTTCACCTGACAAATGAAAAGGCTGGACTAGTTCATGTCAGTAATCCCTCTCAGACTGAACATTCCATGATTTTAGTCTTTATGTCACCTATAAAATTTAAGTCTTACTTGGAGATTTTGCAGCATACAGGAGAAGGTCTGCCGTACTTTTTATGAATACTGAATTTTAATTCCTTATTTGTGGTCATTGCTCTTAGATGAAGAATTAAAGAGGAAAAATTGAACGGAACAATAGTATACGGCAATTCCTATTGGATTGTTGCATTTGAGCAGCTGGGATTTTTACCTTGGGGGAGAAGCTTCAGATGTAACCTTGTAGAACCTGCCACTATGGCTGCCTAGAGCAAGAGCCTGGGTTCTTGGCACCGTCACGGATGGAGCTTTCTGGCTCTTCCCATGAGATGGGAATGGAGGAAGGCCCTTCATTCCAGAAGGAGCCCTGGGCAGCTCCCCATGGGAACCAGGAATGGACTTAATGATGTCAAACCAGGAAGAGCTAGCTTTAAGTCACAAAGGAAAAAAAAAAAAACGAGGGGTAGCTTGAAGGGATGGATTTTATATTTATAGTTCTGAAAGATGAAGCTGAAAACAGGGATTCAGATAGAATCAGTAAACATGCCAAAATTAGCCTGTGGCATCATTATCATGTTTTTGGAAGATGCCTTTGGTAAATAGCTGTGTGATGTTGTGGAAAAATCAGGAACAGGAAGATAGGAGCTTATGATTCTTGTCCTGGCTCTGCCACTGATAAGCTGTATAATTTTAGGTCAGGCCTTCCCTCTCTCCAAACCTCATTTTCCTCATCTGTAAAAGGACCAGTTGGACTAGATGATTGCCATAGTCCCTTTCAGCCTTAAGCCACTGGGATTCCAAGTCAGTGGTCGTTATCTTCAAGAAAGTAGTTACTCTGATTCTCAACACATAGAGAAGTTTTCCACTGTGCCAAGTTCAGTGATAATAAAGGTGTTCTCAAATTGGAGTGTACAGGTGACTTAATAATAGATTAATCTATTATTGAGAAGCCTACTTCAGGAAAGAACAATTCTCTGGACTGAGACAATTCCAGGACAGTTTCAGCCGGGCAATACAAAGTTTCTGAGTTTTCAGTTCAGTCAACATCATTTGTTGCTGTTGTGGAGCCCTGAGAGCACTTCCTGCAAGTTTTCAGCCTCCAGCTGATGAAGAAAGCATTTTAGGATGTGTTTACCACCCCTTCATCTGCAGACACACATGGGCATGAAAACTTCCATGGTAGTTCTGCAAAAGTGATGAAGGTCATTATGGGTTGATGGAAGTTGCTCACCTAGAATGAGACGGATACTTCCTTTGCATGCGTAGAGCAGACTGGCTGGCTTATATACAATGAGGCTTAGTTAGACCCAGGGTTGTGGAACCACACTGGGGACTTGACCAGCAGACTTTGTGTGGCTTTGACTATAACAACTTTAGCTAGGCTGGAACTTGGAACTTCATTTCCTAGAATTCCCTTTCCCATTTGTTTCCAGGTTAGGGTTGTCTACAGGAGAAATTTGCACGAGATTTAGAAAGTGGGAGTGACATGATAGTCTTTTTTTTTTTTTTTTTTTAAGGCTCTGGAAGTCTGCGTAGGACAGGCTCTGTTAGAATTCATGCACGTTGCCACCTAGTTGGCATGTGGCACAGCTGGCCCACAGTTTCTCCAGCTCCCCCCATCTCCCCCTCCAGCTTCCCCAAATCTTAGGCCAGGTGCACGTGCAATTCCATGTGGAAGGGCTCCAGTTTATCCTGCCGCTCATCTGGATCATCGGGATTGGAGATCGTGAAAGACAGATGCAGCTCTGGTTTGTCCTCAGCTTCTTGCCACTTTTCACCCATCTTCCTTTTCAGCTGCAAGACCTGCTGATTTCAGGCCCAGCATAATAGACAGAGGCAACAGACTCACGTAGACTGCCTAACTCTCTCTCTCCATTGCTTGGGGTCTAATGTCTATAATGAATCCCTTATGCCATCCATGGGGGTTTTGCTTCTCTGACCATACCCTAATGGATTCAGCCTTCCAGGTGTTGCCTGGGTCAGAGAAAGTCAAGCCAGATACCACCTGGGTAACTACATCCCATATTGATTCCCAACGCACAGTAACAGGTATCTTGAGAAGTGGATCCTTGGCCAAGGTAGATGGGCAGTGTCGTGGTGTTTTCTAATGACAAGGGTGTTGCCAAATCCAGGCAAAAATAAAGGAATCTGTCCTCGCTACAGTATAGCTTTCCTCTCAGGTCATCTCTTTGCTTTTACCGCCTCCAAAGAAGACAGTTATGTGCTAGTCACTTACGAATGATGATCAAGTCACACGGTGTAACTGGATAGCCCTATGGAATGGTTTTCAAACATTTGGACAGATCTCATAGTACCAGATGATAGAACTGTGGTCACTGGGTTTGAGTTTTGGTACCTGTGGCTGGATCGTGCAGGCCACTTGGTCTCAATAGTTGATCATTTGTTCTGTTACTTTCGTTGTATAAGAGAGACCTTCAGATCTACTCACACCAAAGCCTTGGTTTCTGCACATTCATTCTGAGCCTTTCACACACAGTAGTTCATTAGTATTTGCTCATTTGTTTACTCCACAAATGGATGTGCGCTGGGTGCTGGCATAGATCTGTGAACAAAGCTAAACAGTCCACCTCATGGATGTTTACATTTTACTTGAAGAGACAGACATTAAACAACTGGCTGCCAGTATTTAATTATAACTGTGGTAAATCCAACAAGGGAGAAGTATTAGGTGGTAAGAGAGTGTCTAAACCAGCAGATCTGAGCTTAGGGGTCAGGGAATAGTAGAAATCAAGTCCTGGTGAGGGGCCGGTAGAGCAGTGGGCAGACCCTGGCCAACAGTTCACCAGTACACATCCTGACATCCAGAGGTGGATGTGGGACAGGGGCGTGCCGGGTCATAGTTAGTATCCCAGCATTTGCCAAGAAGACCAGATAAGTCTGAATAGCCTCTGCCCTGCCTACTACACACCCTTCAACCTCCAGGCATCAGGTCAGCAGTCCAGTACCTTCAGATGATGGCTTCTGACCTGACTTCTGAGAGGACTAGGTGCCCACAGCCTAATTTCCTGACACGTGAAAAGAGAAGAGTGTTTCAGGACATCTCTGTTTCCATAAGGAAATTGTTGCCCATTTAGCTTGAGAAGCAATAGCTTCTTAGAAGAGAAGAAAGGGAACCTCAGTGGAAAAAGAAACTACATTTGAAATTCAATAAGAAATTTCTCAAACATGATTCTCCTTTTTTAGAAAAAGTGTATGGTAACTTAGCATTTCAACTTCTTCTCTGGATTCTCCCATCTGCCTTTGTTCCTTTCCCTCATCCCTCCACAGGTCTGACCAGAGTTGTTCTTGCCAGTAATGGCAGCAGCTGGCATATCTCTCAGCTGCCCATCAGGGATGGGAGTGGTTTATTTCCCTCCTTGTAGCAGTCTCAGAACTAATCTGCAATCACATGTACCCCGGCACACAAGGGAGGGGTTAACTGGCTCCTTCCAGCTAAGTGGGGGTGGGACAGGAGTCTGGGGGCGGCAGGCAATGGGGAGGTGTGCACAGAGTATCCAGGAGCTTTGTGCTTCTGTGAGAAGAGCATGCAATTAAGCAGGTAGGTGCATTTGCCTTTTTAACATTTATGCAGTTAATTGCTCTGACTTTTTCCGTCTTCTGGCCTTGTGCTCCTAATATGTAATCTAATAGCTTTTTTTTTTTTAATGGCTGGCACCTCAAAGACCACTTTTTGCATGTTGATTAGACTTAGAATGTTTTGGGTTTTTTGCTCGTCTGAATCCAGGAATCTGAAAGATAAATGTTTTCTCTCTCTGCTTTTAATTTTTTTGTTTAACTGTTCATCCCCTAGGCCTCCCAGTAACACTGGATGCAGGAGACAGTACATTGGCAGTGAAAAACAAGCTGAACCAGTTGTAGTTTTAGATCCTGTTTCCACATATGAACCCCAAACCAAAGACCACGTCGCTGAAAAAGATCCAACTCAACACAAGGATGATGAAGGTGAAATTAAACCAGAATACAAAGAAGACAGTGTTGAAAAAATAAGAGATACAGACAGCTCCAACTGCTGATCCATAAACCAGAAGGCGGATATGTTCAGAAGTCCTTTTTAACAAGCACATGCTTTAGTTTTGGTGTATTGGCAAGGGCTATAGACATTCTGTTCTTGTCACTGTATTCAGAGTATAGGTTCTCTTTTGATGTCACTTTTGTAAGTTCACTTATAAATATAAGTAAGCTATTTAGCAAAGTACACATTCTTTATAGTTTTTTTAATCTTTATAGGATAAGATTTTTTTCTAGTTACTGTATTAAGTGTGACTTCTTTTAGAAGTTTACAAAAAATTCATGTTATCTTTTTAGGTAATGTGCATACCACTAATCAACTGTAATGATGAAAGTTTGCAGCACTTGTGTATAATTGGATAAACAGAAGTGACTAGCTTAAGGTGATTTTAAAAGCCCCCAAAGAAGCTTCTGTTTTGGGTCTGATCCTTTTTTGATGGAGAAACTTCAGTAGCATGGAAATTGTTAGGCACTGTGGCATACAAATTACTTTCTAGGATATACTGAGATAAGCTTAAAATTCAGGAGCTGATGTCAAACTAGTAGTCCCATACCCAGTGTTAATTACACACATTATTAACTGTGGGATGAAAAACACATACTATTGATTGTGTCCAAAGCCTCCCAAGGACTTTGGAGGGAAGGCTCTAGTGGCCAGAAGGCAGAATTGAGGTAGAAGTCCAAACCCTGAATTTAATAGAGTATTATCTTGGTAAACCGTGTGTTCTGTGCTGTGAGTTAATTGTGTTTTCTCATGGACTCATGTGGCACAAGGACCATATTTTATCACAGTTCTTATGTACAGTGGAGATGGGTGACAAGCATACAATTGTCTTGCTTCACTGCTGTTCTACATTACACAGGTTTGTTGTTCCTTTTAAAGAAATTAGGTGGTAGTCTCTAAAAATACAATGTTTCAGTCTACCACAGTGAATAAATAGACATGTAATCAGGGATTTAAAAAAAAACCTTATGCAGCTTTTCAAAGTTGATTGTTTCCAAACTGATGTTTGTTTAAAATAAGTGGTAATGTACTTGAGTGCATTTTTTTATGACAGTGATTCAGTAATGGTAATTTTACTATTAAAGAAAGTGAAAGGTTTAGTTTTGTTAGCATAGCTCAGCATGAAGCTGTCAGGTGTTTCTCACCTAAGGGCAAAAGAAAATGATAGTAATAATTGCAGTAGTTGTATTTTATTTTTGCACGTATGCTAAACATAGGCTTGAAAAGGTGGATAGGCAGGTAAATGTACTTCCTAAATTTGGAGATAATTATCTTTCTGTAGGCTCGTTATGCTTGATTGTTTCCATGTTCTTCCAGTGATGATTTTACAGTTACTTATCAGTTTACTCATAGGGAATTATAATGTAATGTTTTTCAACTGTGATTTCCCCTAATTGAATAATACTGCTATATGATATACTAACTACAAACTGCATTAATTCACTTAAACAAGTTCTGTTATGCTGTGATTTGAACTCTCCTCACCACACTTATTAAAAGTTTCCCTTATTAAAGGTCAATTGTGGTTATTGACATTTTTGGTTTAGTTCCCCAAACTTGACATTCTTTAATAGGAAAATTGTGTAAGACTTGATAACTTTAGTAATTTTTAATAATCCACAAAATGGTTTATTTTGAGGAATTCTATTCTTTGTTTCTTCCTGCTTTCTGCATTCCTGTGTCTGTTATCAGTCTGATGGCATGTGTCTTACACATATTTAGGAATATAAAAATATGTACACTTGTCATTCCATATTTAACCACACACCCTTTCCAGGGTAAGAAGTTAACCATTTGTGAAATGTGTTAGCTGGACCAGGCAACATTTAGTCACTGGTACAGTATTTTGAAAGTGTTCTTGCCTTTTCTGAGCTGCTTATTTCTTCACCAACATCACAAAGCATTTAAAATTAATTTGCTAAAATTAATTCTAGCATCCTTTTGTATCTGAGATAGTCTCACATAAACTCCTCACCTACAGTGGTTTCAGCAGTTGATCAGTCCTGTGGAAATTCTGATTGGAGGGAATTAACAGGGCTGTAACCATCCCGCCTTGATTGGCCTGAGTAAAAACAGATGCGTGTTTTGGCTCTGGCTACTCGCCGGTAATTCCTCCTTCCTTACCTGTTTTGTTAACAGTAAATGTTTGTTAGAAATGGCGTAGTACAGGTAGAGATTATTGTTAATCTTTCAGACCATTTTTAGGTTGTATGGTAGGTATAGTATATAGTCTGTATCACAGAATCTTAAAAACAAAGTTCGGATGATTTTTATAAACGCACACTATACATGTTTAATCACTTTCATCGTGGAACAGCTTCAGCTTATATGGCAATAAGTTGTGGAGAATGGATAGCCGTCTCTTATCATCACTGACCTTAGGAAGATCATCAAGCAGCCCTTACTTAAGGACTGCATTTGGTTTGAAGTTTCTTCGGAGCACTAACATTTCCCAGTCCCACTGCCATTTTTTAATATAGGGTATGATGAGTTTCTTTCATCTCTTTACATGTAATTCCATATATATATATATATATATATATATATGTTTTATATCTATTATATATCCTTTAACATATATGTAGAGAGAGAGAAAATATATAAATAGAAACAGTGCTTATCACTTTCAAAAACTTGAAATGCTACACATCCATTGGTGACCCCAATCCTCAAGTAAGGAAAAGGTGAATAGGCTGTGCTCAGCGCTGAAATTAAAGTGTTACTTGGTTGAGGTAATAAATCACCTCTTTGGTTAATTTAATGTAGTTATTCAGTTATTAACTTGGTTGTACCTTTTTTCTCTAGTTTCATTCATTATAATTTTTGTCACATTTCCAGGGCATACTCTCATACGATCTCCCATATTTCGTGTGTGTGTGTGTGTGTGTGTGTGTGTGTGTGTGTGTGTGTGTGTGTACATGTGCAGAGGCTGTCGGAACACTCATCTGTTGTTTATTGCTAAGCATCAGGAAAGGCAGTAGCAACAACAAACTGTGACACAGTTCTCCCAACTTAGAGTGATACCAACCAGTTCTCCTGCCCTGTGCTCTGAGAGAATCTGCCACTGAGCCTATTTTAAATCACTGCTTTTACAGTAAGGCCTTGGCTCTGCCATAAGGCCATTACCTTCCCCTCTTAGTACTCTTCAAAAGGAGAGGTCCTCAGTATGCTTAGTAAAAACTTATAGAATATATCAGAAATCTAAACTTAGCCAACTCTCCCACAGGTCAGTACATAGCAATTTATATAATTTGGGGGAAAGACAAATGGTAACAGTTTGAACAGAGAATCTAAATCATATAAAGCAGTTGGATATTATTATATCTATAGGTATGTGTTTGAATATGTTTATTTCTGGTCATCCTCTGCTATAACCCGGATACTGGCTTTCAGAAGAGACAATTCAGCCAATCTGTATGTTGCATCATTTTTAATTACCTACTAGATTCTGTAGTAAAAATGATTGGGCATTTAATTGCTTTAAGAATATTCATTCATTCATTGATGGGTTTACTCACTTATGCTCATTCTTGTTCCAAAAAGGATCTAAGGAGACCCCCAAAGATATAAATGATAGATGAACAACTAAAATCTAGAAAGAGATGGGAATCAGAGAAAAGGGAATTAAGGGTAGGAAAGTGAGAGGAAGCTATTTGGCTCTTAAAAAATCCGTGAAACAGAAGATGTACACCTTCCTGGCAGAGAGAGCTCCTAGTGTGAAAGATTTTTTTCAGAGATGTTCTGACTTGTAAAGTATGAGGTGTTTGAACTGAGTGTGGAGTTGGTGGCAAAAATATTGTACTCTTTTACTAGGTCATGACCCCCCAAAATGGACAGGAGAGCTCGTATACAAACAAGATCCCCATAGAAATGTGATGGCCAGAAGACAAGGTTCACAGGTATAATTCGGGGCAAAATACTATCTCTGTATTTCACCAAACAGTGAAATTAAAAGAAGAAAAAGCACACGAGTTAGTGAAGTTTTAGAGCAAAACCAAAATGAAGACATACTTGAGATCTCCCAGTCTAATAATACCAGTGGTGTGGTTGTCAGCTGGGGTGTGTGCAGCCCGTCTGGAAGACACTCATGTTTTGGCTGATTGCTCCACAACTTCTGTGGCGAAGATGGGCTCTGGGGGCTCAGGCAGCTCACCAGCCATGGCAGCCTTTTCAGCTTCCTCATTCAAGTAGAAAAATGTGTGTTCTTCACTGAAACCTATTAAAAACAACAATAAATTTTACTGTCTAATCCAGTGGTGCCAATTTTGACGTTCTTTGTTACATGCTTTAAAGGAGATCATCTTTAGAACTGTCCAGAGGTGTCACATCACCATTAGGAAGGATTCTAGAACCACCTTAAAGTGGGCATGTCATTGTTTATACATGAACTGCAATACACTTGTTGAGTTTGCAGTGTACCCTTAGACAACATTCTGGAACATTTGGTTTACAGCAGACTTTGGGCAGAGGCCGAGCAGCAAAGGATAAGAGGAAGATAAACTAGAGGAAAGGCTGGTACTCTGCGTGAGACAGACCATTGCCAACTGACTATTCCAAGGTAAACCACTGAGGACTTAGCCTATTCCGGTCAGGTTCCACATGTTTCCGGGCAGGGACAGTGTTTTAATGGCTGAGCTTTTGACAAGATTTCCTACTCAGTCTCTCAGTGCAGTGATTTGGTTTTCCAGTTTTTTGGTCCCCTTCTTATTTATTGACCACTGCCAATGTCAGTGAAATCCTCACTAATCTGTTAATCCATTCCGGAATGCTCAGGGCTGGCACTGTCACCAGGGAGGGGCTGGGCCTCCAGTCACTAGAGTCCTTTTGATGCCCTGAAGCAGCTGTTTCCCTTGTGGTGAAGTCTGGCTGGAAATGTGATAGGTCATTGAAGGAACCTAAAGCTTCCACAAGTCAGGATGACAAAAAAATAATCAGACTGAAATGTAGGAACAGTATAATTTTACCTATTTGAAAAAACAAGCCTTCATGTTGTAACACACTAAACAATACAAAGTAACTTTTGACTGCCCTCGCATGACTTAGAAATAGTCTCCCAATTATATCTTTGTTTTCTAGAAAACAAGGTCATTACCTATGTTAAACGTGACAAATGAATAATTACTATTTCTCTTGGTCACTTTTAAAAAAAATGCCTATTACTGAGTCACAAAGTAGGACTTCCTTGCTTTCATATTCAATAATTGGTATGTTCCATAATACATTCTATAATACATCTATCTCATTTTATAGTTTCATTTATGGTATACAAGTATGTCAACACTGCTTAATTAACGTAACTTTTTTTTTTTGCAGTGTATCAATTCTATTTTAAAATACAAAATAGTGTCAGAATTTGAGACAACTATCAGTCTCTTTAAATGTCTTGCGTGCTTGTTTGGCTGCCGCAGTCAGTGATACAGAGAGTAAGAATGTGTATTTGGGGTGTTGCTCTCCAGTTAGCCAGTACATGAGGCGCTTCTACCCATGCAGACTTACGAAGTTTGATGTCGTAAATGATTGGTTCATCTCTCTTGAGACCATAGCCTTTCCAAGGTACATTAAATTAACATGCTATCTACTTGAGTAAAACGAGTTGTTGCCAAGAACCACCAGGAAAACATCCACCTTTAACTTCCCTGGGCTGTGCAGAAAAACCTTAAGTATAATTTGGACCGTAACAAAAGGTAGGCTTGGAAATTCCAATCAATTAAGTCTATTGAAAAGCATCACACAGCCTATTCATCAAGATTAGGGCTAGAGTTTTAAACATTCAGGTAAATAGATAATCCATTAAGAAAACAATACACGTGGCAAATGCCATCCTAGTTTTGTCAGCACTTATTTATAGTCTTTGGATTTCCCTGCCCTCCTGCCGAGAGACTTCTATTCCCCCATCTCCCAATCTTTGTTCTCTTATTCATGGCTAAGCGAAACTAAGCAAGAAAGCAGCACATACCCAGTGTTCCATTCTGGACAAGTTCTTCCTCTATAGTAAAGAGGCGGTTGTACTTAGTCACCCGTTCGCCACGAGAAAGACCTCCCAACTTGATAAACTGGACACCAAGTCCAACGGCCTAAAGAGGTGGGGGAACAGCTTATTTTAAATGGAGTCATTTTATTTTGCTCAACTACAAACAGTTCTTGAGGGAGAAAGGACACTGCCCCTGTGTGCTGTTTTGTTTTTACTCTCGTTAATTTCTCATTTTGTTACATGAGTAAAGTGGCCTGCTTATAAGCTGAAAGTGTCAGAGGTAAAGAGATAGTGTGACTGTACATCAGATGCTCTGCTAGTCATGTAAGCATGCTGATTTTTATCTAAGAACATTCTGGCCTTTCTTACTTCATTTTAGGAGGTAAGAGTGCAAGTGCACACCCAGTCATTTAAGTGTGCTCGTCATTTTACCAGGACTTCAATTTTTCTTCTTTTCAAAAGTTCAAAGATTTGCTGTCTGGGAGGAAGAAAGTCTTTTTCATAAAAGGTTACGTGACTTTCTCTGCCAAAGACCGCCTTTCTCTGAAATACCAATTTGGGATAAAAGCAGTGTTTTGGCAATTCTGCAGTTGACCGGTTTTCAGCACTTACCAAATCGACAAGGCTGTCATCAGACGACTCTCCTTCTGCACTTCCAAAGACAGCGATGTGCTTCTTACCTGTAAGCAGAGGAATTCTTTTCAGTTTTAGATGGTATGGAAACAATCATCAAATATATGAGCCTCTGGGATCAAAATTTAAAATTTGCCAGAGATTTAAAACTGCGAAGAGTCAATTATTTGACCACCTGAGAATTCTAACCCAAACGTTTGCATTTTTATTACCCTGATTTTATTTGTTTACCCCTTTGTAGTAGTTTAGATGATAAATACTAAATGAATGCCATGTTTCATCAAATTTAACATACCGTAAATTGTAAGAGGCACCATTATTACCGCTGTAGAGGAAAAATGCTCAAATTAGACTGACGCATTTCTAAGCTGTAAGACACAATTCAAGGTCAATCATGTTCAATGTGCAACTTTGAGTCAAAATATACAGTAAGTGCAAGGGCGTCATATGCCTAAATAATGGATTTCACAATTCATGTAAAATTTTATTCAAAGGAATCTGTCGTTCTGAATGTTGACTTATTAGGAAAGCAGTGTTGATAGTATTTAATCAATCACTTGAAGATCTCAAAACCCCTTAAAATTTGCACAGTCTACAAGACTGCAAGCCAAAGTTCTTCCTATGGTGACAGAGTTGTGTCTTACAGGCAGGAGTTAGAGCAGCACTCTGGAGTGGATGACAGAATGGCTGCTGAGAGGTAGGCCCAGGAGGAAAGACCAGGCCCTGGGGCATTCCATCCACCACCTGCACGCCACCCTGCCTGGGCCGTAGACCAGGGCAGCCTGCAGGCTAAGGGACTACAGGCATTTCATTCCATCCTCTGGCACCAGCCCAGGCCCCTGGCTGCCAGGCTCGCTCTGAGTCCTGCTCCAGGTCTGAGACCAGCCTGCTGCCTAGTTCCTGAGACCCACTCACGATATGCATGTTTCAGGCCCTGTGCATAAGTGAACAAGACTCCCATGAACTCCTGGGAATTTACAGTCTAGTGGAGGATACCAGACATTAAATAGCCTACAAGTAATTGTGACCAGTACTACAATTGAAAATATAGGATAAGAAAGGTTCAGAGCAGCCAGTGAGGGGTGGGGGAAGTCAGGGAAGGCATATAGATATGAAGAGGTTTCATTTAAGGCAAAAAGACCTGAAGGAATAGTTAGCCAACTAAATGGTACAGGGCAAAGCATTCTAGGCTGAAGGAACAGCATGTTCAAAGACCTCAAGGCTGTAAAAAGTTTGAAACTTTTGAGGAGTTGAAAAATAGCCAGTATGGGCTAGTGATTGAAAAAAAATCACTGTGGTGTCGTGTGAAGCTGAGAGGGCTGTGGCTTCAGCCACCTGTTTGCGGTAGCCCTCCCTGAAGGGGAGGGCCCCCGGGCAGGGCTGTTATTGGAACATTATGAAGTGAATCAGTAGTAAGCTGCATTTTGTTTTCCAGCACCAAATCACTCACAAATGGTTGGGGTGTTTTTTTCTTCCAAGATTTATTCCATGCTTTTTATTAACTGATATACTGCATATTTAAGTGCATTATGAGTCTTTCAGAGCTATACTTTTTACTCACTGTCAATAAGATTGGTCATTTCCACCAAGTCAGACATCGTAGTTTGATTTGTGTGTTTTACGATCAGCCCGCTGCATCTGAGGATGCCGATGTTCCCATCCTCTAGAAGTTTAGAGATGCTTTTGGATGCGGTGCCTGCAATTATGTAACACTTGGAACCAAGAGCATTGTAGGTGCTGTCCCACTGTTCAGAGTCCTGGGTAAATATTTAAGAATTGATCATTACAATGTGTGGGACATCATCACAAAACGACAGGAATCATGCAGCACATAATCAGCTATACACCTTTTTGAGACACACGAAACAGGGGTAGGGGGCTTGGTTTGTTTGCATCTGTGGCTTCATGTTGCCCGTACCACAGCCACACAAATTAACAAGCTTCATGGAACAGCAACTTAGAGTGATTAAATTTGAACTTGAAGAGCTAGTGAATAAAATGTTAATACACATTAAATGCTATTCTCCACATTAATTCTGATGTCCTTCAAACACAGGCTCTTCCTACCCACTGTGTTAACCATGATGCTGCTGAAGACTGGTTGGTTAGGAGATTTTAGTGTTATTTCTGGTAAAAAGCCAACTGAAGGAAATGAGCCTGCAGGAACATAGACCCTCATTCCCAGCACCCTTATTTTTTATTGGTGAGACCACCAAATGATATGAAATGCTCATTATTTAAATAGATATATACAGTCTTCCCAGCCATTGTACCAGATTTCAACCTGTCCCATTAGAACAGGCCATATAGGTACATCTTATCACATTAAAAAGAGTTGTGGCCAGAGCCTCGGGACAAGAAGCAGAAGATAGGTCTGGCAAGATTAAAGAACTAGGCTCAGCATCTTCCACAAGCGCTGGGTTGTAGCACAGGCTGTGAAAGGAAAGATGGGACTGAGAGAGCCTGGGGCTCCAGTAAGATCCAGCACTCTCTTTGTCCCTCAAATTTAAATAGGTGAGTTGTCTCAAAGAGGGTACCTGCTCACTATATCTACTGGTTCTCAAATGCATAAAATCAAGAACGTAAGTTTTGGGGCTTCCCTGGTGGCGCAGTGGTTGAGAATCTGCCTGCCAATGCAGGGGACACGGGTTCGAGCCCTGGTCTGGGAAGATCCCACATGCCGCGGAGCAACTAGGCCCGTGAGCCACAACTACTGAGCCTGCGCGTCTGGAGCCTGTGCTCCGCAACAAGAGAGGCCGCGATAGTGAGAGGCCCGTGCACTGCGATGAAGAGTGGCCCCCACTTGCCACAACTAGAGAAAGCCCTCGCACAGAAACGAAAACCCAACACAGCCATAAATAAATAAACAAATAAACAAACAAATAAATAAACGTAAGTTTTGAAGTTTAAGTGGGTTAGGAAGAGAGAGTTCTATGGCACATAAACAACCCTTGTCAGATGCATTAGTGTGAATAAATCAGAAACCTCAATATCTCACAAGTTTTAAAAATATGGCTTTGTAACTTCTATGCATGCATAGTAACTGGATTTAGGTTTAAAAAACATTTGGCCTAGTTGAAGTCCTGTTTCCGTGAGCACTTGGAAATGATATGTGATTAACCTATGGAAGCACCAGCTAGCACATTGGGCTCGCCTGCCATCAGTCAGGCTGCTTGTAAATACACAAGTATTCCTGAAGTGCTGGGGGATACTTGTTTCATTCTGTAGACAGGCACACTCCTATGTGTTTCTGCTATTCATTTGCTTAGTAAGTGCCTTTTCTCATAAATGCCAAAATAAAGCAACTCAGCCTCAGCCCAAATTACAACACATTTCAAATCTACAGATCTAAAAGGAAGATTTTATTCTGTTTTATTATAAAATTCAAGTTGAATCCTATTACCTCCTTCCTGAAAGGATCAATTAATGCAATAATTGAAGGGAACTTGTTGATTAGCTCCACATACAGGTCAACCATCTCAGCTGCATTTTTGTAGGTTCCCATCATCACTTCATACTTTCCTTTACTCTGATAAGTATAAGGAAGATATTAAAGAATAAATGATGAATTCTTCAAACATTAAAGATGTGATTCAAATTCATTTTCATTCATTTCATATAAAAGACTGCAAACAGATTATTTCCAGGCCACATTCACCTGAGAAATCTATGCATTTTACTTTAAATATCTGTTAAATGTCAACCTGGGAAAATCAAGTCAGCATTCCTCTGGATGCCCCATAGATCTCTTCCCACTGACTTCAGATGAAGCCTTCTGCACAAAAAAACGAGTAAAGAGAAGGAGGGGAGTAATTTCTTACTTAAGTTTTATAACGTGGTGCCAGATAGTGCTTGGATAGATGGGCAATAACATAAATTCATAAACAGAATAGCAATGCAGACCTGCCTACTCACTAGAACTACCATCGTTCAGCTCACAATGAATGAATAGCTTGTTTCCTTTTCTGCGAATATTCTAAAATTTGAAAGCGGGGCTAAGTTTTTGAGATACTAACAACCAATATGAAATGTAAAGAGACTTATGTGGAGGCAAACATGCAAGTTCTAGTAGTAACAATATTGTTTTGAAAGTGGAGTTCTAGTGCAACCCGTTCATTGAAGTCTAGAACACCCCCAAGTCATTGAGCATAGGAGTAACCGAAGCTGGAGGATCTAGTGTAGTCTCTGCAAACACAGCACCCTTATGTCCAGTCCAAGTCTGTGTCCAGGGATGGCACCTGGGATATTTAGGTACTGGGAGGAAGGTGGAACGGACCAGACTGGCTCTTTGGTTTATTAATGCCTTCCTATTGCTGCTAATAGAATGGATTCCATTGGAATTAAGCAGGTTCCTAAGAAGTCCATCATTGAAAAGACTCTATACTTCTTTTCACGTAAAATATAGCAGCAAGAGCTCTCAGTTTCTATACTGCAAAACGTATGCCATCCTATCTTGTCAGAGAGGAAATGATAATGATTTTGAACTAACATTGTAAGAATTATCTGATACCAAGCTAAAGCATTTTACTGAATATAAGCAATAAATACCCATTCTAGTTAACACTAGCAGTCAGTATTTTCATAATTCTTGGTATACGTTGCTGATGAAAACATGCAATTATTTTTCTTACTGGTATGCCTAGGAACCAATCATTATGTGAAGAATACGAAATTACATTAAATATTCCTTTATGTGCTTAGTTTCTTTAGGAAAGTAACTTTTAGAAGTCAGCTGAAACTTAGGTTTCTTATATACTATTCAAGATTTCCTTTGAAGTTAAAAGAATCACAAATTAAAGTGGAATTGTATTTGGTCATGTGCCCTGAATTTGATGTTAATTAGTATTATTAATTATTCTCCAAAAACTTCAGTAACTTGGAAATACTTTTATATTTAAAAAGTGAGAGAGGGCAGACAGCAGAAGCAAGAAGAACTACAATCCTGCAGCCTGTAGAACAAAAACCACATTCACAGAAAGATAGACAAGATGAAAAGGCAGAGGGCTATGTACCAGATGAAGGAACAAGATAAAACCCCAGAAACACAACTAAATGAAGTGGAGATAGGCAACCTTCCAGAAAAAGAATTCAGAATAATGATAGTGAAGATGATCCAGGACCTCGGAAAAAGAATGGAGGCAAAGATCAAGAGGATGCAGGAAATGTTTAACAAAGACCTAGAAGAATTAAAGAACAAACAGAGATGAACAATACAATAACTGAAATGAAAAATACACTAGAAGGAATCAATAGCAGAATAACTGAGGCAGAAGAATGGATAAGTGACCTGGAAGACAGAATGGTGGAATTTACTGCTGCGGAACAGAATAAAGAAAAAAGAATGAAAAGAAATGAAGACAGCCTGAGAGACCTCTGGGACAACATTAAACGCAACAACATTTGCATTATAGGGGTCCCAGAAGGAGGAGAGAGAGAAAGGACCCAAGAAAATATTTGAAGAGATTATAGTTGAAAACTTCCCTAACATGGGAAAGGAAATAGCCACCCAAGTCCAGGAAGCACAGAGAGTCCCAGGCAGGATAAACCCAAGGAGAAACATGCTGAGAAACATAGTAATCAAATTGGCAAAAATTAAAGACAAAGAAAAATTATTGAAAGCAACAAGAGAAAAATGACAAATAACATACAAGGGAACTCCCATAAGGTTAACAGCTGATTTCTCAGCAGAAACTCTACAAGCCAGAAGGGAGTGGCATGACATATTTAAAGTGATGAAAGGGAAGAACCTACAACCAAGATTACTCTACCCAGCAAGGATCTTATTCAGATTCAATGGAGAAATCAAAAGCTTTACAGACAAGCAAAAGCTAAGAGACTTCAGCACCACCAAACCAGCTCTACACTAAATGCTAAAGGAACTTCTCTAAGTGGGAAACACAAGAGAAGAAAAGGACCTACAAAAACAAACCCAAAACAATTAAGAAAATGGTCACAGGAACATACATATCGATAATTACCTTAAATGTGAATGGATTAAATGCTCCAACCAAAAGACACAGGCTCACAGAATGGATACAAAAACAAGACCCATATATATGCTGTCTACAAGAGACCCACTTCAGACCTAGGGACACATACAGACAGAAAGTGAGGGGATGGAAAAAGATATTCCATGCAAATGGAAATCAAAAGAAAGCTGGAGCAGCAATACTCATATCAGATAAAATAGACTTTAAAATAAAGAATGTTACAAGAGACAAGGAAGGACACTACATAATGATCAAGGGATCAATCCAAGAAGAAGATATAACAATTATAAATATACATGCACCCAACAAAGGAGCACCTCAGTACATAAGGCAACTGCTAACAGATATAAAAGAGGAAATCGACAGAAACACAATAATTGTGGGGGACTTTAACACCTCACTTACACCAATGGACAGCTCATCCAAACAGAAAATAAATAAGGAAACAGAAGCTTTAAATGACAAAACAGACCAGATAGATTTCATTGATATTTTTAGGACAGTCAATCCAAAAAAAGCAGATAACACTTTCTTCTCAAGTGCACACAGAACATTCTCCAGGATAGATCACATCTTGGGTCACAAGCATCAGTAAATTTAAGAAAACTAAAATCATATCAAGCATCTTTTCTGACCACAATGCTATGAGATTAGAAATCAATTGCAGGGAAAAAATGTAAAAAACACAAACACATGGAGGCTAAACAGTACGTTACTAAATAACAAAGAGATCAGTGAAGAAATCAAAGAGGAAATCAAAAAATACCTAGAGACAAATGACAATGAAAACACGATGACCCAAAACCTATGGGATGCAGCAAAAGCAGTTCTAAGAGGGAAGTTTATAGCTATACAAGCCTACCTCAAGAAACAAGAAAAATCTAAAATAAACAATCTAACCTTACACCTAAAGGAACTAGAGAAAGAAGAACAAACAAAACCCAAAGTTAGCAGAAGGAAAGAAATCATAAAGATCAGAGCAGAAGTAATGAAATAGAAACAAAGAAAACAATAGCAAAGATCAATAAAACTAAAAGCTGGTTCTTTGAGAAGATAAACAAAATTGACAAACCATTAGCCAGACTCATCAAGAAAAAAGAGGGAGCGGACTCAAATCAATAAAATTAGAAGTGAAAAAGGAGAAGTTACAACAGACACCACAGAAATACAAAGCATCCTAAGAGACTACTACAAGCAACTCTATGCCAATAAAATGGACAACGTGGAAAAAATGGATGAATTCTTCGAAAGGTATAACCTTCCAAGACTGAACCAGGAAGAAATACAAAATATGAACAGACCAATCACAAGTAATGAAATTGAAACTGTGATTAAAAATCTTCCAACAAACAAAACTCCAGGACCAGATGGCTTCACAGGTGAATTCTATCAAACATTTAGAGAAGAGCTAACACCCATCCTTCTCAAACTCTTCCAAAAAATTGCAGAGGAAGGAACACTCCCAAACTGATTTATGAGGCCACCATCACCCCGATACCAAAACCAGACAGAGATACTACAAAAAAAGAAAATTACAGACCAATATCACTCATGAATATAGATGCAAAAATCCTCAACAAAATACTAGCAAACAGAATCCAACAACACATTAAAAGGATCATACACCATGATCAAGTGGGATTTATCCCAGGGATGCAAGGATTCTTCAATATACACAAATCAATCAATGTGATACACCATATCAACAAACTGAAGAATAAAAACCATATGATCATCTCAATAGATGCAGAAAAAGCTTTTGACAAAATTCAACACCCATTTATGATAAAAACTCTCCAGAAAGTGGGCATAGAGGGAACCTACCTCAATATAATAAAGGCCATATATGACAAACCCACAGCAAACATCATTCTCAATGGTGAAAAACTGAAAGCATTTCCTCTAAGATCAGGAACAAGACAAGGATGTCCACTCTAGCCACTATTATTCAACATAGCTTTGGAAGTCCTAGCCATGGCAATCAGAGAAGAAAAAGAAATAAAAGGAATACAGATTGGAGAAGAAGAAGTAAAACTGTCACTGTTTGCAGATGACATGATACTATACATAGAGAATCGTAAAGAGGCCACCAGAAAACTACTAGAGCTAATCAATGAATTTGGTAAAGTTGCAGGATACAAAATTAATGCACAGAAATCTCTTGCATTCCTATACACTAACAACAAAAATCAGAAAGAGAAATTAAGGAAACACTCCCATTCACCATTGCAACAAAAATAATAAAATACCTAGGAATAAAACTACCTAGGGAGACAAAAGACCTGTATGCAGAAAACTATAAGACACTGATGAAAGAAATTAAAGATGATACAAACAGATGGAGAGATATACCATGTTCTTGGATTGGAAGAATCAATATTGTGAAAATGACTATACTACCCAAAGCAATCTACAGATTCAGTGCAAACCCTATCAAATTACTAATGTCATTTTTTTACAAAACTAGAACAAAAAAATCTTAAAATCTGTATGGAGACACAAAAGAGCCTGAATAGCCAAAGTGGTCTTGAGGGGAAAAAAACGGAGCTGGAGGAATCAGACTCCCTGACTTCAGACTATACTACAAAGCTACAGTAATCAAGACAGCATGGTACTGGCACAAAAACAGAAATAGAGATCAATGGAACAGGATAGAAAGCCCAGAGATAAACCCACACACCTATGGTCAACTAATCTATGACAAAGGAGGCAAGGATATACAATGGAGAAAAGACAGTCTCTTCAATAAGTGGTGCTGGGGAAACTGGACAGCTACATGTAAATGAATTAAATTAGAACACTCCCTAACACCATTAGCAAAAATAACTCAAAATGGATTAGAGACTTAAATGTAAGACTGGACACTATAAAACTCTTAGAGGAAAACATAGGAAGAACACTCTTTGACATAAATCACAGCAAGATCTTCTTTGATCCACCTCCTAGAGTAGTGGAAATAAAAACAAAAATAAACAAATGGAACCTAATGCAACTTAAAAACTTTTGCAAAGCAAAGGCAACTACAGACATGACGAAAAGACAACACTCAGAATGGGAAAAAATGTTTGCAAACAAATCAACAGACAAAGAATTAATCTCCAAAATATATAAACACCTCATGCAGCTCAATATTAAAAAAACAAACAATCCAATCCAAAAATGGGCAGAAGACCTAAATAGACATTTCTCCAAAGAAGACCTACAGATGGCCAAGAAGCACATGAAAAGCTGCTCAACATCACTAATTATTAGAGAAATGTAAATCAAAACTACAATGAGGTATCACCTCACACCAGTTAGAATGGGCGTCATCAGAAAATCTAAACAACAAATGCTGGAGAGGGTGTGGAGAAAAGGGAACCCTCTTGCACTGTTGGTGGGAATGTAAATTGACACAGCCACTATGGAGAACAGTATGGAGGTTCCTTAAAAAACTAAAAATAGAATTACCATATGACCCAGCAATCTCACTACTGGGCATATATCCAGAGAAAACCATAATTCAAAAAGACACATGCACCCCAATGTTCACTGCAGCACTATTTACAATAGCCAGGTCATGGAAGCAACCTAAATGCCCATCGACAGAGGAATGGATAAAGAAGATGTGGTACATACATACAATGGAATATTACTCAGCCATAAAAAGCAATGAAATTGGGTCATTTGTAGAGACGTGGATGGAGCTAGAGACTGTCATACAGAATGAAGTAAGTCAGAAAGAGAAAAACAAATATCGTATATTAACACATATATGTCGAATCTAGAAAAATGGTACAGATGAACCAGTTTGCAAGGCAGAAATAGAGACACAGATGTAGAGAACAAACGTATGGACACCAAGGGGGGAAAGTGGCGGGGGTGGGGGTGGTGTGATGAATTAGGAGATTGGGATTGACATGTATACACTAACATGTACAAAATAGGTAACTGATAAGAACCTGTTGTATAAAAATAAAAATAAAATTCAAAAAAAAAAAGTGAATCACCAGCAGAAACTCGAAGAACCACATGTCTCGAAGGGCTTATCAAGTCATAGTTACAACTGACCCACTTTTTATGCTTGACCAATTCAGCATTCACCAACCAAATGAATGTACTCCGCAGAACATGCCAGTTTGTTAAATTATTTTTCAGTAGTTCTCATGATTTCAATGTAAGCAATCCATTTTAGTCATTTTTATTACAGAATTTCTATATATAATTATTGTGACATTTCTGTTAATTTTTAAAGTTATATGGTTATGTTATTGTCTGGTCATTAGCTAACTTGCCTTTCTCAACTCCAGTATATTTGGACCCCTCCCATGATACTAACTTAAAAAATAGGATTTCTTTGGAAATACGTACAGATAAGCTCTTCTTTTGAGTTCTAATTTAAAAACAAGGAGACCACAACAAAAAGTAAATGTTCTGGAGTGGAAACTTACATAGTCCATCAGTTCATGTGCAGCACAGTTGATGGCTAGATGGAGATTCGTTCCCATTTCTAGCCCCAGGTTCGCACAGATTCCTTGTATTAGGAGCAGTGGCTGCTCTATGGTGTCATAATTAATGGTTAAACAGCCAAGATGGGACATCTTGCCAGTGATCTGCTGCTTCAGGATCAAGAAAATCATGCACGTAAATATAGCACATTAAGGTTCTTGGGGCTTCCAGTGGTTGGCAGTTTGTAACCAGACACAGCTCTCCAAACATGAGGTCCTCTGATTCTCGATTAATCCTGCCCCTAGTTCCCACTCATCTCTGCATATTTTCGGGCAGATGATTGTCCTGCAGTATCTGGGAATAATTTTCTTACTCCCATGGTTTTCAAGTTTGACCTAGGAACACACTTTGCTCTCTTTAGTTGCCCATGTTATTATCTCTTTATTGGCTCTATCATTGTACACGGGCTCACCTGAGCCATAACCACCAGGTTGGTGACTCTACAGGCTGTCCCTGTAAATGTCTGTCCTGCCTGTCCCTAACGGCCTTCTTCCTCCAAACCTGCTCTTTCCTATGTTCCATTTTCCTTTAGAAGACTATAACTGTTAAAACTTAAAAATTTAACTCTCCTTCAGGAAAGGTTTTATTTTAAAAGGGATTGAAGACTTCAGCTAAAAGGATGCAGCACTGAGGTTGCATTGCAGTGGAAGAAGACTTGAGGACCCAAACGACCTCAGGGGAAAGGCAGCCATATGCTTCGATTGCAAGGTCAGCCTTGATGTGCCTTCATCATAAATTGTCACTATGCAATTTTAACCTAAGTTGAAGCAGTATCACTAAGGGGTGTGTGTGTGTACCAGTCTCAAGAGCAAACATGAAAGTAGGTATAAATATCCCATTTTTACTGATGATAGTACTAGTTAATTATAAGAACCATCCAACATTTTTAATGTCAGTGAGAGGAACCTTTTATTTGGCAAAGGAATAGTTGGGGAAATTTTTGTGTGTCAGTTAAGGAGTTTCATTACGGAGTCTTCAAAACTATGAAGGCATCACTTATTTGGTGCTTACTAAATGCCAGGTACCATTCTAAACACTTTACATAAAGTAAATACATTTACTCCTTACATCAATCCCGTGAAGCAGGTACCATTATGATCCCTATTTAAGAGACAGTTGAGTAACTTGGAACAGATTTTAATCCAGGTGGTTGAGCTAGAGTCCATGCCTCCAATTCTGGTGTGGCTGCCTCTCTAGAATCTACCATCTATCCTGTTTCTAATGGTGGGGGGGGGGCGGGGGGACTAGTAAAGCTGATCTCAGGAAGGGCTGATCTTGGTCTAAGTTTCTCAGAATACATCAGACAACCTGCTGGAATGAAGGGAACAGAGCTGAGATTTGCTACTTGTTCACCAGCCCCTGCCTCTCTTGGAAGGTCCAATTCTAGTATACACACCTGTCAAGGATTTTACTTACTGCTGTATCTGTTCATACATTTCTCTTCTCTCTCCCAAGTTTAAGGAGGAACTTAATTTTTTATCTCCACCAAGTCCTCTCCTTCCTTTCCTAGTCCTTCTTGCTGATGACTTCAACAGACCCTGAAGTCCCTGACATCCAGGTAGTGATTGCAGGGTTATCCGAGCAAATATCACACATGTGAGCAACCCTCATCCATTTGCATTATCTTCGGGGTTCTTGTTGGTTGTTCTAACTATATTGCTGAAAGTCAGGCATATAATAGGTGTATCTATCAGAGCGCCCACAGTCACCAAAGTGATGGACTGATCAAGTTCAGCTGGTCTCCTGAGGCTCTGCAGCCCATTTTCACCAGGCTTGTTTGCCCGACCCTCCTGGCAAAATCTGAGCTCTGGCAATGGTCCATCTGAAATGGTGCCTCAGTGCTTTTGGGGGACCAGATGAAGGAATTGCTATCTTTTTGTGCCTTTTCTTTCTTTCTTTGGTAGTATTAAAATTAAAAGCCAAAACATCCTATATGCCTTTGAGCTAGTATTCAGAGAGATTCATCTTCCCCAGCACTTCACCTAGAGGGTTTCCCATGTAATCCTATTAGTTATAAGAGCCTCTCCAAGCCCTCTGAGATTTCACTTGGCCAGACAACTGTAAGCATGATGGCCTGGCAGCCTGTTGCCAGAGAGGCGGGGGCAGAATGATATTCCAGCTCTGGGGGTTGCCTGGTTTAGTCCCCTTGAAGCAGCATCACCGTGTGATTTCCATTTGTGTTAGGCCCAGTTCTGGAGCAAAATGACTATGGAAGAGGGAAAGGGGCAGGGAATATAGAAATGAACTGTCATACAGAAGCATGGTAAACAAACACATTTACTTACTTGACCTCTTTTGCCTCCATTATGACCTTTTTTTGTCTCTGGTTTTGGAGGAGGGGACTGTGAGACAGAAGATAAAGACATATCACTTGTGGTTTTCAGACATGTGTGTGGCAGCAAGCAGAGCTTCAGGTCCTCTGGCCTGCCCACTGCTCTGGGGTTGAGCCAGTCACACTGCAAGTCTCACACACACACACACACACACACACACACACACACACAGGGATGATGCCAGCCACTCTTTAATTTCATAAACCTCAAACTGTTTCTCAAAATAGGCACATGTTCCCTTTAGTTCATCCTTACATTCTGCCTCCAATCACATGTATGAGGCATGGATACACATGTTCATGCATTTCTACTTATATAGGTAATTATTCACTTATCATGTCCTGACTCCTGTTGTGTGCAGGAACTCTTTTTTTTACAAGAGGATGTTAAGCCCCCTCCTTGTCCTTAAGGAATAACCACACTGTGGCATTTGCTTTTAAAGGCCCAACATATTGTTTTAAATATTCTCACAGTACAAACACCTTCTCTGGCAGGATGGGTTTGACTTTTGGAAGCAGCCCATGGTCATTAAATCTGGTGAATCTGGTGTGTGTAATGTCATCTGACATTAAAAGCAAAGATAATTACCAAAGACAAGCTTCCACAGTTTGGGTTATTGATGGCATACTGTAACAAGGATTTAACCTGTTAAAGGATGCACTTTAATGCCCGGCATTCATTGGCTGTATAAGCTGGGGCATGTTTGTCAAGAATCAACATGGTTCACACACACTCCAGTATATGCAAATACAGAAGTTATCCTGCATCTTTTCACTGTGGAGTCAGCTGAAGTTTCTATCCCTGGTAAAAATAACATAGGAAGAAAAGTGATGTGCCAGGCAGGAGAGATACAGTGGTGAACGACATACATAGGCACTGCCTTGGGAGCCATGGTCTAGTGAGGCAGACACGTGCGATGCAGGTAACAACCAGGGAGGAAGGGGGTGTGATGTCGAGTGCAGAGCAAGGGGACATCCTTTGCTCTTGTAGAAGAGTCAGGCAAGGGGACTCAGAAGAAGCTGATACCTCAGGGGCATGTGGGACTGCTGAACCCTCTGGGCCCAGAGCTGAGCCAAGAGCAAAAGCCTTAAAGCAGAGCTTTTCAGCCTTGGCACTCTTGATACTTTGTCTGGATAATCCTTTGCTATGGAGGGCTGCCTCATACATTGTAGGAATGTGTAGCAGCATCCCTGATCTCAGCTTTCTAGATGCCAGGAGAGCCCCACCCTCCAAGTTGGGACAACCCAGAACGTCTCTGGGCATCATCCCTTGGCAAAAGCACTCCCCATTAAGAACCACTGCCTTGATGACATGATACTATATATAGAGAATCCTAAAGATGCTACCAGAAAACTACTTCAGCTAATCAAAGAATTTGGTAAAGTAGCAGGATACAAATTTAATGCCCAGAAATCTTTTGCATTCCTATACACTAATGATGAAAAATCTGAAAGTGAAATTAAGAAAACACTCCCGTTTACCATTGCAACGAAAAGAATAAAATATCTAGGAATAAACCTACCTAAGGAGACAAAAGACCTGTATGCAGAAAATTATAAGACACTGATGAAAGAAATTAAAGATGATACAAATAGATGGAGAGATATACCATGTTCTTGGATTGGAAGAATCAACACTGTGAAAATGACTCTACTACCCAAAGCAATCTACAGATTCAATGTAATCCCTATCAAACTACCAATGGCATTTTTCACAGAACTAGAACAAAAAATTTCACAATTTATACGGAAACACAAAAGACCCCGAATAGCCAAAGCAATCTTGAGAACGAAAAGTGGAGCTGGAGGAATCAGGCTCCCTGACTTCAGACTATATTACAAAGCTACAGTAATCAAGACAGTTTGGTACTGGCACAAAAAAAGAAACATAGATCAATGGAACAGGACAGAAAGTCCAGAGATAAACTCACGCACATATGGTCACCTTATCTTTGATAAAGGAGGCAAGCATATACAGTGGAGAAAAGATAGCCTCTTCAATAAATGGTGCTGGACAGGTACATGGAAAAGTATGAAATTAGAACACTCCCTAACACCATACACAAAAATAAACTCAAAATGGATTAAAGACCTAAGTGTAAGGCCAGACACTATCAAACGCTTAGAGGAAAACATAGGCAGAACACTCTATGACATAAATCACAGCAAGATTCTTTTTGACCCAACTCCTAGAGAAATGGAAATAAAAACACAAATAAACAAATGGGACCTAATGAAACTTAAAAGCTTTTGCACAGCAAAGGAAACCATAAACAAGACCAAAAGACAACCCTCAGAATGTGAGAAAATATTTGCAAATGAAGCAACTGACAAAGGATTAATCTCCAAGACTTACAAGCAGCTCATGCAGCTCAATAACAAAAAAACAAACAACCCAATCCAAAAATGGGCAGAAGACCTAAATAGACATTTCTCCAAAGAAGATATACAGATTGCCAACAGACACATGAAAGAATGCTCAACATAATTAATCATTAGAGAAATGCAAATCAAAACTACAATGAGATATCATCTCACACCGGTCAGAATGGCCATCATCAAAAAATCTAGAAACAATAAATGCTGGAGAGGGTGTGGAGAAAAGGGAACACTCTTGCACTGTTGGTGGGAATGTAAATTGATACAGCCACTATGGAGAACAGTATGGAGGTTCCTTAAAATACTAAAAATAGAACTACCATACAACCCAGCAATCCCACTACTGGGAATATACCCTGAGAAAACCATAATTCAAAAAGAGTCATGTACCAAAATGTTCATTGCAGCTCTATTTACAATAGCCAGGACATGGAAGCAACCTAATTGTCCATCATCGGATGAATGGATAAAGAAGATGTGGCACATATATACAATGAAATATTACTCAGCCATAAAAAGAAACAAAATGGAGGTATTTGTAGTGAGGTGGATGGAGTTAGAGTCTGTCATACAGAGTGAAGTAAGTCAGAAAGAGAAAAACAAATACAGTATGCTAACACATATATATGGAATCTAAGGAAAAAAAAAAAAAGGTCATGAAGAACCTAGTGGCAAGACGGGAATAAAGACACAGACCTACTAGAGAATGGACTTGAGGATATGGGGAGGGGGAGGGGTAAGATGTGACAGGGTGAGAGAGTGGCATGGACATATATACACTACCAAATGTAAAAGAGAGAGCTAGTGGGAAGCAGCCGCATAGCACAGGGAGATCAGCTAGGTGCTTTGTGATCACCTAGAGGGGTGGGATAGGGAGGGTGGGAGGGAGGGAGACGCAAGAGGGAAGAGATATGGGAACATATGTATATATATAACTGATCCACTTTGTTATAAAGCAGAAACTAACACACCATTGTAAAGCAATTATACTCCAATAAAGATGTTAAAAAAAAAAAAAGAACCACTGCCTTAATAGAACATATTGATACATTTTACTATGTCAAAATTTGAAAAGAAAAAAAATCCCTATGACTGCATAAAATACAGTTAAAAGGCAGGCAACATGATAGAGGAAAATACGTATAACACGTAGAAAGGATTGAAGCCTTCACTGTAGAAAGAATTCCTAGATATCAGTAAAAGATGAACACAAATAAAAAGGGCAAAGAAATAAAGCAAACTGTAGAGTGATTTGTGCAGAATTTTATATGATTTTAAACACAAAACACTATATTTGTATGTGTGGTGTCTGTGTGTCTGTGTGTCTAAATACAAAAGAAAGGCTAGAAGACCACACTAAATTTTTAACAGCGGTCTAGAGTCCCTCTAGAGATGGGACTGGAACTGAGGGTAGTAGTGGCTGTGGGGTCCAGGGAGGCGGAGTTAGTACGGGGGGGACGGGGGACTAGCTCTACCAGTGTTTGAGTTTTCACAGGAACATTCATGAGCTACTTGTATGATTAAAAATCAATTGTATATTTAAAATTGTATAATTAAAAATCTGGAAGTCAGGACGATTGCAGAGAGCTCAGAGATCCTGAATTCCCTAATATTCTAAGCTGGACTTCTTCCACCTGCTCTGATGACCACCACCACTGTGTATTGTTCACTGCTGTGTCCGCTCCTGCTCTGAGCACATCGCATATATTCAGCTCGTTTACTCCTCACAATGTATCACACCCATTTTATAGACGACGAGGCTGAGGCAGAGAGGTTATATAATTGGCGCAAGGTCACACAGCTAGTAAGGGGCAAAGCAAAACCGTAACGAGGTCACGGTTAACTTGTCCAAGTCTGAGTCTCTGCAGGCTGGTCACCCATAAAACAGTTGTCCTCCTGAAAAGCACCCCGGAAACTGGCTCCAGGCTGGTGCTTAAAGCAATTCTGATCAACTGTAGGGCTTGGGCCCCCGCCACCCTCCCCCATCACATATTCTGTGCTGGCAAGATAGCACTGGAGCCAAAGTTCGTTTATGTCGCACTGAGATTATATCTCGGCCCCCATCCTGCTGGGGAAGGAGCTAGTGCTTCCTAATCATGTAGCTTAAAAGCCTCACACTAAATAAATATTGGGTCCTGGATCGGATCCTAGAACAGAGGAAGGACATGAGTGGAAAAACCAGTGAAATTCAAATTAAGTCTGGAGTTTAGTTATTAGTAATGTAGCATGTTGATTTCTTAGTTTTGACAAATACGCTATGGTAATGTATCCTGTTAACCTTGGGGGAAACTGGGTGAGGGGTATTTGGGAACTCTCTGCACTATCTCTGCAACTTCTCTATAAATGCAGTATTATTCCAAAATAAAAGACAAGGATTGGGTCCCTCAGCCCTGCCACATCATTGTGCATTACCCCAGTTAGAATATGATGGAACAACCTGGTGACTCATACAGCTGCCCCTCATACTGCCTTTGTGACTTTCCCCCTCAAGGGCTGCTCAGCCAAGGGTGCTTGTTTGCCCAACACCAGGATTCTAAGCAGGCACAAGTGACTGTGCCTTAACCATTATACCAAACTGCCTCTCACTAATCCTAGGGGCCAGATCCTTTCTTTCTTTGCAAATCCAAAGGGATGATCTTAGCATAGGGCCAGCTGCCTCAGAAATCAAAACAAGATTGTTAAGTTCCATTAGAAACTGGACCCATAGCCAATGAGGGAATGTGTCATATCTGTAACAACAATATTGATTCTGTTGCATAATGAACTATATAATTTGGTTACTAGAAGGTATATAAGCATCAGTTATTAGATACCATAGATTCTCTTTACATACCATTTCAATTGTTTTGTTAATGTGTTTCTGAATTTCCAGAAGCATGTCCACACCCTGTAAGTAGAATAAACATGATCTTCCACAACTGCAGTCTAGAATTTTAAACATAAAAACTTATACCACACACGGCTATTTCTAACTCAGAAAATCTGTAGGGTCCCTGATAATGCATTCTGGTTAGTGAATTACATATGGTCTACAAAATCAGAAGATTAAATGTTAATCTTCAGCCCTCAATTTTTATTTGGTTGAAAATGAATGAGAGGTTTTTCTTCCTCATTATCCTCTCTTCATTGTTCAGAACTGATTAGTTCAGTTGGTTGGATCAAGTTAACTTCATTCTCTTTCATGGTCTCCTGACCAACCTTCTTGCAATACATGTCACAGGTCATCAAGGGATTCTGCATGATAATGTTTGAATTAGTATAAATCCACTGTCACTTAGAAAGTAGAAAAATGTATTCTGATGATGGTGGGATCTGCATATGGAGACAGATGAAGAATGGCATGCCAAATGCTCTGGTACCCAAATAGCAGATATTAACTGAAGGAAAGATCCTGGTGCCAGGATCTGAACATGATCTGACAGATGGTGAGCCAGATTTAAATCCTAGTCTTCCAAAATTGATAGAAGTGGGTATTGACTATTCTCCCTAAAAAAGAATTCTTTATCATAAAGAAATTACCTTGAGATTTAAAAAAATGATTGTCACTAGCTTAGATAAAATATCAGTCAATATACTACCAGATGGGATGGAGCTTCCTGTACTTTTCCTGTAAACATCCACGGTAGGACACAAACGTTTAGTTCTCCCGAATGCCTAATTGGTAGAATAATTCATGAAGATTTAAAAAGGCATATTGACTCATTCATGCCACTGAAGAACAATGAGACACTAACAAACCTCTGAGTAGTAAAGATGCCACTTAGGATTCCTTCATTCCATATTCCATAAACACGCACTAAACCTCTCTTACGTGCCAGGCAATCTGCTAGGCCCTGCAGTTCCTACTTAACAGAAGGGCTGCTATGAAAGTGCCACTTCCTCTTGTTGCAGCCATAGTGCACAGACTAGTAAATTAAAAAATCTCAGTTGCCCCAAAGAATATCCTTCCAGCACTATCAAGGCCTGCAAAGTCACTCGCCCGTGGCTTCTCTGTCAGCCACTAGCATGAGTCACTGTTGTGATGAGCTGGAGATCCAAGGTGGTCTAAATTTGGTTCCCTTTCGTTTGAGGTCTTGTTTTCGTCCCACTTCCCTAATTTCCTGAATTTTTTTTTCTCATTTTATATTTAATTCCTATTCCCTTGGTGTCATAAGCCTTAGGAACATACACTAAAAACTCATTGATGATGAAGGTTTTTTGTTTTTTAAGAAAAGGTAGTTTGAGATAATGTAAGGTACTTGTTTAGCTGTTAATCCAGGATGGGGTATACAAATCACTTCTTTCATTAAATTCAGCTTGCCAGGTGATGACTTCCCGCAGCTGACCAGAGATACCATCAGGAGAGGTATAGTTAGCTTTGCTGGCTGATCCTGAAAAAGGGGAAAAGTAAGGGGAAATGAGAAACGTGGTTCATTCATCTTGAGATACTCACGGGTCCTTGTAAAGGAATGCAATGGGTACTAACCTGGTGGCGCTTCAGCAGTGCAATATTGAAGTATAGAGGATCATTGCCCAGCACGGCACTGGTTTTGGCAACAGCCAGTGACACAGCTCCTATGGCCATGCTGCCACAGAGTATGGGTTCAACAGGTTCTGGGGGTACAATTGGTTTTTCTGTAAGAGTATCCTTCCTCCCTGAAGAAAAAAGTATTGATAAAAGATTGCTTTCTAGAAAGTGTGACTATGATAAAACTATATATTTTTTTTAATGCTTTACTTATAGATGTGAAGGCCCAGCATAAAGAAAGGTTGAAAGCTGAGGCTGGCAAGAAAATATTCACCACTTCAACCCCTGAGAAGTTTCTGTCTGATGTCACTTACTACTCCCTAATGCTCAAATAATCCTTAGCCATGGATTTTGCCTAAGAAATTTTAGAACATTCAGTATTAAATCCTTCAACAGTCATGTGGGGCAGATATTGTTATCTCACCTAAACGGGGGCTTAGGTTCAAAGACTTGCCCAATACCTAACAGAAAGTGAATAGAGAGAGGATCTGGACAGTCTTTGAATTCCAAACCCTTTGTTTTCCTATGTCCCACCATCGCTCTTGCATACCCAGCTTCGTGTTGAATATCTCATGTGAATATCTAACTACTTATCTTGCTTGCCCACCCCAAACGGATGCCCTTTTCTATGAGCACTTCCTTCCAGATCTAACCATCCACCCAGAATCCTCACCCATCTTTCACTCTCACATATTCTCAGCCACCCCGTCTGATCAGGTACCACAGTGTCCGTAATAAATCTCTAGTTTTCCTCCTGTCCTCTCCTTCCCCACAGCTACCGACCTGAGTCAGGTAGGTAAAACAAGTGGAGTAAGATGTGTGAGCACCAAGCACATATTAAATGTTTAGCAAATTACTGTCCCCTCCTACTTCTTCCCTTCTTACGTTCCAAGTTCTATCAGTCAAAAGAAACCACCAAATGAACACCTATTGGCCGTCTCTACCTATGATTCGGTAGTGGTCATCCCCACCCTCCAGGAGAAGATTGGTCTAACAGGATTCTTCTGCCTTGGGCAACTCTCCTCCCCTCTCTGGGCCTCAGTATCTAAATCTATGAAATAAGAGACCTTGGCTTCACGATCTCTTTGGTCCCTGCTTCTTGTGCTGTCTTATTTAATGGAACCCACACTTATCTGGTGTTTAGTTTGTTCCCGGCATTGTGCTAGGCGCTGGCAGTGCTAAATTGAATGAGGCATGACTCATGTCCTCCAGGAGCACGTTGTAGTTGGACAGACACACAAATCACTGTTACAACAGCTCTAGCAGCAGCTCCAGAATTAACATACTGGAGGAGCTGAGGTTAGCCATATGTTGGAAGGCATGGAACAAAGGGCCACGATAACTTTAAGATTATTTGTCTTAAAATAGCAAGGTCTTCCAAAGATAAGTTTCATTAATATATTACCTATGACTGAGGAAATGTTGGTCATCCATATCAAAGGATATCATTAATCTTTCAAATATGGAGTGGCTTTTTGAGGAGCAGTGAAAGGTCTCCATGCCACCCTCCCCTTCCCTGCCTTGGGCATTGCCACTGTTCAGTGCACTCTGTTTACTAAGTGTTCACCTCTGGGTAAGAAATATTTTTATCTTACAAATAAAAATGGAGGGTGGGGTGGGGGAAAACCGTGCCCACCTCACACAGTAGCTTTAAGCAAGGAAGTGGCGTGGAGGATGGATGGTACCTGGTGGGACTCCAACCTAGGTCTGCAGCAGAGAGATTTGAACTTGGAAAGGCAGTCCAAGTTTCAGCCTTTCTTCCTCCACGTTTGTTACTAATGGTTCTGCAGGATGATAAGCCACCGACCTTGCTTTTGTCCTTTTTTTTTGGCTGGAGGTGGAGGAGGCGGTGGTGGTGTTAGAGGTGAAGGTGTAGGCACTGTGGAGTCTTCCAGGCTCTTTTCCAATTCTTTTCTCTCCTTATCTTCTTGTACTTTACTTTCAAAGAATGTCCTTAATGGTAAGAAAGTATGGCTTTACAATGAGATATTGAGAAATATCACTCGTAATTTTGGTCATGTTTTAGTGCTGACCCCAAAATGTTTCAATAGTTAACTCTGCTTTTTAAGCTACCTAAGAACAAATCAGCTTCAATTTCCAAGGCTTAAAAATGATGCTGTTATAAAACTATGTTCAAGAACTGAAAATCATTTTGGCCTGGAAATAAATGTTTAAAGATTTTAGGTGCTCACTTTTAAAATTATCTGAGCCCTGTTTGTTATTTTTCAAAGTAAAATTTGAAGATATAATTTGATTAAGGGCTATTGAATAAATGACCATCAGACTAAAAATGAGGCAAGAATAGACAGTGAAATATATAGCACTATGTGCAGGACTTCCTTTTCTTTCTTTCTTTCTCTTTTCTTTCTTTTTTTTTTTTTTTGAGGTGGGTGCTTAAAATGAACAGTTAAGAAAACTGTTGGGAAATCCAGCTTAGGTGCATCTATGTAAAATATCAGCTCCCCGGAATAAAAAGAGGCTAAAAGCTTCCACAGACAAAACAATAATAAGCCCCCCCCCAAAAAAGACATGGGAATCAGATTTGCATCAGATGCCAATGGGGCAGTGCCTTTAAAGTACTGAGAGAAATTGATTTCAAATGAGAATTCTATACTCAGCTAAACTGTAAACCACAAAGGGAAAGTACTGACATTTCCACACATGTAAGAACTCAAAAAATGTACATCCCAAATACCCTTTTCTCATCCTTACTTTTAAAGGTTGGAATCCAGCAATTTAAGAAAGAGGATGATATGGGATCCAGGAAACAGGAGAACAATGAAGGGATGTCTTATGGCATCTCTGTAGTAGGCCTAAAGAAGAACCAGTCAAGATGGGAGATTTGGGAGGAAAAACTCCAGGAAAAAAGGAATGTAACAGAATAGAAGGTATGACTGAGAGCTTGGGAAAAAATAAGGATGTGTTAATAGCAAATAACACCCTAGAAAAATGGTACAGATGAACTGGTTTGCAGGGCAGAAATAGAGACACAGATGTAGAGAACAAACGTATGGACACCAAGGGGGGAAAGTAGCGGGGGGTGGGTGGTGTGATGAATTGGGAGATTGGGATTGACATGTATACACTAATATGTATAAAATAGATAACTAATAAGAACCTACTGTATAAAAAAATAAATAAAATTCAAAAATTCAAAAAAAAAAAGATTGCCTAAAAAAAAAAAAAGCAAATAACACACACACACAAAGGACTAAGTGGAATAGCATTCAAAAACTGTAAGACAACCAAAAACTATTCAAACAAGTTTTTTATAAGGTCATGATCCAACTCTGAGGCAAACTAAAATGTGAAGTTATGCACAATTAAGCAAGTGATGAAGCTTAGAGAAAGAGAATCCAGTTGACCCTTCTTTGGCCAAGAGGGTTGTGGCATTGGACCCACACAAAAGGAAAAGTAATGCTAACCCACACTTGGTTAGGCATTGAAGAGTGCTCACATAGCCCTAGTAAACAGTTCCTTGGTTTTCACATTTTAGAGTCAACCTATGGGCAAGACCTGGAAGACTTGGTTGTGTCTGGAGGTCAGAACATAAGCATCACCCACTGGGGTATATAAAAGGATAAGAGAGGCTCATGGATGAGGGGGGCATGTGAGGAGGTGGGGAGGAAGAAAGGAGGACGTCTGGATTCTTAATCCTTTTCCTGAGAAACTTTTCACTGAATCCTAGGAAAGCTCTATGCATAAAAGAGGCCAAAAGGCCTTATGTAGGCTTACAAAGTAAAATTTTAATAACAGGGTTTTCAGAAGAAAAACAACATTTTATGCTAAATTTTGCTGCTTTAGCATATGCTTCTTAATTGACTTCCTGATTGTAGATGTGACAGACCCATTTCATTGGCAGGTGAAATGGAAAGAAAAGAGGTACATAGTTATACTGGACACTTACATTTCAAAGTGTGAAATTTACCTGAGCACCTGATCCACCTCAGCCTGGTTAGAAGGAGCTAAGCCCTGAAGCTCCTCGGTGATGGTTTCGTTGACCCACCGCACCGCAGTGCTGACGGCATCCGACCTTTCTAATTCCTCTGCTTCAACTAGCTCAGGTAAAGCGTTCTCGTGGACTTCGAAGTGAGTTGAGATCACCACAGAACATATATTCTGAAAACAATATAAACATGTTCTACATTTTCCCTACCTTTCACAGGAAATAGGAAATTGAATGTATCCAGCTTTTAAGGTACATGATATTTTATCACCAATTTCAAAGAGAAAATGAGAATCTATAATTTTCTTTGAGATATTTTTATAGCTATTGAAACATGATGGAACCCAACTTGAAGGAACGTTTAAAATTATTACCTTGTTAAAATACCCTTCTAAAAACCCTACATTGAACTTCATTTTTATCACTACCTCTCTAAAAAATAGCTAAAAGGAGACAAATTTAATCATAACTATTTTCATTTATGAAAATGAATTTTTCTTTATGTAGATCGGTCTATATATCTATAAATCTATATATAAATATATGAATCTACAACCCTATCTTCAGATTTATAGAACTCATGACATTAATAATGTCAGAGTTTTTTAAACTATTTTTGCCCCATTTCCTTTCTCCATCTTGGATCATCTTCAGGTTACCAAGTCATGTCTGTACCAATAGTACACGTAACCTAATAAACCATCATGGAAGATTGTATGATTCATGCTTTGTGTTCATAATTACCTACAAATAGTGTGTGTGTATTTTGCACACACTGAATTTCAAAACGTTAATTTTCCACAATTTAGACAATACATGCTACTAAATTCAGTGGAGCCAGGACATAGTGAAGAACACGTTTAAGCTGCCTCCTACCTTGGGAAAATTTTGAATGGTGCAGAATATTTCCACTTGCAGTGTTGGAAGCCCCAGTCCATCCAGCACATTTTTCCCCACGACTTTGCATATGGTGGGAGGCTTTGCAAGTTTAGAAAAGCAGTTTGCCTTCAACACACACACAAAAAACACAAAAATCACAATACCACATCTAATTAATCTTTAAAAGGTCATTCACATTTACTCTAGTTTCTACTAAACCTCTCCTTGAATGTCCTCCTCGTTCTGGAATTAGTCTAGCAGCTCTGCGGGAACGTTCAGAGATTTGGATTTAGCCTCTGGTACATGGGGCAGTTTGCTTTTTGAACTCTCAGCAGAAACTCGCAAACATGTCTTTATTTAAAGGTCTCGTGTCACTCTTTAGTGGGGCCTAACCTATCCTTCTGTCCAAGATACCAAAGTCAATTGGTCTCTAGAATACTGTGATGCATTCAAACCTAAAAAACCTTAAGTGTGTCTATTTTCATTCCTCCCAACAAGGCACCGGATATTTTAATGGTGAAGACTTACACAGAGGCTGTATTTCACTTATCATCAGATCATGCGTAGAACTACATGTTCAAAGAGGAGTGTTGGAACCTTAGTAACAGCAGTTTCACTGATATGGAAGAGCAAAAGTCATTTGGAAGTGATCCAAGAAAGAGACGGAAGAAAGAGAATGAAGCTGAGGGAGAAAGTCCACTCAGGAGCCTGAGTAAAAAGATTCAGTTCGGTGTCCCTACGCAGAGGGGCGGAAGCCGGGAGAGAAGGAAGAGGGGCGAGTGAAGGCCCACCCTCCTCACCCCCTTTATCACCAGACAGTATTCACTCTTCATTTTCATTTAGCAGACCAGGCCTCTTATCTTTCACTTCAAATTCCAGTGACCTCAACCTACATAACAGGTCATTAACGCCCATCAGCAATGTGCCAGGACCAAGGTGGTGGCCAGCAGAACTAAAGCAAAAGCCAATTTTCAAGCTATCCATGCATTTGAAGGATGATGGTTTGTATATTACAGAGTAAGTACCTAAATGAAGTTAGATAGAATCGGGAGAAGAAAAATACGATCTAGCTTATACCTTGTGAGTTCAATTCAACAAGCAATGAGCACCTACAGTGTACCACATATTGTGTTAGGAGGAGAATGGAACTAACTTTTAAAAAAATGCTTAGGATGTACCTTGAAGGAGTGACTTTGTCTTGTTTATCACTGTATCACATACCACAATGCCTGGCATATTTAGTATTCCATAAATTAAATCTTGTATAAATTCATAAATGTCAGACACAACCTTGGGCACATTTGTATACACTACGTCATTAAATTCTCAAACTCTCAATTATAAGTTTTATGCAATAGTAAATAATATTGCTGTTGCCCACAGGGATCTTTGCCATCCCTGAATTTCTCTAATATGTAAGAGAAGCATAGAAGAAATGGCATTTGAGCTGGACACTGGAGGTTGTGTAGTATTTCAACAGGCAGACAAGAAGGAGAAACTGAGGGCAGGTACTTCAGGTAGAGGGAATAGGATAAGTGAAGGGGAGGGAACTGGGAAACTTCACGCTGTAGGGGAAAGTCAGTGCGCCTGTGCGGAGGAGCGGTGGGGGAGGGGCAGGGGAGTGGAGCCTGTTACCGAGGTAGCGGGGCGAGCACTGTGAGTCACACACTGGAGCGTGTTTGATCTTACTCAGCATGCAAGGGGGAACCACAGGAAGTTTCTGAGCAAAATAATGATGGTCAGATTTGGGACTAGGAACATTGCTCTGGCAGCACTATGCGGGATGGACTTGATAGAGGGGGAGACTAGGTGAGAATAAGGATGGCCAAAACCGCGGCAGTGACTGGGAAAATGAAAAGGAGGCTGCCTTTATGCCAATCCAATTCCTGAACATCCTTCAAAGCCCAAGCCAAAACTCTCAGATGCTACAGCCCACAGGGATCTTCCCCACCCCTGAATTCCTATAACAGGCACACAGTGATCTATTCCTCAGTCTAGCACACAATCCTATATCACCCTATCTATTACTCCAGTCATCTTACGTATCGGTGGCTTTTGTCCCTAACCGAGGTATAAACTCCCAGAGAGCTGTGCAAAACAAAGACCTGGCTACCTAATAGGCTGGGAAGAGCATTACACTGGGGACAAGAGTCCAAGTTTCCAGTCTTACCTTTTTCACTAAGTAGCAGTGAGACAAGGGCTTGGTGTCTTTGTAAAATGAGGAAGTCGTTAACTTTCAAGAATTCCTCTAGCAAGAGACAGTGGAAAGATAAAGGAATTGGGAGTTGCATTCACTCATTCATCCCACAAATAGTTCTTGACTGTCCACTATGTACCACGCACTTTGCTAGGTACTAGGGACACAGACCGGGTTTGATTTCTCACTGTCATTCACTGTGTCCCTTGGGAAAATCATTTAAATTCACTGGGCCACCGTTCTTTATTTGTAAAACAGGAATCATAATGTTTACCTCACCGTGGTCCTAAGGATGAAGTGATATCACATAAAGCACATAGCACAGGGTGCATCAATAAACACCTCCCCCCTCGCCCCTCCCCCAGTTTGACGTATAGGCCAGGACCGAGAAAAATAAACATTCGTGGAACATCCCCTATATTAACTGCATCTGCAAGATGTGGTTTTGAACCCTGTCAACACATCATGCTTCTTCACAGCATTTAAATACTCTGCTTGGTGTTGTCATATTGCCTCACCATAGTGCAAATTCCTACCAGTCCCAACCATGATGCCTTCCAGAAGGTGGGTGTTGGTTAGTACTTATGGATCTGGAAGTGAGAAAACGCTTCCCTTTGTTTCAACTGCCCACTGCTTAAGGCTAAGATATGTGCCAGATGGTGCGCTGGGCAAAGGGCTTAGGAGGGGTATATGAAAAGGCCCCCGCTCTCCACAGGAGCTCACAAGCTGCCCAGGGAGGGTTTCAGTTCATGCAGGGGACACTACAAGGACGCTGAAGGACGATTAGTCCTGGGCGAAGTGGGCAAGACTCTGATCTAAATTTTAAGTCTAGGTGCGAGCTGGTCAGGTGGGACGGGCATCCAGGAAGGGAAGGGCGCACAAGCCAAGGAGCGGACGTTTGAAATCGACTGAAACTTGGCAGCGATGGGGCCTGCTGGGTATGAGGCCCCGGGGTAGGCTGAGGCTAAGCTGTAGCGAATACCAAGGTGTTCGTCCCGTGGTCAAAAGGAGGCCGTTGAAGATTGGTAAACTGAGCTACGAGGTATTAAGGTCTGTGATTAAAAAGTCAACTGGCAGCCGTGGCAGGCCCGCGCAGAGGTAGCGAGGATGCCTGCCAGGTCCTGAGCTATCGCCTAGAGTCCTCATTGCTCTAGCAGCTTCCAGTCCACCACTTTCTCTCTCGAGACTCCTTCACCCAGACTTCCGCCCTGCTTCTTCCCTTCAGGGTCGCGGCTCCGCGCAACTACTGTCTCCGACCCCCGCGGCGGCGGCGCGCGTGCGCGACTCTGTGGCGCAGGCGCACGGCGTTGCCGCAGCGCGGGGCGTGGGGCGAGGGGCTGGAGAGGAGAGGGTTCTTGTCCCAGGTCCCTACCAGGTGCCCGTAGACGTCGGCAGGCTGGAGGTAGAAGGTGGAGTTGAGCAGCTCTTCCAGCCTGCGCGGAACGTCGTTCTCCCGGTAGTACTCCATCGCCTGCTGCTTCAGCTTCTGCAGGTCCCTAGTGGTCCCACAGCTGCGGCCGCCGCCTTCTTCCCCCATGGTAGGAGATTTAAGGCTACTGCGGGGGTTAGCTGGGGGGCCCGCGAGCGTCCTCCCAGTCGCTAGGCAACGCAGCGAGATCCCGACCCCAGATCTCGCGACGCTTCCAGCCTCTGGTTCTTCTCGCAGCCGGAGTAGCGAATGGCTACTTCGCCCTCCTCCCCCTCCCTCTCCCTGACGGTTTGGCCCACGGGGTTGGGTTCATTGACTCTTGAGACCGGCTCCTTCCCGGCGTCGTTTTCCACTCTTTCCCGAAGGTTTTCAGATGGGAAGATAGTTAACGCTCTCATGAAGCGCTTTTTGCGGAGGCGTGAGAGGGTTAGCCCCGGCTTCCAGCTGGGGACTCGAACCTCGGGTGACGCCGGTTCCCGGTGGCTCTGGGACTCAGGCCATCGGGCTTTCCCCAGCCACCCCCTCGTTCCTCGCGGTCGGGGAGCTCCCCCGGGCGGCGGCCTGTACCGGCCCCCTCTCGGGGGGAGGGTTGTAAGAACTCTGGGTACCCTTACTAAGCTGTGGAGGACCCAGGAATTCAGTCATTCCGCAGATACTAACCAGCCCTGAGCAGAGCGGTGTGCTGGCTGGGCGTACTGCGAGGTCCAGGAGAGAACGGCCACGCGCCCTCCCCTGGGAGATGAGTGGGACTAGTGGGGTGAAATTTTTCCGTAGAAGAAGAAAAACTGGGCCGAAAAAATTTGGGATGAACCTTAAGGACGGGCCTAGGGTGGGGTGTTACAGACAAGACTTGAGGAGGAGAAGCAGGAATGGAGGACTGTCATTGGGTCATGTTCTCTCTTCAGAACCTTCAGAGGCTGCCTGCGTCCTGCCCTTTTAAATCTAAACTGCCTGCTTGGCTTTATTACACTTGCCAGGTGTCCCGTGCAATTATACAACTTCTTAATGCGCGCCCTCTGCTCTAGATACTTGTGCTGCAGGAAAGGGCTGAGATGGACAAGGTGTTCTTGTTCCACTCTTGCCTGTTGGTGCGCGTGACCTAAGGCAGGCCATGTAAAACGTTCATGTTGCACTTTTGCTCATCTGGAAAACAATCTTAACTGCTCTGCCTACTTCACAAGTCAGAGTAAAATGAGAAAGTGAGTGAGAAAACACTTTGAAACAAGATAGTTATTTTCAGTAGAGGCAGGCAGATGCATACAAATAATGTGATTCTGTAAATAGTGCTGTAAGAACCCAGACAGGCACCTCCTTCTGAACTCCCTCGGTGTTTTTTCCAGTTCTGTAATGGAACAGTGGAATTTTCTGGGATGTGATAGATCATCATGGATCTACCTTATCCTTGCTAGATGGAAATCCCTCCATGACAGGAGCCAAGTCTGAGTCATCCTCACATGTACAGCAGAGACTGCCCCTCAGCCTCGCTGCAGGGACAGAGCTTGTGCTCTGCTGAACGGGTTGAATGAACGTTTATTCAGGATAAGCCAGCGCTGTTGCTGCTGGTTCCATCCCACCACATGCCTTTCCTCATATCCCTTTAAATGGAAGGCACCCCCTTCTCTCACACGTCCATCCTTTCCATCCTTTTATGCCTCTTGACTCCCATATCTTCAAAGAAGCCACGCTCCACACTCCAGCTCACACTGTGGCCAGCCTTTCCTTTCTTCTGAACTCCTTTCCCATTTGCAGCTGCAGCCGCAAAATTCAGCGTTTAGGGATGTCTTGATTCATTTGACACTTTAATGGAAAATTGGAAGCATCCTGGGCTGGGACCATCATGTCTCAGTCTCCCCTCTGTAACCCACTGGCCTCTAAATTCCTTAAGGACAGGGGCTTGATCTGTCTTGTTCACTGTTGCGTCCCCAGCATCAGTACATTACCTGACAGAATAGATATTCTGTAAATGTATGTTGAATGAATGGATGGACTTTACACATAATAAACACTTAACTCACAGTCAGATATTTTGTGAATAATGAGTACCCCAGGCTGGTTTGAGCAAATCCTTTGTTTTCAGGAACAATGAGAAATAAGGCTGGAAAAGTAGTCTGAGGTGAGATTGTGAAGGAACTGGAATACCATTCTGTAAGAGTGGGGAGCTTCTGAATATAGGATAGGCAAGACGGAAGCCTCCTGAGTGTTGGAGGAGGCTAACTGGCAGCAGTAGGTAGGCTTGGTGGGTGTTTGGTTATGCAAAAAAATAATACAGATGTAAGAGCCTAAACAGGAATGGTAGCAATGGGAAGAGAAGGATGAGACAGGATGGAAGGATGAAAATCACTTTGAGTGATTGGATGTGGGACTGGGGAACCAACGATGACTCCATGGAGGATAAATTGTAGAATTCTGTCTCAGTTAACAGAAATGCAGTAAGTGAGAGAGCGATCTGGTTTTGATGGAGGAAATGTGGTACATTTGGTTGTAGATGTGTGAAGCTTGAGGTATCCCAGAGGAACGGGAGGACTGAAGACACAGATATAAGACATCCATAAAGAATTTAAAGTTGAATAAGACTAGATGAATCCTCTGGAGGGAAAAGGGAAGCCAATCCTCTTAAACTCAGGACCTAAATATTGGGGAACAAATTTATTTAGGACACAGGGAGACAAACAAAAAGGACTTAGAGAAAAAAGAAAAAAAAATCCACAGCCCGGAATCTAGGGCAGAGAGTTTGGGGACTTTGTCAGATGTGTGTGTCTGTGTGTGTACACATGCATGGAATAAAGTCTAAAAAGATATACATTTGCATGTTAATTGTGTCATCGTTAGGTGATGGGATCTTTTATTTTCTTCTTTTTATATATTAGTGGTATCTGATTTTCCTGAAATGAGTGTATTACTTATATAACTTTGAAGAATTACATTAAAAATATTTGAGGGAAAAAATATTTGAGGGAAGGATATTAAGTCAAATGTTATAGGAGGATTGAAGACTGAAAAGAGATTTTTAGGAACTCAGTTCTTCCCTTATGGATCATTCCATCTTCTCAAATAAAAATAAAACTTAATGAAAGCTAAATAAATAAATAAACCTACCCTCCCTGTTTACTTCTGTCAGTCACTCAATCAACCAATATTTATTGAATGCTTACCATGCCTCAGGCACTGTTCTAGGCCCTGGGGGAAAAGCAGTGAATAAAATGGATAACATTTCTTCTCTTTGTGGCACTTAAGTTCTATTGGCACTTCAGTAGCACTTACATCCTAGTGAGCCATTGGGACAATAAACTGAAGTAATAATAATGGGCGTGAAAGCATTTTGAAAAGTTGGTGTGCTAGGGGTTTAATGGCCTATTGGTGTTGACAGATCCAGAGTAAATAAAATTATTATTCATGAATATTCCAATTTTCTTCTTTTCCATAGATATTAGAAGTACTAGGGTTTGGGATGTAAAATACATTTACGCATATGCATATTTTATATACTTAACACCCTCCTTGTTTCAGTACCTTGGTGACTATATTTCCATTTCATATGGAGACTAAATGTCCAAGGGTACATACAGAGTGTCAGAGCTTGAAAGGGACTGAGTGCTGCTCACCCTAAAGGTGTAAACTGGGGAGTTGATGAGGGGAGGGAAATGAAGGGAAGGAAAGGCTCAGGAGATATAGAAAACTCTGGAACATATCCAGGGAGAGAGGGTAGGACTATACTCTCCTCCTTTAGAAAGAGAATGGGGTTGCCGCATTGGAAGGGATGTATGGTGTGGGACGAGGACCATTTGTCTGGGAATTAGAAAACTTAGATTGGAGTCCCAGCTGTCCCCAAGATCTTCTGGGACCTCATGGATAAAATGAGAGGGTTGGACTAGATCAGTGTTAGGAAAAAGGTTTCCCAGCCTTTTTCATTATGAAGGCTCCTTTTAAACAACAACAAAAGATTGAGACACCCCCCTCCTCCACCACAGCCCATGTAATAGTTGTTATATATAGTGACTGAATTCAGTGGTCCCTCTAGAGGCATTTGTATTTCATTCATGGGAATTCTGTACATGTGACAAAAATACATTTAAGGCAAGCCATTCTTCAGTGTCCTGGGTGTGTTTGGTGTATGTTCGGAATTGTAGGCCACTTGCCCACGTCTATGGGCTTCTCAGGGACCTTGATTGAGAAGCCCTGAACTGGCTCTCCATCTCAGAACTCTCCTACTTTGTAGCTCTGATTCAAGATAAAATATCAGGACATGTTAGTCTATTCCTATCTGCTAATTGAAGATCCTTCATAGAGGAAATTAACCATTTTTCAGTCTGCATTTCAAAAAGAGCTTCTAAGCTGTGTCAGACATTTCCTAAATGAATGAGGATAAATAAAAATGTATTTGTTCATTTTTCCTTAATCCTTTCCAACACCTTTATATAAATTGGAACTTGTTTGCCATGACTTTAATGTTCAGAAGTGATTATTTAGATCTTATTTTGGGGTTGCTATCAAGTGCTTGTTAATTCTTCTTTCCTGCATTTGCCATCTGTGTTGAATGTCATTTTTCATAGGGAACTAATGAACATGATTGCAGGTGCCCTTAATCATAGAATCATAGAAACTGGAGACAGAATAGATGGAAATGTTGCCTTTTCCTCATCTAAAAGATGGGAGTAATAATGTTACCCTTCCTCACCCAGTTGTCATGAATGAGAAATATGATTGCCAAGCTAATTGCAACATAAATAGCTGTAAATTAAATGCTAAGTAATAAAAGTAGGAATGATTTGACTAATAAAAAAATGTTTTTCCTAATTTGATTTTTTCATTACTAATGCCCCCCGTCAATAGTCATTTCCACTGTAGTAGTACTAACAACAACAAAAAACACAGCAGTAACTACGATTGATGGAGCCCTTTTATATGCCTGGGTCTTTCCTTGTATCATCCCATTGAATCTGCAAAACAGTCACAAAAGGTAAGTGACTGGTCCAAGGTTACACCGTTAATAAATAGTAGAGATGGAATTTGAACCCAAGTCTGGCTGACTCCATTGCCCACGCATTTCCCACTGTGCTCCACTGCCTCTCAAATCTAGAACTCAGTCAGATTCTGCTGCCTCATGTCAGCTTTTGCTAGACTCTTGCCCATCCTCTCTAAGAAGCCAGTTGAGTTGCTCACATTGAGAGCTTAGAGAGAGAAGCCTGGGTAAATGGTGTTAATCTCTTGATCATTGATTCTCAGTCAGGGCTGTACATTAGAATCACCTGGGGATTCTACTAGATTCTACTAGAATCTAAGCACATTAGAATTTAAGCACCACAAAGAGAAGGATTACCTATTTTATTCACTGCTGTAGTATTATTGAAAAATGCTGATGCCTGGGCCCTACCCCAGACCTATGAAAATGGAATCTCAGGGAGTGGGACCCAAGCATGGGTATCTTTTGAATATGTGATATTAATGTGCAGCCAAGGTTGAGAACCACTGCTCTAAAAGATTTCTTCATGGATCATGTCATAAAGAGAATGACTATGGCTTCACCCAGGAATGGTTTGATAATGGATGCTACCTGCCAAGAAAGCCTAGAAGTATTGGGTCTTGGAATCAGACCCCATGGATTCAAGTCCTGGCTCTTCCAGTTCCCAGCTGTGTGACCTTGTACAAGTTACTTAACCTCTCTGAGCCCATTTCCCCATTGACTAGTATTTTCAATTCCATAGGATTGCTATGAATTAAGTTTAAAAATCCATGTGAACTTCTTCCCGCTGTGCCCAACACATAGGCACAGTCATTATTAATGATGTCATTATTACCAAGTAAATTAAGGAAAAGGAAAATGTAGCATTTTCTAGCAGTTTGGTGGTATTTGTCTGAAAACCTTCATTTAGCTTTGTACAGGTATTCAGATGGAATTGAATTAAATGATAAGGGGAACCCCCCCTTAAAACAATATTAGTGACCTTTAAGCGTTTACCATTTGCACAAAATTATAAAGTTGATGTGCTATTTCTCTCTTGCTTCCCAAATGCAGCAGGAAGCTGGAGTCATAGTTGTAAAGTGAGTGTTCAAAACTGGCATCCTGTCAATGGCTGTTTTAGATTCAGCCTTCCGGTCATTTGTTCAAAGGGCTTTGACACTGACCAAAAGATACTGTTGGAGTTGTTGCTGCTGGCAGTTTAACTGGTATTTTTCAGGGTGTAGACACACGATTTATATATAGGCAGAGTGAAACTGGAAGTAGGGCAATTAGTCCAGCGAGTTCAGACAGTGGAAAGGAAAAAAAATCAGGCAAAAGAAATTCTTTAAGCAAGCTATTTTGCCATTTTAAAATAGACAATTTTTAACTTTATAGAAATAGATACAACTTAAGAGTATTTCTGTGACATAATTACGGTGTTCATAAGGCAAAATGAATACATATAAAATATCCGACACAGGCCAGGTTTTCTAATTTGTACTTTTCTTAATATAAAAGTAGTAAAATAAATGTAGTAATTGCATTTATTGTGAATAAAGAAAGTTAAATGTATTTTCCACATAGGGGGCAGCAAAGAAGAGAGGAATCCCAGCTAAGAGGACCAGTTAGATATTTTTTAAAATTATGGCTAAAAATATTTTCTCTTGTTACTGGTGCAAATATTGATTTGGTTTGTTTCCTGGTCCCTGAGAGCTGTGGGCCTACGTGTTTTGTTGCTGCACTTGAGTGAGAGCTAATAAATCGTTTGACTTTTGTAATTAAACCTAAGAACCTAATTGAAGGGGATTTTACTTCCTAGAAAATGTACTTTAATCTGCTTAAGAGGAATTATCTATTTCTTATTAGCAAAATCAAAAGACTGTCTATGCCTTTATAACTGATGATTTCTGCAGGCCTGGTCATGAATCTCATGGTATTGTTAAACCTTTGAAAAATTATTTGGGAGATTTAAAAAATTCAGTTGTCAAAAATTTAGGATTTGACTCTTTACATTGGTTATTGGCAAAGTGTAGGATTGTTTGTTGTTCTTGTTGTTGTTTTCTCTTTTTCTTCCTTGATTTGCCTTTTTTATCCTGTTTGAGAAGTTAATTCTTTGACCATTTAAAAAAAATACTAGCATAAATGCAGATGAGACTTACTTCTTGAAGAACTATGATTTGGGGGAGTAAATTTCCATGAGTTTTTAGTGAATAATTTTAGGCAAATTCCTCAATATTGATTTTACTGCATCTCTTTCATATATGAGAGTCATATATAATTTTTTTATCATTGAATCACTATGTACTTACAAAATAATTTAAGGTGACACTTGCAAATGAATCTTTAATGTGGATCTAATGTGTTAGATTAAATTCCTGTACAGTTTAAGACAATACAGGGAATTGTGTTGTATATTAGCAAGGGGTAATGGATCCTGTTTTTAATTAAATAATACAATTATTACATTTTGTGATTGTGCATTCAACACCTTAGGTGGATATCATAGTAGGAAAATAGTAATGATCAGAATTGGTTTTTCAGAAAAGCAAATAATGTTTCAATTAATACTTGAAGGAGAGACATAGTAAGGTGAAAAACTAAAATATTATTTCTAAAATGGAAAGAATTTTAATACGTTATTAATGATGCCTACCTTCGGCTCTAGCTATAGTCAGCGTAACTATATTTCAAGTGCTACAGTTGGGGACAGGAAGGAAAAGAAATGTGCAAGAGCATCTAACACGGTAGTGCTCGGACAGAAATAAAGAGTTGATGTGTATTAGGATGATTATATGTGAAGGTACTTCCATTTGAAATAAATAATTGAGGCAAAAGTGAGGTTTGGAATAGAAGTATCCAGGTGCCCTCTGGTCTCCATTTCTTTTTGTTTGCGGAGATGCGGCCAAAGGCAGCATCGTGGGTAATCCGGGGTCCACTCTCTCCCACTACCCTTGTCAGAACTGGCTCGGCTCCTGGAAGGAGCTGCACTTGTTCAACAGCTACCAGTTAGACTGTTGTAAAAATGAGTTGATTTATGACCAACAGAGTGATTTAAAATATCCCTGAGCTGTTCTAAGGAACGATCTTTCCCAAAGTTCATGGCCCAATATTTGTATAACCTATTTGGGAATTTGAAAATGGAGAAGATTGTGAAATGAACTCACGAGGCAGGGAATTTCATAGAGAAGAGCCATCTTGGTTAACTGTAGATGTCTGTACCTTCTAAAGAATTTTTCTACCTCTAAAATATTAAAAGTGGAATCCCTGTTTGGGAAAACTAGTATCAGATTTCTTTTCAATGTAAAATTATTCCATGCCAGCACTTATTGGAATTTTTACTAACTTGTGGATCTGACCTGAACTTTGGTTGCCTAATCATCAATGCTTTCGTATCTTTATAGCCAAACTGAGAGGATATAAGGGAAAAATAAAGTTTCTGCACCGATTTTGAGAATACAAAGTCAAAGACTGTCTTTTGTAGGGTAAGAATCAAAGACTATGTTTTGCAGCGTAAGAACAGAAATATAACTTTTAATGTATGATATTTGAAATAAGTAAAATGTGTATCAGTTTATAAGCTTTAGAATGAATATTGTCCTATGTATCATTTGTTACTTTACTGAAAAATAGAGCCGTTTTGAATTAACTAAGACCATTGCAAGAAAAATATAAATATACAGAAGTTCAATTTGTATTTTTCTGTACATGTCTCATAAACCTATTGTTGGAAAATTAGTTGTCTTTTTTTGAGATAATTACAAATCTACAAAAGCCAAAAATGCAACCAAAATGAAGAATTCAAAATTATAAGCTCTCTTTTAATTTATATTTGCAATAGACTTTTTATCTCCCAAGTATTATTTGTTCTATGAGAACAGAAGGAATCACCATGTGTGTTTTTTTCTAAACTAAGACAATGACTGTTTTTACCTTCCCCTGTGTATGTTGCCTGGGTTCGATTCTGACTCACTAGGGGATGCCTCGAATTTTTCACACTCTTTTCCAAGCCCTAATGCTAAGATAAAAAGCACTACCCTACTTGACATAAGACCGGACCCTGGCTAGTGGATCAGAGAACGACACACACCCGCCTTACCCTCTGGGGTAAAGGCTCAGCTGCCACATCTGGATCAGCCTGTATGATTTTTATGTTTATGAGAGACTCACCTTCCTCTCCAAATTTAGACTTTAGGACTATACACCTCATGCCATCCTGTCTCATCCGTTTTTGACAAAATGTGTAGGTAAAATTTTAGTGTTTTTTTTTTGTTTTTTTTTTTTTAATGGTAGGCATCCTACAACTAGTCCTGTGGGTCAGTCATACTTGTGTTGATTACTAACGTGTGTCTATTTCTGTTGTTGGATATTTTAAAATAAGCTATAGCTCTGAAAGGATGTGACTGGAGGAAAGGGGCTGTGATCCTGTATCAAACAAACTGGAAAAAAACAGTAGGGGAACACTTAGTGCTTTCTGACTTTTGAAAGAAAGGAAACTTTGCAGCATGTAATTCTAAGGACATTATAGGGCATGAAAAAAGTAGGCTCAAGCTTTTCATGGGGGAGGGGAGTGAAGTCTGTGTGTGTAATGTTTTATAGCTTCTGTAATGTCTGACTTAGTCATAAAAAACTGCAGCTGAAGTGTTCATTTAGACGATCCCATGCCTTGTACCAAGGAATAAAATAGTAAAATCTTTTTCTTCCCTTAGCTGGTGGTTCTATATTAATTCAGGAGCTATAAAGCAAGTTTCAAATTGACATCCTTTTCTAAATGGAAAGCAAGCACACCTTACATACGGAATATAAAGATTTCAATAGGTACTGTTACCCATCTGCCCGGTGTTAACTTTTTATTTAAGTATAAAGGATCTCAACATTTCTGTATGTTAACTTTTAGTGGATGAGATCCGTGTCGTGTAACAAATGTAAACACTGAGTAAATAAAGGGTTCAGGTTGAGATGCCCGTGGCTCTCACTGTATAAGTAAATTTAGAGAATCTGATTATGAAGAATGTTAGCTCTTACCCTTCAGAACAATCAAATATTAGCCCGGGGTGTAATTCTCATCACTACGTGCACCTTTCATCAAATAGATGTGCATAGACATAGGAATGATGCAGCATTTTAAAATGCATCTTTTTTTTTTTAAACGCACGCCCAACATCTTGACAAACCCTGTTTAGTAGGAAGTTCAAAGACACATAACCCAAGGTTAAGTTCTACCTTGTAAAGTCAGGTGGTTTAAAATGTGCTACGAAGGCCTACATGAGGAATAGGATGTGCAGCCCCGTTTTGTTGTCTCTGAACTTTGGAATTCTTTTCAGACCTCTTGCATCGTGTGCAAATAAACGAAAAGAGGAGGATGCAAAAGTGAAACCAGTCCGGGCTTCGGCCAGATTTGACACTCATTCTCTGACGATGTGATCCTTTGGTTTGTTTTCCTCCTCTTCAGATTTTCTTCTTCCTCCAGAAATATGGTGAAACGGTGTTAACACTGTCCACGCATACTGTCACTCTGGGGGTTCAGGAGGAGGACACTGGGCCTGGGAACCAGCCGCAGGCTGGCCACCCTCCCGCCCCCCCCCCCCCCCCCCGCCACCGCCACCTTCCCAGCGCGGTCCTCCTGCTGCACAGGGTTTTACGAGGGGGTCTGGGGGGTCTGGCCTTGAGGGTTCAGGCGCTCCTAGTCTTGGCCTCAGGGGCTTACTTAACCCACTTTTACTCTTGTCTTGACCGCCTATCTAATAGGCAAAGCTGCTAGAAATAACTGTGTGTTCGTATTTACCATTCATCTCTCTGTTTGCCATGATAGGGGTCATTTTTATAGACAAGGAAATCATAGAGCCAGGCAGAACTTTAGGGGTCATTCAGTTCCACCCCCTCATTTTACAGACCAAAAAAAAAAAAAAAAAAGACCTTCCCTTATAATAAGCACATAGAAAAAAATAAATTCCAGTTGCTGGTGAAGGACTGTGAATGTAATTCTTCTTATCCAGGAATCAACTTATTTAATGGGTTTAAACTTAAAGAATTTAAAAATTTTCTTCACCATATGGGTAGATAAAGGAAAAACACCTTTTATTATATACAGCGTATTTTGGTGTAATATGTGTAATTGCCCTAACTGAATATCATGTATATTCTGACAATATTAAAAGATTTAAAAATCTAAAATCCAAAATTCCTAAATTCCAAGGAAAAGAAAGTGTTGCACCTGTTTATAGTTATGGAGCTTGTACCACAACCTTTCAGGGGGTTTAGATGTAAAAAGTTCTGTGGCCTTCTTCAGCGGTATAGTTTTAAACGGCCTTTTAATATCTGAGTTCGCTATACTCTTGTTTGTCAAGAAAGCAGGCAGATGTTTTTGCCTTTTGGAAAGAAGTACAATAACAAGCATGTCTCTGCCCTTACTTCATTGGCTACAAAATATATTCATGGCTCATCCCGTTGGAAGGTGATTCACCTGAGACTTCGTTCCCGAATTAGTAATGCGGCAGGCAGCATCTCATTTAGCAAGTGGTGCTTCCCATCAATTAAATTGAAAAAAAACAAAAAACAAAAACTCCCTCTCTCTCTTATTCAAATACAAACTTAGGCTTTCACCTGTCAGAAGAAAACGAAACCATCACTAACCGCTGTTTATTTGGCTGGCAGGTTTATGCCTAAGACAAAGTAATTTTTCCCCAGGTGAGTTACTCCCTCACGTTGGCATGGTGATGACTAACATTTATGAAAACTCCTTAAGTGTGTGGTCCCCGTCCCCATTCCCACGGTGTGTCACTGCTGCCGCCAAGTGACAGGTCTGAAAAAATCAGCAACTCTTAAACAATTAGAGCATTGATTCCTCTTTCCAAATCCAAGGCCCCTGCTACCTGCTAGACAGAGATACTGTCTTCTTATGTGATGGGAACTAGGGGAGGAAGCTCTCCTCAATCAACTTGACCCTCATGGGCGTCCCTCCGGAATGCATGGCTTCTGAGAAAAGAAAGCCATGGGTGATTGAGAAAATAATCTCTTTGCCTGAACGAATATATCTAATTTTCGGGTTGAGGCTGTTTTTAGTTTAGTTTGGGTAGTTTCCCACAGTCTTATGCAAGAATTCCTACGCTACAGGAAGGGAAATTCTCTGTCGTAAAAATCCACCCGTCACACCAAAAACTTGTAACTTTAGGAACACGCAAGTGCCTGCGGACGTACGCAAAGACGGTTCTCTTGAGCAACCTCATTCTTGAACTGGGCTAAGAGCTTTTCAATTGCCGTGACATTTTCAGCCAGGGAAGTAGTAGTTGTTGCAGAGCAATGTTTTACAGGCAATTACTTTATATGATCAATGGAGCAATTCCCCTTCCAGAAAGGAACCAAAGCGATCAAGTTAAATCATTAGAGAGAAAGAGAGAGCGGGAGAAAGGATTCATCTCATTAGCAGGTGCCAGTGCTGCGGGCTCCGCGGCGGCGCAGAATGTCATTGGCCCTTTAAGACAATGGCTGCGCTCCCTCCACCGCCGCCGCCCCCTCCCCTGTCGCTGTTGACAGGTCTAAACCTCCCTAGCAGCCCATTGTGGCCGCAGTAGGAGGCACCTGCAGAAAATGTGCCAAAACCAGGCAGGGAGCAAGAGCTTTTCAATAAGCTCCGCAGCTGGAGAGGAGAAGCAACACTAAACTACCGGGCGCGGAGCAGGCACGTGATGGGAAAAGGGGTCACCACCAGACACCTCCTACCGGCTTTCTGAGCGCCGGTCGGTTCAATTTGCTGACATCTTCTAGCTGGCTTTTCTCTATTTGCTTAATATGCTGAGGTATTTAGCTTAAAAGCACTAAATGCTCCATCACGATGAGCTGCGCTCTCCCTTTCCCATTTACTGTTATTAAGGACATTTCCCCGTATTTTCTCTCTCTTTCTGCCCCAAACTAAGATTGTTTTCTTTTGCTTCTCTCGCATGACTACTTACAGGCATTCTCCACCGCACGCTGCCCGCTTGATTTTACTCGTCTTTAATTCAGGGACAAGTAAAGCTCTGCACACTTAGGATCTTGTGCTGCTTTCCTGAAGCACACACATCCCGGCTGCTGTAAGCACAGGTCTGGAAACACGGCACTGCATTTCAACTCAGTAAACAGTTATTGTGCATCTTCTGTGTACCCGCCACTGTCCTCAGGGCTCCCGGAAATTCAGACAGGGACAAGACGTGCTTCCCCTCTTGTACTGTTTATGGATCCAGCAGAGAGCCTAAAGGGCTATTATAACTGGATTTGTTTTGCACCCATGCACTTTTCTGTGTAGTACTTGCAGCCGCCGGAGTGGAGGTGGGGGGCAGGGAGGGACCCGGCATGTGCTGGTGGTGCTGCGGCTTTGTCGAGCGTGCCTGGGGAGTCAAGAGGACAGATTCGCAACGTCAAATCTCCAAGATAGATGATAGATGAGAGCCTGGCATAGCCCCTCGATTTTGGCAGCTCCTTACCTTTACACACCACTTTCCAGTTCTCATATGTCCATCTATTTTTTTTCTCGCTTGAAGCAGTAAGGCGTTATCTCTGTCTTACAGATGAAAACCTCTGAGACTCAGGGCAAAGCACCTTGCCCAGGGCCCCACAAGGACTAGGTGGTAAGTGAAAGGCCCGCAGGGACCAGCGCCTCCGCCCCCCTAAACCTTCGCTTCCCCTCTGCCTGGTGCTGCCTCTCAGACTGCCTACCGGCCTGAGCACAGGGCTTGCGAGCGGCACGGAAGCACACAGAGTGCCATTTTCACAGTGTGACTCTTTCCCCTCCTACAGATGGAGAGTGTTGGCGTGTACGGATTCTGTGGGTGCACAGGAAAGAACAAAGTGAAGTGTGATTCAAGGTGGGAAATAACCGCGTCAGGTAGGAAATGAACTAATTTGTGTAAGTATCGAACCGGCGTCGGAAGCAGTCACCCCTAGAACGGCATCCTTTCAGAGAGGGACTAGGTACGCTTAGATTTGTGCGCGCACGTAAGGTATTTGCTAAACCGATGCTTGTTCAGAATTGCTTGTTCAGAATTCCAACGAGTGGGAAGAGGTGCGAGAGAAAGAGGATTGCAGAGGCCCTTAAGTCATGAAGTCATTTCCCACCTACCCAAAGCCCAGGAGGGTCGCCGTCCACGCTCACAAGGACGGCTCGTGGAGCGGGACCTGGCACCCGTCTAACCTGCTGGGCGCACGCTGGCCCTGGGGCCCTGCATCTGGAGGAGACGGTCTCGCCCCTCCGCCGAGCTTGTTTATGCTTTAACATGTCTCTCCTCTCAGAGGACTGGTCCTCTTCTTCCTTCTTCCCCAGCGCCTCCCTCCAATTCTGGAGAAAACAAGCGGACTATTCATGTAACAAGAGAAAGAGTGAGCAGGGAGGGGGGAGATGCCACCGACAAACTCCATTGAAAGCCACTGGCTGTTCATTTACATTCACACTTTTAAAAAATGTTAACTAATGATGTTAAATGGTTTGCCAAAGGTCCTGGCAGGTCAGTTGTAGAAGTGTCATTTCTGCCTAATTAGGGCTCTTGTGGCTGCCCGGGGCCTCCCAGTGCAACTGGTGACAAGCCGAGAGCTGACAGCTTCAATTGGTGCCAATAGGAAGGTTGGGCCGGTCATGTTTTCCAACTCAGCCAGGTGTTTGCTGAATGGGGGAGGGGGCCTGGCGAGATCTGAGGGATTCTATGATCCTTTTTCTTTCAGGGCTCCCTCCCAAGTCCTTCCCCTTTGCCTGTCTTGTCTTATGTCAAGGTCAAGAATGGGCTTTGCTAAATCAGCAATTTGGGTTATCTCTGGGAGGTCATTAGCAATCCCTGGCCCAGACTTTTCAAGTGGTCTCAGGCCCCAGATGCTAGATTTTTTTTTTCTCCCTAAAAATCAGAGGGTAGGGAAAGAAAAGTTGTAAGTGAAAAACAATAGTAGGGAGAAAACAAAACAAAGCAAAAAAGATGCGTAGCCATCAAAGCATTAAACTCCTGAAGACATTCATAATAATAAAATTGCTTGAGGAGAAAACAGCTGAAGCATCCTGATCAACGCCTTAACTCTTTTATCGAAGAAAAGACAATAGTGAAAAGAAATCCTAACATGTTCCATTGGATATAGAGTACCTGACACATAGTAGGTGCTCAATAAATAATTTATTGTTTGATTTTTTTCAGGAGAAAAGTCATCTGAGAAACAAAGAGTGATTGATAGAGATCCTCCTATTTCTCATGCTTACTTTCATTGTTTCTACAGTACTCTGAATTTCTCAGTTGACCATGAAATCATGCTAAGTTGGAGTGCAGCATGATGGGGTGATATGATTATCTTATTTTTTGTGTTGTGTCTCCCTTTTTTTTTAACAGCTTAAAACAAGCAAAATACCACTGGTGCTCAGGTGCCCCAGGCGCCCCAGGCTACAGCAACTATGACACAAAGAGGCAGTCCTGTGGCAGTGATAGGATATCTGTGCCTAGAATTTGGATTTGACACCCTGGCAGATCCTGCGGGGATGGCAGCACTGCCGATTGATTTGTGCCTGAACTGAACCTACCAGCACTGGAGCGTGCATGCACGCACACACACACACTCTCACAAACACAGACACAGATGCACACACACACACACACACTCTCACAAACACAGACACAGACGCACACAGACACAGACACACACACACACACTCACAAACACAGACACAGACACACACAGACACAGACACAGACACACACACACACTCATAAACACAGATGCACACAGACACACACACACACACTCTCACAAACACAGACACAGACGCACACAGACACACACACACACAGACACACACACACACTCTCACAAACACAGACACAGACGCACACAGACACACACACACACACTCTCACAAACACAGACACACACACACACACACTCTCACAAACACAGACACAGACGCACACAGACACAGACAGACACACACACACAGACACACACGCACACACACACACTGACTGAGCCTGTTATCGGGGTGGTAGACAAAGAATGACAGGATTAATACATGGGCTTTTGGGGGCAGTGCTGTGTTAAAGGGAAAAAAGTGAACTGAAAAAAAGCCATGTTTGTTTTATGAAAATTTAAGACCAAACCCCAAGCTTACAGTTCTGAGAAGGAGGAGGGAGACTCAGGTGATGGGTGTCTGAAGCTAAGTTTTCAGCTTCCTTTCTTCACGCAGTGATGCCTCTTCCACCCGCTGGCTCTGTTTTCTCTAACGTGGGACAATGAAAAGCGGGGCCAGAAACAGAGACTGTCTGTGGATTTTACCAGAGGAGTGTTGTGAAGTTAAATGAGACAGAGCACATAAGCACACCTAGGGCGACACCTGGTGTGTATCAGGAGCCAGACGAGAGTGAGTTCTCTCCGCACTGTCCCTGGTTCTTCATGGTTGGAGACCATGTGCTGTTCTGTGGTGTCAAGTTATTTTCTCAATGCCCGGGACATATTTGAACAAAGAGAATTAATAGAATCGACTAATAGGCTGACCTCATGAATGATGAGTGAGCAAATGAATCTAGACATTTTCAAACAGTTTAGTTGCCTGTCTCACGCTTTCCCTCCAGGGACCTCCTTTGTCACTAAATTCCCTTAAAAGACCCACTTTGCGTTTTCGCCCGTCCGTCTCATGCCACAGCACATGCTCTTTTTCCTCTCCTTCAGCGACTTCCTTTGTTTACTTGTACTGCTTTTCTCCTGGGATATGGCTCCGCCTCTAGTCCCAGTACTAACCCCTGTCTGGGCTCTGCCTCCTACATGTGCCTCTGTCTCAAGTCCTGATCCGCAAAGCTGCCGCTGCTGGATGTGTGCTTTGAGGGCGAGTGATTGCTGTCTGGCTCTTACGAAGGCTAAGAAGTGGCCACTCACTCTCCTTGTAGTTGGGAAGATGAGCATTTAAAAATCATTCTGTAAGATATTAGTGGTAAAGAAAACCTTCTGCAGCAACTAAACCAGCGTGGAAAAATAAGCCAATTAGTTACAAAACTGAAACAAACAAATAAACAAAAAACTTCTGAGCACTTGTGAACAGAGGAAAGAACGTGTGAATTACAAGTCTGCTGGCATTAATATGCCCCAGTTGTATGCGTGATAACTGATCGTCACAATGGTGACCCTGGAAAGGTGGAATTGTGTTCAGTTAGATATTACCTAAACTTTTCTGAAAGGCAGGTCTGATTTTGTTTTTCCATTGTTTAAGTGGCCCTTCTCTTTGACCTTAAACCCTTACTCTGGTTGTGCTGACCTGCCGGCAGTTCTCTAGACATTTCAGGATGTTTCATGCCTCAGGGCCTTTGAACAAATTCTTCTTTATCCTTAGAATGCCTTTTTCTCCCTGTTGTTTTCCTGACAAATACCTACTCATTATGCCACCTCCTCCACCAAGCTTCTCCTGATGCCCCCCCATGTTAGATTGACCTTTTCCTCTTTTGTGTCCCCCTTCAGAATCTCACATTCTTCAGATACAGATGTGTGAGAAATAAATGCTCAATGTTGCGTGCCGCTGAGGTTTTGAGATCGTTTGTTATGTGGCATTGTTGTGCCTATTTATAACCGACACGTGATAGAGACCGAACTACTCTTAATTGGCAAGTTTGAAATTATATTCCACCATTAGTTCAAATGAAAACTACAGTGCAAAATGAGAGTAAAGTAGTTAAACAAAAAAAAAAGAGAATCTCACATTCTTCTCCATAATAATAATAGTACAAGTTCCCTTTTACTGAGGGCCTTCTGTTTGCCAGTTAAGTGTAAGTGCTTTTGCTACTGTAGGTACTCACTTTACTGATGAGAACCCACAAGGTGCATGTTTCAGGTCACACAGCTTGAAAGCGGTGGAGCAGGACCTGAGCCCAGCCAGTGTGACCGGAGCACATGCACTAACCTCCGTCCACCTCGAACCACCAGCCCACGCTGTGTCCCGTTATAAGTAGCCACCGTGCTGATAGATCCGGGCATGTGGTTTCAGTGTTTTTCCTTTCTAGATGGTGAGGCCCTGGAGGTTGGTGACACTCTTATATCACTCTGTGCTCCAGGGCCTAGCGTAGGGCCGGTGCATGGCAGAGACTCTGAATGTTGGTTGAATTTAATAAAATTGAATGGAATTGAATTGTACTACATATTTGTGTATGTTATACATATATGTATTCTCTCTCTCTCCCCCCCCACCTCTCTTACTCTCTTTATATATATGCATATTTCACATACGTATGTGCATGCGCACATATACATATTTTATATACGTACAGATATAGTTATTTACACATATATACATCTATGAATATGTAGGTGTAGATACATAAATGAACAGACATACATATGTATATAAAGAGAGTAAGGGAGCGGGGAGAGAGTCACTTGGGGTCTGGAGGAATATACGTGCCTCACAGTCTCTGACTTTGAACGGTGAGTTTGGAGTCTGTGTTCATCTAGTTTCCTGGTAGCCCGGATGAGACAGCTTGTACCTTGGCCTAGATAGTCCGAGAGACAGACCTCGAAGCTCTCACAGCTCTGTGCTGGGTGTCACTGCATCTAAGTAGGATGGCCCATAGAGGAGGAGGAGGCCTGGGTAGGGAGCAGTTTTGAGTTTTTCCCTCTGCATCATCTCAGGTGTGGAGGTGACAAGTCTTGCTTTGTCCAAACATCTTTCCCCACCATTCCGTCCTCTTGAGCCTGAGCTCGTTAGTGATGGTGAGCGTGGGTTTCGTTCTGTGCCTCAAGCGCCCCGTGCACCCTCCCATCCTGAAGGTGCTGTGTGTCATGTGTAGGGCAAGACTGACTAACGACCCAGCATGGAGAGCGGCCTCAGCGCAAGACCAGAAAGCTTTGCTAGAGCTGCGAGGCACCTCTGAGATCTGGGGAGTTGGGTGAAGGTTCAATAATAGCCGATTCAAGGGCAAAAAACTCTCATTTACCCTTTGGATTCTGTCTCACGCTATTGCTTATAGAAGGAAAAATTTCATGTGTTCTTTATAGACAAGTGCCCAGTTGACACCGAGTGCATCACATTTATCTTACCCTTCATGAGCATGAAATCCCTGTTTTAAAATGAGATTCTAAAACTTTACAAGCTGTCAGGTTCCTATAGATTTTCCTGAAGTAATTCAGTGGCCCTGGGTGAGCCCTCCCCCCGCCCCCGCCCCGTCCGCGTCCTGTTGACCTTCCTGCCACTACCCGTCCTGCCCCTTGCATCTCTCTCTCTCTCTGTGCTCCTCTGCCCTCCCCCACCCATACTAGTACCCTTCCTCTCAGCCTCGCCAGACCACACCCATCCTTTGCCTTTGAGAACTGTTTAGGCCCGTGGTGATCTGACCCTTTCCTGCTTTGCTGTGGCATTGATGTTCTTACTACCCCTTCCAAACTTGTCTCTTAAAAGGTAAAACACTGACAGGTATGCAGATTTGGATGGAAACATGGTAAAAATTGTTTCTTGTGCTTTTTCAGCACAGTAGTCCAAATTGCAGAGCTGAATCAACTGGTGCTTCTGCAAGAATGGAATGTCTCTGAAGTTTTCTGTCTTATTTTTTAAATATTTGCCAATTTTTAGTATTTCTCCATTAAAAAATAGGCATTTGTGTTTATATATAAAAACAATTTCCTAAATTATGCCTTCCAGTGTCCTTGATACGTCCTACATTTCTTGGGGCAGGGCCGGCTTGGATGTCCGGCCTCCTCTGTTGCATGGGGCCCTGTGCTTGGCTTAATGCTCTGCTGTCGCCATCTTGAAATTCTTTTTCTTTTTTTTAATATCTTTATTGGAGTATAATTGCTTTACAATGGTGTGTTAGTTTCTGCTGTATAACAAAGTGAATCAGCTATACGTATACATATATCTCCATACCCCTCCCTCTTGAGCCTCCCTCCCACCCTCCCTATCCCACTTGAAATTCTTGATAACTTGAGTTAGGGCCCTCATTTTCATTTTGTGCTGGGCCTTGTAAATTATGTACGTGGTCCTGCCTTTGGAGTTATGTGACCCCTCTGACTGCAAAGCATGGAGTTTTGAGATTAAAACCTTAACATGAATTGTCTATTGTGGCCTACCCAGTGCTTAGCGAGAGCCTAGGTGCTCTTTTAAGGAAGACGTTCTGGGCTGAAGATGATGGAGGGTCAGGAAGGTTGGGGGCCCTGAAGGCCCCCTTTACCCAGGATCAGCCATGCCCAGCAGTGTTCTTAATGTCTGTCTACAAAGGATAAAGAGTGAACAATCATTCTGTAATTCATGTTCAGTAAGGCGTCCTGAGAGAGCCCTGTTTTTCACCTGGAACTACCAAGTCCTTTGGTCAACGATTTCTGCTTATTTGAAGTCTTCAGAAAGAAATCCCCATTGACGCACACCAAATTTAGAAATGGACTTTCCTTTTTAAAACGTGTATACGTATGCTCTTCATTTGATTTCCTTTACGTTTGTAATTTCTTCTGTCTTATTCCAAAAGGGACTTTCAGACATACATGTAATACAATAATAAGAATGATACATCTGAGAAACAAGCCTGGAAGGGAACCAGGGTGAAGTCAAGGGTAAGGTGAGTTCACAAGTGCATACCATGAGGTCTTGTGGATTTTGAAAGATAAGCCACAAATGTGTGTCTCGGCCTCCTTGTAGTGGAGGGGAAGAGAGGGTGAGTGGGAAGCAGCTCCCAGCTTGGCCTTCACTGTCTCCCCATGGAATGTAGAGATGTCGGGAATATGTAGAGATGTCGGGAACATGAGTTGCGTTTTCCGGGAACCTGTTTGCCTGAGGGACCCGTCATCTCCCAGGAAATCCCAAGGTAGTGCAGAGTGACGCTTCCCTCGGAGGAGAGGGTCATTTTGAGTATGTCGTGATGTCCTGTCCCTCAGTCTGTCCCTCATCTGCCTATAGACTGGGGCTTGAGCAGGCAACGACAGAAGCCCCCCGCTCCCGCACGTGCCTCCCCCTCTGAGAGCGGTGGGAGCCGGCCAGCGCCCCGCGGTGGTGACACAGGCGGCGGCTCCAGCAACCTGATGGCAGCGGCAGCAGAGGCGGTGAGCCCGGCGCTGGCAGTGTTGGTGGCACTTTCGCGGTGGCAGTGGCACCAGCACTGGCGGTGGCGGTGGCACCAGCACCGGCGGCACCCGTCCCAGCAGGAGGTGGCACTGCACCTTCGAAGTGGATGCAACAACGTTGCAGCAGCTGCGGGAGCCGGTCAGCTTCAGCCAGTGTGGGAGGCGGGTGGCCGGAGTGGCCCGGAGAGGGCCCTGCAGTGGCTCCATGGGTGACAGAAGCCTGGACGACGGGAAACAGCACAGAGGCCCATCCAAGGAGGTATTTGAGGGTCCCCTGGAGGAAGACTCCCCCAGTAGCAGGTGGGAGTTGGAGCCAAAGAAATGGTCTTTATGCTGTTAAGTGACCCCATTTTTAGCCTTAGGATAGGGTGACCCATAAAGGGATGAGTGACATAAGATTTAGAGCATTTTTGAGATAAGAACCAAGCAGCTGGTGAAGAGAAGCTCAGTTCTCCCTTATGTGGGCAGCTGAGCACTCATTCATTCATTCATTCATTCAGTGATTGTTCAACAGACATCAGTGGAATCCTTCTGGAGTCAGGTTTCAGGGATCTGAACTGGCTCTGCCATTTGCTAGTCTGTGATCTTGAGAAACTTATGTGATTCTCTACACCCCAGTTTCTCCATCTGTGACGTGAACTATGAATAATATTAAGTATTCACCTCAGTGTGTTTTAAGAGAATCAGATGCACATGAAGTTTTTAGCAGAGTGGCTGGCACCAATTAAGCATCCGATAAGTGTGAGCTATGGTGAAAGGTTATGAGATGTTCATAATCCCTCATCAACTAAAGTAGCGTTTGTCCACATAATGAAATGCTGTGTTGCCACCGTCTGGAAGGATGTGCTCTGTTACCTGTGGCTGCGGCGTGGTGGAGAGATTATGGGTGCTTCGATTGATTTGATTTAATTGCTTTTGTTATCTGCCTTTCAGGATTTTTCCAGAGCACATGAACTGTATATGAGATTTTCAAACAGCAGAGAAAGAAATCCCATGTGACCATCTCTTTGGTGCATTAATCTGTTCCCTGACGCCTCTGTCTCCCACATGCTTGAGCAGTTCCCGTGAAGGGAGGCACAAGGGCACTCAGGGCAGCTTATCAAATCTGTTGGCAGCTCTGACTCTCAGAAAGTTCTTCTGTAGACTGTTTGTAGTCTCTGACAGTTATGTTTCTTGTTCATTTATTCATTTAACAAATACGTGTTAAGTGCCTCATACATGCCAGGCACGGTGATAAATTCTAGGGAGACAATGGTGCACGGGAAGCCTGTAGGCTCCCTTCATGGAGCTGGTAATTCCGTGAGGTCCTCAGACTGTAACCCAGTCATTAAATAAATATGTCATTGCGAGTGGGAGTGCACAGCAAAGATGACGGGGAAGGGGAGTTGGGGGAGCGTCCCTGGGAGGTGACAGTTAAGCTGAGACACGAAAATGTGTAGGAGATATTGGGGGTGTAATGGGGGGGCAGTGAGCTGTCCAGAAGGAGGAGCAGAGTCTGCTTAGGAACCACACAGAGCATCTAATTCCCTTTCCACATTGAGCCCTTAAATATTTGAAGATAACTTCTTCTGTTTTACCCTCAGTCTCTTCAGCTTTGCTTCTTAGAATGCGATTTTACAGCCTTTTGTCATTCTGAGATCCAGTTTGTTGACATGCTCCCCGTTTAACAACAATTCTATTGAGCTATAATTCACATACCATACAATTCACTCATTTAAATTGTACAATTCGATGACTTTTAGTGTATCACGGAGCTGTGCAACCATCACCAGATCAATTTTAGATCATTTTTATCACCCCAAAAGGAAACTCCCTTTCCTGTAGCAGTCAGTCTCCCTTCCCCCAACCCCAACCCCTGCCCTGGGAAACACTAATTGTTCTCTGATACTAAGTGCTTATTCTGGATACTCCATATAAATGGAATCATACAGGAGGTGGCATTTTGTAACTGCTTTTTTCATTTAGCACAGTGTTTTTGTTTTTGTTTTTGTTTTTTTTAAATTTATTTTTATTTATTTATGACTGTGTTGGGTCTTCGTTTCTGTGCGAGGGCTTTCTCTAGTTGTGGCAAGCGGGGGCCACTCTTCATCGCGGTGCGCGGGCCCCTCACTATCGTGGCCTCTCTTGCTGCGGAGCACAGGCTCCAGACGCGCAGGCTCAGTACTTGTGGCGCACGGGCTTAGCTGCTCTGAGGCATGTGGGATCTTCCCGGACCAGGGCTCGAACCTGTGTCCCCTGCATTGGCAGGCAGATTCTCAACCACTGCGCCACCAGGGAAGCCCCTAGCACAGTGTTTTTAAGGTTCATCTATGTTGTAGTATGTACCAGTACTTCACTTCTTTTTATTGCTCAGTAATATCGCATTGTATGGATATGTCACATTTTGTTTATTCATCAGTCAATCGATGGACATTTGGGTTGTTTCCGCTTATTGGTTATTATGAATAATGCTGATGTGAACGTTCACATACAAGTGTTTGTGTGGATGCCTGTTTTGACTTCTCTTGAGTATATACCTTGGAGTGGAATTTCTGGGTCATGGTAACCCTATATTTAACTTTTTGAGACACTGCCAGACTGTTTTCCAAAGCCACTGCACCATTTTACATCTCAACCAGCAGTGTATGAAGCTTCTTATTCCTCTACGTTCTGGCCAACAGCTGTTAATCTGTCTTTTTGATTATAGTCATCCTCCTGAGCGTGAAGTGATATTTCATTGTAGTTTGATTTGCTTTTCAGAAGATGTTAGCATCTTCTCATGTGCTTATTGGCCATTTGTAAACTTTCTTTGGAGAAATGTCCATTCATATCCTTTGCCCATTTTTAAATTGGGTTATCTTTTTATTATTGATTTGTAAGTGGTCTTTATATATTCTAGATACAACTTCCTTATCAGGTATATGATTTGCAAATATTTTCTCCCATTCTGTGGGTTATCTTTTCACTTTCTTGATGGTATCCTTTGAAGCATAAAAGTTCTAAATTTTGGTTAAGTCCACTTTATCCTTTTTTCCTTCTTTTTGCTTGCGCTTTTGATGTCATGTGTAAGAAACCATTGCCTAATCTAAGGTCCCAAAGATTTATATCTATGTTTTTCTCTAGTAACTTTTATCTCTTCTCGTAAGAGTTTTATAGTTTTAGCACTTACACTTAGGTCTTCCATCCATTTTGAATTCATTTTTGTGTATGGTATGATGCAGGGGTCCTTCTTCATTGTTTTGTATGATGTTCAGTTGTCCCAATACCATTTATTGAAAAGACTGTTCTTTCCCCACTGAATTGTCTTAGCACCCCTGTCAAAAATCAATTGACTACACATGTGAGGGTTTATTTCTGAACTCTCAAGTCTATTCCATTGATCTATATGTCTATCCTTCTCTAGTACCACACTACTGACTATTGAAGTTCTGTGGTGAGTTTTGAAATTACAGAGTGTGAGTCTTCCAACTTTGCTCTTATTTTTCAAAATTGTTTTGGCTATTCTGGATCCCTTGGATTTCCATATGAATTTAGAATCAGCTTGTCAGTTTCTTCAGAGAAGCCAAGACCAGTTAGTTAGGAGGTTTTTAAAGAACTTGTGTTGAAACTAGAGATCAGTTTTGGGGAGTACTACCATGTTAACAGTATTAAGTTTTCTGATCCATGAACATGGGATATCTTTCCATTTATTTAGGTCTCCCTTAATTTCTTTCAACAATGTTTTGTAGTTTTCAATATGTAAGTTTTATACTTCTCCTATTAAGTTTAATCCTAAATATTTTATTGTTTTTGATGCTATTATAAATGAAATTTTTAACATTTCACATTTAGATTGCTCATTTCACATCCCTTTTACAATGTGGTCCTTAAAACCATCAGACTAGCACTGAATACAGTGGGATGCCCACCTTACCCTCGTAGATACAATTCCATGACTGTAACCCAAGACAAAGTTAGCTTTTTGTGGGAAGGGGGAAAGGGGGGGTAAAGTGAAGGCACAGTAACATCACATATGATGGCAAATGACTTATGTCAACAAAAACCCTTTTTACGTTTTCAAGTCTTCTGCCACTGTACCATGCTTCCCTCATTCTATACCTGGACAGGTAGCTCTGGGAGCCAAAGGTAGCACATTACCCTTTCCATTTCATATTCTTAGATTCAGCGCATTGCCTCTAGTCTATGAGTGAGATTGATTTGGATGCTGATTCTGATCCCGGTCATGATGTCTTTGTCTCCCAGCCTATTCCCAAATATAGGGAACATACCCTCTCTGTTTTCATTCAATCCAGTGATACAAAGGTTCAACAGGACTTCGCCGAGGATAGAGGCTTGAGATCCTGAGCTCAGAACCTCTCTCTGGGATCATCAAATTTCAATCTCTGAAAAACAATATCCAGCCAGTCCCCAAGCCACCTAATAGTTCTTGTACTCAGCTCAATAGTCCTTGCATCCAATCCATATGTCAACCCCACTGAATTTATCAAATGCCCTACTGAATTCTTAAATCCTTGATGTACTTCATTTCTACCAGTCTAATAATCCTGTCAAAGAAGGAAACAATTTTATCTGACAGCTTTTCCTCTGTGAGTCCACTGTGGGTCCTAGTGATCTTTGCTTTCTACATGTTCATAAACCATAAATCTCCTTTAACAGCCATCCCTGAATCTTTTCTCCCAAACTCACAGGCCAGTTATTCTTTTATTGTAAGAGAATTAACTTCAGATGAAGAAACAGAGAATCACAGAGATTAAAGTCATACTTAAGGCTGGTAAGTGTGGAGGGAAGACTAGAGTACAAGGCGTATGATGACTTATCCCGAGCCCCCTGCACTCATGATGGAGAAAGTTCACGTGTGGACAGTGATGGGAGCAAGTGTGAATGTGGGCAGAAACTCCATGTCATCAGGTCAACTTAGGTGTATGACTTCCTGTACCTGCAGTGAAGTACTGCTGCTATGCACATAGTGATGCAGTTGCCAGAGGATGGGCAGAACATGAAAAGGGGTCTTTTAACACACATCTGTGGTTTCTTATTATCTCGTTTAATTCAGGTTCCTCTTTGACCTGAAGTATCTGGATTTCATTAACTCAACAAGTATTTACTCACATTTTTTCTAGGCCCCATGGTAGGCTCTGGGGATCCTGAGATGTGAGAGGCACAGAAAATGTGGACAGGTCAATCCAGTGCCATCATGTCCCACAGTGGGTACTGTGGTAGGATGTGACTTGCCATCCTGCCCCCCTGAGGCCCCAGACTTCTTCCCACGCAGTCAAGATGGCAAGTGACACAGGTGAACCAATGTGCAGTCACAAAGCAGCCAATAAATATTTATTTAGCATCTGTCCTAGACATGAGAATACAGCAGTGAATAAAACATACGAATTCCTGTCCTTGTGGAACTTACATTCGTGTGTGTGTGTGTGTTTGTGTGTGTGTGTATAAAAATCTTATCAAATATTTCAAATGATAAATGGTACAGAGGTAAACTAAAGCTGAATGGGGGGTAGGGAGTGATGGGGTTAGAACTGAAAATAGGGAGTCCAGGGAGGCCTCACTGAGAAGGGGACATCTGAGCAGCAACCCAAGGAAGGTAAGTGATCAAGCCATGTGGCTATCCGGGGCAAGAGCATCCTGGGCAGAGGAACAGCTAGTGCCAATGTCCTGAGGTAGGTGTTGCCTTGTGTGTTAGAGGGCCAGCAAGGAGGCCACATAGCTGGGAGATGAGGCCAGGGAGGGCTATGTAGGCCACGGTCAAGGATTCCAGCTTGTCCTCTGAGACAGGAAGTGAGGGTCTTGAGCGGCGGAATGGCATGATCTAACATATTTTTAAAGGATCCCAATGGCTGTGTTGAGAATAGACTTTTTTGGGGATTGAGGTAGGCAGAGAGACCAGTTAGGAAACTCTTGTGAGGTACAGATGGGAGACAGTGCTGATTTGGATTAGGGCAACGGGTGGAGATGGTGAGAAGCAGGCAGGGGTCAGAGTGGGAGTCTCCAGGGATTCTGGCAACTGGATGTGGGATGTAAAAGAGACGAGTAGGAATGATGCCGGCATTTTTGGCTCAAGCAACTAGAAGCATGAAGTCACTGGTTACTAAGGTGCAGACGGCTGGAGGAGGGGGAGGTGAGGGGGCCTGTTTGTCAGAGTCACCCATTGCACGTGTAAGTGGCGGTGGGGGGGGCTCATGCTGGAAATGTCGGTGTGGGAGTCATCAGCACATCGATGCTGTTTAAAGCCAAGAAACTGGAAGAGACTCCCTCAGTGAGAGAGTGTGGATGGAAAAGAGATGTCTGCGGACTAAAGCCTCGGGCACACCCACATTTAGAGCTCGTGGAGAAGAGAAACAAGAAACGGAAAAGTCTGAGATGCTGTGCCAGTGAAGGAAGAGGAAACGCATGGCCCCTGGAAGTCGAATGACGAAGGTCTTCCCTGGAGGAGGGGAGTCGGCTATGGCAAGTTGGCCTGATTGGCCATGGCTGATGAGCCCTGAGCACTGACGCGTATTCGTGGTCTTTGTGGCCACAGCAGTGGTGGAAACGACAGGCAGGTACGACTCCTGAGTCATCTCACGGGCCGGGCGCACCCTGCATCCCTCCTCAGGTGATCGTAGCGACTGTCCTCTGCGCTAGTCTCCAGCTCCACCCTGGGCCTCCCATCTCTGTCGTGGTCCCTAAAATGGCAAAATGACTCTACTTCTTTGATATTCCTGTGTTGACAAGTGTCTTCCTGACTAAGATGTTTGTCAAAATTCAGAAACTGTATTGGTTTTCTGCATTTTGCTAATTAAGACATATTTGTTTAATTTTAATGCAACAGATCCAGTACAACCTACAACCTACTTCTACCACTTCAACACATATTAATCATTTCTAAACATGTTTGATCACATGCAAATTCCCTCAGGAGGTACATTTCCAGTACACGTATTACTTAATGTAATGATTTCCCCCATATTGTCACTGTTCTCTGGATCATTCCTACCCACCCTGGGTAACATGTGATGGGGCTCAGTTCTGCCCTGTGTGCTGGGAACGGGAGGTTGGTGGATCCAGGAGGAAGTGGAGCCATATATGTAAGAGGAGTTTGGAGGGTCCCCAGGTGGATGATGGACATTTGGGGGTGGAAAGGATGGCAAAAGCAGCATCTTGGAGCTGGGAAAAGGCAAGTGAGTTTGGAACCAGTGAATAACCACTGTGGGTGGAATATAGACTCATAGGATGCAGGGTTTGGGCTGCCCACGGTGGAGCTGTCTGTGAAGAAGAGGAAAAGTCAGGAGTTCCTGAGTCAGTGGGGTCCTTTCTGTGGATCCGTCCCAGAGAGCTGTGAACTCTGGAGAGGCCCAGAGAGACAGGAGGTGAGAGCCCCCAGGCAGCAAGGGCTGCAAAGGGTTAACAGACCAGGGCAAGGTACAGACCCAGGAGGGTTGCCGGCAGGTGCGACTGTCCATCCCTCTAGGAGGTACACCGGGACATGGCGTGGTAATCTCTCCATCATTTACCATCCATTATTATTTTGTTTGTTTTTAAGTTCTATCTTATCAAGACAAATTTTGATTTTCACACTCACTGATTGAACAGAACCATGATTTACAGATCACGTACTGCCACTTCCCTGCTCTAACATTTCCCATCTCTGACAGTTGCAGTTTTCCCTCTGGGACATCAGGCCACTATACGTTGTGAGGACAGGCTGTGGCATCCCCTTTGATGGGGGCAGTGTTTGGAGATGTGTCTGTGTCCCCCTTCCCATTGTCACTGATGTTACAGTTGGCATGGAGCAGCTGAGCAGAGTAAAGAACCAGTGGATGAGTTGGGCTTCCCCTGAGGAGTGGGCCTCGCCTTGGCCCAGACCCTGGTCTACCTCACAGGGCTGAGGCACAGTCCTCAAGGGGCCAAGAGGGACAGTAAAGCGCATAGGTTCCCGACCTGGATGGGGTCATCTGCCAGAGCAAGGAGTCGAGACTTTATCCTGTAGCCCAGGGAGAACCACCCAAGCTCTTAAGAGGACCGATGTGATCAGGTTTGTTCCGATTTGGAGAAACCCATGGCAGTGCATGGCGAGGGGAGGGGCAGGAGGCAGGGGGGCCAGATGGGGCTGATGCAGTAGCCCAGGTGAGAGGCAGTGAGGACTGGTCCCAGGGCAGGGACACTGGAGGGGAAGAGGAAGCTGGAGACGAGAGCGTCATTGCAGAGGTCTGGTCAACAGGAATCGGTGCCTGATTGGATGTGGTGTGAAATCCAGGATGACCGCCAAGTGTCTGACCTGGGCAACCAAATCGATGCTACTGCTTTCAGCTCCTGCAGGGAAAACAGTGAGATGATCTTGCACCATCTTCATATTCTGCAGATTATCTTGAATGGCTCACACTTTTGAGGCAGAGGTTTTTGGTTTTCTTTTTTGGGAGGGGCAGTGCGGAGGGAGAGGAAAATGAGCCTGAAATATTCGAACAACGGTTTTGATTCTACCCTTCTCTTCATTCTATCGGCAGCCTGACATTCTTAGGAGTGTGGAGCACAGAGAAATCTTAAACAGAGAATTGTTATGTGTAGATATGAGGATGCCGTACCCCCCATTGGATTTCCTCTGCCAGAGCCACGGAAGGAATGAATGAATAGAAGACCAGCCTATCCCTGAACTTGATGGTGTCAGGGGTGGCTGGACCCGGATCACCGCAGATGGTTGTGTGGGGTTAGCACTCAGCACACTAAGCCAGACCTTTCTTTCCTATTGTCTGCGTAACTCCATTGTTTTAAGCATGCTGACTTCGTAGCCAGGGTTCATTCACTGCAGACAAAGCCTTTGTTAGAAAAAATTAGATCTCTGAAGCTTCTGGAGAGCTGGGGAAAATCACAAGCCATTAGCAGTGAAAGTTTCAATTCCAGATCCCTAGGCAAAAATGGCAGATGGCGTTTCTCCCTTGTTAATTCTTAAAAAAAAATTAAATATGAAATAAACAAATCTGGATGGTGGGCGAAGGGAATGGCCTCCAATAATTATTTACTCTTGCCTGCCACTGGAATATAGTTTAGAGTTCACAATAATCCAGATGATTCTGGCAGACTGTAGATTTCATTTTCAACATTCAGCAGTATAGTTGATACATATATATGGGTGAAAGGATATTACACATGGATGTCATGACTTGAATGGCTGAAATAGTATTTCAATTCTGTTTTCTTCAGGTGACCAGATTTTTCCCCCCCTTCATTGACCCATTTGGGAATTGTTTTAAAACAGCCCAAGGATGGCTTTCCCCATCAGAAAAAGAAACTCAGTCCCAATAAAGGGGCTGCGCAAACGGGTAGTTGGAAGCACTTTGTAAGCTCCAGCATCAGAAGGAGTCTTTTAAGCCATGTAGCAAAAACTCTGTTGAAGATTTGAGGCAACCTTAAGCTTGGTATTTCTCATTAGAAAGACTTGTATCACCCTGAAAAGAAGGGAAACCCTCCATTTAAAAAAAAAAAGTTACTGTGAGTGGCAGATTTTCCCAGAGCCCACGGCTGCACAGGCCACTTGAATTAGACATCAGAGTTGTCTCGTGTGAGCAAGATGGTACATTTTACGCTTCGGATCACTCCATATAACGTCAGCCGTGTGCTACTAAGTCAGGAGCCTGAGACAGAAAGGCCTCCTCTGCTTGCTCCTTCAGGGAGATGATTTGGGCGCTACTGAAATCTCTGGGCCTCTGAGAAAAGGTCAAGAGAGCATGAATCAAACGATAATTTGGAGCATCGTTTGGCCTGGCACGTGGCCGCATTCTCTGCTCTGAGAGCAGGGGTGCCTGAGACAGGCCAGGCGTCTTCTGCCTCTGGAGATGCCAGCTGAACAGGGAGAACAACGGTTTCGGGGATTTTACAGTCAGTCTTACAGTCAGTCGTTCCTCTGTTGGGCACCCGATGATACAAACGTTTTCAGAAGGAAAAGATGCTTGGAGCTGGAAGGGGCTTCAGGCATCACCTAAGCAGGGTAAACTAATTGTGTTAAGCATGATGGCCATGCAGTCAAATGGCAGTCAAGTTTTGGACATGTCACTCACTGACTCTGTCACCAGTATGTAAGTCACTGAACTTCTCTAAGCCTCTGTTTCCTCTCTCCTAAAATGAAGAAACAATATCCACCCAAGAGCATATTTAAGAGGCTTGATTGAGACGATACAGTTAAAGAGCTCAGCACCGTGCCTGGCACACAGTAAATGCTCAATAAATGCTTGTTAATATAAATTTAGCCCAACTCCTTCATCGTGGGGGAGCGTAGAAGCCGAGAGATAGAGCAGAAACAAGAATCCTGTGGAGATAACCATCTTGTCCGATAGATGCACTGCTTAGGAACGCAGTCCTTCCAACCACAAACAAGCTTTCTGGTTTTGAGTATCATCCTCAGGAGACGGTGAGCAGCAGACAGAACACAATGAAAAGTTAGAATTCACACCTGGCGGCTTTAGAGCGATGTCCGGAGGGAACAGTCAAAAGGGAAATGGCAAATTCTGACCCTGCCAGCGTTATTTTGGACGATTGACTCAGCTCGTGTCAAGCAAGGTGCTAGTCTCCCAGTTCCCTCCCAGGGTTTTTGTTTGATTGCTTGTTTATTTTATTATTGTATTTTGGGTCTGATGCAGAGGAAATCCATTACTCTGGCCAGATTTACAGGTGACTTGGAGTTGGGAGAGGATGGCTGATTTCATTGGCTGCCGGGTTCACAGAGGTCCCAAAAGTCCAGAAAGAGCTGAAACTGCTAATAATTAAAATGGGACAGGGATACATTTAAAGTCCTGTACTTGGGTTCAAAAGTCGACTGCATAAACAAACTGCATAATTGCAAGAGCATGTTAAAAGAATTTAGGGTTTTTCGTAGTTTATTGAAAAGGCGAGACTATTCCTTACAAGCTTCTGCCCCGTCTGACTTTAATCTTCATTGTTTTAGCATCTCAAGGCTGTTGGAAACTCCACTTGGCATTTCAGAGCTTCCTGCTCAGCTTTCCCGTTTCCTCTGTCAGTTTCAGAGCTTGGCAAGTGTCTTACAGGGGGAAGTGAGAAGTGTGCTGGGCTAATTTAACTGTCCTTCCTCTTCAGAAGAAACACAGGCCCCCACAAATCCCTGCTTTTTAATCCCTCCATTCTCAGGAGGCTTCCTGAGGCTTTGCTTGTTTCTCTGCCTCCGTGTAGCAGTTCACTGCCTGGGCCCTTCATTGGACCCTCGGCCCCTTGCTTCATGTCCAGAATTAACAAATTCCCTGCCACAAAAAGTGACAGCAGAATGTCAGGCCACCTCACCATCCAATTCCCCCCTTTCTGAGATTTCTGCCTGCTTAAGTCCTGGTTGTCTCACCAGCTCTCTAATGCCTTTATACAGAGGGGTTTTGTGTTTGATTTCAGCCTTCCTTGCTGGTTTCAGTAGGAGAGATGGTCTGCCACAAGCCACTCTCGTGCACAGAAGCAGAAGCTGCGCCCTTCTGTTCTTGACCTTGGGGGATACAGTCATTTTCCTGATGGTTGTGAGTGTCCTATTCTTTTACTTAGGCTAGAGACAAATATACAAAGTGTGCTTTGTCACAGGTGTAGTAGGGTTAAAGGGAAAAGGGCCGCTTTCCCCATGAATATGGTGACAAGCCTCTCTCTCTCCCACTCAGACTCTGGTTTATTCTAGAGAGCAAATGGTCAGATTGGGAGGGAACAGTCCCACTGCATTCTGGACTGGCTTGAACACAGAGGGGTGATGCTGCAGAAGGGGTGACCATCCAACAGCAGGGGTGATCAATGGCACCCATCTAGGGAGGGACAACAGGGGGTTGCACGTATGGAAAGCAGACCCCATGAGGAGCTACACTAGTGGCCAACCCTCACCGAATGCCTTTGCCATTTAAACATCACAATGAGCCTATGCAGTAAAGGTTATTACTATTATGCCCATTTCACATATGAGGAAACTGAGGCCCAGAAGTTATGCTTAAGTGGCAGAGCCAGACTTGAGTGCAGGCAGTTTAATTCCAGAGTTGCCACACCGCCTCATAATAGACGTGAAGAGATTTAGCCTGGACAAAGAGGAGATGAGCAGTGGAGGGGGTGAGGCAGATCACTCTTTTTTTTTTTTTGGCGGCACAGTGAAAGTGCCGAGTCTTAACCACTGGACCACTAGGGAATTCCCTTGATCACTTTTTAAAATATCTAAAGGAAAGAGGAATCAGAGTTGATCTCAATATATAGAAAGATCAGTTAGAACTTTCCAGAGCTGGACCAGCTACCTTGCTTCAGGTGTGAGGGAGGGCGTGAGCTCCCTAGTCCTGGAGGGTCCGAGCTGAGGCTGGACTAGGTGATTTTGGCTTGAGGCCGGTGGAGTCTGAGTGCAGAGAGCAGGGGGAGACCTGCGGAGGTGGCCTGAGGGCCAGGAGCCCTAGCCTGACTCTTCAGGCTCCTGAGGGCCTGCATTGCCTCAGCATCCCCCTCCCCCACAACTTTCTCTCTCTCTCTCTCTCTCTGTCTCTCATCCTGCTTCAACCACTCCCCTGCTCACTCACAAAGCTCTAACCACGCCTGGGTTTCTGTTGCTGCAAGAGGCCAAGTGCTTTCTCACTCCAAGTTTGTTGCACAAGCTGTTGCCGCCTCCTTCTGTTGCCATGGCCAGCTCCTGCTCATCCTTTAGAGCCAGCTCAAACATCACCTCCTCCAGGAAGTCTTCCCTGAACACCTCATCCTGCATAGCTCTTCCCCAGTTAATCTCAGTCTTATCCCCATGTTTGCTTCCCTCATGGCACTAACCACAATCTGTGACGATCTTCATAGTTTTTTCTTTGTAGAAAGTCAATTCCATGGAGGCAGGGCCACTTTTGTCTTTTTCATTACGTATCCCTAATCCCTAGCAGTGTCGAATACTTGTTGAATGAATGAGTGACTGACCTTGACTATATTACTGTGGGTCTCAGTTTTCTAATCTGTTAAGTGGGAAGCAGCTGTAGAGGAAATGTGATTAGTGCAGTGGTTCTCAAACTTGAGCATGCCTCAGAATCATCTGGAATGCTTGTAAAAACAGATTACTAGACTCACCCACAGAATCTCAGGAGGTCTGGAGAAATTTTGCGTTTCTAATGTAACGTTGATGCTGCTGGCCAGGGGGCCCCACTTTGAGAACCACTGGGTTTGACTATCCGCAGGTCCCCTAAGGCACCCATCTTTAATTTTATCAAATTGAAATAATGAATATAAAAGTGCTGTGTTTATAAAAACAGTATAGATAAATGCAAGAGATGTTTTGAAACATAACTTTACTTTCAAACATAAAAGGGGAAGGGAGGTGGTGGAAAGAAAGGAAAGGAAAAAAACCCTTTCTAAATCAGGAGGGATTAACACCTACCGATGGCGTTTATAATGGCAAAGGTCAGTTAAATGGAGGTGCCGGCTGACCAGGGCGAGCGGCCAAGCGGGTCCCTGGGAACGATGCTCGAAATGCAGCGGTTGCTGCAGCCGGAGGTTTCAAGAGCGCTTCCCGCTGGCCCAGCATTTAATCCCCACCTCGGAGGGTAAAACGAGAGATTCACAACTAATGAGGAAAGTGAGAGTCCAAACCAGGGGGAAAACAAAACAGAAGCAGGAACCCGTTGTGACGCTAGAAGAAACATCTCCTGACGTGCAGGTTTGCCTTGGTCTGGCTGGAGGTTTTGTTTGTTAAGTGCTAAGCACCGATCAGAGCTCACATTCTTCCGAGTTCCCCCACCGCCACCCCACCCCGGGCGGTCTTTGGTTGCTCTCCACGTCTCTTCGTCCACGCAGCCTTACACCAACCAACCCGCATCGCTATCCCTCTGCGATTAGACCCGTCCTGCCGTGACGGGTTTTAGGCGGCTGCCCACTGACTCTCTGAATGTCTCCCATCTCCAGGCTCTTCCAGCTCTGTTTATGCTCAGGAGAAAGCATCCGCCAGGGCAAGTGTCTTCCCACCTCTCCTTACTAATCCTCTTTTAACCCTGGGAGCGGGGTCCTCCAGGGCAGACGCAGTAGCAAGGGCAGGCCTGCAGGGGCGCCAGAGAGCAAAAGCTGGTCTGGCCTCAGCCCAGCAACCACTTGAGCCAGACCCGTGAATCCCAGAAGCGAGGCCGTCTTTGCGTTGCTGGTGTGTTAAAAGCATCATCACCATCACCATCGTGATCATTTATTATGTGTCAGGTAATGGGCTATTCACTTTACTGGACTTTTCCACTTAATCCTCATCTTGGCCTGAGAGCACAAATGCTAATTTCATCCCAGTTTTTATAACCGAGGAAACCGAGCCTTAAAGAAGTTTAGAAAGTTGACCAAACTCAAGCTAGAAAGAGGCAGATCTGCCTTTGAATCCAGGCGTGCCTGACTCCGGCGCTTTTGCCATAATGAGGGGGGCACGGTGCTTCCCTCTGTGTGTGAAGGGGCATAATGGAACCCAGTTAACTGCAATTATGAATAGCTGGAGTGGCAGTTTGTGCTGGTATCTACCACCACCTCCCCGCCCCCAAATAACTGTCCCCTCTCCCCATCAACTGCAGGGGGAACACCACTCGACTGTTGCCTGGTGGAAGCACCACTGCTCTGTAACCCTGTGCAGCGGCAGGGAAGGGGTAGGGGTGGGAGAGTCCCCAAGGAAATACTGCACAAGGGAGCAAGCAGCAGAGCATCAAACATGCAGAAGTCAACAACTGCCTGGACTGGAAAGGCCATCTGTCTTCCAAAGGAGGGACTCTTAAGTCATGATTAGAATAAAGACGGCAGGATAATTGTGGATCTCGTCATAATTACGCTAGGAACTGTTCTGTGGAACAGGATGTCCACACTGGCCAGCTGAACTGTGAAAAAAGAGGTTCTGGAAATAAACAGGCTTAGGGAAATGCTGTGTTGAAGTCCCCCAGGTCTCCTGACCGAAGGACCTTGCCAGTGCCTCTCATGTGCTTATGGGGTCATTATCGTGCTCAGCTTGGAAATCAGCCTCATACCATGTTACATCCAAACACACACACATCAGACCTCAAAAGAATGGAGGTTATGTAGATATTTAGTGAAGGTTTCTGGGGAGTGATCAGCAGAGCAGGAAGTTACATTGCCCAGGAAGTTAGCTTGCCTCTAAATTTCCTAAAAAGTCTCTTTAATTTCCTGACTGCTCCCCTTCCCCCAGCTGCACCAAGGCCCGAGGTATAGGAAAGCCTATTAGACTGTAGCAGGAAGGGCACACTTGCCCACCAGTTCTAATGGATTGTAGGGCCTCCCAGAGAGCTGTGCTGGGAAGGATCTCAGGACAGGTCTGGACTCAGTCTGCAAGAGTGTCGTGATTGATTAGTGATGTCTGCCATGGCAGTGACTAGGGAGGCACTGGCAGCCTGAGAACCACAGATCTGCCACCCCAGGCCTACAACTTAGTCTAGGAAAGAGCTGGAAATGGGGCTTAAGGCTACACTGTGATCCTTGCTCTGCTCCAAACTTGTATTATGACCGTCATAAATTGAGTTTACCTCTGTGAGCCTCACTTTCCTCAGGGCAAAGTGCCACAGTCACACCCACCACCCCTATGTCATAAAGAAATTGTGATCACCTACTGACCTACTAGGCTGTAGGATGTGCTGTACGAGGACACAGAAGTGTCACTACTTCCACAGGCCATATTAATCAAGGTCTTGGCAGCACACATGGCATGTTCACCTTGATTAACTTGATGTTTTGATAAAGAGACTGTTTGCAAAGGTATGAGCAGAGTTTATGTAGGACTAAGGCTAGTAGCAGCAAGGCTTTTACACCCTACACCTGCAGGGTGAGAGGAGGGAGCCAGTCCTGGGACCCAGAAGCAGAGTCCCTTGGGGAGGGCTGCCCTGAGAGGAACTGTGACCATCAGGTAGAGGTCACTGCCAGCTCACAGTGACCCCATGGAGGGGAGCCAGAGATTTCATATCTCACCTCTCTCTCCTCCCTCCCTCCCTCCAGTCCGTGCACTGGCTGAGCCCAGCCAGAAGCCAAAGGAGCCTATTGATATAGTGTGTTTGGTCCACCTCTGCCTTAGCTTGGGCTGCTATAACAAAGCACCAGACACTGAGTGGCTTACCAAAAACAGAACCTCACAGTTCCAGAGGCTGGAAGTCAGAGATCAGGGTGTCAGCATGGTTGGGTCGTGGTGAGACCCCTCTTTCGGGTGGTAGGCTGACAACTTCTCACTGTGTCCTCACACGAGGGAAAGAGAGAGCTCTGCTCTCGTCATCCCCTTCTAAGGGCACCAATCCCATCATGGGGGCTTCATCCTCATGACCTTATCCAAACCTAGTTACCTCCCGAAAGCCCCACCTCCAAAATCCATCACATTGGAGATTGAGGTTTCAACATATGGTTTTGTGGGACACAAACATTCAGACCGTAACAGCCTCCCCAGGCAGGAGCATTTTGTATTAGTTTTCTGCGGCTGCTATAACAAATTGCCAAGTACTGAGTGACTTAAAGCAACAGAAATGATTATCTCACAGTTCTGGTGGCCACAAGTTCAAAATCAAGGTGTAGGCAGGGCTGCAGTCCCCCTGGAGGCTCCAGGAAGGATCCTTCCTTGCCTGTTCTGGCTTCCTGTGGCTCCAGGTGTTCCTTGGCTTGCATCTGCATCACTCCAATCTCTACCTCCATCTTCATATCATCTTCTCCTCTGTGTGTCCCCTATATGTGTCTCGTGTAAGGACACTTGTCATTGGATTAGGACCCACCCGGATAATCCAGGATGATCTCATCTCATGATCTTTAATTACATCTGCAAAGACCCTTTTTCTGAAGGTGATAACATTCCCAGGTTCCAGGGATGTGATATGGATGTATCTTATGGGGGGGGCACCATTCAACCCACTATACCAACCTTCCACATTGACTTTTGTCACTGAGTTGTCGGGATGGAAGTGAACCGTCTCTCCTGAAGGCCACCCTTCAACTCTGTGCGCTAGTGCTCCTTTGCGCATCTGCTCTAACTAGATACGGTTCTCCAGTTCGGGGTGGTTGTGGGGATGCACATTTTACTTTGTTTCACAGAATGACTAACATGATGGCCTTCGGTGGATCATGAGCATTCATCCCTTAGTATCCATGGGGGAATTGGTTCCAGGACCCCCCAAGGATACCAAGCTGTGCAGATGCTCGCGTCCCTCATATAAAATGGTGTAGTATTTGCATATAACCTAAGTACCTGCTCCTGCATACCTTAAATCATCTCTAGATTACTTCTAATACTTGATACAATGTAAATGCTATGTAAATTGTTGTAAATACAATGTCAATGCTGTGTAAGTAGTTGCCATTGTGTGGCAAAGTCAAGTTTTGCTTTTTTGGAATTTTCTGGAATTTTTTCTCCAAATATTTTCCATATTGGAAAAATATGGTTGGTTGAATCTGCAGATGTGGAACCCGAGGGTACTGAGGGCCGTCTGTATCTTCTGTGAGCCCCCGTTTTACATCTCTAAAATGAAACAGTGAGATTAAGCGATCCCTAAAATAGTTTCTACCTCTAGAATCCCATGATGCTGTAACTAATGCCAGGGTGAGGTGGGGATCTCTCTGGTGACCCTGTGCCCAGCACTCCTGGCCCATGATATGCCTGATGGCACCTGGGGTCAAGCTCAGAGCCACAGACATCTTCCAGCTCTCTAGGCCACTGCCATCCGTCAGTTGATCACAAAGAAATGGCCTGAGGCTGAGGATCTGTGTGTCTCATGCAGGACCCAAGGCCCTCAGCCTGGGCACCTTCCCTGGTGGTCTGACGTGGCCTTTAAGCTCAGGCGTCTTTAATAACTTAGCTCAGATTTCCAGCCAAGCGATTCTTGAATCTTGTCATGTGGCAAAGTGTAACAGTGATTCCATGACACCTTTTCTAACTGTGTTTTAATTGAAAAGACTTGATTTGATTATAGAAGGCTACAACTTAGTTGAAGGGCTTGTTAAAACATGTATTAAATCCAAAAGATTGCAATGTTTCGCTGTGTAATTATGTAAACAGTCATGTAAACGGAGCCCTTTACAGTCAGCAGGAATGCTTTTTCAATCACACGCTGGCAAACTGGCACCGTTGATCAGTGACAGGTGAATTTTTTTTTTCAGGGACAAACCCAAGTTGGTATCCACCCCCTGACATCAGCCAGGCCAGCTTTTTCATTTTCTCCTTTTGTGTACGTTTTTCCTTGAAATCCGTTGTGATTTTAAGTAATGTTTCTGTGTCCTCAGGTGTGCGTGAATTCCCCATCATTGTTAAGGAAAATAAAATGCGGCCCATCTCTAAAATGTTTAGATTTCTCAGCAGCAAAAATGATCCAGGCATTAAAAAAAATCCTCAACTATAGTTTTAAAATAGGAATAGAACTACCTTAAAATTCCCTGCAGTTTTAATGAAAGTGTCCATTAAATTTACTGAGGATAAGAGAGTAATTTACCTCGAAACCTGCTATCCCTGCCTTCCCCAAAGACCTACGATGCTCACCTATCTTTTTTGAACTTCAAAATAAATAAAACATTGATCAGAGATGTCACTGAAACATTACTTCTCCCTGTCCATCACTCGTTCAGCCCTGGCCTCTTAGAAGGAAACAGGCCCCGCAATCATGATTTCCTCCCAGCCCCAAGAAAATAGAAGTCACAAAGGGGCTGGTGAATTATGTGCTGCCAGTGGTTTTGAAGGGAAGCATTTACTGAGGGAGAAAATTGTTTTAATCTTATAACAACCAAGGAGGAGAGTTTGTAAAAACACAGAACACCTACACATACACTTGATTTGGTTGCATAGGAACACTCGGGAACATTTCTTCCCACAAATGCGCCTGATGCCTCAGCTGAGGGGGTCTTGCTGTGACCTGGGCAGGGGCGGGCGGGCCTGGTGGTGCAGGGAGGGGAATGGGGAGCTCTGGGTGGGGGGCGGCAGTGAGGGTAGTGAGACCACAGGACAGTAGACTGGGGATCCCAGGGACTCAGGGAGGACAAATCCCGTGCAGGATGCAGGCTCTCCAGCCCCTTCTGGAAACTCAGGACATACAGACACCCCAAGCTTTGCTCCCCCAATGCCCAATCCCTCAACTCCCAGGATGGAGGAGTCTGGTGGCACCTCTGCCCCAGGCCAACTGGAATAACTTCCTGGCAAACCCAAGCCTCAGTCCTCTTTACCCCTGGTATCCCTGACAGAACTCAACACACGGGGCGTTTTGTGAGTTTAGCATCCATAGTAGCCAAAAACAACAAACAGACAAGCTAACAAACTGAAATCTTCAGGAAGCCAGTCCTAGAAATGGCTTGGAGGAGAAAATAAGAATCATACCTGGTTTAAAAGAAAGATGCATGCTTCCCATTTCTGGGGGGAAGAGGAAGGAAAGGAGGGAAGGTGGGAGGGAAGGAAACAAAGGATGTGTGAATGCATGTGTCTGTCTCTATGGGAGGGAGTGTACAGCCAGGAGGTTGCAAGAGTGTGTCAGTCGCTGGGGAGAGGGCGGAGGTGTGTGGTCAAGGGACTTTCACATTTGCTCGATGTACTTATGGCCTTGAATCTTTTAACAAGGGAAACTATTCGTGGCTTACTTGTGTCGTTTTCGAAAAGGGGAGGGGGCAGGATTTTAAACAGAAATGTCCAGATTTGGAGAAGAAAATTACAAGTGACCTATTCGTATGAAGCAGAGGAATGGGCCATGGAAACCCAGCGAAAGAAGACGCGAGGGGAAAACTTGGTCTTTATACCCTCCTTCTAGCTCACATCCCTTTGTCTCCTTTAAGAGAATGCCTTTTGCACAAGGATGTGCTTTGTTCAAAGGGGTAACCGCTGGTTTCTGGAAATACAGTTCAGGCTCAGATCATTTCCAGTCGACACAAAATGTATCGTCAGAGAACGGCCCTCCTGTTCTCTGAGAGTACGTAACCCAGCAATAAAAGGCACCACACAGGATCTCCAGGTGGTGGGTATTTTCTTGGAACCGTTGGTTTAAAGGGGAGGGTGATTAAACTGTTGCTGATGGCTTTTGTGCTTTATTAGAATGCCCTCATTCAGCCCTGTTAGTGTGTGTGGGCGTCAGGTGCTGACACAGAAAGGTGTACCTGAGACTGTGGGCTCTTCCTCCTTCCCTGATGGGCCTCCTCCCATCCCCAGTGGCAGGCTTTCCTCACTGCACTGCATTGCCCCGTAAACTCCAAGCGAGTGTAAGTGTATCTTTGCAAGTGTGAGCATTGTCTTCCCAAGTAGATGATATTGTAGGGAAGGAAAAAAACCTTTTCCTTCTACCCTCCTAGGTTCTCTGACTGGGGCCCTCTTAAATTAGACCAACAAAAGATTAACAAGAGAAAAAGCAGTTCATGTGTGCAGCACCTCACTCGGGAGAAACCTTGGGATGAGTAACTCAAAGGGATGATTAGAACTTGGGCTTACATAGCACCTTTGCAAAGAACAATACGTTTGTAGAGAAGTGACAAGACAAAGGAGAGGGGTTTTAGGTTTCCAAGGGCAGCTGATGGAGTCCAGTGTGTTTGTGCAGGTCCATTTCAGAGATGACTTTCCTTTTTCTCCATGGTCATAAAACTTCCCCAGGAGAAGGGATTTACGGCAGTCCCCATTTTCTGGAAGTTTCTGCTCTTAGTCAGATAAAGGCGTCTTTCTGCATCTGTTGATTTTCATTTGCCTCCAACTCAAAGTAATCCTTATCCCCGAGAGGCACATTTTGGGGTGGCATGTCCTGATCCCCTCCAGTATGCATGCTTCTCACAGCCTCTGTACTCACCCCTATGCCCCTCACCTCAAGTATAGGTTCTTCACATAATATGCCCTCAATAAATACCAACTCTTTATCAGTCCCCTCACTTTTTTTTGGCGCCTCTAGCTCATAAATTAGCTTTCATGAGGTAAGGCTGTGTAATAAGCATCCCCACATCACAGTGGCTTACTGCACGACGGTTTATTTCTCACCTCCGTTTCGTGGGGATTGCCAGCTGCCTCTAGCTCTGCTCCATGTGTCTTCCTCATTCTGGGAACCAGACTGAAGAAGCAGCTGCTGTCAGGGACACACAAAGGGAAAAGAGCCACAGAGCTGGTGGAACCACACAATGACTTAGAACTCCCGCTCAGACCTTGCAGATGTTTCATCTGCTCACGTTCCATTGCTGAAGCAAGTCACGTGTCCAAGCCTAACGGTGGAACAGGGAAGGATATTCCTTCCATGGGAAGGCTCTGCACATCGGTGGCTGCAGACGGGATGTTCGATTCTCCCACGGGAGGCGCCCGTGATTGGTGAGGGAGGCAGCCACTCAGGCTAAGCCACCACCTCCTTGTGGCTTTCTGAGTCAGCCTTTCCTGGATTCCCATGTCAGGCCTTTGTACTCAGCCACTGGCCTCCCAGTTTGCCTCCATTTTCTTTCTTTCTCATGTTTCTATTATTGTTGTTCCAATTCTAAAAGCAACACATTTTTACTGTAATGTATTTCAAACAAAGTGAAGGTGACTCTTGCCACCCCTACTAAGAACTTTCCATCCCGGAAGCAATCACAATGAGCTGTTTAGGGCGTATCATTTCAGACATTTTCCATGCTTGTACAACCACATGAAGTGTACACAAATAAATAAGATTTTAGGTAAATAGTATCTTCCTATCCATATCCATATTATATTGTGACCACGTTTTGTACTTAGCAGTGCACTGCAGATATCTTTGTGTTGAGCTGCTTTATTCTTTTTATGCTTGCACAGTATTTCATGGCATGGGCATTACACTTTGACTTTTTTCCCTACTCGTGGAGATTTAGGATTTTTCCTTTTTTTTTTTTTTTTTATACAGCAATGCTGCGAAGAATGTTCTATATTAACATGTGCAAGTAGTTTTGTAAGCTGGATTCCTAGAAGTGGAGTTGCTGGGTTAGTACATTTTACATTTTGATGGACTCTGCCAGATTCTTCTCCTGAAAGACTGTGCCAGTTTACACCCTCCCCAATGTGGCTAAATGTGTCTGTTCCACTCTACCCAGCCCACATATTTTTAAAAAACTTTTGGTTTTGAAACAATTTTAGACTCATATAGAAATTGCAAATGTAGTACAACCACTGGTTGTACATATTTTTTTTTTTTGGACACAAAATGGGTATGACCAGTGTATCCTTCATCCAGTTTCCCCCAAAGAGAGCCTCTTCCATATCCACAGTATAGTTAGTTATCAAAACCAGGAAACTGACGTCGGTACAATACTGTTAACTAAGACTTGTTTGGATTTCACCAGTTTTTATATCACCTTTTTTTCTTCTGGTGAATAGTTCTATGAGATTTTATCACATGTATAGATTTGCCACAGACGTTTTAAACTGAATACATATTAGGTTTGTTTATAAGAAATACACCTTTTTCCTCTGTGCAATTTATTTTTGAGGTTGTTATGTTCTTCTTCTGAGTTACTATGATGGTGGGAATGTTTGAATGTAGATCCAGTGCAAGCAGGCTGACCAGTTTTCAGTGTGAGGTGACCAGAGGCTAGGAATTCACTTTTCCCAGCTTTGCCTCGAGTACCCTTGGGACAGGGGCTCTAACACCCAGGACGACCTCCTGACGTTGGCAAGCACCAGGGTTCTGTTGCGAGTTACAGTGAAAACCTCAAAGTGGGTTTTCAGTTTGCAACGTGATTATTCAGCTCTGAAAACCTTTGATGGGTGTGTATGAAAACTTTATGGAAAATTAATTTTTGAGAAGTAAAACACGCCATCTCATTTTATTTAAAAAAGGAAGAAAATTAATATGAGTGCTTGTGCTTCCTATGTGTTTATACTGAGTCCATTCGCTTAGAATCAAGCCATTATTGAGTATGTTTGTTCCTGATGAAAGGAACCCAACATTAGACCGGAAATAGGACATGTTGAAATCAATTTAGTGTCAACTACATCAAGCCTTTCTGAAATTGTAGGTTTTACAGAACTTTAAAACATAGCTTGTTTATTTGGTAGAGTTTAACCGTGATTCATAGCTCTCTGAAACAGACAAAAAGACAGAGTGTCAGAGCAAATTATAGGTGGCCGGTGTCCCGGGCAAGGAAATGTGACTTTTGAAGCACCTCTGCTCTGTCTTGTCCCCCATGTGCCACGCCCCCGCCCCACCCCATTGCAGCTCTGGTGCATTAGGAGTGGAATGAGAATTTTTCAAGGCTGCTTATTTTGATGGCACTCTGGTTTTGTGCATCCATACGGGGTCTTCATGAGGGCTTCTATTTGAATGGAGAAAGTGACGCTGCAGATGTGTGACCTATTAGGTGATGGACATCACTTAACCCAGGGCAGCCTGGAGGGTGGGGTGAGGTGCTGTGCGCCGTGTAAATTACCTCTGTAAATTACCCTATCACCTCCAGCTAAGGAATCAGTCCTGGAGGTGGTGTGCAAGGCATCTTTGAGTTTCTTGGTCTCGGCTGGCATTCACGTGAGAAAAAAGACAGAATGAGAAAGGCTCTGGGGCACCCAGTGGGTGCAGGAGGGATTGTTGCAAAGCTGGGCAGTGCTGGGAAGTTCATAACTCCCTCTCGCCTAAAAACTGATTCGGTTCCCATGAGTGAGCACCAGGGTTTCACGCTGAGCCAAGACCCCTGCTCTCGGGACACAGAGGGATCTTAGGAGCTGGAGAGGATTGTAGAACTTGCCCAGTCTAACCCTTTTGTGATGGTGGCCTGTAATTGGGTGACACTCCCTTGGGTCTCTGCGAGCAGTCCCCTGATGGAGCAGGCTGGGGTGGGCATCGTCAGCTCTCAGAGCTGGGGGTGAGTGGGTGGGAGTGCTGGGGCCTCCCCAGAAAGCTTTTGTTTCCCTTCAAAACCAACTTGTTGCTGGGGGAATGTGCTTGGCTACTACTGAGACAGAGCCATTCATAGCTCTACCCTGGAGCCCTCTGTTAGCATAAATCCAGTTACCCACGGCTATCAGCTTCCTTGCTTTCATTTTCTGGGAAAAGTGGGATCCTATTTTTCATCTTCTCCCACTGTGGGTATTAGGAAGGAGATGTGGAATTAGTGTAGGAGCAAGCAGTTTCCCTAACGGATACCATGGAAAAAAGCAAACCAAACAAAACCACAGCAACAAAGAACCTTCACCACCCACTTATCCATTTGCCCATGAGATATATAAGTGCTATGTAGGGAGAGATTTTTGTCTGTCTGTTCACTGCTGTGTTTCTGGCACCCGGACCAGTGCCCGGCCCATAATAAATTCTCACTACCTATTTCTGAATGAAAGGAATCGAGTCATTCATTTAACACAAACTGAGCACTTACTCCATGTTCAGCACTTGGAGGCAGAGGGAAGAGGTCAGTCCTTACCCTCATGGAGTTTGAAGTCTAGACTAGAGACAGAGAAGCAAAGAGATCATCACTGTGCAGGGGTGGGCTCAGCAGGGCCACCTCTGGGGGGCAGGGCAGCGCATTCTGAGATTTCTGGAAGCTAAGAGGTTTGACGTTCTCTATAAGAAGTTTCTAGACCCCTTTCTGTTCAGTCAGGCCTTGTAAGAACAGAGGAGAGACCCTGTGGGGTGTGTGTGTGTGTGTGTGTGTGTGTGTGTGTGTGTGTGTGTTTGCTCAGGTCATCCAGCACTACGTGGGAAGCTAGAATCTGAACTCACATCTGCTGCTTCCAAATGCAATGTTCAATCTACCAACGGGGCCCAAAGATCCTGCCTAATAGATGAGGCAACAGAAGCTCCAGCTTTCAGGGGATGGCCCTGAACAGGTTGGGAGGTGAGCAGAGGAGGTGGCAGGCCGTGCCGAGAGCTGTGTCGGGAACGAAGGCCCATCAAGGCTCAGAGGTGGCCAAGGGCCTGGGCTGAGGTCACAGCAAACCCAGTCCAGTCCGTGGCTAGGAGTGACAGATGCCTTCAAACCTGGGGTAGTGAGGCGTCCTAGATACACCAGGGAGTAGGGTGAGGGTGGGGGAGAAGACAGAGCTTGGGAGAGAGGTGATGGCCCCTGACCAGGCTGTGCCCCCCTGGCCAGGGGGCAGTCAGGCCCGCAAAGGCAGCATGAGGCCCAGCGAGTGCCAGCAGTGAGTGGGCATCTCGCCTGCTGGCCGTGTCCGCCACATTCCCTGCCCAGGGCCCAGGCTGTACAGAATGGTCATGGAGGAGTCTGGCTGGGACTCAAACAGAAGGACGTGACTGTTTGGGTGAAAGTCAGTTCACGGGCAGACTGGATTTTATTCCAAGACGATAACTAGGGAAACAATATGGATTTCATTCCAGTTCAAAGAGATTGACCAATTTTAGAGTAGGTGTAAATTTTAGTCTTCAGTATAGCCTGCAGTTGAATCAAAACACTGATTTGAGTTCAGCTGGGTTTTCAGTTCAGTGCATGAATGTAGAGTCATAAAGCTGGGAGAGGGGGACCCTCTGACATGGAGGTCAGCGTCAGCCCGGGAGGCCGAGGCAGTGGTTTGTGGAGGTGAGTCAGGGCCCGGAGGGAAAGGGCAGGCTGGTCCCTCACCCCCTCCCACCCCATCCCGCACTTCAACCTAAGCGGCTCCGCCTTCGAGTGTTTCCTATACTGAGTTTCTGTGTGAGATTTTGTTTAAAGACAGTGCTGTGTTAGTAAAACTCATCTGAAATTTGCCAGTCTCAACTGTGATCACAAATGACAAGAGTAAGGTTATGAGCGGTTAAGGGAGGGACACGGCTGGTTAGTGGCTAGTGGCTAATAGGGTGACCAACTTGTCCTAGTTTACCCAGGACTTTCTGGGTCTTAAAACTGTAAGTCTGGAGTCCTGGGGACCCCCTCAGTTCTGTGCAGACCAGGATGGTTGGTCACCCTGGTGCCATATAAAATTAGCCGAGCTTTTAGATCATGGCAGCGGCCTCCTAACTGGGCTTCCTCCCTCTGCCCTCACCTCCCTGCCCTGCCCGTCCACCCTCCACCGTGCAGACGAGTGGCCTGATCACATCATTCCCCTGCAGAAAGCCCGGGAAGGCGCACCAGCACAGCATGAGAGCCAGGGTCTTCAGCCGCTTAGAAGGCGCTGCCGATCTGGCCCCTGCCTCTGTCATCCTGCCTCCAGAAACATCAGAACTGCTCAAAGTTGCCAACGCTGTGTCTGCCTAAACTGTGCCCTCTGCTGGAAGTGTCCTTCTGCCTGGGCTTCTGGCTAAAGCCAGCTGTCCCCTCTGGTCCTCTGGGAAGCGTTCTCCTGGTCCAGCCCTTAGGGGAGGTGAAGATTTCCTTCCTTAGCGCCTCCACTGGGTGATGTGGTGTACGTGTCTCTGTGACACTGAACATTTACACAAAACACAAGTGCTGAGTTCCTAGCACATGTCTGGTTTGACAAGCGACCCACGTGTCTGACTCCTGCTCCGTGGATCCTTCCGCTACCCACTCCCACCCGCCTCAGACTGTAAGACCCTGGGGTCAAGGCCACCACCTAAGGGGTCCCAACGAGGAAGCAGCCCTCAGCGAGGCGCTGGCAGCTCTATGCACAGCCAAGAAGTAGAGGCAGATGCGATTTACACAGACACTTCCCATGTGTTTATTAGTGTCCCACAGGCCTCTCTGCTTACGGAATAGCGAGGAACGCCAGGCAGCCGGGTCCTGGGCTCCAACGAGAGAGCTGGAGCGCCCCCTGGTGGCCACAGAGAGTCAGTGCTGTCAGCCCGCTGCCGCGTAAGGAAATAGGAAACATCATACCTGCCGCCCTGGTGGCTGTCGCTTCTGTGGGGTTTCCTTCCAAGACCTCAAGAATAGGCCCCACGGAGCAGGAACAGTCGTTCAGGGAAAATAAAATCATTGCAGTGGAGAAGCCTCCAAGTGTCTCTGCGAATCATCTTTGAAGACGGAGGGGAAACGATACAGTTAGAGTTTGAAAAGGACAATTTGGAAGTCTTCCTGGCGCGGAAAGCCCTCAAACACCCAAAGATACCACTCTTGTCAAATCATAAAGGCCAATTACCTTCGGCTCTGGGACCCTGTTCCCCACCCCACCTGGGCTGAAGGTGTCACCTCTAGGAGATGCCCCGAGACTGGGAGGCTCACCCCCATCTCTGTCCTGCTCCTCAGCTGGCATGCTGCAAGGCCACAGCTGAACGTTTCTCTTTCCGTGGTAAAGGCTCTCGCCCTTTTAAACAAAGGTTTTGGAGAATCAGTAACATCCTGCGTCCCATCAGCCTTACCCTGGGCCCCGTGGTGTGAATGTGGGCGTCCGGGCCAACTTGGTTCTCCTGGGGATGGTGAGGCAGGAGCAGGTCCAAAGTCTGGGCGGGGCCAGCGTGGAGTCAGAAGCCCTAAGGGGACAGAAGGCGTGGAAGCGGGCGGGGCCGCTGCCTTCTCCACTTTCTATTTGCCCTGCAGAGTTTGTCACTGGTCTAAGGTTGACTTTTGGAGCCTTATCGGATTAGTGTTTCTCAAATTCTCATCATTCAAGTAATAATTACTCTGAATATTATTATGATAACTAACTTTACTGAGTTCTTATTAAGTACCAGCTACTGTTAGGAAGTTTTACAAGTGATATATTAATTCATGAACTATTATATTATACTGTGTATAACTTATTTAATCCTCAACACGAGGTAAAATGGGACTATTATTTTTCTCATCTTAGAGATGAGATTTTTTTTTTGGTAAATAACACTATTCTATTATTTATTTAGTATTTTCCTTTGAATTTTATCCTCTTACTAAATAAATATATATTTTAAAAGAAACCTCATTTTCCTACTATAAATGGAAAGCTACATTACATGTTCTTAAGTAGGAGGAAACTGTTTTAAAAAAACAATTGAAATAACTATGTGCCTGAATACCATCAAAAATCATCTTCTGTACCACCAGCAGAAAGCCTAGCGTGTTTGGGGAAATACAACCTTAGAGGAAAGCATCCCAAGGAGGTGGGAGGGAACCCTCCAGGGTGAAAGAAGGCTATTTTGCACTTTTGGATTTGAGAGTGGACTGTACTCCCTAGAGACCTGCTTTAGGAATGATTGGGTTTATTTTGCTTTTCTTTATCTAACTTCTAAAACGGATGCTTAGTTCATTAGTCTTCAGACTTTCTTCTTTTTATTTTTAAAATATATGAGCAATTAAGGCTATAAATTTCTCTACTGCTCTAGCTATATCCCATAAGTTTTTTGATATGGCGTATTTTCTTTATTGTTCAATTTTTAAATATTTTCTTAATTCTGATTGTCATTTTTTAAACTTAAAAGTGTGTTTCTTAATTCCGAATGTGGATTTAAAAAAATATCTTTTTCCTATTGATTTCTGGTTTACGAATTGTGATCAGAGTTGTGAATTGAGGTTAGAATTGTGAAGAGACATGACTTGCACGTTTTCAATCCTTTGTAATTTTTTAGGATTTGCTTTATGGCCCAAATGTATAGTCATTTCTGTTAATATTTGTTCACCTTGTGTATCTTTTCCCACTCTTTTACTTCCCACCTTTCTATATCCTTAAGTTCTGTTGTGATTCTTATAAACAGCAAATGGTTAATTTTTGAAAAATCTTATTTTATTTTTTAATAAATTTATTTATTTATTTATTGGCTGCGTTGGGGTCTTCGTTGCTGCGTGCGGGCTTTTCTCTAGTTGCGGTGAGCGGGGGCTACTCTTCACTTCAGTATGCAGGCTTTTCATCCCAGTGGCTTCTCTTGCTGCAGAGCATGGGCTCTAGGCACATGGACTTCAGTAGTTGTGGCACATGGGCTCAGTAGTTGTGGCTTGTGGGCTCTAGAGTGCAGGCTCAGTAGTTGTGGCGCATGGGCTTAGCTGCTCCACGGCATGTGGGATCTTCCCGGACCAGGGCTTGAACCTGTGTCCCCTGCATTGGCAGGCGGAATCTTAACCACTGCACCACCAGGGAAGCCCTGAAAAATCTTATCTTATAATCTTTATACCGGGAGCACTGGTCCCTTTACATTTATTGTAATCATTATACATTAGGATTTGTACCTACCATTTCATTTTATACTGTTTTTTCCTTTTCCTCTCTTTTTCTTGTTATCTTTCAGATTATTTTTTCTCATTTCACTTTCCCCCTCTATTAGGTTGGAAGTTATATTCTGTTTCTGTTAGTTTAGGGGTTACCCTAGAAATTACAATGTACCCACTAATTTATCGGAATTTGAAGATAATGAATACCTACCTTCCTTCCACGCCACACAAAGAACTCAGGACGCTTTGATTTCATCCTCCCTCTCTCCTCATTTGCATGTTATTGTTGTAGAGTCTTTTAATTTTGTTTTGTTTTCTTTAACTTCACAAGACATTATCATTGTTGTGTTATATAGTCAATGTTTGTTTAAATTTCTATGCATGTTATTCCTTCTTACATCTTAGATCTTCAGACTGGAATCACTTTTCTTCTGCCTGAAATCCACCCTTTAGAATTTCCTTTACTGAGTTTTGCTGGTGGCACATTCTCTTAGTTTTTTGTTCGTTTGAAAATGTCTATACTTCACCTTATTCTTGAAATATATTTTCAGTGGGTACAGAATTCTAGGTTGACAGTTATTTTTCTCCCAGCATGGAATGTATCATTCCATTCTCCTAACTTCCATTCTTGCTGATAAGGAGTCAGTTGTCGGTCTATTGTTCTGTTGAAAACCTTCTGTCTTTCCCTTCTGACCACATTTAAGGTCTACCTTTTGTCTTTGGTATTCAGCAGTTTCACTATGATGTGTCAGGACATGGATTTGTTTTAGTTTTTCCTGCTTTGGATTTATGGGGCTTTTTGAACCCAGGGGTTGGCAGTGTTATCAGTGCTGGAAGGTTCTCAGCCCTTATTTCTTCTTATGCTGCCACTGCCACACTCTCTTTTCCTTATAGAACTTCTCACCCTATACTCTTTGTCTCTTAATCTCCTTTCCTGTTTCCCCATTTCTTGTCCTTCGATGGATAATTTCTTCAGGTCTGTTTTCTGAATGGATAGCTTCTTCAGATCTATTTCTAACTATGGATTCTCTTGCCCAGTATGTTCTAACTTTAATAATTTTCAGTTCTAGAAATTCTATTTGGTTCTTTTCCAAATCTGTATGGCCTTTCTTGTTTCTTGCACATGTTCCCTGATTGTCTTTTACTAAACATGATTGGTTTATAGTCCAGGACTGTTCATTTCAGAAAAAGAGGGACAGCTCATTTGGTCAGAAGCATCTTTACCTCATGAAGGGCATCCATATCACATGCCTCACCATGCTGCTCTGCTTCCAGGGACAACCCCGAAAATGGTGCCATTTCTTAAGGCAGCATTTTTGCCCCCCAGCAAGTTCAGGTTAAGGCTGGGACTCTGGCTTGTTTTTCATCCTGTATGTTCTCAGCCATGTCTCTATGACAAGGACATGGGAAGAGCATGGTTGCCATTGCAGAAAGACCAGCCAAAAGGGAGAGGCGTGCTCTGAAGGCTTCCTCGGCACTTGGGAACCTCTTCAGACAGGACAGTGAACGAGAGAGGGCGGCCTCAGACAACCCACGTGACAGAAGAGAAAACTGAAAGAGAAGACGACTTTCTCACAAGCTCTCCCAGGCTGAGTAGTTGCAGAACTGAAGCTGGGTTGGGCCAGTCTGTTCATTTGCTTAGACGACCCATGTACCTGGATGTACATCGCTTCGTATGGATTAAAATCATGCAAGTAAAATTCATCGGCACCGTGCCTGCGACATAAAAATGTTCAAAAGGCATTTACAGCCATCATCGTTATTATGGTTGTTGCTATTATTATTACAGTCCCAGGAAATACTGATCAGTTAACATTTCCAAGGTGCCAAGTTGTGGGCCTTTCCGAAGGAAAAAGTCACCCGAGCAGGGAGAATTTACATCTTTTGCCCAACAGTGCCCGGGACGTGGAAGATGCAGAGGAACGCCTGGGGTCCGAGGGAAGCTGAGACAGGAGATCCAGTGGGCGGGGAAAGAGGAGAGGTGAACCTGGGGGACACTGGTGGGGGTTGGAGGTGGCAGGGAAAGAATAGGAGGTGCCAACCTTTTCTCCACAATTTTGTTACATCTTGGGGCGAACGGGGGGCCCTATGATGACAGCCTGAATTGGGTAAAATTTAAGGATAAGGAATTACTAATTAGTAATAAGGTGGAATACTTAAGTGTATGAAATGAATAATATGTAGCTAAAAAATAATGATATAGCATTAGGCATTTGAGACATGTGGGCTCCAAGCAATTAACCTCTATTCTTCTTCTGAATCACAGTCTTGCTAATTGGCTCCTTTCCTCTGACGGGGCAATATTAACCTTTCTATTTTTCTCTGAAGGAGCAAGTACGTAGGGTAGATGTGCTGCTCCAGTTTGGAGGAAAAGTATTTTTCCTGAATAATAACCCATTTGCCATTTCTCTCCCAAATGATTGCACTAAAAAGGTTCTGTCAGATTTCCCTGATCAAGCTCCGCAGAGATGGAAAAGATGATTTAAACACACCTGACCTCATTCTGGAGCGGTTGAGGGAAATGGCATCTCTAGGCTAGTCAAGCTTCGCTTTTCCATGTGTTACCAGCTTCTCATTCATTCAAGGGACACGTCCTTACTGAAGCTACATGTGCCAGGCGCTGTCCTGGGTGTTGGGGACACAGCAAGACAGATTCCTGCTCTCACGGAGCTTGTAACTGAGTGAGGGAGGAACAAACCAAAGGCAAATGAACATGTAGATGTCGAATACGGTCTCAGGGCTAGGAAGAAAAAAACAAAACTGGCTAAGGAGGAAGTATCTGGGAAGGGAGAGGTGCCTTTTAAGACAGGATGGTTGGGAATAAAGACGCAGACGTAGAGAATGGACTTGAGGATATGGGGAGGAGGAAGGGTAATCTGGGACGAAGTGAGAGAGTGGCATGGACATATACACACTACCAAATGTAAAATAAATAGCTAGTGGGAAGCAGCCGCATAGCACAGGGAGATCAGCTCGGTGCTTTGTGACCACCTAGAGGGGTGGGATAGGGAGGGTGGGAGGGAGACGCAAGAGGGAGGAGATATGGGGATATATGTATACATATAGCTGATTCACTTTGTTATACAGCAGAAACTAACACAACATTGTAAAGCAATTATACTCCAATAAAGATGTTAAAAAAAAAAAAAGGGTGGTTGGGAAGGCTTCTCTCAGGAAGAGAGAATAACATTTGAGCTGAGATATGAATGAATTGAAGGAGAGGCTTGAAGGTATTTAGAGGATGGATATTCCAGGCAGAGAGAATAGCAAGTGCACAGGCCCTGGGGCTGGTGTGTGCTTGGAGTGTCAGGAATAGCAAGACGGCCAGTGTGGCCTGAGCACACCAAGTAAGGGCAGAAGGAGGAAGACATGAGGTTGGAAAGGTCACAGGGTCATGTGGTGCAGGGGCCCCTTGGGGGCCATGGTAAAGACCTTGGTTAATTTCCAGTGTGAAGTGAAGCCCTGGCAGGTGTGAGCAGGGTCTGATAGGAAAGGCTTACCCTGGCAGCTGTGGGAAGAGGGGAACAAGGATGACAGAAGGTGTGGAGGTGTAGCAATAAATTGGAATCAAGACATTAAGAGGGACATCTGGGCATAAAAGATCCAGTGAACCTGACTCATAGTCTGGCAAGATAGAGCCTCCAGAGATACAAAGCATGGTCAGAGTCTATGCCCTCTCCGCTGAGACAGACATTAGGCACTTGAAGAACCCAATCAGGCAGAGTACAGTCACATCATATTCACTCTGTGATATGCTGATAGTAAATATCAGGGATAGCGCTGTTTAAAACCTGACCAGGCAATTCCATGCCCAGGAATTGACCCAGAGGGATAATCAGACAAGTGCACAATAAGTAACTCATGTGCAGGGTGGTTCCTAGTAGGAAAGTTGTGAACAACCTGGATGTCCATCAATAGGGGATTATTTAAATAAGTCATGGTGTATTCAGGCTTCAGAGTAATATCATCAAGATGATGATATATTTTAAAATCATACAATACAGAAGAGACAAAATGAAAGATAAAAATTTCACAGCTCCTTTGTCTTCCCAATCATATTTCCTAAGAGATTTTTTGTTGTATGCTTCAAGCAACATTTCCTCCTCAGATACAGGTGTGTGTGTGTATATATATATATATAATCTCAATAGGTATAGATACAGATATCTATATGTATTCTTTTAAGCTAAAATAGTTCTGTAACTATTCTATAACAATTTTGTAAATATTCAAAGTAAGTCTATAAATATTATGTTGCAATATAATTTTATTTCATTACACGAACTATCTTAGACATATAGCCACATCAGTACATTAGATTAATAGCTGCATAGTATTCTGCTGGATGCATATACCATAATTGACTCAATCAGTCTGTTATTAATGGATTAATATGTATATATTTCATTTGTGTTACTCTCTGGGTATATTTTCACAACTTGTACAATTTAAAACATTAAAAATGTTGATGTAGCATGTATTTATTGTGCAGATGTCCACAATGTATTGTGGAGAGAAAAAAATCAGGCTACAAAATAGCATGTGTTGCACGGTCCCACTGATGTAAATTTGGATATCTCTCTGTGTGTATATATTTATAGAGAGTGTGGAGGGATGCTCACTGCTCACTAAAATGCTAACAGGAGTTATTGATCACAACCTAATGATTGCATGTGTTTCTTCTCAATGCTTTTCAGTATTATTACCATGTAGATTTGAATATATATTCTGGGGGGAGGAAGCTATTTTATATTTGGAGAAGAGTTCACTGGGAGCTGGTTCATGCACTACACTTAAAACATGAGTTTTTTTTTTTTTGTTTGGATCTGTACTTTTCTCATTGAGTACTTCTTTTCACTTAAGAAATAAATTGTACTTTTTCCTTCTCCAGTTAGGAACACATTAGCAGCACGATTTGTGGACCTGAGCGCAGTTCATCGGCTTCACCACAAGAGGGCGGTGTTTGCAGGACATTGTACGCATGGCTGCTTCCCGCTGCTCGCCAGTGTCTAGAATTTTGCAGAATGTCATCTCTGTGGCCAGAGCAGAGATGAGATGTATGTCCCGTGACTTCCAGTTTGCTCCATGACACACATTTTTCCTTTAACGCGGTTGCGTGGAGGTGGCACGAGGGGGGGAATCTGCCTGGCAGCCGTCCCCACAGACCTTGTTTATTATTTAATTTTTTAAATTAAATTTAATTTATTTACTTTTTATACAGCAGGTTCTTATTAGTTATCTATTTTATACATATTAGTGTATATATGTCAGTCCCAATCTCCCCATCACCCCAACCCCGCCCCCGTGGTGTCCATACGTTTGTTCTCTACATCCCCACAGCCCTTCTGGGCGCTCCATCCAGGTCACTGCACCCCACATCCACTGTGGCCAGCTGCCGTCTGCCTCCAGGGCCTGACTTGAGCCAGGGGAATTTAGCCCCCCCTCCATCCCAGCCCCGCGCCCGCACCGCAACGCGGAAGCTGCTTTGGAGCTGGGAACCTGCCACCTACCCACATTCTGCCCAGCGCCCTCTGCGTCTTAATCCCCTTGCCAAGTAGCTGCCTCTTCTTCTCTTCCCTCCTTCTCCTCCCTTCTCCCTTTCACCTTCTTAATTATTTTTGAAGAAGCAACACATATTCATGACAAAAATTCAAACAATACAAGAGGGGAAGTGGGTGAAAACCAAGTGTCCCCTCCGTGCATCCTAGCTTCCCGGTTTTCTCCCCTAAGGCAGTAACTGCTAAGAGGTTTTAGCAGCATACGTCCTCCCGGAGATCCTGGGTGCATATGCGAATGTGGGCGTGCATGGACGTGTTCACAAACCACACCCTCCGCTTGGCTTCTGGTTTGCACTTAACCGCGATGGTGGAAATCCTTCCACATCAGTTCCTACAGCGCTGCAGGTGCTTTATCCTGGCTACAGAGTATTCTATCGTGTGGATGCACCATCCTTGATGTAACTACTCCTCTTAGGGGACATTTGGGCTCTTTCCAATCTTTTGTTCTCAGGAGCAGCGGGCAGTGACTGTTTTGTATGGACGGCTTTAAGCACAGGTGCAATATCTACCATAGACTCAATTCTTAAAAGTGGAACGGGCTGCTCAGAGGGTGCAGGCCCTTGTAGAGGTCACATTCATCGCCACATTGCTCTCCAAAGACCTTTTGAACCACTCCCACACAGTGTGTGAGATACAATCCCTGCATGAGTGCCCTTGGTCAATTTGACAGGTCACTGGTTCTCAATCTTGACCGAGGTCAGAATTACCGGGGGAGCTTTCTCAAAATGCCAATGCCTGCACTGTATCCCATATCCCAGACCGATTAAATCAGAATTGGACACGTTTGTGTTTGTATAGGGTTGGGGGGAGCCATGGCGGGGAAGGGGACTGGGCATTGGCACAGAATTTCCCAGGAGATTTTAACGGGCAGGTAGGGATGAAAGCCGCTATGATAGGTTAAAAATATCTAATTGATTTAAACGTACATTTCTTTAATTATAAATGAGGATGAACATTTTTCTTTGAGAACAGTGATTTAGACCTTTCTTAGATCTCAGACCCTTTGAGATTCTGACAAAAGCACTGGATCTTTTATCCAAAAAAAATGTGCACGTCTGTTGGCCACGATTCAAGCGGTCACAGGCCCCCTGGCACTCCTCCTCAGCCCCAGGTTAAGGCCCAGGCCCAGGACTGTTCTTCCCAGCCCTTTGCCAGTCTCCCACACTGAGCCGAGGCCTTGCGTGTTCTCCCCGAAGCCAAACCTGGACATGACCTTGTGCTCCAGCTGCTACAAGTGTCTGCTCCAGAATCCCCTCTGTCCCCTGGAAGAAAAAACCTGGGTCCTCCATGTGGGGCGTGTCGGGGGCCCCCTGTGAGGGGACCTTCATGGCTCTCTGCAGGGATTCCCGGCGTGCCTGCCCTCAGAGGGCTGTGCCGTGTGACGGGGGCTTTGGGGATAGGGGTGCAGCGTGGGGTACAGGTAACTCAGCTGGGAGCACAGTTGGGATCTCCTGGGGACAGATCCTGAGCTGAGCCTCAGGGATGAGCAGGAGCTGGCAGTGGGGATGGGGAGGCACCAAGGGCGCTCGTCATTTGTTGAGGAGACAAAAGCCACGGACACATGAGCAAGGACACCTCAGGGAGCTGCCGGTACTCTGGGGCTCAGGGTTCAGGGGAGAGGCTGGGGAGAGGTGAGGCTGGAGAGACAGGAGGTAGATCAGGAAAGGCGTCACGGCTGGGCAGTGGGCTTGGACGGGGGAGGGTGCGCTGTAGACATTCGTTCTGTGGGGGTTCCGGCTGGACGAGGTGGTCAGTGAGGGAGGGGGAGGGGAGGGGGGGAGGGGAAGGGAGAGGGGAGGGGAAGGGGAGAGGGGAGGGGGAGGGGAGGGGGAGGGGAGGGGGAGGGGGAGGGGAGGGAAAGACTGATTCTGGGGTGTTAGGGCTGTAGGGCAGGGGGCGCAGCAGGGTGGGGTCGGGTGGCGTCATGGGTACACCTGGCTTAGGCGGGGGGGTGCTGCGGGGGCTGGGACCATTTCTGGGGAGGACAGTGCTCTGTGGGCAGTTGGACATTTGTGGGGGGGAGGAGGGGGGAGGGGGGAAGTGAGGGAGAGAGAGAGCAGTATGGGGTGGGCATCAGAGGCCAAGTGTGCATCCCGCAGGCTGGGGGCGAGCGGGGTGTGAGGTGGGCCCCTGCCGATGCCTGCGTTGAGGGGAGACTTAGAAGGAGCCACAGAGAGGCGGGCGGGATCTGGGGGAGGGGCGGCAGTCCTGAAGCCCAGGGCAGAGGAGGCAGGGCTGCTTCTCTGTTGCTCTGGCCCCAGTGCCAGGGGCTGCCAGCAGCTGGGACCGCCAGAGCCCAGTTGCTCCATGTGTCCGTACCCGCCATCTCTGTAGGCGGGTCGGCCCCGGGCCGTCCTCGTTCCTCCCACAGCAGGACCCTGACAGGGCATCTGTCACTGTCCTTGTTCTGGAAGTCACCCCCATCGCCTCATCCCAGGCTTTGAACATCCTGATGATGGGAGGGGCGGGATGGGGGAGGAAAGGAGTCTGACAGTGGACATGGAGAAATCAAGCCCCAAAGCCAGCTCGGAGATGGGCGAGATGAGGGCTTTCGGGACACAACACGTCTCTCAAATGCCAGGAAATGTCTGCTGTGGAATTCAGCATCTGTGGCCTTGTACTGGCTAGGGGTCCTGGACTGGCCAGGACACTCCTGATGTGAGTAACAGAAACTTTTCTCGAGTCAGTGTAAGGGGAGGGGGGACACATAATTAGGGCACAGGGGCTCCGTGATGCCCCGGACAGGACGGCAGCAGGGCCGTGGCCTCCCTGGGTCCCCGCTCTGGGAGTCACGCCTCCCCCCGACCCTTTGCGGCGTTATAGGTTCAGCCCTACCTGAGAGAGTCCATCCCTGTTGTCGTCTGTTTATCTCATTTCAATTCAAAGATCCCAGGAAGGGATGCATTGGCCCAGCTCAGTCAGGGACTCACTCCTCAGCCAATCAACAGGACAAGAGGCACAGGCCCTGCTTTAAGGACATGGTGACTCCAGGGAGAGCCACGGAGAGAGGGGCAATTCCTGCTAAAGGGGCGCTGGGTGGACAATGTCAGAGGGGTCAACCAGAAGCCACATCAGCCTCCCCAGACATATCCCTTAGACATTCATTCATTCATTCATCTTTTCATTCAACAAACCTTTACTGAGCACCTGCTGGGCACAGAGGCGTGAACAAGCAGATGAAGTTATTGCTGTAGGGGCGCTTACACTCCTATAGGAGGAGGAAGATGATAAACCAATAAATAAACAGGAAAGATGTCAGGGTACCACTTGGCATCTCATTAGGGCCTCGCTTTGCATTTACAGGTCACGACTGGGCTTGAGCATCTCTGCAAATGTCTCTTTGCCCCTTGTGTGGCCTCATCTGTGTAGTTCCCGGTCACTGTTTTTCCCCATTTTTTTTTTAATGCCTTGTCTCTTTAAAATTGATTTGTAGGCATTTTATTCATCCTGGATACCAGCCCTTTGTCAGTTATAGGTGAAATGAATATCACCTCCCAGTCTGCGACCTGCCTTCTCTTTCTCTATGGTGTCTTTTGATGAGCGTTCTGTTCTTAATTTTAACATAGCGACATGTTAAAATTTTTTTATGGTTTGCCCGTTTTGAGTCTTGTTTAAGAAATCCTTTCTGCATTGAGTCGGATTTGACAACTGGACCCAAGGACCCATGAGCAGCCCCTGGAGAGGCAGAGCCCGGGGCAGCCCCTGGGGCGATTGGTGCAGCTGACAGCTGGGAGATTGATTAAAACCTGGATGCAGTGCTAGGGGAAGACAGGAGAGAGGCTGAGTGCTTTGAATTTGATCCTTTTAGCAACAATTAAACAATAGCCACGGAAAGGCTGAGGAAGGGACTTCCTAAAGACGAAGCAGTGGATGAAGGAGGGCCTGTCCCCTTGGCCTCACCTTGGCCCCCCGCCATGGGGTTCCTTGCTGCCGCCCCATCAACCTTTATTGAGACATTTCATAGTGACAAGCATCTTCTTCCCAGGAAGTATAACCTACAGAGTGAGGAGAGCATCTGCGTGTGTGCATGTGAAATCACTCAAGGCTGATTGAGGAGCCTTCATAATAATAATAATAATTGATGGGGACACGGAGGCACTGATTGGGTAGTGGAGAGAGTGGGCCACAGGGCAGCCCGGAGCAGGAGATCTTAATGAGACTAGCAGTCAAGGGGTCAGGGAATTGGGATGGAAAAAAAAATTTATTTTTACTAACTTCTAGCTGAAATTTAGCATAGGCAACAAACCAAACAGTGCTAGCAATGCCTGTGGCTTGTCACTCATAAAAATCACAGATATTTAAAATTTTTTTTTTTTATTATTATTATTTTTGGCTGTGTTGGGTCTTCGTTGCTGCGCGTGGGCTTTCTCTAGTTGCCTTGCTGTGTGTGGGCTTCTCATTGCAATGGCTTCTCCTGTTGTGGAGCACCGGCTCTAGGCATGCGGGCTCAGTAGTTGTGGCTCACGGGCTTAGTTGCTCCGTGGCATGTGGGATCTTCCCGGACCAGGGCTCGAACCCGTGTCCCCTGCATTGGCAGGCGGATTCTTAACCACTGTGCCACCAGGGAAGGCCATCACAGATATTTTTACATCACATTACTTTTTTTGGTAGATATTTTGAAACATCTGCTTTGAGATGGTAGTTGCTATAAACATCTACTAGGTCTTTGGTAGTTAATGTGTTAATGAAGAAGCACATGTACTAATTACTGCACCACAATTTTTAAAAGTCTTTTGATAATCCTACTGACAAATAATTAGGTTCCTTTGTAATCCTATGTGATTTATTTTATGCATTTAAAAACAGTGTTCTGAGGAGGGACCCATAGGTTTCCCCAGATAACCAAAGGGTCCATGAAACAGGGAAGGTTGAAAATGGGACTCTGGGGTGAAGACCCTCCTCCCAGTGGGCAACTGCTAAACCTCATGTTCTCAGACAAGCTAAGTGTGTGGGAATGCAGGGGGAGACGAAGTGATAGCTTTGCAGACATGCAAAGAATTCCTGCTCTTCCTGGGTGCTCCGGGCTGCACAGACCTGCGTATGACGTGGATACCTGCCCTTTGGGTGAGAACCAGTTGGTGCTTTCTGCTTGCTCTGGGCCCTGCCCTGCCCACCGATTAGTGGTCCAGCTCCTCTCAGTAGACTAAGCTCCACGAGGGCAGGCTAACCCCGTCCATGTCCTCGGGGAACATGGTGTCTCTCCCGCCCGCATATTCTCAAGCTTGCTTTGGGCACCCAGGTAGGTGTGCCGCAGACCCAGGTGTGCTGACTGTTAGTACTGACAGCTATGCGTCAGCCCCCTGGGGTTCATCTATGACTTGGCCTCGGCGATGTTGCACAGAGAAGCAACCGCTGCTAAAGGCGCTGGATGGCTCTGAAACCACGAACCACGGGAGAGGGTGATTGGTTTGGGAATTTTAACAAGGGTGTTTTGTGGCCTAACTTGGAAGGAGTGAACTGACCTACAGCAGCATTTGGCATCAGCATTTGGCACCTTTGTGACCCAAGAGCAGAGGGACCCTTTCACTCTGCTGCGGAGTTTTGGGTGAAGCCAGGCTTGCGTTATGGGAATTATGGGCAAGCCAGGAGAATCTCTTATCCATGTGTTGACAGGACAGCACAAAGCTTCAGAGTGCAGCTCCTTGTGACTGGTTTCTGGAGGGCGCTGGGCCTGCTTTGAAGAACTAGCTCCCTCTCTGTGCCTTCTAAGGTCTGCTGTTAGAGCGCCACCTTGAGGCTTTAGTGGGACTAGTCCATCAATGCCCAGTCATCCTTTTGTGAATTAGCTGCCTTGCGCAAGATTAAGTGCATTTGTGGGGGGAAAACCTACTCTGAGTTAGTGAAATTAGGGGCATATTTAAGGCTATATGGTTTGGAAATGTCAAGTAACCATATTGTGTCTCCTCTCAGGGCCATGCCCTTCTCTTTTCCAATCAGCTGTAGCCCCTGAGAGGCAGCCCGGTGAGGTGTTGGAGCCGGTTTGTGGCAGCTCCTGAGAGCTGATTGTTAAATTTTCAGGAATTTTATGAGTCAGTTGTGAAACACAGCTATTACTAAAAATTAAGTGGTAGGATATTACAGTTGAATAAACTCTATGCACACAAAAACTAGTGCCAAATCTCAGCCCTTTAGAATTATGTTACTATCATCTATGCGCTGAGGTTATTTACGTCTCTTGTATCTGTGTGATGGAAGTACTATATAATGGCACATCTCTTCCCAACTCTGCGTTCGGTGACATCATGTTGGTGGCTAAATCGGCCATGGTGGAGTTTTTACAGCACAGGAATCTGCACACGCTGCACAAATCAGCCTGGAGAGAGCCGGCTGTTAAACGTTTACCAGCACACTTCTGGGCGTGCCCCCTCCTACCGCAAACGCCCCCATCACGTCTGGGCCCATGGAAGCTGAGCCGTGGGCTCCCTGGAAGGGTGTGAGGGTGGAGGGATTAGAGGGAGAGGAGGGGGATGGGGAGGGGAAGGGGGGAGGGGCAGGCCACTGCACCGCGGCTCTATCCACCTGAGGACGCCTTCCAATGTTTGCCAAATGGAGAGTTTGGAAGAGAAAGGCAAGAATTATTCTAAAATCAATGATTGCAAGTTACTTCTTTTATTATTATACAGATTATTTTGGCCACTTGTCAGGGCAGCAGACCTGTCCGGAACTGCCCCTAGAGAGTTCTCAGGCAGCATAAATGGAAAAGGCTGCAGTGCAGGCTCAGAAGTGCAGAGAGTGCGCAGTGGCGCCCAGCAGGGCTTTAACAACCGGGTAGTGATGACCAGAGTGAAAGGAGCTTGTCTGCAGGTCTGCGCCCCCGGTTCCTCCAGCCTGGTCTTCGGCTCCCACCACTGGGCTGTCAGAGGGCAACTCAAAGGGATGCGAGGGGTGATGGTCCACTCAGAGGCTTTCTTGGGTCCTGTTTATCCTCTGCATTGCTTCAGGAGTGAATCTAATTAAAAGCAAACTTGAACCTAGTCCAAATTGTCCATATGTCCCATTCTTGAACCCAGCCCAGGTTCCTATTACAGTCATTAAGCAATTTATATGATGCATTGCATCCCTAAATTGTTATACTTGCATCGCACTTAAAGATATCTGCTAATATATATATTCCTAAATATTGTTTATAATTCTAACTAATGAGATTACCGTCCATGTTGTACCAGTTTGTAGAGTTTTAAGCATCGTATACGGAGATAATTCTAAGAACTAAAACGGATGTATTTTTAATTGCCCTTAAATCCTGATGCTCTGTGGCATCCATTGAATTAATGCGTTTAAGCGCTTCAGGGAATGGGTAGGTTTCTGCTAGAGTAATAAATTCATTGCTCAGCTTTGACAATCAAATTTGACTTTTTATTTTGTTTTGCTTCCTTGGCAAAACAATAATAGTCTTGAAAGCTGGGCTTTGTTAAGAGATAAAAAGGTTTTCTAAATTCCAAAGCTTCCCTCTAAATATGAAGCGACAGTACCTCTGACTTTGATCACAGAGTTTTACTATAAGCCATAAATAGAAAGAATGCACGATACGATGGAAGCAAAGTTCCCAGAAGACAGAAGGCAAAGGAGAAAGTATTCCGCCCTGCCCAGGAGAGGTCTGGTGGTAAAAGCAGCATGAGGATGTGGCCGGCGGGTGGGGAGCGAGACACAGGAGCTCTGAGAGAACCCAGAGGCGAGGAGACACATCTAAGAAGATGAACCCGAGGTAGTGCCCCAGATGTGCACAGTGAGACCAGCGTGTCTCCTACAGAAGGCCCGGGAGTTCGGGTGTCTCCTGAGGGACAGAGATGCTGATAGGATGGTGGCAGACAAGCAGAGGTGGGAGGGGCGAGGGGGACCGTGAGCAGGGACCTGCGAACCAGGAGCGGTGGCAGAGCCCCAGCTTAGCGGCAGTGGGTGCTTGGGGCACTCAAAGGCCAGGTCGGCAGAGACGGGTGGGATGGGACACCTAACTGGAGGCCAGAGAGGACCCAAAGGACAGCAGGTGCACCGAAACCCCTCCCCGCACTATCCTAAGGCCACATTCACGTCCTCTAGGGCACTCAGCTGCTCCCCCATGCAGCCCTTGGTGGAGTCAGCGCACAAGGGGTGTGTCCCAGGCCTGGCTCTGTTCCGGGCCCCGCGCGGGGACCACAGTAAAGGCACAGCCACCGGCCCAGGAGCCCCCGTGCAGTGCAGCTCCGCCCTCCACAAGACACCACCCACAGAGAGGCCACCGGGCTGCAGGAAGGCCAGGCTGTTTGCTCAGTGAGGGGCTGGGAAGGGACTGAAACCTCTTCTGAACCCCTGATGTCCCTCAGGGCATCGGCCTTCTGGGCTCATGGCCTTCTGGGCTCAGCCTTGCCCTAACAATCAAAGGAAATGGCCCAGCTCCATCACAAGCACTGAGGGAAGTCAGGGCTCACCCCAGCAGCCTGAGGACCCCTGAGACGGCCCGCAGTGGGGAGAGAAGGCCGTCTCTCATCAGGCACTCTGAGAGTCCAGGGTCAAGAGGCTATCTGGGGGAGCAGACTTGTCCTGAAGGTCTGGGCTGGAGTGAACTAATACAGAACAGACAGGAAATAACTTCACGGTCCCTGTTAGATTTCCCATTTCTGGAAGATATACTGGTTAGTTCTAACCTTAGAGACTCCCTCCCAGAGTTAGACTGGCAGGAGTTCAAATCTCAGGCCTCCCTCTTGCTGGCTGTGTGACCCTGTGTGACCCTGGGCACGTCACTTCCTTTCTAAGCCTCAGTTCACTCATCTGTGAAATAGGGCCATAAGGCCCCTTTGCAGGTTTGAAGGTCGTGGAGATACTGATGTGAAGGACTCGTGCATTCTTGGCCACGATGAGTCCGCTGCTGATGGCAGCAATTGCTGTTACCGGCTTCTGGCCCAGCCCCTTGGGGGGACCATGCCAGGCTTCCTGGAAGACACTAATGAAGGACGAATCAGCACTCATTCAGGCCCAAGATGGGAAGGAGGGGGCAGGGAATGCTGGGGCCCCCCAAAGAAGCAGGGTGGGTGGGCAGAGTGGCTGGTGGGTGATAAGAAACTGTCAAGAGGGAGGACCCTGGAGGGGTCAGTGGTGGAAAGCCGGCTGAGGGGCCGGGGTGACCCGAGTCCCCTGGGAGAGGGAGGCGGGAATGACGGGGCAGCAGAGGGACCTGGGTCTTGGGCAGTGCCTCCAAGCAGGAGGCCATGAGGCAGGAGAAGTGGGTCCTGCAGGAGCCGGGGGACCAGGGAAGGAGGAGCTCAGGCCCCAAGTGGTCTGCCCTGTGGAATCAGGCCAGCGCTGCGTGAGCGAGACTCCGGCCCTGGGGAAGGAGCTTATTAGATGGTGGTCCCGGGTTTTTCTGGTGGCAGGGGCTGAGGGCATGCAGAGGACCTCCTTCTTAATATTTCTGTTCTCCACTATTTCCTGATAAGAGTCATAGCTGGGCCACAAACACCTACTTCCTAACAAGAAGATAGTGAGGAACCATTGGTGTTCCTGTCCCAGGGTCTCAGGCTGTGGCAAGAACCTGTTAAAGCCCAATGGCTGAGCCTCCCCCAGAGATTCTGGTTCAGTAGGTCTGCAGTGAGGCCAGAGAACTTGCATTTCTAGTAAGTTCCCAAGTAACGTTCATGCCGCTGGTCCGGGGACCACATTTTGAGAACCACTGACACGGTGGTCCCGGACCAGTATCTTCTGGGATCCCCACAGCGTTCTCTATGGCAAGCGTTACCTGCCCCGCTGCCTCACCACCACTTCACAGCTAACGACACTCAATCATAGAGAGTAAGTGATCTGCCCAAGGCCACTCGGCTGAACGGTGGAAGAGTCACAACGTGCAGTTAGATTTGCCAGCTCTCAGCCCTTTGCTCCTTCACCGTGATAATGACCATCATCCCTCGCACTACGAATTCCTGAGGGTGGCCTGTTTGGCAGCTTTGCCCTTGTCCAGGGCCTGGGCCCCGATAGAGCTTAATAATCGTTAGCGGAGTTGAATTCCTTCCTGGAGTTGCTCAGTGAGAAGGGCTTTCTCAGGCTGTAACTGGCGACTGCTGGCTGAAAGCACCCCCTGAGGACTTGGCGGGGGGCATAGGGAGGCGGGTCACAGTTGGTTCTTTGGTTTACTTATTATAAGCAGGGGCAGGGGGCTTCCCTGGTGGCGCAGTGGTTGAGAATCTGCCTGCCAATGCAGGGGTCACGGGTTCGAGCCCTGGTCTGGGAAGATCCCACATGCCGCGGAGCAACTAGGCCCTTGAGCCACAATTACTGAGCCTGCGCGTCTGGAGCCTGTGCTCCGCAATGGGAGAGGCTGCGATAATGAGAGGCCCGCGCACCACGATGAAGAGTGGCCCCCACTTGCCACAACTGGAGAAAGCCCTCGCACAGAAATGAAGACCCAACACAGCCATAAATAAATAAATAAATGTTAAAAAAAAAAAAGAGTGTACTTCAACCACTGGTAAAAGAATAAGTTAAAATGAATAAATTGTGCAACTATTAAAAAGAATTAGTTGTATATAAAATTAAAAAAAAAAAAAAAAAAAAGCAGGGGCAGGGAGTGAAGGCGAGGTTTAGAGGTGACAGAGGGAGGTGGCCCAGCGCCCTGGCCGGCTTCCCTTTGCTTCCTTCTCAGAACCCACTGCGAGCAGGGAAGGCAATTCTCCCTCACCAGGCTGGCTCCGAGCAAGGCACAGCGCCCAGGCCTCCTGCCCTTCACCGACCTGCTGGGCTAGCGTTGCCTGGTGGTCCCTTCCGGAACTCAGGTTTTGAGAAGTGAAACACTGTTTGCTCTTTGTGTGCGAGGCCTGCTTTTGTACCACTGCCGCTGCTCAGCTGAATGAACCTCCGCGCCTTCTCAGGGCCTCACGTCAGGCCAGAAGTTCGTCCTGGGCCTCGGGGGGAGGTGGGGGAAATGCCTGGGCCCAGGTGGGCCTGCTGTTGCCTTGCTGGGACTTGGCTCTGCAGAGGAAAGCAGCTGGAGCTGCAGGTGGGGGGTGGTTAGGAGCAGCCGTGGCTAGGGTGGGAGTGAGGGGTGCAGCCCCTGGAGCAGCTGCCTGGACGAGTGCTGGCATCAGCGTGGACCTGGGGGGACCACCACCCCGTCACCCTTATGGGCCCCCCAGCTCTGTGCTTCTGGTCCCCAGGATCCCAGCGGCAGCATCCCTTCACCAGCATCGCCCTCCCGACCTGGGGCCCGGAGCCTGAGACAAGCTCCCCTGCCTGGGGGAGGCCCTCATCCACCGCAGAGAGAACCTGCAGGCCTGCTTCCTCCCCTCCCTTCCCAGAGCCCCTGTCAAACCTGCGGGCAGGCTGGGATTCACCGTAATGGGATTTCACAGTTGCAATCCCACCCCTTTGGATTCTCCTGGAAATACCCTCGGCGGCCCCTCTGTCCAGGCCCTGGAAATGATTCAGACCACACTCTGCCCTGGGTTCTTGCACAGCTTAAAATCCCATCAGTTCTCATTTTAGCTCCCAGAAGATGTTGGCCCCCGCCAGGCCTGGCGCTGGCCTCACTGCAGGGCTTACCCCCAGGTTTCCGGTCTTGGCCTCTGTCCCGAAAGGCCATCAGGGCTCCTGTCCACGCTACCTCCCCTGCTTGGCCGCACAGGCCCTCAAATGAGCTTCTAGTCTTATTTGCTCTATGAATGTGCCCCTGCGGAGAGTATGTCAGTGGGGCGGCCCAGCCAGGTCCTCTGTGGGGACAAAATCCGTGGCCTTTGACCTGTAGGAACAGACATCTCCGGGTTGTCCTGAGCCTGGACCGCCTCTGCGTGCTTCTGCCACTCTTCCTTGCACCCCCCTTTCCAGGAGCCCCGGGGTCGGCACACAGGCCCCTTGACCTGTTTGAGAAGGCTCCAGCCGGCTTTCCACTGTCCCCTCTCCCAGCCCACACAGAGCCCGTGCAAAGAGAGGGAGTTCTTCCCTTTAAAAATAAAAATCTCACCCAGAGAGATTCCTGCACGTCCTTAGAAAAGGCTTTCAGGCCGCTGGCACGTTTATGTTTTAAGAAAATTCAAAGAAGGTTGGTGAGAGGGGCAGCTTCCAGGAGAAGTGTTCCTTGTTCTCCAAACCAGAGGGCTGCTGGGGGATGGGCACGCCGAGGGAGGGGGAGGGGGAGGGGGAGAAACCTGGTGACACCCAGCCAGCCAGGGGGGCATCGAGGAAGATGGGACCCTCCGACATTCCAGCTGTGGCTCTGCGGTGGGCCACGTGGGGTCTCAGCGTCTCTCTCTGCCACCTGCTCCCTCCTACCTGGCCCCAGTCACCGGCTCACCTGCTTCCCCTTGCCTGGTACCACCTCCCCCCTCCCCCACCCGTGTGCCTCATGGCTTTGAGCCTCCACCCGCACTTTGAGCCATTCTGCCTCCTTCACCAATTCACAAACCCCAGGAGGGCCTGTGATTGGTTCATCCAGGTGCTGTCCACAGGGGCACACGGGGTGGCGTCTGGACAGGACCTCCCCTGTCTGCACCTGCTGCCTGTGTTGACGGTTCTGCAGGAAGCCTTTCATCTGAGGATGTGCTTTGAACTTCACCAGGAGGGTTCACAGGGGCCCACGTAGGCCAGAGTCTTGATAACCATGTGAGAGCCGGGGGGTGGGGGTGGTCTCCGTTTTTTGGCAGCTGTGTGACCACGGACTAGTCACTGACCTCTCTGAGCCCCAGTCTCCTCCTCCACAAAGCGGGGATTACACCACACCTCTTTCATCAGGCTCTTCCGAGGACTGACTGAGACATGGCCTGTCTAGCGCCTAGCGTGAGGCCGCACTCTCTAAAAGCAGCGGCTCCTCCCTGCCGTTCACCTCTCTCTGAATGAGGTGGGGAGGAGGTCTGAGCTCAGCTCACCTCTGAGGCAGGGGAATGGCTTGAATGACCTCAGGGCTCCGCGGCCACTGTCTCCTGTATCTCTCTCCCAGAGAGCTGGCGCTGTCGGGACTGCACTTGAGATGGAAGGAATTTTAAGCCAAGGAGCTGAGGCCTGCTCAGCTTGCACTTGTTAAGACGTCTTCCCCCAGCTGGCATTTTTCTTAAAAAAATTTACTATGAAAACCAAACCTTTGGGGAGTAAATGGGCTTCTTAGGTGATTTCTTTGTTTCTCCTCCCGTTGTCTTTGGAGCCCTGCTTTGTGCGTCTCCGGGAGAGTTGATAGCTGAATCAATAGCTGTTTTGCTCCAATTTATTGAGCTCTCTTGCCTAAACCTAATTAGCATGTTTCAGAGCCATGGATTGCTTCTGAGTCCTGGGTTTAGATGGGAGGATTGATCGCAAAGCTGCCCTGAGCCAAGAAAATTAGGGAAGAAGCGGGCAGGCTGGACAGAGCTTACCCACAGCATCATTCTGAGTAAAAGTAACAGCCAGACGGAAACATGGCTCCTGAGGGCAAGTTCCTGGTGCTTTGGCCCCCTTAAGCCCCAGCCCTCACAATAGGAGACCACAAGGGTCTATGTTGGGGACCCACACCCCTTCTTGGTAGCTGGGAGACTTGACTTTCTCGAAGTCTCCATTTCCTGGACTGGAGCAGAGGATGGATGGCAATGCCGTAGCAGGGAGGAAAGAAAAGATCTTTTAGAAGAAGTGACCCCCGAGGCCACGCCTTGGGCTTTGTTGCAAAGAGGAGGACCTCACGGTGCAGCATGGAGGGTCTGCCCTCCAGGAAGGTTGGTGGCTGGAGGAAGGGGGAGGCCGGAGTGATGACTGGTCAGAGGGGAGACCCTGCTGGTAGCTGGGCCAGGGGACTTCCAGGGACAGAGATGTTATATGGTCTGATTTGTGTCTCAGTATGCTGTGCTGGATGTCACCCCCTCATTCTCCCCAAATTTGTCTGCCCGCCAGCAGCAGGGGTATTTGGGGCAGGGAAGAACCCGGTATCGTATGTAAGTTGGGCCAGGGCAGAGGAGGGCCTGCCCGTGGGAAGCAGAGGGCAGCACAGGGACTTTAAAGACCATTTAGAGGAACAAGCTTGCTGGGAATATAGAACAGTGCCGGGGTCAAAGGGTGACTCCAGCAGACTGCTTTCTTAAAAAAAAATTGAGACATAATTCACAAAACATAAAGTTCACCAATTGAAAGTATACAGTTCAGCGGGGTTTCAGTATTTTCACTGTGTTGTGCATTTGTCACCACTATCTAATTTCAGAACATTTCTTTCCATCATCCAAAAGAGAAACCTCATATCTATTAATATTAGCAGCCACTCCTATGCCCCCTCCCCCAGCCCCTTGCAGTCATTAATCTGCATTCTGTCCTATGGATTTGCCTACTCTGGGCATTTCATATAATGGAATCATGCAATATTTATCCTTTGGTGTCTGGCTTCTTTCACTTAGCGTAAGGTTCATCCATGCTGTGGCTCTTGTCAGCACTTCATTCCTTTTTATTGCTGAGTAACATTCCACTGTACAGATAAACTACATCTTATTTATCCATTCATCAGCTGATGGAGTTTTGAGTTGTTTCCACCTCTTGGCTATTGTGAGTAGTGCTGCTATGAACATTCCTGGGCTAGTTATTATGTGAAGATAGGTTTTCAATGTACATCTAGGAGCGGGCCTGCTGGGTCATTTGATAATTCCAGGTTTAACTTTTTGAGGAACTGCCAAACTGTGTCCGAGGGCTGCTTTTGTAGCCCTGCATGTCAGAAGTTGGGGTTAGAAGAGATTAGAAGAGTTAGTCACCCTCTATCGAAAGGGGGTCATTAAGGAATATGGAGCCAAGAGAGGCTGTCCCAGGGCAGAGGAGGAGGAGATGAGAGTAACACTGAGCTGGCCAAGCAAAACTTCCTTAACAGACTTGAGCCCAGGCTGGCACAGAGCCCTAGGCGGTGAAGGGTGACAGGCGCTGCCTTGGGGGCAGAGCCCTGCCATCACTGGTGAGGAAAGGGCGCTGACACAGAGCCTGGACCAAGGCTGAGGAGTGAGAGCATCAGCTTTCTCCCACGCCGCCCTCTTGCCCCTCCAGCCTACGTGGCCCACCGGGTCCCAGGCCCCTGTCCTCTGCTTGTCTCTTGCTGCCTCCTTCCAGGGCCTGTGTCTCCTGGGCCAGTTTTCCCTCCAGGTCAATCAGCAGATGAGGAGACCTTATGGAGCAGACTCATTAAGACGTGCTAGAACCAGCCGGGGCACCACCCGCAGCCCTGGAGGCCGGCAGCCCCTCATTGCCCACCACAGCCCACCTCCCGGTCACAGGTCTGGGGCAGACCTCAGCAGGTGTCCCTGGGGGCACTGCCGCTCTTCACTCCCCAACCAGGACGCGGTTGGCTGTCAGCCTGATGGATCTTCCTGGGGATGAGATGCGGATGCAAACACAGCATTTCCCTGGGGACCCCAATGTTTGCTTTTCCTTTGTAAGTCTCTGGCATATCATTTAAAGGTAGTCTCTCAATAAAATTAGTAGCTGATTAAATTACGAGGACAGAATAGGTGAGAGATGATTTGAACCAAAGATACATGGATGGCATCCCTTGCTCCTAGCAAGAGTGAATTTTGAAGAGAAACATGATTAAAACAAGGGGATTCCCCCGAGCCAGGCCAAGCTGATTAAATCAGGGGGAAGAAATGACAGTCTGGGTTAGTTTGTTATGCCATTTCCAGGCATTCAAACCACTGGGGGAGCTTTGGACTTTCGTGTGAATGCCTCTGAGAGCGATCGAGCAGTCCAGGTGAGGGACTCAGGGGTGGGGCAGCCTTGTCTGAAGATGCAGACGGGCGGGAAGCGTTCCTTTCTCACAGGTCTTTAGATCTTGGGGCCTGGGCAGAGGTGTCTGGAGGAGCTTTCTGGAGAGGGTTAGGTGAATTCTACTCAGGAGCACATTTTGCCTCCTGCTGAGGCCACTAGACACTTTGCTCCCAGGTAGTGTGACCAACCACCCTGGTCTGCCCAGGACAGGGGGAGTTCCTGGGGTGCAAGACTTCCAGTTTTTAAACCAGGACAGTCCCAGGCAAACCAGAACAAGTTGGTCACCTTACAGTTTCAGGGCTGACATTAGTGATCAACCCCAGTGCTGGGTGTGGACAAGCAAAGGGGCAAGGAGGTAAGGAGGTGAAGGGTGGAAAAGAAGGGAGAGGGACCCAGCCAAACCGCGAGAGGGAGCGAATGCCCATCATATAGGACCTGGTTGTGTGAATTACGGCCCATTCAGGCAATGGAATGACAAACAGCTGCAGGAAGGAACACAGCAGTTCTATGGGCCATGGAACAAAGTCCAAGTACCGTGTTGCAGGGAGAAAGAACAAAGGCACAGAACAGTATACAGTGTATTCCCACTGGGTAAGAAAATGGAGAAAATACATGTGTACGTGCTTGTCTATACAGAGACTGATAGTCTCTGTAACAACTGTGATAACATTGACTGTGGGGAACAGGGAGACTTTACTTTGTAAGCCCTCTCTAGGGGGCGCTATCACCCCTTTGGGAACAACTGGCTACTGGGGTCTCCTGACACATTTCTTAGCATCTTACTGGTATGTCCTTCCCTTCACGCATGTTTCTTTTTCCCCTTCAACTTTTAAAAAATTTGAATATTTTATTTTCCCCCAGCATTATCGTGATATAATTGACATATAACATCGTGTATGTTTAAGGTGTACAACATGATTTGATACATTTATGTGAAATAATTACTATAATAAGATTAGTTAACACACCCGTCACCTCATATAACTGCAATTTTTTTTGGTAATGATCCCTTCAACTTCTAATCTTGAAAATTCTAAACCCTGCAGATAAACCACAAGCATAATACAATAAATACCATTAAAATCTTCCTTCCTCCTTCTTTTCTCTTTCAGTAAACATCTTTTGTTTTGTTTCTAATATTAATTTTTTTTTAATATTATGGACTCAGATCTAATTTTTAAATTTGATGTATTAATAAATTATCATCATTATTGCTTTTTTTTTTTTTTTTTGCTCATATTGTCTCAAATTTGGCTAGTGGGAACTCCTTCATATTGGCTCCTGTGTCCTTTTGACATACCTCTTTGGTCTTGGAGCATGTGTTCACTTGCTGCCAAAACAAGGTGTTTCAGGCTTAACTTGTATTTATTCCATCTCAGTCCTAGAATTAGCTATATTTCCAGGGAGCCCAGGTTCCTTTTAGTGGGGTATGATATTTAGAAAACAATATCTGGGCTCTAGGGGGCTCATTGTTACTGGGGTGTCATTGCTTCTAGGCCTTTTTAGTGAATGGAACCAAGAACTATATATTCGTTAAAACCATGAATATGCATATAAATATGATATATTTAATTCAAATCTAATAACAAGTTTTTCTTCACCTTCCCCCATTCTATATTTGTATCTCCCCTCTCCACAGTTAAAACCCTGGTCCCCAACAACATCAAATATTTACTCATTTGTTCTATCCTTCAATAGACACACACAGAAAAATAGTTTCAGAACTATACCACCAGTATCTCTACCAATGACAAACCTATTACGTTAAGTTCAATATGTCTTTGCGTCCTTTTTGTCATTTGAAAATGTCATGTAAAGATAAACAGTCAGAATACTCTGTCCAAAATTACTTGAATTAATGGTTTTCTCTGTATAGTTATTTCATACCTACCACTCATATGATGCACAGTAAGACTTGCTTGTTTCTCTTTATGTCAAATTTAGAGTTTGCTTTTAAAAATACTTTGGATTTAATTTTGATTTTGGATATATAAAACACTCCAAGTTAAACCATATATAAAAAGGTAAATTCCTAGATGTCTCTCTGCCATCTCCCTTCACCATGTCCCCTCCCCATGTTTATTAGCTTCTAGTTTATTGCCTCTCTATTTATTTTTGCAAAACTAAACATACATATATATGTATATTTCCCCTTTTCTTAAGCAAAATATAAAATACTTTTTTTTGGTATTTTGCTTGTTTTACTTAACAATATATATGCTGGAAATTGCTCCACGTGAATTCATAGGGATTTTCTTCATTCATTTCTATGGATGCATAGAATTTCCTTAAATGAATTACCATAGTTTCTATTCAACTAATCTATAAAGATCGTTTGTGTTGTTTCCAGTATTTTGCAATTGCAAATAATCCCAATTTTTGCCTTGTTGTTTCATATGTGCAGGTAGATTCCTAGATGTGAGATTACTGGGTCAAAGTATAAATCCCTATGTAGTTATGGCTTCCATAGGGTAGTACCAACCGATGGATTTTCCCCAAAGTGTGTTATCATTTCCTTGGCAACCGTAACAGAGGACCTCCAGTGGGTCCTATGGGACTCAGCTCTGGCATTGGGCAAATCCTAACATTAATTCACCCATATCCCCCAGTCACAGACTTCCTTATGTGAACGCCCCACCGGAGGATACAGGGAAGTGAGAGGGACTCATTGCTGCGTCCCTCCCATAACTCAATGGTCCTTTCAGGGTCATTTCAACGGTCCTATCAGTTTACAGATCTTACCCATACTCTTTCTTTTCCCACAAAAGCCAGCTGTTCCCTCAGCTTTCATAATTCATAATCATTTTGGACAAAAATAAAACTTCAGTCTATGCTGTCTTTACATCTGAATTTCCTGGGAAACCTCAGATGATCTTTTCCACTTGAGTTGAATCTCATAACCCAGAAAAACTCCCAGTCCGGAACACACTCTGTACACGAGAGAAAGAAAAATGCCCCTTTTGTGTCTGCCTGGAGATGGCCCCAAGTTGGGAGTGGGGCCAGCTCTGTCTTTGCCCAGGGCCAAAGCCCCAAATGGAAGGTCTCTTGGCCCCAACCAACTGGGGGAAGTTCCACCCAGGTTCTGGGAGGCTGGAGCCCTTTGGGCATGGAAAGACTGGATCATACCACACTGCACAGACAGATGTAGCACATGCATGGGAAAGAGTCCTGAAGACTCCACTGTAAGAATGTCAGCAGTGGTTACCTCTGGGCGGTGTGTTCTAGATTTTAATTTTCTTATTTATGTTTATTGTTATTTTGTTGTTGTTGTTTGAAAATGATCATGATTCATTGTATCATTTGAGAACATTTTATTAGCTGTAAGGTCATTGACTTCTCTTGGTCCACATGTGCCATGAGTTAGAAAAAAACGGATCCATTCAAAAGCAGCAAGTTTCCACCATGCATAAATTCAAGTTGAATTACTAAGTTGGTAGTGCCACACCCTCCCAACAGCAGGATGTATCTTTCTGTCCCCTGTCATCTCTGTCACCATCAGCAACAAAACTTCTTTGTGCATCTACCGCATGCCTGGCGCTGTGCTAGAGGTGACCATGATGCACTACTGTCCCTACGTTGGTGGCAGTTGAGTATCAGGGGCAGATGTACACAAATCACTGCTGAGAAAAGAGAGAAATGCCCTAGAAAGGGAAGGGTTAGCTTTGTCCGAGGAGGGGACCAGGCGAGTGATACCCAGAGAAGAGGAGTGAGGCCTGGCTGAGTTTGAAAGAGCAAGAGGTAAAAAAGAGGACTCTAGTGGGTTTTTCAGACAGTGTGAAAATGTGAGGATATGAGATGCAGAGGATATAGGGGAGGAGGGGTCATGGGTTAGACCAGACTCAGATCACTTGCATGAGAGCCTGGGCATTACTGCTTCTTCCTGTAAGGGGTGAGGAGGAAGTCAAGATTTAAAGATTTAAAATAGGGGCAAGTCATGATCAGATTTGCATTTTGGGAAAAAAAAAAACATTTTGGCAGCAGTGTAGAAAATGGATTGTGGGGGAGGGGTTGGGACTAGAGGCAAGGAGCCCACTCACAAAATAATCCAGGGAGAGATGGCAAGGGCCTGACCTGAGAGGTGCCCTCGGGGCTGAAGAGGAGTGATTGTCGGCGTCTGTGGGGACTGGCAACCCCCAGGATGAGAGAGTGGGGCAGGGGGCGGGCCAGTTGCTTATGCTATGTCTCAAGCTCTGTGAGGACCAGAGCTTGTGAATTCGGAGCCTAGCACAGTGCCTGGTGTGTAGAGAAGCTCGGTTAATATTTGCCTGCCTCCCTGCACTCTTATTTTCTCATATCCATGGCAGTCACCTCCAACATCTGTCTCCTCTCTTTCCAGATTTGCAAACTTCCTTCTTAGTGTCTGTTCTTTTTTATTTTTATTTTTGGCTGCGTTGGGTCTTCGTTGCTGCGCACGGGCTTTCTCTAGTTGTGGCGAGCGGGGGCTACTCCTAGTTGCGGTGCGCAGGCTTCTCACTGCGGTGGCTTCTCTTGCTGCAGAGCACGGGCTCCAGGCACGTGGGCTTCAGCAGTTGCAGCATGCGGGCTCAGGAGTTGTGGCTTGCAGGCTGTAGAGCGCAGGCTCAGTAGTTGTGGTGCACAGGCTTAGTTGCTCTGCGGCATGTGGATCTTCCTGGACCAGGGCTCAAACCCGTGTCTCCTGCATTGGCAGGCGGATTCTTAACCACTGCGCCACCAGGGAAGTCCCTGTTCTTTTTTTTTTTCTTCCACCTTCACCTTTTAGATTCGGGCTGGTTTTTTTCCCTCTTCTTTTCTTTTTTAACTCTGGTGAGAGATATAGTTCTCTTTCCCACATATATCAGCTTATCTCTGGCTTCTCAAGTTTTGGGTGCGTGTGTGTGTGTGTGTTTTATCCTTTATCTCCATTAATATCATAGAAAGCCAACACCAAGCACGTACACAGAAGCATTCTGTTAGAAGCAGGGAGAGGGGAAGATTACACACACTTATAATTTAGTATCATTTATTTAGTTATTATGTGTTGAATAAATAAGCAAATGTTTCTAGCAGATATTGGGAATTTGTGATCTCTTGCACTTGGTGGCATTTAACAGAGCTGAAAACACTTTCACAGGTACTATTTTCTTATTTTATATAATCACACAGAAGACCCTATGCGATGCTATTAGCATCCCTGTTTTACAAATGAGAAAACTGGGGTGTCTGTGGCAGCCCCTTTTTCTGTGCACATGCACTAACTCATTCAGTCTTCATAACATTCCTATAGAGCAGGTACAGTTATTATCCCCATTTTACAGATGTAGAATCTGAGGTACCAAGAAGTGCCAAAGTCACACAGCAAGATATCGAACTCAGGCCTATGTTTTTAACTGTGACCTCTATGAACTGCCTTTCTTTCTTCCTGGTTTCAGCCTAAAAAGACGTGCTGTCTCTTAACGTGACTCTGTATTTGTGTGGTCTCATCCAGTGCGTGTGGACTTGCTGAGCCTAACTCTGGAGTCACCCTTTGCTGTTGAGGGAAGGGGTGTTTGGAGGGAGGTCAGGAGGCCCGGGGAGAGGAGTCTGGCTGTCCACACGGGTGCACTCAGCATGGCCCTAAGTGAGCAATTCCCTGTCTGGGGCCTGATCCTCTCCCCGTCACTCAGAACCCGGAAGGCTTGGCCCGTGTGAGGGCTGATCCTCCCAGGGAGGCTCCTGGCTGTTAACCCAGCTCAGGAACAAGGCGTGATCCAGAACACCAAGGCGTCTGTTCACAGGCGGAGCCCAAGGAGTCCTGCCGGCCTCCTTCCATTTGCTGATCAGCCCCTTCTGTCCCTGAGAGAGTCACACTGTGACAGGGGCCGCTTGGTTACCAGCCTGAGCACTGGTGGGGGTCCCAGGGCTTAAATCTCTTTGCTGACCAGCCTGGAGCAAGTTATTGCATTTTTCTTGTGCCTCAGTTTCCTCATCCGTAATAGGATAATACTAGTATGTTCCTCTGGGGTTGTTGGGAGAGTAAGTGAATTAAACATAACCCACAGTGACCCATGTGACCCACAATAACCCACGTGACCCACAATAACCCACGTGACCCACAATAACCCGTGTAACCCACAATAATAGTAACGGGGAGGGTCCACATCATCCACATAACCCACAATAACCCACAATAATCCACATAACCCACAATAATAGTAACGGGGAGGGTCTAGAACCAAGCCTGGCGTCTCATAAGCACTCAGTAAATATTAGCTTTTGATATTAGCATAACTTTATACCCAGAATATCCTAACCTAAATTCATTGGAAATTGTATTTTCTTGTTCTCTGTCTACTTACAGACACAGTGATCTCCTCCAGGGCAGGAACCAGGTTTTCCCACTGTTGTATTGATCCTCATGGCCTGGTACATAATAAGCCCTCAATACATGCCTGTTTTAGTGCACAAATGAGTGAATGATGAATGAATCAAGTCCCACCCTATAGATCTATGAACACCTCAAAACGATTTGCAAAGTCTGAGCATTTGGCAAATTCCCAATGGGGCACGTGACCCAGAGTGGGTTGAGAGGTGGCCACAGGCCGGTGACGGGGTACAGTGAGCCCCACCCTGCCTGGCCCTTGCCTGGGGAGCTCCAGTGCCATGGCCAGCGAGCGTGGGGAAGGGCAGCGTTCTGAGCTCACTCCCGGGGCCTCAGAGGGCCTTTTGTAGGGACTGACATTTCATGTCCAAATGTGAAATTCCTTGGCCCCAACACAAGGTTGAATGTGTTGGCTCTAATGAAGTATTTGCTGGAGCTTGTTTGCTGTCTGAGCTCACACACCCTCCGACCAGCTTGTTTTGAGAACTGCAGTTTCAAGAAACAGCAACACAGTTTAGGAACCAAATCAAATGGCGAGAGTTGGGGCAGTGATGGAGGCAGGACAAAGCTCCTCGCCCCTCCCAGGATGTGAGGGCCGGTCTCAGGGCAAAGTTTAGAGAAACAGGGAGACAGAAAAAAATGATAAAGCCTTAAAGGAAATCTGGAAAGGGCCAAAGTCTCCCTCACTATCCATCCACTTAGTACAAGTGCTTGGTTTTTCTGCATGCCAGGATCTGTCCCTATGCAGGCGTCATTTTAGTGGTTCTGATCATTATGTCTATATATGTTTTCTGCTCTTTTTCACTTAATATTATATTGTGACATTTTCCCATGTTGTTACACCTTCATACTTATAGTTGTAATTTTATTCAATTGTGCTCCTTGCATGAAATAAACTTAAAAATACATGGATACAGCAGGTTCCCACTAGCTAGCTATTTTACACATAGTAGTATATATATATCAATCCTAATCTCCCAATTCACAGGGAGCTCAGCTCGGTGCTCTGTGAGGACCTAGATGGGTGGGATGGGGGGGTGGGAGGGAGGTCCAAGAGGGAGGGGATATATGTATACATATAGCTGATTCACTTCATTGTACAGCAGAAACTAACACAACATTGTAAAGCAATTATACTCCACTTAAAAAAAATACATGAATAAACATAGTTATTTTCTTTTGACATAGAATACATTTCTATGAAGATTAATTGATCGAAGTGTTTTTAATGTTACCATATGATTTTCCAAAGTGTGAAACTACTTAGTGTATGATGGCACTTTTTATGTATGTATGTATGTATGAAAGTATAGATGTTAACACAATCTCATCATCATCATATATATATATATATATTCACTGTTTTATAATTTACCCCATGTTTAATAAGTGTTTAACTGTGTACACACATGTATAAATTACTGATGAGACTGATAATTTTTCATGTGCTTGTTTAACTGTTTGCTTTCTTCTTGGGAATATTTCTTTGTGACCTTTGCATATTTAGTTCTTGGACTTTGATAATCATATACATTCACTCGCCTGTTAGATCACATGTAATGCCAACCATTTCCTCAACTTTTTTTCTTCTTATCCTCAATTTGCTTTGTTTTTGAAAAACAGAAACAATTTTTTAAGTTCAATACTTTGATTTCTTTCTTTAATTTCTTCTCTTGCTCCAACCTTAGAAGTTTATCAGGACGCAAGACAAAATAAGAAATGAAGAAAATGACACCTTTATATATATATATATAATATCTTTACTGGAGTATAATTTGCTTTACAATGTTGTGTTAGTTTCTGCGGTACTGCAAAGTGAAGCAGCTATATGTATACATATATCCCCATAACCCCTCCCTCTTTCATCTCCCTCCCACACTCCCTAACCCACCCCTCTAGGTGGTCACAAAGCACCAAGCTGGTCTCTCTGTGCTATGCAGCAGCTTCCCACTAGCTATCTATTTTACGTTTGGTAGTGTGTATGTGTCAATGCTACTCTCTCACTTCATCCTAGCTTCCCCTTCCCCCACTGTGTCCTCAAGTCCGTTCTCTATGTCTGCATCTTTATTCCTGCCCTTCCACTAGATTAATCAGTACCGTTTCTTTAGATTCCATATATGCGCATTAGCATACGGTATTTGTTTTTCTCTTTCTGACTTACTTTACTCTGTATGACAGACACTAGGTCCATCTGCCTCACTACAGATAACTCAGTTTTGTTTCTCTTTATAGCTGAGTAATATTCCATTGTATATATGCGCCACATCTTCTTTATCCATTCATCTGTTGATGGACACTTAGGTTGCTTCCATGTCCTGGCTATTGTAAATAGTGCTGCAATGAACATTGTGGTACATGACTCCTTTTGAATTATGGTTTTCTCAGGGTATATGCCCAGTAGTGGGATTGCTGGGTCATATGGTAGTTCTATTTTTAGTTTTTTAAGGAGCCTCCATACTGTTCTCCATAGTGGCTGTATCAATTTACATTCCCACCAACAGTGCAAGAAGGTTCCCTTTTCTCCACACCCTCTCCAGCATTTATTGTTTCTAGATTTTTTGATGACGGTCATTCTGACTGGTGTGAGGTGATACCTCATTGTGGTTTTGATTTGCATTTCCTTAATGATTAGTGATGTTGAGCATCTTTTCATGTGTTTGTTGGCAATCTGTATGTCTTCTTTGGAGAAATGTCTATTTAGGTCTTCTGCCCATTTTTGGATTGGGTTGTTTTTTTGATATTGAGCTGCATGAGCTGCTTGTATACTTTGGAGATTAATCCTTTGTCAGTTGCTTCATTTGCAAATATTTTCTCCCATTCTGAGGGTTGTCTTTTCATCTTCTTTATGGTTTCCTTTGCTGTTCAAAACCTTTTAAGTTTCATTAGGTCCCATTTGTTTATTTTTGTTTTTATTTCCCTTACTCTAGAAGGTGGGTCAAAAAAGGATCTTGCTGTGATTTAAGTCATAGAGTGTTCTGCCTAAGTTTTTCTCTAAGAGTTTTATAGTGTCTGGCCTTACATTTAGGTCTTTAATCCATTTTGAGTTTATTTTTGTGTATGGTGTTAAGGAGTGTTTTAATTTCATTCTTTTACATGTAGCTGTCCAGTTTTCCCAGCACCACTTATTGAAGAGGCTGTCTTCTCTCCATTGTATATTCTTGCCTCCTTTGTCAAAGATAAGGTGACCATATGTGCATGGGTTTATTTCTGGGCTTTTTATCCTGTTCCATTGATCTATATTTCTGTTTTTGTGCCAGTACCATATTGTCTTGATTACTGTAGCTTTGTAGTATAGTCTGAAGTCCAGGACCCTGATTCCTCCAGCTCCGTTTTTCTTTCTCAAGATTGCTTTGGCTATTTGGGGTCTTTTGTGTTTCCATACAAATTGTAAAATTTTTTGTTCTAGTTCTGTGAAAAATGCCATTGGTAATTTGATAGGGATTGCATTGAATCTGTAGATTGCTTTGGATAGTATAGTCAATTTCACAATGTTGATTCTTCCCATCCAAGAACATGGTATGTCTCTCCATCTGTTTGTATTATCTTTGATTTCTTTCATCAGTGTCTTATAGTTTTCTGCATACAGGTCTTTTGACTTCTTAGGTAGGTTTATTCCTAGGTATTTTATTCTTTTTGTTGCAATGGAAAATGGGAGTGTTTCCTTAATTTCTCTTTCTGATTTTTTGTTGTTAATGTATAGGAATGCAAGAGATTTCTGCGCAGTAATTTTCTATCCTGCTACTTTACCAAATTCATTGATTAGCTCTAGTAGTTTTCTGGTGGCATCTTTAGGATTTTCTATGTACAGTGTCATGTCATCTGCAAACAGTGACAGTTTAACTTCTTCTTTTCCAATTTGTATTCCTTTTATTTCTTTTCCTTCTCTGATTGCCATGGCTAAAACTTCCAAAACTGTGTTGAAAATAGTGGTGAGAGTGGGCACCCTTGTCTCGTTCCTGATCTTAGAGGAAATGCTTTCAGTTTTTCACCATTGAGAATGATGCTGGCTGTGGGTTTGTCATATATGGCGTTTATTATATTGAGGTAGGTTCCCTCTATGCCCACTTTCTGGAGGGTTTTTTATCATAAATGGGTGTTGAATTTTGTCAAAAGCTTTTTCTGCATCTGTTGAGATTATCATAAGGTTTTTATCCTTCAATTTGTCAATATGATGTATCACATTGATTGATTTGCATATATTGAAGAATCCTTGCATTCCTGGGATAAACCCCAGTTGATCATGGTGTATGATCCTTTTAATGTGTTGTTGGATTCTGTTTGCTAGTATTTTGTTGAGGATTTTTGCATCTATATTCATCAGTGATATTGGCCTGTAATTTTCCTTTTTTGTGACATCTTTGTCTGGTTTTGGTATCAGGGTCATGGTGGCCTCGTAGAATGAGTTTGGGGGTGTTCCTCCCTCTGCTATGTTTTGGAAGAGTTTGAGAAGGATATGTGTTAGCTCTTCTCTAAATGTTTGATAGAATTCACCTGTGAAGCCATCTGGTCCTGGGCTTTTGTTTGTTGGAAGATTTTAAATCACAGTTTCAATTTCAGTGCTTGTGATTGGTCTGTTCATATTTTCTATTTCTTCCTGGTTCAGTCTTGGAAGGTTGTACTTTTCTAAGAATTTGTCCATTTCTTCCAGGTTGTCCATTTTATTGGCATATAGTTGCTTGTAGTAGTCTCTCATGATCCTTTGTATTTCTGCAGTGTCAGTTGTTACTTCTCCTTTTTCATTTCTAATTCTATTGATTTGAGTCTTCTCCCTTTTTTTCCTGATGAGTCTGGCTAATGGGTTATCAATTTTGTTTATCTTCTCAAAGAACCAGTTTTATTTTTATTAATCTTTGCTATCGTTTCCTTCCTTTCTTTTTCATTTATTTCTGATATGATCTTTATAATTTCTTTCCTTCCGGTAACTTTGGGTTTTTTTTGTGCTTCTTTCTCTAACTGCTTTAGGTGTAAGGTTAGGTTGTTTATTTGAGATTTTTCTTGTTTCTTGTGGTAGGATTGTATTGCTATAACCTTCCCTCTTAGAACGACAAACCTTTTGGAGGGTAAAATAAATAATACCCTCTTACCTTTACTCAGACCGTAGCACTTTCAATCCTCATGGAGAGCCAGGGTTTCAAGACAGTGCATTTTCTCCTCATTTTACAGGTGAAGACTGTCTAGGGGCAGACTTGTTATTGCAGAAGTCTACTTCCTTCTCTGCCCCCCTTCTCCTGCCAGCTTGGGAGGGCCTTTGGGGGGACAGTTTTAGGTCCGTTACCTGGCTGTGTAGCCATTGGTGCCTGAATTCCATGTAGCAGACCCATGCCGGGTTGGGGCAGGGAGAGCCTGGCTTGTGGACCCACTGTGTTGCCCAAGAGAGCTGCTCCAGTCCTGTGCATGAGGCCTGCTCTATTGTGAAGGCGAAATGAAATACCTCAAGTCAAGTGCTTGGCTTGGTGTCCAGCATAAAATAAGCAAACACAGAGGGAACTGATGATGATGAAGAGGAAACTCGGTGTTATGGTCATTCTTTACCAGGGAGCATCCATTCTCTATCACCAAACACTTACTGTGTGCCAGCCCCTGGGCCAAGCACCCTACACACATTGCCTCATTTAATCTTCTCAACAGCACTGGAAGGTGGGGGCAATCATTATTACCATTTCACAGATGACAAAAGTAAGGCTTAGAGTAACTAAGATCACAAAAGTGGCAAAGCTGGGATTCCACTGCAGGTCTGTGACAGGCATGATGAGGCATGAGCAATAAGTGTGATTTTTATCTGTGTTGTACAGATGGGAAGACTGGGCATCAGAGGGCTTGGTGACCTGCCCAAAACCACACAGCAAATATGTACAGCACCTGGCTCTTGGAGCCAGGGGTCCTGAGGCCAGGTCTGGTGCTTGTCCCACTACGACATAGTGATAACCTCTGTTGGCAAAGTGCCCTCTGTGTGTCCCAGGACCCCTGGTGTCCTTCTGGAATCCTCTTGGTCCTTAGCAACCTGGGAGGAAGTCCTGGCGAGAGGCTGGATGGGACCCAGGATGGCCTGAGCCTGATCTTTGGCTCCTGCTGGCCATAGGTTTGCTTGTAGAATAATGGGTGTGTGCCAGCGCGGGGCTGGGAAACATCAGGGCATCTTTGTCCTTGCTCCACCGACCACCAGATTGTTCTTCTCACAAGTGGCCGAAAACCTTGGCCAGCTGAGTAGGAAGGCTAAGAAGTTATTTTATTTTATTTTCCAAATTTACAGATTTTCTGAGGAGAGGGCGATTAAGAAAAGCATCCTACTGGGAAAAGTGTACACTCTTTTACAAAGCTGCCTCACTCGTTACTGGGAACTGGTTGTGAGTAACAGCCAATTATAACGGCCAACGCTGATGGAAAGCTTCCTTTGTTGAAGAAACCGGGTTAAGTATTATCTAATGTAATGCTCCAATGGCTCTAGAATATGTGGTTTTATCAATCCTCTTTCACAAGTTATTCAGAGAGGATGGATGACTTACCCAAGGCCACACAGCTAGGAAAGGATGGAGCTGGAATTCAAACCCAAGTATAATCCAACTCCCAAATCCACATGCCTTAACCACTCTGCTCCCTGCCCCCTGCCCTGCAGGGCCTTGCTTCCTGATGGAGGAGAGAGAGGGTGGGTGAGGCCCAGACCATGTATCTTATAAATTTTGCATGCTTGGATACTGGTCAGGGTCTGCTTGAAGTTTGGTTATGCCTGTCTGTTTCTCTCCTTTCCACTGAGACTAAGAGCTCCTAGAGGGCTAGGTCCATGTCTGGCTAGACTTTGTGTCTCAGCACAGTGAGGGGTCTGGCACGTGTCTGATGGAACTGGAGAATGAATGGGAAAGAAGGCAAGAGAGGATGAATGGATGGCCAGGTGTCTTAGCTGATTGGGAGTGGGATGCTTTTGGAAATGGTGCGACTTTAATGCAAACTTTAGGTATAAAAGGAAGAGGGCATGGACCCATTTCCTTGACTTGACTTGTTTAAGAGCATGTACTTTACTGCCAAGTAGCTGGCCGGTTCTGGGTGATTCCTGGCTCTGCCTCTTCTAGCTCCAAGACTTCCAGCAATTGACTTGACCTCCCTACCCTTAATGTCGCCATCTGTAAATGTACACTGATACTAATTTGTACTTCTTAGAGGAAGGGCTGTGAGCATTAAATGAGCATATTTACACAAAACGTGTAAATGACAGCTCCTGTGAATTCTTCCTGGGAGAGTTAGTTTTTAAAAATTAAGTAATTTGGGTGATAGGTACCTGGGGGTTCATTATATCATTCTCTCTACTTGTGTTGATGCTTGAAATTTTCCGCAATAAGACATTTTAAAAACAAGTAATATAAATTTGAGATGTTAGTTTTGTTTAGAAAACAAATGCAGGTATATTACTGAATACAGTGCAAACTATACATGCAATTTTAAAATAAAACACAAAAATAAACGAATGGCTTAAAGCAGCCCCTTAGAATTATGATCTCAGCCAAGGTTACTCATGATCTCACCAGGCCTTCCATTTTTTCATCCTAAAAATTTTGAGAATAGTGACGCCTCACTGCGAGTGCTTTATGATTCAAGTGAGATGGGAGGGTGCTTTTTAAACTATAATTCTGCCTTCCAGATTCGATGATTTGTTCATTCATTCAACATGTTTCTTGAGGCCTTGCTAGGTGCCAGGTGCCAGGCTAGGTGTGGAGACACAGTCCTGCACAACTCTCCATGGGATGCAGGATAGACCCAGGCTCTCTACTGAGCTCAGCCTGCCCAGGTGCAAATTCTGACTCTGCTGCTTACTCCCTGGGTATCCATGGTGGGCCTCAGTTTCCTTGTCTGTAAAATGGGGACAATAATAATATAGTTTCCTCTTCCGCATTGCGGTGAAGTTTGAATGGGGCAATAGAAGTAAAGTGTCCAGCAGTGTCTAGCACACAGCAAGTGCTTAATAAATGTTCATTATTACTACGGCCCACATGGAGATTATAACCTAGTGGGGGAGGCTCACAATAAACAAATAAGCAAAATGACTTTAAAGTATGTGTGTGCCATGGAGAAATGGGGTGGCATGATAAGACAGGGAACAGCAGGTGAGGCCAGGGAGGGCTTCTCCGAGGAGCTGACCTTTAAAGTGAGCCAGTCAGATGATATAAAGCAGGGGTGGAGGTGGGGGCAGAGGTCAGCAGAGGGTGAGGCAGCAAGAGCTGGGCCTGCTAAAGGACCATAGAAGTATGGGCAGGTTGTGAACTGATCAACCCTGGGAGGCATCCTAGACGTTGTGGGTCTGCATATTTTTTTACTTCCATTTTCTGGCACATGGAACAAGTATGTTATTTCGACTAAGCATATTAGGCTGGTTTTCCAGCAGTTGGAAGTGAAGTGTCTTAGAAAGGGGCCCTTGTTCTAATTGTTGCAAATACGTCATATGGTCTAGCAGAGGGCCAGGAGTCGGAGAAGGGAACAGGGGTGTGACCGAGATAAGGCTGGTAGGGTGGACACGGCTACATCTGCAGGGCCTCATAGGCCTGGGAAACAGGTACGGGTTTGATCCTAATTCCAGTGGGAAGTCTTCGGAGGGGTTATGGCCAGAGGAAAAGTGGATCTCTGCAAACGTTCCAGCCATCCCTCAGGCGGCTTCAGAAGCTGGACTGAAGAGGACATGAGAGTAGCGGCTGGAGGGCTCAGGGGACTGAAGCTGATAGGAGATGAAAGAGGTGGTCTGTGCCGGCATGATGATGGTGGCCGTGCAGAGGTGGGGCGCTCATCACTCATTTGTTAATGAGGAAAAAGGCCAAGGGAAAGTAAACACCAAAGGGAGGTGTGGAGAAGACAGGACTTAAGAGAGCTTATAGCCACAGGCTGTTCCTTTTTCCTGAATCCACGAAGTCCTCAAAGACCCCACAGTTGTCCATCTCCTCACTTAGGTCAAGATGCCTGTGCTTTATTCCCACATGGCCCGGAGCTTTGTCCAGATTGGAAATCCATCTCAAGCATATGGATCTGGAATTTTCTAATAAAGGGAGTGAGGATGAGCAAATCTGAGGTTGGGACTGGAGGGAGGTACCGGTCGAAGGGCCAGGCCTGGTGCAATGGTTCGGCTTGTGTCAGGCCCAGCTGCTGCCGGGGGGGTGCTGGCTCTGGGCCGGACGCTGAGCGCTCCACTTGCACCGTCTCCAATGATCTTCCTACCGTGTGAGGTTGATGCCATCAGTATCCACGTTTTACAGGGAGAGGTGGAGCCTGTGAGAAGGTGTATAACCTGACCAGGGTCACCCAGGCCTGTCTGATGCCAGAGCCCTCGCCATCACAAGCTGCGTCATGACACGGCCTCCCCCACCCACCCCACCGGCAGAAAAGCCACCATTTTGTTTCATTGCCAAGCAGCAGAGGCTTTGGAGTTTGGCTCTTAATCTGACATCTAAGAGTCCTTGACTGGGCTTCAGGGTGCTGAGACCCTGGAGCTGTATGGGGTGGGGTGGGTGGTGAGTACAAATCTGTGCATGGTTCTGGGGAGAAGTGTCACAGCTCTGTTTCCCAAGAGGGTTTGTGACAACCTTTCCCCCAAATAAAGATAGAGACTTGCTGGCCAAGAGTATAAATTTTGGCTGTTTTGAACAGTGCCTGGTACGTAGTAAAACCTCAGTAAATATCTGTAGAAGGAGTAAATGAAGGTCTACAGCTTTCAGAACTGAAGGACATCTTTTCATGCGCCCTTAGGAAAGACTAAAAAGCACCTTAATGTAACCTCCCCACTTTACAGGTGAGGAAACCGAGGCCCAGAAATAAGATCCCACCAGGCTGAGCTCAGGAACTTGGTGACCTAAAGACGGATCTCCTTTCCTTTCAGCCCAGTGCTGCCTATGCCTCTTTTCCAGGCAAATACCGTGATGATGAGTCTGGCACCAGGAAGTAAACGCATGACTGTACAGACCAAGAGGGCACACCAGCCTGCCTCCATCTAGTGCATATGTCCCTGGGATGGGGTCGAACAATCTAGACAGGCAGCTGTAGGAGTGTGGGTGACCAGGCAGCACCATGATTAGGGGGAGATTTGCGTTTTCAAGGGCACTTCTTGGCCTTTGAGGCTGCAGGTGGCTGGACCTGGCTGGATCCGCTCAGATTTATCTTTGCATTGTGCAGAGCGCGCCTTGCCCGTTACAGAATTCTAGAAAGCTAGAGAGGAGGGATCCTGGGGGTCAAGGCACCAAGACATGGATATCATCATCTACCGGGCTCATTTCCACAGAGCTGGAAACGGCCTTAGTGCCTCTACCAGAGTCCCAGTCAGTCATCACCAATCGGTCACAGAAGGAGCCGTCTCCTGCTGGGCCTTTTGCAGAGGGGGACGCGCGTGGGGTGCGCTTGTGGTGGAGCTGAGCTGGGAGTAAGCGGGCTGGAGTCTGGCCCCAGCTCTGTCACCAATCATGCAACTTTGAACAAGAGATTTAGTGTCGCCCCAGTTTCCACTCCATTATTGATGTACTTGACCATTCATTCATTTCTTCAACAAATATTTATCATGCACCTACTGTGAGCCGGGCACTGGGCTGTGAGCTAGAGAAGAGGAAAGCAGTAGCTTTTCTCTGTAACACGAAAACTTTTGGCTCTAACAGTCTATCTTTTGTTGCAGCTCTTGCGAGACCTCCCCTGGCCATACATCATTTCAATTTTCCTTCTCTGAGCCTTGTTTCACTTTGCAATGTCCACCTTGAGATGTGACTGCCAGAATGTTCCATTTTATTATGAACCAGGAGCTTGCAGGGCCAGGGTTTGAGCAGTTCTGAGAATGCTGCTGAGAGAGTAACCACAGACGTTTCTTCTGCTGTTTAAAATATTTACTAAAAAGATTCGGATAACCCTTCATTACCTGAGCAGGCATTTCCAAAGTTTACACTGCAGGTCGTAGTGATTGTAATATCTTGAGAAATAATTTTCTCTGGCCCTTGAATTTTTCCGCTGGAAGAGTCATGCAGCAGCCCATGTTGTATATGTGGTGTGTGTTTTGCAATGTTAATGGAGAGGCTGATTCACACCAGATGGGATGGAAATTGAAGGGAAAAGGATGTATAAACTGTACACCGTGATTCGGCTATGAGGTTGGATTTTTAAAATGTACTAAAAGTCAGAGGTCAAGGACCTGACACATGCCCAGGCTTTCCCCATACGTTTTTATGTTGCCTTAGCTCATCTGAATCTTGGTCTTGCTATAAAGGAGTCACTTTTATGATATTTAGTTTATAGACAAAATTCTGGTGCCATATCATAAAGTCCAAAGCAGCTTTTACTGGAAACTTCCTACATAAAGTCTCAGATTTGGATGAGTATCAGTGTTTCTCAAACTTAAAAAGAATTTTTTTGGGGATAAACATTAAAAAAAAAAAAAAAGCCTCTCACCCCTGTATCTTCTGTGTGTCTTTATCAGCCAAGAAAATTTTGCTTAGATCCATTCTATAATTTATAATACACAAGGAGTAGGCATTTTTGTGGTCCAAATTTACAAATTAAACAATAAGAAGTCCTATTTACTGTGGCATGTATAGCCTGGCCCTATGCTGAGTGTTTTACATATATTATCTCCCATAATTATCCTACCTATGACTATCAACCCCTTTTATAGATGAAGAAACAGACCAAGGGAGCTGTGTCCCCAGGTCACCTGAAGGGAGCGGGGAGGGGCTCAGTCCAGATTTGGACTCTGGTCTGGCTGACCCCCTGACCCATGCTCTTCTCCACTCTGCTTCCTCCGGTTGTACTTCCCCTGTCCCATGTCCCGATGAGTCCACAGGACCAGCGCCCTCAGCGGTAGATCCATCAGCAAATGTTCTGCAGTTTCGTCTGAGCTGGGGCTGGAGGACTCAGCCACTGCCCTCGGCCACCCACTCCCCACCTGTCCAGTGTGTCGAGCCCTTTTCACAGTGGGCGGTGGGTGCAGGTGACAGGGTATCCTGGCTGCCTGGTGGAGTAGTTAGCTGGGTGGGCCTCTGGGCTTGGGCTTCCTTTTGCATGAATTGATATTGGAGGGGGGAGGGTATGTCTTTGTTTGGACCAAAGAACAAAGAGGGAGGCTGTTGGCGGGAGGTGTCTGTGGACGGGTAGGTGAAGAGGACCCTGGAGAGGATGAGAAAGGTGAGGGCCTGAAGCTGAGGAGGCTGCTTGCCTTTAGCATTTAACTAGCTGTCTGTTCAGGTACCATGCCAGAGTCTGGAAGCTACAGATGTGGCCGTGGCCCACCTACCCTTGGGGAGCTGCAGCTAGAGGGGGGGAGATGGGCAGCCTAAAGTTGGAACAACCCGAGAACAACCCAAGTGCTCACCTCAGAGTTCTAGTCTCAGCTCTGCATCTTCTTAACTAGGTGGGCCTTGGTATTGTCATCTATACAGTGGGTTAATAATAACACTGACCCCTGAGTTGTGATAAGTGCTAGGACAGGAACGCTTGGGGAGTCAGGTGCAGAGGACAGAGGAGGGCCTCATGCTGTCTTGGAGGGCTTCCTGGAAGAAGTGCCATCTAAGCTGAGACCTGGAGGAGGATAGAGGTTTACTTGGCAAAATGAGCGGAGAATGGGCTCCCAGTGGAGGTATGGGCTTTTTGGGAACCTGAGGACAGACCCATGTGGCTGGAGTGACCAGCATGAGGGGACCGGAAGGTGGTGACTTGGTTCTGGCCTGGGCCTCTTTTTGGGACTCAAGTGTCCAGCTGAGATGTGAAATTGGTACTGGTGGGGTGGGGCATCCTCACTGCTCCAGTGGCCGAGGGTGGAGAAGAAATCGTATATGGAGGGTGCTGTGGGACATCCACGGGGAGCACTGCGAGGAGGGGTTTCTGGAGGGGAGCTGGAGGAGACTTGCTGCCGAGTGACCTCCCACAGATCTGGACTTGACTTGCTCTGAAACGGCTGAGAGAGCCCCCGGGAGTCAGTGTAACGTCCCGATGGCGGGCTTGGTCCTTCCTGCTGGGCAAAGCCTGTTGTGTTCTGGTTTCACTGACTGAGTCAGTCCATCCACCATCAAGCATTTATTGAGTGCCTGCCATGTGCCAGGCACTGTTCTGGTCACTGGGATAGAGAGGTGAGCCCCAGAGTCCGAGATCCTATACTCATGGAGCTTAATTCCTAGTGGGGAGGGGCAGCAGCCTTAGATGGAATGGTCTGGGAAGGTGCCAGTGCCCAAAGGAAGGGAGGGGCAAGGCCCGTGACGCTCTTGGGGCCTGTGACCAACGAGGGCAGCGGCCCTGAGGCGGGGCCAGTTTGGCATGCTCAGATGGGTGACCTGTGCTTGAGGGAGGGGAGAGCTGAAGGCGTGAGAGTCAGGAGGCGTCAGGAGGCCAGTTCATGTAGGATCTGGTAGCAGCAGAAGGGTTCTGGCTGCTGTTAGGGAAGAGACCATGGGCATCAAAGGAGGATGGAGGGAGCCCTTCCTGATGTCCAGTGACAAGAGACGGGCCTGGCCCTGAATCCCAGCTCTGCTACTAATAGCCTGAGGAAGCCAAGCAGGCGCTTCAACCTCCGTGTGCTTCCACGTCCTCTCCTGTAAAACAGCAAGGGCCACCGTGACAATTCGGTGAGATGGTGCGTGCAGACCATCCCAGCACCTGGCTTGCTGAGCATGTGCTCACCAGGGCGATTCTTAACTACTGTGATGCTTATTAAAGCCACGAGGGCAAACCCAAGGCAGAGAGTGCCTCGCCTTTCATGCTCCCTGAAAATCAAAACTGTCTGCTCTCTGCCCACGGCAGGGCCTGAATGTCATTGCTCATCTGCCTCACATGCTCTCCTGTCACCGCAGCTGGGGGTCAGGGGAGAGGGCAGATGGTGCCCAAGGCCTTTCCATAGCAGGTGGTAGGAGGGCAAGGGCTGTGGGCTTCCTGCTGGTTCTGACAGGCTGCCAAGGCCAAGGTCTTGACACCGGGGGTCAGGACCCTGATGGGTAGGGACAGGGTGCCATGAGGACACTGAAGAGGGGCACCCAGGCCAGAATGGGGGTGCAGGGAAGGCTTCCTGGATTGGGGAGATCCATGCTGAGTTCTCCAGGTTGCTGGTGGTAGCAGGATGAGGGGAGGAGTGGTCCAAACCTCAAATGCATTTTAAGGTGTTTGAGATCCCAGCATAAGAGAGACAAGGGTGGGCGGGAGGGATTGAAAGAAGTCATAGGGAAGAGATGGAGCTGGAGAGGTGGGCAGGGCAGACTGGATTCCCAAAGAATGGACTGAGGGGGCAGGACAGGAGCCAGAGGTCCGACCAGTGAGGGGGCCCTGCAGACCCGTAGGCAGTGAGAGCTGATGGGGCTTGGACACGGAGGTGGCCGTGAGGACAGAGAGATCAACTGGGCAACACTTGACTTGGAGACTGAATAAACTTGGATGGATGCAGAGAGCATTGAAAACCGATGCCCAGGTGTGTGGCTTGGCGACTGGAGGGTGGTGCTGCCTTTACTGAGACCAGGCACCCAGGAGGGAGGGCAGGAGAGGATGAGCCAGGCTTTGGTTGAGTGGGAAGGGCTTGGGAAGCACCCTGGGGAGACTTTCAGTAGGCCTGGAGCCCTGGAGGAAAGTCCAGCCCTGGGTGTGGAGGTGGGCTTCCCTGCAGATAGACGGTGGAGCCTCCTGAGTACAGCCTGGGCAGCAGACAGTGTAGAAGGAGGACAAAAAGAGAGGTGTGTGAGTATGTAGAATACCGTGGGAGCCTGGGGGTGCGGGGCAGTGTCCTAGGTTTCCTTCTGCTGACGGCTTTGGACTGGGGCCTTGACGGATGTCTGGATGTGGGCAGGTGGAGGAGGGAAGTGAAGGGGGTGCCAAACATGGAGATACAGGCAGCTTGTGACCGTGGCCGAGGAAGGCTGGTGGAGGAAAGGCTTCTTGGGAAAGAGACTACAGAAGAGGAAGGTTGGGCTCACTAGTATTGTGAAACATGTTGCATGTCTCTCTAAAGAGTCAGGGCTTTTTCCCATAGATGAGGGAAGCCCAGCATGGTTTTGAGCACAAGAGAGACTCAATCAGAACCATGTTTAATAGAAAGCTCTTTCTGGCGTCACTGCCTAGGCATGTGTCCACGTGACACTGAAGCTTAGTGGACAGAGTGCTGGTGACTGTCCCTGCCCTCTCATATTCCAATCCAGGGAGCCGCAGCCCGGCCATCTTCACGCACTGGGGACATATGAGCTGAACCGGGAAGGCAGCTCTCGGGTTGATGCAGGGCCAGTGGCGGCCCTTCTACTCTTCATCCTGAGCCTGCTCATCCAGGTTGTCACCTGGACAGCTGCCTCAACCCTTCCTCTGGCCTGTGTTTGGGTGCTACATACTCTTGGCCTCCAGACCATCTCTTGGGTCTTCCTCTGAGCAAGCAAGCCACCTTGGTAAGGAGAGGTTGCTCTGTAGGAAGACACTGTTCTCTACTCTGGAAGCCCCCCTTCCATATGCCCTTACTGCCCACTGCCCCACCCAACTGGCCATTGTCCACTTTTTAAAAAGCTTATGACTTAATAATATCTAATACTTGTTGGACTGCATATCATGCACCAGACCCCAAGTGAAACATATTACACGCATCATCTCATCTAGTCCTCTTCAGTCTTAGGAAGTGGGTTCTCCTGTTGCACCCATTTCACAGATGAAAATACTAAGGCTTGGAGAGGTTAAATAACTTGCCCGTGGTCTCACACACAGTCAGAGACTGTACATTTGGGATTTTTAATGCAGGCAGATAGACGACAAGTTGATCCTTTTAACTCATCACCCAGACCATTACCCTCTGAGCAGACCCCAGTCTCTGGGCTCTCCCTGTAGCCCTCTGCCCACCCCCTCTTCCATAAACGGGCTGCACGATTACACCTCCCCTAAGTGCCCTTTTGGAGTTGTGGCCCATCTCAAGGCAGAGGGAAAGCTGGTGGTTTTGACCTAGGTGGGGATTCCAGCCTGGGCACTTACTTGCTGTGTGTGTTCTTGGAATCATCACTTAACACCTTCAAACCTCAGTTTTCTTATCTGCAAAATGGGGACCTCTGGTCCCCAACTCTAAGTTATTCGGAGAAAATGAGATAAGGCTCTTAAGCTCTTAGCATAGTGTCAGGCACAAGGGGAAGGATCCAGGGACTGTGATCATTAGAATCTTATCACGGCCCTGGTTGCCTCTTTGCACAGCGGACTCAGAAGCCACCTGGCCAGGACCGAACAGGTGCCCGTGGCACGTGTGTGGTGGAGCCAGAGGACAGGGAGAATGAATCACTGACCTCCCAAGCCCTGAATTATTAATGTCGTTATTCTCAGACTTGTAAGGAGGGCCCGGGTAGGAGCCCATATATGCAAGGCTCCACGCAGCCTCCGCAGCAAGCGCCTCCCAGGTCCCGAGTTGCCATGGAGTCCGGCAGGCGGCCTGGGGGCGGACGCCCGCGTCGGTGCCCACAGCACCGCCCCAGCTCAGGTCTTCGGTCTGCGGCCTGAGCGCTGGCCGCGCCGGGTTCCGCCTTTGCGCGGGTCCTTGACCGCTCCTCTGGGACCCTAGGGGAGAGGAATAAACTGGAATGGGCGTCCTCTGGAGAGTGGGGTGCGTGTGCAGTGCTTGCTGTAGGGCTTCAGCCCCCGGCCGTTCCAAAGGTCTGGCGCGTAGCGGGGCCAAGGGGGCCTGAAATCCAGTCCCCGCCGCTCGCCCACCCGAGCGCCCTGTGTGCGCCTGCTTCCGGCCGGCTGGCGAGCCACCACCCGGCGTGCGGCCGCCTCAGGGTTGAGGCCCGGAGAGGAGGGGCCCGGCTAGGCGCGGCGGCTCCGGGCGGGAGGACCCGGGGCTCTCCGCTGGGCCGGACGCCGCGCCTTCCTTCCCAGGCGGGCCGGCTGGGCGGGGCGGGGCGGGGCGCGGGGCGCGGGGCGGGCCCTGGAGGAGCACGGGGGAGGAGCCCGAGCTGCGGCGGAGGCCGCGTCAGAGCAGTGCTCCCGCTACCCGGCGGCTCAGACCCGGCCCGAGCGCCCGCCGAGAACACGGACAGGGACCTGCACGGGCACGGGCGCCGCGCCGGAGGCTCCTCTCGCGGGCGGGGGCTGCGCGACCATGGCGGACAAGGAGGCCGGCGGCAGCGACACTGGGCCCCGAGGTGAGCGCAGGGTGCGGGTCCTGCGGCTGCGGCGGGGCGGGCGGAGGAGGAATGAGGCGCGCTCGGCGCCCCGCAGTCCCCTCGCGGGCCGCGGGAAAGTAGGCGTCTCCGCTCCACCTTTCCCTAGCAGGCAGGGCCGGGGTCACAACCGCGGCGGGGCCGGGAGTCCAGGGGGCCATGGGTGGCGCGCTGGTCACGTGCTCCGCTCCCAGCTGGGGTGCGGACACTGCGGCGAGGACCGCAGCCCCCGCCCGGACACCCCACTGTCCCTGCCGCGGGATGTCGCCTCCTGCGGGGGCCCAATGCACGTCTGGGTGAGAACCGTCCCCCATGTCCGTCCCCTGCGTGCTATGCGGGGACGCCCGCGCTGGCTATTTAAACGGCCGGCCTCGGGGTGACCCGGTGTCCCCAGCGGCTCATTTTCGTGACTCAGCGAGGCGGGGGTGGGCACCAGGGGGAGTCAGAGATTTGGACCTGTTCTCTCACCCCGACGAGGCCGGACAGAAGCACCCGGAGTGGCGGCTGTAGCTCCGGGCCGAACTGCATCTCACTCTCCATCCCCGCCCATCCCCGGGGATTCTCTGGGCTGAGGAAGAGGGAAGCGGCGGGGGCTCCTCTATCCCTTCTTGCCCGGGCTTGGAGGGAGGAGACGGCGCCCAGTGCAGAGGACAGACGCTCGCATTTCGCAAATGTGCCAGGGCCGCTTTCTTTGGGAAGCGTGGTTCAGGCTCAGAAAGTGGGGGGAGGGAGGGGAAGGAGCGAGACTGGACCTGGGAGTGGGGGAAAGAGGAGGGACAGCTCTTGGATCCCAGGGCTATAAATCATGGCTTTCGCCAGCAGAGGGGACAGGCTGGCCAGGATTGTGGGTCCCAAGTGGGGAAAGTTGGGCGCACGGAGGGTGCCGCGCATCCCTGACCTGCAGGGCCTTGGCAGTAGCAGCTGCTGGAGGGGAGCGTGGCCCGGGGGCTTCCTCCGGAGCGACAAGGCAAGCCTCCTAGCGAGGACGAAATTAAAATGCCTAGGGCGTAAGGGAAATTCATCCAGGAAAGGAGCGCTCGGCTCTGCGGGGACCCCACCGGAGCTGGGGAAACTGATTCAGGTGGCAGCACAACCACCACGAGAAGTGTACTCACAGTCTTGCTGTCTGTGGCCGCGTCCCCTCGCCCACTGATGAGCTCCGAGTCGCACCTGCCCCCTCCCCAGCCCATTGTTCCTGCGGATCTGGGAGGTGCCTCCCGACACGACACTGCAGTGGTGGGGGAGTGCTGGGGGGAGGGGGAGATCCTGACAAGGCTCATTCCTGGAAGGGACGTGGAGAGTCCAGGCGGGGCCTAAATACAGCATCCCAAATCTGACCCCCTCCCCTGCCCCTCCTCAGCTGGCAAACACGGGCAATGGGCTGGAGGCTGTCTTTGTCTGAACATCACTCAGCAACTGGATTGATTTATCTTTTCCCCACCCTTCTCCTTTAAATTGGAAAAAAAAAAAAAAGTAGGATGATAGGGAGGGACATCAGAACTGCTAAGGACTGCTAAAGCTTAAGTTAGTGAAGCAGTTTCTTGCCTCTCATGCTAGAATAGTGGGTGGCTATATCCAGTGCAAGGTTGGCCATAGGATTTGTCAAATCAGAAGAGTGAGCAGCGACGTGTACCAGCCTCCTCCCCCACTTTGTCTAGAAAAATGGAATTCAGCACCCCTACCCTGCACACACACTCACAGGGGCGCTGTGTAGTTGTCTCTTCTCAGGCTGAGAGAGCTCCCCATCCAGAATGGGGAGACATGCGGGGTGTGCTGGGCCACCTGCCACTGCTGCCTGTATCTATTCTAGAGTGTTTCTTCACTTCCAGTGATCTGTGGTTCAAGGCATGCTGTGACAATTCCAGGCACATGGACTTGGGACACAGAGCAGGCTGTCCCTGGCAGCTCACTGCTTCTCTCGGGCCTCCATCCCTTCATCTATAAAATGAGAGATATTAATAGTATCTCATAGGAGCAGAGCTTGCTCACCCACCACCTAACACGTCTATTTCTAAGGTTTCCTCACTGCATATTCTGTGCTGGGCAATGAACATGCATTATTCTATTTCTTAAAGCCACACAAGAAACCTGGTACCAGCATTCCCCTTTTACTGGGTAGGAAATCTAAACATAGGTTGAATGACCTATCCAAGGTCACATATCTAGTGAGTATTGATTTGGATCTAGGCCATCTGATTCCAGGGCTCCAGCCCTTCACCACCATCCTGTATAGCCCCTGTGGGCCAGTGATTACCATTCTATTAGGGACATAAAAATGATTGCTCTTCAGGGGATTATTTCCAGGATTCTCTCGGTGCCAGAGGCATCAAAGTGTGTTGGGACTTGGAAGCAGTGGGAGCCCCAGGTGGTGGGGTATGCTAGAAGGGATGGCCATAAAGCTATAAAACTTTTCCCAGTAAATCAAGTGGGGGACGTGCCTGTGAAACAAGAATGGCAGGTTGGTAGGCATTGAAGCAGGGGGGTGGGTACCTGATGGTTCATTACTATTCCATTTGCTTTGTATGTGTTTGCAAATTTCGTTAATAGAACATTTAAATTAGTTACTTTATAGAATCAGAAGGTCCACCCTTTAACCCATGGAGCTTTGGACCAAAAAGGCTGAGATGACCCTCAGTCTTGCCCCACCAATACCTGAGTTGGTTGACATGTGGCGCCCTAGAAGGATGAGGGGAACTGGGGGGCTGGGGTGGTTCAGGCTGGACTAGCTCCTGTGGTGACCGAGTCAGGGCTAGGTGTGGGCAGTGGAAACCAGGTCACTTGCTCCAGGGTGGGGGGAAGGGAAGGAGAGGCACAGCAAGCAGGGGTTTTGCCTGGGTTGGGGGTACCTCTGGAAGCAGTGCTTTGGGCTTTGGAGATGGGATTCTTACCATCCTGGCAGGTAATCGTAATAAAAATAAACATTTTAAATTGTGACATTTATTGAAGACTCAGTTTATATTGAAATCTGAGAATACTGAATTATCTCACTCAGCCCTGATCACATTTGTTATTGGATGAATGACTCTAGGAGGGGGCACTTTTACCCCTATTTCACTGAGGAGAAAGCTGCCAGGCCAGCGTGGCACATCTGGAAACGGGCTGAGTGAGGGTTAGGAGGTGGTCTCGCAGCATGTGCTGGGCCCTCTGGGAGTTGTGTTGAGCGTCTGCATGAATGAGTGCATGACTAATAGAGTGCGGCTGCCTCACTTTCCTGTGGCCCCCAAACTCTGGATGGGCGTGGAAGGGTGCTGGTTGCAGCTCCCAAAGGAGCCAAGAAAAAGTCGAAGTGATGCTCTGGGTATCACTAGTTAGGGCTGTGGCCATGGGATCCACTTGCATGTCCACACCTGCCTTGCAGCTCTGTCCCCTGTCACCGTGATGCACGCCTGTGCATGTTTCCCACACCGTCTCCTGCGTTTCCCAGAGCCCTGTCATCTCCTGTGACCCTCATGCAGTTCCTCCTGTTTGGAACATCCTCACTTTCTCTAGCAAACTCCTGCTTATCCTTCAAAACTCAGCTCAGGTATCACTTCTCAGGAAGCCTTCCTGGACTCCTCCATCTGGATGAGATCCTGCCTGTGTGGGGCAAAGCCTTTGGTGCTAACCATGGCTAATCCCAACTAGCGTTCATTCCAGTTTCCTATGGGAATATCCCACTGACTCCCCCAACAGCCCCAGGAGGTTGGTGTTATTATTACCCCATTTTGTTGATGCGGCAGTTGAGGCCTTTGAGAAATTCTGTAACTTTGCCCAGCCAATGAATCTATTCACCCAGCCAATGAATGCTGGAGTTGGGGTATGAATTGGTCATGGAACCTAAAAGATTGTGCTCTTACTCTCAATCCCTTTTCTCCGAACAGGGGCAGGGACTGTGTCTTTCATTTCCATACTCTTAGGGAGGCACATAGTAGGTGCTCAATAAATGTCCTACTGTGTGTTGAGTGAATCTCAGTCAGCAAGCTGTGAGGGAGCATAGCAGTGGGGAATGGCATCCACATCCTGCCCACTCCACAGGGAAGTGGCACTTCTAGAAACGCGGATGCCCAGGAGTGGGCGGAAGCTGGAGGGGGAGGTGGGTGGGGTTCAGTCAATCCCTGAAGAGATGCGACTTTGATTCCAACAAGGCTTTGAGTGACGACTCAATCTTGTGGGGGCGAAGTGCTCTCGTCGCATAAATAGGCCTCTTTGGTGAGGGAGAAAGCTTCTTTATTATCGCTGCGCATAATTAGAATGGCAGGGAGGAACCAGGGGTTTAATGAATAAGCAGCATGTGGCAGGGAGCGATCGCCTCCCACCCGGGTCTGGGCATTGCCAGGAGAGCCGGGTGAGCCAAGGAGACGACCAAGAAGAGCAAGCACCGCTCAGAAACGACCCTCACCCCACCGCAGCGGGCTCTGCAAATCCTTGCTGCGTTACGTTTATTGCAAATGACTCCCAGTCCTGCTTTTGGTCCAGATGTGCACTAGAGGTGCAGAGGGCTGGAGGAGCAAAGTGGCTTTGGAGCCCAAAGACTGCGAGTCAGCTCCACCTAAGCTTTCCTTGCCTGGTCTGTGAAAGGGGTGCATGATGCCTGCTGGGTCTGTTGTGGGAACAGTGGAGAGAACGGATGGGCAAGAAACTGTTTTGAACGCTTTTGAACACCTTTCCCCATCTTTGCAGAGTCCACTGGTGGGAAGCAAGAATGAGGGCAGCGGCCATCCAGGGCTGGTCCTGGAGCAGGTGGTGTCAGGAGCCACACTTTTTGGCCACTGGACATTCCCTGGGGTTAGTTACCACAGTGGTTCTTAATCCTGGCTGCCTGTTAGAAGCACTTGGAGAGTGTTTTAAAATTCCTGGTGCCCAGGCCTCATCCCAGAACTATTATATCAGGACCTCTTTGGGTGAGTGGCCAAGTTTGAGAGTCACTGAGTTTTCACATGTCTGCATTTCAGACTTGGGACCTTAGCACGTGGGAGTGGAGGGGAGGGAGCTGCAGACACGGTCCACTCCCTGGTGCTGGACCGTCTGAGTCACCAGGGAGTTTTAAGCACCAGCCCTGTGTTAAATACTTCACCTGTCTCATCTCATTAAATCTTCATAAGTACTCCATGAAGTGGGTGATTTTACACAAGGGGAAACTGAGGCTGAGCGGAATTAAATGCATTCCTCCACGTGACCTAGCTCTTGGGGATGGTGCTAGAACAGAGCTCAGGGCTGTCAGGAAAGCCTCCTCAGGCACCTCTTATCCTCAGGGAACTGCTTCTCCGTCTGTCTTTAGCTACTTGAGGTTCCCTTCTTTTGTACCGACCACCCAAACTATAATGTATTATTTTAAAAATTGATCTACTGTTTTTCTTTAATGCACTTATTTTAAGAGTCTTATTTATATCACTTCCATAAATAGAAAACCTGTATCATTTCCACAAACAGAAGGTAACCATAGCCCAAATGCATGGAACCCACATGGAGTTAGTACACTTTAGGCAGATCCTGCTGCCTGCAGAAGGTTTTGTGCTGAGGCTGCGCTCTGGGTACAGAGGGAGACTAGAGAGTTTTAGAGGAGGTCAAGGACATGGGAGCATCAGACTCTTTCATGGAAACAGGCTCAAGAGGGGCTTGAACAGGAAGGGAAAAGCTTTAGGAATCACCTGGGGGGAGGTCATTAAAATTCTCATTCCCAGATTTTCTGGAATTAGACCCACCAGGGAAATGGGGCCTGGGGATATATTTGCAAAGCCCATCAATGAGTCTTATAATTGGGCGAGAATTAGTGTGAAATGTGACTGCCTGGTCCCTGGCGCACCGGGGGAATGGGACCCTCCCTCTGGGGATCCCTGCACTAGAGTGTGCCGCTCTGGGTTGGCCAGGTGGGGAAGAGAGAATGTTCCAATGGGATTTTACAAGGGCAGTCAGCTTGGATTCCAATCCTAGCTTCACTACTTATCAGCAATGGGATTCTGGGCAATTTACTTACTCCCCCCCACCTCAGTTTCCTCATCTGTAAAGTGGGAATAACCTTAGTACCCATCCCAGAGTGGATTTTATTTACTCCCATAACCCCTGCTAAGTGCTGAGTACACTTCCTGGCTCATGGTGAATACTTGCTGTTGTCCACTATTATTGTTTATTATTATGAATCCTGTGAATGGAGATAAGGCAGTTATCAGAGGCTGCATTTCGTCCGGGAGGCTCAGAGGAAAGAAGGGCTGGACGAGATCCCACTGCTGGGAAGGGGCAGACACGGCCTGAGCCTTAGGCCCCACGGCTTCGTGTCCAGCAGGCCCAGGTCTTTATTTTATTTATTTATTTATTTAACACCTTTATTGGAGTATAATTGCTTTACGATGGTGTGTTAGTTTCTGCTGTATAACAAAGTGAATCAGCTATACATATACATATATCCCCATATCTCCTCCCTCTTGCGTATCCCTCCCACCCTCCCTATCCCACCCCTCTAGGTGGACACAAAGCACCAAGCTGATCTCCCTGTGCTATGCAGCTGCTTCCCACTAGCTATCTATTTTACATTTGGTAGTGTGTATATGTCCATGCCACTCTCTCACTTCATCCCAGCTTACCCTTCCCCCTCCCTGTGTCCTCAAGTCCACTCTGTATGTCTGCATCTTTATTCCTGTCCTGCCCATAGGTTCTTCAAAACCATTTTTTTTTTTTTTTAGATTCCATATATATATGTGTTAGCATACGGTATTTGTTTTTCTCTTTCTGACTTACTTCATTCTGTATGACAGTCTCTAGGTCCATCCCCCTCACTACAAATAACTCAATTTCGTTTCTTTTTATGGCTGAGTAATATTCCATTGTATATATGTGCCACATCTTCTTTATCCATTCATCTGTTGATGGACACTTAGGTTGCTTCCATGTCCTGGCTATTGTAAATAGAGCTGCAATGAACATTTTGGTACATGACTCTTTTTGAATTACGGTTTTCTCAGGGTATATGCCCAGTAGTGGGATTGCTGGGTCGTATGGTAGTTCTATTTTTAGTTTTTTAAGGAACCTCCATACTGTTCTCCATAGTGGCTGTATCAATTTACATTCCCACCAACAGTGCAGGAAGGTTCCCTTTTCTCCACACCCTCTCCAGGATTTATTGTTTGTAGATTTTTTGATGATGGCCATTCTGACTGGTGTGAGGTGATACCTCATTGTAGTTTTGATTTGCATTTCTCTAATAATTAGTGATGTTGAGCATTCTTTCATGTGTTTGTTGGCAATCTATATATCTTCTTTGGAGAAATGTCTATTTAGGTCTCTTCTGCCCATTTTTGGACTGGGTTGTTTGTTTTTTTGATATTGAGCCGCATGAGCTGCTGGTATATTTTGGAGATTAATCCTCTGTCAGTTGCTTCATTTGCAAATATTTTCTCCCATTCTGAGGGTTGTCTTTTCGTCTTCTTTATGGTTTCCTTTGCTGTGCAAAAGCTTTTAAGTTTCATTAGGTTCCATTTGTTTATTTTTGTTTTTATTTCCATTTCTCTAGGAGGTGGGTCAAAAAGGATCTTGCTGTGATTTATGTCATGGAGTGTTCTGCCTATGTTTTCCTCTAAGAGTTTGATAGTGTCTGGCCTTACATTTAGGTCTTTAATCCATTTTGAGTTTATTTTTGTGTATGGTGTTAGGGAGTGTTCTAATTTCATTCTTTTACATGTAGCTGTCCAGTTTTCCCAGCACCACTTATTGAAGAGGCTGTCTCCACTGTATATTCTTGCCTCCTTTATCAAAGATAAGGTGACCATATGTGCGTGAGTTTATCTCTGGGCTTTCTATCCTGTTCCATTGATCTATATTTCTGTTTTTGTGCCAGTACCATACTGTCTTGATTACTGTAGCTTTGTAGTATAGTCTGAAGTCAAGGAACCTGATTCCTCCAGCTCCGTTTTTCTTTCTCAGGATTGCTTTGGCTATTCGGGGTCTTTTGTATGTCCATACAAATTGTGAAATTTTTTGTTCTAATTTTGTGAAAAATGCCATTGGTAGTTTGATAGGGATTGGATTGAATCTGTAGATTGCTTTGGGTAGTACAGTCATTTTCACAATGTTGATTCTTCCCATCCAAGAACATGGTATATCTCTCCATCTGTTTGTATCATCTTTAATTTCTTTCATCAGTGTCTTATAGTTTTCTGCATACAGGTCTTTGTCTCCTTAGGTAGGTTTATTCCTAGGTATTTTAGTCTTTTTGTTGCAGTGGTAGATGGGAGTGTTTTCTTAATTTCTCTTTCAGATTTTTCATCACTAGTGTATAGGAATGCAAGGGATTTCTGTGCATTGATTTTGTATCCTGCTACTTTTCCAAATTCATTGATTAGCTCTAGTAGTTTTCTGGTAGCATCTTTAGGATTCTCTATGTATAGTATCATGTCATCTGCAAACAGTGACAGTTTTACTTCTTCCTTTTCGATTTGGATTCCTCTTATTTCTTTTTCTTCTCTGATTGCTGTGGCTAAAACTTCCAAAACTATGTTGAATAATAGTGGTGAGAGTGGGCAACCTTGTCTTGTTCAGGCCCAGGTCTTTAGAGGAGAGCTGGTGTCTCAGGATGCTGACCCTGCTTGGCTTTCAGTTAGCCCTTTGCCAAGGCTCTGAGCTCCACGATGGGTTTCTGACTGGGGCACCAGTGGGGTTCAAGGTCTCTTTGCATACCTGGGCTCTATCCAGGGCTGCCCAACCTCTGCCCTGAATGGGCTCCCAGACCACCATCGGAATGACTCGGCCCGCCGTGATGACGCCCCAGATCTGGAGCTTTGCAGATTCTGCTCTGAGCTCTGCCAGGACCACCCTCCCTTTCCAGCCTTGACCGTGACCTGGCAGCTGTAGATGTCAGGAGGGGCCGACAGCTGCTCCACCACACCCCTTCTGGGGAACTGTGACCTGCAGCGTGTGCACCTCGATTTTAGTCCCCTTATCTTTAGGGTGGCCGTGTGTCTGGGTTTGCCAGGACAGTTCTGCTCTATGCCTCTTGTCCCAGTGAAAGCGTTAATAGTGACTCTGTTCACTTTCTGAGTATCTCAGTTTGGAAGATAAATTATGTGGTCGTGCTACTTATCTCTGTCCTCTTCTCAGCCATCTGGGCCTCAAGTGGGATGAAGGAGGCAGGAGGGTGTGTGGTTAAACTCGAGCTTTTGCTTCTGACGCTTCTAGGTTCAGATGTGTTTAACATCTGGGTGAAACATTGCTGTGCCTCAATTTCTTCTGCTGTAAACAAGGATGAATAATAATCCTGCTCCACTGGGGTGTTGTGACTATTAAGTGAGAGACAGTATGTCCAGGGCTGGGCATGAGGCTGGTACCTAGAGGGGGCTCAGTAAATGGCTGTAATTGATTATTATCATTGTTGGTTTGATTTGGGAGATGTAATGGTTAAATGTGGGGTCTGGAGCCAGACTGCCTGGGCTCAGCTGTGGGCTTTGTCGTTTGCCTGTCCTGTGGCCCCAGCGAGTTACTTAACCTCTTAGAGGCTCAGTTTTCTCATCTGTAAAATACGGATTGTGATAGTCTTCTTCATATGGTTTTTGTGAGGATTAAATGAGTTTATACAAGAAAAGCACTTAGAACAGAGCCGAGCACAAAGTAGACACTAAATTAATGTTAGCTATTATTATTAGCTGTTTTTGTTATTACAGATAAAAGTTCCAAGTTACGTTCTTGTAGTCAGGAGGAATTATCCAGTGTATTAGTTTCCTACTGCTGTTGTAAAAATGATCACAAACTCAGTGGCATAAAACAACACAAATGTATTATCTTATAGTTTGGAGGTTGGAAGTAATTCCAAACTGGGTCTCATCGGTCTAAAGTCAAGGTGCTGGCAGAGCTGTGTTCCTTCTGGAGGCTCTAGGGGAGAACCCGCCTCCTCGCATTTTCCTGCTTCTAGAGGTCACTTGCATTCCTTGGCTCGCGGCCCCTTCTTCCATCTTCAAAGTGCATCGCTCCAATCTCTGCTTCCATTGTCACATCTTCCCCCTGACTGTGCCCCTCCTACCTCCTCTTATAAGGACCCTTGTATAAGGATCTCTTATTAGGCCCACCCAGATAATCCAGGATAATCTCCCTCTTTCAAGATCCTTAATTTAATCACATCTGCAAAATCCTTTTTTCATACATTCACGGGTTCCAGGGATTAGAACACAGGCACATTTGGGGTGGGCGGCGCGTTTTTCAGCCTACCACAGTCAGAAAGATTCAGGTGCATTGGTTAGGGAGTCTTCAGCCTCCCCCGGGAGCAGTGTGAATGTTGGGAACTGTTCTCCTCTGTGTTTTACATCTGTCGGGTTCCTCTTGAACCTGCTGCATGCTGCCTTCCTAGAGTTTGGGTTGTTGGTCAGCCCTTGGCTTTGAATCAATCCTGGTAGGGTCTTTGGAGACACTGCCACTTTGGGGGCTGGATTAGATCCTTCTTAGGGGCCTATGGAATCATTGAGACCTGAATCAAAGGTTTATTGGCTCCCAAGTGGGGGAAACTATTAAATTAATAAAGAATTAGTGAAATATCTACAAAATATCACATTATATCTGCTTTTGCTATGTAAGAAACTATCCCAGGATTTAATGGTTTAAAACAATAGCCATTGTATTTGCTCCTGATTCTGTTGGCAGGTCTCTGCTGGGTAGGTCTTTTACTGGCTTTGCCTAGGGTAACTAATGTGACTGCAGCCATCTGATGACTCAGCTGGGCTGGAGAGTCCAGATAGCCTCACTCATGGGCCTGGCGGGTGGTGCTGGCTGGCAGCTGGGTTCTTTCTCCATGTGGTCTTTCATCCTCAAGGAGGCTAGCTCGGGCTCCTGCACGTGGTGGTCTCAGGGCAGCAGGAGGAGGAGGGGCGAGGCTGCAAGGCCTTGAGACCTTCCTGAGAAGTCATTCTAGTCCTCAAAGCAATTCACCAGGCCAGCCAGAGGCAAGGGGTGGAGAAACAGACTCCACCTCTTAATGGGAGGTGCTGCAAAAAATTTGCAGCTATTTTTAATCTAACAAGAGTCAGCTTGACTCACATGTTACGAGTACAAACCTTAAAAACTTGTCGTACGTTTTCAAACAACTTGTAGGTTGGATTTCCTTACTTTTTAAGACGTTCTGTGAGTGCATGCCAATTGTCCAGAAATCAGCCCTTTGTAAATCAGATGTTACTCACAGTTGAATTTTCTTCAAAGCCACTTCCCGTTATCTTACACCTGAAATTATTTGTTTGTTACAACACGCGTTTCTATGATTGATAAATGGGGCAATGATGTGGGTATACGTGGAAGTTGTGTTGGCTCATTGGCAAATTTTCCCTGTGTGCTTATGTTTTGGTAGATCAGGATGGGCTTTCTCATGATTAAAGATCAATAAGAATTAAGAAGAAAATGGAAAATGTGTAGATTCACCTTCCCTTAGTGCCAGTTGTGGCCATTTTTTATCTTTCCATCCCCTTAAGCTGTATGGGAAAGCTCAGAGGGCAGATGAAGGAGCTGGAAGGCATTGCCCCTGTAAGAAAGCAGTGGTGCAGGTGACATTCTGGATGGGGCTTTTCATTTTGATGAGATCGGTCTCTGTAAGAAGTGAGTGCCCCTGAGGTCCTTCATCTCAAAGGAGGAACAGGAGCCAATGACTTATTCACTGTGTGGTCTTGGGTCCAGGGCCCAGTGGCCGCTGGACCAGGATAGCACTCGAGCCATTACTGGTTTTGGAAAGGTTCAGGTGCAGGGTTCTGTAGGTGTTGACTGATATGCACCAACCCTATTTTCCCCATGAATCCTGTTATGTTTAATAGGATTTTGCTGAATGTGAAGATTTTCAGGGAAATACCTGTATGTACAGCCCTCACCTAGGAACCATCTCCTGCAAATGACTTATTCGGGTTACTAGCACCATAACTACCTGTAGGGGACAGTTTTTTTCTTAATAGCAATAGATAACTAGTGCAGTCCTATTTTCCGTTCTTTTATGAATTGAATAAAATAGCAGATAATAGGTTTAATAAGACAGTTTTAATGTCTGTCCTTGGCAAAATAAAAACTTTATGACATTTTATTAGGCCCACATAGAGGGGATTTTATTGCTTGGTACATTGAGGCATCATGGAATCAGAATTAGTGGAGATCTGGGGACAGAGTTGCTGTGCAGATTTGAGTCTTTATCAGCCATCAGCTGATAAAGGTGTGACTTTGATGATCAGAGTGAGAAATGGTTAAAGCTGGAAGGTACAATTGGGCTTTCAGCATCTATGAGCCAACCTCTTCATTTTCCTGATAAAGAAACAGAATCCTAGAAAGTGGCAGTCACCTGAAGAGCACACAGTGACCTAGTGGCAGAGTAGGGTCATGCTGTCCCTCAAGGCAAGCGAAGACTCTGCTTGTCTGGGTTGGGATACTGAGGATGGGGGAGGCTGAGGATAGGGACACTGGGGTGGCAGCACCCGGCTTGGGCCCTGGAGAGGACTTGGAAGAAAGGGGATTATCTAGTCTGAAGGGGAATGGTGAGCAGTCGTGCCAAAGACCCAGCAAAGACCTGATACTGCTGGGCTTGCTGGGTCCTTCCAGACCTGTCTCAGGACAGGCTGCTGGGGGTGTGTGTGTGCGTGTGTGTGTGTACGTGTGCGCGCATAAGTATGTGTGTGCATGCAGGTATGGAGCGATAGGGAGAGGGAGCAACAGAGGTGGAGGAAAGGGAAGGAAAGAGACAGAGACAGACAGAGGAAGAGAGAGACAGAGACTGTGGAAGCTTCTGATAGGTCTTCCCTTGGGGTTCGTATGGTTCATTCAAACTTGAACCCACAAAGACTTGGCTAGTTGTGGGCATTGATTTTTTCCCCAACGCTGCATTCCTTGGGCCTTCCCTGAACATTCACCGGTGAGATCCCAAAGTGCTACATGCCGGGGGCAGAGCCTGAGGTTCTCAGGAAGGAAGATGAGCCCACGGGATGGGATTTATCCGGGCGCAGTAGCAAAGTCAGAGTTCACTTTGTCCTACTTATTTTTTGATCTAAACCTTGTGTGTTGAATGAATAGTTATATGGAAAAAACAGACATCCTCAGTGAGCTATATTATATATATATAATATATAGTGTATACATTGCAATATATCTATAGTTATATAGTTACATGTATTATGAAATGGACATGTATTCCTGTAGAGTAAGGCCTTAAGATAGAATAAAGCATGCTGAAGAATGAAGCTGGGATCCTGTTAACATTGCCCCTCAAAAATCTTAGTGGCGGGGGGAGCGGGGGAGGGCGGGGCCACTTGTTACTGAAATACTAGCAGTGAGGTTGAAATAAGTGGCAAACACAAACGGAAGCCAAAAATACAATGACCGTGGCAGAGGGGTGGCCCTGCTCAGCCTGTGACTCATTAAGAAATAGTCAGGGATTTTGTGTCCCAAGATAGGGGCCCCTTCCACCTCCTTCTGCCAGCAAAGCGCCTCCCTCCCCACACTTCTTCCCGTGCTCACAACTGGTTTTGCCACACCCTCAGAGAAGAATTTGTCAATTGGTTTCCATCTGTGAATATGCTTACAATTCAAGGTGACCCTCTCTTGCCTCCCCCGACCCCCAGCTGGACCTTCAGGGCCCAGAGCCCATGGGGGGCCCCTGTGGTCGTCCCATACACACTGCCAGCTCCAGGCTTGTTCCCAGATTTGGCGACCGAACAGCAGGACTCCAACCAGGAGGTGAATGAGTAAAGCTGAGGGCAGTGCTGGTTGGAAGGGCTGGAGCCCAGCGGTGGAGCCAGGACCTAGGAGCTCAGGGTGAGGCCTGCGACCCAAGCAGAAAGCGCCCCGCCCCGCAGGGTGGCAAGATTTCTGTCTCAGCACCAAGGATGGCCCACTTCAGGCAGGGGACAGCTGGGGACATTTGGAGGGTTGAGTGTTGGAGCCAGAGCGACACCCACTAAGTAGAGCTCCTCTCCTGGGCCTGGAGGAGGCCGAGAGGTCAAGGCAGTTCGAGAGCTCCTTCCAGGTGGGTCCCTGAGCTGAGCGCTCAGCTCTGGAGGGCAGTGTGGCATGGTGGGACCAGCTCAAGTCCCAGGTGCGAGTCTCAGCTCTGCAGCGTGCTCCTTGTGAGGTCTTGGGCAGGACTGAAAGCCTTCCCGAGCTTCTGTCTCCTCATCTCTAGGATGCAGCTGAGAGGTACAGCCTCCTGCATAGGGTCGCTCGCTGGGGAGATTTGCCAGACAGAGTGTGGCCCCCAGAGTGCGGGAGCCGGGTGATCGCCGGGAGCTGGTGGAGGCTGGGGGTCCTGGTGCGGGAAGCGGAGGAGCAGGCAGGGACCTCGGGCAGGAGCAGTACCGCGGCTGAGCAGTAGCGGCGAGGCTGCAGGAGGTGCTGGGTGAAGGCCAGCTTCACACCCTGCTCACCCCACCCTGCCCAGCCATCTCCTCTGTCCTCGCCGTGTCCTGGGCAGGGACTGGGTAAAAACCAAGGTAACGCTGGTTCTATGACAAGAGCGCTGCATGTTCATCACGGAAAGTATAATCCAAAGGAAGAAAGGAGGAAACAGCCAGGGCCACACCCCTCAGAGCAGCCCCTGCTGACCACTCAGTGTCCAGCCTTCCAGACTTGCCAGGCCAGGTGAGACAGAGCCGGTAGATGCGCTTTCATAAAACCCAGTGCCGTGGGGAAGGGGGTGTCATCCTCCTTTTATAGACAAGGACACAGAGGCTCGAAAGGTGATGGCTCTTGGTTAAGGCCCCATGGGGAGAGAGTGGGTAGGCGGCCTGATGGCTTCCGAGTTTGGATTTTTGTGTTCTTCAAAAATCCTCGTCCTGGATAATTTCTGTGACGCTCCCTCACATGCTTTGCCCCCAGCCACAAGAAAGCCACGCCACAAGACCCCTTGGCTCCCTTACACCACCAGCCATCCAGGGAGCAGGATGGGCTGGGCATTGCCCAGGTGCAGGGCTCTGCGCGGGCACGAGAGGCGGGGGGACTTGAAAAGTAACCGAGCTGTCTCCTCCTAGAGCCCACGGCGGGTGCTGCCTGAGGTGCCTGGGCTCCCAGCTGTGGATGGCTCAGCAGAGCTCTGCTTGAACCTGGACACACGTGGCCTGGGCCCCAGCTATCAAGGTGCGGTCAGGGGCCCTCAGATGGGCATCTGGCAAAACGGCAAATTTGCCTGGAAGCCCCAGACCTTCTTTTTGGAGGTGCCTTAGTGGTGGGAGCAGCAGGGATCGCAGGAACGGGGCCTCTGGTCCCCGCTGGAGTGTGCGTTCCCAGCAGGCAGGAGGCCTCGTTACAGCTGCCTCATGGGCTCCCTTTAGGAGCGGTCAGGTCCCTTCTCACCGGAGCAGCTTTGTGTCCTTCTGTCAGTTTCCCCGCAGGTGCCCGTGCCCTGCAGAGAGCAGAGCGGGGTTCTGAGGGGTGAGGCTGCGGCTTGCTGGCAGGCCTGCTGGAGCAGGTGGGGTGGGGTGCAGTGGGGTGCGCAAGGTGGCTGGCTGGAGGCCTGTGGACAAAGGTTTGCTCATCCATTTGAACTCATTGCCTATAATTAAAATGGATGAGAGATTTCACCTAAAAATCTGGATTTCCGATTCCTCTCTTGGGTGGAGCCGAAGCATGGTCACCCCTCTGGACAGGGCAGGGGGTCTCCGGTGTGCAGCCTCCATCACCCCTGCTGTCCCTACCTTGAGTTTTCTTTTCTCATCCCACTCATACCACTGTTTTTCTCAGAACCGAGTTGGAGGAAAGTTCTAGTACTCACATGGCAATAACAATGGGGCATCAAAGGGCCTCTCCTGTAGCAGGGGTCTTTGGTGACTTGGGGAGCAGGCAGAGCTTGGATTCAAGCTGGCTTTGCCTCCTGCCAGCTGCAGGCGAGGTTTTCTCTCTCCTCACGCCTCTGTTTCCAGAAAGCAGTTGATGATTCAGGGTAGGTATGAGGATTAAGTGAGATGGTGCCTGCGACGCCATGCCCAGGACGTTACATCTACAGCCCAGGTTATAGGTGCCCTTCTTGTTTGCTCTTTATGGTTGTAATTGGTATAATTCACATACAGTAAAGCATACAAATGTTAAGTGTCTAGCTCGTGGATTTTACATATGTAAAATCCATATACTCAGGTGTGGTGGGCCCAATAACGGCCCTTCAAGATGTCCGTGTCCTACTCTCCTGGAACATTCACATATGTTACCTTGCATGGTCAAAGGGACTTTGTAGAAGTGATTGCATTAAGGGATTTGAGATGGAGAGATTGTCCTGGATTATCGGGGTGGGCTCAGTGTAACCCCAAGGGTCCTTATAAGGGCAGAGGGACAATGGGAGGCAGGAAGGCCAGAGTCAGAGATTCGGAGGGGCTCTGCTGCTGGCCTTGAAGATGGGGGGAGGGGACACAAGCCAAGGAGTGCAGGTGTCCCCTAGAAGCTGGAAAAGGCAAGGAAGTGGATTTTCCCCTGGAGCCTCCAGAAGGAACCCAGCCCGGTCGACACCTTGATTTTTAGCCTGGTGAGACCCGTGTCAGACTTCTGACTTCCAGAACTGTCTGGTTTTAAGTCACTGAGTTTGTGATAATTTATTACAGCAGCAATAGGATGCTGATATGCTGTGTAACACCACACTAGGCAAGATACAGGACATTTTCATCACTCCAGAAAGTTCCCTTGTGCCCCATCCTGGTCTCTATCTACCCACCCTGTGAGGTAACCATTGTTCTGATACCTTTCACCTGAGATGTTCTTGAACTTCACATGAATGGAACCTTAGAGCATCTGCTCTTTCATGACCAGGGTCCTGTATTCAACATAGTGCTTTTGAGGTTTATTCATGTTGTTGGGTGTAGAGGATTTTGCTCCCTTTTTATTGCTGAGTAGTATTTCATTGTATGGCCATATCATACTTTGTTCATCTGTTCTCCTGTGGATGGATGTTTGGATTGTTTCCAGTTTTTGGCGATTATGAAAAAGACTGCTATGAACATTCTGGAACAGGTCTTTTTGGGGGCACGTACATATTTCTCTTGGGTAGAATCCTGCTGGTGGAGTTGCTGAGTCACAGGGTGGGGATGCTCAGCTCAAGCAGAAATGCTAGGGCTGTGAAGCACGAGCACGGGTCAGCCTGGCTGGCCTTGGGCACCAGAGGCTGATGGTCACCCTTCTTGCCCGCAGTGGTTTCTGGGGTGCACACGTGGTGGTAGGGGGCCTCCTCTGGTCCAGGGCACGGGATTAAGTGGCCCTCCGATGGAAATGTAGGCGGAAAACCTCAGTCAGCAGGTGTGTGCTCTGGGCCTCAGAACGGTGGGTGGGCCTGTGCTTCCTGAGTACCTGCTCTGCACCCAGTTCGGGGCTGTCATTTTCTCATAGGCCTTCCCTTGCGGTCTCCACGCAGCCTTGTGAAGGGGAGCAGTCGTTAGCCCAGGTTGCAGCTGCGGAGACTGAGGCCCAGGACAGAGTCCTGCCTGTGGCAGAGCTGGTGCAGGTGGAACCAGGTGTCCTCCTCCAGCCCAGCTAACTCTGTGTCCTTGGCCCCGTCCCCCACTCCTGGAAGAGTAGTTCAAGGCTGTGCCTGGTGGGAGGGCAGCCACAAGGGTCAGATCCTCCCACGGGAAGGTTAGTGGGGCCTTTTCTCCCTGCAGACCGGTGCACGAGAGGGCCTGGGGGATGGCAGATGGCTTCCCAGATGGCAGAGAACACAGCCCAGCTGGTGCAGGGGGTTGTCTGGGGGCAGTCACGATGGGGCGGCAGTGGTGCGGGCGCTAATGAAGCTGTCTGATTGGTTAAAGGGTTAGATCTGATATGAAGAGCAGAGGAGAGCCACAGCAGGTGCTTGAGGCTGGGAGTAACCTGATGAAATTGGTGGCTGTGATGTGATGTGATGTGAGCCGGGGGCAGCCGGGAGGGAGGGTGCAAGGCCTCTGGGAAGCTCTCCACAGGGCTCTGTCTTTGCTCGTGCTCTTCCCCCTGCCTAGGGTTCCCTCCCCATCTAGTTCACTCAGCAAACTTGCCCTTCAAAAGGCCAAACAGCATCACCCTGGGGCTGCCCACCTCACCTCAGTCCCCCATGGCACTCACCATGGTGTCTAATAAAGAGTTCATGGGCAAGATAGAATTTTCCGGTGTTCTTAATTACAATATTTAAATTAAAGTCACTTGCTCTGTATTGGCCTGAGAACTCATAGTCGGGTTCTCATAAATCAAATACCCATGTGATGCATATCCACTAGACAAGACTAATGGAGCCCAGTGGGGATGGGGCAGAGGAGGGTGTGGGCAGGCACACGGGGGGCGGGGGATGGGACCCTCGTCCGCTCCGCTGACGGACTTCCCAGGAAATGCTGAAGTGATGCCCTGTGGCCCCTGCCTGCTTCCCTGCTACACATTTAGCTTCCGGAAGTCTTCTTGTTCACTAACGCAGACTGTCCCCAGAGTTGTGTCCAAACCTTTGGGACCTTCCCAGACTAGGTGTGTGGAAAGAGAGAGGGGCAGGGATACGAGGATGGGAGTGCGGGCCCGTGTGGATGTCCCTGTGATCAGCTGCCACTTTCCCAGCCTGAGGCATTCCCGTGGGCCCCTCCTGGAGGTCACTGCCCTGTGCTCAGACATTCCTGGCTCAGCGGGTGGGGCTGTGCCTGGGGGTGGCAGGCTGGTCACTCTGCATCTGGAGCGTTCTGCTCTGAAGGGGAGAGGGCCCCTGACTAATTGAGTTCCAGACGGAGCTGTTAAAGAGAACCATGAGGCCCGAAGCCCTCGTGTGCACTGTTAGACTTAGTGCAGCGGGCAGGCCTGGGTGCCAGGAGGGACAGGCCCGCGGCGCAGCAGCAATGGAAAGCCGGAGGAACACCGCCCTGGGCTTATGGAGGCCCAGACGGCTTCCTAAGCCCGAGGTTGGGCAACTGGCCATCCACAGGTAGCGGCTAGGGTGCAAAGTCCCATTCCTTGGACCTCGGTTCTTGCTTATCTGGGCCCTGCAGGGGCTGGAACCAGGGGGTCCTGGGAGGTCACGTGGCCTGCATACTCAGGCACGAATATCATGCGTGCACCAGGGGGTGTGGGCACCCGTGATGGGTCTGAATTGTTTGGCATCTGGGGCCGTCTGTGTGGCCTCCTTGTGGGCCCTAAACATAATATGTATTTTATTTCCTGAGGTTCATATGGTTTTGAGGCTTGCCTTCCCCACCTCGGCTCAGGAGAAGATTTGGAAGGACTCGCGTTTGCATTTCTGCGCGGTAGGGATGGGAGATATGGGGATTAGCAGGAGTTTGCGGTTTGTTTGCTCTTTCCCTGCTGTCGTGATTCACCCCAAGGGTTGGGTTTGGTTTTGTTTTCATTGTAGTTGACTTGCTTGAAGTTCAGATTAAAAAACGGATCAGAGTTTGGTGGTCAGCCTCTGCTCGCTCTGGGACAGGAGCTGGGTCTGGTGTATCGGTGGGGAGGCTCTGCGGGCCTCATCACAGCTGCTTGGCCTTAGGTGGGCCAGGGGGTGCTCTGGGGGACCCTCTGGGTCCTGGTGGCTTAGGGTTTTCCCCCTGCCCCGTGGAGTAGCCTGAGGAAGTAAGCACCGTTCTCAGGAAAGCACCTTAACATGGTCTTTATATTCTTTTGGCAAAGGCTTTGAGCAAATTCGGTCCTGGGGGAATTGTCCACTAGTTTTCTTTGTTTTTATCTCCTGTTACTGCTTGGAAGTTAGATATTCTATGTCAACTCCTTTCAAGAGTAGTTACTCTTGAAATTTTGCCATGTATACTTAACTTAGCAAAGTCTAAAGTTAATCAATATCTTAACCCAGTTTACTAATTCCATTTTTGTAAGAAGGTCAATCCATCAGTGAAGGTTTTGTATAAAAAGAGCAAGAACTAGGGAGTTTAAACTTAGTCTTAAAAGTCTCTGAAAGGACTTTCTTTCCTTCCAGCTGACATGAAGCCTTCGCCCAGCGTGTGGGGAATGGTCTGTGTACAGGTGCCAGGCTGCCTGTGCTGGAGGGCATTTGGTCGCCCCCTTGGAAGCCCCCCTTCAGGCTGCCGTGGATGGGCCCTGCTTCACCTCCCCAGGGGCTCTTTTGAGCCCCTTGTGGCATTTCTCTTCTCTTTTCCTTTGTATTTTGGGAGCAGGAATTTCTCAGGCAGGTTCCTGAGCACCTCCCGGCCTAGGACCCAGGCTCAGGCAGTGGGCACTTGCAAATAGTTAACAGAAGAATGTTTTAATGCTGATGCAGTTTGCCCTCCTGCTAAGATGAGGCCGTGACTCCTGCTGAGGGCTAGTGTGGCTGCAGGTTATCGGGCACCTTCTCCTGACATTTATTCCAGAATCCCTTGAAACTACTTATCCGGGGAGAAGCACCGACAAGCCCCCTGTCTGTAGCTCGCTGTCAGGATGCCTGGCCCTTGGGAGTCTCCTGACCCTTTAGCTCTGGCCAGCCGGCTTCAGAGCATCTAGGGGAAAAGTGGAGACACAGCTGGTGACCTGGGGCACTGACGCCGCTCTGTGCCCACGTTCTTGTGTTGCTAAAGAGCAGGGTGTCTGGGGACAGGCCAGTGCCAGCTTTGCCCCCGGCCTAGCTGTAGTCGGCAGCCATCCTGGGAGAATTGCTGAACCCTGCTTGGCAGAGAGGTTGGCTTGTGTTCAGTGAGGGAGCGGTGGCCAGGGTGGATGGGAGCCACCGATGGTCACCCCAGGGAGGAGGGCTGTGCCCCTGAGGGCAGGTGGGCTAGGGGACAGTTGTCCTTACAATGTGGTTTCCTGCAGCTCTTAGATTTTTTTTTTCTTGAGATATAATTCACATATCATAAAACCCACCATTTTAAAGTCTACAATTCAGTGGATTTTAAAATATTCACGAGGTTGTGCAACCATCCCCACTATCAAATTCCAGAGCATTTTCATCACCCCCAAAAGAAACTCATATCCATTAGCAGTCCCCCCCTATCCCCCCTCCCTCCAGAGATCTGATTTTTCACTGCTCTTTGCTGCGAGTTTTCCAGGCTCAGGCCAGTCTCAGGGCCCCTGGAACCTCAGGGCTGGAATGTGGTGGAGGGAAGGGACTTGGGCATTAGAGACAGGCACTTACTAGCTGTGAGATTTTGGGGAAATGCTTAACCTCTCTCTGCCTTGGTTTCCTCTGCTGTTAAATGGGGCTAATATCTACCTATTTCCTACCTCATTGGGTTGTTTGTAAAGATAAAATGAGACACTGTAAGGAATAATAGCTACACTTCTTAAGACCTTTGCCTGCATTATTCTTTTTTTTTTTTAATTTTAATTTTTTATTTTTTTAATGCTATTCTTGTCTGCTTACATTCTTTTTATTTATGTATGTATGTATGTATGTATGGCTGTGTTGGGTCTTCGTTTCTGTGCGAGGGCTTTCTCTAGTTGTGGCAAGCGGGGGCCACTCTTCATCGCGGTGCGCGGGCCTCTCACCATCGCGGCCTCTCGTTGCGGAGCACAGGCTCCAGATGCGCAGGCTCAGTAATTGTGGCTCACGGGCCGAGTTGCTCCGCGGCATGTGGGATCTTCCCAGACCAGGGCTCGAACCCGCGTCCCCTGCATTGGCAGGCAGATTCTCAACCACTGCGCCACCAGGGAAGCCCTGCCTGCATTATTCTTATTGAGTCCTCATTAATCTCAGGAAGTAAGAGTTATTATTGTCTCTATTTAATACAGAAGGAAAATTGAACCACAGAGAAGCTTAGTAACTTGTTCAAGATTGCACAGCTGTGCATCAGTTTTTAGCTGCAAAGCATGGAAAAACTGACTTTATCTTGTTTCTAGAAAAAGGAAATTAGTTATGACCATGCATGGGAAGTCCAGAGGTCTGGCAGGCTCCAAGGCAGGTATTTGGCAGCTCATGGACCCACTGAAGGATGGATGGAGGTTCTTTCCATGCTGACTGCATCTTGGGCTGGCGGCAAGATGGCAGCCACAGGTGTTGGCCTCATGGGCTCGCTTGAGAGTCAGGATGTTTCTTTCCCAGGAGCCTCCGGCAGACTTCCCTTCATGTCCCATCAGCCAGAGGTGTGGGTCACAAACCCATTCCCATGTCCATCATTGGAAGGGGATGGGGGTTGCCATGATTGGTTCAGACTACTCAGGATCTACCCTGGATCTGGGGAAGGGTCCCCCCTCCCCCTAGTCATGTAAAATAGGGTTTGGTTAAGAAGGGAGAAATGGATTTGGGGTGGATGCAGCAGTATCCACCAAGATCAATAAATAACTGAGCTGGGATTTGAAACAGCCTCCCCAGGCCCAACACCCCTGTGCTTAACCACAGTGCTGCACAGCTTCTACAGCTCCCGGCAGGTAGTGAGTCATGCGCTCAGTGGATGTTGGTCGAATGCCTCAATCCATACAGCCTGGTTTCCACTCCTCCTGAGTCCCATCTCCTTTTTTCTGACCCTCTGTTGCTCTTCTACAGCTAAGTGATTGCCTGGCCTCAACTCGAACTCCTATAGTGATGGGGAACTCAGTACCTTTCCAGGCATTTCCTTCCTTTTTTTGATTATTAAGTGCTATGGCTGCCTTTTATGGTGCTTTTAGATGAATTAGAAACAGATCTTCTCTGGGTGCAAAAATTGGAAAAAGGTGCTCACTCTAGGTGATATAGCCCTTTAGTTCATGACTTGGAAGGGCACCTTTGGGGTAAGAAAACGGCATACCTAGGGGTGGATGCAGTCCTGCTTGGGCGATGTCCCTCAAGGTGGTGCCTTTGTGCAGTGCACAAACTGCGCTGCTGTTTTGGGACATTTCTTCCATTAAGACACTCCTCAGAAGGATCTGTAACGTGCACGAGCCTCAGCTCTCAGGCACCGGCAGAGTACGGGAGGTTTGTGCTCCGGTTCTGGCTTGGGGTACAAGCGGGCTAAGGGCAACCCTTCCTGCCTGGAGGTGGCACAACTTTCTCTCATCAGGAGGGTTCAGCTGAAGGGGGTGAACCAGCTGTCTGTCTCCCCAACCCTTACCTCGTGTTCTGCTTCTCTCTCTCCCCTCCCCAGGGACAGATGATGAGTGTTTGGGAGGGGAAAGATCCCGCTGCGGGGGAGATCAACAGGCTGGAATGCCATTGCCCCTGGCTTTAGTCTCAGTACAGTCAGTGCCAGCTGTGCCGTGGCCTCTGTGGGCTGAGCCATCATCCCAAGGCTGTTCACGATAGAAATTGGGGAAGTCTAAACCCTGGCCTTCCAGGTGCCCAGGCAGGTGGAATCTTTTCCTTGGTGGGAGAATGATTCTTCATTTACCCGGTCAGTTGGAAAATGTGCTTCATCGTAGAGGACAGGAAAGCCTGAGTTTATTGCCTGGCGCGGAGGGTCACGTGGCTTCCCAGGTTCTCCGTGGTTATTCTGAAAGTGCCCCTGAGGTGAGTAGATAGCCTGAGCGGGAAGTCGGGGCCAGACAGTCTCCCTCACCCATGGCAGCAAGGCCCTCGTGTTTCCCATCACTGAGTTTTCCTGAAGGTCCCATTTGCCAGGTTTCTGTCTGGTGAGACTTTTTATCCTTGATTAAGAAGCCCAGAGAAGCATAATGTAAAGAAAATGCATTTGCCACCCTTGTGCATAAGTGGGAGCTCTGTCCCCTGGTGTAAGCACGTGGGTGCCTTTTCTCAACAGCAGTTGGACCGATTTGGTGATGATGATCATGATGGTAACCATGATAAATGACATCCATAATTTATCAAGTGCTCGCCATGCACCAGGCTTTATAGATATTATTTCACTTATTCATGCATTACTTTACAGTGATCCTATGAAATGTATCACCATCATCGTGATCCCCTCCCCCCCATTTTCCAGGAGGGGTGGGAAAACAGGCTTGAAGAGGCTAAGTAGCTCCCCCCAGGGCCTGCCTCTGGGAAGTGGCCATGCTAGGATTTGAGGCCAGGCTTTCCTGACTCGGAACCTCTGTGTTATCATGGCTTCTCCCCACCCTGATATTTGGATTTGAAGAATTATAGCATTTGAAATGGAGAACGCTGTGCGGCTTCGGAGCCGAAGGAAGGGTGAGCCATGCGGTCTTCTGAGCCCGGAGGCAGAGACGGCCGCGGGGGCTTGGGGGTGCCCTGTGATTGTGACCCCCTGACCTCCCCCGCACTATTTGCCCATCTGTGAAATGGGGATTTAAGTTAACACTAACACCTCTCTCGTAGTTTCATCTTTCAAGAGAAACAATACCTGTGCGGGACCTGGTGTTGGGTACCGTGTGGGGCACAGGCTCAGAGGTGGCGAGCTCCGAATCCAGCTGGGCCGCATCCTAAAAAATGTGGGCTTCTTTCTTAACCTTCTAGACCTTATGTTTCTCACCCATCGAGTGGAAGAATGCCAGTACCTCCAGCCCCTAACAGCAGGCTTTCTCAAGCCACACCAGTAAACCTCTTAGCGGGGCATGAAATTTGCATTCAGTGCAGACCATGATAGCTTTCCTAATAGATTTCTGAGTTTGTACATTTCTAACAATTTCAAATTAATAATTTGAGTTTAATAAACTTGCAAAAGAGCCTAAACTAAAAAAATACATAAATATCTGACCCCATGAAGGAATTCAGCAAATGGTGGGTGAGGGCTGTTACATATTTGTGTTTTTTTTTTTTTATGTTTAAACCAATATTTATTGAACAGATGCACTAAATAATAATCACATGTAAATAGTTTGGTAATATTGACCCAAAGCATGAGCTTTAATGGAAGAACTTGAATTTAGAATAAGACGTTTCTCCCTGGAATGCATAGGCATTTCCAATCACCTGAATACCTTCGTTTGTATTTTCCACAGTTACATCAGTGAAATACGTTCCACAGCAAATTCATCACCTTTATTCACAGACTTACTCCTTTTCCTGGATCCTTTTATCCCGGACTGTTACATATTTCTGAGGGTTTACCTCTTTTGTTCATTGCAACACAGTGACTGAGGCCCTGAGAATCCAAATTCCCACTTCACGGAGGGAGAAGATGTGCCGGAGAGAGGTGAGATAGTTTCTCCAGGCTCACAAGCCGGTGTTCAGACCTCCGCTTTCTCCATCTGCCATGCCATGTTCTCCATCATCATCAGAAGCCATTTTGCTTTCCTTACTTTCCTTTAAGAACTGAAGCCAAGGAGCCAGCTTCAGCTTTGCTCCTGTTCTCAAGCTGCCCTGGTTCTGGGGAGACATGGCCCTCGACCCTGCAGCCCAAGCTGGCTGCCCTGCCTGAGCGTGGAGGATACTGTGCCTGCAGCCCGGTCCCCGCAGGACACCCCCCTCCCTTTCTGGAGGCCTCAGCGTTTGCTCTTTTAATACAAAGGGTCACAGGGCGACAGCTGACATTGGCACGGCAGCTGGCCATTCCTCAGGGGGGTGAGGAGATGCCAAGGCCTTCATTGAGGCTTCTCATCCCTTCCACGTGGAGTTGGGAGCCCAGCGAGTCTGAACACAGCAAAAAGGGTGTGTCCTGGTCTTTAGAGAAACCCTGCCTGTCTGCAGGGGCATCTCCCCATTTCTCAGAACATGGAGGGATCCAGCAGTGGGTGGGGCACAGCCCCCTGCCTCCTCTGAGGCCCTGGGTTTACAGAGGTGATTTCAAAGTCTAGGAGGGCCTCGTATCTGAGGCTGGGCTGCTGGAGCCCGCCTCGGAGTTAGAGCCACTCAGCTGGTGGTCAGACACCTGCTTTGCTGCCTGCAAGGGGGCCAGGTGGGTTCTGCTGAAACTCAGACTCCTTCAAGGACTGTCCCAACAGCCTCACCTCCAGAGAAGCCAGCTGAACCAGTACCCCTCACCCACCGGTGACCCAGGTCTGAAACCTTCCCAGGCCTTCAGAGTCCCCGTGTAGAGGTTTAAATGAATATATATTCTTACTAGCTTATTCATTAGCTTGACAAATGTCTGGAGCACCTACCTACCATGTACGGGCCAGGTGCTCTGATTGATACACAGCATAAGAAAAATATCCTCCTGCCCTCCTGACACGAGGGAGATGGACATGAAACTGGTACATTAAAACACCAACTCTTTTATCATGGAAAGTTTAAAGCATATACAAAAGTAGGGCAAATAATGTATTGAGCCCTGATGAATCAGTCACCAGGTTCAGTCATTATCAATTTGTGACCAATATCGTTTAATATCTGTCCCTCCCCTCCTGTATTATTATTACTATTTTTAACATCTTTATTGGAGTATAATTGCTTTACAATAGTGTGTTAGTTTCTGCTGTATAACACAGTGAATCAGCTATACATATACATATATCCCCGTATCCCCTCCCTGTTGCATCTCCCTCCCACCCTCCCTATCCCACCCGTCTAGGGGGACACAAAGCACCGAGCTGATCTCCCTGTGCTATGCAGCTGCTTCCCACTAGCTATTTTACATTTGGTAGTGTATATATGTCAATGCCACTCTCTCACTTCATCCCAGCTTACCCTTCCCCTTACCCGTGTCCCCAAGTCCATTCTCTATGTCTGCGTCTTTATTCCTGTCCTGCCCCTAGGTTCTTCAGAACCATTTTTTTTTTTTAGATTCCATATATACGTGTTAGCATTTGTATTTGTTTTTCTCTTTCTGACTTATTTCACTCTGTATGACAGTCTCTAGGTCCATCCACCTCACTGCAAATGACTCAATTTCGTTTCTTTTTATGGCTAATATTCCATTGTATGTATGTGCCACATCTCCTTTATCCATTCATCTGTCAGTGGACACTTAGGTTGCTTCCATGTCCTGGCTATTGTAAATAGTGCTGCAATGAACATTATGGTACATGACTTTTTTGAGTTATGGTTTTCTCAGGGTATATGCCCAGTAGTGGGATTGCTGGGTCATATGGTAGTTCTATTTTTAGTTTTTTAAGGAACCCCCATACTCTTCTCTATAGTGGCTGTATCCCTAACACTGTACACAAAAATAAACTCAAAATGGATTAAAGACCTAAATGTAAGGCCAGACACTATAAAACTCTTAGAGGAAAACATAGGCAGAACACTCTATGACATAAATCACAGCAATATCCTTTTTGACCCACCTCCTAGAGAAATGGAAATAAAAACAAAAATAAACAAATGGGACCTAATGAAACTTAAAAGCTTTTGCACAGCAAAGGAAACTATAAACAAGACGAAAAGACCACCCTCAGAATGGGAGAAAATATTTGCAAACGAAGCAATGACAAAGGATTAATATCCCATATTATTTTGATGAAAATCCCAGATAGCATATTGTTTCATCTGATAATTTTCAGAATGTATCTCTAAAGGATAACAACTCTTAAAAATTACATAATTACACCACTAACAATAATGTCTTCATATTATCAATATCTGGTCAGTGTTTACATTTCCAGTTGTCTCATAAATGGCATAAATTTTTTTGTTCATTTGAATCATGGTCCAATAAAGATCCAAGTGTTGCAATGACTGGAGTTACTTTGTATTTTCCGTGTCTTTTTAAGGTATAGCCTTTGTCTGGGGCTGATCCAGATGGCCTGGTAACTCATTAGAAATGCAGATACTCAGCATTCCCAGACCTACTGGAGTAGAAACTTTGGGGGTGGGGTCAGCACGTCTGTTTTAGTAAGCGCTCCAGGTGATTCTGATGCACATCAAAGTTCGAGAGACCCTTTAATCTATAGTTTCCCCTCCTTCTTTCCCCTGTATTTTCCTTGTAATTTATTTCTTGATGAAACCTGGCTGCTGTCCTTCGCATTTCCGCAAGTCTGGGTTTCGCCAGTCAATCCCCAGACACTGATGAAGAAGTTCCCCTCTCCTCTGTATGGAGAGAGCAGAGAAGGCTCTTCTCCCTCAAACAGAGGGGACTGACTTTTGGAGGTGGAGTTCCCCGGAGGAGGGGGTGGAAGTGGGGTGCACTCCAGGCAGGGGAACAGTATGTGCAGAGGTCTGGAGGCTGGATTGAGCACAGATGTTCCAGGGACTGTGAAAGGATTGGGTGGAGCCAGGGATGGGGGCAATGGAGAGAGATGAGGCTGCAGAGGGAGGCGGGGTGGACTTTTAAAGGCCTGGTTGCTAGCTGTGTGCTAGATTTATCGTGTGAGGGATGGGAATAGAAGGCCCTGGCCTGGTCGAGTAACATAAGCAAACCTCAGTTTTGACCGGATGGCTCTGACTGCGGAGGAGCGTGACTTGGATGGGGAGACTCAGAGCGGGGAGACTAAGAGGCTGTGTGGGAGCCCTGATAAAGGTCAGCAGGGTCTGGACCAGGGTTGTGGTGGTGAGGCTGCAGAGGGTGACTGTGAGAGATGCTAAGAAGTAGGAATGACAGGGCTTGGGAGTGCAATGAGAGGGGAGGGAGAAGCCTAGGAAATCTCCCTTCTGGGAGCTATGGTGGTTGCACCAACCAAAGGGGACATTTGAGGAGAGAGGCAGGTCTGGGGGTGATTTGAGAGCTGATCCCACGTTGTTGGAGGTAACTCAGGATATGTGTTACTAATATCCTGACTCGGGGGTTGATGCCTCAGTTGGGAAAGACCTCAGTGGCCCTCCAAGTCTATGGATAGTCACTGAGTCCACTTTTGGGCACACGTTACAAACATCCTCCCACCCATCCACCCATCCATCCATCCATCCATCCATCCATCTACCCACCCAACCAGCTATCCATCCATCCATCCATCCACCCATCCATCCATCCATCTACCCACCCAACCAGCTATCCATCCATCCATCCATCCATCCACCCATCCATCCATCCATCTACCCACCCAACCAGCTATCCATCCATCCACCCATCCATCCATCCACCCATCCATCCATCCATCTACCCACCCAACCAGCTATCCATCCATCCACCCATCCATCCATCCACCCATCCATCCATCCATCCACCCATCCATCCATCCATCTACCCACCCAACCAGCTATCCATACATCCATCCACCCATCCATCCATCCATCTACCCACCCAACCACCTATCCATCCATCCATCCACCCTACATTTATTGAGTGCCTGTGACAAATCAGGAGCTGAGGAATCAAAGATGAAATAAGACATGGCCTTACCCAGATGAGCCCAGAGTCTGTGAAAGGGAAGTTGGGTGGACAAAAGTATCTTAATCCTGTGTATGGGGTGATCCGGTGGAGCCCCTTCAAACGCTGGGTCCCGGTGGGCAGAGGCTGTGAGGTTTCTGAATATAATTCATGAAAATTAGTAGGAGGACCTGTTGGTCTAGAAAGCATTTCCTCACCTCCCCCCAGCAGCTGCCTGAACATGCATGTTCCTGTGAACCTATGGTTAAGAGAGAAATTGTGAACTGCCACCGCACATGGACTGAGGTTGCAGGAACTTGGGGATCTCACTGTCTCTGGGGAAGCCCCGATGCCCCAGTTCTCTCTCCCTGGGGCATCTTATCTCCTAATCCATTTAGTGATGGGGAGGGTTACTGGAAGTTGCTGTCCAGTGTCAGGATGGGCCTGACGCAGCCCCCTGGTGCATGATGCTGTGGTTTCTGCCACAATAAACGCTCATTTCCATAATTGTTATTTAGCATTTGGAGAGCAGCTATTTTACACTCAGTGTTCTTTGAAGTCAGGAGGGTCTCTCAGTTCACACCAATAAAATTTCCATTTACTTTGGACATCAACCATGGTGATTGAAAAAAAAAAAACCATAAATTATTTACTGAAATGGAAGTTCAGTTTACGGTAATAATGCATTAGTTCAGCTAGCCATGCAGCCTGTTATAGGGTAATAAGAATTTTAAATTTTCCTTCTTAAAAGATATTTGCCAGTAACCTACACATGACCTTGAGCTGATCAATTTTCAAAGATGACACTACAGGGAGGGCATATAAGGAGAGAGAAAGGGAGAGCTTTTTTTCAAATGGCCTGATTTTAGGCAACTGTCAGCAAATCACCTATTATCTCATGGCTAGCAGGAGAAAAGAAATGAACATATATACTGCATTTTAAAAATCATAAGGACCAGACCTTAAAAATCCTTTTGAAATTGAGCATTTGTTTGATAGAACATAAATCTAAAAGCTAGCAAGGAGGCCTATTTGAAAAAGCTGGGGAGTTTCCATTGTTTGAGACCACCTGTCATTTCACATGAGCCTGGAGCCTTGCAAAATAAAGTCAGCCCAATGGTTCCGTCTCCGTCTTTAAAAATGTTGTATTTATGGAGGAGGATCGATTTTATATATCTCGGAAAGTCCACGATTCTGCTCACGGCTATTTGCTGACTAATGTCTCCAGCAGAGGAGAGCAACAAGCAAGTTCATGAATTATGGCTGTCTCTGAGGTTCTCTTATTAAGACTATTTTTTATTTTAGGAGTGTCTGCTTTGATTAAAGCCATTAGAGCCAGGAGCAAATAAGAATGTGTCTGGATTTTACGAGTCTCACGTTTTATAGCAGGAACCCTGATGAAGCCTGTATGTTAATTATTACACTGTTAAGGCAAGTGATGAGTATTAACCTCACAAGTTCAACTAGTTTCTCCTCTGCTATCTGCTTTGGGGTCTAAAAAATCCTGTGGCAGGAGACTTGTTGGTTGAATCCTATTTTTACTTGTTTATATCCTCTACTTGGCTGCATAGATATTTTCATTTATTTATATATCCCTCTTTGCTGGAAAAATTATTTTTTAAATGACTTGGTTGAAGAATGTTTTGTGGGCTGAGTCCCAGGTTAAGAGTGAACCTAGGAACACCTGTATCTATTTTTATATTCACTAAACTAAAAAAGATTATATACTTATATATAGTAAAGATTACTTACTTATATACAGTAAGTATACAAGACATAAGTAATGGTAAATCATCTAAAACTAATGACAAAGAAGACCTGATGATTATTTTCTATTGGTTTTCTAGAAGGCTTCTGGTCTCTTCCTCCTCGGCTTGATTCTGTGGCTGATAGTTTGCATTCTTGAAATGTTCCTTGTTTTTCTGATTCTGTGATGTGAAATCATCAAATCCCTCTGTGTCACTGCATTTCAGAGTAACTTAGTGCTTGAAATGGGAAGATGCTTTGAGTGTCTGTTTAATCTTGTGGGAATGGCGGAGTAAGTATTTCTTAAAACTCCCTGATCCCTCGGCTCTGACCTTGACTACACTTCTGGTAAAGCATTTTTCTTTAATCTCTTTTACCAGTCTTCTCTCCTTACCTCTGCAGATGAGTATCACTTTTCTTTTCATCAGCTTCCTTTCTCTCTTCCAAGCCTGCACTCTAAAAATCTCTCTTCTTCTTGGGCTTTTAGCTTTGCCTTTCCCTTCTGTTCCTGATGTGCCCAGGTCACTCTGTGTGTACTGAACTGGAATATCACGTAGGCGGGAGCAGTCACGGGGCAGATGTTATTATATTGGCTTTACAGAGAAACTTAAACAGGGTCACAGTGAATGACAGTTGGTGTTTCTTACTGTGGATAATGGCCTAGGTTTAATTGGAAGCCAGGACACACAGCATGTACCTTGTACATACAGACATTCCATGTATCAACTCTCTCCTCTTGTCTATTAGCTTAGATCTGTCAATTATCCATAGACCAATAGGTAATATTCTATTGACCCTGTTGTGTTTATTCTTAATCACTTACCTATTGAATGAAAGCTCTCAAGATTGGTTGGGATTATTAGCACACCAGAAACTTCTCACATCCCGCAGGGGCTAACGTAGGCTTTTCCATATTCTTGTCCCTAAAAATTTTTGAGCACCTTTTTGACAGCTTGAATAGTTAAATAAAGAAATATTAGCTTGATAACAAAGTTACCACTACAGGCTCTTTACATTTCTGTGGTGGGTCAATGCACATTAACTGGTGAATTATCTTTGATTTGGGATCTATAGAGCTATAGATGTGGGTGTGCATGATATGCAAATGTCTATAAAAATGTTACTCCTCCATACCTTCTATGCAAATCAGTTTTAAATCATCCCACAATGTAGCTGCATTTTAATTTCTAATGGAGAAAATCCATGAAGTTCAATTGCCTCTAGGCCTGGCTGAGTGATCAGCAAGTCAAATGATTTATTTCGTACTGAACCAGAGATAGGGTGGGAGGGAGGTACAGGGAGAGCCAAAAAACATCCTTGGTTCTTGTCTTCAAATTCCCTGGAGTCCTCTGGGGGCCCAAGGCCTGTGTTCAGTGTGTGGCCCAACACATGCTGTTTTCCGAGTCAGTAGGACATGCTCTGAGAAGGGCTGAGTGATGGGATAATTAGAACCAAGCAGACAGCGGGGTGGATGGTTTGTCTGCAGATAATAGCTTGTTTGCTAATTGCCAGCACCAGATTTTCTGGACAATTAGACATTCGGTGTCTTCCAAAACCTTCTGTGCAAATGTGGACACATGGCTGGAGGCCTTGCAGGTAGCGGGTGGAGAGAGGGTGGCTCCCAGTGCAGGATGGCATTTCTCTGCAGGCTGCCCAAGGTGGGGTGGGGGCAGGGCAGACTACTCACAAGTGGAGATGCTGACCTCCCCCTGCTTTTATGGAAGGGGGTACCGTGTGCTGGGAGATGAGCAAAGAAGCTGAAGTTTAGCCGGCTGGTCCAGGAGCCAGGCTCACGTCTCCATTTTCTTTTCAAGAGCACTGAGCCATGGTGCTAGTAGAATCGGAAATTGCTACTCCTCTCAGATGAGGAAGTTTTTTTTAATACAATTTTTTATTGTGGTAAAGTATATATATATATCATAAATTTTGCCATTTTAACCATTTTTAAGTGTGCAAATCAGTGGCATTAATTACATTCACAATGTTGTGCAACCATCACTACTTTTTCCAAAATTTTTCATCACCCAAAATGGAAATTCTGTACTCCCCATGCCTCCCTCTAGCCCCTGGCTACTTCTAATCTACTGACTGTCTCTATGAATTTGCCTATTCTAAACATTATATGGTATTTGTCCTTTTGTGTCCAGCTTATTTCACTTAGCATAATGTTTTCTAGGTTCATCCATGGTGTATCATGTGTAAGAATTTCATTCCTTTTTACAGCTGAATAATATTCCATTGAATGGGTATACCACATTTTGTTTATCCATTTGTTGATGGATACTTGGGTTGTTTTCACTTTTTGGTTTTTGTGAATAATGCTGCAGTGAACATGCACATACAAGCATCCCTGTTTTCAGTTCTTTTGGGTAGATATTTAGGAGTGGAATTCCTAGGAGTGGAACTGAGTCTATGGTAAGTCTATATTTGACTTTTTGAGGAACTACCAAGCTGCTTGTTACAGCAGCTGTTATCATTTTGCATTCCCACAAGGTATATACAGGGGGTCCAATATCTCCACATCCTTGCCACCATTTGTTATTTCCTGTTTTTCTTTTCAATTAGAGCCATCCTAGTGGGTGTGAAGCAGTATCTCACTGTGGTTTTGATTTCCCTAATGACTAATGAGTGCGTTTCCCTAATGACTAATGAGTTAAGCATCTTTCACGTGCTTATCGACCATTAGTATACGCTCTTTGGAGAAATGTCTGTTTAAATCCTTGGCCCCACAAGTTGATTTGTGGCCTCTGTACTTACTTGCTTCTGAACCTTTCTCCCAAAGGTTGGAACTGAGCCTCATCGGGAGGAGAGGCAACACACGCCTGCAGATTGGGAAGGTGGCTGTGCAGATTTGAAGCTTCACATTCACTCTTTCATGATTCATTTTATTCCCTCAACCCATTTGGCGCCCACTGTAATGATGCTGTTTGAGTTCTCACTAAGCAGGAAAAAAAAAAAAAAATCAGTAAGCGCGTGGGATTAACCAAAGTGATTTGGCAAGCAGAGGCAGGTGGAGCCACTCCTAGTGCTTCCCTAGAAGCAGGCAGGTCTTTCTCAGATACCTCATACCCTCTGGGTTTCCTTGACTACAGGTATTGTTGTAGCACATTACCCATTTTTTCCCCACCAGGTATTAGTCTATATACTGAATGGAGCGGTATTCGCAGAACGTACTGGATGGTACCTGGGATTTGTTGGTGCCCAGGGTCTGGCCATCACGTCTGCAGGGGGAGCCTGCGGTGCTTGTTCCGCTGCTCTGCAGGCCCTGCCAGTCCTGGGCAGCGGGCAGGGAGAGTGGGTGGAGCTTCCAGCACTGACCAGGGACAGGGCGACTTCTCCTTGGGTACTCACCCCTGGGGGAGAGCCACGGGGCTCTGGCAAGGTTTCAGAACAAACGTCTGTGCCTGAGTAATTGCAAGAGCAGTAGGGGAATCGACAAAATGATATTCATGCTGCCTTGCTGTTGGCTTTTCTCTGATTTGACCTCGTGTCTGTTGCAGGGCCCCGACTGGGGGACCCAGGAATGCTCATCTATCTGTCTTTCTGCTTTTTTTTTTTTTTTTTTAAATTGAATGTCAAAACCGTTCAGCATCACTGAAGAGAGATGAGTTCCCCTTGTTCTGGCAGGGCCTCATGCCAGAGGGAGGGAGGAGGTGATGCACCTACAAAGCAAGGAAATTATTTCTGGAAGTCGCACTCCTGTCCTCTATTCTTACGATTAGGGTTGTTAATCTTTGGGGTGGGGTCCCATTCTCCTCTGGGAACCTGACAGCTGTGGATGCCCTTCCAAGAAAATGCGTGAAAAATGTGCACATCATCTCAGGGGGCTACAGGCTCCTCTGGTCCATACTGGTGCCTGGGCTAAGGACTGGCTCTACAGAGGGCATGAGCCAGGTGCCAAGGCGATCTGGGGACTGGGCAGCCTCTCTGCTAAGTGAGAGTTGGGTGGCACATAGGGATAGGCCTGGTGGTCACTGGGAGAAAAGGAGCGTCTCATTTGGTCAAGTTTTAAATATCAAATACGGGGGTGGACAGATCAGACACCCTACCTCTCTGGCTGGAGTTCAGCCTCGCCCCACGTTAGCTGGCTTTCCAGGGGCAACAGTCCCTGCAGGAGCAAAGCCACGCAGCCCTCACTGCTGCTCTCTGGCTCAGTCCACACCACCTCTAAGGAGCGCACTTGTCTTTCCTTTCAGAAATGGCCCCTACATCTGCATGTTCATCTCCAGCCCGGAGTCTGGGGGACACAGGAATAACACCTCTGTCCCCTTCCCACACTGTGGTAAGAAATGTGTGTGTATGGGGAGGGGGGTACGTGTGCTGATTACCTTTGCTTTCAGAGGCGGGCTGCTGAGCGGCTTCTCACATTCATGGGTGGAGATTAAGTTGTCCTAGTACCAGCCACGTGAGCCCTACCAAGCCCCTTCCCCACTGTGGGTCAGCACAGGCTTTCCATGGTGTGGCTGGTGCTTCTGGAGCCATTGGCATGAGTGTGGGTAACATGAGCAGGCAGGGTGGGAGCAGCTCTTTAAAGATTCAGGGCTCAGAGACTGCGAGGCATTCTCTTGGGAGGAAGCAGCCACTTGGGGCTGGTGGGTGAGTCAGTGAAATGCGGTGGCTTTTCCACTGTAGTTAACCGCCGTGACCAAAAGCTGTGGCTGTAATTGCTTCTGCACCAGCTTGCCCGAGAGAGAGGACCTGGGCAGCGCGGGGGGCTGGAGACTGGGCATTTGCTCCCGCCCTGCCCCTCACTTCAAAGGTGGATACGGTGGGGCAGCCGTTCAAGGGATTTACATGTAGCCAACCAGAGAGAGGTACCCGGAGGAAAGGGCGGCTTTGTACGAGCTGCTCAGAGCCTCAAAGCAGACCCTGCTGAGAAGAACTTCAGAGCCATCGCTAGATAGGGACGCCAGCTTGTCTTGGTTTTCCTGGAACCGTCCTGGTTTCCACGCAAAGTCCTGTATCCTGGAACTCCCTCAGGCTTGGGAAAACTGAGAGGCTTGGTCACCTAACAGCTGGATCCTGTGGTTTTCAAACTCTGTACCCTGAGGGTTCCCTGTAAAAGCTTCAGGATAACCTGAAGGGGATGGGGGGGGGCAGTGTGATGAAAGGCCAAACACGTGGGGCTCTTACCCCCTGCTCTAACCAATACTCTTCAAATCCAAAAATTATTGGTATAATTTGAAGTTCTGTGGATGTTAAAAAAAAAAAGTCTACATTTGCTTAAAGAATTTTTTGGAAGTCTGGAATGGCCTGACCTACTCACTTGACAGATGAGGAGAGGCTCGGGGCCCCAAGGGGACAGGACTTAGCAGGGTCATATGCTGGCTATGGCAGGACCGGGCAGGGTCCCTAGTATGCTGAGCCCCACACCCATGCATGCCACGCCCGGGCAGGTGGAGGGGTCACCTGGCAGGTGCACAGGGCACAACTGAGCAGGGTCTGGAGGTCTGTGCAGGGACTGGGGGAGGGCAATGGGGGGCAGAGAGCGGTGTCACTCAGGGAACCACTGGGGTTCCAGCCCAGATGGAAGAGTTTCCGTAATTAGCCACGTTTGTGCACGGTTGATAAAGGGAGTGGTGGGCAAGTGTAGGCAGGGGCCCTCCCCAGTGGCCTGGCCCTTGTTCAGGAGACACCTCCATTTCTCCCTGAGTCAGTCAGGTAGGGGCTGAGAAAGACCTGCCCTCTCCCCAGGGCTCACCACGTGGCAGCCTTGAACCAGAATGTGGAATATGCTTCTGTCTACAGTGGGCACACAGCAGGGCAGGGTGGAACCCTTCTGAAAGCCTGGCTTGACTGCCGCACCCACTCCCTGTACCCCGCTCGGTTATCTGCAGAACGATGCCGACGCAAACATCTCTGAGCAGCAGACGTTTCTCGTGGTGGTGGCTGTCGACTTTGGGACCACATCCAGCGGCTATGCCTACAGCTTCACCAAGGAGCCAGAATGCATCCATGTGATGAGGTGAGCGCTGTGGGCAGGGAGGGACAGGTGCTGGCGCTGGTCGCTGTAACTATGGAGACTTGGGGGTGGGCCTTGGGGGAGGGGAGAGGGATTAGTACAGTGAGCAGGTGAATGGTACGTAGTCAGCGGGTCCTGGATTCTGGCCCCGCTTGGCCCAAACTCACCGTGCCACTTCGGGCAAGCCACTTCTGATCTCTGGGCTCCAGGTTCCTGGTCTGTAAATGTGTTGCTTTAATTCTGACTTGGTTTGGGGAAGGACCTGGACAGTATGTTTGAAACCAGGTGATTCCAGCGTGCAGCCTGGGCAAGAGGTGCTGACTTATAAGGTGCTGGTGATGGAGGAGAGATCCAGGCCTCCACTCACCACTGTGTGACCTCAGGCAATTGCTGAACCTTCTAAAGCTCTGTTTCCTCATCTGTGAAATGGGGATAATGGCAGTACCTGCTTGGCAGAGTGTGTGTGCAAATGTAACGAGATTTCTTATCAAGCACTTAGCACGTAGTAAAATGTAAGCAGGGAAGGTGCTAGTTCTTTCAAGTGAAGTCATGAGATGACAGAAACCAGAAGTGGAAAGCACCATGCCTGAGAAAAAGCAGAGCGGGGTGAATTTCAGCCAACTTCACCCTGAAGCTGCCCTGGGTCTCCTGGGCCACTACCCACCCCCCCGCCCCCGCACTCATGCACACAGCAGCCCTGGCATCTACCCCATCCACGTGTGATCAGCTGTCTGCGAGGACCCTGGTCTATCCTGGCACCAGTGCCTGCTCCCCGAGACTGGCTCACGCCTTCTTGCAGTCTGTGGACACTCAAAGCTTTGGGAACCAGGGATTTATCACCCTGATTTTCCAAATCCAAGGATGGCTCTGAAGATACATTGTGATGGGCTTTGCAATTCCTTCAGCTGGTAACTGTGGAATTTAGTTATCACTCCCAGAATAAGATCTTATGCATTTTTTATAGAGAGTGCTGTTTAAAACATAAGTCATGATAAAAGTGATCCCTACCCCACTCTTGATTTAGGCCCTGCCTTTCCTCTGGAAAACTGGATGTCCTAAGATGCTTCAGAGACCCGTGGGTGTCGTCTCATCAGGAAATAACAAAAAGCCAGTTCTAGTAGAGAGCCCTGATTGCAGCATAGCCTTCGGTGTTCAGTCTCCACCAAGATTCTGCCTCGGGTTAGTGGGACAGATGCTGTGAGGGTCCGCTCTGCCATCCCCCGAGGTGGGAACCTCGGGAAGAAAAGAGCTCTGTATTAAAAGCTAGAATCAACATTTATCAGCTTCTAGTTGTTTTAAGAAATGTTATTTCAAAGGGATAGTCAGACAATGAAAACTGAAAAAAAAGAAAAGAGCAAAAATAACTTTGAACTTGCTGGGGAGGAATTCTCACAAAGCATCCACAGAGTTCAGGGTCTCTAGGGACATTATCCTAGTTATCGTAGAGATTTTTGGAGGGAGGCTCTACCTGAATTTTATTTCAGTCAGAACATATTAACATAACCATGATCCAGACTGACAGAGTTATGAATGAGAAAGTTTAAGTTCTTGTATTTAAATAGGAATGAAGAATTAAAAATTTGAAGGGCAAAAACTCAGGAAGTCCATTACCTACTGAAAATGTCAGTGTGAATAGTAATGGAAAATCCATTTCTGAAAGGTTTTGTGGAGCGCACCCCTGGCCCAGGCGCCAGGCCAGTGTCTGCCTGGGCTGGTGATCGTCCCTGCATCTCAATGGGGTCACCATGGGGACTTTGGCTCCCTGGGTAGAAGCCTGCCTCCTGATGGGGCTTGACCGGGAAACCGGCCAGGGATGACTCCAGCCTCATCTGTGTGGCAAATCTAGGTGGAGGCTGGCTCTCCATCTGGACCGTGATGTCAGGGGCCGGTGAGAGCCCAGCCAGGAGCACAGCCACCTCCGCAGGAGGGCAGGCCAGGGCGAGAGGCGCGCTTCCCCTCGGGCGTGTGTCTCCATCAGGGGCCGCTCGTAGGGGTCGTGTGGCTAGTGGCAGGACCAGAGCCAGCTGCTGAGCCAGGACCTGGTAGAGGAGAGAGCACCCTGGCCTCTTGGCAGCCGGGGCTTCTCTGCCGTGGCCCCAGAGGAGGGAGAAGCATCCACTCTCTTTACTTTTCTCCTTCCTTCCATCTGCGAGAAGGAAGGAAGCTTTGCTGGGGCTCAGCCTACCCTCTGATTGCTCCATGGCCCCTCCCGTCAGTTCCAGGACGTAATCCCATCGCATCTGCCTGCCTGTCTGTCTGTATCCTCCCCTCCCCGCTTCTGGCTCCTCTTCAGCATATAGATGTGCCGGATATGGTTCCTTCCCTCCTCACGGTTCCCGTCAGCACTCTCGTCCACCTTGTTGCTGTGACTGTCCCCCCCGTATGGGGGTTCCCAGGTCTGTTTCCTGCCTAGATCCCTTCCTGAACCCCAGGCTTGTATCTTCAAGCCCCTCCTGGGAGTTCGATGCCAGAACGTTCAAATCAAGCTCTCCACGTTTCCTCCTGCCTCCTTCCTGGCCAGGGCTGCTGGCATCTGTGAGGGGCGCTCTCTCCTCCAGGCTCCCGTGCTTGAAACCTCTGGGGCTCCTTGCACCTGCTCACCACCGGGGCCATTTGGCTCGGTTCTCCCCTGGACAGCGCCCCCACCCCCGGCATCCCCTCTCTCTCTTCCCGGGGCTCTGTACCCCTGTACGAGCTCCCTCACCTCGAGGCCTGAGTCTCCTGCTCAGCCTCCTGGCTCCCCATCTCCTTCCCTTTAGTCCAGTTCGCTCCGGTCAACAGTAGCTCTGATTCTGTCCTGCCCCTGCTCTAAAACCTTTAGTGCTTCCCTGTTACTCACTGATTAAATCTCTCACTCCTCAGGGTTCTCTTCAGCCTGGTTCCTACCACCTTCCCAATCTCGTTTTTCACACATGTACACAATCACTCTTCTCATTTACACGCTTTCTCCAACCTACACAGTCACTTAGCTTGCCCACCTCAGAGCAGCCTGCAGTGTCCTTCCCTCCTTCAGCATCAAGTCTCTCCTGAGCCCTGCCTTCTTTCCAAGGCCCCATCTCTGGCACCTCTGTCTCCTCTGACCCCTCTGGGACAGTTCCCTGGGTCCCTCATTTCCATCTGATGAGGCAGGTATTTATGTGTTCGTTTATACCCTACCTGTTTCAAAGAGGATGCAAACCAGCTCTCCATCTGCTATTGAGTGCTTGCAAATTAAAGAACCAAAACCCAAGCCAAGCAAACAAAAAAAAAAACCATTACCTACTAGGTTGTGAGTTATTTGAAGGCAGAGACATAAATGTTTCATCTCTGTGTCGCTAGCAGCTGGCACACAGTAGATGCTCAGTAAACGCTGAAAGGATGAAGCAGACTTTGTTACTGAGCAAGAACCTGGCACTTGTCCCTTTCGTTTTTCTTATTAACTGAAGCTGTGTCTCTAGTCACTACTCAACCAGCTCAACCAGAGGGCACCTTTGGCAGCCACCATGGGCACTCACATCTGTAATAGCCACGCACACGGTAGGTGCTCACATCAGTGCTGCCTGCACTGGGATTACGCAAGAAGGCCCATGACCTCTGCCTTTCCTTGGGGACAGGCGATGGGAAGGAGGCGACCCTGGGGTGTCCAACCAGAAGACTCCGACCACCATCTTGTTGACTCCGGAGAGGAAGTTCCACAGTTTCGGGTATGCCGCCAGGGACTTTTACCACGACCTGGATCCCAGCGAGGCCAAGCAGTGGCTGTACCTGGAGAAGTTCAAGATGAAGCTGCACACCACCGGGGTAAGCCAGCCTCTCCCTGGCCCCAAGTCCTCCGCATTCGAGAGCCGAGGTTCCTCCGGCCTTTCCAGACCTTGGGGGGCCCTCAGGTTTCTCCCAAGCAGAAATGAATGTCCATTCACCTTGATTTTAGAAACAACCTGGAGCACACAACACTTTTGTGGAACACACAGTACTTTCTGACCTACGCATGGGCAGGGAGATATTCAGAATGTTTAGCAACTTGTTTGCTTTGGAAATTGACCAGTTAGAGAGACCTGGCTGGCTGGAGCACAGGCGTAGGGGGCTGGGAGCCCCTGCTGTGCCAGGAGATCCCCCTTCACCTGCACGATTGTTGGGAGATCAAGGAATCCTGAAGGAAGGACTCAGGGACGAGGGAGCATTATGGGGGCTCAGGGTAGTGGTTATAACTAACCAGTTTGGAAGTAACAACCAGCAACAACTGGCTCATTAACCTTCTATGTGGGGAAGGAGGTAGCTCAGGAAATCAAGCGCCCAATAATTGGAGGCCCAATGCCTGAAGTAGTTCTGCTTCCAACTTGCCAGGGTTTTGTAAGATGGCCAAGTTGATTAGCACCCTCCCCCAAGCTTCATCGAAATGTTGGGCCATAGGATAGAATTTTTTCAATTTAAGCATTTTATCCCTTAAATTTTCCTTAACTCTCAGTACTTAGAGATGCAGGATGGTGATAGTGTTTAAGACCACAGACCCTGAGGCCAGATGGCCTGGGTTTAAATCCCGCCTCTGACACCTTTGAGATACTTAATCCAAGTCACTTAGACCCTCCTTGCCTTGCTTTACCTTATCTGTGAAATGGAGACATGGAGAGTGCTTTTCTTATGGGGATGTTGTAAGGATTAAAGGAATCAAAATACACAAAGCTCTTAGAACCATGCCAGTCGGTCCTTAGTTAGTTAAAGTCAATTGCTAGCTCCTATTATTTATTGCTTTCATATGTCTGCTTGTTAAGTGTTTGCAGACGACAAAACAAATGTCACTGGGAAACCCTGCAGCCGGCACCCTGCCTTCCAGGGCTCGGTGCTCATCCGTGTGTGTCTCTCTCTCTGAAGCACACTGACTTCGGCTCACAATGCATCCTTCCTGTTTCACCTGATGGGATTCAGTGCCCAACAGGAATCTCCTGCAGGTGGAAGCCCAGGAATTTTTTCAATTTGAATTTTTCAGTTCCAAGCCTGTGGCTTCCTGATGGCTGGAAGCCGCCTGGGAGCCACACCCCAAAGCTGGGGTGTCTTTGCTGAGCCCCAGCTGTGGGAGGAGTGAGCATATGTGGAGGGGTCAGGATGATGGGCAGGCCCCACAAGGCCGGTTTAGCTGCTTGATACCCCTTCACGCTCCAAAGGCAAAGACTAATTACCCAGCCTGGATCAATCCAGAGACCGCACTGATTTTTTTCCCTGGTGGCAATGCGTCTTCCGGTTCCAGGAGACTTGGGGGTTTCCTCCTGATGTTTGCTCCCCTCTCTGCCCATTCCCACCCTCTGGGGACTATTTTCATCATTTTTTAATGACCGCAGTCCATCCGGCATCTCACAGAGCATCTTACACCCAAGGACTGCAGTCAGCAACTGCTGTAGCTTCTGGCAGAGGAAGGAAGGCAATGATGCTGGGCTCCCAGTGGATTAGGCAGCACAAGCCTTAAAATAGGAGCTCTTCTATTTTTGTGACTTGGTTGGCAGCTCATCGGGTAGTGAAAGCTTCGTGTCTGTTTAGCACCGTGCACGTCAGCGATTTGGTATGATTATCTAGGCTTCCATTAGGGGGGCTCCCAAGGGTGACCATGTGTGTCATGTGGAAATAGTATGTAAATTGCATCGGGAGTGGCGTCTGCTGCCTTTTTTTTTTTCTTCCTGGCTCTGTTGCTGCCCCGAAACCTCTGCCCCCAGAGGATCCAGGGAGAGAGGAAAAGAGGGAGGGAGGGAGCAGTGGAGGTGGGGGCTGAGGGGAGCAGCCAGGGCCACCTACACAGTAAGGGGACTTTGCTGCCAGCCCTGTCCTGGGGGACGTGCCATCCTAGTCTGCCCCTCAAACACCAGGAAACACAAACATGGTTCGCTGGGTTCCCCAGGTCTCCAAGTGACAGTGCTTAAAGCCAGAAGGCATGTCTCTCCTTCTTCTTACTATTTCATTCCTGTCCTGGCTCTAGGACCTCACCATGGATACAGACCTGACGGCAGCAAATGGCAAGAAAATCAAAGCCCTTGAAATCTTTGCTTATGCCCTGCAGTACTTTAAGGAACAGGCACTGAAGGTGGGTACATGCCAGAGCCTGTGCTGGGGGTAGGGGGCACCTGCCAGCTAGGGGAGCAGGGACAGCCTCGGGGGAGAGAATGTGGACTTTGTATTCAGAAAGCAGGATGTGCCCTTGTGCACTGCTGGTGGGAAGAGAAAATGGTGCAGCTGCTGTGGAAAACGGCCTGGCAGTTCCTCAAAAGGTTAAACACGGAGTGACTGTCTGCCCAGCGGTTCCAAGCCTAGGTATGTACCAAGAGAAACGAAAGCATATGTTAACACAAAGACTTGTACATGAATGTTTCTAGCAGCACTATTCATAATAACCAAAAAGCAGAAACAACCCCAATGTCCATCAGTGGATGAATGGTTAACTAAATGGGATTCACCCATACACTACAATATTATTCAGCCTTAAAAAGGAATGAAGTACTGACACCTGCTATGGCATGGATGGACCTTGAAAACATTATGCTAAGTGAAAGAAGCCACATACAAAAGGCCATATACTGTATGATTCCATTTGTAGGAAGTGTTCAGAAGAGGCAAATCCATAGAGACAGAAAGTAGACTAGTGGCTGCCAGAGGCTGGGGGAGTGACAGAGGAGTGACTGCCAGGGGGTATGGGTTTCTTTAGGCGGGTGATGAAGTTAGATAGCGGGGGTGGTTGCACAACCTTGTGAATATACTAAAACCCACTGAATTGTGCACTTTTGTATTTTATTTTTTTGGCTGCGTTGGGTCTTCGTTGCTATGCGCGGGCTTTCTCTAGTTGCAGCAAGCGGGGGCTACTCTTCGTTGTGGTGTGTGGGCTTCTCATTGCAGTGGCTTCTCTTGTTGCGGAGCACGGGCTCTAGGCACGTGGGCTTCAGGAGTTGTGGCACAAGGGCTTCAGTAGTTGTGGCTTGCGGGCTCTAGAGCGCAAGCTCAGTAGTCTCGGCGCACGGGCTTAGTTGCTCTGCAGCACGTGGGATCTTCCTGGACCAGGGATCGAACCTGCGTCCCCTGCGTTGGCCGTGAACCCGTGTCCACTGCACCACCAGGGAAGTCCCAAACTGTGCACTTTAAAAAGGTGAATTTCACAGTATGTGAATTATACCTCAGTAAAACAAACAAAAGAAAGAAAGGCAGGAGACACATGCAGCAGCTGTGCGATCTTGGGCGAGGTGCTCGTTCTGTCTGGTACCCACGTTCCTAACATGAAAAGGGGGGCAGGTAACTGTGCCTCATGGGTCGTTTGATAGTAAGTGAAATATTAGATGTTAAATGCCTCCCTGGGGGCTCAGCAACTATTTACTTGGTAAATAGTTGCTGCTGTCCCCCCTCTCCTCCATGCCCCCCACCCCAGACCCCACGGAAGAAGCTGACCAGGTGAATAAGCCCCCTTGGTTTGCCCTTGCAAAGGTTTGTTCAGTGATGGCCCAGAATTAAGAAAATGGCTAATTTCCAAATGGAATATAGCCATCCACTCAGTGTCCCCTCCCATAAGCATGGTGATGAGTGGGTGTAGATCAGATGATTCAAGAGCCTCGTGTATTGAACTCTATCCAAAAAGAATTGGGAACTTCAGAAGCATTTGGTATTATGTGATCGCTAGAAGAAATTTAGTGAATTCTAGAAATAGAGTAGAATAGAATTCTAGAAATAGGGCTAGAGGGAGCCAAAGAAGTGAGGTCGTAACACTGCTTTCATCCATTCAAGTACCTCTTGTTTTGAGTACTTTTGGTGAGCCAGGTGCTATGCAAGTTCTGGCCACGTGGAAACAAACCAGTGCATACAGTCGATGGGTGGGTGTCGTGAGGGGATAACCGTGGGTGTTGAGTGTTCGGTGAAGGCAGAGGTTCTGCCCAAGGGCAGCAGCAGGGAATCCTCCCCGGAGGAGAGAGGTTGCGGGCCTCTGACAGGCAGCAGCTGGAAGGGCGGGTGTTCTGCGCTGGTGGAACGGCCCAGGCACAGCTCAGGGGAAAGAAAACATAGCAAACCGCTGTGGGAAGCAGGCAGTTTGGAGCAGGCGAAGGGCAAGGCTGCAGAGAGAACAGGAACAGCGAGCTCCGGACGAGATCGTGTGAAGCCTCGAAGGCCAGACGAAGGAATTCTTCCTGGGTTCGTGGGGAGCCCTCATAGGATTTCTCGCAGGGGTTGCCATGGCCACAAGGATAGCGTTAGAGGAGGGGAGACCACGTGGTGCCGAGGGCCTGCAGGTGGAGGAGAGTGATATGTTAGCAGCTCACTCAGATCCTGAAGCAGGTCTGTCCGAGGGCTGAGGGCGAGGCTGAGACTCCAACTGCGGGGTCATTTGAGGAACATGAAAACCAGGGAGATAAAGGTGGTGGGGTGGAGGGAGGGAGTGGTTCCTGGGAAAAAATTCTTCTATGAAAAGGCGTGGGGAGAGGATTCTAAGGAAGGAAGTGAGAGGGAGATGGGCTGGGTTCGCTTCAGGAAGAAGGTGGTGACCAGCCAGAGGCAGGAGCAGTAAGGCCGGCGGGGACCTGCGGAAGGGAAGCCACCATTGGTCCAGGAGACAGCGAAGCAGGAGAGGAGGTGGACCTCCGTCGGCCTGAAGAGAAGGATCTCAGAGGGATGGGCTCAGCGCCTGGAGAAAGAGGAAGGCACAGAGGGAGGTGGGGGCCTCCGGAATAAGAGGAGCAGCCGTGGGGACTCAGGGAAAATGTAGAACTTGAGAACGTCCACGACACTGGAGTGTGTTTCAAGTTGGCCAAGAAGAAAGGCGTGAACAGACCATCTCGCAAGGGAGGGAGGAGGTGGAGGGGGCAGAGGTCAGGCACGGGCTTGGGTGGGTGGGTCGTTGTGGACCTGTCGGCTCAGCCAGAAGCTTCCAGAACCTTCTCTGAGCAGGGAACACGTTGTAAAGAAATTGCATGCAGAAGAGCTGTTTGACGAGGTGTATAGGAACTAGGCCCTGCGTCAGGGGCTGGCTGGTGTTTGAGGGGCAGGTGGGCTCAGTGCGGAGGGGGACTATTGCATGTTGGACCAGAATAAGCTCAAGTAGAATATCTCAGAAGTCACGTCCCTGGAGCAGTCTCACTATTCACGAGGGACAGTCAGTGAAAGTGCCTGACGTGAGATGCTCAGTCAGTGCCAGGTCCCTTCCCTTCCAAGCTGATCTCCACCCGCTGGCGAACAAACAGTTCATCAGACAACTTTCCATACGGCCAGGGAAGCCCATCATTCATCGTTGAGCCTTTTCCTGTTTAAAGAGTTTAAAGTAGCCTGGATGGTTATAGCACCACGCTTAGAAGCCCTCCCAACCCGTCACATGCTCACCTGCTTTTAAAGCCCAGTGCAGACCTGCAAGGAAATAAAACATGATTAAAAAAATGAAAATAAACACAAACAAAAAATGGCTCTTTCACCAGCAATCCCACGCCTGGACAAATATCCGGAAAAGATGAAAAGATACACGCACCCTAGTGTTCATAGCAGCACTATTTACAATAGCAAAGACGTGGACGTAACCTCAATGTCCATCGACAGATGAATGGATAAAGAAGATGTGGTACATATATACAATGGAATATTAGCCATTAAAAAGAATGAAATAAGGTCATTTGGAGCAACATGGATGGACCTAGAGATTATCACACTAAGTGAAGTAAGTCAGACAGAGAAAGACAAATATCATATGTCATTTATATGTGGAATCTAAAAAAATGATACAAATGAACTTATATATAAGATAGAAATAGACCCACAGACATAGAAAACAAACTTATGGTTACCAAAGGGGAAAGGGGTGGGGAGGGATAAATTAGGAGTTTGGGATTTAAATTAGGAGTTTGACAGTACTATATATGAAATAAGTAAACAACAAGGACCTACTGTATAGCACAGGGAGCTATATTCGATATCTCGTAATACCCTATAATGGAAAAGAATCTGAAAAAGAACATATATATACATATATAGATATATATATGTTCATATATATATCTATATATGTATTCATTCATATATATATCTATATATATATATCTATATATATCTATCTGAATTGCTTTGCTGTACACCAGCAATTTACACAACATTGTAAATCAGTTATGCCTCAATTTAAAAAAAAAAAAAGGTTGTTTCACGTTGGTCTAAAGCAGAGATGTTTTTAAAAACATGTTTATTAAAAAAAAGTTTAGTGAATGTACTGAACCACACACTTAAAAATGGTTAAGATGGTGAATTTTATGTTACGTGTATTTTCTCACAATGAAAAATGAAAAGTTTTTTTTAAAAGGGAAAAAAAATTTACTGATCAAAGAGGAAGTTAGTTCAGTGAGAGGGTGGGTCAGCCCCAAGATAACTATGTGAAACAATAGAGAAAATGAGATACCCATCAGGAAAAAAATCACCAGCCTATTAATCTTCTGAAACATGTCCCCAGAGCGGACTTTGATGCAGAAGCACATTAGTGTGTGTTTAGGTTTGATTTCAGATTTGTCTGGTGAATGTGGCAACTGGAGGGGAGGAGACGGGAGGAACAAGCATCAGTCAGAGGTCTTCTCTGGGCCGGATGTTCCCTGTGTGTTCTCATTTAATCTTGCCAGTAATGCTGTGGGTTAGTGTTATTCTTCCCATTTTACCGGTGGGAATACTGAGTCTGAGAGCTATTCTAGAGACATATTTTGTCTACCTGGGCCTGGTGGAAACCTCTGTTGCTTCCACCCGTCCTGTTTATCTACATGGGTCCCACTGATTTTCTTTTTTTTGAAGAAGAGTTGATTTACAATGTTGTGCCCATCTCTGCTGTACAGCAAAGTGACTCAACTATACACATATAGACATTCTTTTTTTTTAATATTCTTTTCCTTTTTCCAGGAGATTGCGTATACAGTAGGACCTTGTTGTTTATCCATTCTAAATGCAATAGTTTGCATTTACCAACCCCAAACTCCCAGTCCATCCCTCTCCCTCCCCCACCTCCCCATCCCTCCGCCCTTGGCAACCACAAGTCTGAGCTCTATGTCTGTGAATCTGTTTCTGTTTTGTAGATAGGTTTTACATTAACTGAAAGTCAAGGGCAGCACGGTTCTTGCTTAGGTCATGTTGTTCCTACCCTTCCCATCCTGCCAGGAAAACTCCACTGATGTGCTGGGCCTGCAGTAAGGTGGGTGACAGTGACAACTCTGATAACAAATGCTACCAGTCGTTAAGCATTCCTGTGGGCCAGGCTCTGTTCAGATACGAGACCAAAAGTAACAATTTAGTTAAGACCTTGGCCTTTCGAGTCAAGATAGACCTGCGTCTGGGTCCAAACTTTGGCTCTGCTACTTTCTAGCTGGGCAATCATCACAAAGATACCGAACGTATCTAGGCCTTAGTTTGCCACCTGTAGAAGAGGGGCAGTGCTAATCTCTTCCTAACAGGATTCTCAAGTGGATTAATGCGGTTGAGGTATGGAAAGGGCTTAACAAGGTTGACACTGGAGCAAGCTGTCAGGAAGTGTAGCTCTCAGGAAATGATCAATCCTCCCAATAACTGTATGAGCTTATTATTATCCCTACTGCACAGATAAGGAAGCTGAGGCCTGAGAGGTTGTCACTTGCCCTAAGTCACATGACTAGGAAGTGACTAGTCAGCCCATCTCCCACCTGCAGCCACATCCAGGGAATGGAAGGAGCTGGGAGCTCCCTGTTTGCTGTATATTCAGAAAACAGACTCTTGTTCCTGACGCTGATAAGTTCGGGGGGCCGCGGAATAGATGCCCCGAGAGTTCACGGCCAGGAAGCCTGGATTTTCAGCAAAGCCACAGGAGGACCAGCTCTGTCCACTTGACCTGCTGCATTTTCCTTGGCTTTAGGAGCTGAGCGATCAGACGGGTTCAGAGTTCGAGAACTCTGATGTCAGATGGGTTATCACAGTGCCTGCCATCTGGAAACAGCCCGCCAAGCAGTTCATGAGACAAGCTGCCTACCAGGTAAGTGCGGGGCTGGGGGCGGGCAGGGCCCAAGATGCACCTGGCGGTGGCTGTCACCCCACTCCAGGGTCCCCCAGCATTCACAGGCCTCCCTGGGGAGGCAGCGAGGGGTCTCCCACAGGCAGGGGGGCCAGGAGCCTTCCCATTCCTCAGCTTCCTCCTGGGGGAGCAGCGGGGGTCAGACGGACAAGGGGAGGGGCTGGGCTCAGTTTTCCTTCTGACTTTATTCATTTCCAGGTCTTGTTGCCCCTGTAGGTTCCTTGGGGCTAGGATTGCAAACTGAGGTTCAGAGATATTTCTCTGTGGGCAAGTGGAAGTGAGACCCTCAAGGAAAAGTCTTGGGGAACAAGAATATTTGAACAAGGAAGAAATAAAGACAAGGCCAATGGCCATGAGCCAGGCACATCAGCCTGGTGGAGGCTGAAAGCTGCACATATGCAGCTGGGAAATAAAGGAAGTACGAATGTCCTCTGCACGGTTCATCTTAGGAGCAACACAGGAGCACGGCATGTATGGGCGCCCCAGACAGGGGAGAGGGCTGCTGGACCTGCCTGGTGGAGGACACCCACCGCTGGGTGAGGGCAGTGGTACAGTTAGGGAGCGTGCCAGCCAACATGGCGCCATGGAGACAGAGCATTCCAGCGTCAACGGCCAGCCCATCCCTCGTGGGTGCAGGGGGCACCACTGGTGCCAAAACCCTCGCGGCCTCCAACCCTCACATTGTTTGCGGACAACCTGTGCCACGAGGGGGCTTCCATGAGTGTCTGACTTCATGGCAAGAATGGCTGGCCGTACTGACCTGCTGTTCTGGTCCTGGGGACAGAGCTGGCCCCTGTTGTACTTAGTTCCCTGGGTTAATAAATGAAAGCCACCCCTGGGGCCTGGGTCAAGTCTGTGCTGAGAATCAGTTTTCAGAGCCTTCAACCTGAGTGGGCTGGGGAAAGTCAAAAAGGTCATAGATGTCCCATTGTCCCCTGCCACACCTCTCAGGAGAGAGCCACCTTTCCCTGGAGACACACCTTTGATGTTGAGTCTGTGGCCACATGTATAAATATAAGCCTTTCCTTTCAAAACCCCCATCTAATCAACACTGATCTCTGAACACAGTCAAATGGCCCCAGGCACCTTGGCGGCAGGAATTGTCCTGGACACTTGAGGCTTTATGCCAGGCGGCAGGTAGAGTTCAAGGAAGGGCAGTGTTCCACCCCCGCCCGCCCTGCACTCTCCCATTCTCTTCCTTTCCTTCCCTGCCCCAGGCTGGCTCCTCTGCTCTCCCCTTCCTCTGTTCAGCGTGAGAATCTGGCTCAGTCTTTGTGTTTGCCAAAAATAGATTTGTTTTTAAAAGGATGAAGGAAGAAGGTGGAAGTTCCAGAAAGAGGCAACTTCTTTAAAAAGGAAGAGACACAAATGCAGTTTCACTGTCCATGGGATCCCTGGGCATCAGGGAGCTTTTCCTTGGTGTCAGCCTTCAGGCAGTGTCCAAAGACCCAAAGATGGGACACTGGGACATGGCTGTCTGCTAAGACACAGCCCGGGATCCTGAATTTTCCCAGGAAGGATACTCAAGAATCATGGTTCTGACTTTCATTTTCCAGCCCATGGGAAGACTTCAGCAACAAACATGTGACCCGGAAAGGGGACAGTTCTTATTTTTAGCGTGAAAAAGAAAGAGGTGCGGTGACTTGTAGATTTGTCGGGGCTGATGGAGCCCTGGGCCGGCTCTTCAAGGACTGCCTCTCTGAGCGGGTGGGGCCCGTGTGGGGAGAGGGCCCTTACACTGGGGAGGCCAAGGGGGAAACCAGGCTGAGGGGGGCGTGGCGTCCTCTGGGCTTTGGCACCTCAGGCAGTAGGAGGGCCAGCAGCTCCTGGGCAGGGCCCAGGTGACCAGCATGGATGGAGGGGATGGGGGAATTTGCTTCCTGAGGCCCAGAGACACCCTGAGGATCTGCCTGTCCTCTCCATGCCGGGTAACGTTTGTCCAGGGCAGTGTCTGTGCAGCTTAATGTTTGGCCCTTTGTAGCTCTGATTTGATACTTGTGTTCAGTTTACAGTCACTGGATGGATTTTAAGATGGCAGGTACCATTCATTCATTCTTTGTTCACTCATTCATTTATTCATTAAACAAGCCTGTGCCGGCGGGGCCTCCTGTGTCAGGACTGTGGTAGGTGCTCGAGTCATAGGACAGGAGCCCTGCTCTCAAATCACTTGCATCCAAGTGGTTCATTGAAGCCATTTGTACTTCAGGCAAGGGGCAGGTGGCATATCAGGGGCACCCTCTTTAGCCTGTCTTCTGGGAGAGTCTTCATGACAAGATGGAAATGGAGCTCGCTACTCTCCAAAATTAGCATCTCTCCAACTCTCCCTCCTCACCTCCCATTTATTATGCAGAGTAAGAAAGATGCATACCTGTGATGGTTACTCTTATGTGTCAACCTGACTGGGCCTAGGGATACCCAGATATTTGGTCAAACATCATTCTGAGTGTTGCTGTGAGTGTGTTTTAGGATGAGATTAACATTTAAATCGATTGAATAGAGCAGATTGCCCTCCCTAAGGTGGGTGGGTCTCATTCAATCAGTGGAAGGCCTGACTAGAACAAAAGGCTGAACCTTCCTAGATAAAATAAGAGGGGATTCCTCCTGTCTGCCTGCCTGCCTGCCTTCAGACTGGAACACTGTTTTCCCCCTGCCTTTGGACTCCAACTGAAATATCAGCTCCTCCTGGGTCTTGAGCCTGCCGGCAAGGGAATTATACCATTGGCCCTCCTGGCTGTCCAGCTTGCCGACCGAGGTCTTGGGATTTGACAGCCTCCATAATCGTGTAAGCCCAATTCCTTATAACAAATCTCTTTCTACATATACATACATCCTACTGGTTCTGTTTCTCTGGAGAAACCGGATAAATACAGAACCTGAGCCAAAAACACAGTTCTTGGCCCGCCCAGCTTCTGAAATCTGAGAGCACCCACCAGCCCTTCCACCTGAAGTGCTGCCTGTCGGCCTGGCTTCTGACAGATGAACCGGAAGGATGAGGAGGGGGGATGGTTCTCCGTCAGGGCAGCTGGGAAACTGGTCTGTCCACCCCGCTTGCCTGTGGCAAAGGGAGCGCCTCCTTCCGGGCTCATGGGAGCCCTCCCGAGCCCAAGTTCATGGCACAGTCACATGGAGGCTGAACGTCATCCCCCACCGGCCTGGTGGAGGAGGAAGAGGCCTGGACCAGAGCCAGGAGATGAATCCCTGGGCAGCATCTCCCGTGGAGAAGCAGGCCTGCAGGGGGTGGGCCTGGGGCCTGCACTTGGAGGACTGAGATTCACTGCCAGTGAGGGCTGCCCAGCACTTGACATGGGGACAGTTTCATCTGTGAAACTTCCAAAACTCCTCTTATGTCAAGTGATTGTTGAGAAAGTGGGTTAAGTCTCCATCTTTTATAATCCACAGCCTCGGGACAGCTTTAGACCCTTTAAGAGCATTCAGTGGAAAGATGGTGGCAGAAAGAACAGCTGAAGCCTCTTCTGAGGCCCTCAGAAAAGACCCAGAATGAGGAGATGATAGTCCCACTGCATCCTGAGCACATCATGCATAGGAGGTAGTCCAGTGTATTTCTAGAGGCATTTTGCCTAAAATGTGTAACTCTAGTAGGTTCCAGAAACCTGTTAAATAAATGATGTTCCCCAACGTACGACGATCTCCTCTAACACGGAGTTGCAGCTTGCGTTTGCCTCCCTCTCTGAACAAACGGCAGTGAAAAATAATCACATCAGGAAAGAAACCCAACCCCATGACACTCAGAAGCCGTGCAGCTGTAGCTCTTTGCAGTTTGACACCAGGCCAGCTGAGCACTCCGCTGGTCTGGCTGTTTTTCTCGGCTGTGGACACAGCCCCTGGCGGATTTTCCTGGCTGACGGCGGGTCCAAGGAGCAGAGTGGTCGAGGTGGTAACTGCCCACGTCCTCGGCCTCCCCGGAGTGCGGTCTTCTCACCCACCCGCTCCTCTCAGGTGGAGCTCGTGACCAGGAAGCAGAGCGCTAAAAACTACTACGATGGAGCTCTTGCTGGCCCAGATTCGTGGAGAAGTCAAATGGGGTAGCAACCTCCTTGCTCAGACGCTTTCTGATTGCAGAATCCTCAGGTCATGTTTGAAATGCTCTCATGAGAAGGGCCAGAAATTGCAGAATAAAGGCTGGCTGGAGGGATGGGTGATTCATTCATTCGGCAGCTGCCCTCTGAGCACCTACTGTGTGCTCCGGGGTAAGAAGACCTGACTGCTGCCCTTAGAAAATGTACCATCTTGCAGGAGAGGCTAGACAGGTCCGCATGGATCTATAGTCGGGGGCAGAATATGCTAGGTGCTGGGCTGGGGGCCGAGCAGAGGGGGAGCCCACATTGGAACGGAACAGTGGCCTTGAGATACCAGCTCCAGAGGCAGAACTATTGAAAGCGGAGAGAGAGCTCTCCTGCCCTAGTTGACCCTGGCCTGATCCCAGGAAAAGACCCCCAGGTCTCCTGCCAGCTGCCAGGCCAGAGGGCTTCTGCTGAGAAGGATGGCAAGTGTTTTCATGCGGAAACAAAGCTTACATTTCAGGGCACTGGATTCTTCTGCTCAGAGATAAAGACATCTGGGTTTCTGAGAGTCGGGCAGAGACTTTCGCATTTCCTCCTTCTCTCGGAGCCCACCAGCAGCTCTGGGAAGCCTCCTGGTGACTGGGAATCCGTGCAGAGGCAGCTGCCTCCCTTTGCCTCCCCCTCACCTCTCCCTGTGGCCTCCATGAGAGTTTGCTGGTAGGGACACAGCCCCTCACTCTCACTGGGGAGTGGACAGGGGGGCTGGCTTAAGCAAAGGAGTGTGGTTACTTTGTCCTGGGCCTTCCAGGCACTGCCGGGGCCTCCACTGACCTTGCCTTTCCCCTCCCCTCTGGTTTGGGGTCCTCTTCACCTCTGCTTCTGTCTGCATCCTGAGCAGGGTACTGTGGGGGAACTCCCCGTGGAAATAGGTCAAAGCTTTTGCTGGGGAGCTGAGGCCAGCCCAGCTGGGGAGGGACAGGTGAAAGGCTCCCCGAGGGGTGCAGCCCACGCTGTTCGGGGCAGATTCAGGTCAGCCTGCTTGTTTTTCACATCTTCAGGATGTGGGAGCATCCGGTGGGGGGGGTGGTCTCAGTCACACACCAGGTACCCTCGGACGCCCTTGAGTGAAGAGCCTGCTTACTCCAGGCTCTCCACTCCTCTGGACCTCTTGATGTGATTTTCCACATAGATGTTTCACATCTAAGTTAGAGATCCTGCTCAGAATTTCTGGGAAGGCATGGAGGGGAATAAGGGCGTCTATTTTCTGCTCTCCTTTGTCCCCTGCCGTCCCCATTCCCGCTGGGCCCAGGCCCCTGTTGCTCTTACCAGCCACATGGGAGCTGCCTGGCTGGTTGACCTCCCAGTGGGACACAATGACAGGAATGTGCCTTTTGAGTGGGCAGAGCCCGTGCCTTTCCTCCACACTGAGTCCTGGGCACCGCTCTGCTCTGCCCGCACTAGCCTCCTCCCAGTTTATCCTCCATCCTGAACTTTGGAGGGGAGGCTTGTACATCCAGAGCCCACTGTTGCTTTGTAACGCGTCTCTCCTTCTTCCTCAGCCCATGTTGTGGGAGCTGGGCCTGTGAGCTTCTGTTCTAGGAGGGCCTTGGCTTTACGTACAAACCCATGAGGATAGAAGAACCAGTCCACGAGCGCCGTTCTGTAGACGGGGCTCCTCCTGGTGTCCCTTTGGATTTCTTCTTCTGGGATCCTGGGGATAAAGGTTCAGAGGTTTCACTGTTCCTGGTGGCACCTGACGCGTGTAACCCACGTCCTATTTCATCGGGCATTTTAACCTTTGTCTGCCTTTGTGCTGAGGATGTCTGAGGAGACCCTATGAGAAAGCGAGGCTGGGGGAGGGGGCACCTTTATTCCCTTGGATGGGGAAATCTTGTCGCGCATCTGTGTCACTAACCTATTGACCCGTGTAAGCTAAGGGCAGACCTGGCCTCTTTGACCTGGGCACCCTGCTGATGGGCACAGATGCTGCCCATGTGGTCGGCCTCAGCCAACGGTACAAGGAAGGAAGGTAGGAGGCGGGTTCCTGGCAGAGGGTGTAGGCGTGTGCGGTTCCATCTGGTTTTGTAATTCAGTCTTCCAGACGGGTTCTGCCCTTGTGAGGCATTCATGGTTTTGGCAAAGTGGAGATTTTCAGTCACCTGCCGGCTGATGGTATCTCGTTAAGACGTAATTAACTGGTTCGTTTGGGGTGTGGTTATTAGGGACAATGAATGACAGCGGGTCTAGGCAGTACTGTCGCAGAGTAAATGAGTAGAGAGCGTACCTTCAAACCAGTTCAGGAGGAGTATTAGGGGCACCCACGGGTTTTGTCAAAGTACAGAGGCCTGGGCCCTACCCCAGTACCTGGAGTTATTAAGAGTAGGAGAGCTGAGAACCAATCAAAGAGCTGGTCTGCAAGGCTCAAGACCTGGGCCTGGGCTGCTCTGCCACTTCTCTGGGATACCCTGGAGCCTAAGACTGTCCCGGGTTTAGCACTGAAAGGCCAGTGTCCCAGGAAACCGGGACAGTTGGTTGCCCTACCTCTCCGAGCCTTGGTTTCTTTCTTCATAAAGTGAAGGGGTTGGACGAAAGGCATTTCTAATTTCTAACCTGAACTCCCCTCCCCTCCTTGCCCAATAATTGACCCTCCTAAGCTCCTTCCGCCCGTGCCCGTGACTCTAGGCCAGCTTTTCCCCACCGGGTCATTGTACATGTGTGACATTAGGCGGACCTTTGTCCCTGGTTGACGAGATGAGTCCACTAAACCTCCCAGGGCCTGGGGGGACCTGGGAGCCTTCTCCAAAGTGGGTGCCACACGAGGGCGCATCCCGGCTTTCCTCGGAAATGGCAGCAAAGACAGCAAACACAGTGGTGATAGAAGGAGCTAGTTTTTGTTTCCCATTGTGCTGGCAACCAAGGAAAGCCGTGAGCTTGGGCAGCTTCAACAAGCAAGCTAGATCTCGTGCTCCGGGTCAAGGCCGTGAGAGGCCAGGCCGGGCTGTGTCTCCCAGCACCCTCAGAAGGCTGGTCCCGGAGCCTCCTGGCTGCCCTTCGTGAAGCCTGGAGGGGCTGTGGCAGGAACAAGCCAGACGTCACGGGGCAGAAGCATTTCTGCTGTGAAAGGGATAGACACTTTGAATAAGATAACTGTCAGTGGCCTTTCCCCCTGCACGCTAGGAAACGGGGACTCTGTGGGATTCCAGGGGGGCTTTCTCCTGGAGCTCCCCTGGTGCTCTAGAGATAACAGGTCAGATTCCCACACAACAGACTCAGACGCTTGCATAGCTGAGGCCCGGTGATGGCCCTTCTGTTTCCTAGGCCACCAAAGATTGGGCTTTGCTACGATTCGGTCAGACCATTTAGTCCTGGAACCGGGAACAGACCATCGGCCTTCCATCCCGTTGTGGTTTTCAAAGTTTTCGGTCCTTTGCCCCTTTGTGCTTCTCAGTTCTGGGCCAAGCAGGCCCCAAATGCAGGAGGCCCTGAGGCTCACAGGGCCTGGAATTTCCCAAGGGCGCTTGTACATTTTCTTTCCCCACTCTGTGACGTTTGGGTACCTGGCTTGGGGACCAGCACCCGATCTCCCCCGATTTTAGGCTCTGGAGAGGCCTGTGGAGGGAATTTCCCAAACAAGCGGAGTGTGAGTGTCCCTTCCTTGCGGGGTGTCTGCCCAAGGTGTGGGTGTCCTTGGAGGGGTCCCAGCCTTGCCTTCTGTCTTCCAGGCAGGCCTGGCTTCCCCCGAGAACTCGGAGCAACTCTTCATTGCCTTGGAGCCCGAGGCGGCCTCCATCTACTGCCGGAAGCTGCGGTTGCACCAGATGATTGAGCTGAGCAGCAAGGCCACGGTCAATGGGTACAGCTCCAGTGACACAGTAGGAGCTGGGTTTGCACAGGGTACCTCCTGCTCTCTCTCTCCCCCTCCCCGCTGTCTTCCCTCCAGCCCCCTGCATGTTTCTGTGCCTTGGAGTTTTGAAGGCACTCAGTGCGGTCGTGAGAAATCAAGATGCTTCTGGAGGAGGTTGGCCCTTAAGTATCTGTGTGCTCAGCCCCCCTACCTGGCCCCTCCAAGGACCCCCGTAAACTCAGCAGTGGTTACCCTAGTTCGTCACCCACCCAAGTACCTTAGGGGAGGACACTTCTCTCCAAGAACCCAAGGGTGGCCTGAGAGCGGCTCTCGGCCTTGCATTTTACTAGGTGTTTAATCTCTCCTCTCTATTAACTGATTCTTAATCTAATCCCACTTGCTTGTTATTAATTCCTCCGTTAAGACTGTTGATTTATTGCTGACTCACTCATTGGGGCTGCTTCGTGTGTGATGAGCTCGTTATGTGTCTTAACTATAAACCTGGCGAGAGTTGACACTAGAGATGGAAAGGGCTGACTTTTCCTGAGGGACTGATGCTCATTTAGCTGTGGGAAGGAGCACCACCCATGGAGACCCGGGATGGGCATTTTAAGGGCCTTTTTCTCTTTAATGTTTACTATATGCAAGTTGCTCACAATCTTGTGCCTCAGGACTGTTTTCCCTGGAATGCAGGGCTCCGTCGGTCTGTCCAGGGCCACGGAGTCTGCAGACACCCTGGATCACTCAGAGCCACGTGAGTGAGCGTGGAAGCTGATGGGAGCTGGGGAGGTGGCGCTGTGCGCCCCGGCTCTGAGCTCTGTGCCCGGGTGAGGGCTCCGAGGACAGAAAACCCCCCATCGCCCAAGCCCATCTCCATCCTGCCCTGCAAGGCCCAGGCCCAGGAGGAGAGAGATGCCATCAGTGAGGACGGTCACCGGTTGGTCCCAAGCTTTTCTTGGTCCTCTTCCCAACGCCTGTCTCTGCACTGCCCGGGGTGCTGGGGCCCAGGCTCACCCTTCGCAGGCACACATTCCTGCCCACACAGGCCTCTCTTCCTCTTCACAGGGTGACTCTGCCCCGGCAGCCACTGCTCTGCATTTTTAACCCAGGATGGAGGCGTCTGTGAGCCTCAGCCACGAGACAGCGGCAAGAAGTTCGCTTGTCCCCAGGCTGCTGCCTCAGCCTGCTGGGGCCATGTGTTCGCACCCTGGATCTGATTCACCCAGAATGAATGGAAACGGGCTTCCCTCTAAGTCTGAGGGCTTGATTTGCCTTTTTCTCACAATGCTTGGCCTCCCCAGCATGCCAAGGCTGGCCTCACTGCTAACTAAATCCAATGCATTCATGTTTTAAATACTCCAGATGATCTCGTTATTTAAATTTCCTTCTTCATTGTTGTAACTGGAAAAAAGAGGAGTGACTGACTGGGCTGTATATTTCATACGCTGATTCTTACTCAGTTGTTCATAAACAGCAGCTCATGTCAGAATTAGCTAATTCAACACAGCATTCCTTGACACTTCTTAAGTATAACATTCACATTTGAGGGGGAAATTTTTTTGAATGCTTGCCTTCCCCAAGAGCTCAGTTTTTGGTTCCCTTCCTTTAACATATCCTACCTACCCTCACACTGCCCTGTGTCTGTGTCCTGTGCCTTGTGGGATTTACTGTTTTCTCCTGTGCTCAGAGGCGTGTCTTTGGTTTTTGAAATCCTCAAATTGTTGGCCACTATCCCTCAGAGGGGCAGTGAGACAGGGGTTCTCTCTCAGCCTTGCTTTACGGTGGGAACCCGTCTCCCGGAAGGACGGGGTGCTTGCTATGTGCGGAGGCCTGGCAGAGCACTTAATCCGGGATACCCAGGATGGCATTAATACCCTGAGACCCCCTGGCTGTTTTCTGCCCTCTGATGCTCCTCCCTGATGGACGCCCAGTGGCCACCACTGAGGAGACCAGAGCTGGCACTCTGCCCCCAGCACGGCAGGGTTTGCTGTCGGTATTATTTTACTCCAAAAAGACTTAATGAGATTAGAAAAGGCTACATTTTTCACAATCTTGGGCTTAATTTGCCCGAAAAATGAGATAATTTTTTGAAGCTCAGAACATGTTTTATTAGCCTCACTAGGCCGTTTTTTATGAATGCCCTTTCGTTAGTCGTCTAGATTGTTTTAGAAAACCAATGCCCACTACAAGGTGTGCAATATAAGTTCATCTGGAGCTGGTGTTGGGAACAGCAGAGAAGCCCTGAGTTTGGAGATCCCTCCCAGGCCCACGGGAACTCTTTCATTGGGGGCTGGCCTCTCCGCTGTAAACCAGAGCCTGAGGAACTTCAGGCTGGCCCGGTGTTTGCCATTCTAATCTCCAGAGAAGATGTTTTGCAGACACTGTGCTCCTTGCTGAAGGAGGCTGGAGGGTCAAGGGTTCTTTACTGGATAACCAGCAACAGCTGGATTTGTAGGGCTTGGGGACTAAAAAATTGGTCGGGGGGACACTTGTGGGATGGGACAGCAGAGTGGTGGACAGAGCCTTCGTCCGTAAAACCAGGATTGCTCTAAATTGTTCATTGTAGTGATCATTTGTTGGGTTCCCAGTCTCATACTTGGTGCTTTGCCTTCCTTATCACCTGCTGTGCGCCTGGTGGCACAGTGGGTGCTGAGGATAAATCAGAGGGCTGGCCTCTGCTCTGCCTGTGAGAGGCGTCACGTGATTTGCCCAAATTCCCATCGTGCCTGTGCTCTGCTGCCTCCCAGGCTCCCTCTCACAGCACCCTTCCCACCTCTTAACATTCGTATTCTGCTTTTTCAGACTTCACTCTAAATTGTTAAATCTCAAAGGCAGAGGGGGGTCCGTGGTCTGAGGGTTAATTTCAGGCTGCAAGACAGAGTCGTGGGAACTGCAAGTCCCTTGACCTCCCTGACCTGGTTTCCTCGTCTGAACACAGGACGATGTGATTTGTGCCTGTCCGCCTCACGGGGCTGTCAGGAGGCCTGCGGGAGATGAAATACCCATGCGAGTCACAGCCACGGAGTATCTCGAGCCGTCCCCGGGTTGTCCCGCGGTGTGCAGGAAAAAGGCGGCGCCGACTTTTCTAGGTTCAGCCGTGCCGCCTTGTGGCTGAAGCGCCACCTTGTGGCTGAAGAGCATGTCGACTTCAACGGGGTCTGGAAAGGGCTCCTGGCCGTTTATCCAGGATCCAGATTAGGAGAACATACCCCGCATTCCTTGTATCAGACAAAGCTGCTTGATGTGAAATTATTTAACCAAGCGCACTGCAGGCTGCTTGGCAGACAGCCTCCTCGCTGGGGCTGCAAAGCCAGGAAATTGGCCTATTTTATTCGCATTCCCCTGAAAGTGTCCCTGGAGGAAGGGAATCTCATCAGGGTGAGCTTTTCAGCAGGGCACTGGCCAAAGCTGCCAGGCAGATGAATAGCTGAAGGCTGGTGGAAATAGCCACTTGCTCTGGAAGAGCTGACTTTGTCATTCCCTATGTTGTATTTATGTAATCATTTTGATCAAGTATCACCAAATGTTCTGTTCCTAAACCTCCCATGCTCTTTTACCTCCACTGACTGCAGGTGACTGCCAGCTCTTTCATGTTTTCTTACCCGTCGTTATTTTCTTTCTGTTGGCCACTAGCTAAGGAACACGTACGACGTAATCGGCAGAGTCGGACCTTTTTGGTGGAGAATGTCATAGGAGAAATCTGGTCCGAGCTGGAGGAAGGTAGCATCTTTAAACGTCCTTTGCCCCTGCTGGATTGTGTGTGTGTGGGGGGGGGGGGGGCGCTGCTGGCAAAAATGCATTTCTATTTGTTCCTTTTGTACTTTTGGAAAATGTTCCAAGTCAGTTGGTTTTACAGACCACTCGCCCAGGGAGAGCTCTTTTTGGAGCTGTCATTTTGCATGTTCTAAAACCATATAGGTTCTTCAGAAGAAAAGTAGGAATTGGAACTCACCAGTTCCAGAGTGAGTCTTGTGCTAAACAGCAGGTCATTTGATGGTGCTATTAACTTGGTAGGAAGTGGTCCACACGTGCCAGGTATGCAGCAGCGCATGACCTGAATGCTTTAGTCCTAAAGATTCACTCATTTGGGTTCATCATTCATGCTAACCGGTACTTCTGGGCAGACACTATCTCATCTCTTTAGTCATGAATAACTCACTGTGTGGCTAATTAGCAAAACTATTGTACTAATGAGTGTTGATGGCGCTTAGCTGGGTACAGCAAGTCATCCTGCCAGCTTGTTCCAGGACATGATGGACAAGTGGTCTATATAAAGGTTGGCTGTTTTCGTACCAGGTGACAAGTATGTGGTAGTGGACAGTGGCGGTGGCACCGTAGACGTGACAGTCCATCAGATACGGTTACCGGAGGGACACCTTAAAGAACTGTACAAAGCAACAGGTAAGCCTGAGAAAATGAGAAAAATGGCTAATTTTCTCATACCTGAGTTGTTTAACTCATTTCAGATTTCTCTCAGTATCTCATTCTTTCAGTGCCACCAGCATGTGGAATTATAGGCAGTAGAGGATATGGATGCGTGAGACCAGAGAGCAAAATGCAGTTAAATGGCCTTTAAAACACAGACCACCATAACTTGGGTTTGGGCATAAAGTGAGCCTGTTTCAGATCCTGGCCATGATCGTCACCTGTGATTTGGTTAAGCTTTCTAGAGAGGTCCCAGGACGCCTGGTCTTGGATCAAGATCATCAAACCAAAGAACATTCTCTTCTTCTTGGTGGGGTGGGGATGAGTAATTAGTAGATCACAGGGACTAAGTGAGGTCTGCTGGTTTTCCAGACACTGTCCTTGGATATCTTGGGTGGGAATACCATGATGCCCCTAGTTAGTTAAATGTATTGATTTTATTTCAAATGTAATTGATTTTAAACAGATTGTTGACGAGTGATTTCTGTAGGAAAGTTTCTCCACGTGGAATGAGAAGAACCTAAGGGTTTTAAAGTGTAAGTAAAAACGCATAGCTGCGGTCTGCTGGCTAAGTGGGTCCAAGTCTGTGCTGCTGTCTTTGAGCAGAACCCAGAACCCAGGCTAGGCTGCTTCTCAGACTCTGGATTCCATTTCTGACCGTTTTTAACATAGTGGTCTCCCATTTTGTTCTTGACTCAGGTGGACCCTATGGATCTTTAGGAGTAGATTATGAATTTGAAAAGCTTCTGTGTAAAATATTCGGAGAGGATTTTATTGAGCAATTCAAAATCAAGCGTCCTGCGGCCTGGGTTGACTTAATGATTGCATTTGAGTCTCGCAAAAGGGCAGCTGCCCCGGACCGAACTAACCCGCTGAACATCACCCTGCCCTTCTCCTTCATTGACTACTACAAGAAGTTCCGTGGGCACAGTGTGGAGCACGCCTTGAGGAAGAGCAAGTGAGCTGGGCTCATGTTTGGCTCAGGACAGTCTAGGGGGTAGATTCTGTTCATGGGGAGGAGGAAGGTGGTGTGGACTCTGAGTTCCAATCCTACACACTTGCCGTGTGACCTTGGGCAAGTGACTCAACTTTTTTGTTCCTTAGTTTTTTCATCTGGAAAATGGGCATGATAATTCCACTTACCTCAAAGGGTTGTTGTGAGGATGAAATGTATTTGTATATGCTTAGCACAATGCCTGAGACCTGGAAAATACTATCTCTGTGTCAGCTATGATTACGCACTAAAAAGATAAGCTGTATGAAATCAGGGAAGTTTGTCTGTTTGGGGCCCTGCTTTATCCCCAGTGTCTACAACAGAACCTGATGCATAGGTAGTAGGTGCTCGGTAAATATTTGTTGAATTATTTATCTCCCTGCCTTCTGCACTAGACTTTGGCTTCCACTGTCTCAGGGCAATGTTGGCCACAGGCAAGAGCAAAGAGAAACAAAAGAGGTTATGCCTTAGCTTTGAAGCTTCTAAGGGTCTGGTTCCTGGTGGTTTAGTGTATTTCTAAGGGTTCTTTGGACTTTCAAGCCCCCTTCGGCCCCCTCGGATGTGACAACCATTCTACCAGGGCCCATGACTATGCAGGTTAGCCTGGGTATCCTTTATATACTCGCCGCTCATTCTCTCTCTGTCATGCCTCCACAGTGTGGATTTTGTGAAGTGGTCCTCGCAGGGGATGCTGAGGATGAGTCCAGATGCCATGAATGCCCTTTTTAAGCCGACCATTGATAGCATCATTGAGCATCTCCGTAAGTGATCAGCCAGGGCTCGGCCACTCAGTGGGGCAGAGCCAAGAATGGGGACTGATGTTTCCAGTATCACCAACCAGTATATGTGAAGTCAGGATGGCAGGGGGGTCTGGGTCTTGGAGCCGCAGGCCAGGGCCCCGGCAGGAGTGGGCAGGGCCTGGGCATGCATGAGGGCGGTTGCTGGGCACTGGCTGTGGATCCCTCACCTTAGGTACTGCAAAGCAGCCCAGAGCCTGTTCTCACTTGGGCTTCCATTTGGCTTCAAAAGTCAGAGAGCCGGGAGATCTAAAGCAATATTATCATCGAGTGACAGGCCTTAGGGAATGGATGGTCTTTGCTGTATCAGAACAAATTAGAAACCGCAACCTCTGCTGAGGAGGAGGAACTGCTGTGTAAACCAAAGAAAGGTCTCCCACAAGAGAGCAAACAGAATCTGGCCGCGCAGTTAACCTGCTGCCTCAGGGGCCCTCGCCCAGGGACACACAGTAGACTCACCAGGGCCTCTTTCAGTATCCAGGCCCTCCACCCACTTCCCACCCTGCACCTACACGGTCAGAACTCCTAGAGGTGGGATGGGAATTTTATGAAAAACCAAAGAATAATATTGATAACAGCCTGCCTTAACAGAACCGCAGCTTTGGAGAGGGCAAGGGGTATTCATTTATGTGTAACAAAGAACTACGTAAACTGATCACTGTCTGGCTGTTAAAATGGGTTTCTACTTAGCAGTAGCTTTGGTTTTTATTCCTGAGCATATTGATGTACAAACCCCTCCTTTCCTGAAAAGATTGGCTCTACAAAAATATTGCGTTCAACAAGTTCAGACTAAGCCTGTCCTCCAGCTGGCCCAAGCGGCTTTGTCCATTCTCCACATTCTCAGGCCACCCGGTCCCCCCTGGCTTTTGGTGACAGGTCTCTGTCCCTTCCTCCTCCCTTTCAGGGGACCTGTTTCAGAAGCCGGAGGTGTCCACGGTCAAGTTCCTCTTCCTGGTGGGTGGCTTCGCCGAGGCGCCCCTCCTGCAGCAGGCGGTGCAGGCTGCCTTCGGCGACAAGTGCCGTATCATCGTCCCCCAGGACGTGGGCCTCACCATCCTCAAGGGCGCCGTCCTCTTCGGCCTGGACCCCGCTGTCATCAAGGTGCGCCGGTCCCCGCTCACCTACGGGGTTGGGGTGCTGAACCGCTACGTGGAGGGCAAGCACCCGCCCGAGAAGCTGCTGGTGAAGGACGGCACTCGCTGGTGCACTGACGTCTTCGACAAGTTCATCTCCGCCGACCAGTCCGTGGCCCTGGGCGAGCTGGTCAAGCGCAGCTACACCCCGGCCAAGCCCTCCCAGCTGGTCATTGTCATCAACATCTATAGCTCTGAGCTGGACAGCGTGAGCTTCATCACCGACCCTGGGGTGAAGAAGTGCGGCACGCTGCGCCTCGATCTCACGGGGGCCAGCGGCGCTGCCGTGCCCACCCGCAGGGAGATCCAGACCCTCATGCAGTTCGGGGACACCGAGATCAAGGCCACGGCCATTGATGTAGCCACCTCCAAGAGTGTCAAGGTTGGGATCAACTTCTTAAATTACTAACCGGCCCTCCCCGCCCCCTGTCCCCTTGGACTCAGCTCACCTGCATCTGCTGACCTCAACCCTGACTGTTCTTTCCCTGCCCTTGACCCTAGCCATCACCCGTCTGAATTTCAGCAGGGAAGATGAGAACAGCCAGGGCTAGAAATAATTAGGGGTTTTTGAGGGCATACTGGAGTCGGGAAAACTGTTGGCAGTGAAGATGGAGGTTGGGAAATAAGAAATTTGAGGGTCCCAGAAAAGCAGCTAGTGTTCGTAGGTACGAAGCGGTGAAACGCCCCCCCCGACCCCCCACCGCCCCACAAGGGAATCAGTACATTTCTGCAGCAGTGATCGGGCTTGGGGTGAAGAGATCTCCCTTATGTAGAACTTAGGGTGCCCTGTCGCGATCCTTCCAGATTTGGAATAAGATCTTTGAGCCAGGAGGAGATTCTTCATCTCTCTGAGACTTTTCTTTTTTACATATTTTGGATGGCAGTCAATATAAAACGCCATCCATCTGCAGTTAATTTCTTTTCATCATGGTGTGATTAAAAGTGATGATTCACTGGGAACTTGGAGGGTTTTTAGCTGGTGGGAGAAGACTGCCTACACTGGGCGCTATTTTAGGTTCTCATAATTTAAATTCCAAAAAGGTTTAGTGAAGAATAACTGTAGCTTCAGCTAATCCACTAGGATTTGTGAGTGGGAGAGCTGACACCTCAACTTTTCGGCAGGTAAAAACTTGCTTCGAGGGAAATGGATATTGAGCTAGTGACATATCCCAAATTATATGCTGTGATAGAACTCCCCAAAGGCCAAATCCTGATTTCTGAATTCATAAGTAATTTGAGTTAACCTTAGTAGGATTCTGTGTGAGAAAATGAAGCTGCAGTTTGCCTTGTTCACATCACCAAGCCCGGGAGTCCGGAAGAGCCCCTCCCCTTGACAGGCACACGTACTTTAAACTAACTCCCTCCTCCCTGCTTGCCCTCATCTCCCTAAGAGATTTGGCCATTTATTTCCACATTTTGAAAAGAATACGTTGGTGATACATGGGCAGAGAATCTGTTTAACGAAACGTTTTGTTAAAATCTTCAGTTTTAAAACTAGAACTAAAGAGTCTATCTAAAGGCATTCAGAGATCTGTACTTAGTGAATGAAGCTGGGTTTTTTCAAACCAGAATCTGCAGTTTTTAGTAAATGCCACAGGGGACTGTGGTTCAATTGGAATTTAAAAGTTCCTAACTTCAGGGTTTTGGAAAGCTGAGGCACAGACCAGAGCCTGCAGCTTCCAGCTGGGTTCGCTTAGGGAGTGAGTCTACAAGTGAAGAACCACAATCCCACACGTTGCCCTCTTGTGAGTGGGGCTGGAGCTCCAGCTGGCTTGGGGATGGCACGTTTAACCTTCACAGGAAGGGCCTGGGGAGGAAAAAGATCGGCAGAAAGGCAGCCTAAGAATGGGGCTGAGGAAGCAACTGGTGTGTGTGCCCGCTCTCCATCCTTCCCCACTTGCAAAGCCAGTCTTCAACATTCAGGAGCCAACTGAGGAAAAGAATCAAGAACCTGACTCAGCCCGTGTGATCTGTTCAAAGCTGTCTTTTCCACCTGCTGGAGTGAATTCGATTTTAAATCACCGGAGGCATGCATAATGAATGAGGGGAGGATGGGTGACTCAGCCACTAACTTTGAATGCAACTTGGATTCACAAACCCATTATCACAGCGCATTATCATATGCAGGTTTTAAGTAGCATTTCCAACTTCATTCTAACGTGTCTTCTTTTTCACATTGCTGGCTGCAGAATTCCCTACTAGAATGTGAAACACTAACAAACTACAGAACTAGAGAATGCTAGTCACATACTCAGTAGCGGGGTTTCGCATGGAGACACAAATGTGCGCTCTAGGGTTCTCTTGCTGCCTGCTCGGCTTCAAAAGCTAAATGTTATGGGTCTTTCTTTGGTGTTGCCAGCCATACTCTACAAACAAGACTTCTCCATTTAGTTATAAGTAATATAATTTTATGTACATATAATATTAGAAAATTGTACAGAATCTTGATTTCTACAATATGCTCTTGTTAAAAAAAAAAAGGGAAAATGCTCTTTGAATTTTGTTGATGACATTGCTGCCTTTAAGTTTCCATGGTTTCATGTCTTAATTGTGCTTCCTAGACATTGATTTGTACTGATGCTAAGCTATGGGCTGTGTGTGCAGACTGAGCAACAGACAGAGGTGCCTAGGGTCAGACTCCTCTGCGAAACAGACCGGCTGGATTGACAGCTCCATCAGACCTTTCTACACACACATCCTTCCCAAAGGTTCACAGTTTATATTTAAAGGTGCATAATAATGTATCGATTCTCCTGAACTGTCTTTGAGAGCTGAACGTTCTGGTTCTGTAAGCCATGTGAATGTGCAGAAAAACCTCCGAAAACTCTGTGTCCCTGCAGGGTTGTCAGCGCCTCCTTGTGGGGCGAAGCAGTCACTCTGAAGGCAAAGTGTGATGTTTTCAGGACACCAGAATCAAAGGAAGGAATCAGGTGGTACACAAATCCAGCTTTTCTACTGGATTAAGTGTGAGTGTGAGTAATAGAGTCAAGTCCTTTTCTTGGCTAATGTAAGGCCTTTCCCATCTTGCATTAAGGATGTCTCCTTGTCTACTATTTCTCTTAAATGAAATGGTTGAAATTTGCAATGTTGGCAAAAAGATGATGGAGAGGGGGTGATGATTTTACTGGATTTTCTTCTGCCCCAGAGATGCAGCCCTAATAGACTTCTTAGAGGGAATCCTCAAATCCACCCCTTCTCCCCTCCCCCCCCCCCACAGAAATATTCTAGAGTAAGAGCACTGGATAGGTACACTTGGACACATTTTCTAATCTTAGAAAGTTTCTAAAAGGCCCATTGTCTTAACCCATTACTCAGTTGTCCCTGGCATATTATCTGAGGTTCAAGTTTCTTGGAAGCAGAACTGTCAAAGGGTTTCCTTTGTAACTTCCCTTTCTGTACACAGCAGGCATTAATAAATGTTGAATGTCAGACAAGAATGTCAGACGGACAAGAGAGGAAAGAGGAAACATACAGGCGTTTCTGCAGACCGATGGCTAAGATGAGTACAGATTACAGAGCCTGCCCTGCCCTACCCCTAGAATGTTATTTAGATCAAGTTTAGCTTTTAGAGTCCAGGTCTGGTTAATTGCCAGGGTGGCAAAGAATCGCATGCACCTATATAAACAGGAGTCAAAATGCATTATTAGCTGAAGATCGAATCACACATTGTAGAGATGAAATAGCTGTGATTAAGCTGCATATTTATGCTGGGAAATGGCTGAAGTGGATGACTAGTATAAAAGTTGTTGGCCATAACATTATATCTCTTATCTGCTTGGAATATGGAAATATATTCTAAAATAACAGCCACTGGGGTCTTGTTCACTATAAATTCAAACTTCACAGAACTTGGCAGCAATTCACAATTTGACTGTATCTGCAAACTGTCTTCACAGATGTCTAATAAAGCATAACTCTGGATCTCATGTGACTCAGACTTTTTTTTTGCCCTCTGAATTTGTAAATGGAATTATAGATACATTACTGACATTCCCCTCTACCCCATTTCAGATGGAAATTGATTTTCAGGTCTTTTCCTAGGTGTTGCAAGCTTTGTTAACTTTCATTCCAATAGGACTGGCTCCTCTGTTCACTGGGAACCAAGCCTTCATTGACATCCATGAACCCCTTTTCCCTTGAAGCCAAAGAAAGCAACCTTGCCAGAGAGAAGGCAGATAAGCCACAGTGACAACTGACAACTCCACTGCACCCAAATGAAGGTCATAAAAAAAGAAAAGCAGAAGGCTAAGGACTGATGCCTTGTCCTCTGGTATCCTAGCAGGCACAACTAGCTGGCCGCTGCATCTAGGGCCTTGGGTTTATTCCAGGCTCTATGTCTGGGTCACCCTCCAGAGTTGGCTCTAGTAGTTTCTGGATAGTCTGAGGCGGGCCCTAGGACCCCGAGGGAGGTATAAATGGGTTCTTCCTAAGTGGGTAGCTGCACCAGCTTTCATCTGAAGTTTAGTTCCCATGAGAAGAGGTCGGGAAGGCCGGGATGTGCAGTCAGACAAACGTGTATTGCAAAGTAGAGCCAGCAGGCAGTCTGGCTGCCGTTTCCTCATCTGTAGGGAGCGGCTGGGACCAGCTGTCTGTAAAGGCCACTCAGTCCCTGGATCTGGGTCACACAGTGGGCATCTTGGTTTTGTCGACTTAAAAAAAATGCACAACGTGAGAGTTGAGAGCTAAGTTTTACTTGGGACAATATGAGGGCTATAGCCCGGGAGACAGCATTTCAAATAGCTCTGAGAAACTGCTCTGAAGAGGTAGGGGGGCAAGTCAGTATATATGTGATTTTGGTGAAGAGGGAGTACATGCAATCAGGCACATATTTTTTGCAGAAGGTTTCTGCTAGTCTCGTGAAGGCTACTGCTAGTCACGAGGAGCAAACGTCACCATGAAGGGTTTTAGTGCTTTTCTAGATATGAGGAGATACAAGAATTAGGCTCATAAAATAAAATCGGCTCCTGAAAATATCTAACTCTCTGAAGCCCTGTTATGCCAGTTCTTCCCAGAGCACAGAGTGCCTCATTTCTGCTCCCCACCCTGAACTCCTTTCAGGGGGTGTTGAAAGTCAGCAACTTCAGTAGCACCTGAATTAACCCTTGTAGATGGCAAGTGCCCACGGCAAGTGCCAATTTGTAGTTGACAGTTTCAATCCAATGAGATGAAAGCTCATCGCCCATAAAATGAGGCCGGTTAGGAGTACGGCTCCACCTTCCCAGCATCCTTCATTTTGGTGCTTTGTCCCTTTCTGCCCGGTTTCCTGTCCTGGCCATCTGGAGATTTTCCTAGTAAGAGACACGAGGCTAGGAGGACAGGGGTGTGAGAAGCCCAGGGGAAGCCGTCTGGGACACAGGCCTCTGCTTCCCTCCCAGGCTGCTTCCCCCGCCCCTGCCAAGGCCTGTTCCCGCCAATCCTCTCCCCCCAGCCCAGGCCTCCCCAGTGTCTACATCAGAAAAGGCGGCTTTGACCCGGATCCCTTCGTGTACCCCTCTCCACAATTTCCAAACCCAGAGCGGCCTCGCCTGGGTGAGACCGTGTGTTCAGAACAGAGAACAGCTTCGGAGGCAAAATATTTTCCGGGCAAATCCCAGCATCTCACCCCACAGACCGACGCTGAGCGACTTCCCTCCGGTTCACCAGTCGCCTCCGGCTCCCGGTCCGGGACTTCGGCCAGGAGGCCAAAGGGTGAGGAAGGCGCGGGAGGGGCGGGGGTGGGGGGGTGGGGGATGGTCCGACTCCGCCCGTTCCCCCCGCCCCGCCGCGGTCGAGGTGAGCTCGCAGGGGACGGGAGCCCTGGTGCAGGCCGGGCTAGAGCAGGAGGTCCCGCGGGGGGCCAGGATCCAGGCCAGCCTAGGTGAGGACGGGCCGGGGCAGGGCGGGGCGGGGGGAGGGGGCGTGTCCGCGCTTTCCGACCCGCTCCCCGGCCCCACCCCCAGCACACCTCCTTTCCACGCTCTTCCCTTCAGCCTTTTCTAGGGAGGCCTCTGGGCTGGGTCTGCAGCTGCGCAGCCGGCCACGCACCCGCGGCACACTTCTGGGCAACATAATCCTGCCCCCAGAATGTAGACGTCTTTCGGCCACACCTCCTTGGACACAGGAACCTTCAGACAAGTTACTTAACTTCTCTGTGCCTTATTTTTCCAGCTGTAAAATAGGGACTCAGGTAGGAACTAACCCTTAGGGCGGCCGTTAGCGTTTCACAGGAATGCAGTCCTGTCTTCAGCCGTGTTGTAGCAGGTGTTCTTTTTTTTTTTTTTTTTTAAATGAAAGCTTATTTATTTATTTATTTATTTTTGGCTGTGTTGGGTCTTCGTTTCTGTGCGAGGGCTCTCTCTAGTTGCGGCGAGCGGGGGCCACTCTTCATCGCGGTGCGCGGGCCTCTCACTGTTGCGGCCTCTCATGTTGCGGAGCACAGGCTCCAGACGCGCAGGCTCAGTAGTTGTGGCTCACGGCCCTAGTTGCTCCGCGGCATGTGGGATCTTCCCAGACCAGGGCTCGAACCCGTGTCCCCTGCATAGGCAGGCAGATTCTCAACCACTGCGCCACCAGGGAAGCCCCAGGTGTTCTTTAAATGTTTGAACTGTTTAAAAAATTCCCATCACTGCTGAGTAAACCGTGACTGAGGCCCTCCCCTCCACCCCTGAGGCCACTTGTCCTGGCCACAAGGGCATGACTTTTGAGAGGGGAACTGGCTTGGCAGGGTAGGTCTTGGAAGCATCAACAGATGCCAGATGCAGGACCTGGCCCATTTGGGGGCACCACAGGCCATCCCAGAAGGGAGAAGGGGTCTGGCTCGGGAGACAGCATCCACATAAACTGACGCTGTTTGGTCCGCCCCCCGCCCCATCTTGGACTCCATGCCAGTCTTTGCAACTTCTGATCCTTTCCAGCCACAGTTTACTCTAAATCTTTGTTATGCCCTGTACATTGCATGTTTAACCGCATCCTTGGCTAATTGTGGTGCTTTCTCTCTGTCCTAATCCCCTGGCAAGGTTATTGACGCCCAAGGGCTCTAGCACATGCGCAGTGAGTTCTCCAGGCAAGGACTTCCCTTCATTAACAGAGAGCAAAATCATGGAGTCTTCCAAGACCTTCATGAGACACCTGCCGATCACACCAGGCTACAGTGGTAAGTGGTGATGTGCCCTGCAGGGGGACCATGGTCCTGACTGCTGTCCCTGCCTTGCCCCACTGTCCATGTCCGACCGGCTTATTGGACCAGTACATGCACTTTAGCTTTTAAGAAACTTGCTGAAAGTGTTTCATTGCTGAAGATGGCAGATAACTGGGTTCTGATAAGTGGGGAGATAGAATCTAGGCAGATGTCCCAGGACATGGCCTGGTATGTAAGAAGCGCTTAATTAATGTCTGTTATATACATTTGGACCAGGATAGACACAATGAATAAGCTGAGGCTCTGTCCTTCTTCCCAAGTTGTGCTGTTCTCATGAACTAGGGCTGTCCTTATGGTCCCATTTCTTCCTGTGTCCCCTAGAGGGATGGTGACCAACTTTTTTGGTTTGCCAGGAATGGTCCCAGTTTTAGCACCAAAAGTCCTGCATCCCAGGAAACCCCTTAATTGTTGGCAAACCAGGACAACTGGTCACCTTACCTAAAGGCTTTTCCTCCTCAGGCTTCTGAGAATTTACTAAGTCACATCCCTGTGGGTAACAAACCTGGTGGTCCCCATAGGCCCTCTGCTCTCACATATAGGTATTCTCGGTGGGGAGAGGCATGGAGAGTATTCCAAGGTTGCCCATCCTCACCCTGGTCCTACTGGTTGATTAAGAGAATAGGCTTTGGGTTCTAATAAACTGAGATTCCAATCTCTCCCTGGCCATTATCTATGTGATTGTAAGTAAGTTACTTACCTCTCTATGGTAAGTAGAAATTTCTATAAAATGGTTGTATTAGTTTCCTAGGGCTGCTGTGTAAAACAACAGATAGCTATTCTTTCACGGTTCTAGAGGCCCGGAGTCTGAAATCAAGATGTTGGCAGGGCCGTGCTCTCTCTGATGGCCCCTGGTGTTCCTTGGTTTGTGGCACTCCAGTCTCTGTCCCCACCTTCACATGACTCTTCATGTGGCCTTCTGCTCGGTGTCTCTGTGTCTGTGTGTCTCAAATCTCCCTCTCCTTTTTCTTAGGAGGACACCAGGCACTGGATTTGGAGCCCACCCGAAATCCATGATGACCTCATTTCCAAATCCTTAGTTATGTCTGCAAAGACCCCATTTCCAGATAAGTTCACATTCACAGGTACCAGGGGTTAGGACTTGGATAGGTCTATCAGTTCAACCCATTACATGGGGTCGGGATAGATTCCTCCTAAGACTGTTGTGAGGATTAAAGGAGCCAGCACACAGAGCCTATTTAAAATATCTTGGCCCTTAGCAAGACTCAGTAAGGTAGCTTGTATTCCTATGTGTGTGTGTGCATATACGCAATCAGGTAAAATCTATGCAGATCAAAGTAGACCCTGATGGAGAAAACCCACTGTGACAGGGGCCCTGGGTGTCTACGGTCTCCTCCGTGATGTTAGGGTATCTTTTAATTGTCCAAAAACTGGGGAGACTGGATAGTGGGTGGAAGACTTCCAACACTGTCAAGAACAGTTTAGTAATTGGATTCTTCCAGAGGAGGTTTCTTGCAGGTGCACGGGGTGAGGGTTGCTGCTTTCAACTCTGGGGCCAGGTTTTCTGGCCCTGGGGACAAGGGCACAAATGGTGGGCTTCAATAATGGGATTTACTTGCTTATTTATTTATTTATTGACAGTTTAAAGCCAAGTCTTAACCAGTTTTTCCTCCTTTGTTCTTTTAAAAACTGGTCTTATTATGGCAGCATTATAGTACTTAGGATTCAGCATCCAGTTTAAATAAGTAGTTGTGTTTTACCCATACTAATTGTAATGATTACATGTTATTTTGTGGGAAATGGTGAGAAATTGTGCTCGGGGTGGGTCTCACAGATAATGAATTTACCTTTTTGTGTAATAGGTCTCTGCTTTTAATAAGCCCGCAATTTCCCGGTGGTCCGACAGAAAAGATCCCCAACTGCATTTGGGAAGTGTCAAGGAAAATAAGCTTTCTCTCTAAAAAGATGAATAATTTCAATTACTCCTTCGACTAACATTTTGGTCCATTAAATGCTTTCGCCATTTGCCGTTTGGGCTGACATGAGGGGCTTTGCTATCAAAGAATATTACTGTCATCGCCTTTGTTGAAACGGGCCTTCCCTCCCCGCTCCAAGGTCAGTTTTTCATGGCCTTGGGAGGGCCCAGCCGCAGTGGAAACAACAGCGCGGCTTGTATTAATGGCCTTTGGGAAAATGCAGTGTTGTCAGCCGAGGAAGAAGCGGCAAGGGGTGGGCTGAGATTCTGGGGGTTTGGGCAGGTTCTGAATACCTCGCTGAAGGTCGTGATTCCTTCGGCTCTTGCAGACTTCGTGCCTTACCTTAGCTGCCAGGGCACCTCCAGCGAGGACAACATGTCCCACTGTCTGAAAATCTTCCAGGAGAACACACGGCGGTAGAAAGACCAGCTGGAGAAATTACGCCGCTCAGTGGCCACTGCCCCGAACTAAAGCCCGTCTGCTCAGAGGAGACGGTCCTGCGGACCCTGTACCAGTATTACCAGCAGTACCGCCCCTTGAGTCTGGGTACCGGCTCCCAGAAACCAGCCCCCCTTCACCCTGGGCCCAAGCGCAGGGCGTGGCCGTCTTGCTGAGCTGCCACTGAGGGCACTGGGTCCAGCACAGTTCCAGGTCCCCAGGCGTCTGTGCAAAATGGAGAGGCTCAGTTTCTTAAAAGGAGAAAGAAACATTTCCAGGGGGAGAGGGAGACAGGTGGGGAGGAGGGTGCTAGGTACTAAGCTCCCTGGGCAATCATCACAGAGGTTCAGAGAGCAGCTGTTGTCTCAGTAGGTACCGCTTTTAGTTGCTTTCTCTGTGCCAGCTACCGTTATTTCATTAACCACCCACGATGACCCTATGAAGTCGATACTATTATTCCCACTTTAGAGCAGTGTCCCTTGTCTGAGGTCAGACCTTGGTTTGACCCCAGCTCCTCCAGGTGCTGGCTGGGCCGGAAGGGGTTTTGCACTGAATAACAGTCACAATAACAGTGACAAAAACAACTGACAGTATGATTGTATCATGTTCATCATCACAACAATGATTTGTCCTAGACTATTTTTAAGGCCTAAAGGCCTATAAGAAAAGTAATGGACTGATTGTCTTTATTATTATTACTGTAATTGGGGACTTTTCAAGAACACATGCTGACTCACATGTTTGGTGTGCTTAAAAAATTTCCAAGTCATTACAAGGAACATCTGCCTAAGAGTTGGGATTTAGCCCAGCTCCATGACTATTTGCTGTGTGACCTAGGGCAGGTTGCTTCCCCTCTCTGGGCTACAGTTCCTTCATCCAAGGCAGGGAAGGATGGATTAGACACTCCCTAGGGTGCCTTACAGCTTTTAGGTTCTGGGACTCAGTGGCCTAATTCAATTCTTACAGCAACTGAAGGGCAGTTATCTTACATCTCACAAATGTGAAATTGCTGAAGGTCAGCCAGCCAGGCAGCCAGAGCTGAGTCTGATGTGCTTTTTCCTGACCTGCATGCTTCTCTTGATTCCCTTATTCAGATTGTCAAAGAGCATTGTCTGAAGCTTTTTTTCTTTTTTTTGTGTAATTATTCTGAGAAAAGAGTGGGATCTGTTTAAGAACAAGAACTTGGGAATCAGAGAGAGCTGGGTTTGAATCCTGACCCTATCACTTCCTTGCTATGTGACCTTGGCCAAGACTTTCTTAACCTCTCTGAGGTCTCAGTGTCCTTCTCCACAAAGTGTAGGTAATAATGGCACCAACTTCTTACGGTTTGTAAGAGAATAAAATGAGCGCCTATGCAAAGCCCTACCAAGGTGCTGGCACGCAGGATCAACCAGCCGGTGGTAGCTGCCCTCATCACGTCTAGGGGCCTAGTGCTTCCCCCGGCGCTGATTGTTGGGGTGCCAGCTAGCTTGGGAGCACCGCCCACTGGGTGGCTTCTCAAAGCCCTCAGGAAGCATGGCATCTTTTTACAGAATGCAAGTACATAACGAAACGTCTTCAGGAGCCCCCCATCCCCGGCTGGGCAGGCTACCTGCCGAGAGCCAGGGTCACTGAATTAGGCTGTGCCACGCGGTACACCGTCATGGCCAGAAACTGCTACAGGGACTTCCTGGACATCGTGGAGCCGGCCAGGAGAGCACACCTGAAACCGTATGAGGAGTAAGTCTGCCTTGTAACTCAGGTACCAAGAACGAGGGCAAGAGCGGATCTCAGGCCAGGGGTTTCCAGATGCCCCCAGCCCAGCGCTAGGACTGTTCTTTTGGTGTCTGTTTTGTTTTACAGAAGGCGCTGTGTTTGTAATTGCAGGACCTGCCAAGTAGGCAGCCACGTCCTGCTCCCCACCTGCGCCCAGCAAGTTCCAGAAGTCTTGCTTCTGGTCTTTGCTGGTTTGCAGGGAGAGGCTGGCAGTAAAAACCAACTGGGCCCCCTGTCCTGGAAGCAACCTAAGGCTCAAGCATGCTGAGGAAGGGAGATGGTAGGGCACTGCATGGAGTGGGAGGCTCTTGTGGCCTCAGTTTTCCCTTCTGTAAAATGGAGATGATGATCCTTTAGGATAAATTGTAAGGATCAGAAATAAACGCACCGTGCTCATGCAGGACCTGCACAGATTATATTTATTTTTATTATTAATGAAAGGAATAACTCTATGACTTTTGTTCTTACTTTAGAATATATTGAGTTAGGCCCGCACCACCTCCTCCTACCCCTTCTCCAGAAATTTTGCTGCACGAAAGGCTGCTGCTAAAATATCCAGATTTCTCTATTCCAGGTAAGGGAGGACTTTCCTTCCTTCCTGCTGGTTTTAAAAAGGGGATGGTTTTAATTTCTCCACATCTTTGCTAACACTTTTTATTTTCTGCTTTTTTTTTTGATATTAGCCATTCTAATGGGTGTGAGGTGGTATTTCTTTATCATTTTGATTTGCATTTTCCTAACGATTAGTGATATTGATCATCTTTTTACGTGCTTATTTGCCGTTTATACATTTCTTTGGATAAATGTCTATTCAAGCCCTTTGTTCATTTTTGAATCAGTTTGTTTGCTTTTTTGTTGTCAAGTGTTTGGAATTCTCCATATATTCTGGATACTAATCCCTTATCAGACATACAATTTGCAAACATTTTCCCCCATTCTGTGGGTTGCCTTTAGATTCTCTTGTACACTGTAGATGGGAATGTAAAATAGTTCAGCTGCTATGGAAAACAGTATGGTGGGCTCTTGAAACAATTAAAATTAGAATGACCATACACCCAGCAATTCCACTTCTGACTATACTCTGGAAAGAATTGAAAGCAGGGTCTTGTAGAGATATTTGTACACCCATAATTATAGCAGCATTATTCGTAGTAGTGTAACCCAAGTGTCCATCTAAGGATGAAGGGATAAGCAAAATGTGGTCTATATGTACAACGGAATATTATTCAGTCTTAAAAAGGAAGGAAATTCTGACACAAGCTACAACGCAGTTGAACTTAAAGGACATTAGGCTGAGAGAAATAAGTCTAACAGAGAAGGAAATAACGTATGATTCAATTTATATGAGGTACTTAGAGTAGTCAAAATTAAAGACAGTACATTAACAGTGATTGCCAGGACTGAGGGGAGGGGAGAATGGGGATTATTGCTTAATAGGTACAGAAGTGCAGTTTTACAAGAGAAAAAGTTACGGGGATGTATGGTGCTGATGTTGCACAACAGTGCGAATGGACTTAATACCACTGAACTGACACATAAAAATGGTTAAGATGGTAAGTATTAAGGATATTTTAACACAATAAAAAAATTGTTTTCTAAGTAGAAAAAAAAAAAAGCGGGTGGGATGTTTGCAGTAGCCCCTCTGCCTCGCTGGGCCACCTGCCTGCAATTTGTGGGGCTGGTTTATCTTCCAGGTGCTGGGTGTCCTACCCTTGGAAGAGCCCTGATGGAGGACCCCAGACCTCCGGTCAGGTGTGGCTGCACTCAGAGACCAAGTGTGTCGTGCAACGGGGAGATTTATCTAGAGCCACTCTCTTCAGTAAAGGACGTGGAAGGGTAGAAGTGGAGAGCCTCCCAAGGAGAGGCACATACTAAGGAGGACTCAGAAGCTCGCCATTCTCACGTGAGAGCCCCTCACACACCCCAACCGGCACGAGGGAAATTTCATAAGACAAGCATCCTTTTTATTGCCACCTGCACCCTGACCGGTTGGTGATAACATGTCATTCATAATAAAGGCCTTTTATTGTCATGTGAGAATAAAGAGGATACACTTCTCAGCATGCTGAAGTGTCTGTGGATTTTTTCCAGGTTATGTTGACCTTGCTGGGTGAGGCCCAGCTCTTCCCGATCTTGAGGTAACATTGTGCACCTGGATCGGGCGCTCACTGAAGCCCTAGCCCGGCCGTCTAATGAGTCGGTCCCCATCAGCCACCTTGGGTTGTGGCATGGCAGTCCCCAACACTGGCACAGGGCCATGCCCGCCCCAGCCCTGGTGTTTCAGAATCCCAGTCCCCCGGGAGAGCCCCGGCACACCAGCTGTACTGGTTTCTTAGGGCTGCTGTAATGGTACCCCAAACTGGGTGGTATAAGACAGCAGAAATTTATTGTCTCATACTTCTGGAAGCTAGAAGTCCACGTTCAAGGTGTTAGCAGGGCCATGCGCCCTCTGAAACCTTAGGGGAGAATCACCCCTTGCCTCTTCCCCACTGCCTGGTGGTTTGCTGTCAATCCTTGGCAATCTTCGGTGCGTCATTCTAATCTCTGTCATCATGTGACTTCCCTGTGTCTCTGTGTCTTCACAGGGCTGTCTTCTAATAAGGACACCAGTCACACTGGATTAGGGCTCACCCTTCTGCAGTATGACCTCATCTTAACCAATTACACCTGCAACATCCTATTTCCAAATAAGTCACATTCTGAGGTGCTGGGGATTAGGACTTCAATATATCCTTTTGCGGGGGGCAGAGTTGGGGGGACACAATTCAACCCATAACACTGGTTGACCTTTTATCACTGACAGGCACTCTCTCTGACTTCACTCTGCAGCCATTGGCACGAAGAAGAAATCAAAAGCAGCTCCTGGGGCAGTGAGGCCACTGTTATCAAAAGACTCAAAACTGCTGGGCCAAAAGACGAACTGAGCCACTCCTGAGCGTTTTTCCCAAGGTGAGAATTTTCACCTGGGCTCCCTGGACCCCCAGGTTTCCATGGGTAGAAATCAGGAGTCATATCTTTGATGAGAAAAAAGAACTGGGATGAGAAAAAAGTTACGTTTGTTTTCACTAACCGCCAAATGAAATATAATATTTCCTTTGTTTATGAATGTAGGCAACAAACCCCAGCTGTACCTGTCACCTTAACCCAATAAAAATCCCAGATCTTTTCACATCATATGACATTTGTTGCAAACAGCTTGAAATAATGTTAATGTTGATCAGTACTTTATAATTACAGTTGTTATTGGAGCTACAATGTCTGCTCTCTAACATTGTTCTTCAACATATGTATAAGCAAACACATGGCTATTTCACAAATTTGTTCTTTTTAGTATTTTGATAGTATTTCAATATAGCTAGCTCCCTTTGTAATCTCATGTATTGTACTTTATGCATTTAAAAACATTGTTCTGAGAAGAGGTGCATAGGTTCGTCAGACAGCCAGAGGGTCTGGGGCACAGAAATAGAAAGGAACCCTGTCCTGGGAAACAACAAAAGATGTGTGTAAGGGGTGGTTGTCATACAAAACAACACCCCAAACCCAGTGGGATGTGGCATTACAATGCATCCTGTTATTAAAAGATAATGTGATAGAGGAATGCTATTGTGGAAAAAAATTTCTGATACAGTACATGAAAAAAGCAAGACCATGAGACAGTACAATAACAGCAAACCCATGTGTACACACACGCACACACCACACACACACCACTATAATCCTGTTTTTCTGTTTAAAAACAAGGGAGGAGTGGTAAAGGGAGCTAAGCCATAATACTGATTATTTGGATGATGGTGCGATTGGTCTTTTTTACTTTCTTGTGGTTTTTTTCAATTTTCCACAGCCAACAGGTCTTGTTTTCATAATCAGGAAAAAATGTTATTTTCCTTATTTGAATTGATAAAATCCTTATTTGAAGTGATTAAAAAATAACCTTTTAGAGATTGCATGTTTAAAGAAAAAAGCCATGACTCAACAGAAGTTAGCTGCATTCTCTTCAAAGGGCTGGGACCAAGCTCAGTGAACAGGTGGGATTTTTTTCCAGCTTTCTTACCACCCTGGGAAAGTGATCCCACAGCCTCAGGAAGGAAACCAGGAGACAGATCGCTCACCTGCCCAGGGCCGTGTGGTCCAGGCTGCTGCATCTCTGCTGGCCCCTCAGAAATGAAGAACACGGGAAGCAGTTCTGCCTGCTCCCGTCTCCCAAACCCACAGAGTCTGCAGATTACCGCTCTAGACCCAAGGTTTTTGAAGTCTTTGCCCATGAGATTAAGGGAGGCCGGGACCGAAGCCACTTCTTTGCAACTGCCTTCATCTTGATTTCACTCGCGGGATCGAATCTTGTCAATATTTAAGTCACTAGCTAATTCCTGGCACTGACCTTTAAAAAATGACTTGAGCAGTAAAACAAAAACACAAAACAACAACCCAGTAACAGAAATAACAAAATCGAATAAAGGCAATTAAAAGATTGTCTAATAGTATCTAATTCTTGTATAACTTCATGATTAAGATAATCAAGCTCAGTGTGCATATCAAACTCCTTTTGTTAAAACAATTCCGCATTGCAATTCTTTTCCTTAATCTTTATCCTTTCTGTTTCTCCCTAGCCTGTAATTTCTAGAGCGTCGTCTGTCGGGGGAGGGAGAGAGGTGATTTTACTGCACAGCAGATTATCATTATTAGCACAAGCTGCATCTGTAATGAGCTCATTCTTGCTGCTAAAAACAATTCTATTACCTGATAAGACAAAAATTCCCTCGATCTGGAAATGCTGAAGAAATGGAGGTTGTGAGTTTGTGTGTTTTCTTATGACAATGGGGCCTTTTGTGGGGATAGTTTGAATTCTGTGGCAGTTAAAGTGCTCCTTTGGGGTCCCTTCTCTCTCTTTGTATTGGAGAGTTGACAGTTTCCCCGGAGGTGGGATGATGGGAGGGGATGCCTTGGTTTCCTGTCCCTGCCCCACAGAGTGATCTCAGTTATGGCTTTAACCTTGTTCCAGCACAGCTGTGAAGCGTGTGGCCAGGAGTCAGACACTCCCTGAGTTCAGAGCTCAATTCTGCTTTTTTTCTGGCTGTGTGACTCTGGGCACTTTCCTTAATCTCTCTGAGCCTTAGATTTCTATTTTGTAAAGTGAAGATAACAGAAGAGCCAACCCAGTCTCATGAGTTATGAAGAGATTAGGCATGTAAATCTGTGCTCAGTAAATACTATCCATTACCATTGGGGTAAAGGGTCTTGGGGACATGGCTAGAGCTGACATGGGTTGGGGGTGGAGAGTGATGAGCCCACACAGTGAGTTCTCAACAGAAAAGGGTTCAGAACCAGGGCTCCTGGCCCCTAATGAAGTGTTCTTTTCACTGCTGCACTTTTCTTCCAGGGATCCTAACCCTGCGAGGCAGGCAGAACAGGTGTAAGTGGCCAATCATAAATCTGTAGCTGCAGCCCCGCTAACGTGCTCGCTTATGTCAGACTCTGGTCCTTTACCTGGAATAGCTTATTTAATTAGTATTACTTAGTATAAATACTTTCATTCAACAGATGAGGAAACTGAACCACACAGAGGGTTAAACAATTCACTCAGGGCCATTTTTCCCAGAAAAAAATACAGGTGGCTCCTTCAAAAGCATATATATCCCCGACAAGAGCACCATGTCAATAATTGGCTTCAAACCGGGTTTGTCTGGATTCTCCAAAGGCTAAGAAGCATGTTCTCCACCTTTCCTGACCAGCCCAGGGCACCATCAGGGAAAGGCACCAGGTCCTCCATGACCTAGAGGAGCTGGCCACTCAGCCCCAAGGTCTTCACACCTTGTTTCCGCTTTGTGTTCTCCTGAAGGTCACACCAAGGGCAGCTCTCCCCGCACCTCTCTGTCTGCCTGGGACATCCCCCTGCCCTCCACACTCCCAGACCCCAGCTTCGGTTTACCTCAAATCACTCCTATTTGCTTAAACTCAACTCAATTTGGTGCGTGCTTAAAGTATTTTTAAACCTATTTGTCTAAGGGCATTTCTGACTTATGATTTGTGTGCACATTTATCACAAACGCAGCTTTGTGAAGTTTGGGGGTGTTTTGTCTTCCTTGGTTGTCCTTCTTTCCCTCATCTTACCTACTTTTGAACATTTTGAAGATCTCTTAGCCAGTGTCTGAAAAAGCTTTCTGTGAGGCTTATTGTCATGAACGCAGCATTTTGTCTGAGTGCTACCTCAGCCTCTTACCCTGAAGGTGCTCACCCTTTTAACGGGACATAAATCACTAAAACCCTTCCTTCTAAGCCGGGGGCTGAACGCTTTTACTGTAAAGGCCCAGATAGTCAATATTTTAGGCCATATGGTCTCTGTTGTAACTACTCAATTCTGCAGTTTTAGCAGGAAAGCAGCGATAGACAATATATAAATGAATGTGTGGCTGCATTCCAATAAAACTTTATAGACACCGAAATTTTAATTTCATATCATTTTCATGTATCACGAAAGATTATTTGTTTGAATTTAAAAAAATTTAAATGTAAAAACCATTCTTAGCTGGAGGTCTGTACAAATCCAGGTGGCCCATGGGCCCAAGTCACTGACCCTTGCTCTAAACCAGAACTTAACCCAAGGGGTTGATGCTAGCCAGGATCTAGTTGTAAGTGATTTATTTATTTATTTTTAAAACTTTCCAGGATGTGGCTGATGCTACAATACACCCCGATTCTTTTTTTTATTAATTAATTAATTTATTTTTTGGCTGTGTTGGGTCTTCGTTTCTGTGCGAGGGCTTTCTCTAGTTGCGGCAAGCGGGGGCCACTCTTCATCGCGGTGCGTGGGCCTCTCACTAAAGTGGCCTCTCTTGTTGTGGAGCACAGGCTCCAGACACGCAGGCTCAGTAGTTGTGGCTCACGGGCCTAGTTGCTCCGCGGCACGTGGGATCTTCCCAGACCAGGGCTTGAACCTGTGTCCCCTGCATTGGCAGGCGGATTCTCAACCACTGCGCCACCAGGGAAGCCCCAGTGATTTATTTTGTAAGCAGTCTGGGTCAAGCAAGTGCCCTCTTGAGAGAGAGACCCCTTGGGAGGATCTGGGGAACAGAACCCCCATGCATCCCAGAAAACTGAGAATGTAGCTCAAACCCACTGCCAAGAGGGAGAGTGACCAGGGTGATATGAAGCTCTGATTAGCCGGGAGAAAGCCTGCAATTGCTTGAGAGAAAAGGTAGAAACAAAGGCCTGTAGAGGCTTTTCATACCCTGCATTAAAGTTAAAATCTAATTTAGATGAAAATGGATGCATAGAAATTAACTGTGCATGCGAGGCTTTTGTCGTTAGGCTGTGTACCCTGTAATGATAGCTTTACCAAATTTATTCCCTTGGCTTGAAAATAAAGATGCTTTTTGAAATTTGATTTTGTTGTTTTACAAATCGTTTTAGATTTGTGAATCATGCAGACTCCATTTCTGATCTGCCTCAAACAAAAACAGAGCATTAAAGTGTTTAAGATTCAATCAAAGGCTCGCTGTGAGCGGCACAATATTAAAGTAACAGAAAAATCAATTCAATTTTTATTTGGAACATGATTTGTCACAAATAGCATTCTAATAGATAACACCGATTATATGGTAGCAAATGTAAATTATATATACCGAGCTTACAACTTTGTCAGAGTCATCATTAAGGAATTTGACACACAAGCAGGAGAACAATAAATGTCATCTGAAATATATATCAGTTAGGTACAAATGGGATGCTGAAACGAGTGATGCTGGCACACGCTATACTTATAAGTAATAATATGCAGTCTAAAGTAGCTTGCGTTTTCAAACAAGAACTCTTTTTAAGTTGTCATTTAAAATATCTCATATTTCTGAAGGTCAGGAATAAACGGCACTATTAGCATTAAAAGCTAGTAAAAGAAAAAGTAATTTGTTTTTCATTTAACATAACATTTTATGAAATAGCTTTGTAAAGTATTCGCATGTGTTTTTCCCCTACGGAGTCTGAGAAGACGGGGTGAAGATGCTGCATTCTTAACGAAGAGCTTTGTATTGCATCTTTGTTGCTGTTAACATCTTGGTTCAGTAAGATCTCTGTGGAATTACAAGGTTTGTGCCTGGGTGGGTAAATGCTAAGAAATAAGGCTGTTTACGTAAGGGTGGTCTCGGCTCGCTCCAGCAAGGTGCTGCCAGGTCCTGGGTTTGGTCCTTATCAGTAGTGCCACTGGCACAGGGATGACAGCAAGACACTGAGGACAAGTGGCAAGACTGTCCGAGACTGAAGATGGGGAGTTTTGATGTGACAGACACAAGTCCCCATGAGTAAGAGGAGAGAGGCTCTTGCTGTGTGTCTTGGGAACGATGGCAGATAAATCAGGATTTGAATTCAAATACAGATGGGGACGATCTTGGGGTCTTAGAAACCTTTCACCAGTGACCCCTCCTACTAGCCACAGGTCCTGAACTCCAAAGTATTGTAAACCACCGCCCTCTCTCCTTTTTCTCCTAAATTTGGATAAAAGATCTAAACTACCAAGAAATAACATTGGCCAACACCATTGTAACCACCACCTGGAATTAGCAAAGATGAACATTTTGTCATATTTGCTTCAAATCCTTTTGTAATGGAAAATAAATATAACACCACCGATAGAGGATTTTAAACGTCCTTCTTTTGGTATTTTGTACCGCATCTGCAGTGAGTAGTAGTACTTTGTGAACAGAAATGTACTTACATGGTAACCTCTCTATCTAAGGGGCGTCTTCCTGACACTTGCTTTTCTGTTCAACAGGACATTTGGGAGATCTATTCATGGTGATATATGTGGACCCTCGCTCATCCTCTGTCATTGATGAAGTGGTATTTTGGGTAATCGGAATTTCATTTGTATTCCCTCAGTTACCAGTGAGATGAATCTCAAACATTGACGGTTCAGGTGTCTCTTTGTGTGTTGCCTGCTCATATCATTTTGTCCACTTTTCTATGTGGCTGTCCTTTTCTTTATGCATTCTGAATACAAATCCTGTGTTGGGTCCACTTCAAATACCTTCTCAGAAGCTGTTCTTGTCTTCAGTCCTGTCCTTGGTGTCTCTGTTGCTCTTAAAGAATAGCTCAGGCCTGCCTGCCCCTCCTGCTTCATTTATTGGCTATTTATCATGTGCCCGGCACTGTACTAAGTGCTATGCATGCTTTATCTTATTTAATCATCACAGCCACCCTGTGAGGGAGGGCTACTGTTATCCCCAGGTGTGTTGAGGTTGAGAAGCCAGCCCACGTAGTACAGGGAAAGAGACAGCTGGGACCCAAGGCCAGCTCCCCCTTCCTGCAGAGCTGGGCATTTAAGTTCTGTATCACACTCAGAGAATTAGCAAGAGGAAAGATTAGAAAGTGTCGTTACAAACTCTTAGAAGGAAACACACAGGGCAGTTCTCGACCTTGGGTGCACGTCTCCGAGGAGTTTTACAAAGTACTGGTGCTGGGCCCCAACTCAGAAATTCCAGTTGGTCTAGGGTGTGGCCTGGACATGGGGTTTTCTTTTAAATCTCCCCAGTTGATGCTAATATGTAGCTAAGGCCGAGAACCTCTGTTCTATAACTTATATTAGTTTTACTGAGATCTAGGAAGTCTAGAAGGTCTCAGACAAGGACCTGTTTCACTGCACCAGGTCGAGATTTTACATGCTGTTCAAGAAAAAAAATTTAGAAAACATAAAGCAAAAAGAAGAATGAAAGAAAAACCCCAAAGTATTGAGCTCAGGCACTTTGGTTCTGCTGTGAATTCGAGGCATTCCTGTAAAGGGAAGGGTGGGCTCGTTCTGGCCTCATTCTCGGAAACTCAGGGGCTGAATCACTTGCTGTTCTCCTCAAGCCCCAGCTCCTGTGGCCACGACGCCATTCACGGAATTGCTCAATGAAGCCATTTCTGGATTCTCTGAATCAGGCAGTGGATGGATACTCCCACTCTGCCCAACAGGTGTGCCCTCCACTGCCATCCTAGGCCCTGAAAGTGCCTCCCTCTTCCTCCCACCAGCCTGTTTACTCACTGGGGCCCCAGGAATGAGTGAGCAGGTCAGCTGGGAGCTATTGGGAGGCCGTGAGTGGGCAGGAGGCCAGCCTGGAAGGGCCACACTGCACAGGCCCCAGCAGCTCTGCCTGCTGCGGCACCGAGCCCCCCAAGAGCTCAGCACAGACTCCTACCCGCTCATTGGCCTTGAAAGAAGACCCCGCAGGCTGAGGTCCTATCCAGCTCAGGAAGGAAAGCCGAAACCTGGCGCTGACCAGGTGGGAGGTAAGGTGGGTGGAGCCCTCCGGGCAGCCCCTGGGGTTACAGCATCTGCAGAATCTTTGTACGAGCTGGGGCCCAGGTCGGCGCGTGTAGGCCCTGCTCCAGGCCCTCCCACTGGCTTTCTGGTTTTCTCCCAGGGAGAGGGATAAGTTGGGGAAAATATCTGCATACGACAGAACATTGCAATTTTCTTAATATTATACATCTCTTTAAAGTAAAAATTATATCAAAAAGATGCCTAAAATTGACACACAATTTGGACAATTCACAGAAAAAGAAATACAAAAGGCCATTAAACACTGAAAAGATGTTCACTCTCATTCATAACAAAACAAACACAAATTACAACATAGGGAAAAGCACTTTTAGCGCCTAATTGACAAAAAGTTTGACAATTTACCACATTGGTGAGGGTGCAAAACACTCTCATGTTAGAACAAACCATATGAAATCGTCAATATTTGAATTTTTTGGCCCCCAAGAGCGGCAATTTGAATTTACAGTTCAACCTACCGTGTTGTTGGTTGGAGTGTAAATTGGACTGTAATTTGGCAATACTGATCAAAATAAACATCCTAAACATTTCTTAGACAAATTTGTATCATGTTCGAATATCATAAAAGGATAGTAGTTGCATGAATATTCATAATAGGAAAATTTTATATGTCCATCAGCAGGGACAAACATACCACATCACATCCCTCAGTGGAATCTGTGAAGCCACACAAAGAATGAAGAAGCCCTTTCTGGACCATTAGAGAATAATATCAAACTTACTGTTAGTGAAAAAAGCAAGGTGAGAAAGGTGCGTATTGTATGCTTCCATTTATTTGAGGAAAAAAAAAAAGGTGGGGTGGGGCTGGGGTGTGTGAGATAGGGTACATGAATATTTATACATAGAATGTTTCTGGAAAAAACTCAAGTGGTCTCTGGGGAGAGGAACTGAGAGGCCCGAGGGCAAGGCTGGAAGGAAAGTACCCTGTGTATCAGTGCTCTTCTGCATTGTTTGCATTTTGTGCCGTGTGCATGTAGTACCTTCTTTTAGAGCCCTTCTTCCTCCATGACGCAGGCAGGTTTCACCTAAATAATGCTTAGAGCTTGTCACTCATGCCACAGGCTGCTCTCACATGGGGTCTGCTCTCTCCCCCAGGATGCTGAAAGCTGAGTGGGCAACGTGTGAAAGCAACCTTTTCAAATAGGACAGGATTTCACTGTCTAAGGATATAAAATACATTAGGACAGGCCACACCAAGTGCCCTGAAAGAGAGAGATGGTGGCAGAGGTGGACCGGTGGGATGTTTTAGGCATTACCTGTGGCCAAGTTGGCTCCAGCCCCCCAAATCTTTTCTGAAATGTGACCCCAGAACATAGAGAATGTCATACTAACACCTCAAGATCAAACTAATACTTCAACATCAAAACAAGGCCATTAAAAATTTTATTATCAGAAAGATAAAGAGGCCACCACATTTTTATTTATCATTTCTCCTTTACTTTTTTTATTTTTTAACATCTTTATTAGAGTATAATTGCTTTACAATGGTGTGTCAGTTTCTGCTCTATAACAAAGTGAATCAGCTATACATATACATATGTCCCCATATCTCTTCCCTCTTGCATCTCCCTCCCTCCCACCCTCCCTATTCCACCCCTCTAGGTGGTCACAAAGCACCAAGCTGATCTCCCTGTGCTATGCAGCTGCTTCCCACTAGCTATCTATTTTATGTTTGGTAGTGTATACATGTCCATGCCACTCTCTCACTTTGTCCCAGCTTACCCTTCCCCCTCCCCGTATCCTCAAGTCCATTCTCTAGTAGGTCTACATCTTTATTCCCGTCTTGGCCCTAGGTTCTTCTGACCATATTCTTTTTTTTTTTTTTTTTTAGATTCCATATATATGTGTTAGCATATGGTATTTGTTTTTCTCTTTCTGACTTACTTCACTCTGTATGACACTCTCTAGGTCCATCCACCTCACTACAAATAACTCAGTTTCGTTCCTTTTTATGGCTGAGTAATACTGCATTGTATATATGTGCCACATCTTCTTTATCCATTCATCTGTTGATGGACACTTAGGTTGCTTCCATATCCTGGCTATCGTAAATAGAGCTGCAATGAACATTTTGGTACATGACTCTTTTTGAATTATGGTTTTCTCAGGGTATATGCCCAGTAGTGGGATTGCTGGGTCATATGGTAGTTCTATTTTTAGTTTTTTTAAGGACCCTCCATACTGTTCTCCATAGTGGCTGTATCAATTTACATTCCCATTTATTGTTTGTAGATTTTTTGATTATGGCCATTCTGACCAGTGTGAGATGATATCTCACTGTAGTTTTGATTTGCGTTTCTCTAATGATTAATGATGTTGAGCAGTCTTTAATGTGTTTGTTGGCAAGCTGTATATCTTCTTTGGAGAAATGTCTATTTAGGTCTTCTGAGGCCACCACATTTTAAACAAGGGTACAGAGTTTGTAAAACGTCTTCTTGCACCACGTCGCTGCTGCAAAAATTATACCTGTGGAAGAAAACATTTCCAGCATGAGGCTAGTTTGCTGTGGAAGTGTGACCTCAGATGAGTAAACAGCTTTTGGCCAACTCGCTGGGATTCGGACCTCTCTGACTGAAAAGCTTTCTGCTACACCAGGCAGAGTCCAAGTGACTCTCACCCAGCAAATCCACTCAGAGAACCTCCTCCCGTCCTTGGGCTTTTAACGAGCTGAGAGTGAATCAGTGGTCAGACCAAAGATTTTCAAGGTCTAGGGGGTTTGGGGCCTAGCAATGGTGATCTTCTTTTAAGGTGGACCATATTTTAAACACAGTTAGGAGTTTCCATATTTTAAACACAATTAGGTACTCTCCCAACTCCTACCAAGTAAGACTCTGTTCCCTCCGAATGAGAAGAGCTTGGCCCTGTAAGCTAGATCCCAACACATGCCATAGTCTCCAAACAAAACAATTTACATTAATACCTGCACCCCAGCTGAAATTAACTCAGAGATTTCCTACAAGTACTGCACGTGTCTTCCTTATTGCTTAAGGTAAAAGAGTTTCATCTTTGCCTGTTTCTTGAATCTATGCCTTACCACTGAGGCCTTGCTCCTGTCAAGTTGAATTTGGCTTAAGGAAAATGATTGATTTTTCAAAGTAAATTGGATGGATAGATGGAGAGTTGAGATGAATAGTTGGGTAGATGAATGGATGGATGGCTGAACAGCCAGAAGGGTGAGGAGACAGGTCTGGAGAGATGGCTGGATGGATAAGTGGATAGGTAAGTGGGTGAGCAGAAAGGGCTGGATGAATGGATGAGTCGATGAATATGTAGCTGGGTAGGTGGGTGACTGGATGCATGGATGGATTGGTGAATAGATTGATAGCTACATATGGAAAATAAAACTTAGATGGAATAAAAGATACTCACTCAGCCCTGTCTTCACCACTTTGCACTGTAATTCGGGAAGCCCCCAGTTTGGCCTGGAAGAGACTTATCACATTGTTGTTCCAGAGGAACTTGACCTTCTGGACTTCTCCTACATTGAGGTCCACATCAGTGTCATGCATATGACGTGCATCTGGTAGGAGGGATCCTCTGAAAACATAGGCAGAAAATGTTGTATCAGCCGGATATATAAATACACAGGATGACGGCAATTTAGTTTCTCTTCAAACAATGGCTGCTGTTTCTGGTTTTCTGCAAATAGGTTGTATGACTTCATGCACATCCAGGGGCTACTAAAACACAAATGTATTTGTGAAGAACAGACCTTTAAAAAACACTGGACTCTAGATTTCCACTGTCTTAGTTTGTCCCTAGAGGGAAGTTAAATATTTGGGGTGGCATATTAACCCTATTAGTTCACTGCAGGACTATATCAATGCAACGTCTTATGTTCAAAGATGCCTGTGGGTCAGCCGAGGTCATTTGTTAGTCCCTCATATGTAGCACAGGAAGTTGTCAAAGAACTTTAACTTAACACGAAAATTATTATGTAAAAGTTCGTGCAAAAAAACAGAATCTATTTTTACAGCACGGTTATGCATTCATCCAACACACATTTGCCAAGTACCTCATATGTCCAACAAAAGAAGGTGCTGAGGCTACCACAGCAACGAGAAGCTGGCCTCAGGCTTCCTGTGTGTGTGTGTTGCCGGGAAGGGAGTTGCCATACAAACGTGCCTGGCCTAAGGAGAATTTGATATTCATAAAACCTAAGTCAGGAAGCAACGACTGACAATCCAAAAGGAGTTAGCATTTGTCTCATTTTCAATAGCCAGTTCCTCCTCTGGGCCTCACTCCTCTCGTGTGTAAAATGGGGTGATTGAACCAGATGCTAAGCCTTCCTTCCAGCTTTGACATTCCAGGATTCAATGGTTCTGTATAATAGAGGGCTAGATTTATAAAGCAGTTTATACCCAATCTTGTATGAAGAATCTATTATGGAAAGTATGGTCACTTCACTTTACTATCAAACTTACTTGAAAATTTCATATTGTTTTGAGTTTCCATTACTTCCATACAAAGCAATCTTGATGTGCCCACTCACTTTCTTTTTTCCAGCCAGTGTGACAGATACCCTATATCTCCAACCTGTTGAAAGAAATACAATCATTCGATTAACTCCTCCTGTTGAAAAGAATGACCCCGTGGACGCAGTCTTGTTCCAAGCTCTAAGTCCCCCGTGGATGAGAGGTAAGGGTGAATGTGAGTAATGATTTCCTTAAGTGAGGTTTGGGGTCCCGGGATTCAGATTCTAGGTGGGGGTGAGGGACTCAAGAGGAAGTAAATCTTACACTTCAGCGCAATCTCTTGTTGATACAGCAATGTGTGTGCCCTGATGGATGCAGGGCAGCCGGTTACTGCACCTGTGTACCCTGGGTACACATCACTGGCCATCCCCAGAAAGGCCACAGGGAGAGGGAGATGCTTGTGGCTCTAATGTTTGGATAAATCACCTACTGCTCTTTTAGTTTATTGCTATTTTCACATGCAACGGACATATTCTCAATAGAAAAACAACCCAGGTAAATTATAAAAAGAAACAACCTTCATCAGCACCCCATCTACCTGCCCTGTATCCCAGGTCCTTCCCTGATGTCACCACTTTGGTCTCTATACTTAATCAAATCCAGTGGTTCCCAATCAGGGGGAGATTTTGCCTCCCTGGGGACATTTGGCAATGTCTGGAGGCTTCTTTGGTTGTCACACTGGGGGTGAGGTGGGGTGGGTGTGGAGAGCTACTGGCATCTAGTGGGTAGAGACCAAGGATCTGTTAAACAAACTGCAATGCACAGGACAGACGCCTACAACGAATTATCCAGCCCCAAATGTCAGTAGTGTGAGGTTGAGATATGCTGATCTAGAGCTTTCTCTTTCTCTCACACATATATGTATATAAAAGAATATAGGCTTCTTTTCCCTTCTTTAAATAGTATGTGCTGCTATTCTCTATTCTCTCCACCCATCCCCACCCCAGAATGATTCCCTTTCTCTTTCCTGCCCTGTGTTCCAGAATGTTTGCCTCCCACCCCAGGATCCTTGCTGCTGGCTTTTAGCCGGGTTTAGCTAATAAGAGGTGTATGCAGGAGGTCAGAAGGCAGGAGGAGAGAGGTGCAGGTGTCATCTCCCTGGCTCCCCCCTTGATCCAGAACCATGAGTCTGGCAGAAACACCCTCCTTCCCTGCATTCTGAGAGCTGCACAGTCACCAGATTCTGGGGGCCTCAGCATCCCTTGCTTTTTTTTTTTTTTTTTTTTCTTGTTACAAAGAAAAATATTTTATTATAAAATTTTGGAAAATATGAATATAGGTAAGTAAAAATTTAACATGAAAATTTTGCTTGTTCCTTTAACCCTGCCCACACCTCTAACTGGAGGCCCTTCAGTAAAATCTCTCCATTTGAGCCACTTGGATGAGTTCTGTCTCCTGTTGGGACCCTGACTGATACATGACATGTTGCAGGCTGTTTTGTCACTTGCCTTTTCACTAAATATGCCTTAGAGATCTCTCCTCAGCATATAGAGCTATCTCCTTCTTTTTAGCGGTTCTGTACAGTATTTGGTGGTTTACCACTTGGTGGGTATCCAGGTTTCTCTCTCCAATCTTCTGGTATTAAAAACAGTGTTGCAGTGAACACCCTTGAGCACTTTCTCATGCAAGTAATTTTCCTAAGGTACGCTCTGAGAAGTGGAATGACTGGGTTAAAGGAATATACATATAAGACTTTATAGAGAGTGCCAAACCATGATCTTTCATGATAAATATTGTGACGATTATGTGAAATACTGTATATGAAAAGAGTTTTGTGAAGTGCTATATAATTTTTTTTTTTTAATGTAAAAATCCCTTGAAAACTAATTGCTCTTCTATTTGGCTACCATGTGATATTATTTATAACAAAAGAATCTTGATCATTTCACTATCTTGTACTTTTTTAATGAGAAGCTGGGCAAAACAACAACAGAAATGCAGCGTGCTTGTGTGTGTGCAGGGGGACTGGTAGGGGAGGTATTTAGCTAGGAGACTTCTTGACTTACAGTGGCTTTGCCCCACCTTGCCCTCTTCTGTTAATGGATCCATCCTTCCTGCCCCTGGGGTGGGTGGACATGTGACCCAGCCTGGGCCAATCACTGTACTTTATTCCATTGATCAGGATTTTTGGTTAAAGGGTGAACTTGAGATCCAAGACAAATGCCATTCTACTGTCTTTCCATTATAGCTTAAACTGGTTGGAGTTGAGTTTCTGTCAATTGCTACCAAGGGTCCTAATAAGGCTGATACTCTAAAATTATTTGCAAGAATTTTTAAATGAGTAAAATGGAAACTTACGAGTAAAGTTACCACTGCTTCCTGTGTTCAGGAAAAAGGTTTGTCCCACAGCCCTGGTTTTCCCCTGAAATTGGTCAGCATAGTGCCCCATTTTGGGGCATCCTTCAGCAGGACAAGGGAAACAGCCGCCCTAGTGAAAGAAAACAGTCTGTCTGTGAGTCGTAGGCCTTTGACTCACCCATTTTCCTTTCCATCCTCCTATCTATCCATCCATCCATCCATCCCTCATCCATCTTCTCATCTACCTAGTCTTCCTTCCATCCATGTATCCATTCGACCCCTTCTCCCCATCCACTGATCCAGGCATGCATGCTTCCATCTACCCGTGCATCCTTGCACACATTGGGAATTTTCCAGAATGAAAAGTTGGGGATCTAGGGAAGGCCCAGCACAGTTCAAGTCTGTGCTGTCCCCCTCCTGCCCATCCTATTCCTGGGACGAAGGCTCTGTGAGCCTCAGCATTTCTAGCGCCTCCTTTCATTAGCCGTGGAGTTACATCTCTGCTCTGTTCCAAGCCAAAGGGACAAAACCACCATCACCACCAACTTCCCTGGGCCCCTGTTGTGACCTACCTCCTGAAACTCATTGTAGGATGCACAAGGGTAGCCTAGGAAGCCATCGGGGCTGAGGATACTGCTTGAGTAATACTTGTAGCTTCTTAGGTGATTGCAAGCCACAAAGTCTCGGGTTCCTGAGAAGGCAAAGGCCAAGGGCGCTCACAAGAGGCATTAAACTTTTGAAGCCCGAACCATTTTGTCCCAGAGAGGAATCACCTCCGCATTTCACAGGTGGGTGTTGGTGCTCCTGAACACCTTGGTCACAATTCAAAATTTCTGTCATTGACCTTGACATACTTTGGGGCAAGTAGAAAAGTTGGGGGCTTGTTTAGTAGTGGTGGTTGGCTGGAGTCGCTTTCCTCTCCCCGGCACTGTCCATTTTCTGGGGTGGTCCCCCTCGGGGCTAGGCAAGTGTTAGGGAGTGAGAAGGTCTAACAAGCACCTCTGTCTAATCCTCGGGGGCCAGGCATGTAACGTAAATGAATAACGAAGGCTTGGGGGAGTGGGGGGCGTTGGTTAGAGATATATCATACTTCACCTTTCGCGTGAACCAAGCTTTTCTCAGGCTGAGAAATTCTTCCGTCTTACTCCTCCAGGCATGAGGTAAAAGCAATGGAGAGCAAGGTCACCATGGCCTCTGGCTACTCTTTCACTGAATTTTATTTACCGTCTTTCTCTTTAAACCAAAGTCCTCTTGTTTGGAAAATTGATTTTTCCTGTCTCCAGCTACTAGGTACAAACTTCCCATGGAGTGATCCGCAGTGACCCTGGCATACCTGGGGACCACTGCTGGGGGTTCTGCTGGGCTTCATCCGCCACCCGTGGGGAAAGGAACGTTGCCCTTTGTGCTTGGGGGATTAGCTCTCCACAGCCCCCTAGTCCCGCGCGCCCCACACCAACACTCATTACCAGACAATAGGACCTGTTTCGAACTTAACTGTCTCTTTCATCCAAAATTGCTGCCCAGGGATTCCATGTTAGGGAAGCAAGCGGATGTAATTGTTCCTCAGCAGCCAGGGTGACTCGGCACACACACAACAGAAGCACGTTCCAGCGACCGGTCACCTCTCTAATTAAACCTGGGCTCCTTCCTATTATGTGTGCCCTGCTCGTCCCATCTGAGAGGAGGCAGCCCTCATTGTGACTCTGGTGTTCTTTCAGAAAGCAGATCAGCCAAGGAGCCCTCCCTCGGGTTACCTGGTGCTGAGCAGAGAGGAGGTGAAAAGCTCCACCGACTGTCGGTGGATGTTGGCTATTGTTTTATCGACTCTGCTTTTTCACATGAAGCACATGCAAGATTAAAATGCCACGGAAGGCCGCTCAGCTCAAGGTAACAAGCTGGACACAGAGCTTGCTTTGCGCCAGGCCCTGCGCACGGTCCTGAGGAGTCCGGGTGGCCCAGGCCACAGCCCCTGGTCTCGGGGAACTCCCCACTCAGAAAAAATAAAGACTAAAATGAGACGATCACAGACTCAAAGCCTCCACTTTTAAGGAGGAGAGTGAAGCCCGTTCTCAGGGGAGGGGCGACAGGAATAGCCCCAGGCCAGAACAAGGGATGGCTAATGGAGATGGTACTTCAGGTCACCTAATATTAGGGGTACTGAGCCTGCTCTCTCAGATAAATGGAGACACGTACAAGGCTCGTCCCCCAGACCCCCAGGCCTCCGCCTCCATGCACGTGCCCCTCAAACCCCCAGGGCACGTCCGTCCTCCCCCTTCCCCCCATCGTCTCCTTACCAGCTCAGTCCCTTTCCATCCCTAACACCTGACAGTAGCACATGGCAAGAAAGTCAAAGCCCTCCAAATCTTTGCTTATGCTCTGCAGATCTTCAAGGAGCCTGCACTGAAGGAAGGACGGGGGCCAAAGGCAAAGCTGGGGCCTAACTGATGTGCCAGTGCAGCCCACGTCCCAGCATCCTGATAAGGGGGAGAAGGCGCAGGCTGGGCATGGGTTCGGGCTTTGCAGACAGAAATTGGGCTTAAACATAAGGTGGCCTTGGGCAAGTTTTATCACCTTTCTGACCCCATTTCCTCGTCTGTAAAATGGGGCTAACCAGAGTAACTACCTCGTGCCACTGCTGTGAAAATGCCCGGCACAGACCACACCACCTGCCTTCTCCCCAAGTGGAGCAGCTGCTGTCTTGCTTCTCTCGTTTACATACCTTCCCATATTGCATTTATATCAATGATGGTTGACAGGGCACTTTTCTGACATCCAGGCATTTCCTTTCCTCCATTTGGGTAGAAATCCAGGTGGCCCACCTTTTGGCTCATTCCAAAACCTGAAACATTGGCAGCAGAAGTGAGCGGGAGGGAAGTGGTCCCAGGGTCAGGTGGTGGCCACAAAGAGCGTTCAGCTCCTTCCAATGGGAGCAAGAGCCTTCCTGGCAACTTCTCCCCACAGTGTAGCCACCCTGTCTCTGGCTCTGCGAAAGTTCTCAGATGAGCACTTGGCGAGACAAGAAAGGAGGAGAGAGCAGAGGACGTGAGATGAGGGGGGAGGTAGGCTCTGGGTGAGCGGGCACACATGTATGTGTGTCTATCTGTCTGTCTTGGGGAGGCCCTGAATAACAACGATACCATCATCAGTGTCCTGATACCATTATGCACCAGAAGACACATGGCAGGGCTGGTGCACTTTTTATTACTTTATTCACTTTACAGTTTTGGTTTCTACATTATAGTGTTACACTGAGACCCCATAAACTTTGTTGTTATATTGAGAACCACAGCATAATGGCTAGGTGGTTTGGATTTTGAAGCACACAGACCTGTGATCACATCCTGGTTCTTCTTACATATCTGTGATCTTGGGCAATTACTTGACCTTGTCGAGCCTCAGTTTCCTCAGCTATGAAGTGGTCATAACAATACCCACTTTTCAGGGTTGTTAACAACGATTAATGAGCAAATGTATACGAAATGTTCAGTGCAGCACGTGGTAAACATTCCGTAAGTGATAGGATCATCAAAAACATACCCTTTATTGGCACATTTCATGAGTGGTTATACAAGAAAATATTGAAAAAAGAATGTTAATTTTAGAAGAATTAAATTAAGGGCTATATTTAATCTCCAACAAAACAAACTGTAAGCAAAGCTTTGACAAAAGAAGAAAAAAAAATGCAAAGATTACCTTTGCATTTTGCAGGTACAGGTCAAACATCAATAATAAATACCACTCTGGATATTGACAGACGAGGGAAGGATGCAGAGTTTGGAGACTGAGTGAGCCTTCCATAGGTTATAGAAGTCTTCTGTCCTACCTGGGGCCTCAGGCTGATATCACTGGCACTGAACTGGCTGTTTGTTTGTGGCTGACACCCATTTTGACCGGTTGGTGCCCAAACACCCATTTTGACGGGTTGGTTAACCATTTTGAATGCCGCCCTGTGGTATGTGTGTGCACGTGGGGGAGGGTGGCAGGGGGCACATGCCTGCACTGCTCTCATCAGTTACAGCCTGGCTCCTGAGAGGTGGGGTGAGGCGCTTACCCAGGAAAGGTATCATGGGAGCAGAATCCGTGTGAATCACATCCACAAACATGGCATCGGACGGGTCCAGCCGAACCTCCTCTGGCGTGCCCTGGAAGCCTGGCTGTGCCGGGTCCAGCCCTAAGAAGGGGGAGGTGGGCAGGGAGGCTGCACTCTAAGACCACCCAGGATCTAAACCCTGTGCACACAAAATCCATGGGGATTCCCGGGCAAAGGACCCCACGCCCCAGCAGTCATCGTTTGGAGAATTGAGTCTGTAGCTCCTGGTCTGCTTGGGAGACAGGCTGGGACAGAAAGGCTGCCAGTGGGGTCGTTGCCTGTCATAGAACATCCAGAAATCCCCACTGCCTGGCGTCACGGGAGGTCGGGATAGTGCCCTTGCTCCCCTCGTCTCCCTTTTCCTTTTTTCCCTCACACACGTTCTGTTTGGCCGCTGCCCTCCAAGACTGAGCTCCCGGGCCTGGCCCAGCCCCTCCACAGTCTCCGAGCCCTGCACGGTCCATTCCCCCGCGTCTTCGGTCATGGCCTCCAGCCTGCCACTCACTTCCCCACATTCTCCCCTAATGTGACTCTCTCCCCTCCAAGACCCCCTCAAATACCACCTCTTCATGGAAAATGTAGCCTCTCCTTTCTTGGCTCATTCCCTCCTCATTGCATAGGATTCTTTTGCATTAGTTAATTCTGCTTTGGCTTTTATTTGCCTACTTAGTCGTCTGCCTCCTGCACTAGACTGTGGATTTCCTGAGGCGGGGGCCCTGCCCAGTTCGGCTTCAAAGAGAAGCAGAAAGTGGAAGGAGCAGGGCAGTCAGGACTCGGTGACCTACATCTAGTGCTGGCTCTGCTCAAGGCCACGTGCCTGTCCTCCTTGAACTTGGAAAGTAGGAATAGCAACAGTAACTCCCCTGGCAGGGTTACTGTGAAAATCCCATGAAAAGATCTAAGAGAAAGGACATTGCAAACTGAAAAATTCTGGGTAAACATGAACTATTGACCCTTTATCCTTCACCCGAAGCCTAGCCTGGTGCCCAGAGCAACAGACGCATTCATTAAACGTTGACTTGAACAGTTTGCCTGTTACATACTGATGTGGCACACCAGATGGTTGTCTCTGTCTATGTCTGTGTGTTCATTCTGCCTAGTGTTTCCTTCCTCCCTTCCTTCCTCCACTCATTCTTTACTGAGCACCTCCTACGGCAGGTCTCAGCTAGTCACTTTCATTTTCTGCCTGTCCTGGCACAGCGAAGACATTCAGTAAATATTTGTGGAACTGATGAATTGATTTTTTTCAAAAATCAGCTCACTTTTTAAAGAGCTTTGCCATACTCTAGCAATAATAACCCTGAAGTCATGAGTTTAATGTGTTAGTTATATTTTTCTTTTTTTATCAATGTATTTTTGCTTACAATCGTGTATTTTCTAGTACACATGAAAATATACGAACAATTATTTTTTAAGTCCCCTGCACCACCTAAAACCAGTTCCAGGAGGACCAGAAGGGGCGCCCTTGGCCCTGGGAAGTGCGCGGGTCTCGCCTTCCACCGCCTGCTCCCCTGGCTGGGCCGGCGTCCGCCCCCAGCCCCGGCCCGGCGCCCCTACCTGTGATCCTGCCCACGCGGCCCCCCAGCCTCCTGCCCGCCTCAGCGGCCGTGTGCGCGCCCAGGCTGTGGCCGATGAGGTGCACGTTCTCGGGGTCATAGCCCAGCTGGGTCTGCGGAGGGAAAGAGCGTCAGGTCCCAGAGCACCGGGTGGGGACGCGCCGGCCCTCGGGGAGCGGGGAGCGGGGCAGGACCCAGGCTGGAAACTCGGGAGGAACGATCCCCGGCTCCAGGCCGCCGCCTAGGACAGCGCGACCCGGCCCCCAGCTGGCCACAGTCTGCAGGTCCTGGGGTCCGGCTGGCGCGCAGGGTAAGTAAGGGTGCTGACCAGCGGCCAGCGAGTCATCTGCAGGCCGCCTTGGCCGGGACTGGCAGTGCTCTGCCGGGTCCGACACGCAGCCCACCGCGGACCTCCCTCCCCTCGTCCCCGGCAGGGGCTGGGCCAGTCCAGAACGTGGTGATGGGCCCGGCTCTGGGGTTCTCCAGACTCGACCTTCCCTGAGAGCCAAGACTCATCTGGGCTGAGAACTTCAGGGCAGCCCAGCCTGCTCTACAATTCCCAGAACAGCCTGCAAGGAAGGCTTATTTCAAAAGGGGAAACTGAGGCTTGAAGAGGTTAGTCTGCCTCAGGCCCCACAGCTAGGGATCTTCAGGACATCCCCAGAGGGAGGAAGTTTGCAGCTTCATGTAGCAAAGGCCCTTCTTGGGCTCCCGGCTTTCAGGCTCTGCCTCTACCCATGGGTCCCCAGGCTGCCCCTGGGTGCCACGGGGTGCTGGCCTGCCCCTCTCCCTGCCCCCGACCCACAGGATGTGGCCCAGGCAGGGGTTTACCGAAAGCCCTTGTATTAAGAAAGCGATCTCGGCTCCCACGACCCACGTGTTGTGGACGGCTTGGGTGTATCTCGTCCGGGCCCCGCGCTTCCAGTCAACACACACGCAGTTCACCTTCTACACTTTAATCATTTTCTGGGAAAGACAAACATGAGGGAGAAACCAGTTTATTAACAGCCAGGGGTGGCACACTCCAGAGATAGGAATTTACAACCTTCAAGCCTCTAGCTTGTGTCAGAGCTTTAATATTCCTCACACTCGTCCTGATCCGCACCACAGTGCTGTGAACTGGGTATAGTTACTCCCACTTAGCAGATGTGGAAACTGAGGCCCGGAACAGACTGACTTGTCTGAGGTTTTACAGATGGTCATTGACACAACCAGGTCAGAAAGATAACTTACGAGGTCAGGGGTTAGCAAAATACTACCTGAGTGCCAAATCCACTCGGGTAGTAGTTTGCTAACTGCTTTTATGAAGTTTTATTGCAAGCGGCCACACCCATTTGTTTACATATTGTTCATCTCTGCCTCATAGCTACAACAGAATCCATATGAGCTGAAACCATATGACCCACAAATGCTACAATATTTATCACCTGCTCTTCTACAGGAAAGTTTGCAGACCCTTATACGAGATAGTTGAAGCCACAGAGAGGCTGCTTTTATGTTCCCCAAAATGCTTTGATGGGAGATATAAAGTATTGAGGGACAAGTTTAATAAGATGAAATTTAGACCGAGGTAGGAGACAACTCTCCCGGATACATGCATCTTTTGTATCATGCAGTGTGACCCGAGCACAGATACTGGTCCCTTGGGGGGGGTGGGGGGAAGAAAGATCAGAAAGGGCTACACTATATCCTTTGTTCATTTGGGGAGGTCCTGGACTGCATTTTGAAGTTGGGAGTGGTTGGCTGGGGGTCAAGGCATCATGGTGGACCACATACCCTCGGCTCTCCAATTTCCAGGTCCGCATAGCCTCCCTCTGGAACTCAGGAGGCACGTGGGAAACCCCAGACCAAGAGGAACAAAGAGCGCTCGGGCAGAAGCTGCTCAAGGTCTTATCCCAGTGCAGCTTAAGCCTCTAAGAGCCGTGCCATGGGCACCTCCTACAGGCTAAAGCTGTAGACACACGGGATTGTGGTGTCTTGTGGACAGAAGACCTCATTTCGCATTCCACCTCTGGATTCAACTTTGGGCGAGTACTGAACTTTTCTTTGCCTTAATTTCTTCATCTATAAAATGAGAACCATACTGTGCCTGCCTCACAGCGTGGCTGAGAGGGTTAAACGGGACAAGGACTGTGGAATGATTAGCGCAATGCCAGACTCACAGTAAGTGCTCAGGAAATGGATGGTATGAGTAATAATTCATTACTAATATTCATGATCACTATAGAGCTGCACTGTCCAATACTGTGGCCACGAGCCACATGTGGCTCTTTACAATTAATTAAAATGAAATAAAATTTTAAATTCAGTTCTTTGGTCACGCTAGCCACAAGTCAAGTGCTCAGTAAGCACAGGTGGCCAGTGGCTCCTGATTCGGGTAGTGCAGATATAGAACACTTCCATCGTCACAGAAAATGCTATTGGAGAGTAGTGTTGCGGGGGGTAAAGTATTTTTTATGTCATACAAGGGTTTTATATAAACCATCAGAGACAAACGCCAGGTAATTTGCTGTTGTCTCCACCTCTGGGACTTTCTGATTGGACTCTGGATCTTTTCAGCCTCATAAGGAGATGTTTGGCTAGAGGTTCGTGGGTTGGGAGACCTTGACATTGGGTGCCCATGAGAACCCGAGTTTTCCTCAGCGGTTTTAGGATGGACCCATCTCTCCTGGGAGGTTATCCTTTCCCAGCTTCAGGGGATGCAGCGTTTGACTCCGTGTGCTGGGCGCTGCTCTCACCAGGTGAGGAGGGTGAGTGCCTACCTTGCACAGGTCAATTATCCAGTTCTCCTCCCCCTTGTCTAGGAAGCCGTGGATGATGAAACGTGTCTTGCGGTCCAGTTGGAAGTTGGAAGCCTCGATGGTGGCTAGGTCAGTGACATTGATCCTCTGGTTAAATTAGAAAAGATGAACTTGAATGTTGGCCTTTCCAAGCCACGTACCCATTAGAGCCCGTTCCCGTAAGACCAAGGTGACAGATTCAACTCCCGAGACGTTGGGTGAGGCTAGAACAGGAGTTCCTGACTTAGGGTTGGAGGACAGAACTCAGAACGTCCAAGTTTAGTGATTTTTCTATACTGAAATATAGCGTTTTTGTTAATTGTGAAATTGAGCAACAAACATAGTAGACTTAGCAATACTCTGTCACCAATAGAGGTGGCAGATATTTTCATTTTATATTACAGTTGTTACAGATATTTAAAAATATCATTTGTACTCATTACTATTTAAAATTACAGAAGTTATTAGACCAACCCCTAGGCCTTGTTATTTAGTGAGATAATAAAGCAGCACACATATTACTACAACCCATATTTATCTTTTTAAATGTACTGATAACTGTTTTCCAATATAATTAGTGTCCTTTGTAATCCAATGTTTTTTATTTTATGCATTTAAAGCCCTTCCTGCTCCACTGAGGTGCATCTCCCCTCATGCCTGATGCTCCTGGCCCAGGGGTTCCTCAGCTTTTCTGTGCCAGGACCTCTTTGGCCATCTGGGGAAGTCTATGAGACCCTTCTCAGGATTTTTTTTTTTTGCATAAAATATATTTTATTTAAAAAAATTATCTTTTTAAATGGGGACTCTGGGTGTATAGTTTGTCACCTAGAATCCCACAGTAGGTGACCTCGGGGACCTATAGACAGGCACCCTGCTCTCTCAAACTTGGTTTGGGGTCAGAGCTGTGAGCTACTTGAGTTCTGAGCAAGTTCTTCCTGTTCACTTCTGAGCACCTGGAGGAAGCCTGCTGGCCTCCACCTGGCAGGACTTCTGGGAACTGAAGATTGCTCCAAGGGTCCCCAAATTTCTCCTTTGTCGTTAAATGTCCCCTGTTCCCCTTCTAGCTCCTGAGGAAGGATTTACATCCCCCGATCCCTACCCTCTGAGGGGCTACGGTCCCTCCACTGCCTGGTTCGGAAAGAAGACAGACCCTCTCAGGGATACATAGGTCTGGGTTTCTCCATAAGAGCTGCTTACACCCCCTTCCTCCCCAAACAGGGTTCTAATCCCGGGAAGCCCTGCAGTTCTGTGCACAAGTGTGTTAATGTGTCAGTTTCCGGGTTGGGCGTCCATAGATTTCATCAGATACTCGAAGGGATTTATGATCACGAGAGCTAAGATGGCTCTAAGTCTAACACTGGTGAGGGAGCATCATGAGAAAAGTTCCAAGGCAGTGAATTATTCCTCAGACAACCATGTGAAGGCTCCAGTGTGGGCGCCCAAATCCCCCACCATGCGGTCATTCTATGCCCCTCTTACTTGGTAGTTATTTGGATTCTCATTTGTATACAGAAGAAAGTGGGCGTCAATGTCCTTGGGAGACCAGGGAAATAACTTTAAAGGCCGCTGAAGGATCCTGGTCCATGGTTTTTCATCGGAAAAGCAGCCAAAAGGTTTATAGCAGATCTCCTTTCCTGGGGCAGGAAGAGGAACAAACAGGACACTTGTGAGGTTCTTAGAAGGAGCAATGTCATCTCAGCTACTCGGGAGGACTCTTCAGGGTACAGCTCAGAGCTGGCGAAGGCCAATGCTCATCTTTATCTTTGCTGTCAGTGTTCCTCAGACTTCTGTGGTGATAAGTACCACCTGGGGGCTGAGGGTGAATGAGCATATAGACACTCCCAGGCCCCTCCCTCAGAGATTCTGATTCAGAGGGTCTGGGGTGGGGCCCGAGAAACAGCATATTTAATAAGTGCCCCTCTTCATCAGGCAAGTTGGGGAATCACTGAGAATTCCTGGGAACCTTCAGCCTTAAAACTACCTCTTGCAGGAAACTCCCAGATGGCCCTTTACACCCACTCATCAACCATCAGGTATTTATCAAGTGTCTACGAATGTCGTAGCACAGAGATGCTACTCGATGAGTCTTGAGGTCTCTCTTACATCCAGCACAGGCCGTGCACACAGTAGGCATTCCTGGGCATCTGTCCAGTCCACATGTCTTCCTGTCATCCTTCTATGCACCTTTGATTTTTCCAAATTATTCTCTGCCATTTCAGATTTCCCTGTTGTTCTTTGAAAAGGTAAATGTCTTAAGAACAGGGAGAATTTATTTTTGCATCATACTATGTATAGTAGGGGCTCAGTACATGCAATTGATGACTTAAATAACCCCATCTAAATCTGAGGGTCCTTTCTCTAGTCCATGACATATTTTCACAATTATGTCACCCCCAGTATAACCAGGGGTGACATAATTTCAAATCCAGAGGATTACAATGGATTTTCCCTCTTAGGCTTCCTCAACTGATGGAGCCAAATATTGGTCATTCATTCAAGAACTGGTGATAGTTAATACTTGTTGTTTACTATGTGCCAGATACCACACTAGTGTTTTACCAGTATTGGCCTGTTTAGCCTCCAAACAGCCCATGAGGAAGGAATGAATATTACCTCTATTTGACAGAAGAAGAGCCCAAGGCACAGAGACGAAAAGTCAGCTACCCAAGGTCACAGCTGGTGGTGGAGCCACGATTTGAACCTGAGAAGCTTAACTGGGAATAAAAGTAGGAACTGGGGAGCCATAGAGACAAATCAGATCGAAACCCGGCCCTGAAAGAGAGGAAATCTAACTGGGAAGAAACAATGACAGCGTTGAGTTCATTCTGGGAAGAGGGAACAGTCCCACAGGAAAGGCCACAGGAGGCTAAAGCAACCTTGGCTTCAGATGGTAAGCGCAGGGGCTTCGATGCCAGGTTAAGACGCCTGGGCGTTAGGTGGGTAGTGGGGAAGTGCTGGGGTGCTGAGCCGGTGAGTGGGGCGGGAGCCAAGTGTAAGTGGCTCAGAGGCGGGGGAGCCTGGGGGCAGGGCTGTGGGCCTGGAGAGCGGAGAGGCGTTCTGACCTGATGGCAGAGGAGGTTAAGGAAGAGGTGGGGAGATGGGGCTAGGGGGTGGTGTCCAAGCCTGGTGTGGGACAAGTGAGTCTGAGGCAGGGTGGGAGGCCCTGGTGGAGCTGCCTGGAGCTTGGGAGGACTGGGGCTGTGCTGGTGGAGACCGGACAAGGGGGCAGTCCTGAGGAACAGAAGGATGAGGAGGGCACCTGGAGTGACCTTTGGGAATGCCCATGTCTGGGGCAGGAGGAAGCAGCAGATCAGCGAAGGAGACCAAGAGGGGTTGGAAAGGCCTGTGGAGCAGCCAGACCCCACCTGGGCTCTCCTGTGAGGGGCCGGGTCTAGCTGCAAGGCCGGGATGGAATTCCAGAAAGGCAAGAGGGGGCTGGGGACAAGCCGAGGAGACAAGGGGGAAGCGTCTGGATGCAGAAGAAAGCCCTCGCAGGGACTGGAGGAGACCGTGCCTGCTCTTGGGGAGACTGTGCTCAGCAGGGTTTGGGGGCCCGAGCCAGGCAGTGAGGGGTTCTGACTGATGGGAGAGGAGGTGAGAAGACCCCGCAGCATGGGAAAGAGAGCACCTGTGAGGTACACCTGCGAGGTACACTTGTGAGGAGGTGGGGGGATGGGAATAAGCAGATTCAGGCTCAAGAGGGCTTTGGTAACAAGGGAGGTTTCAGGACAAGTAGAACGTGGGTGTCTGCATATCCTCTGGGCAGGAGGCCGGGCAGGACAGGAGTTCACAGGGGGACACGTCCACAAGATTTTAGTCTGCAGACGTGCACTTGTCCATGCCCAGGGCCTGAGGGTATTGGGGGCCTGACAAGCACGTCCCACTCTCCACCTGGCCCAGCTGCCTGCCACCTCCACCGCCTGCTCCAGCCACTGGAGCCTTTGCAGGAGGACGGGAACCAAGCTGGACAATGCTGGGATCATCCTTGTTGAGCACGGTGCCCTGCCTTTACCCCAGAGTCATCACTCCCCGACTGGTAGCGATTGCTGTTTCGTGCAATAATGATAATGCTATTAATTAGGAAGATGATGCCTCCGTCCTTCTCACCCAAAGGCCAGCCCAGGCACGGTCACCAAAGGGATGGTGACAGCATCCTCACCTCTGACTGTGGCCAGCAGGAGAAGGCCGATGGTCCAAGAGGGCAGCATCTTCGAGGATAAAGACAGAGACACGCACGGACACCAGATGCACAGGCACGAGGCTGGAGGACAGGGCAGGCAGCCTTCAGCACACACGGGGCCCTCCCTCGAGGTGGGGACCCTGAGGCTGAGGGCTCCCTGCACACAGGGAGTTGGGCAGCGCCTCTCTCGGACCCTGGACTCAGGGTCTTCCCACTGCTGTGCTCCCCTGTTCCGGGCCACGTCCCCCTGGCAGCCCTACCCCTACCCGGCTCCCTGCCCGCGTGGGGCTGTGACTTACTGTGTGGCCCCAGAGCTTCCACCCGTAGCCCAGCAGTTGGCCATGGCCTTTTATAACCAGACTTTATCCTTTGGATTCCTCAGAAAAGGATGGGGGTGGGGGATAGATAGGGCTCTGTACAAGCCAGATTTGAACCTAGGTTATCATAAATACATAAAGCCAGCTCAGATGGGGAGCAGGACTGTTTATGAGATTTGAAGAAAGGGAAACTGACTTTATGGGATGGCAAAGGGCTCTGTTAATCTGAATTTGCAGGTACAGTTGCCAAAAGATAGTGTTCCCCAAGTGATAACAGGGAAACTCCAAGCTGTAGTGCCACCCACTCAAATCCTCTTGGAAACAGGAACCACAAACTCATCTCATTGCCCTGCAGACACTGGCAGAGCCGTGCAGGAGTGGGCAGTCCGAAGCAGATGCTTCTGTGGAAGCATCTGTTTATGAAGACAGCCCTTGGTTACTTTGGGGGTGAAGTGGGTGGAGAGCATCCTTCCAAAGAAGCTGGACAGAGTTGTAAAAACCGTGCTGGTGGAGGCACTCAAAAGAGTGAAATAAACACTGTTCAGATACCGCTTTGTTTGGAAACAATATAGTTTATGACCCAGGGATAAGAAAGATGGAAGTGTTTGCTTTCCTTCAGGGCTGAGGGGTGAAAGCCAGGTGCTGCCCAGCTGTTTTTAAAATTGACATATGATTTAGATGCTCCAAAGTGTGTAAATCTTAAGTTTAAAAGTTGAGTACAGTTTAATGAGTTTTGACAAATGTATACTCCTGTGTATACGCCCCAGATCGAAAAACATTTCCAGCAGCCAGAAGTGTCTCTCGTGGTCCCTCTACCACCACCCCCATAACCATGCTCCGACTTCTATCACCATAGATTAGTTTGGTCTCTTCTGGGATTGCATATAAGTGGAATTATACAGTATGTGCTGGTTAGAGTCTTGCTTCTTCCACACAACACGGTTTTGAGATTCATCCATGTTGTTCCATGTATCAGTAGTTGGTTCCCTTTTATTGCTGTGTTATATGGTACATTTCTGTGTGAATCTATCACAGTTGGTGTATCCATTCTGCCTTGGTGGACACGTGGGTTCTTTCTAGTTTGGGACTGTTATGGACGATGCTGCTGGGAACTTTCTAGTCTAGTACGTGTCTTTTGTTAGACTTGCACTCATTTCTCTCAGGTTTGTCCCCAGAGGTAGCATTGCCGGGTCCTGGGGTGTGTGCGTGCTTAGCTCTAGGAGCTGCTGCCAAACACTTTCCCACAGCGACTGCACCTGCATGACCTCCCGTCGGCAGCTGGGTGAGAGTTCCAGTTGCTCCATATTCTACTCCTGCCCTTCAATCAATCCCAGAAGCACTAAGGTTGCCAGCAATTTCCAGAGGGTTTCAAGTGTAGAAAATGGCTTCTTTTTTTGTGAACTTCCCTTCTGAGAACTCTGAGGCTGGAGGTGAGCAGGGTGGTGCTGAGGGAAGCCCAGGAGTGAACTTCCTTATCTCAAGTGGGCTTAAGAAAAGTCAAGGTTTGTGGAACTGGTAAAGTGATGATGAACCTGAGTGGGGTCACCTCTGCCTCAGTGACCCCAAAGCCCAATGTTGCCATCCCACAGCTCCTGGAGGTGTCCTGCAGCGGAGGAAGGAGGTTAGTCCGAGGCCTGACACTCATGCCCATCAAGGACCCTACTGAGGAGCCTGGAATGGCAGTATTAGGCTGAATGGAAGCCCTGGACCCATGACATGGGGCCAGTGGCTGCCCTCCACTCTCGGGAAAACATACAAACTCCTCACCAGGGTGCAGTGTTACCTGGACCATGCCTCTCTCCCCTCCCTCACCTTGAGTCTCGCTCATTGAACTCCAGGCACACGGGCTGTGTGTAGTCTCTTGAAAGTGCCCATCTTGGAGTCTTTGCATATTCTGTTTATTCTTCCTGGAACACACTGCCCTCAGTCTTTCCCTGCCTAAATTGAAGTTATCGCTCAGGGCTCAGCTTAAATGTGACATCTTCAAAGAAGCCTTCTCCAGTGCCCGTGGAGAAACCAGACCTTCCTTTACATCTCTTATCACGTTCCTTATTTTTTCTTCCACGGAATGTATCCCGATCGGTAATTATATTTCAGTGATTATTTGTTTAGACTTTGCTTTGGTGGCAGGGTCAAGGTCTGTAGAATCATTTATGTGTCACCAGAGCTTAGGACAGCGCCTGACAGGTACTAGGTGATCAATAAACATTTGCTGGATGAAAGGATGCGACATTGGAAGCTAATGGTGAGCTGGATAACGTCCAGATCTCTGCTGCCTTCTCCTCCCTGCTCTGTGCCCTGGAAGCTGTCTCTATGGACGGCCTCCCTGCACTACTTGCCCTTGGCCTTCTGGTTGGGTTCGGTCAATGGGAAGGAGGTGGGAGGAGGGAGAGGTTGGGGTATTTCTTCCCCAGGCTCCCTCCCTTCTGTGCTGTGGTCGGGTGATGGCTGCACTTCTCTCCTGACAGCTGCAGCGCCTCCCCTGGCCCCAGCTCCTTCCAGACTCTCATGACAGGCTTCCTCCCTCCAAGCTTCAGATTCCAGGGAAGTTAGAGCTCCCAGCTGCTGCTACATCCCTGATGATTTAGTACCCCTAGTGGATTCCCTTAACCCTGTCCATAGTTCTGTAAACAGTTCCTTGGATAAGCCCTCGGACTGGGCCATCTTTTGTCACTGGGGCCCCAGCAGGTGCATCTAGCCACTGGACATCCCCTGAGAGAGGTTGGTCACAGTGGTTCAGAGGCCTGTGGTCCATCTTGTGGGTTAGCTGGGCCTTGGGCACCACCCTTTCCTGACTCTATATTCCTAATGAGGACATTTCCATCCTCGTTAGGAAAGGGTTTGGATTGTGTAGTTGTTTGGTTTCACCACCCATACTAATAGCAGCCAAGCCTTTCTGTGACTTGTCATTTTTGACAAAGATTTAGTAAGACACTTTCAGATAATCTGTGGTTCCCATTGTCTGTGCTCTCCTGGTTCCAGCTACAGACTGGTCAAGGAATCTGGGAAAACTCCTCACCTGAGTGGCCAGTGGTGTTTCATCTGGTCAACAGTCACCTGGGAGGGCAGAGCTGGAAAGAAAGGGGAGGGTTATAGTTAATTTAGGCAAGAAGCGAGTCTCGTTATTTCCAGGTCACCAGGCTCTGTTCTAAATGCCAAGGGCAGGTGGTGGTCACCCCTGTCCTCAAGGGACCCACTGAGGCAGATTTGCTCAATATGAGGAAAAACTTTCTAAAGGTTAGAGTCACTGGGAAGTAGGATAGGCCTTTGCTGGCGGGGCATGACCCCTGCCTTACTTGGATGACATTGTGACTGAGTAGACATGGACAGAAGCCAAGCATCAGGTGAGGGGTGACTTAAGTGATGCACTTCTAAGGTCGTTTTCAAATCTGGGATCCCACAGGAAATTCTGGAAACTGCAACCTAGAGAAAGGACTCACCTTTCAATTCAAGCAAGAGTCACCCTGCAGGAGCACAGCATCCAAACCCCTTGTTCAAAGTGGATGAGGAATCATCCAAGAGGTGACAATACCGAAGATAATGAGAAAGAAGCGGAACAAACACATCTCGGGGATACAGTCTCCGGAAGAGGTGTTGAGGCCGTGAGAGAGAGCTGAGTATCAGAAGAGAAATAGGTGGTGTTAGTTCAAAAGGTGTCTTGAGAGAAAATGGCAGCGATCAAATCGTAGCTCCTAGAGCGCCTTTTTTTTTTTTTTTTTTTTTTATTTATTTATTTTTAGCTGTGTTGGGTCTTCGTTTCTGTGCCAGGGCTTTCTCCAGTTGCGGCAAGTGGGGGCCACTCTTCATCGCGGTGCGCGGGCCTCTCACTGTCGCGGCCTCTCTTGCTGCAGAGCACAGGCTCCAGATGCGCAGGCTCAGTAGTTGTGGCTCACGGGCCTAGTTGCTCCGTGGCATGTGGGATCTTCCCAGACCAGGGCTCGAACCCGTGTCCCCTGCATTGGCAGGCAGATTCTCAACCACTGCACCACCAGGGAAGCCCTAGAGCGCCTTTTTAATTCCCATTCTACAGCCAAGGCAACAGAGGCCCTGAAAGCAAGGGGGTTAGTTGGGGTGAATGGAGGAGGAGGCCTTGATTTTAGGCACTGCCTCCTACTGTGCTGCTGCTCTCTCCTTCTGAAGGCCTCAGTTTGCCGCCCTGTAAATGGGGGGAATCTCAGTGGATTTAGGAACACTGTTCCTGCACCAAGCTGCCCCCCACGGGGCTGGGCACCCCTGCCACAGTCACCAGTGGTTGGGGGCAGACCCACTGGGTGCTCTCAAGCAGTCCCAAGCCTGCCTGGTCTCTGTGACAGATGACCCAAGGCAGGGCCCCAGGCCGCCTCCTAGTTGGCTGCCCATGGCAGGGCCAGCTTAGCTCCTCCTTCCTCTCTGGGGACCTGGGGTTCTGAGGTCCTGCCAGCTGTCTGCCCTGGGAGGTAAGGGAAGTCCAGCACCTGTGGGAAAAGTCATTCACTGGCCACGTGGAGGCAAGTGGCAGGGTCAGAGCCTGGGGAGACCTGCCAGCTGGCGCAGCCGCTGCCCGGGGGAGGGGGAGGCTTGGGTTCTCCTTCTCCTGCACCCTGAGGCCTATCAAGACCTGTTCATTCCTTGCCTTCATCACCTCTTTTATCTGTTCCCTCCCCTCCCCTCTCCCTGCCCTTGCCCTCGAGGGGCTGGCATCACCTCTCTCTAGGGCACCGCCTCAGCCTCCCCCAGAGTCTCCCCCCAGCTCTAATCCTGTGGGTGGCTCCTTGACACCCTCAGATGCGTGTTCCACATGTTTGTTCACGCTTTCGTGTTCATTTTTATGCGGCCAGAGCGTGCTGGATGCTCTTCCAACCGTGAGGGTGTAACAGGGACCAGAGCATCCTGCTGCCCTGCCCTCATGGAACTGATGGTCCCTTGGGGCACAGACACTGATTGCCTAAAAGAAATACAGTTTCAACTGATTGAACAAGCTAACAAGGAAAAGCACGCTGATGAGGGCTTGTACCAGGGCTACGTAATTTGGGCTTTAACTAAAGAGAATAGTTTGCGGGTGTCCGGTGGAGAGGGATCCAATTTAAGTGGAGTCCAAGCTCCTAAGCCAGACAGGCAAGGTTGGCCACTGTTATAGGTTGGGTTGTGTTCTTCGCAAAAAGATATGATGGAGTCCTAAACCCTAGGACTTCAGAACATGACCTTTTGGAGTTAGGGTTTTTACAGAGGTAAAATGAGGCCATTAGAGTGGGGCCTGATCCAGCAGGACTGGTATCCTGATAAAAAGGGGAACTTTGGATACAGAGACATGCACAGAGGGAGAAGGCCATGTGAACATGAACGAAGAGATTTGGGTGATACGTCTACAAGCCAAGAAATGGCAAAGATCACCAGCAACCACCAAAAGGAGAGAGGCATGGACAGGGTCTCCCTCACAGCCGCCAAAAGGACCCGAACCTGGGACAGCTCGGTCCTGGACTTTCCAGCCTCCAAAATTGTAAGATCGTAAGTTTCTATTGTGTAAGCCACGCTGTATGTGGTACTTTGTTATGGCAGCCCGAGAAAATTAACATGGCCACCACGTGGCCTCGCCCAGCTTCATTTCTGCTCTTCCTTGATGCCTTCCCACCCTACAACTGCTTAGATGGAGGGACACACAGAATAAACCTGTTCTTTTCCTCTCCTGAGCTTTTGCACCTGTGGGTCCCGCTGCCAGGGATGTCGGCTGTATCTCCCCACTGAGGAACCCCTGAGGTCCCCGCTCCCACCCCCGAGGCTCATTCCTCCCCCACCCCTCCCTGCTCCTCTCTGGCCACATTTGCTCCTCCGTTCCGGGTCCCAAAGCCAACTCTCTGCTCTCAAAGCCTGTGACACTGGACATGTCTTCCACATTTTCAGTCCCAGACTGTACTCTCCAAGGTTTCTCAGACCTGAGTAAATAGAAGGACGCCATGCTCACTAAAAATTTTCTCCCGCCCCCTGGACTTTCCCATTAACATCATTTCATTGCACATCAATTTAGGAAACAAAACTCTTACTGCAAATTACCACAGCAAAGTGAAAACCTTGTCTCTGTAACTGAGTAAAAAAAAATAGATTATCATCTAGGTGAAAACACAAAATTAATAAATTCCCTTGGAGAATAAGGAATAAGTTCACCTGGAGCCCTGGGATGAGAAGACTCGTCTGTAGAGGATTCAGGAAATACTGTTTCCTGGGGGAGCTTCACCCAGCTGCACGGGGAGAAGTACCTGAGGGCTTTTTAAAAAGGCCTGGGGGCTTCCCTGGTGGCGTAGTGGTTGAGAATCTGCCTGCCAATGCAGGGGACACGGGTTCGAGCCCCAGTCTGGGAAGATCCCACATGCCGCAGAGCAACTAGGCCCGTGAGCCACAACTACTGAGCCTGCGCGTCTGGAGCTTGTGCTCCGCAACATGAGAGGCCGCAACAGTGAGAGGCCCGCGCACCGCGATGAAGAGTGGCCCCCTCTTGCCACAACTAGAGAAAGCCCTCGCACAGAAACGAAGACCCAACACAGCCAAAAATAAATAAATAAGTAAAAATTAAAAAAAAAAAAAAAAAAAAGGCCTGTACATGGGATTGTTCTTGAATTGGTCAGGGTGGGGCCTGGGACAAGCCGCCCCCCATCTTTTTTTTAAGCTCCCAGGTGATCTGGTTTGCAGGCTGGTTGGTGCACCCTTGGCACTCCTGGAGCTGCCTCAGCTAGTCCCTGAGTCCTTGGATGCCCAGCTTCCTGCACCTTGGGGTGAGCATGCAGGGCCTGAGCTGGGTGGGTCTGAAGCCCATCCTAACAAGCACTGCTTTGTGTGCCTGCTGCCTTCTGGTAGCTTTGAGTCTGGGGTCAGACTGTGGCCATACTCCCTAAGGTGCCTCCCTCATCTTACAGCTCCCTGACTTAAGGATGGAGCCTTCCGTTCCATTTTACAGATAAGAAAGCTGAGACCCAGAGAGGTGGAAAGTCCTTGCCCAAGGTCACCAGGCTTGACTAGAGCCCTGACTGCTGGCTCAGTGCCTTTTCCTATTACTTCCAACCAGACTGAATGTCCCCCCTGAGCTTTATGTTAACAAACTGACTATGAATGGGGTGTATTTTCATCGCTCCAAAGGCCATATTCATATGCATTCTGAAAAATCAACCACCTCTGTTATTTAAAAAACAAAAAAGAACAAAGTCTGATCAAGCTGGCCCCATGCAGCTGCTGAAATCTGGATTTCAGATCTGACAGGGCCACATAGACACTGCAAGTGTCCCCCAGAGTAACCACGGAGAGCCCTAAACTCCCCATCCATCTCCCAGGCGGTGCGTTAAGGTCAAGGATGTGTGGGGCTGAGCTTGGACTCCCCAGTGGAGACAGGAAGTGTAGGCTCCCTAGCCACACTGATAAGTAGCCAAGGTGTTATGATGTGATTTCTTCTGTGCTACGATTCCTACTTACCTTGTGTGAAACATATAGGATTTAAGCTACTTAAATAGTTCAAAATAGAGTCACAGTGGCCAATGTGAACTTCCATATTAGTTGTCTTGGAACATCCGCTGTAGGACTGCGAGTGTCTTAGAGTGAGTGGTACCTTAGATAAGAAACTTGATGGGCAACGTATGTCACTGGAACTGAAGGAGCAACTGATAGAGACAAGGTACCCTGGGTGTAACTGTTACACCTACTGACCCACTCCTTGAAAAGAGACCCTGAGCCCAGCGATAGAAGGCTCTCTGCTGGAGGACCCCATCCCAAGGTGCCGAGCTCTTGCAGGTGGTCGCTGAGCGACACCCTGTCAGAGCAGGGGCGACTTCCCACTCATGCTTGTCTGGAGACCTGTGGCAGGACCAGGACCTCCGCTCGTGCCGAGGTGCCTCCTTCCCCACTTGGGGTGGTTCCTTTACCACCTTTCCTATTTTCCCTACTCTGACTAAGCTTTGTGTGCTGTTTGTGTGCAATAAACCAAGTGATTCATGAATTGAATATTGGCTACATTTCGTGTATCTCCAGCCCCGTGATTCTTACCTGGCTTTACCGCTGGGCCCTGCGACACACACGAGGTCAATGGCGGTGATCGTGGAGCCTACTGTTCCCTGCCTTCCTGGGAATTTTCTCAAGATGTATACCTGATAAAAGGACCTATGCCCATTCTAGGAAAGGGACTCGGGAGGAGCGAGCAGGAGGCTGGCCCTGCTCTGGCTCGGGTCTCCATCAGCTGCCTTCCGTGTCCCTGGAACATATGGTTACCGGTGCACCTGCTGGCAAACCCAAGGTCACCCAGGTCACCCGAGGCTCAGGGCAGAGCCCCCGCTGTGTGCTTATGGTGTGCCCAGCAGATTAGGGGAGCCTCGGCAACTGGCTTCTTCTGCCTGCAGTCTTTTTTCAGCTTCCTTCTTGTTTTAAAATCCTTTTCTCCAAGTTATTGGCTGTATCTGTTAGTCTGGGGAGCAGGTGAGACAGGCCATCCTTGAGCAGGAAGGGCCCTCTCAACATGGCCGACCAGTGTCGCCCCCCCCCCCCGCCCCCATTATACCTGGTTCCACTCGCCACCCTCATACGCCTCATCACTTCTTGCCTAGATGTCTGTGGGGGCCTCCTCCTCCTTGCTGGCCTCCCAGCCTGCAGTCTCATGGCTCGTCTTCCTGCAAGCCTGGGCCTAGTTCCCACGGCTCTTTGGAGCCTTCCCCATCTTACTCCTCCCTCTTCTGGGCCCCCCTGTCCTGGCATATACCTTGCTTTTTGCACCTAGTGAGCAGCATGGCGGTGTTTATTTAGGTGCCGGCCCCCTACCGCCGTGCACGCCCCGGGCACCGAATGGAAGTCCGCTTCCCTCTCACTCCAGTGCCTGGCGCAGAGGTGGTGTTTGGGAGTGTCTGCAGGAGCTCCATCCCGTTGATTGGATGTGCTGCCTTGCCCGGGGCGCGGGTTCATGGCCAGCGCTGGGTCTCTCCTGCTCGGTGCGCCCCACCCCCTCCTCATCACCACGGTTTGCTGAGCGCCCACCCCGTGCCCTTGACTGTGAAGCCTTTACTACAGTCGCTTGGGGAATCCTCGCCACACCCTCTGCTTTCAAGGAACACTCTGGAGCCCACTCGCACTCAGGTTTGAAGCTCAGTAATAGCTTGACGTGCCACTGGGGCTTAGGAACTGCCATGGTGGGTGGGTGACCAAGAGGGGAGACACTCAGGGAAGGCAGTGCACTTCCTGGTCCCGTACAACCCCCTGGGGATGATCACGGGACAGGCTGGGCCACCTTGAAGACTCTCCCCAGGTACGGAACACCTGTGTGGGCGGGGCCACGGTGAGGTCTGCTTGGCTGAGTCTCCCCGCCCCCGCAAAGACAGAAAAGTCCCCCTTCAGCCGGGCCTGCATTGGGCACCCCCTGGACCCCTCCTCAGCGCCCGGTCCTGCCTGGGATGGTGCTTGCCCGGCAGGCAGAGAGAGGGCTCTGAGGCAGCCCCGTCCCGGGGCCAGGGGGCGCTGGAAGTCTGTCTGTGCTCTGCAAATGTGCCCACCACAGCCTCTGGGTGCTGGAGCCCCTTAACCTCACCAAGAGCCAGAGCCCCCAAGTGGTCCCATCACCACACAATTTACCATCACAAAGGGGCCACGTCCTGGCAGGGCCTTCCATGATCTCAAGGTGATGGCAGAGTCAGGGAGGGGCCCTGGAACCAGAGTCAGGGGCCTGACCCTCCGCCCCGATGGGGCACGTCCGCTCTGTGTGCTGAAAGAGCGAGCCCGCACGCCTCTGTTTCCTCACCTGCAGGATGAGGGGCAGCGCTAAAGGCTCTGCCGAGGCCCCAGCTCCACTCTCTAGTGCTGCTGTCTGTCGCCACCCCTCGGGTGAGGAGAAGACAGTGGGCACGAGGACCAGGGAAACTGTGGGGAGAGGGGGGTGGTAACTGGAGGTCAAGGGCAGGAAACCCAAATACACGGAAATGGGCAGGGCATTTTAAAATAGTCAATTCCCAAATGTCCCAGCGGGGGCAGCTGACACCAGCGACAGATGCTGTGAGCAGATAAATGCATGTACGGACTTTATTAGTGTTACACGGCGGCTGCATCGCGCCCGGAGTTTAACAGGGCATGAGACTGAGCAGGACGTCTTCTCTCACGGTGTCTTTGCTACAGAAACTGTATCTGTGGAGAGAAAGGAATCTTTTTAAGTGCTGGGCGTTCTTACCTGGCAAAGGTAACAGCTGATTTACAATTCAAAACGATGAGGGCTGCCCTAGGGTGGTGGCTTCAATAAGTTCCTGGAGGGCTGATTGCCTGGGTTGCTTCCAGGGGGAGGGGCTGGCTGGACCCTAGGACGAGGTCAGGGGTTGTTCAGAAGTGGTCCCTGGTCTCTGGGTCCTCTGGCAGCCAGGACAGTGGGCACCTTGGGGCAGCGACTGGACCTCTCATGGCTCTCCTTCTCCACAGTACATGTGGGCCCCCCATAAACCCAGCAGAGGGGTCTACAGATGGGCTCACTCTTGCCTCAGCCATTCTGGGGACCCGATTCCACCTACAGCAGCTCAAGAAAACACAGCAGCTACAGTAGATGGAGCTCTCGGGGGCTGTCGGCACCCACACTCACTGATCCACTCACGCAGTGCGCACTTCATCCTCACCACACAAGTGTGAGGAGGTATTGTTACGAGTCCTACATCACAGGAGAGGAAACTGAGGCACAGAGGGCTCTCAGTTAATACGTAGAAGAACCAAGATGCAAGCACAGGGCCTGGCTCTCCCCTTGGGCTGCCTGCCCCCTCCTGCCTTCCAGCCATGATACGGGGCTGGTTACTCGAGTCTCAGGGATGGAGTCTTTATTTGTAGAAGAGGGCTTACCTCCCTCCCATGACTGGTGAGAATCCGATGTCAACAATGTAGCATCTCATGACAATAAATATAAAAAAGCTTTATAATTAATTTAAAAACAATGCAGATGTAAGTGGTATGGTTACAGCTCTTCCAGGAAACATGGGATTCTCTCACCACCTGTGAGCTCTGAAGCTTCGTCCTCTCTCCTCACCTTCACTGGCCCCTCCCCACTTTCTCTTTGTATCTCATTTGTCCTTCCTGGAAGCCCTAACCCTAACCTCCAATCGAATTCCTGTCCTCTGCACCGGAGCCCCGCCCTCAGCAGCCTGGCCTCCCCGTGCCCCTCACATACCTCTCCTGTCCCTCTGCCCGTCTCCCCAGCACCCTCTTTGGGCCCCTCACGGGGAGTTCTCAGTCTGTCATTTGACTTTTCCAATGAACCATAAGTCCATTTTTCTCAACAGCTATACTGTAAACCTCTCAAGAGCAGCCTCTGTCTTTGCATTCCCTCCTATACGCCAGGCATACCTGGTACTTACTAAAGCCAGAGCGGAAGGAAGGAGGATGGTGTGTGGGGAGAGAGAAATAAAGGGGGGAAACGACATTTTTCTTTTGGTACCATGTCACTGGAGGGAATTCCTGCCAGCAGGTTCCTTAGCAGGACTTGAAACCCCAACGAGGTGACTAAAAAAATTTGAGGGGGTTATGAGAGGAGGTTGGACCAAAGTCTTAATTTTCTTTAGTCTTCCAATTATTATTATTATTTTTAAAATGTTACTTATTGGCTGTTTTCCTAACAGCAAAATATTTGAATAAGTTGACGAATTCGGTATTTTTACTCCCCAAACTATAATAGTTTGTGAGGCTCTCTCTTCCTATATTTAAAAATTCTGAGGTCCACCATCTAGCTTCTCTTAGATAGATTCCCTCCAGAGTCGGCAGGCGGGGAAGCTGCCCTCAGGTCATCGGAGGGCTGAGGTAGCAGCTGATGCACCGAGAGGGTGCAACGCCCTGTGTGATTTGGTCTCATACTTTTTTTCCTTTCTTGAATCCACCTGTGAGCAAGGCACCTCCTTGGGAATGCCTCTCATTTTAAAGATTCCAATGAGACCACCTTCTTCAGACATGATTTTAACTACATCCCAGGATCCAGGCAACAGGTCCATTTCCTAATGGGACCTGGGCCACTGACCTTAGAGTCCCAGTGTCCTCCGATGGGGGAGAGGAGGCCTCGGCTGCACCCCCAGCCTGCACAGGGCTCCCCACTGGCCTCCTCGACACTGTGTTTTCAGTGAGAGGACCTCCTTGCTCCGCCGACGCCCTGCCTGGGCCAGCCCCTCGGTCCTCCCCTCACAGGGACGGGGAGGACCCCACAGGGGTCATCCAGCTGATGAGACTGCTGTGAGGTCTGCCAACCCATCCCCCTGCCCGCCCCCTGCCCGGGGGTGTGACATTCCCTGGGGCCTGAGTTTAGTGACCCCACCTAACCTCCAAACCTCAATCAGTGACCAAGAGCCCAGGATCTCCTTCTCGCCAAGCCGCATGGGGGTGTCCTGCTGGCCAGACTTGGGGTCTGAGCTTCAGTCATTACCCCCACCTCCCCCGCAGATGCCACAGCCAGGGATGCCACGGGTCACGATGAAGATTCTGCAAGTACTGCCACCTCAGCTCTCTCGCCTCATCTCAAATTTTATATCTTTTGCTAAAACTGATTTCCTTTTCCTTCTATTATCCTGAACTTTCACTGATTTTCCCCTCTTTAACTTGTAGCCACTCTCTAACTGATACTTATAACCTTATACCCTTCAGAAATTATTTCTTATTTCTCTTTCTTATTTTTCCTCCTTAGTTTTCATTGAAGGCAGGGCTGTATCATCTGTGCCTGCCACAGAGAGTGCTGAGAACACTGGCTGAACCTCAGCTGACTTTCTGGGGTGAGTTTCCATGACAAATGCAAGTCTCTACAAACGTCCTTAGGCACAAGCCAGCAAAGACACGTACTCCGTCTTGTCCTCTCCCTTCTGCACGGTGATCTTGGCTGCACCCACTTTGGGGAGGGTTGGGTTTACCACGTTGTTATTCCAAAGAAACTTGACTTTCTCAATTGTTCCAACATCAATATCCGCGTCAAACTCATTGGAGTGGGTGGAGCCTGGTCTGATAATCCCCCTTGAAACAGAGAAACAGAAACGTTCCCATTCACTGAAACAAGTTCTAATGACCATATAAGTCCCTGCCATTCTTTTCTACTCTAGATTAACAAGATGATTTTTTCCAAATTAATTCTCAAATAAAGGTTAGAGAAATGAAAAAGTCAGCTATATGGCAGCAGCCTCAAACTACTATTTATTTTATTTTATTTTTGGCCACATCATGCAGCATGTGGAACTTGGTTCCCTGACCAGGGATCAAACCCGTGGCCCCCTGAAGTAGAAGTGCGGAGTCCTAACCACTGGACCACCAGGGAAGTCCCTTAAACTACTATTTAACTATTATTTCTTCAAACGTAAGTTAATTTACCCTCAAAACTTTCCTATAGAAAACTATATAATTCCTTCATATTATTTTTTTCTGGTAGAATTATTTGTACAATAACAAGTTATCCACTAGTTTAACACAACAAACATGTGTGACTAGGCTAATCAGAAGATATGATATCTGGGCAAACATTAGATTTATCTTTAAAAATCTGATCTATTGAGAGAGAAAGAATGAAATGCCTGGATTTATAATAGAGAAAAGAACATGTGTTAGCAGAAATCTGAAGTTAACTTCAATACATAAAGTAAATAATTTAGAATCCATTCATAAAGAGACGACAAGTAGGTCAGTGCATGGATGTGAAGGCCGTGTGTATCAAGTGAGAGGTGGTACCAAAAAAAGGAAACTTACTTGAAGACGTTGTATTGGTGAGTGTTTCCCTTATTTCCAAACAAAGCAACTTTGATTTGACCAGTGGCTGTTCTTCCAGACAGTGTTATAGAAACTCCGTATCTCCAGCCTGCACAGGGCATAGAAAAGAATTTTTATTCATGCACAAAATAGTTGACAGAAATCTCAGATTCTTGTCCCATCCCTTACACTGAGGCATCGAAGTAGGAGAAGTTCTACATGTTAACCTACGACTCAAACTAGGCCTTAAGGAGAAACACATATCTGGCAGTGGACCCCTGTAGACCTGCCCGCCCAGTAAAGGGGTCACTAGCCACATGTGGCTGCTTAAATTTAAACCCAAATTAAATAAAACAAAAATCAATTCCTCGCTTTCCCTAGCCACACTTTAAGTGCTGAATTGCCACATGTGGCTGCTGGTTACTGCATTTGACAACACGGAGCACTTCCATCAGGGCAGAAAGTTCTACTGGACAGCTCTGTTCTTGAAGGACAGTACTATGAGTTAAGGTGGAAAGAGAAGGAACAAGGGCTGGTCCCCACATTTGGAAAGGTAGTTCAGGGGTGCAGTCCTGGGAGCCTCAAGGGCAAGGTCTGTGTCTTCCCTCTGCCTCTCCAGGGCCCTGGGCAGTCTCCAACACAGGGGTCATCCAGATTTATGCCTGAAGGGCTGTCTTGGCACCCAGGAGCACACACACATACACAGGAACCTATACACACATGACCACACCCTCATGCGCACATAAACACACATATACACGCGCACACACATACATACACACCACATACTCACATACACATTCACACATATGTATGTAAACACACAGACGCATCCTTTGCCTAACTCCTACTTGTCCTTTACAACCTCAGAGGTGTTTTCCCTGCCCTTTCCTCTGATTAGGGCCAGGTCCTCTGTCCTACCGTGTCACAGCAGCAAGCCGTCGAGCCCAACACACTTGTAGCTGCTTGCTCAGTTTCAGTTTTCTCTGCTGGGTTATAAATTTCATGCTAGGGTGTCTTGTTCATCCCTGCACCACCCCACATCTAGCATAGCCTGTGGCCCATAAATAAATGTTAGTTGAGGAACGAATATATGGTTTTGAATGTTTAATTTGTTGTTTTAAAATATTGGCAAGTATTTTGTGCATCACTACATCAGAGGAAGGATTGATTAACCAACGCCTTTTTAAAAAATATGTAAACAGTGATGGAAACGTTCTATATCTTGATTTTGGAGATGGTTACATGACTTTTTATTTATCAAAACTCAGAATTATACACTACAAAGGGTGACTTTGGCTGTATATAAATTATACCTCAATAAACCTGACTTACAAAACTATATGAGACTTGGATTATATTTATGTATTTATATAAACACAGTCTCTTTTTTACAGTACAATATCTTAGGGAACTGTCATAAGGCAGGTTGGCACAAAGCGGCTGAAACACGCCTGACTCTACCCTATATACTAGTCCATTCAGCAGAATTTGGAGAAAAATTACCCCTTTCTGATCCCCTCCAACCCTCCACCAGAGATGCACCCCCCCATCCATGGGCATGAGGGACACATGGACAGAAGGCTGGAAATTGAGGAGATTGGACTTGGGCTTCTTAAGTGGGCTAGATAAGCAAAGAGTTGGTACCAAATAAATTTTGAATGGATAGAACAGGTGCGGATGACATGATTTTTAAAATGCATAGGACAAGGAACTGTGGGGTGGTGAAAATTCAGAGAAGATGGCCACAGAGACAGGTAAATTTCTGTTATCCCATTAATTATGCTGTTTGTGTCCACTCATTTCATGCCATAGAAATAAAATGAAAGTAAAGCAGACCCTTTCTAAATCCTCGGCTGAGTCTTAAACGGGGTAGTTTGGATGGATGTGTCCTGTTACTAAGATGAAACGTACCCACAAATATTTCAGGTTAGAGGCCACCCCTTAACGTAAAACACAAACAAAACCTCTTTTACTTGGGTGGGAAATCACAGTGCCACTTACGAGCAAATTTGCTGGACTCTCCTGTGTTCAGGAAGAATTTCTGCTGCTCCTCACGTGTCTTGCCAGCAAATCTATCAGCATAGTGGCCCATCTGCGGGCACCCTTCATCTGGACAGGGGAAGCACTTGTTCTAATGAGAAAGATGGATCCGGCTGTAAGGTGTGAATTTGTCTTTTTATGACCCACACATCTGGGGAGCAATTTTCCTATAGTCTCAGTCTCCTCTTTCATAACTGGAAAGAGATTGGAATAGATGGTCTCTAAACTAACTTCATCCAGGATGTAGTACCCAAGCCTGATGTACATCACATTGGAACTACTTGGGGAGCTTCAGAAAATATTGATGCCTGGGCCCCAGGTTAGATCAAATATGCCTTCCACCAAGTGGCATGCTAGTGAATGACTAACAGGAAACTCTGGGACAAAAAGTCCGGTAGAGTTTACCAATTTCCGTGGTGTAAATACTCCGTGCCTGTGGCCAACTTCAGGCTATCAGCACGATGTCACTGAATGTGGAGTCGGGAATAGATGTTCACACTGGCTGTAGTGAGCCCGCATAGGCAGGCTCTGGTGTATCGTTCGTGCATCTCTCTCCTTGTTGCCAGCGGCACAAGGCACAAACCCCCAGCCCAGCATGTAGAACCCCAGCATCCACTTTTCCTTCTCTCTGGCGTGTAGATTCTTCTCTCACACATTCTATACTTGCTCTGCCCCTGTCAGAAATGTGCACTCTTTCACCTCCTTCTAAACTCTATGATTTTCCAAGCCAGATTCAAACTTTGCCCCTGCAGGAAGCCTTCCTAGATCATTGAATTGACTGCTCTACTCTCCGATTTCCCAGAATCTTCTGCTCCCACATGACTCTTCTAGAATTTTAGCTACCTCCTGCCTAAGGCTTTTTCCCTCTCCACTCTACAGGACCGTGAACTCTGACATGCAGTGCAAAACAAGTAGGGGATGATCAGACCCTGGTGAGAGAGTACTACAGATCCCAACACAGCAGGACAACAGCCCCACTTTGGGACTCAGAGCGGGATAATAGCTTACAGACTCAAAGTTCTTGTAGGAAGCGCAGGGGTATGCAGCGAACCCATCGGGATTGAGGATGCTCTCCGAGTAATACTTGTAGCTTCTCAGGTGATTGCAAGCCACAAAGTCCCGGGTTCCTGGGTAAGCAAAGGGGGAAGTCTGCACAGGTGGTCAGGGCCCCATCACAACTTCTCTGCCTCTCTCTCCAAGTGGGATGGTTCCAAAGTGGGACCGTATTTTCAGAAATTTAAGATTAGTCTAAAATCCAGCCACAAAATGACAGTTAACATATAAAGGCTGCTTTCTGTGTGCCGGGCAATGTTCTGAGCACTTTACATGCATTGTCCCTGTAATCTTCACCTTTCCTCAGAGGTGGGTAACATACCATCCCTAATTACAGAAAGACATACAGGCTACAGCCTCAGATTTCAGATTTCAGCTAGGAAGTGGTGGAGCTGGGATTTAAATCCAAGCCCGTCTGGTGCTTGAGCCCAGGCCTCTAACCTCTGTTCCATTCTGTGTCCCAGGCACCAGGCTGGAGGTCCTCGAAGACACAACCGGATGTGACTTGACCTCCTAGGCATGACCAAACCCGGGCAAGGACATTGTCATGCCATGTTTAGGTGAATAAAAAGGAAGGTCAAGTAGCTTTAGGTGGCTTTATATGAGCATGCCTTTCACTCCCATGTCTTGTTTCTTCTTAGAACCTTCCTTGGCTCCTATAAATTCCTGCCAAGTGGCAGATGTCACAGCACACATTCCAGACCTGGCCTGAACTTGCTTGGCCATTACTGATGGAGAGCCTAGGCTACTCTATCCATGCAAAGCCTCATAAAGCTGTAAAAGACAAACACATAGGTCCTCATCCTTAATAGTTGCTTTGATGGTGTCCATACTTGCCAAGCCATTATGCTCACATTCAATAAAAGTCTTTACTCATTTGATTTTAACCTGTGTGGTGCCAAATGATGAGTCTGGCTGAAAATCTCACCTGTTCATTGCCATTTTGACCTTATTAGATACAGAGTCAGAGCTGTATCTGAAAGATGCCCTTTATCCCAGGTGTGCTGATTAATGATAAAGAATAGCCACCTTGAGTAGCACAGTCTCTGCTCTAACCTTCCTTACCTGTGATTGCTTCTTATTCTTTCCCCAGCATAGAGGAGTGGTGACTCTCATGTGAATGGATTTGCCATGGACATGATTGGGAATATTCCCATTTTGTCTCTGGAGTTGAAGCCAGTTACATGAGCTTGAACCATATCACTGACACCCAAGGAACAATTGGCAGAAAAATTCTCTTAGATTCAGGATATTTACTTTTATGGTATTTCCTTCCCTTATTAGGTAGCTATCAGTTGATTGTTGGAGTTACAGCTTTAAGCAATGGTTTTGTAATTCTTTGTTGCTTGTTCACTCCAGGACACCCACACAATGTGTAAGGAAATAAATCAGCAGAGCTGAGATATAACAAATGATACGTGGCTATATTTTTAAGAAATAAGGTCTAGAAGGGGGGATTGTATATTTTCAAAGAGCAGTGTGTTTTCATTGCTAAGATTTGCTGTGGGAGTGGCGTTGCTCCCCCAGGGAAGTGATGTCCCCACTCTGCTCTGGCTTTACCTGCCCAGATGCCATCTAGGTCCACGATCTGCGACAGGGCATTCTTCTTGCATCCGGGCATTTCCTCTCCTCCGTTTGGGAAGAAATCAAGGTGACCCACCTGTTGTTTCGTTCCAAAGCCTGAAATGTTTAGAACAGCAATGAGCTTTTCATAATGCAGGGCTCTCATTAAAAGCACGTGCTCTCACAATTGCACGTGCTTGCAGCTGGAACATGGAGGGGCTCACCCATGAATGGGATCAGGGGAGCTGCATCCGTGTGGATCACATCAACAAAGCCAGCGTCGGAGGGATCGAGTCGGACCTCTTCAGGAGTACCCTCGAAACTTGCTTCTACAGGATCCAACCCTAAAAGAGATGGCCAGTGCTGCACACAATAGGCCTGGCTATAGGTGCCAGCAGGATTGAGCTTGTACAGTTGCCCAGGCTGTGCACTACCTAACTCAAGGGATGCCATACCCTGGAGTTGTGCAGTGCCATGGCCGGGGTATTGAATATGGAGACATTGAGTCTCAATGATGCTCATTACATTCCAGTGGCATGGATAGAGAAGGGCAGGTGAGCAAAGAAATTTAGATTTTGTTTAGGCAAGGGTTTTTTTCCACATCAGATTCTCCCACTTACTTGTATATCTTTCTCCTTCAACATTCTCTTTCTCTTCCCAAGTTTGAAGGAAAAAGGGGAGAAGTAGTATGGTATCACAATTCAAAACACAAATTCTGGGACTTGGGTGCCTTGCTCCAAATCCGTACTTGGCTATTTTTTGAGCAAGTTGCATGACCTTGGGTGAATCACTTGACTTTTTCTACGCCTCAGTTTCCCCATTTATAAAAGGGGGTAATAATACAGCTGTAAGATTAAATGAGATAACATATGTAGCATTTAGCATAGTGCCTGGCACATCATTATGGGTGTATAAGTAAATATTTAGAATTATATCTCCCTGACTATATTTCCTTCTTGACAGGACTCCTAGATTTAACAATTGTTTTTGAAGGTTTGATCAGAGTTGCTGAAAAGGCACGAACATAATTGTCTGTTGAAAATAAAAGGGAATGTTCTTATAAAGGTAGAGACTTGAACCAAAAGACAGCAGAACCTGGATTGGATGTCAGTTCTACCACTGATTAGTTGTGTGACCTTGGGCAAGTCATTTGCTTCCCTCAGCCTTCTTCTTTAGTTCTGAGGATTAAATGAGAAAACGTAAAGCACTTTGTACAGTATTTGGGATAAGCAGGCACTTAATCTATGCTTACTATAATTATTATATTAGCATTATAATGATTATATTATATTGATATATTTTGTGGTTATAATTTAAAGACTTTGCTTGGGTTAAAAGGATGCTTTTGGTGTGGTGGTGTCTGGGTTTCTTCTACCAATGAAGGCAGTGGAAGCAAAATTTTTGTGTTCTATTCTGCCCTTGATTTCAGAGAAGGGGCAAAGGAATGACAACATGGACTTGTCTTAGTTATGTTTGCTCACATTCATATTAGCCTTACTCTGCATTTTCCTGGCTGTTCAGTCCTGCTGAGAGACCCACATCACCAGAAAATGGATGGGGACAGAGGCAGAGGAATTAAAGAGAGCAAAGACACCACTTCCCCTGCCACAAAGATAGGCTTCTGGGGGGCTTCCTAAAATGCTCTGTGCAGACTCTAACCGGCTCTGCCGCAGCCAAGCGGATGGACTCTTTGGGGCCAGCTCCAAGCTAGGCTGCAGTCTTGCACCACGTTCTGGGGCTACTGGGGACCAAACCTTGGGCCCCAGCCCTCAAGTCTTACCTGAAATCCTGCCCAGGCCTGGAGTCTTGCTCCCAGCCTCTCCCGCCACGTGGGCCCCCAGGCTGTGGCCGATGAGGTGGACTTGGGAAGGTGAGTAACTGTAGTTCGACTGGAGAGGGAAGATTGTATTTTCAGGACATATCTGTGCTGTGGTTTTCGCAACCCTAATGCTGGTACTCCTCTGCTGAAAACCTGCCACAGCCCGTAGGATCAAGCCCAGCCCTTTATGAAAGCCTCAGAGCTCTTCTGACTCAACACCTGTTTTTCTAGACTCTTTTCTAGCTAGACCCTTAGTGGAACTTTCAGGCCCTCAAATATGTCGTAGTCTCTCACCTCTGGGTCTGGTTTAGCCTCCTCTTCCTGTTGTCATGTCTCCCCAACCATGACCCCAGTTCACATCGACACAGCTCAGCCATTAGCTCTCAACTTAGATGTCTCTTCCTGGGAGACATCCTTAATCACTGCCCCCCGCTCCCCAGACTGGATTAGCTGCCCCCCTGGCCCCCCGACATGTGCTCCTATAAAGCCCGTAGCCACCCCGCCCCATCCCCACATCAGAACCCTGATCACACTCAGTTGTCGCTGTAAGCTCCCCCAGGGCCTGGGACCTCAACTATTCTCTTTATTCCCTAGCAGAGCTCCTGACAATGTGCCCCCAAATATCGGATGAACAAACAAACGACACAAGCTCAAAGTATTCACACCTGTTGGTCTCAGAGATGTTCACCCAGAAGTACTTGTTTATTATAGGTCTACATACAGCGCCTTGAGCACAAACACCATAGGTTTTGATTTGAGGTGAGTTTTAGAAGTAAGACTCCGAGAGAAATATCAATTCTTTCTATTTCCTCTTTAAACATATAACCCTCAGCTGTGTCTTTACCCAACAGAGACCGGTGGGTGCTGTGTGTCCCCTCCTCAGCCCGGCCACCACTCACCTTGAGCATGGCCAGCATCTGGGCCACCTGGGCGCCCACCACACGTACGTTGTTGGCAGCCTGCGTGTAGGTGGTCTGGGAGCCTCTTTTCCAGTCCACGCAGATGCAGTTCACCTTCTCCACCTTGAACATGTTCTGGTGTTGGAGAGACACCAGTGGGTTATCATGAGGGCTCGTGAAACCACTTCCAACCAGAGCTCAGAAATGGTCGCCGAGAGTTACCACTAGCTGTCCTTCTGTCCCTTCCTAGCTGGGGCACTGGGATGAACTCCATTTTGTTAGGAATCCCGTTGCCAATAGGAGTTATCCCTCAGGGCAAAAGCTACAAGAAAGGCAAATCGATTCCCTCGCTAGTTCGTAGACTAATTAAAAGCTGACCACTCTCTGGTTTTCTTCAACCAGATTCAATCAGGTTGATTCAATAAGGTGGCTGAAGCCAGGGCATCATTCAAAGAGTCCTGTTTCAAAAAGAAAAGGTCTCAAGTGCATTCTCTGGCAGCCAGGGTCTAAATGAGCTTGTGGATTTGACTGCTAGGGGTCCTTTCAGCCTCGTGGCAAAGCCTGGGCTTGCTTCACCCCAGGCTGCTGGGTATTTACGAAGCTTTAAGGTGGGAGGGAAGTGTCACTATTTTTACAGTCAGGATAGCACAATATTTCATGGAGGAAACACACTAAAGATATTTAAAAAATAGAACTGCACTGATTTAAAAGATATTGAAGAATTCTGAAAGGGAAACTTCTTCCTGGATGTCAAAGGAACTGATATATCCTTGGAAGTTCTGCCGGGCAGGACATATGACCAGCTTGAGTCTAAAGTGGTACTATAAATTTAAAATCCACCTAGAATCTTTTCACATATATGATACTAATATGTGTGATCACACACACACAGATACCAACAGCCGTTTTCTCAGGACTTTTATTTTTAAAGCAGCCCTGAGGAATCTCTTACAAACCTGGAGAATTTGGGATATAAACTATATCTTAAAGTTTATACATTAAGATACTTATTAATGATGGGACAGAAGCGATACCAAGAGTTAAATGGCTGGTACAACCAAGGTCAAATGCAGAATGATTTTAATTTTCAGAGTTTGTAACTTTTCCTGTTGACATTTTAGGTCGGAGGGTGGTAGACAGGCTGCTAGGGTAAATTCTTAGGTGTCAGAAAAATGTATTGAATCAGTGAACACAAGAAAAGAAGGGATGATGGTGTATCATGTGTATTTGTGTGTGCGTGCCTCTGCACATGTGTTTTTGTGTGTATGTGTATGTGAACATGTGTATATTATTCTGTTGTCTATCGTTCTGAGCAAAAGATGCTCTATTACAGTGGGTTTGGCACTTTCTATTCTGTCATTTTGGGCACCCAGTCAGTCGAAGCTCTCCGTATCTCAAATAAATGGTCATAGCACACGTCTCTGACTCTCAGGGAAGTGGAAAAGACTTGAACAAAAAGAACATAATCCTGCGTTTATAGGAATACAAAGTAGCCTCACTGAAATGGAAGCAGGCAATATTTAGGCTTGATTTAACCAGAAATGAGAGGACAGAAGTGTTTGTTCACGCAGCAGATGCCATTGCTTCAGGCTACAGATGTAGTCTAGAAACTTGGAAGGGGATTTTTATTTTGGTGAAGAGGCATTTTAATTGCATAAAGGTACGTCAATATGTCAGGATTTCCTGTTTTGAGCTCGCTAATTGCGATTGCATAAAGGGAGGTGGAGACATTAGTGGAAACAGTGGCAGCTGCCTGCAGCGCAGGCCACAGGTGTTAGAACCAGGCCCTACCTTGCACATATCCACGAGCCAGCTCTCATCTCCCTTGTCTATGAAGCCGTGGATGATGAACCGGGTCTTCCTGTTTGTTTGGAAATTGGATGCCTCAACCGTTGATGGATCAGAGGGAAGGAGAATCTGTGACAAACGCAGAAGGGTTCCGTGTTTTTGCAGCCCAGCCACTTTAGCCTGTCTCTTTCTTCCCCATCTCTGCCTGTTCCAATGCACAACCTTTCAAAGTTTAGCAAAAAGCCACCTCTTTCAGGAAGCCCACCCTGACCTCTCTTTCCCTGCCTTACCTTCCCAAGTCAGGAATCACTACCTCCACTGGGTCTGGATTGTGGCTCATGGTCTTACACCTTCCATAGGTTCTTCCATAAGCTCTTTGCCCAACACCAGAATCACATAACTAGCTAGAGGTTCTGACAAATGTGAACCATTCATTCATTCAAGCCAGCTTTTTTACCGGCGACCTACTCTGTCCAGGTCTGACTAGGCCTGGGGGCAGCTGGCGGGATCGGGTAGAAGCAGAGGGTACAGAGGTAAGAACTCCTGGTCCCCCGGTGGGCACAGCCCCTCACCAGTTACAACAATGTTAAAATGGCAGAGGTCTCACTTGAAAGTTGTTTGGGTTCTCGTTGGTGTAGAGCAGGAAGCGAGTCCCGATGTCCTCAGGGCTCCAGGGGAGAACTTTCAGGGGCCTGATGGCGGTCCCAGCCCAGGGCTCAGAGTCAGAGAAGCACCCAATGGAATCATAGCAAACTTCCTTTCCTGTAAGAGAAAAGCTGACCCTGCTCAGGGGTCCTAAGGCTGGCCTGGTTGCTCCCCTGCTTGGGGACAGGCTGAAGACCAGGCAGACACTTGCCTCCGCCCCATCAACTCTCTCCTTGCCCCCTCTCCCCCCGTGCCCACCTTCTGATCAGGGAACAGTCTCATTGAATCCCACAGAGACCTCTCTGCTTCGAACCACCATCAAAACTTAAAAGTCCTGTGTTCCCTGCCTAGATCTTCCGATAGGTTTATTTGACTAATGTGATAATGGGCACTGGTAAGTCAATATGTTAACCCAGGCAGGTGTCTAATGCTTTATCTGGAAGAGTCTGGCCTCGGGCCTCCGGGACATGAAGGCAGGCTGGTGGGGAGATGCTCTGAGATAGGCCCGCACAAACTGCAGCCCCACCCGTGTCTCTGTGGAAACGTGGAGCTGTCTGCAGCCGCTGGAAGCCCTACCATGGCTGAAGCTTTCTCTGGCCAGTGCCGAGATGATGGGTTTATGCCTCTCCCAAGGGGCAGGTGGGATGTGTTTTACCTTTGGCTGCTCCCAGCAGGAAAAGAGTGAATGTCCAGATGCTCACCATCTACAATAAATTCAGATATTTGGCCTCACCAAAAGCATGACCAGAGCAGTGAGCAGACTCAAGAATTCAAGGCTCTTTGCCCCATCTCCTCCTTCACAGCTGGTGGGAGACTTACCCTGTTGGATGTTCCAGACCTTCCTTCCCTCTGGATCAAGTGCCCGGGCTGTTTTCTTATACTCGAGCCTTATCGATTGGACGCTGCTTCGAGGAAACAGCAGGTGATTACAGAGCATACTGTGTGCACTTAATATTTTAAACTGCACAAATACACAAAACAAGATTAATAATAGAGGTCAAATCTTCCCACAAGTCTGGGAAGATGAAAGAATGCTTGGTTAAAAGTAGGTGAAAGGTCTCTAACTTTGCGCCTATGTACATGTACTTGCAACTATGAGCTGAGTGGGACCCACTTTCCAATTTTTTATTTTATCACCTAGTACTTTGCAAGTCCCAGTGAGGACACTGCAGCAAACTCTAATCATGGAGGGCTGGGTTTCTCACTTAGAATGGATGGAAATGCCCTTGCAAATCGCTGATAGTGAAAGGAAGTGTCTAAGAAAACCTCCTCTTTCTTTTTGTCTGCCTGTCTGTCTACCTCTGTCTCTGGCAGTCTAGTAATACTTGAGCACATGAGCTTTGGAGACAGAGAGTCAACAGCCCCCATAATAGCCTCTGACCACAATCTCCCACTAACTAGTGTTCCAGTTACCTATTGCTATGGGACGAACCAACCCAAAATGTAAGGGTTTAAAACAATAGCAATTATTATATTATCCTGTTATAATTTGGAATAGCTGGGTTCAGGTGCCCATAAAAGCCCATGTCACCAGACCACGTAATGTCTGTCGAGTTTCCTCAAACTCTCCAAAGTTTGCACACCTGTCCTACAAGACTCTACCCTCTGAGGCTGTCATGAATTACCCACTGACCCAAGCATCTGTGAGCAGCTTGTCTGGTTCACACAACAAGCAGATAAACCTTCACATGGCAAATGCCATTGGTGCCCTACCCCGCCCCCAAGTTAAATATGCATCTATGTCAAAGTTCACACTGCTCCTGAATAATCAGGACACTGGGGTCCAGGCTGGAGGGCCCTTCTATGAAGAAAACAGAAAAGACTTGCCCTAGAGTCATAAGGAAGAGCAGCCAACAGTTAGTGAGGCTTAGTATGTGCAGTCAGAGTACTTCCCGTGTATTACCTAATTTAAGTCTTACAACAACCCCATGAGGTAGGTACCATTATTTGCCTCCCTTTACAGACGTGGAAACAGAGGGACAGGTCTTTAATTGCCTATAAAGTCACACAGCTAATGAGTGATGAGATGGGATTTGAATCCAGACTATCCAGAGCGAAATAAGGAGTTGCTGAATATCAGTTATTCTGAGCAAGTTATCAACAAGATTTGTTGAGTGTCAATCCACCACAAAGAATAGGGGAAATACTTACATAGAATAAGTTGAAATAGAAAATAAATTTCCCCCCTTCTCCGGACTTGAGCATCTGGTTGACCTAAGTGATGAGGTATTCAAGCTTTGGAAGTCTGTGCATATGGTCCAGGCAGGTGCTGGAGCACTTGACAAAGACTGTGGAGAAGACAAAGGCATTTACGCTTTTCTTTGACATTGCAGTGCTGACGCAGGACGAGATTTGTGATAATCTAACAGTGGGTAAAATAGGTAATTTGGCTGATAGGAGATGTCAGATGACTCTGTCTGCCTCCTGGACCTCTTCTCTTCCTGCTGTCCACTTGACCTTCCCCACATGACCACAGTGGCCTCCGTCAAACATGCCAAGTTCTTTCCTACCTCAGGGCCTTTGCACTTACCATTCCGGTGGCCTGAAACTCTCTTCCTTAGACCTCCATTGGGTTGGCTCCTTCTTGTCATTCAATGATTAGCTTAAATGTCACCTCTTCAATGAGGCCACCCCTGGCCACCTTTGAAGCCCCTCCACTGCCAGCCTCTCACCTGATTCCTAGCACCTTATTTGTTTCCTTCTCATCACTTTGTCACAAGTTATAATTATCTCCCTTGTTTTTCTGTTTATTTATTTGCAATCTTCCTTTTCCCACCTAGAATGCAATTCCATGTGGACACAGACCTCATTTACTTTGGCCACTGCTGTGCCCTCCACCTTCTAGACCCTGACACTGAAGTAGTTATAAATTAATGAAAGAAAGAATGTACATATGAATAGAGTTCGTAGACATTTTATTCTTATTCTCTGAGTGGATTTCAGGCCTGGGAATGGTGAGAGGGCACAGTTCTAAGGAGGAGAAAAAAAGATGTTCTTCAGAGAAGCAAGAATATAAACATCTGATTAGATTTAGGAGAAACAATCATCACATGATCTGTCACGGGTTCCCCAAAGGTCAGGCGCCCATGCCTACTTCCCCCTCAGCTCACCTCACTGCCAAGTTCATCTGTGGGTTCCGCGCTCACCCCTGCAGAGCAGTTCAATGGTTGAAACTGCCTTAAGGTGATCAGAGCTCGTGTGACGTCCTCTGGGCAGGAAAGGAAGGTTTAATCTCCAACAGCCACTCATGTGGGGTGGTGAGAGCAAGTGTGGGCTCCAGACACTCAAGGGTAGAGGCACGGGCATTTAGGGCTTAGTTTTCCTTTCTTAAAAAAAATTCTTTTCACTCATGTTCGTAAATAGGTAATATATGCCCCTCTACATCTGATACAATACAAAGTTAAAAATGATGCTTCACCAGCTCCTTGTGTGTCCTTCCAAGATATTCTATCCACTATGAGCATATGTATTATATTTTATTTAAAAACATAAAAAATATAAATGATTAACAAATCCTATACATTATTTTGCAAACTGATTTTTAAAAATTAATTACTTAATTATTTTATTTTTGGCTGTGTTGGGTCTTCTTTGCTGTGCACGGGCTTTCTCTAGTTGCGACGATCAGGGGCTACTCTTCATTGCGGTGCGCGGGCTTCTCATTGTGGTGGCTTCTCTTGTTGTGGAGCAGGGGCTCTAGGCGCACGGGGTTTCAGTAGTTGTGGCACGTGGTCTCAGTAGTTGTGGCTCACGGGCTCTAGAGCACAGGCTCAGTAGTTGTGGTGCATGGGCTTAATTGCTCCACGGCATGTGGGATCTTTCCAGGCCAGGGATTGAACCCGTGTCCCCTGCATTGGCAGGTGGATTCTTAACCACTGCGCCACCAGGGAAGCCCTTGCAAACTGATTTTGAAAATTAATTATATGTCTTGAAAACCATTTGTTATCAGTGCATACAGATGTGTTCCAATCTTTTTACCCATTGCACAGTATTCTGATATTTGGATATTTACTATCAGTCCTCTACTGATAAATATTTGGTTGTTTCCAATCTTTTACTATAAAAAAGGATGCCTTACTGAATATTCTTACACATTTGTCTTCTGGATGGATGGTGTGTCTGTAGGATAAATTCCTACAAGTGGAATTTAAGGAGCAAAAGATATGTACATTTAACATGTTGATAGTGGTTTCTGCTCCTTGTGTATGTTGGCTACTCTCTCCACCCCACCTGTGAAACAACAGTGAAGGAGAGACCATTAGCTATTTAAACAGTAACTTTTTAGAGGTATGTTAGTTATGGGGCTTTTGTTGTAAGCAACAGAAATCAATTCTGGATAGTTAAATTTTTTTTAAAAGGAGAGATTTGTTGGGAGAATATTGGGGCATCTCATGGAATCCATGAAGTTGTTGAACTGTGACACCCAGGGAAACCCAAATAATGAGACCACTCTGGAGACCTCGGCAGGTCGTCCTCAGATCCCCTCCGCCCCTCTGTCCCTGAATTAATTAGCAACGGGATATGGGTCCTATTGGGAAGGCCTGGATGTACACCAAAAGATGGAGGTGAAGTTGTGAGCTGGGCACCTACAGCAAGAAGTAAGTGGTTCTGCAGTAGTAAATTTAGCAATCCTAAATCAACGGACTCTACTTAATTTGTACCAAAGTGCACAGTTAGTGGCTCAGTGCCAGTGGGTAGGGGATTTGAAATAATGAAGAGATGATCTTCTTGAGTTATCAAGAGTGATTGGCAACACCGGGGAGTGGATTTGCTGCTCAGGAAAGCTGCTCAGGACTGCTGCATTGTGTTAAGATAAGAAGAAGCAACCCTGTATTCATCAGCATTAGTTGTTCAAGAATAAGTGTGCTGTATTGAAGCACTCTGTTTTCTACAAACATCAAAAGCAAGTGAACCAAAAGGGCACCCTCACTTCTGATGACAGCAGTGAGGAAAAGGCAGTATAAGAAGGCCAGAGTCTGGAGCCTGGGTTGACCCATTGCTGTGAAAACCCTCTTGACACCTGACCTGTTCCTTCCCCAGCCCCAGGCTTCCCCGGGTGGAGAAACAGGTTAGACGATGATAGATGGATTGTGAAAATGGTCACAGTTCTTTACCCCCTCTCCTTCCTGAAGCTGCCCTTTGCCATGTGATCTTGCAGCTTCTTCCATCAGTAACTGGAGTCTATTACCCCACCACCTGAATCTGGGCTAGCTGTGTGACTTGGTTTGGCTATTAAACATGATGGCAGCAACGTCTTGGACCAGCTCAAAACCAGCTGACCCCTAAGTGTGTGAGAGACCCAGACAGGATTAGCAGCACTTCTGACTCAACCCACTCTGACTGCTGACACATGAGTGAATCCAGTCAAGACCAGAAGAAACACCCAGTTAACCTGGAGATTTGTGAGCAAATCTGTCTAAAGCCACTGAGTTTAGTGATGATTTGTTATGCAGCAGCTAACCAATACAGAAACTCAGCTCAGCCAGGCCTGGGATTCAGAGAGAGCAGCTCTCATTGCACTCACTGTCACCATTCTTGGGTACACAGAATCAGTTGAGCGTCTATTCTTTTCTAAGACAGCAAGAAAACTCCCACATCTGTCAATATACACTGTGCTCTAATGCACTGGCTCTTGTTTAAATGCCCTGGGGGATTTAATTGGACAAAGCCCCTAGCAAGACTGGGGTCTAAGCTGCTTCTCCTTTAAAGCCTCTTAGACCAGTTAATTCACTCCACACTAGATGGAAAGATTCCTGGGCGAGGCTTTTAAATAAGAATAACAACTGAAATATGTTGAATGAACTTATATCCTGGTCAGATTCAGGGAATTAAGGCAGGACTCATATGCATACAAATCTGTGGATCTCTTCTGAAAATGTGACTTCATTTCCACCAGACAGCTCTCCTGTCTTCAAGATGTATGACTCCTTGAAAGTCACAAAGGTAAAGAACGAGGTTTCCAGCCATTATCTGCCACGTCCACACATCCAGATGGAGCCGAATAGCTGCCTTCCTCTAGCCAATCAGCTCTGTCCTTGTTTTCTCCTTCAATTTCAAGTTCACAATGTACAGATACCTTGTCATCTTGTAAGAGAATGACCTTGTAAATTTGAGGGGAAGAGTAGGTTGGTTCAAGCTGGGTTCTAGGAACCCCTTAATTCCAAAGAAGTTTTTGTCCTGAAAAAGTTGTTTTCTAAGTCTTTTTCACAGCCTGGACACTCATCTGCATTTGTTCGAACCACAGCTCTACATATCCCTTGAACTGGTTGAATTTCTCCCTGTGTTTGTAGTAACAGAAGTGGGGTGCAAAACTTTGCCTTATCATCAGTCAACTATTGACTTCTTTTTCTTTCATCAGAGATGCCTTGTCTGTGGGATGTGAATTCAGGTTCTGAGTGTAGCTCAGACTTCCCAAAGCCCTTGAGGGCCATTGGTAGATTCCACCCATTCTTGTGGGCTGGCTAACAAGTGAAAGTCTCAGGGCAGACAGACCCTGGTGCCAGCTGGGGAGAATTAGGCCCAAAAGTCTGCACCCTCTATATGGGGCCTGGGAATTTCCAAAACAGCCCCAGCTTTCAGAATTCCAGAGTACCTGAAAGTTCTGGGCCAAGTGGAGCAGGATTTAGATCAAGAAATGGATCAGAACTTGCATTCCATGCAAGTACCAGTGGGATTGATTTAAACCCCAAACATGGGTCAAGTCACTGCCCTTCTCAAAGCCCTTTGGGGGTCTCTGCTCATCACTTAGGGAGTCTTCCATCATCTGATGGTCATGGACCTTCAGGCGCAGGCACTGGGTCCCCCTTTTGCTCACAGTGTGTTCTTCGTGCCTAGCAGAGTGCCTTACACACATTAGGTGCTCAACACGTGCTTGTTAGAGGAATAAATGGTCAATCAAGCCCAATCTGGTCCCATCTCCTATGACTCCCCTCTCTGAACATGGTCTACAAGATGTAACACACTGGAGTTTGCCAAACGCTCTATGCTCAGGTACTGTACTTTTGGACAAGCTGTCCCCTCTATTGGAATGCTCACCCCTGGTCTTATTTTAGGCTCCCCTGAATACAGAATCTGAGATAAGGGCTTGGGTGCAGAGAGTTTATCTGGAAAGCGACTCTACGAAGCAGGAGTAAGGGGAGTGGAGAGGAGGAGGAAAAGTGTTACTGGGGATTGACTCTGCTGCGCAATCTGAACCACAGAGAGAAAGTGTCAGATTTGTTCATAGGATGGGTACCTGGGGCACAGGCTACCTTACCCTTGGCCCCCTACACTCCTTTGGGAGGCTTAACCCCCCTTGCTTTCCCTTTACTTACTTTATATAGCCTTTCTCCATCCTACCCCTGCTCTCAACCCCTCTCCCCAAATCAAATGCCAGCCCTTCTTTCCTCCCAGGTTAGTAACTCGTACTTCCTGACACTGTTTCATAACTGTTTCCTTGTCCAGCTCCCTCATCAGACTACAACCTCTTGGAGGGTGAGAAATGTATTTTATTTATTTTACATCCTTCGTGCCAACAGCAGTGTCTGGAATATAGTAATGGGGGCTCCATAAAAGTTTGTTGAATTAAGTAATATATTTAATTCCGTTCCAAAGAGGAAATGACCAAGCTGGTGTCATTTCCAAAGAAATCCAAAAAGGAACAAGGTGGGACACTGTGGTGGCCACAGAGGTGTACCGTTCAGATCCCTTCAGGAGAAACTGCTGCAGGACCAGAGATGCCTGGCAGCCCAACTGCCGCCCCTTGGGTCCGCGGGGACTCACACAGAGGCCACGCTTCTGTTGGCTGCCTCAACCCATGACTGAGCACGGCATGGGTACGAGAGCCCATCTACTCCTGCCTGAAGTAGGATTCCTGCCAAGGGTCACCTTCACTTGGGGACTCCCCATCGACCTGGCCAAGACTTTCTCAGACATTTGCTGAGGGCTGGGGCTCTTCCCACCTAGTCTTTCCTTCCTTTCCCCTCTCATGGGTGTTAGACCTGCACTGAGGTCTGAAGTTTCTCCTGCCTACTCCTGCTATCTCCTCTTTCATCCGTCACAGACATTTCCCTAGCGTCTGCTTCTCAGAGGACCCAAGTGACACAGACACAGAAATAGACATGGCCAAGGATTTGAAAGAGAAAAGTTCAGATTAGACCTGGAGACTCCCTATGTGTCATCCCTCCTGAGCTGTCTGATTAAAGATGATGGAAAAAGTGCCAAAGGTGGGTACTTATCATGTGTGCCCACCACCACCAGGAGGGTCACTTTGGACCTGGAAGTCTGCCTTAAGTGATCAGAATGACATCAGTAATACTAATGGCCATGATGTCAGTATCAAGTAAACAGTATTCCCAAGTTCAAATGCCAAGTAACATGTAGCAAAATTCAACAGTCATTTGTGGTTTTTCAGACCAGTTCCAAATATTGGAACTTAATCACATTATCCAAAAATTTCATTGGAAATAATGGACATGATGGCAAAGAAAGGAATGTAGTGCTTCACCACTAGATTTTATTAGCAGTAAGATTCAGTGTTCACATGTTAGCAGCTCCTAACATGGGGTGAGGGTAAGCAGAACATCTTCCCTCACAGTTTCTTTGCTACAGAAGTTGAACCTGGGGAGAGAAAACAAAAAGTCAGCTCTTCCTGACACACAGCTGGTGTGTTGAGTTTGATGACAGCCACTTCCTTCCCCTCAGTCTGAGTGAGTGGCACACCCTGTGCCCAAAACTAGACACTGGCCGAGTGAATACCTCTTGGGTATAAAGAACTGCATTTTCCTTTCTAATTTTATCCCATGGCTGTGCAATAGCAGAAAGAAGAGGTATCATTGGACACTCCAAAGGACACAGAGGGTCCATTTGTCACATCCCCAAAGCACCTACTAAACATGGCACACTGTCAGTGAATGCAACTGAGGAAGAGTAGGGTCAGCAGCATGACAAGAAATCAGCCAGAGTAAAAATCCTGACGTCCTGGTGTTACATTGGCTCGGCATTCTTATTTTAATTCAGCATTGAATTGAAATAACTAATTTACTCATTAAGACTGAGCAATACTTAGGAGGCTTTGGAGCTCAATTTCTTTAACAAAATACAGAAGCATATGTAAAGTGTCTGGCACATAAAAAATGTTCAGAAAATGCTCTTTTCTCTTCATCTTCATTTTCTTCTCTGTAATCTAACGGCTAGCCAATGTGCAAATAGCAAATTAAAGGTTAGGGGCAGGACAGGAACAAAGATTCGGACGTAGAGAACGGACTTGAGGACGTGGGGAGGGGGAAGGGTAAGCTGGGACGAAGTGAGAGAGTGGCATGGACATATATACACTACCAAATGTGAAATAGGTAGCTAGTGGGAAGCAGCTGCATGGCACAGGGAGATCAGCTCAGTGCTTTGTGACCATCTAGAGGGGTGGGATAGGGAGGGTGGGAGGGAGATGCAAGAGGGAGAGGATATGAGGATATATGTATACGTATAGCTGATTCACTTTGTTATGCAGCAGAAACTAAAACAACAGTGTAAAGCAATTATACTCCAATAAAGATGTTAAAATAAATAAATAAATAAATATTTTTAAAAAGAAAAATATTGGACAAGATGAAACTCAGTGAAAATTGGTGAAGGACTTGACTAAAAGCTCCCTCTCATTTGATGGCAATTCATAAGTTCATGTTATTCTTCATTTTTCCCGTTAGAATATAATAAATTAAGATATACCATAAAAAAAAAACTAATATTGAAAAGGGTCACAAGAAATGAAGGGCACACAATATATATAAATAAAGGTGATCTGAATTTCTATTGTGGTAGTTAAGGATTTGCTGAAGTCAGATTTCCTGCACATGAATTCTGGCATTGAGCTTTCATTGAATTATCTGTAAAATGGGGATAATAACAGTACTTATTTCCCATCACCACAATCAAGAGAGTAAACATATCCATTATTCCAAAATTTTCCTCCTATCCTTTGTAATCTCTCCTTCCCATCCCTTTCCATCTTCCCTTCCCCCAGGCAACCACTGGTCTACTGTCGTTATAGACTACTTTGAATTGTGTAAAACTTTATATGCAAAGGTGTATGCACTCTTGTTTAGCTTCTTTCATTCAGTATAATTTTGTTCAGTATAATTATTTTGAGATTCATCTATGTTGCTGCATGTATCACTGGTTCGTTCCTTTTCACTGCTGAGTGGTATTCCATTGTACAGAAGACCACAATTTGTTTATCCATTCCCTTGTTGGTGGACTTTGGGTTATTTCCAGATTTTGACTATTGCAATAAAAGGTACTATGAATATTTATGTACAAATCTTTGTATAAATATATGCTTTCTTTTCTCTTGGGTAAATACATAAAAGAGAAACGGCTGAATTGTAGGTAGGTGTATGTTTGGCCTTTTAGGAAACTAGCAAAGAGTTTTCCAAAGTGGTTGCATCATTTTACATTCCCATCAACAGAATATGAGAATTCAAGATTCTTCACATCCTCACCAGTGCTTGATATTGTCAATCTTTTAAATTTTAGCCATTTAAATAAGTTTATGTTGGTACCTCATTGTGGTTTTAATTTGCATTTCCCTAATAATTAATAGAATATCCTTTTCTGTTCTTTCACTTTTAATCTATTTGTGTCTTTACATTTAAAGTACATTTCATGTAGGTAGCATACAGTTGTGCATTGAGTTTTTAAAATCCAGTTAAACAATCTCTGCCTTCTAATTGTTGTATTTTAATTTAATACATTTATTGATATGGTTATTATCTTGCAATTTGTTCCCTATGCTTTTTTCCCCCCCTTTTTATGCCTTAAAAAATTCCATTTAATCTCCTTTTTTTGGCTTATTAGCTATAGTTCTTTGTTTTACTATTTTAGTGGTTGCTTTAGAATTTATACCATACATTTTTAACATCACATTTTACCTTCAAGTGATAATATTTTAATTTACATATGGTATAAGAACATTATAAGAGTATGTTTCCATTTCTCCCCTCCTACCTAATGCCTAATGGCATTGTTGTCATATATTTTACTTATACACGTTATAACAGCCCCTCCCCAAAATATTGCCATTACTTTTTAAATTGTCAATTATTTTTAAAGACTTAAATAACCATATTTAAAAATCTCATATGTTTCCCAATGTAGTTACTATCTCCTATGCTCTTAATTCCTTTCTGTAGATTCTTTTACAACCGGTATAACTTTCCTTTCTCTGAAGACTTTGCTTTAACATTTCTCATGGTGTTGGCCGGTTGGTGATGGATTCTTTCAGCTTTGATATGTCTGAAAAGTCTTTATTTCATCTTTTTCTTTGAAAGATACTTTTGTGGATATAGAATTCTAGGTTAACGGTTTTTTCCTTTCAGTCCTTTAAAGATGTTGTTCCACTGTTTTCTCACTTGCATTGTTTTTGATATGAGATCTGCCTGTGATTGTTATCTTTATTCCTCTGTAGGTAATGTGTGTTTTTTCTCTGGCTGCTTTTAAGTTTTCCTCTTTATAACTGGTTTTGAGCAGTTTGATTTTCATGTGTGTTGGCATAGTTTTCTTCATGTTTTTTGTGGTATCACTTGGATCTATATGTTTACAGTTTTCATTCACTATGTTTGAAATTTTTGAAGCCATTATTTCTTCAAATACATATTTCTCTCCTTCCTCTTTTGGAGTCTTCAATGAGAACTATATTAGACTTCTTGAAATTATTTCACAGATCACTGATATTCTCTTCATCGAAAATTTTTTTTCTCTCTGTGTTTCATTTTGGATACTTTCTATTACCTCTTCAACTCCACTAATCTTTTCTCTCACAATGTCTAATCTGCTCTTTCATTTCAGATATTGTAGTTCTCATCTCTAGAAATTCAACGTGGGCCTTTTCTCTATATATGCCATTCCTCTACTGACCTTTTTAAACCAATGGAATACAGGTTTAATAACTGTTTTAATGTCTATGTCTGCTATTCTAACAGTTGTGTCGGTTCTGGTTTGGTTTCAATTGATTGATTATTCTCATTATAGGTTGTGTTTTCCTGCTTCTTTATATACATGGAAAACTTTCGTTTAATGTCATATATTGTGGATTTTAGCCTGTTAACTGCTGGATAATTTTGTATTCCTATACATTTTCTTGAGCTCTGTTCTGGGGTGCAGTTATTTGGAAACAGTTTGATCCTTTCAGGTCTTGCTCATTCTAGGCTAATTTTTTTCCCACTACTGAGGGAAGACCTTCTTAAATACTCTACCTAACATTTCCTGAATTATGAGCTTTTCTGGTCTGGTTAGCGGAAACAAGTACTGTTCCCAACCCTGCAAGAGTACTGGGTACTATTCTCTATAATCCTTTCAGATGGATATTTCACAGACCTTGACTAGTTTCCTCATATATATGTGCTGATCAGTACTCTGCTGAATGTTTAAGGAAATTTTCCAGCTCTCTGAGCTTTCCTCTCTGTAGCTCTCTCCTCTCTGGTCCTCTGTCCTGTGAAATCCAGTTGCCTTGGATTTTCTGGATTCTTAGCTCTGTTTCTTTAACTCAGGTAGTCTACTGGGTTCTGCCTGAATTTTTCCTCTTTGTGTGACATCCTGGAGACTCTTTAAAGGCAGTAAGCCGGAACAGTTTTAGGACTCTACCTTATTTGTTTCTTATCGCTCAGAGATCACTTTCCTTTGTTGCCTAATGTTCAGCATCTTGAAAACTGTGGTTTGATATATTTTGTCTGAATTTTTGTTTGTTTCAGTTGGGAAGGTAAATCTGGGCTCTTGTTACTCCATCTTTGCCAGAAGCAAAAGTCTCCACACTGGACTTATATGAGGACTGAATGATATGATGGCAGAAGCAGCATAGCACTGTGCCTCAGAATTTAGTTTTATACTCAAAACACTTGGGCTGATATTGGCATTGTTATGATTACCATCATCATCATCACCTCACTGCTTCCGGTAGTTCACTATGGTAAATATCCGTTGGTTCACACACACTTTAGTTTTGATTAGAACCAAGGGTTGACCTTTGTCTTCACTAAAAAGACTAATGGCACAGGACAATCTATTTGTATTCCTTGATAAGTGTTTTCTCGGTAATTTAAGTGGCAATTTGGTGAACCCAGGAAGCTTGGGGAAGATACACATATTAAGCACACACATAGCACAAGGCACAGCTGCTAAATGAAATCTTTCTTTTCACCTTAGGATTGTGAAGCCAGATTCTCATTCTAACACTTGTGTCCGATCATACAACAGTCATCTACAAATCTATCAAAGTTGTTTTCCTAAAGATGTACACTTTCTTCTAAAGAAACAAAAGGTATTAGGAAGCAGCGGTGACTGAGATATAGGAGAACCACTGCAGGTGATTTAACTTAAAGTTGTCTTTCAGTGGGAGTAGAATTATAAACGTGACTCAATGCTTCAAATCTCTTTGGATTTTTATTACTTACACTTTTCCATCGTTGCGTTCCACACTGATATTGGATGCTCCCACTCTGGGTAGAGTTGGGTTGATCACGTTATTGTACCAAATAAATTTAACCTTCTGCAGATCTCCAACATCCACATCTGAGTCAAATTCATTGGAATGAGTATTGGCTGGTTGGAGACTGCCCCTTGGGAACGGAAAAGTTAATAAAAACATACATGAATATACATAAACATACATATAAATATACACATATATGTTTCTAAAACCAGTTAACAATGTATCTCTAGTAAGATGATTGATAGTACATTTGTGAATCTAATGGTTAAATAAATGTAGACATGTATGCCAACTCAGTGGTAGTTCATTTGCCATCAATAACTCATATTACTTTGAAGTCATCCTTATTTTAATAAAACTTCAAACATGTTATAGTCACAATCCTCTCACAATTTAATAAATGATGACATCATTATATCATCCTTTTCCAGTTGTTTTGTGGGTAGAATAATTATTTAGTGATTATAAATCAGATGTCATGCATCAAAATAAACATCTGTTGTTTTCTCAGGACATAGCAGAGAAAAAATTTAGAAACAGAGTTCTAAAATGTATTAAGGTACAAGGGTGAAATAGTCTCTTCCTTTTAATGACACATGGCAGTACTGTACTTCTGAAGGGGTTCAGAACAAGTCTCCCCAGAATGTGCCACTTTGCCAGGTGGACTATTTTGAGCTGAAGGAAATCAAGACCCAGCAGATTCAAGGATAACCTTTACCTCTCCCTTAACTGCCTAAAAGAATTTAGATAGAAGGCCTGGTTCAGGAAGGGAACTATCACCTGAGATAACTACAAGGAATATGGGCTAGATGTGATAGGCTGGCAGGGAGCTCAGCTGGGCCTGGAGATCAAATTCCTCTCTGTGTCCTGTTGTCTCTGCCTGCCATGGCAAACCTTTGTGCACCAAACATTTGTTCTTCCCATCTTACTGTGGATTGTCTTTCTCCCCTTTGAAGCCCCAGACCCCTGGTCCCTTCTCCTTAGCTCAGAATGGCATGTAAGCCTCAATTGTCTCACTGCCTGTGGGTCTCATGTTCTTCTGGGACCCCCATATGTACATAATTAAATTAGTTTTTTCCCCTGTTAATCTGTCCTATGTTAATTTGATTACCAGACCAGCCGAAGAGCTAAGAAAGGTAAAGGAAAAAAACTTTCCTTCCCTATATTCCCATATAGTAATGAATAAACTCTTATGTCCACGACATACATCGTATGTGTGAAGTATTCCAACACTGAAGGAGCTTAGAGTAGTAGTTTACTCACTTGAAAATTTCGTACTGCTTAGAGTTTCCTCTATCTCCAAACAAAGAAACGAGTATGTGTCCTCTAACCTTCTTTCCAGAGAGTGTGACAGCCACCTTATACCGCCAACCTGCAAGGGGGAAATATTTGCAAAATATCAGCTTTTAGAAAAATTATTCTGGAAACAGGCTAACTTGGATTCCACTACTGCTGAATTTTGAATAATTTTTGTATGGTTTTGGTAGTTCTTCTAATCAAATAGTGATGGATATTCCTTTAACTTAATGTTCAGAGGGCAGCATTGGGGGAGGGGAGGAACACAGACTCTTTCCAAAGTCAAAAGATTTCAAGCCAAGGGACTAAGTTATATATTTTGTTTTCAATTTTTTTAACCTAACAATTTATTCTTGAACATTATAAGAACTTTATGTTAAAAGATAATGGAAAAATAATAGTGTGGTATTTTCATCAGTTTATTTCATTTTTATAGATCACAAAATTTTAGAGTACTGTCATCTTTTTGTCTAAATAATCTATATTTATCTTTAACATTCTATAATTCAACTTTTCAACACCACTGGATTGTATTAATTTATGGTAACCATTTTATGGTACCAGTCAATAGTGAACTACAATTTTTTGCCATTTAGAGCTAGCCTGGGCCAAATTGGGAAGGCAATAAAATTTAGCTTTAGTTTTTACAATGCAGCTAACCCTATTGACTCCCATCCAAATAGTTTTCTTCCTCTATTACCCAGAAAAGAAACCCAGGGTCTGTCCCCAAGTCTCACCATTCCTGCATTCTCTGATTCCCATCACACATGGAGTCTACAATCCTAATATCTCTAGAATCTGTCACCTCCTTTCCATTCCCACAACCTCTGCCATCTCTCTCCTGCGTTATTTTTCTGCTTGTAAAAAAACCTCAGAATTTTGCGCAGTGAAACTTTTAACAGAGTATGAAGAGGCTGGAGCAGAAGAAGCCTCCTGAATTCGGTACCAGAATCAACTGTGAAGAAATTTATTTTTGTATCATTGATAATTCAGGCCCTAAACTCTGTTCTGCCACCCAAATTAGCATGTTCACATTGAGCATGGTATGGATGTGTTTTTCCATTTTGGGGAGGAGTGTTTAAAACTTTTGTACAGAAAAGCAATTTCACACATTTCCACGGGACGTGATAAGATACATAGTATTGAGAATTTAAGACAAATAAAATAGGGACTTACGGGCAAAATTGCTGGCATCACCGGTGTTTAGATAAAATACCTGGCCCTCTGCTTGGGTTTTCCCAGGAAATCTATCAGCATAATGACCCATCTGCGGGCAGCCTTCACTTGGACAGGGGAAGCACTTGTTCTAGGGAAAATAAACAAATGATGAATGAGGATGCTCTTTTTTTAATAGTGTACCATCTTATTCCACGTGTTGTTGAATTTTCAAATATTCTAAAGCCAATCCTCTTCTGATAGTAAAAGAAGACTTTAACAGTGTCTCAACAAACATTAAAAATTAGTCTCATTATTTACAATGATAAATCAGCAATTTCACTATTAAATAACATGATACTAACATAAATATTATAAAAATTAATTAAGAGAATTTATTTATTTATTTATATTTTAATCCTCTCTCTTTTGCCTCTCTAAGTTGTTCCAGTGGCCCCAAGACACCCATCTGCTTTTAGGTGGTTAGAATTTATTTTAGAAAAATTGCAAAAGAAAGAGCAGGAGGTGATCATCAGCTTCTGATACACAAAATGGGACTCACTGGGAGGACAATAGGCTTAAAAGTCAAGTTTTTCTCAATTTTCTCTAGCTCCCACTTAGCATATCAAGTCTGGAAGATTCAGATCTCAGAATTCTCCCAATGTGAAGGGAAAATGCTCTAGTTGGTCAGTCAGGCTTAGCCATGACGTCTGAAGAAGATGGATATCATATAGGAAAATGTCCTTCTTTTGTGGGCCAAGAAACTGTGAGGAGAAGAGAGGGAGGGGGGTGAACAGAGCGGGAGGCAGATGGACATAAAAATTCCTGCTCTGAAAGGGCAAGGCTGCCCCACAGTAGAGGCAAGGGGTGAACTCCTGAATCAGTGGACCAGATGGCGACTGGGCTGAATCTCAGGATCCGCATTCAGCAAAAGCTCAGGGAAACTGGGCCAGCCGGGAAGAAATGGCCCAAGCTCTCTGAGAGCATTGCCCAAGCCAGTAGCTTGGACACGCCCCGACATCACCTGCAGATGGCAGCTATGAGCCCTTCAAGAAGGTGGACCCCCAAGCCTCCTCTCTGCCCTCCACACACACACTGACCACCACCACCATGATCACCTTGCCCAATACCAGCTTGGACAGAGGTGGTCCAAAGGCTGAGAAATCTGCAAAACTGAGAATTTTGTCCTATAAAAGTGTCTGAGCATCACTTAAAAGGACTGTTTATATTATTGAATCAGATTAAATTTTAACTGGATGAAACCTAAAGCTTCTGTGTTTGTTTGTTTTCCCCATTACCTAGAAAATGGGGATTTGGGAAGAAAATAAAAATAAAGTTAGACCAAAGAAGGGGGAGGCGTTCTTGTTGCATATGCAAGCTACATTGTGAATAAAATATACACCCATCCCCTCTCCCCTACACATAATAGCTAACATTTGTTGAATGCTAATTATTATATTTTAGGTTCTGGGCTAAGTAATTAAAACATGTTATCTTATTAAATCCTCCCACCAAATCTATGGAATCTACCATTTTATTTACATTTTGAAATGAAGAAAGTGCCTTAGAGAAGTTAAGTATTTTGCCCAGAATCATTCAACTATTTAATGGTAGAACCAGGAATCAGATCCTCTCTCTTCATTGCTAAAGTATATCTACTTGATAATTATAATTTCACCTAGCATGTTACTTGAAAATTTATATATTAAATAACATAGGGCATACATTTTTATTTGAAAAAAAATTATTGTGAAAGGAAAAGCAATAGTAAAAAAAAACCCGGGCAATTGATATGTCATATTCAAGATCAGATTTAAGGATCCCAACTTAGATATTTAGAGAATACCAAAAAAAAAGATGAACACTCAAAAAAAATCTTGGCAATTATGAGACTGCACAGAAATGTCCACATGCCCATAATCATATACCTTTATAAGGTTAACATTTAAAACAAGTTTTTCATGTTCATCAGCATCCTGCAACCATAAATCAGATTTCCATAGACAATTTTTGCACTTAGAATTATTTCCAAACCAAGTGTGAACATTCAGCTGACACATACAGAAGTGATAGAGAACAAGGTAGATTTGGGATATTTCAGTTTACAAGCACATTTCTCTAAATTTCTCCAATGCTTTATCACTATTAAAATAAACACGTATTATTGAAAGTATAAATCATGTGGCAGTCATATAGTAACATTCACTGAATGCATGTCATGTATAGTGAACCACACTGGTCATGAGAAGTGATGGTCACAAAATTCTTTAGGTGCAAGAAAGAATCTACTTACTGCACTGAAAACCTTGTAAGAGGCACAAGGAAATCCAGCAAAGCCATCAGGGTTGAGGATGCTATCAGCATAATACTTGTAGCTTCTTAAGTGATTACAGGCCACAAAGTTGCGAGTTCCTTTAAAATCAGACATGATTACACATCAGTGACAGATTTCATTTTTCCAAGTTAATGTCATGGTCAGCACACAGTTGTTGAATAGATTTTTCTAATTAGTGTGAACTCATGGCAGTCACAGAACAAAATCATTTATGAAGGGTAGTCATGATTTGAGACGCAATCAGAATTTAATATAATCTGTTTAACATTATAATAATTATGCCATAGCTAAATGAAATGGAAAAATAACTCTAGGAGGAAAAGATTGGTCTGTAAGGGATAGGTATGACTGAGTAATGTATTCCCTGAATTAGATCCTTGAAAAGTTGACTACAAATACACTTTCTTTCCTATAGTCTTCTCATGTCCACTTCCCCCAGTGAAAACCTGTATCTTGGGGATACAACTAAAAGTTCTTTGTTATAGAAAATGTGAGATCTGTACAATACCAAAATATTTAGCAAGTTTATCAAAAGGAAACACAGATTCCCGCCCCCCCCCAAGAAAATCTCTTCATATACATAATAGTTGTACCTTCCCAGAGTCCATCTATGTCAACGATGTGAGAGAGAGCATTCTTCTTACATCCGGGCATTTCCTTTCCTCCATTTGGAAAGAAATCTAGGTGGCCCACAATTTGGCTCATTCCAAGACCTGAGGAATTTTAAAATATGGGAAAGTTGATGTTAATGTAAAGACTCAAAACTCTCTAAAACACTCTTATGTATAGACTCAAAAAACACTCCAGGGGGACAAATTGAAGAACTCACCCAGGTTGGGGATTATGGGGGCAGCGTCTGTGTGAATTACATCCACAAATTGGGCATCGCTGGGGTCCAATCGGACTAATTCAGGTGTGCCCTCAAAGCACGGTTCTGCTGGATCCAACCCTAAAATAGATAGGATGCGTCATGTCAGTGTCTATCAGTGGACATGCAGGTTCACCTTTCTCTTTACAGACCTGAGTGCAGCATTGGTGGTAATCATGAGTAATGCGTGCAAAGAAATAAGCTGGTTCTTCCCTATCTTACCAATTTCTAAGGGAAATCTGTGTCTAATTTACTATTTGCATTAAAGTGAATTTTCCTCAAACCATGGAATTTGGCCCTACTTATGGATGCTTAGTCATTGGGACAATCCCCATCAATAGCACAGTTACAACCAAAGAGCCAGACTCTGGGGAACACTGGACTCCTAAGAGATTTTCAGGCTAAAAGAGTTCCACCTATATTATAAACTCCTGTGAGGGCAAGGATCTTGGCTTTCACAGTCACTGCGACCACAGCTTGGCAAGTGCCTGACTGAGCAGGCTCTCATAAGCATTTATGGACTATGAGAAAGAATGTCTCTCCAGCAAGTTAAAGAGATATTCCAGATACCCCCACCAATGCAAATGTAACGAACTTATCCAAAGTATTAAAAAAGAGAATCGGGGTGTCGGAAACAGGGGATTTGGGAAGAAAATAAAGAAGGGAAGATGCAAGAATAAAGTAATCATTTCCTGAAATAGTCACTTCTCAGATCCAGGATAGCAAAGTCTTTCTTATAAAGTTACAAGGTTGTTGTAGGACCTGGGTACCCAACATATGACTCCACTGGCTAAATGCAACCAGTCTGAGATTTGTAAAATCATATTTTTTATCTAATTAGCAGCATGTAGCCCGGGCAGCCCAGGGCACCCAGACTATCTGTCCCCACCACTCTCGGGTTGTGGTTCATGAGGACTGGACTAATTATCAATTGCTATGAAGCAGAATATAATTAATGATACATTTTTGAGCTCTTTGGGTTTAATTCTATTTCTTCTATTATTTATGCCATTTCTTCTATTCACCAAACTCATCCTTTGTGAATACCTGACAAAGAGAAAATAGATATGAATAAGACTTCCAGATGTTCTTAATTCACATTTTAGTCACATGCAGTATTTATATGTTAAACAGGGCTCTGTAGACTAAAGATTGGTATCAATAACAAATTCATAAGGTCTCAGAACACACCGATTTCTCTGATCATGCGATCTAATTCGGAAAATGTGAAAACTTGTCTCCTCAGGTAAAAGCAGGTCTGTGCCAAATTTCTGTCCTTTTAGACCCCATATAGGCTTCATTTAGTCCAACTCTGCAGCTTTGACCAACCTGTGATTCGTCCAATGGTCCCATTTGTCCTCCTTCCTGACTCCCCAGCAGCGTGGGCACCCAGACTGTGGCCAATGACATGGACCTTGGAAGGTGAGTATCCAAATGATGACTGTTGGAAAGAAAACTTCTTCAGAATGTTTTCAAACTAGCAAAATTCAAGATGGACAGAAAAGAGAACGCTCTGAAAACTCAACTTTTAAGAAGAGAAGCTTCTCCTTTAAAGCAATCAATTTTCATGGATTCTTTTCTTTTCATTTATCACAAGAAATGGCGATGGTATAATGTTTAAACTGGTGGAAGTAGTGTTCACTTTTATTGTTCTACATAGAACATCGTGCTACATAGAGGGGACCCTTGATGGATATGAGGACTTGTTACCCAGAGGTGGTGAAGCAAGTATTTGGATTAGAAAGTAATAATGATTCTTCAATAAATGGTGTTGTGAAAACTTGACAGCTACATGCAAAAGAATAGAACTGGACCACTTTCTTAAACCATATACAAAAATAAACTCAAAATGGATTCAAGACTTAAATGTAAGACCAGAAACCATAAAACTCCAGGAAGAAGCATAGGCAGTATATTCCTTGACGTCCATCTTAGCAATATTTTTTGGATCTGTCTCCTCACGCAAAGGAAACAAAAGCAAAAATAAACAAATGGAACTACCTCAAACCAAAAAGCTTTTGCACAGTGAGGGAAACCATCAGCAAAACAAAAAGGCGACCTACTAAATGGAAGAAGATATTTGCAAATTATATATTCGGTAAGAGGTTAATAGTCAAAGTAGACAAAGAATTCACGTAAGTCAATATAAAAAAACATAATCTGATTTAAAAAATGAGGAGAGAACCTGAATAGACATTTTTCCAAGTCAGACATACAGATGACCAACAGACATATGAAAAGATGCTCGACATCACTAATCACCAGGGAAGCGCAAATCAAAACCACAATGAGGTACCACTTCCCACTTGTCAGAATGGCTATTATCAAAAAGACAGCAGATAATAAGTGTTGGCGAGAATGTGGAGAAAAGGGAACCCTCATGTACTGTTGGTGGGAATGTAAATTGGTAGAGCTACTATGGAAAACAGTATGGAGGTTCTTCAAAAAATTAGAAATAGAACTTCCATATGGTCCAGCAATTCCATTGCTGGTTATTTTTCTGAAGAAAATGAAAACATGAATTCCAAAAGATATATGCACCCTTATGTTTATTGCAAAATTGTTTACAATAGCCAAGCAATGGAAAAAACCTAAGTGTCCATCAATAGATGAGTAGATAAAGAAGATGTGGTACAGACATACCATGTTTTATTATGCTTTGCTTTACTGTGCTTCACAGATATTGTTTTTTTTGCAAACTGAAGGTTTGTGGCAACCCTGCACTGAGTAAGTCTATCGGCACCATTTTTCCAACAGTATTTGTTCACTTTGGGTCTCTGTGTTACATTTTGGTAATTCTCACAATATTTTAAACTTTTTCATTATTATAATATTTCTTATGGTGATCAGTGACCTTTGATATTACTATTGTAATTGTTTTGGGGCATCACAAACTGCACTCATGTAAGATGGTGAACTTAATCAATAAATGATCTGCCAGCTCCACCAACCAGACATTGCAATATCTATTTTGGCACTTGAAACTAATAGAATATTGTGTGTCAACTATACTTCAATTTAAAAAAAAAAAAGAAAAAGAAAAGAATAATGAAAGCAATTACTTAAGCACTTTCAAGTTTAACATTTTCTAAGTTTTTAGTTACCAAATCAGGTTAGCTTGTTATCATTGTGCTTCTCTTAAAAAAATAAAAACAAACAAACAAACAACAAAACCCCTACTTTAATCTTCAGGTTGACATTATCATATCAACTTGGCTTAATAACTGGTAAAATTAAAAGAACTAATGATGGAATTCAGTAGAAACAATCTACCTGGTTGCTTGAATAATAGCACTTAAAAATCAGTTTATTCACCTTAATAGGCATATTGATGAAGCCCAAATCTAGATTTTTTTTGGCATTTTTCTTTTCAGTCAAGGAGAATGCCAACTCTAAGTAGAAAAATATTTTACCAATTATCATACATACAGCAATTTTTCTGGAAGAGAATCCAGAGAGCAATGTGCATGGGCTTTTCTATAACCCAGAGGTAGTTACCTCAAGAACGTCAACGAAATACGCCACTTCTGCTCCCACAATCCGGATGTTCTGTGAGGCTTGTGTGTATCCGGTTCGGGAGCCACCTTTCCAGTCCACGCAGATGCAGTTCACGCTTTCCACGTTAAACAGGTTCTGGTGGAAGAGACACAATAAATAAGTAAATAATTCAACATCTTTCCTAATTACTAATTAACAATCTTGAAGACTAGGATAAATTGCCTCCTTGACCTACACAACATCATGCTCGCTTTTTAACCCCAAACCAATAAACAAAACTTTTAATCTGTTATGGTTATGGAATCCTTTTTAAAACTTAACATTGGCTCCAAACTAGAGATTTGGCCATAATGGGAACTGGATTCTTGGGATTTCTACAGCAACAGATGCATAGACATTTGTTGCAGGGAAAAGTGTATAAAATGTGGTACAATGGGTTGTCTCATTAGAGCATCATAAACTTCACAAGACATTGTCCCTTACTAGATTGCACCTCAGGGCATTGCCTGTCTTGTTCACTTCTGTATCCTCAGTGCCTGGAAAAGTTCCTGGCACATAGTAGGTACTCAGTAAATATCTACTAAGTAATTGAATAAATGAAGACTATGTTAGGACCCTTTAAATATAGGCATTGAAGGCAAATGAATAAGCTTTTCCATGACGGAAATACTAATCAAAATTTTTGTATGAACATGTTTTATTGTACATGACTGAAGTTATTTCACATAAAAATATAAACTTTCAGATATCTACTGGAAGTCTTTTTGGATGGGGGTCAATGATAGTTTCATGAATGCTAGATCTGGCAGGAATTTTATTTATTTGAGTATTTATTTATGCATATCCCCACCTTTTTTCCAAGAAGAATTTGAGAATGCAGCAATCTTAGAAACCATCTCCAATTGTTTCATTTTACAGATAGAAAAATCCAAAGAGGGGAAACGATTTGCTAGTGTCTTGGTTAGCTAAGGATAGAATTGGAACTTGAATCTACGGCATTTAACCTTCTAATTTAAGGTACTCATTCCTCCATTATAATGCCCAAAGACAAATTAAATGCAAGAAAAACACATCTGCTTTTGGGATCTCAGAAATAAATTGTATATGCATATCTGAAAATCTACATACCTTTGAGCTGAGAATCATTTATTTATTTTTTCTTCACTGTAGTATAGAAATCTATTACTACCCTCCCTCCTCACCCAGCCCAATAATCATCAGCTATAAATTATTTTTGAAGACAAGTTGTGGTTTTACTGATTATTTTTAAACTTGTGTAGTTAATTAGCCCCTTCATTTTAACTGTCTTCAAGATCAGTCAAAACTCTCTGGAGTTAACTCAGATCAGCCTTTGGCTTGAGTCACAGGCAGGCCTGAAATAAGACCTCTAAAGAAATGATTGCATCTTTGCTCCACAGCTGGCCACAAAATCTTGATGAAGAAATGAATCAATGATAATGTTCCTTAAGCACTAGCAGTTATTGGAAAATTTATTCTGTTTGATTTTCTGTCTTTTAATTCTTCATTATCACAGGGCACATAGCCAAAGGCAAATTTAAGAAAATAGGATCACTACTGCTGAAACAACAGAAGCCAGAAATGAAAATCTACACAGTCTTCCTAGCTATTGCTACCATAGGAGATAAAAGAGTAGCAAGGGAAAATAATTAGTTTGGGCAAAATGAGTTATCTTAGTTCTTCACACAGAAATCAAAGCCTATTGAAGAGACTAAAAGCTATTGAAAATGCAACAAATGTTGCATCAGTATGGCAACACCTGTTGCTAAAATTTAGAAATATCTCTGTATTAGTTATTAAATAATCGCTACCCAGAGCCACCAAATGCCTGCCAGCCTTGCTGGTCTGACTGTCCCAGGTCCCCTCCACCCCATGTCACCTCCTGGACCTCCTCTGGGAACCCCAGACCCAGTGAGGTCAGAGGATCCTCCAGCCTCATGGTGGCAGGCATCTGTCCTGCCTGGGTGGGGCCTTGCCTTCTCTGTTGCTAATTATCACTCTGGAAACAAACTTCCCTTAAGAGATTTACAGTCTCACCTTGCAAATGCTGTGCAGCCAGTTTTCTTCTCCCTTGTCTATGAATCCATGAATAATAAAGCGAGTTTTTCTATTTGTTTTGAAATTGGAGTCTGTGATAGTAGATGGATCTGCAACGAGTTCCTGTTTGGGGGAGAAAAATGTTTAATGTCAAGTTTCTGAAAATATCAAATAGAACTGTTACGAGGAGGGAAGTGGCAGATGGGAGAAGACTCCTGGGACTTGGGATCCTTGTGAGTAAGGATTCTCTTATTACAACCAAGCTATTCCCAATCATCACCAAGTCGATACTTTCCAGATGTCATAACATTTTTGCATTTGCTCTACTTGGGGTAATATTGGTGGTAGGGTCTTGTCTCCACCCAATGGAAGACTATGTATGTGTGTGTGTGTTTTTTATAGATACAAAATATGTTGGAAGGTTATACATAACACTTAGAGATTATATATATGTAATATCCATATTTAGAATATTGTATTAAATGGTACCATAGAGGTAGAATAAAAATAATATCAAGTTAATGGATACTTTAAACAAATTATCAAACAAACCTTTTATAAACAAGTTATAAAAAATAATACGGTCACTGTGCTAAAAGTCTACAGAGGTGCAAATTCCACTGTCTGATTTGTTCTCTTTAGAAGACAAAATTCAGTATCCTTATTACATAAAACAGATGAAACTTAGTTCTGAAAACCATGAGTGTTCTTACTTGAAAGCTGTCTGGGTTCTCATTAGTGTATAGGAGGAAACGAGTGTTGACATCTTCTGGAGCCCAGGGCAATATTTTGATGGGTCTTTCTACAATTCCTGCCCAAGGGGAGTCATCACTGAAGCAACCAAGTCTTTGATAGCAGATTTCTTTTCCTGCAATCACCCAGAAGTATTAGTTTCACCAGAATGCTCTTTGTGATGGTCTCTCTGACAATATATGAGTTAAACTACATTTTGTGGCATATTTTCTTCCTCCACATCCTCAAACACCTTCCTATATACACACTCACAAAACAGCTTCAACAGACAACATCCCAGCTAAAGACAGGCTGCTGCTTCTCATTTCCACTATGTAGGACCGCCTCACTCCCCTCCTGTCTCTGTCCAGTCCCATGCTAGGACTCATTTGAGCCTCTCAACTCAGATGTCTCCTCTGGGCCATTGGTGCCCAAGAAGGGAGCAGTCTTGTGTCCCCAGGTCTTGGTAGTAGGGGTGAGGCGCTTACCTCCTTGTAAACATCTTCTGGCATTGGTCTTTGGGCTTTGGGTTGAGATCTTAAGTTTCGTGCAAATGCCAAAACTTTACGTCTCTACCTGGCTGAATATTTAGGTCTCTGACCTATATTTGAGGGGCATCCTGGATTCTTGTGATGAAGAAGTTGCTCACAAATAATCAAATAGAAAGCCCATGGTTTGACACAACTCTGTGCTTGAATGTTAACCCATAAAAGAACAACACAAAGGAAGGGTTCTCCAGGGGGATAAAGTCTCCATTAATAGTGGGAGCAGGAATAGGAGTAGTAGTTGTTGTAGGCGCTGCATTCTCGATATGTGCCACATGCTGGGCAAGATGATTTACGTGACTTATCACACCTAAGTCTCACAATTACCCTACAAAAGGGGTGGCATTATATGCCCAGTTCACAGATGAAGACAGTGAAGCACAGAGAGGTTAAGAATTTTACCCAGGGAAATACAGTTGTGGCTGATGGAACCAGGGTTCAAACCTTACGCTTAACTCCGAGCTAGGGTTGCTAAATTTAGCAAGTGAAAATACAAGTTAAGTTTGAGTTTGATAAACAATAAATGTTTTATTATAACAATAGCAATACATTTAAATTTTCTTAACTTTAAATTTTATTTATTATAATGATCAATTTTACCATTTATATAACTATGTCACATATCCTTTGTTTTACCTGAAATTCAACTTTAACTGGGCATCTTAGCTGTTATCTGGCAGCCCTACTCCCAGTGCTTGAGCTCCTATTCATGGATCTCTCCCCCTTGCTCTACTTCTCATCCTCATAGTAGCTTGAATTCAGGTGTTGTAGCCCTTCTTCCAAGTATTGAGCAGCAAGTCTCTTCCAGCATGACATAAATATTTTTTCTTACCTACTACTGCTCCCAGCAACAGCGAAAGTGTCCAGATGAGCAGCATCTAAATAAAATTTTAAAATAGAATTAAGTCTGGCTAAGTAAGTTTTTAAAAGATTGGCGTAATTCAAGTTCAGTTAGACCTCTGAGGGAAAATGGGTAAATTCGACTAAATTAGACTCAGTAAACATGTTCCAGACTCACCATGGCAGTTCTGTCAAGTTCTGCCCACAAGATAGCACCTAGAGGTCCTTTTATAGGCAAACCTTATCTTTTTGAGCAGTTCCATGGAAAAGTGGCATGAAACAAGAGGAGGTTCCAAGGATGTACTTTTAATTTTAATCATAAATAAACGAAGATTGATAGAGTAGGTAAAATTTTCCATAGTACTTTTGGAAAGATGAGAAAAGGGTAGATAAGAACAGTTCTCTTTCAATGTGATTATACAATGCTTAGAATCACCATAATTTCATTGTAGTGAAGGTTCTAGTCTGCCCATTTTTTAGTTTACATTTCTCTGTGCAGGTCTGTGGGTATGGGTGAAACTAAATTGTTTTCATAGATTTGATAACAGCAGTCTTGACCACAAATACTAAAAGCTTACCAGCTCATTCAGTTTTTGTACAACCTTGCCTTACCTTCCAAAACAGTGAAATAGAGGCAATTCTTCAAGAGAGTTCATTTCTTTTAGGAAAGCTGTTGATAGTTTATTTTGATAGTCCATAGGACTAATTTAGTTATCAACAATAACATGGAGGAAAGAGTAAATGAACTGATGAAAGGAACTGGGGGTACTTCTAAGAACATAGAGGTGAAATCAGTGACCCCATCGCCAAATGAAATTATGCATAAGAGAAAAACAAAATTCAACTTGGAAAAAAATGGTCTGGGAAATATAATGTGGAAGAGAAGTATTTGATAGAAAAGAACTGGGATGTTTTCAGTTGGTGATCGATTGCTTAAAATTAATTTTAAAAAGACTGGGATAGGCTACTATAATTTTAAGAGACTGGAGCATTTGGCCTGACAGCATCACAGTTATAGGTCGAATCATATGAAATTGTCACGTTTGTAGGTCAAAAATGGTAAAAGAATTCAGTTCCCTGACAAAGTTTACAGGTACAGAAAAAAAGCAAGAAAATTATTTGTGTATGAAGAAAATTCAGGAATGTTGGGCAAGGGAAATGTTAAAATCAGGACAGAAGTTGCAAGGAAGGAATCCCATGGATGGGAGCAGTGGCAAAGTCCCACTGAATCCTTCATGTCTCAGCATTTAATCCTATCCTTAGGGACTCTTCTCCAGAGCTGATTAGGTTGGTTTCCCTCTCTCCTCTAGAAACACCTCCCTTCAGAACTAGCCTCATTTGACACCCATCACAATCAGGTGTGGATCATAAACTCTGAGAAGGCTGGAATTCTCCAGGCCTTGTCTTACCTCAGCATCTAGCCATGTTGGCATGAAGCAGGCCCTGAACACATCCCCCATGAATGAACAAACAAACGAATGAGGAAATGAATATAAAAAGCAATATAGTTTGAATAATTTCTATAGGAACAACTGCCTACACAATCTCACAGTAAAGAACTGTGATTTTTCACTGAAAATAAGCAAAATAAACAAACCAAAAAAAAGGAGCCAATGTTCACTCTGGAGTTTACTATAAAATAAAATACATTCTGTGTGAATTACCAAATAATTCACACAAAATTTCTAAGTTGGCATTTTAGATAGTACAAAATTTAATCCATAGTTAAGGAGACCTTTGTTCAATATAGGTTGTAGAATTAGGACCAAAAGTCACTAAGTTCTGAAACAGAGACTGGAGTTCATGGGGAATTTTTTTTTTTAGTAAACTAAAATAAGTTCAAATTTTATAGTGTTTTGGGAAGAGTCAATTTCCCAAACTGTTATAAAAGCTAAGAAAGGAATTGTATGTAATCAGCAGTCTATCATGTCAATTCTGGATGAATGACTTCCCCTAAGTTCAATCTCTCTGAACCCTTTAGCTGGGTTGTAAAATTTTATGAACTATATTGTTTCATTCAGATCACTAACATGCTATGTCTGTTTATAGTGTGTATAGGAGAGATTGCTGACCTCTTCCTACAGGGAATAGAACTAAACTTTATTACCCGATCTGTCTTGCAGGATGATGTGCCACATGATCAACTGGCCAATGAGATGTGAGCGCACACATGCACATCAGTTCTAGTCCTGTTCATAAAAAACCCGCACATGATCTGCCATGTGCCTTCCTTTCTGTGGCTTGATGCAGACAAGAACAGTGACTTTGAAGGCCATGTGTTGAAGCTGGTGGAACCACAAGCTGGAAGGAGGCTGGGTTCCCTGCTTAGATGAAAGCCACCCATCAATCACAAACACCCATTTTGAACTTTACATAAGCAAGAAATAAATTCCTATTATGTAAAGCCACTGATATTTCAGGGTTACATCAACTAGCATTACCTTAACCAATAAAGATTATTTTATTGTACAATGACTTCTCCTACTTCCAAGAACAGTTCAGGTACCAAACGTTGAATCCTGGGTTGCAAATTTTACCATGAGATTTGGATGCAAACGTTATGCAAAACATTAATACTTTGCCAGGTTATTTTCCAATTTTTGGCTTAGAAAATCCCCTGTCCTGCCACTTCCCAAATTATAAAAAGTAATTGCCCAATCCTTCACTCTATTTTTGTAGAATTTTAATTTTACTGGGTATTTTTCAGTTCAGACCCTGATAGTGACCATTGTTTCACAAGCAACCTGAGGCCATATGATACTTCAAGGTTTAGTGAGAATTCACCCAGTGTTGCCTGGGCCCCCAGATGCAACTTACTTGTAGTTAGAGCAGTTCAGTGTGCTGGGTACCTAGGAAACTCTCAAGCACCACAGGCAGGTGGATTGGAGCTACCACCAAAACTCTGCTCTCCACTAGCTTTTGTTACTCCTCACATCTCAGGATTGCGGGCTAGAGGGTGGGCCCTGTGAAGGCTGACAGAGCCATGGCAGTCCTTCTCCAGCTATTGCATGGCGTTGAAAGCGGGCTTTCATTGAAAAATAATTCTATGTCTCCTGGATTCAGCAGAGCACTACATAACATTGATTCAGTTTTGACTCTGAAACCTTGGACATTTAAAAACAAAAAGATAAACTCAGACATTTCTAATCCAGTAGCCATGTTTGCAGAGGAGTTAAATATTGACATACATCTAGGCTCTGATTCTGGCAACCTTGTGATACCAAACTCCAGGTGAGAGAAAGAAAGACCCTGGGACACCTGTGTGGCCAGATAACTGGCATGTTAGCCAAACGGGGTCTCATTTACTTAACCTCAGAGAGCCTGTCGTGTCCTCCCTTATCCTGCTCAGCCCACAGCCAGGGCCTTCAATGGGAGGGAGAATATGCCTACCTGAGAACGCCAGACTTCCCTGAGCAGAAGGAGACTGCAAGAATCTGAGGGTTATCGTGGCCTCACACCTTCCAGAGCAACCGTCCTGCCAAATGTGAGGTGTTTCTGGGACTTCCCTGGTGGCGCAGTGGTTAAGAATCCACTTGCCAATGCAGGGGACACGGGTTTGAGCCCTGGTCTGGGAAGATCCCACATGCCGCGGAGCAACTGAGCCCGTGCTCCTCAACTACTGAGCCTGCGAGCCACAACTACTGAGCCCGCGTGCTGCAACTACTGAAGCCCATGCACCTAGAGCCCATGCTCTGCAACAAGAGAAGCCACTGCAATGAGAAGCCTGCACACCACAACGAAGAGTAGCCCCCGCTCGCTGCAACTAGAGAAAGCCCGCATGCAGCAGTGAAGACCCAATGCAGCCAAAAATAAATAAATTATTAATTAAAAAAAAAAAGAAAAACCACTTTATAGCTAGCTGAGTGTGCTTATTAAAACAAAACAAAACAAACATGAGAGATTTCAGTGCACCCAGACTCAGGGACTGAAATTATAGTCAACCCTCCTCTGTTACGTATGAAGATGGTTTACTTTGTGAAAAAGAAGAACAAGCATACTTAAAATTTTATAGCATTAATTATTCAGTTTTACATACTTATAAAGTATGCATTTAATGTCCTGCAGAACCTGTGGAAGCTTTAGCTATTTTTCTTATGAGGATAGTGAGACTCAGAGAGTTTAAGCAACATTTCCAGGATCACACTGTTGGTAAGCAGGAGAGCTAAGTCTTGGGGACAAATTCTTTCCTCCAGCTCCAGATGACTTGTGTAAGTCCACAAAAGGCCATGTTCTCCAAGGCTGTGTTACAGTTGATCTAAAAATGGTCAAGAATGGGTACCGTAGGAGATGTTAAATGTGTATGTATATATATATATGTATAAGACTGGTTATCTGCTTTCCAAAACAAAGCCACACATATTTTTTAGATAACTTGTTTTATTTGTATTTTGTTCCCTTACTACTAATGCAGCAAATGGCAGTTTTTTTTCAAATGGAAATACAACTTTTGTAATATTAAATATGATAATCATTTCTTTCCTGGGCCATCACAGTAGACTTCTAATTGCTTTTCTTGCCCTCAGGACAGTGTCTATCCTCTACACACTGCCTGACAGTCAGGTTTAAAATGCAGACTGGCCACTATTGTTTTTAAAACCCCAGCCCTGTGCTTTCTAGATCAGCACAGCCTAATAGGAATATACTGTAAGTCACATTTTAAAAAGTAAAAAGAAATAGGTGAAATATATTTTAATAACTTATTTAATCTAAAATACCCAAAATATTATCATTTCAACATGTGGCACATTTCAAGGGACCACATGTGGCTAGCACCTATCATATTGGATAGCACAATTCTAGATCAAATTAACTCTTCTTATCACAAGTAAAGCTTTACAGATATGGTTACCTTCTCTGAGGTTTTTAACCTTGTTGCATACCCATTTGGCCCCTTTTCCAGGCACTTTGAACTCCTTTCAAGACATGAGCTCTCAAGAGAGTTTAATGGGATCCAACTACAGGGTACTTAAAGAATGGAATAACAAGATTTTCCAGATGTCATTGAGCAGGAAGAGACAGCAAATAGGTAGAGAGATGCAAAATTCAACAGACCCAGAGATCACAGCTTGGATTCTGAGAGCTATGGTGAAAGAGGGACAAAAGAGAGATAGCAAGCAAAGAAAAAAGAAAGAAAGAAACATATTAAACTAATAATCTGTACCAATTTTTTTTTATACCTAAGATGCTTTGGAGATCAGACAATTAGAAATGACCTGAAGAACCTTACAGAGGGGCAGGCAAAGCCAGAGGCTGTCTCACCATGTGCATTTTATAACCAACCTTGTAAGGCAAGTAGCAAAGTCCACTTAAAAAATTATAAGCTGAAGGATTTCTACTTCTAGTCAGGATGGAGCAACTGGTATCAGACTTGCCCTTTTACCATAAATAATTAAAAGTTTGGAAAATATATATACATAAATGATTTGCAAAGACTGAACAATGGGTAGTACAAGACTGTAATAAATGGAAAAAAAAGGAAAACAAATGAGGTGAGACCTTCAATCACTCTGGCATTTCCTGGACCCCAGCACAAGGAGGGAGATTCCTATTAGAGCAAGGCAGACTCATTTTGCTGAGGAGGTAGAGAGCAGAGGCTAAAGTAGTTAGAATTTGCAGAGCAAAGTACTGGAGAGCAGGAAGCTATGAAGATGGAGAGTTTTCAGAAATTGGCATGGGTGTCCGCTTGAATCTTTGGATAAATACTAAGCTGTGTTTGAAAAGAGTAAGATCTATGAAGCTGATTAAAAAAACAACTGTTAGGGAAAGACCAACTATTTGAGGGAATTTATAATCTGAACAACTCCTGGAGCTCACACACAATTGGGAAACATCCAGCCTAACAGAGTAAGAGATTTCATTGAATGATCAAGGCATTCAGTAGATACCCCTCAAAAGGCCATGCCTTAGGAGGAGCACTAACATAGCCCAAGAATAAAGGTCAATCCCAATCTAGCTTAAAAAAACATAACAACAAACCTCAAAAAGATTAAACTGATCTACAAGTAAATTAACTGAGTACCCCATCCAACTAAAAAAGAAAAATTAAACTTGTATGTCTCTTTATTAGAACCCAATGATATACTCAGTACTGTAAGATTATAAATGCCCAGCATTTAATGATAAATTACTAGGCATGCAAAGAAGTGGGAAAATATGACTTATCAGTTAATAGAAAGAGATCCAGAACTGACAGAGATAATAAAATTAGCAAATAAGAATTTAAAAATAGCTATCATAAATATATTCAAGATCCAAAGGAAAACATGGATATATGAGTTAGGAATAGAAATTATTAAGAATGGATGTGATAAAAGATTGTACACTACAGAAGAAAAAATCAGTAAACTGAGCCATGGCAATAGAAATTATCCCACTTAAGTACACAGAGAAGAAAAGGTTGAAAAATTGAATATAACTTCAGTGACTGGTGGGAAAATAACAAGCTGTTTAACACACACACAATTGTAATCCTGGGGAAGATGTTAAATAAAATATTTGAAGAAATAATGGCTGAAAATGTCTAATATCGATTTTTAAAAATGAACCTATACATACCAGAAACTCAACAGTCCCCAAGCAGGATAAATCCAATGAAAATCACACAGAGGCACATCATAGTAAAACTGCTGAAATCCAATGATTTTAGCTTAGCCTAAGCTCTTTGTATCTCAGTTTCCTCATCTATAAAATAGGAATGCTATAGAACTTACCTCATTGGGTTCCTGTGAGGAATAAATGAGGGAAATCACATAGAATAGGGCCTCGTACACAGTAGACAATTGATATTCTTATTATTATTGTTATTCTGGTGAACTTTTCCTATTTTATTTGTGCTTCTATAAGGCTTTGCAGGTGGTGTGATGAATTGGGCGATTGGGATTGACATGTATACACTGATGTGTATAAAATTGAGGATTAATAAGAACCTGCTGTATAAAAAAATAAATAAAATAAAATTCAAAAATTAAAAAAAAAATAAGGCTTTGCAGAATTTACTAACAATCTCTTTTATTTTTCTAATTAAACTCAATATCTTTCCCTCCTCTAGGCCAATAGATCTTACCTCCGATTAATACCACATGCTTAACACATAATTTGATATTTTAATTGTGGAATGATACATATTCACCAAGTCTGAGTTTAATAAGTATATGTATTTTTTAAACTTGATTATAAGAAATAATTGGCAAGTAATTAATAGTACATACGGAAAATCACAGTCAACACAATAACAGATAATTAAGCCAATTACATTTTTTTTGTTTATATGATGACTATAACTTTGTCTAGAGAGTACTGAACACATAGCTGAAAAGCAAATACTTCAGATAAGGCAGTAATTTGGATAACTGAAGTTATATTAAATATAATTTAAAGTTAAATTCCATTTTCTCTTAAAATCCTTTCCTGGATAAGCAGTTATATAAAGTAGTTCTTAAATGTACGAGAAAATTGTATAAGTCATAAAAATTACTAGAAATAACATCCTATTTTTTATGGGTGATATCATTCCCTAGTCATTGCCATGTCATGACAAATACTTTTCTCAATTAAACATTACAGGAAGGGCAAAGATATCTTGCAAAGCTCTCTGAGCTGAGAATGCTACTAGAATAGCCACTTCTTAAGTGTTTACACACCATAAATTCTCTCATGAAATCAGACTTGATTACACATTAAAGACAATTTTTTTTCCTAGTTTGTATCCTGATCAGGATATACCAATGGGATAGATTACTGTCAATTGGATCAGAATCACATTGAGAGACAAATTACAGTCATGAAGGAAAATTTGTACCTTATGATTCATTTTTTAGTTCCCAAGAGCTGTTTTGAATAGTTAGATCATAGATAAATGTGTGAAAATATTTAGAAAAAAGATTGATTCCTTTAGATGAGTCTAACTCATTAATGGATAATCAGGATCAGCTCAATGTTTATTTCAAATGTAATTTCTCCAACAGTTTTCTTATCTTTCCCTACCCTAGTAGAATCCTCACAGAATACTGGAAGTTTTCGGAATAATATTTGAAGTTCTTTTGCATAAAGATAAAGAACTACGTAATATCAACTATTTAGCAAGATTGACAAAACATAATACTTTCCCAGGGAAATCTCTTTATACACATAATGGTTTTACAGTCCCCAGACTCGGTCTCCATCTGCAGAGTGTAGGAGAGAATTCTTTTTGCATCTGATATCTCTTTCCCTTTATTTGTTAGAAATCTGGATTCCTGCTACTCAAAGTGTGGTCCATGGGCCAGCAGGTCAGCGTCACCTGGGAGCTAATTAGTTAGGAATGCAAAAGCCACCTGAATCTGCTGAGTCGGAATCTGCATTTTAACAGGGTCTGCAGGAGATTTTGTGGCACGTTCAAATCTGAGAAACACGAATCTGGATGGCCCCAATTTGGCTCATTCCAAAACCTGACATACTTTAAAAGGGAGAAGGTGAGGTTACTAAATTGCCAACTAAAGAATAGGAGCTGATCACCCTTGGAAACTGGGGTCAAGGAGTTTATCCATTTGGAGATGTTGGGAACTGCATCTATCAATACAAATATAGCAAATGAACCCCCTGAATGAGGTCTTTAAAGCACCTGACCTGGGGTAAAATTTATATGGGAAACACGTGCTCTGCCAACTCCAAGGTTAGCATCAATAAAAAAAAGATCATGCTTACCACCTACCCCTGGACACTGGCTTTCTAATCATGTGGTCCAGGACTGAAAACACTTGGAAACCACTCTCACAAGCTAACATGTAACTATTTGAAGTTCCCTCTTAAATGTGTTGCGTTCTTACCCAGAGCTGCAGGATGGACAGGCTGTGATTTGCCTGGTGGCCCCATCTGTTCTCCTTTCAGCTTCCCCAGGAGGCTGGGAGCCCAGGGGTCTCCAGTGATGGGAACCTCAGAAGACAAGTGCCCACTTTTGGAGAGTAAAATGCTTCAGAATGTGCCAAAATGAGTCAATAATAAAATAGTGTATGCAGTGGGAACCTCTGGCACCTTGATTTGCCAAGATAATCTGACAATAACATCTACAGAGGAACAAGGGGATTTAGGTCCACTCGAGGGAAGATATGAAAGCATTCCAAATATCCCTTAGCCATGATTTTTTTCTTTATTTTTATAAAGAAAATAAAAGTACCTCTAATTCTTAAGGTATCAATAGTTGTCATGGACCATTATCTTGCCCCTCTACTGTGAAAAGAAAGCTAAATTTAATGATGAGTCATTTTAGGATCTGGCTATTAGAAACTAATTTAGGAAATTGCTTTAAAAACTAATAATGAAGTAGTTACTTAATCCCATGAAATTCAAGTCTAAGAAGGTTTTCATACCTCTTTCTGCTAAGTTAGTTCAACTTTTCATTTGTTTCTTGAGGTTCCCTATAACACAACCAATTTGATATTTTGGATGATTTATATCAATTTGTTAAAACTGAAACTGATAACGGATGAAATTCAGCTTAGAGACCAGATTAATTAATTAAATTGCTTTAGATATATTTATATCTTTTAAGCAGAATTGATTGCAAATGAGGTCAGGCTGGCTTCTGAATGAAGTTTAAAAATCATTGCCATTCACAGTAGTTTTCTGTTGAATTAAGGGGAGACTGTGTATAGATGATCACACTTACGCAATTGCTTTGGAACAAACTCCTGAGAGTGGAGCCTGTGGAACCTGGTAACAGGCCAGGTTTTCTTCGTTTGTTTTTTTGACATGGCCCATTTTGTAATTAGAAGTGTTTGTGATTTTCCTTTTGACCATGTGAGAAAAAGGGGAAATGCCGTGGGAAACTACTTTGCAGTGTTACCTGGTCCACAGTTATCTGCCCAACACCCACAAAAGATGCATGTCAGCTCCCACCAACACTCTGTGGGACCCAAGTTTATGTCTTTAGCGTACTTTCTCTCCTGTCAACACAGTCGTATATATTTCTTTCACCTGAAAAATGCAGGAACTCTCTAGAAAAGTAGTAAATGATTCAGGAAACAAGTGTCTTCTCTTTGAACACATTTTGGGGAATAACATAATATCACTTCTATCTTATACATTCTCATGCACAGGGTTAATCTAATGGCAACAAGCAATGGGACAGAAAGAATTTAAACATTACAATCCTATATATGTAGTCTCATATATTTTAATATTGAATTCACCAGAAGTTTACTCTGAGTGAGAAACTGAATTTTGAGAATTTTACTGTAATATAGGCATAGATATTTTATTTTTTAATGTATAAAACATAGTATCATGGGCTATTAAATCTGTAAGCAGGCTAACTATTGTAGTGCTATATGCAAGATTCTTCCACTAGAGGGCCCCTCAACTAAATATATATATTGAAGGGAAGTGAAAAAAGGGTTTTGGGGTTTTTTTCATGATTAAAAGATTAAAAAAGAATCAAAAGACTTTTTAATCTCTACCATTAATGTATATCAGTGGAAAGTTATTTCTAATGAAAACATACAGATATTCAACCAGAGCTATATAAGGTGGCAAGTCGATGATTAGAGGAGAATGTCATAAACAAAATAAAAAATAAAATCCTACTGTGTTAGTGCTGGATGGAAACCTTAAAAAAAAAAAAAAACTTAAAAATAATTAATTTAGAAATACCCTAACCTCATTCCAAATACTATTTTTAGTAAAGGAAGAAATCTTAGAAATAATTTTTAACATGTTCAATTTCACCAAAATTGGAGACACCAAGGCTCAAAGAGGGGAAATAATTTGCCCAGGGCCACAGCACCAGTTACTGCACAGTCTGGACCAGACTCCAAGCCCCGGTCAGTTCCATGCTTTCCCCACTATTCTCTAATGTAACAGTATTCTCCACCTCTATCAACATCCCTATCTATCTATCTGTCTATCTATCTATCTATCTATCTATCTATCTATCTATCTATCTATCTAGAATAAATCCTTCTGATTCTCAAGTACTGGGAAAAGTCCCTGAACCCCCCGACTTTGGGGCTGAGCATGAGGTAATACTGTGGTTTTCATCACTACAGGTGGAATTGTGCTCCTCCTGCCACACACCTATGGCCTTAAATTATGTCCCAGGCTTCCCCTTAGGTGTTGCTGTGGTTATTTCTGATTATATAAATTCATCGATTTTAACTTCTACTGTCTTATTTTAATTTCTCTATTGGTTTTTAGTAGTTGCTCTAGGGAGACATATATCTCTAATTTTTCACAGTCTACTTAGAGTTAATATTGTACCACTTCACATAAACGTTAACAACTTTGCAAGTGTGTAGGTCCATTTTCCACCCTTCACTGTCCTTTACGCTATAGTTGTCATATCTATTACATGTATATAACATGACACATACCACAGGACGATGTTAAAATCAAGTAACAGATTAAAAAAAATTATGGGTGGAAAGATGATCTTTTTCATTTGCCCACATATTTACCATTTCCAATGTGTTTCATTCCAAGTTTCTGTCTTTGGAATAGCTTGTAGTTCGGTGGACATGCATTCGCTTTGTTTTCTTTGATGTGAAAATGGCTTCATTTCACTTCATTCTTGTTTTTAAAATACATTGTTTTCTTTTGCAACTGCTTTCCCATATGATATTCTCTCACAATAACTTTATCCCCATTTTATGACAAGCTATTGAGGACAGGGTACTAAGCGACTTACTCAAGACAACATAGCCAGGAGGTAAAGTCAGGACTTAAATCCAGATCCTCTGACTTGAAATTCCACAATCTTTCTATTATGCCAGTTATTTATAAGCAGGAACATGAAGGGATGAAATTGCGATAACTCAGAAAAGTAGCTAATGTGTGGATTAGGGATGACAGGAAGAGGAATAAAGACCTCTTAACAAGAAAGACTTCAGACTACTGAGGAAATTACTCTAGATGCAGATGGAAGAGTCCTCTAGGTTAAAAAAAATTCAATGTAAAGATACTATTCTTGCCTAAAATTATGGCGTACAGTAAGATTCAGGTTACAAAAGAACGGTTGTTGAGAGCAGAGGACTTTCACATTGTAAAGGACTTTCCCAGGAAACTTCCATTTCTGTTAGCTCTCAAGTTAACCCAAATTGAGAAATAGAAATTAGGAACAGAAATAGGAATAGAATGAGGAACAGAAGTATGGTCATTAAGCCCTAGTCAAGACAGACGAGACAGAAGGCTTATATTTTAAGGATTGGTATTATGTCTTTGAAAAAGGAGAAACAAACTTTTCTGCAATCAGAATACCAGCAGGAATCATCCCAAGCCAGATTTACCAATGGAGCTTAAATTTCAGGGCCCCCTTCAAGTGCATGGGTTCTTTGAGCTGTTTTCAAAATCTTTTTTTAAAATTAAGGTATAATTGACATATAACATCTTATTGGTTTCAGATGTACAACGTAATGATTCAATATTTGTGTATATTGCAAAATGATCACCACAATAAGTCCAGTTAACATCCATTCCCATACATAGTTAACAATTCTTTTTTCTTGTGATGAAAACTTTTAAGATCTACTCTCTAAGCAAATTTCAAATATGCAATATACAACTATAACTATAATCACAAGGCTGTACATTACATCCCATGAATTATTTATTTTATAGCTGGAAGTTTGTACCTTTTGACCTCCTTAACCCATATCACCTGTCCCCACCTCCACCCTTACCTCTGGCAACCACCAGAGTACATACAGAGGTATGTACGAGCTTAGGGTTTTTTGCTGTTGCTTTGTTTTGTTTTGTTTTTAGATTCCACATGTAAGTGAGATCATACAGTATTTGTCTTTCTCTGTCTGATGTATTTCACTTAGCATAATGCCCTCAAGGTCCATCTATGTTATTGCAAATGGCGAGATTTCACTCTTTTTTATGGCTGAGTAGTATTCCATTTGTTCCATTTTGTGTGTGTGTTTGTGTATGTGCATGCCTCCTTGTGTGTGTGTGTATATATATATATATATCTCACATCTTCTTTATCCACTCATCCATCAATGGACACTTAGGTTGCTTCCATATCTTTGTTATTGTAAATAATGCTGCTATAAACATAGGGATGCATGCATCTTTTTGAGTTAGTGTTTTTATTTTCTTCTCACTTCATTCTTGAAGGATATTTTGCTGGATATATATATATGGCTTGATGGCTTTTTTCCTTTAGCACTTTAAAGACACTATTTTCTTCTGGCCTTTAGATTTCTGATGAGAAGTGAGCAGCTATTTAAATCATGTGTAATATGTTGTTTTTCCCTGGCTGCTCTCAAGAGTTTATCTGCAGTTTACAGCATTTTGATTATATTGTGCCCTGGTGTGGTTTTCTTTGCATTTATCCTTCCTGGAGTTTGCTAAGCTTGCTGAATCTGTAAATTTACATCTTTCAACAAATTTCAAAATTTTTTTTCTAATATTTGTTCTGTACCACCTGTCTCTTTTCTTCTAGGACTCAAATTATAAAAGTACGTTAGACTTTTTGATATTGTTCCACAGGCCCTTGAGGCTCTATTCTTTATTATTTTTTCAATCTTTTTCTCTATTCTTAAGATTGGATAATTTCTACTGATCTATATTCAAGTTCTTCTATCATTATCAATCTTCTATGAAGGCCATCTGTGGAATTTTTAATTTCATATATTTTATGTTTTCATGTTGGAATTTCCAATTGATTTTTTTTATAGTTTTTATTTCTCTTTTGAGATTTTCTCTGTGTTCATTCCTTATGACACAGTTTCCTTTATACCATTGAACATATTAGCATAACCAGGGAAATGCAAATTAAGATCACAATAAGATACCACTATACCTATCAGATTGGCTAAAATTTAAAAGACTGACAATACTAAGCACTGACAAGAATATGGAGAAACTGGAAAATACAATGCTAGTAGGTATGTAATAAGATATAACCACTTAGGAAAAAATATTTCTGGGTTTCTTAAAGTTAAACATACACTTACCAAATGACCCAGTCATTCTATTCCTAGGTATTTATCCAAGAAAAATGAAAACGTGTCCACATGAAGACTTATATATGAAAGTTCATAGCATCTTTCTTCCCAATAGCCAAACCAGGGAAAACCCAATGTCCATCAACAGATAAATGGGTTAACAAAATGTGGCATGTCCATACAATGGAATAATACTCATCAATATAAAGGAGTGGCCTACTGATAGATGCAAGAACATGGATGAATCTCAAAATCATCACGCTGGGTGAAAGAAGCCAGAAACAAAAGAATATGTACTGCCTGATTCCATTTATTTAAAATTCTAGAAAATATAAGTGAATCATTTTTGCACACACGAAAAAATTAGTGGTTGCTTGGAGCCAGGTTAGAGGGAAGAATGGACTGTAAAGGGGCAAGAAGGAACTTTTGGGAGGGTATATCTTGATTTTGGTGGTGGTTTATCGGCTTATGCAATTGTCAGAACTCATCAAATCGTACATTTTAAATGAGTGCAGTTTATTTTAAATAACAAAATTTATAACAAAGTTGATTAAAAAATATCCCTATGAGGAAATGCTACTAAAATCCTCATTTCATAGAAAAAAGCAAATATAAAAGGATATATTTATTACATGGAAGAACAAAAACAATACCAATGTAATATATTAATTAAAATTAAATTACATAAATGACTTGGGCTTACTGATTCTAAAGATCTCCAAACATACAATTTCACTATTCGAAGCTATCTAGACTTTAAAATTTAACGTTTTAAAAATTAAGAGCTTATGTGGAACAAAGTACACATACATTAAGTGAACCACTTGATTAATTTTTATGCTTGTATACACCCATGTAACCATCACTCAGATCAAGATATGGAATATTCCAGCACCCAGAAGACTTCCTTAGGACCCCTTCGAGTCAGAAATTACTCCCAAGGGTCCTATCATGACCTATATCACCTTTGCTGATTAGTTTTGTCTGTTTTGAGCTTCGTATAAGTGGAATCATATTGTATGTATTCTTCTGTGTCTGACAGTTTTCACTCAATATTATGTCTGTGAGAATAATTCATATTGTTGAATGTATCAGTAGTTCCTTCTTTCTTAACATTGTGTGTTATTTCATTGCATGAACATACCACAATTTATTTAGCCACTTTATTATTGGCAGACAATGAGTTGTCTCTGGTTTTCGGCTATTACAGTATGCTATGAATATTTGGGAACACATATCTTTGGCAAGAATAAACCATAATTTCTGGTGGAAAAGTAGAATTACAGCATCATAAATAAAAAGGCATTGTAAGTTTAACTTTATTTTAATTAGATAAAATACATAGGCATTAAATAAGAAAATAATAAGTAATCTTGAAGTTTGCTTTTGTTATGGTTAGAGGAGCAGATGTTAATATCTTCCCCAGAGGAGGATTCCAGAATGGCTCCTCATGGAAAATTATGTGGAAAGCATTCCAGAATGAGCTTCAAGTTTATCCAGAATGTTATTTGAGGACCTCTCTCTGCCAAATGGTACTTGATGAGTTAAAATTAAGTTTGTTTCCACATCTTGGCTATTGTGAATTGTTGCAATGAACATGAGAATGTTAATATCTTTTTGAGTTCTTGATTTCAATTCTTTCAGATAATTAACCAGAAATGAAATCGTTGGATTGCATGGTAGTTCTATTTTGAATTTTTTGAGGAACCTCCATATAGTTTTCCATAGCAGCTTTACCATTTTGCATTCCCACTAACATTGTACAAGCATTCCAAATTCTCCATATCCTCAGTAACACTTGTTGTCTTTTGTTCTTTTGATAATAGCCAATCTGATAGGTTTGAGGTGATACCCTATTGTGATTTTGATTTGTATTTCCCTGATGATTAGTGACACTGAGCATTTTTTCATGCACTTGTTGGCCATTTTTATGTCTTCTTTGGAGAAAGGGCTATTCAAGTCCTTAGCCCATTTTTAAAGTGAGTTATTAGTTTTCATGATATTGAGTTGTGTCCATTGTCAGAAGAATGGATAAAGAAGATGTAGCATATACACATAATGGAATATTATTTAGCCTCTAAAAAGAAGGAAATTCTGTAATACGTGACAATGTGGATGAACCTTGAGGACTGAGCCAAATGAAATAAAGTTGCAGAAGGACAAATACTGCATGATTCCACTTATATGAGGTATTGAAAATAGTTAAACTCATAGAAACAGAGAGTGGAATGGTGGTTGCCAGTTGCTGGAAAAGGGAAATGGAGAGTTACTAATCAAAAGGCATAGAATTTCAGTTAAGCAAAATGAATAAGCTCTAGACATCTGCTGTATAACATTGTACCTAGAGTCAACAATACGGTATTGTGCACTTAAAAATTTGTTAAGAGGGTAGATCTCATGTTAAGTGTTCTTAACACACACACACACACACACACACACACACATTGTAGTAGGTATTTCTTTTCCCTCTATCCTCCCTCCCAGAAGCTCACATCCAAACATCAAAACAAATGTGTCAACAATTGACTTCAACATCAGCAGCAATAATGCTCTTTTCTAAGCAAGGAAGTGTCTTATCCCTGGCATTTCTCAGGTCAGCATACTTTCAGACTCTTTTTTTCCCACTCATTGCTGGTAGCCAGGACCATTAATTCAGAGGGACAAGTAATACTGGTTTTCGATTTTTCTTGGTTTAGGCTTTAAACTGAGAGCATAACGGTCCCATCTTGGTTAGAAGTCTTTCCTTTTCATGTGTGAATTTTTCCTTCTCTGGCTGGAGCTGGGGGTATCCTGGATTCAAGTGCACTTATAAACGAAACAATGTGCGGATTTCTTTCAAGATTCTAAAGGTATTTTATAAATACAGATTTTGAAGAAAAAATATTTAGCATAACCAAACATTTACACATATAGTAATTTGAAAGCATAGGATTTTAGCACTTTACAAAAGCTTTCATAAGACATCTCCTTTAACACAGTATTTGTGTTTACCTGCCATTGCACCCAACAGCAGCATCTACAAACAAGTCCAAAAAATTGTTGACTCTAGCTTTCAAGAATGGAAAAATAACTGAAATAATTTAATTTAAAAATTGTGGTAAAACACACATCACACAAAATTTACCATCTTAACCATTCTGAAGTGTATAGTTCAGGCATTAAATACATTCACATTGCTGTGCTGTCATCAGCACCATCCCATCCATCTCCTGAACTCTTTTCACTTTGCTAAACTGAAACTCTGTGCCCATGAAAGAATAATTCCATACTCTCCCCTCCCCACGGTCCCTGGCAACTGTCATTCTACTTTCTATGTCTATGAGTTTGACTACTCTGGGTACCTCATTTAAGTGGAATCATACAGTATTTGTCCTTTGGTAACCGATTTATTTCACTTAGAGCCACGTTCTCAAGTTTCATCCATGCTGTAACTTGTGTTAGACTTCCCTTCCTTTTTAGCGCCGAGTAATATTCCATTATATGTATGGACCACATTTTGCTTATCCATTCATCCATGGATGGTCACTTGGGTTGTTTCCACCTTTTGACTATTCTGAATATTGCTGCTATGAACAGGGGTGTACAAATATCTGTTCAAGGGCTTGCTTTCAATTTCTTTGGGTCTATATCCAGAAGTGGAATTGCTGGATCATATGGTAATTCTATTTAATAATCCGATTTTTAAAAACTTAAAAACATTTGTAATAATATTGTATGATTCCTATTATATGAAGGTCACAAACAGGAAAAACTATCATATGGTGATAAAGTCAGAGAGGTGGCCACCTCTGAGCAGGGGAAGCTGACTGGACGGGGCCAGAAGGGAACTCTCTAGGGTGATGGAAACGTTTTACATCTTGATCTGGGTAGAGGTTACACAGTATACATAAGAATGCATCAAGCCATACATTTAAGCCATATCGTACATTTTACTTTATGTAAATTATACCTAAAAAAACTCTCAAAGATATTTAACAGTGATACTTTTAAGCTGATATGGCACAGAAAACTCAGAGCCACGATATATTTAAATTTAATTTAAATATAGATAGATAGGTATGAAATAAGTTTTACATGTTTAAAAAAGCATTTGTAATATCTGACTAAGTAGGACAAATTTTCCCAATTCACCAGGCGGTTTCAGGAGGTTCCATATATCATGTTAGAATATAAATGCCCTTTTATGGATAAATGTTTCCTTTTGCTTGTAATTCCATGGAAAAAGAACAAAAGAAGAGCAAAGTTTCCAAGGATATGTTTCCTATGTTAACCATTGAAAATTTATATCATTAACAATTGAGGGACGGTCATAAGTGTATACATTAAATTTATCTTTACATCTGAGTAATCAATGTTTAAATGAGTCACTATTTCAATGTGGTTCATTTTTATTCCACAATTCTGAATATATATATATATATATATATATATATATACACATATATATATATGTATATATATATATATATATATATATATATATATATACACACTTATGGTTGAAACCAACTTTGTTACCGCAGAGCCTGTTAGGGAAGGCTGCCAAACAAACACTAAAAATTACCTGCCCTCGTATTTTTTCTATGAACAGCTTGTCTAACCCACAGAAAATTCAGAAACGGAAAATTAAAGATAATTCTTCACTGCTAACCCAACCAAATAATTCCGTCATTCTAGAAAAATGGGTGTATTTTGACTTAGAATAACGTATGCCTGGCTAATTTACCTCTCGACAATAATGCAGAAGAAAAAGTGACCTAAATGAAGGAGCTGTGGTTAAAGCATAAAGGAAGAAAGAGTTATAGACCACCCGATAAAATTATGAGAGACTAAGCTGAGATTCAATTTGGAAAATTCCGTCAGGGAAAAAAATAGTCAGAAAAGATCTTCTGGTGAGGAGAACTGGAGACGTACGTGTACAGGATCTGTCTGGCCTGCCGGCTCAGATGCGCTCTGTGAGGCCAGCAGCAGAGCTTCCTGAAAGTCAGTGCCTTTGCGTCCTGAATATGTGTCCCTAAAAAAGATGACTCTGTGCCCAGATAACACAGCAGGTACAGAAAAAAGAAAGCAAGACGAATAAAAGGGCAGAGACCTTTGTGTATAATGAATGATCAAGAAGTTTGGTGAGTGACCTGCGTGTAATGACACACACAGAGAAAAGAACTAGTTCTGATAAAATCAGATTAGTTATGGATAGAGGAAGAGCGAATTATCTTGTACAATAGGCCTAGTCACACCAACTGCCTGTAAAATCTTGCACGGGGATTTTAATGAGCTCTCATTATCTCAGAACTGGGTAAAAACATCAGAGAACAGAAACTTCTAAGAATCAGAGTCCTAATTCTTCAAGGCATTTGGTCATGAGAACATCAAGCTAACCTTTCTGTCACAGCCAGAGACTGGGCTTGTCACAAAGGTGAGTTCTGCACAGTTTCTCGAGCTCGTTACTTAGAAAACATACCATCGAATCCCTAATAACAACAGCCTTTGCTATTTATAACTGTGTTCAAAGATTATTTACTAATTACAGCGTTTGAATTGCACGTTCACCCATCTCCCATTCCATAAATCCATGGGAATAAAGCAGAGAGAAGGGGAGGGGGAGAGGGAGAGGGACTTACTTTAGTTGTTAAATAGCTTTAAAAATTAACATTGAATTGTCACAAAAGAATACTTGTAAAATATGTGTATGGCATAAAGAATCATGATAAAGTGACTGTTAATCCTTTGCTCAAAACCTCCCAATGGTGTCACCTCTCCCTCAGAGTAAAACCAAAATCTTCCTTGAGATCCACTCCCACCTGGCACCTCCTACCTTGCCTCCTACTCACCCCTCCCCCACTTGGCTCCAGCCACCTGACTTCTTGCTGTTCCTGGAGGGCTGACTTCTCCCATCTCAGGCCTCAGTCCTTCCTCTGCCTGCAGCTCTCCGGCTGAGCCGCACTTCCTCAGGGCTTCACCCCAATGCCGCCTCCACAGCCAGCCTTCCCTGGCCACCCTATATACAATTTCAACTCACCCCAGTCAACACTTCCTCATCTCCTTCTGTGCTTCACTTTTAAAATTCTTAGCATCTATCACTAAATAACATATACTGTTTATTAATCATGTTTGTTGTCTATCTTTAAGCACCAGAAGTTAGCTCCAAAGAACAGAATGTCTGTTCTGTTCACTGTCATTTCCCCTGACACGCTGAGAGCTCTGAATAAGTATTTGTTGAGCGCGTATATGAGGAAACACCCTTGTATCCAGCACCCAACTGAAGGAATAAGACAAATCCCCTACATGACCCTCCTCCATTCCATCCTTTCCTCCTCGATCAGAGGTGGCCATGAATCTAAAGTTGTTTATCACTCCCCTGCTTTTTAAAAAAATACTGTGTGTGTTTGAAACACAATATGTGTTTATATGCCTACAAATATACTGTTTAGTTTTGCGTATCTTTGACTTTCTATAAATGCAATCATTACGTATGCATTCTTCTGCGATTTGGTTTTTTCATTCAACAGTGTGTCTTTGAAGTTCATCCATGTTACGTGTAGCTTTGGTTCAGTTTTTGCCACTGTATAGTACTATACTGTATGATTACACCACCATTAATTTATCCATTTTTCTGTTTATTGATATTTGGATTGTATTTGGTTTTAGTGTTACACAAATTGTCTCTGTGAACATTCTTATACACGACCTTGCGATTGTGTGCTTTCAGATCTGGGGCTGGACTTGAAAGGTTGTGGGGTCTTTTGTTCTTAGTCTTTATTGGATAGTGTCAAATTATTTCCAAAGAGATTGTTCCAATTTACGTTTCCATCAGCACTGTTCTGGTTGCTCCACATTCTCACAATAACTGGGTATTATCAGACTTTCATAGTTTTGCCAATCTGTTGGCAGTAAAACCACCTCGTGGTTTCAGTCAGTGTTTCCTTGATTATCAATGTTATTAAGTGTCTTTTCTTTGGCTATTTGGGTTTTTTCCTCTGTAAGTGCCTCTTGACCATTTTTTATTTGGTTATTTTTTTCTGTTGTATTTGTAAGCATTCCTTACATATTCTGGATAAAAATATCTTGTTCGTTACAAATGTTGCACTATATCCTTCTGATTGTGGGATTTTTACTTTATGTTTTCTTTTCCTGAACAGAAGTTCTTAATTTTAGTGTAATTAAATATATATTATTTTCTTTGTCAGTTATCCTTTTTACTCAGAAGTTAGATATCTGATACTGTCTTCTAATTGTTTTATAGTTCTTCCTTTTATATTTAAGTCTTAATCCACCTGGAATAGATTTTTTAGAATGTATAGAATGATGTAGGGGGGGCCAACTTCATGTGTATAACCAATTGTCCAAGCACTATTTGTTGAAAAATCCAATCTTCCCACCGGCCTGCAGACGCCAGTTTCATAATGTATCATTTCCATATTTGTTTGGGTCTTTGTCTTTTGTTCCATTGATCTGTCTACCCTTTTACTCAACATTTATTCTTTTAATTTAATTTTTATTTTATTGTGGTAAGAACACTTTATATGAGATCTACCCTCTTAACATATTTTTAAGTGCATAATACAGATGGTTATCTATAGGCAAAATGTTATACAACAGATCTTTTGAACATATTCATCTTGCATAACTGAAACTTTATACCTGTTAATTAACAACACCTCATTTAAAAAACACTTTAGAAAGTAAGGATAGAAAGCTACTTCCTTAACATAACAATAATACTTCTCAGGAACCAATGCTTAACGATGAAAGACTAGAAGCATTTTCATTTACACCAGATGCTCGTTATTTATTATAATTTAAGTTGTTCTGAAGGTGTTAAATAATGCAACAATTCAGTAACAAGTAATACACCAACTGGGAAGGAGGGGGCAATATTCCCTTATTTCCAAATGCTATCACTATATTTATGAAAAAAACCATTGAAAATAATAAGAGAATTCTGTAAAGTGGTCAGTTATAAACGTTATATGCAAAATTCAACAGATTCCTTTCTGTGGAAACAATTCATATCACAAAAGAGAGTCTACTCACAAAAACAATAAGAGACTAAATATCTAGGAATCCCAAGAGTAACTAATAGCAAATACCTATTGAGGGTGAGGGATTTTTTACGCTATCACTTAATCCTCAAAGTAAACTGTGGTTATGTGTTATTACTATACTCATTTTGTAGTTGAAAGACCTGAGCTGCGGAAGGGTTTAATAGCTTCCCAAGGTCATTCATAGAACACAGCAGTCAGGATTTGAACCAAAGATCATGATCTTAACCACTAGGCAAGAGTGCCACTCTACCTTTTACAAAGAAAATCATAGGACTCTACTAAGGGATCAGAAAAATGTCCAATTCAGTGGACACATGTGAAGAGGATGGCTGCATGTAATGAAGGATGTCAGGTCTTATCAGATTATATTTGAATTAATGCAAACCCAATAAAATCCTGACAGAATTTTTTTTAATGTAACAACTTTATTGATTTATAATTATTCATATCAGGATTTTTTTCTTAATTTGCCAAATGATTCTAAGTTCTAGAAGTCTAAACATGGAAATTCTGACAAGAGGAGGGTAACTTGCCTAAGCTGATACTAAAATATACTATAAAGCCATATTTATTAGAATAATGAGGTACTGGGGTAGAAATAGGCCAGGGTCCTCAAGCTGGAGCAACTCTGCCCCTCAAAGACATTTGGCAATATCTGGTGACATTTTTGATCGTTACAACTCAGGGATGGGTGCTACTGGCATTGGGTGGATAGAGGTCAGGGATGCTGCTAAAAATCCTATAATGCCCAGGACAGCCCCTCACTCCCACCCCAGCCAGTAATTCGGCACCAAATAAAGAATAATCTGGCCCCCAAATGTCAATAGTGCCAAGGCGGAGAAACTAAAATAGACAAATGAATAGAACAGAGTAGAGAAAGTAGCATTAGACATTAGCATCTATAGAAATATAATATAATATAAAGGTGTCATTAAACCAGTGGAACATTATGATTAATTAATGAACCATTTGAAAAACAAAATTAAAGTCAATCCTAATCTCATTTCTTACACCAAATCTGACAGTGCATAAAAGTTAAAAACATCTCCACAGAATAAAAACAAAGACAAAATAAAAACCACAACCTGGGGAAAATAAGTGCAATATATAGGTCAGACAAAAAATTAATATCCCTGATATACAAAGAGTTTTTATAAACTGATAAGGAGAAGACAAACCACACAGATAAAATAGGCAAAGCACATAAACAGGATGCTCAGAAATTAAAAATATGTATAAATATAATAATGAAAAGTGAAAATTACATATAAAAAACAAAATATATAAAATGTAATAATGAAGTATAATAATGAGAGATGCAAATTAAAATGAGATATCATTTTGACAGGCAAAAAACCAAAAGCCTGCAATGACTGAAGACACAGACTTTTGAGTCAAATCTCCTGGAACGAATCCTGCAGAGCCCTCTCTTACTGGCAGTAACAAGTATTACTAGCAATGTAAGCCTTCTATCCTCCAGTCTCGGGAAAGCTACAAAGGGCATCCACTGCGGTTATGGTTACATACTGAATAGTCTAAATTTACGTGGCCCAAATGCTGGATTAACAGCATTCTTTTATATAAACTGACCCTATTTGACTGTATAAACCTATGCAAATTCATTTCTTCTGGTGCAAATTTACTGGAGGCAATATCAGGAAATTTTACTAGCTGTAATGATTTATTCAGGCCTCTAGAGTGCCATTTATTTCCCAGAAGAAAAGTAGTTTAGAATATTTCAGTACTTCATTATTCAATGATTTCCCTCTAAAATCCATTAAAATTCAAGTAAAAAAAAAAAAATCTCCTATGGGGCTGCAAACATCCTTAATGGTTTGGGCCAGAGTTATGAATATTTCTGAAGAAATGATATTTGTCCATATCCCTAGTATCTTGAAAGGAGCTATTCTATATGAGAGAAAAAAAAAAATCCCTCTCCATTTGCTGTCCCTAAATTAAAATTCATGATTTGGTAGAGCACTTGAATACAACCCTTGTTTCTTATCATGTCTGTGGGAATTGTGATTCCCAGGCAGCCTGACGTCAAGTGAAACCCAAAATCACAGCGCAGAAAAAACCCCAAAAACCCAAATACCCAGTGCTGCCTGGGTCCTCAGACACCATTTCCATGAGGCTGAAGTTGCCCAGTGGGCCAGTAACAGAGGGCTGTCAAATAGCACAGGTGGGCTGCGTGGACTTGCCACCAAAACCTGTCCTCCAGTCACACATCACATCTTGAGACAGCCCAACCATGAGCACCCTTGCTCAGCTCAGGTCCCCAAGAGTCACAGCTGCTGGCAGGAGGAAAGGCAGTTCTCATGAGTCTGCTCTCCTTTCTGAGCACAGGGATGTCACTAAGGCCCGCGGGTTGGATGAAAGAATGACTCAGAAACCAAAGCATTTAGAAAAGAAAAGAAGACGTTTACTCGCAGAGAAGTTGCAAGGATGTCATTCTTTAGGAAGATCAACTCATTAAATAAAACACCCAATAGGAATTTAAGAAAAAAACATAAGATTACCAAAGTCACCAGGCTGATATTAGTCTGTTAATAGCGAACCTATTCACAAAAACTGGACACATCTTTAGCCAACAGCTCTGCAAAAGTTAAGGATAAAATGATTCTATTATGGAGTTAACTTACAGAAATGCTCAAAATCTTCCACTCGTTCCCCAACTTTCTTGAAATGAATGAATTCCAAATTCCTTACCACGTCTTATAAGGCTGGTCTCTCTGCTCCCTGACGTTATGTCCTCTCACTTCCTCCCTTGTGCTCTGGGCTCTGACCAAACTGTATCCTGTGCTGTTTTTCAGACACACAGGCTCTTACCTGAGGCAAATATATTTGTCGAATAAATTCATGAGCATGAGTTTGAAAGTATGAGAGACAAGGACTTGCAGAAAGATCAACAGTTGTTCCCGTGGCTTCCCACATGGATTCTAGAGAGGTGGCAGTGACTGGATTTCAAGTTCCCTCCTGGGCATGAAATCTTGCCCTTCAGTGCTCTTCTCCAGCCCAGCCCCACTGTGCTATTTTTTCTCAACCTCTTTTAAAGTATTCTCTGTCTGCTTAGCAGCCTATTAAGGTGTCTGGATGTGCCTATGCATGTAGGACTTCTTGGGGACAGGGGGTGGGTAGAGGGAAGAGGCCTTCTTTCACAATATCTCAAACCTCATCGGCAGTTATATAAAGCTTGGTTGCATCCTAGAGCTCCCAAATGGTAATTATAAGACTTGTCAAATGCCACTACTCAGTAAAAGAGATCAAAAAAGGAAAGAGTTAAAATTCTTCAGAACCAGTGAAGAGAGCCTCGTTGTTGTGAGCTGTGATAAAAAAGAGAGGGAGAAAAAACACCAAGCTAATAATTTGTGCTGAAATTTTTCTTTTGTTCCCTAATTAAGATAGCCTTGTGATCAATCTTTGTTTCTCAACCTTGGCTGCACATTGGAATCATTTGAAGATCTTTAAAGAAAATACTGATGCCTGGGACCCACCCCAGGGATGCTGATATAAATTGGGCTAGAGAGTGGTCTAGATGTTGGGATTTTTAAAGCTCCTCATGAGATTCTGGTGTGCACTTTAATATCACCAGTTAAAATGATATGGAATGATATGGTATAATCATTTATAATGATGATGGCACAGTGCTTAATTAAACCGGATACCTATACTAACAAGTACAATTGGCAAATATTTTTGAGATCACACATAAGTATAGGTACATGTTGAGTCACTGTGCTGTAGATACCAGTTGGTGTGTTTTACAGAGAGAATGAAGAATATCTGAGAATCCAGCATTCTAAACACCTTAAAGGAGGATATTAAGGAGGTTTCTTCTTTTTTCTTAAAACTATGCCTATTTGGCTGCAGGAATAGAGGTGCAGGAAGTGGAGGGGAAAATTATCAAGTGACAGTAAATATTAAAATCTTGGAAATCAAGTAGTTTTTCACCACAGTTTGCTCTTCTTAGAAATTCCAAAATTTTATCATCAGCATTAAAACATGTATTTTATTCAAGAAGTGAGAGGTTCAGGCTCTCACTTCTTGAATAAAAATGAATGAATATATTACTGAGGTACCTCACTTGAAATTGTGGAGTAGATATCATTGGGGCATTGAAAATGTGTATTGAAAGTGCTTTGATCTCCTTCACGTGACCACACTTCCCCTTGGAATTTAAGCTCATTTCTCTGCACACAGCATGCTACACACACGTTCCACGGCTGTAACACGATCATATTCAAAATGTCACCACTTTTTTCAACACTGTGTCAGGATCAGAAGGCGTTTTGTTGACCAACTGTTCTTTGTGAAGCCAGGCATGCATTAACTGGACTTCTGGTGCCTCTCAGTTGTGTAGTCACAGCCTTTTTGCTGTCTGTACTGATCCCAGTACACCTTTTCCAATTTATCTTATGGCTCACTAACCTGTCGTTTACTATATGGAAGTCCTTCCCCCTGCAGCATGGACTTTCAGCGGGAGGAGGAAAAGTCATCAAACATCTCCCCTCACACGGCTTTACATGTCTGGTTTTCTACAGCTATACGCCTAGGGTACACACAGTGATAGCAATTCCATGGGGTAGTATGCTATTTGTACTCATGGGGTTCAGGACATGCTACCCCAAAATATGACACCTTGGCATATTGAACACTTTAAACTGAAGGAATTTGAGAAATGGCATGTACAAGAAGGGCTTTCTGCCCTTCCCTGGAGCACCCCATGTGAGAGGTGCCCTCCCTCTACCCAGAGGAAGGGACTCAGAGAGGAATGTGAATGAACAGGCCTTGATACTTTCCCCCAGTTTATTACACTTAGCTCATAGTCTTTGCCCCATCGCATCTTCCCATGACTTTCCACTCCTCATCAAACCTAGCATAAAATCACTCAAGCTTAACTGTTTCTTCAAGTCCTCATTTCCTTAGGAAGGCTCCTGTGTCACATAAACCTTATATTAAATACATTTGTATGCTTTTCTCTTGTTAATGTCTTTTATTACAGGGGTCCCAGTCAATGATGCAAAGGGTAGAGGAAAAATATATTTTTCCTCCCCTATAATGCTATGAAAGTCCAACAATTTCATCTGATAAAGGAATTTCACCAATTTATTCTGTGCTCTCTCAAAAGTGTCTGTCTCTGACCTTGAACCTGGTTTTGTAAACTCCTCTGTGATTCTGTGACTCGTACTTGTTTTTGCTACAAGGAACGTGAGCTTGAAAAATGCCTTTGTGTTCTTGATCTCATCCGCTATTAATAAACCTCATACTGGAAGGTATGATGTTCTGCTTGTTTTAAAAAATACTCAATATACTTAACAAAGAGGTCACCATGTTCTGCTTAAAAATGAAATGAGAGTGTCAAAAACTTTATGCTACTTTTGGAGAAATATTTATATACTGGAGCCCTGAAGGAAAATGGAAGATGTTTTGCTATTCAGTTAGTTCCTCTCATCCTTCCAGATCCATTTGACTCAGAGCTGGTTTTGCATTTGTTATATTATTCTGTACTATGGTATTTGCTACTATTTTCATCTCTGATTTTCCATCTCAGTGAATAACTTTTGAGCCATTGATCCTTTTTCGTAAAATTGGGGATATATCAAACACAAGAGTAACAACAACTTAGGCAAATTAACAAGTTCAGTTGACGAATAAACCCACAAATGATGTGAGAATCTGAGAACTGCTCTTGTTAAGTAAAACGGCTGCTGAGGGCTAAAGGACTTGTTGGATGTTTACAGTACATGCTGCAGTTGTTAAGAAGGGAAGCAGATTTCCGTGGAAATCATAGCAAGTGTTACATTGCATATTTATCAAAGGCGTGTGAACAAAATTGTTTCATCTCTTTATTCCTCTGAAACTGCCAAACCACATGCTCGCCCCTTGACAGATTCCTCCCTGTGAAGTGTGGAACAGAAAACTCCACAGGGATAGGACTGTGTCTGTACTTTGCCCAGCCGGGTACCTGGACATGGTCAACTCTGTACGTACCTGTTGAAGGAGTTAGTACATTCACCATCATCAGCCTCAATAGGTGAAGAGTTCTTGATTTCTCCCACTTTATCATCTTCTACTCTCAGAACCCTATGCATGTTAAGAAGTAAGTGCAAACAGATTATACTTTTCTGCCTACTCAAAGGGCACAAGGGATAAGAGTCACACCTTGAGCCCAGGATGACAAATCGATTTTGATTTGTGTATCAACAATAATTAACTGGTAGTGACTGCTTGGAGCATTGGAGTGAGAAGGATTCTGAGGTCACATCTGATTTCAGTGGGAAAGAGGATGGTGATCAATTAGTAGTGGGACTGTGGGTTGGGAGTGAAAATTGGCATCACATTGGGCATGAATTTTCCATTCCCATCTTTAGTTAGTTATTTTGCAGTAAAAAGCTAAACACTTTAAGTGCCGATGGTGGAATTTAAGGTGCCAGCAATGAGGTAGAGGAGTGATTGAGAATATCAGCCATTTGATGGATTCTCCAAAAATCCCAAGGCTTCACCTGCCTACAGTCTGCTCCATGCAGGATACTAGGTGAGGCTTTGGGGACAATAAGTGACACAAATCAAGAGTTCCTATACCTGACTGAATATCAGAAATTCCTATGGAACTTTATTATATCAATTCCTCAATTGAGACCTATTGGCTCATACACTCAGGGATTCAGTATTTAAAAAAACATCCTGTGATGACTCGGATTCACACGCAAGTTTGGGAGACAGTGATAAAATCTACTCGGGAGAACCAAAACCTGAATCCTTCCCAGCAGAATGCCTAGGAAGTTGTTTGTCAAAGCTGTTGCTTAAGGATTCTACACAGCGATGACAGATAGTATCTTCCTAGACTCTGATGTCCTGATATCTGGTTGTCTCTTTTTGTGATGCTAGCAGTCATGGGATAATCATTGCTTAGCTCCTTCTAGGGTTTAAAAATAACGATATTCTACTTATGTCATTCCTTTTTCATATTTTAGCTGGAATATTACTATAAAGAGAAATTTGCCTCTTTACTATTACTTGCCTCTTTAGTAAGTATTTAATTACTCTGAATTACAGTTCGTATAGAAAAGGCAGGATAAATGATCAATTTCCCATTTATTTGTCAATTTTCAAAGTAATGAGTTTAATATCCTTCAAAGGTGATTAATAAAATTTTGTTTTTATTTAAATTATCAATTGGAACTCATGGATAAAATATACTTAAATTCTTTCAGTCCTTTGCCATATAACTACTGTTTATTGATGCTCATTTTGTTCTATCTGCAACCAGTAGGGGCTTCTAAGGAGTTGTTGGCGCCTCAGTCTTTTTGACATGATCCTACTAACCCTTGATAGTTTCCCTGCGTTTAGGTCTGAAAAAATGTTGCAGCTTTCTCTTTTATGTGGAATCAGCCATTGCTCCAAGGAGCCTTGGTTCTTTTTGACAGGAAATAGCATTTAGAGGCCACAATCTGAATGCTAGGGGTGTTCATCACTACTGGGTTGTCATTGTTTCTTTTTTAAAAAAATTTTTATTTGTAGATTTATTTACAAATCAATGACAGATAGAGAAACCAATAATGGGCATAAATGTTTAATAATTACAAAGGAGGATATGTAAATGCCCTGTAAGGACATGAAAAGATGCTTTCTCTATCATTTGTCATCAGATAAATTCAAATTAAAACCAATATGAGATATCACTACACACTCACCAGAATGGCTAAATTATTGACAGAAGGACTGCCAATACCAAGTGTGCTGAGGATGTGGAGGCAAAAAGAACTCTCCAATGCTGATAACAGTGTGAATGGCTGCACTCCCCTGCAGAGCTTCCTGGCGGTTCCTAGCAAAGCTGAGTATGTGCACACTTCGTGAATCTGCAAGTCCATTCCTAGGTTTATACTTGAAACAATGCACACAAAATATACACTCAAAAATATTCATACATACAAAAATATTCATAGAAGCATTATTTGCAAATAGCTTCAAACTAGAAACAACCTAAGTGTCCACCAACTGTAGAATGGATAGATAAATAGTCATGCCAAAGAATTCTACACAACACTGAAAAAGATCAAACTATTGCTATTTGCAACAATAGACATAACGTTGGCCAAACTGAGAATGAATAAATGCTGCATGATCCCATTTGTATCAAATTAAGAAAAACAAGCAACACTAACCTATGGTAATAGAAATCAGAGTAGTGGTTACCTTATTAGTAATTAGTAATTTGTAATGATTGAGAGGAGCACAAAGGAGATTTCTGTAATGCCATTACTGTTCTTTTAAAAAAACTTTACATAGGTGTGTTTACTTTGAAAAAATACATTGAGCTGTACATTTCGGATTTGTGTACTTTCTTGTATGTATGTTTATTTCAATTAAAATAACTTAAATGAAAGCAAACCATGGCAGTCCCTCTCCTGGGGGCTTCTATCCTATACGGTGACCTGGGTTACACCGTGTACATAAAGTGTAGTTTTCCAGCTTTCACTGTTTCTACCAACATGTGATTCACCCACCAGCCCCATTTATCCTCCTTCTAACCTCTCCAGTAGTGTGGCAGACCAGTCTGTCGTCAATGGAGTGAACCACAGAAGGAGAGGACATAAAGTGTGAGGATTAAAGATGCAGAGAACCCCTGAAACATGAGTCACTCCGACGACAAGAGCTACAAAGAGATGGCAGGGTTTTGCCCCATTCAATGCAAGAAGTATCAGCAGCTCAAAGATTCATTAATCATAGCATTTTTCCATAGTTACATAAAAATGGAATGCTTCTAACTTTGAAATCAGTTGTCATAGAACTGACTTGTCATTTTGCTGGGAGAAGTAATCTAAATTTAACCTAAAGAGTTATTACAGAAACCACATCAAATGTTGCCCTATAAAACACTAATCAAGGTAGTTGTTTAACCCTGTGACATTCAAGTTACCATATCTCTAACTATTTTTTTGAATTTATTTATTTATGTATACAGCAGGCTCTTATTAGTTATCTATTTTATACATATAAGTATATATATATGTCAAACCCAATCTCCCAATTCATCCCACCACCCCCCCTACACCCACTTTCCCCCCTTGGTGTGCATACGTTTGTTCTCTGCGTCTGTGTCTCTATTTCTGCCTTGCGAACTGGTTCATCTGTACCATTTTTCTAGATTCCACATGTATGTGTTAATATACAATATTTGTTTTTCTCTTTCTGACTTACTTCACTCTGTATGACAGTCTCCAAGTCCATCCATGTCTCTACAAATGACCCAATTTTGTTCCTTTTTATGACTGAGTAATATTCCATTGTATATATGTACCACTTCTTCTTTATCCATTCATTCGTCTGTTGATGGGCATTTAGGTTACTTCCATGACCTGGCTATTGTAAATAGTGCTGCAATGAACATTGGGGTGCATGTGTCTTTTTGAATTATTGTCTTCTCTAGGTATATGCCCACTAGTGGGATGGCTGGGTCATATGGTAATTCTATTTTTAGTTTTATAAGGAACCTCCATACTATTCTCCACAGTGGCTGTATCGATTTACATTCCCACCAACAGTGCAAGAGGGTTCCCTTCTCTCACACCCTCTCCAGCATTTGTTGTTTGTAGATTTTCTGATGATGCCCATTCTAACTGGTGTGAGGTGATACCTCATTGTAGTTTTGGTTTGCATTTCTCTAATAATTAGTGGTGTTGAGCAGCTTTTCATGTGCCTCTTGGCCATCTGTATGTCTTCTTTGGAGAAATATCTATTTAGGCCTTCTGCCCATTTTTAATAGGGTTTTTTGTTTTTTTAATATTGAACTGCATGAGCTGTTTATATATTTTGGAGATTAATCCTTTGCCCGTTGATTCATTTGCAAATATTTTCTCCCATTCTGAGGGTTGTCTTTTCGTCTTGTTTGTAGTTTCCTTTGCTGTGCAAAAGCTTTTAAGTTTCATTAGGTCCCATTTGTTTATTTTTGTTTTTATTTCCATTATTCTAGGAGGTGGGTCAAAAAAGATCTTGCTGTGATTTATGTCAAAGAGTGTTCTTCCTATGTTTTCCTTTAAGAGTTTTACAGTGTCCAGTCTTACATTTAGGTCTTTACTACATTTTGAGTTTATTTTTGTGTATGGTGTTAGGGAGTGTTCTAATTTCATTCTTTTACATGTAGCTGTCCAGTTTTCCCAGTACCACGTATTGAAGAGACTGTCTTTTCTCCATTGTATATCCTTGCCACCTTTGTCATAGATTAGTTGACCATAGGTGCGTGGGTTTATCTCTGGGTTTTCTATCCTGTTCCATTGATCTATATTTCTGTTTTTGTGCCAGTACCATATTGTCTTGATTACTGTAGCTTTGTAGTATAGTCTGAAGTCAGGGAGTCTGATTCCTCCAGCTCCGTTTTTTTCCCTCAAGATTGCTTTGGTTATTTGGGGTCTTTGGTATCTCCATACAAATTTTAAGATTTTTTGTTCTAGCTCTGTAAAAAATGCCATTGGTAATTTGATAGGGATTGCATTGAATCTGTAGATTGCTTTGGGTAGTATAGTCATTTTCACAATATTGATTCTTCCAATCCAAGAACATGGTATATCTCTCCATATGTTTGTGTCATCTTTGATTTCTTTCATCAGTGTCTTATAGTTTTCTGAGTACAGGTCTTTTACCTCCTTAGGTAGGTTTATTCCTAGGTATTTTATTCTTTTTGTTGCAATGGTGAATGGGATTGTTTCCTCAATTTCTCTTTCTGATCTTTCGTTGTTAGGGTATAGGAATGCAAGAGATTTCTGTGCATTAATTTTGTATCCTACAACTTTACCAAATTCATTGATTAGCTCTAGTAGTTTTCTAGTGGCATCTTTAGGATTCTCTATGTATAGTATCATGTCATCTGCATACAGTGACAGTTTTACTTCTGCTTTTCCAATTTGATTCCTTTTATTTCTTTTTCTCCTGTGATTGCCGTGACTAGGCCTTCCAAAACTATGTTGAATAATAGTGGCAAGAGTGGACATCCTTGTCTTGTTCCTGATCTTAGAGGAAATGCTTTCAGTTTTTCACCATTGAGAATGATGTTTGCTGTGGGTCTGTCATATATGGCCTTTATTAGGTTGAGGTAGGTTCCCTCTATGCCCACTTTCTGGAGAGTTTTTATCATAAATAGGTGTTGAATTTTGTCAAAAGATTTTTCTGCATCTATTGAGATAATCATATGGTTTTTATTCTTCAATTTGTTAATATGGTGTATCACATTGATTGATTTGCATATATTGAAGAGTCCTTGCATCCCTGGGATAAATCCCACTTGATCATGGTGTATGATCCTTTTAATGTGTTGTTGGATTCTGTTTGCTAGTATTTTGTTGAGGACTTTTGCATCTATATTCATCAGTGATATTGGTCTGTAATTTTCTTTTTTTATAGTATCTTTGGTTTTGGTATCAGGGTGATGGTGGCCTCGTAGAATGAGTTTGGGAGTTTTCCTTCCTCTGCAATTTTTTGGAAAAGTTTGAGAAGGATGGGTGTTAGCTCTTCTCTAAAGGTTTGATGGAATTCACCTGTGAAGCCATCTCGTCCTGGACTTTTGTTTGTTGGAAGATTTTTAATCACAGTTTCAATTTCATTACTTGTGATTAGTCTGTTCATATTTCCTTTTTTTTTCCTGGTTCAGTCTTGGAAGGTTATACCTTTCTAAGAATTTGTCCATTTCTTCCAGGTTGTCCACTTTATTGGCATAGAGCTGCTTGTAGTAGTCTCTTATGATGCTTTGCATTTCTGCGGTGTCTGTTGTAACTTCTCCTTTTTCATTTCTAATTTTATTGCTTTGAGTCCTCTCCCTCTTTTTCTTGATAAGTCTGGCTAATGGTTTATCAATTTTGTTTATCTTCTCAAAGAAGCAGCTTTTAGTTTTATTGATCTTTGCTATTGTTTTCTTTGTTTCTATTTCATTTATTTCTGCTCTGATCTTTTTGATTTCTTTCCTTCTACTAAATTTGGGGTTTTTTTTTTCTTCTTCCACTAGTTCCTTTAGGTGTAAGGTTAGATTGTTTATTTGAGATTTTTCTTATTTCTTGAGAATAAGAAATAATTTTATTCTATAATATTCTAATAAATAATTTTATTCTATTAGATTCCCTCTTAGAACTGCTTTTGCTGCATCCCATAGGTTTTGGATCATCGTGTTTTCATTGTAATTTGTCTCTAGGTACTTTTTGATTTCCTCTTTGATTTCTTCAGTGATCTCTTGGTTATTTAGTAACGTGTTGTTTAGCCTCCATGTGTTTGTGTTTTTTACGTTTTTTTCCCTATAATTTATTTCTAATCTCATAGTGTTGTGGTCGAAAAAGATGTTTGATATGATTTCAGTTTTCTTAAATTTACCGAGGCTTGATTTGTGACCCAAGATGTGCTCTGTTCTGGAGAATGTTCCGTGCGCACTTGAGAAGAAAGTGTAATCTGCTGTTTTTGGATGGAATGTCCTATAAATATCAATTAAATCTATCTGGTCTATTGTGTCATTTAAAGCTTCTGTTTCCTTATTTATTTTCATTTTGGATGATCTGTCCATTGGTGTAAGTGAGGTGTTAAAGCCCCCCACTATTATTGTGTTACTGTCGATTTCCTCTTTTATAGCTGTTAGCAGTTGCCTTATGTATTGAGATGCTCCTATGTTGGGTGCATATATATTTATAATTGTTATATCTTCTTCTTGGATTGATCCCTTGATCATTATGTAGTATCCTTCCTTGTCTCTTGTAACATTCTTTATTTTAAAGTCTATTTTATCTGATATGATTATTGCTACTCCAGCTTTCTTTTGATTTCCCTTTGCATGGAATATCTTTTTCCATCCCCTCACTTTCAGTCTGTATGTGTCCCTAGGTCTGAAGCAGGTCTCTTGTAGACAGCATATATATGGGTCTTGTTTCTGTATCCATTCAGTGAGCCTGTGTCTTTTGGTTGGAGCATTTAATCCATTCACATTTAAGGCAATTATCAATATGTATGTTCCTATCACCATTTTCTTAATTGTTTTGGGTTTGTTTCTGTAGGTCCTTTTCTTCTCGTCTGTTTCCCACTTAGAGAAGTTCCTTTAGTATTTGTTGTACAGCTGTTTTGTTGGTGCTGAATTCTCTTAGCTTTGGCTTTTCTGTAAAGCTTTTGATTTCTCCATCGAATCTGAATGAGATCCTTGCCGGGTACAGTAATTTGGTTGTAGGTTCTTCCCTTTCATCACTTTAAGTATATCATGCCACTCCCTTCTGGCTTGTAGAGTTCCTGCTGAGAAATCAGCTGTTAACCTTATGGGAGTTCCCTTGTTTGTTGTTTGTCATTTTTCCCTGTTGCTTTTAATAATTTTTCTTTGTCTTTAATTCTTGTCAATTTGATTACTATGTGCCTCGGCATGTTTCTCCTTGGGTTTATTCTGCCTGGGACTCTCTGTGCTTCCTGGACTTGGGTGGCTATTTCCTTTCCCATGTTGGGGAAGTTTTTGACTATAATCTCTTCAAATATTTTCTCAGGTCCTTTATCTCTCTCTTCTCCTTCTGGAACCCCATAATGTGCATGTTGGTGCATTTAATGTTTTCCCAGAGGTCTCTTAGGGTGTCTTCATTTCTTTTCATTCTTTTTTCTTTATTCTGTTTTGCAGCAGTGAATTCCACCATTCTGTCTTCCAGGTCACTTATCCGTTCTTCTGCCTCAGTTATTCTGCTATTGATTCCTTCTAGTGTATTTTTCATTTCAGTTATTGTATTGTTCATCTCTGTTTGTTTGTTCTTTAATTCTTCTGGGTCTTTGTTAAACATTTCTTGCATCTTCTCTATCTTTGCCTGCATTCTTTTTCCAAGGTCCTTGATCATCTTCACTATCATTATTCCGAATTCTTTTTCTGGAAGGTTGCCTGTCTCCACTTCATTTAGTTGTTTTATTGGGGTTTTATCTTGTTCCTTCATCTGGTACATAGTCCTTTGCTTTTTCATTTTGTCTATCTTTATGTGAATGTGGTTTTTGTTCCACAGGCTGCAGGATTGTAGTTCTTCTTGCTTCTGCTGTCTGCCCTCTGGTGGATGAGGCTATCTAAGAGTTTTGTGCAAGCTTCCTGATGGGAGGGACTGGTGGTGGGTAGAGCTGGGTGTTGCTCTGGTGGGTGGAGCTCAGTAAAACTTTAATCTGCTTGCCTGCTGGTTGGTGGGGCTGGGTTCCCTCCCTGTTGGTTGTTTGGCCTGAGGCGACCCAGCACTAGAGGCTACAGGCTCTTTGGTGAGGCTAATGGCGGACTCTGGGAGGACTCATGCCAAGGCGTGCTTCCTCGAACTTCTGTTGCCAGTGTCCTTGTCCCCATGGTTAGCCACAGCCATTCCCAGCCTCTGCAGGAGACCCTCCAACACTAGCAGGTAGGTCTGGTTCAGTCTCCTATGGGGTCACTGCTTCTTCCCTCTGGGTCCTGATGTGCACACTACTTTGTGTGGAGTCTCTGTTTCCCCCAGTCCTGTTGAAGTCCTGCAATCAAATCCCACTAGCCTTCAAAGTCTGATTCTCTGGGAATTCCTCCTCCCGTTCCCAAACCCCCAGGTTGGGAAGCCTGGCATGGGGCTCAGAACCTTTACTCCAGTAGGTGGACTTCTGTGGTATAACTGTTCTTCAGTTTGTGAGTCACCCACCCAGTGGTTATGGGATTTGATTTTATTGTGATTGCGCCCCTCCTACTGTCTCACTGCAGCTTCTCCTTTGTCTTTGGATGTGGGGAATCTTTTTTAGTGAGTTCCAGTGTCTTCCTGTCAATGATTGCTCAGCAGTTAGTTGTGATTCTGGTGCTCTTGCAAGAGGGAGTGAGTGCACGTCCTTCAACTCCGCCTTCTTGAACCAATCCTTTCTAACTATTTTCTCCATAACACTGTCTACACATACAACCAATGTTATATTTTGGATGAATTGGTGCATTGGTATATTAAAATTGAATCAATAACTGGTGGAATTCTATTTAAAAAAATCAACTTTGTTACTTGACTAAAATGCTCTTGTCACTTTTTAAAAACAAAACTGACCAGTTAGTTGTGTTAAATTGGCTTGTGGACAGAGCTTAAATGTTGTGTTCACACACTGTTGGGTGCTCTTCAACAAAGGGGAAAGTTCAGTCTCTGGAGAGAAATATCTTTATTGATTACTGCACCAACAGCAATTACACTGAAACAGAGGCTAGTGAGTAAGACTTCTAAGTTCTTATATAACCTGATGACAGGTAACTGAAGAACACCACAACGTGTGCCCATTCTGCTCCCACACGCTAGACATTCTGTGAAGCTGGACCATCACTACTATAGTTAGTGCTCACCTTCTCGGTTCCACAGGCACAGTCCCTGTCCCACCTGAAACGTGTGCTGGGGGAAGTCAACAGCAAACCAGCAAAGAGTCCAGAACCCAAAACTTCTCCTTTACTGATGTTATTCATGCATTGGGTGAACAAAACGTCCTCTATGTTTTATAACCCAATGCACACTGTTCCTCCAAGAGCAACAATTCAATGATGGGGGAAGTTTTTAAAATGATATTCTACCTTTACATGTGTTGTTATTCTTAAATTTCAAGATTGGTTCCAAATCAGAATTTAAAGGGAACTTAACCAGAGTGATATATTGAGATCTTGAGAACTAAAAATTTCACTGCATGTAGCACTGAGGTTTGATTCATTAAAAATTCATACAGTGTTGTACAGTGGTTTGTTGATTATTAAGCTGTCACTGGATGAAACAATATGCTCATTCTTCCACTAGAGGGCAGCTTAATAAATAATATATTAAACTCAAGTAAGCAAGGTTTTCCACAATAAAAAGACAAATCAAACTTTAAGAAAACATGAATGTATTAGGGACAATCAATGTACATCATAAAAACATATAGATCCCTAATGACAGCATTATATGGTTGGGAAGAATTATGAACACACAAGAAAATCCACATTTTTTTTTTAATTGATTGAGTCACCCACCTATCCACTCATTTATATATACATACCCTCACCTAATTAGCTGAAGGATTTCAGAATGAGAAAGCAATCTCAGAAATCATACATATGATCTTTGTTTTATAGGTGGACATGCTGGGGCTCAAAGTGAAATTATTTGCCTGAGTTTAATTGATTCTGGAATCAGAACCAGACCTCCAATTCACAATTCCCTGCTCTACATTCACTACATTAAAATTTTAAGATATTTTGAAAGTTCGAAAAGAAATAACCTGTTTCTGAGATTTCAGAAAACATCATCTGCATTGTTGGTACAAAATAGTATGTGCCCCATATTCCATTTGTTTTCTACAGTGTTCTTTTTCCAACTTGTGTGTTTTGGACTCCTTGGGCTTGTCTTTCTCTTTGTGATAACCAATAGAATTACAGTGTTTGCCCTTGAAAATCCACAAGGCTTCGTAAGTGCTGGTAAAAGAAACCTCTGCAAATAATACAGGAAAAATGTTGCATTTTCCCCTGCAGCTTCGGAGAAAAAGCAAATGGCATTGTGTATAATGAAAATGTTAGTCAAACATCTGGACTTTAGATGGTGATGTTATATCCCATGAAAGTAAACCTCATCCTGTGAAAGGTCTAATTTTGACTGGTTGACTTAAAAATGTTTTGCTGTGGAGATAAAATTTAAATTCCTTTCTGCTTTCCAGAAGCTACAAGTGTGCATATCTTTTCATTTTAATCCAGAAGGGAATCACTAACACTTCCTTTTTCTCACTCTTGCATGAGGTATTATGATTTGAATAGAATTCTTATTTAACCAAAGAGCTTGAGAGTCTTACCTCATATTAATGAACAGCGTCCAGAGGCATCACCTGCTGCCCACATGCTCTTCAAAGTAAAAGTCTGGAAAAAATGGTGTTTCCATTACTTTTAAGTGGTATTCTCATCTCCACACACAAATCTCTAGCCTTAAGTTATTTTAAATTTTAGGTTTGCTGTGGTTATTCCTAAATGATGGATTGAAGTTTGGTAATTGCATCTGTCTTCATGATGCATAGGCATTGCTCTGCAGTTGACGCCGTTAGGACCACTGGACTGTGTCTTACACGAGCCCAAGATGAGTGGATTAGTCATGCTCTGGTTAGCGTCATCCTAAATCTAGTGGGCATGGCCTTTGCTCCCTCTTCCTGGGACCCTCAAGGAAATTATTGCTCCTCTGGCCACAGTTGACAATCAGTAGATCCTTGATGGATAGATTTATGTGTGAATGTTTGAGAGAAATGTCAGTTCTGTTTCTCCAGGACCACAGGTACTGGAAAAATAAAGTACACTGAATTCCAAAATGGAATCTCTTATAACAGTATGTATGGCAACCACAGAATTCAGAAATGAAAACCTACTGCTCTCTCTCTTTATCATTATCAGTGAGTGAAGGATGAAGGTGTGAGAGTAGTTGAGTAAGCTGGCTCTTCTCTATGCCACTCTCACCCCTGTGCCTGCTTCTATCACAGTCCTTGTCATGATGTGTTATAATCAAGGATTTATTTTCCTGTGTCCTCTGCAATGCTATGTGTACCTCAAGAGCAAGGACTATTTCTTGCTTTTCATATACCCTTATGACTTAGCACAATGCCTGGCACATAAGGGTAACGCAATAAATGTTTTTTTAAATGAATGAATGAAAAAAAGCCTCCGAAAAGAAAAGAAAGGTATATGACTCTGTAAAGGTTAAATATTTGCAAAACTCAAACTTTGAAAATAGACTGTATAAAATAAAAAAGAAAAAAAAAAAAGAAAATAGACTGTATATGGGACAAAACATTTACCAAAAATCTTGGCCCAGTCTATATAGACATTGAGACATTCTCTCGTATTGGAGTGAAATCTAATAGAAAGACTCCACTCTCCTGAGTATAAGACTTAAATCATTTACAGCAGAACTCTTAGAGAATCATGTGTAAAATAAAGAAGCCCATCTGGTATTATAAGTATGTATTTGGGGAAAAAAAATAACAAAACATAACACAAAACACACCTATCATTTATATTACACAATCTGCAGAAAGTAAAGATTTACGAAATCTTTTTGGCCAGAGGGTATACGAAAAAAGATTGATATTCCCAAGTGTAGGAGTAAAGACCCCAGGAGGAACATAAGATTTTTATGTTTATCTAACATGAGCTTAGGTTTTAAAAGGCTGAGAAACAATAACTTGGAATAAATTATACTTCTGGTCCTGAGACACACTGCTTGTTCTGAAGAGCTGCAGAGTCAACACACCCTGATGGCTCTGTTAAGCAGGGAATTTCTATTTTTCACTCTGATCTGAGGAGCCTGGGGAAACAGACACACAACTCCACCAGGTATCTGAATTTTCCTCAACTTCTGCAGGAACATTTATGATCCACCTCCTCCAGCCCTAGCCATAGTGCAGAGTTCAATGCCTCTTCTGTAATTGGATCTTTACACAATTTGCCCCTTTCCTCCAATCTTCCTGGAGCACAAACCCTAGTAAATCTTCAAGTCACCTTTCTCCTCTCAGCCTGCCATTTAGCAACTAGATTTGAAGCCAGTCAGTATTTTGTTTTACCTACAACTCTAACTTTCAAATTTATAAAGTGAGTACATATATAATCCTTTGAATGAATAAAAGATCACCAGTTAACTTGAGAGCTGTAAGTAAGGTGTAGAAATTACCCATCTCGCATGGAGGGGGTCAATCCCCACTGCCCAGCAGACAGGAACCCGAATCCCATCAAGTGTCCCGACCTAAGTACTAGTTTACGGGAAATACACAGGAGAGAGGAATGTACTAAATGATACCAAGGGTTGAATGTGAGAAATTTTACAGGACAAGTAACCTGGTTTATTTAACAACTGGTGTGGAAGAAGGGGAAGGGGAACTGTTATAGATGAAAAGAGACTTAGGGACATGTTAATCATATGCAATTTGTGGATCTTGCTTGGATCCCAATTTAAACAAACCAACTGCCAAAAGAGCTTTTTCAGACAATCTGGGAGATTTAAAAACAAATTGAATGTAAGATGATATTAAGGAATTATGGTTAATTCTTTTGGTTAACCTTAAATTCATTTAAAAATTATTGTTAAAATAGATATTATGATTATGTTCAACAAATTTATTGTTTAGAGATTCATACTGATGTGTAAATGGGAGAGGTGGTATCACACGTAGGATCTGGTTTAAAATAGTTCAGCAAAAACAAACAAACAAAACAAAAACAGGGAGCGTGTGTTTGTGGATACACTTATAGAATTGGCAAAATCTGAAAATCATTTAACTCGCTGACAAGTTCTTGCGAGTTCTATTTAACCAATTTCTCTGCTGCTGTGAATATTTGAAAATTTCTACAACAAAAAGTAAAAAGAAAAAACAGTGCTGAATTCTGTTGAGGGATGGAATAAGTGAGTAAAACTTCCCATTCAACTTCGTACCTGGCAGTCACTGGAAACGTGAGTGAAAGCTATTTTCAGGTCAGATGGGACTAAAGGGGAAAACAGGGTTGAGAATGACTTTTTTCCCCCAATGGGAGAGACTTAGACTTTAAAAAATCTAAAGCAATGAGAGCTTGAATGTGCAAAGGAAAGAAAATGTAACCAATAGGATAGGATTCCCAAGAAGGCTAGAGACAGTGAGATCCAATGCACAGAGGCAGGCATTGGCCTTGGGTGGGAGAAGGGGCAGCTTCCTTATTAGAAAGAAAAAGGATAAAATGGATGCAGATGTAAGTAATTGACACGTTTGGATTAATAAGAGGAGAGATTTGCTCTCTGATGACCTCTGTTTTCTGTAAAAAGTAGGTGGAGAGTTTGGGGTAAGAGGTGTTAAAAGCGAAAAACAAACAAATAAACAAAAAACCAAAAAACAGGTAGAATTTCAGGACAGTGTTGATGATCAATTTATAGTTATACATGTCTTCTCTGAGACATGACTGTCCCAGTAGCCCTCAACTATTTGAGTGCTGGCCTAGAGGAAGAGGAACACTGGGTGTGCTCAGGTTGAGGTTTTGCCCAACAGGATGCAAAAAAAGGGAGTTTAGGGTGTTAATAGGCATTATTACTAAACTAAATTATCATGCAACTTAAGCTGGGTGTGAAAGGAAATGGGTTGGTGGGTTTCAAGAAAGTAGAAAGGTAATGGAACAGAAGTCGCATGGTCTGAGAAGTTCACTCCGTCGGCCTGAAGGGAAAGCAGTTGTGGTCCAAGAGGGGGATGCCTCCATGTGCAAGTTTAGAGGAGGGCATTTGTTGGTACTGTGATGATGAGGTACGAGTGTGAACCGATGGCAATGGGCAGTGGAGAAAGTGATGGCTAATGGGATTGGAAGTCACTTTTCAGCATTAAGGGCAGTTCGCTCAAGAAGCAGAAGAATTTCCTAACAGCCTTTGCCCCCAATACTCTGCTATAGTAACGCAGGGCACTCAGAGAGCAAGGGAATCATTTTTTTAAGAGCTTTCCTAGGCAGCAATACACACAGAAAATAATGTTGTCACCTTGAACTTTCAGATCTGCCTGGATAGCTCATGCACTATTTTTCATACGACATTTTTATAATGCAAAAAAGGGGACAGATATTAATTAACAATGGGACAGAAGTCTATAGTTCATTAAAATAGGGTTCCCAGACGTTAAGTGACTCCAATTTGTCTTTTCAAGCTTAGAAAGAGCCAGCCCAGAGACACCTCGAACAAGGAAGCAAGCCAGGACACACAGAGCCTAGCGCAGCATCCTGATTCATAATTCCTCCTCCCAGTTGGCAGCCCCTCCTGAAAGGAAGAAAGGCTGAGCAGAGAGCAGTGCAGGCTCGGGGCAGCTGCTCTAACAGGAGGTTTCCATCCCCCAAAGCCATGGACCAACTCCACTGCCAGGTTGCTCAGGAGTACTGGGGCCGCGATGCGGTTACTCAGTAGGGTTCAGACCCTCCTACAGGGCTCTTCGTGGCCTCCCTGTTACTGGGCTGGCGCGGGCCTCAGGCTGATATGGCACCAGGGAGGTAGGATGCTCAGCCGGATCATGCCAAACACAGCCTTATCTCCTCTCCTCCTTCCACTAAGCCTTGCTCTCCAATCCACCTTCTATCTCCTCCTTGCTCAGCGGGAGGGCCACCCCACTTTGTTCTCTGCTTTCTGCCACAACTCAAGTTCATGTACACCCATGGGTCTCTTCTTAAGGTTCAGTTGGCAACAAGGCACAAGGAGAATCAAGAAACCCTCTGCAGAGCATCTGTCATCATTTCTTTTCAACAATATTCATAGCACAGTGCTATGGGCCAAACACTGAGCCCAGTGATAGAGAACAGAACAAATAAAAACACTCATCTTTTATTTTCACTGGATGAGGACAACTGAATTAGACGAAATTGAAGCAAAATAAAAGAAAAAACACAAATGATACATTTAAATATTACAATATTGTTATTATAAACACAAAGGGTTAGTCAAGGGCTTTAGAAATGAAATGCTGCTTTTAGGTTAAATAAAAATTTGCAACGGGACCTTCAAGGCGCAGGGAGATGAGTAATTCTGTGGTAGGGGGTTTCTACAAGAAGGGGCTGATGATCCTCAGGGCCCATTACTAACTGATACATACATCATAGATAAGCTCCAAAATCTCTCTTACCTCACACACTCCCTGAAGACCAAGGAACACCTTGCAAATACTAATGCGCTCTCATTAGTTTTTATTATTAATCGATAGATGTATCAACCCACAGGGTTATCATCTACTATACATCATGAACTATAGACATAATTTGCCTTAGCGAGGTTTAACAACATAGTAAATATTCTTCGAATCATTTTAGAACAATGATTATTCCACCTGGAAATACTCTAAATGTACTTCAAACACTCAACCAGACAGAGGCTCATTTTCTGATGAGTTTACATCACCCTACTTGTAACACCTCCTCTTATTCAGGGAAATACTAACTCAGCTCTATTTTGTCACTGATACCCAGAATCCCAGGGCTCAGTCTGGTTTTAAGGGACAGATAAAAGCTTGTCAATAAGAAAAACATTCTATATAGAAAAAAGGCAACTGTACCTTTCTATCTCATTTACAAGGGCCAAGTTTGGTCTGGATACCAGCTTAATTTTTCCATTGCTCCCATTAAATAAATCCATCGAGATTATATCTGGAATTAGCATGGTTTCAGGATCTGGGCAATATTAGGTCCTACAAGGTTCTAGCTACAGAAGACAGATCTGAAAAATTTAAAGGGGAAAAAAGAGGATATTAATATGATTCCAGGGCAGGTGGGGTGGAAGACATAGGTAGGTCTTCTAATTTAATGAGTAGTAACTATTTTATAAACACTTCCACAAATATAGTATTGGTTTCTTAAATAATTTTTATTTCCTTTAATTGCAAACTTTCAAGGGCACAAATTTTTATACTATTTTCAAATTTCAAATTATATATGGGTTTTAAATGTCATTTGTAAAGTTTAAACTATGTTTGAAAGTGCAGAGGAAAAAGTAAGACTTACTCATATCCATGTTTTCCAGATATATCTATCACCATTTCTGCTCCCAGCTTATTCTGAGAATGTTCAAATGAAAGTTCCTTCCAAATGAACTCAATACTTGCAATGTTTCCAATGTTAATGTCTGCATCAATTAAATTTGTGTAAGTCATGCCTGGCTTCAGTGTTCCACTGTAAAGAGAAAAATAAAACTCATAAGCTTGCACAGGGTATTCACAATGCTGAAGTTGAAGACAACATCTGTGTGTACCATGGAAGAGAAAGTTTCATTTCCTGGCATTTGCTTATAGGAGATTTATTCTTTCCATTCACTTTGGTCAGCCTCTCAGAATAGCATGATTCTGAAGCTTGAAAAAAGGGTGAGGTAAATGGGAAGCTTGACTAGGTGATTTTTAGGGGATGAGTACTCCATAATAAAAGATCTGGTCTTGGCTCTGTGGCATCAGAAACTAGATTTTATTGACACCGGGAAATGATCAAACTACCAATGATAGACTAAATTCACACAAAACTCATATAAGAACTAGAAGCCTGTTTATCAGCTCACAATGGTGAAATGCTTCCTTTTTATTAACCAAAATGTTCTCCTACCCTTTCCCTGGTACCTTCTTCATCTGTATGAAAGAATTGGGTAACCAAACTAATGATAAAAAAGATATTTTGGTGAGTGTGGAAATAGAGCAGAGAGAAGTAGATTGTCTTGAGACATAAGGCATATTTTATGCACGCCAAAATTAGACCAGATGAGATTTCTTTATTGCTGCTATTTCCTTATTCCTTTGTTAATGTATTGTCTGTCTCCTCTAACTGGAAGGTAGGCTCCATGAGGAGTCAAAGGCTCCTACCTTTGACTGTCCCAGCATATATCATATATCTGTGGGTACTACTTAGAGAGCTTATTAGAAATTTGGCAATTTATATAAATGTCTTAATTTGCATGGAATCTATAAAAATAAAAGAGATCTACCCAAATTTGTATAACATTAATGGACTGGATTAAAAATATATTTTGTTTCCTGTCAATTTTTTCCCCCTTGCTTTATTATTTAGATCTGTATTTTCATGTTATCATTTCCTAATGTTTTCTGCTTGTAGCTGGAACTGTAGATATTATGATTTCTATTTTATATTTGGAAAATATATAGTAAAAAGAAAAGTTAACTATAACAAGATAGCTGGTGGTATTGTAGGAAAAGAAAAGACTGAGCCTTACTGAGCCAGACGAACACGAGAACTGAGTGCAGCACTGTTACCTGCCAGGTCCTCGTCCTTACCTGCCTGACAACCCCAAACTCCCCTGTCTTCTCTGTTGTTCCACCTACACGGAGAAATATGCTTCCTTGAGTGACATTGTTTCCATCAAGTTTGACAGACAATTTGTGCCTCCAACCTGGAAATAAAGAGAAAGAAGGGTTAAAAACACACGGAAAGCATGACATCCTGGCTACTTTAATGTAAATACAACTTTCAAGGTTAAAGTGGAACAGGGCTATTCACGTCCATGAAAAAATACAACTTTATATAGCTCTAGTGAATTTGGTGAGAAATTATATTTTAAAAAACATAAATGTTCACATTTTTATTTTGTAAATGTAAATAGCTTAACAATATTTTTTAAAGAAAATTCTTTAATTTTCCAGACATTTTTATAACTTTAAGAAAATGTGTGTGTCTTTTCTCATCCATTAAATTTGTATTCTGTGGCATGTATGCTTTCTGTAGCCAAGTTTTAATTTGCCATAGTTTGACAACTAATCCAGAAAAAAATCTAGAAAACCTATTGAGCAATAAGGTCCGTGCTTTTAAAATGACTTAGAGGCAAAGTAAACTGTCCCTTCCTCTCCTGCAGGGCTATGTACTAGGAATGCCCAGCCAATACAGGTCTGGGTCAGCACAAAGCCTGTCAATAGGATAAATCCCTTGCAAATGGTCAAGTGTAACTTAAAAACATCTAGAGCTAAATAGATCATTTATTCTGAATTCTGAAATTGTTGTATGCTTAATAACACAGAAAAAAATGCAATTCTTCATAAAATTGTCTGAAAAGCCTCTGAAAGGGGAAAAATTTTACTAGAGAGAATTTTCAATCTGTGAGTTAATCATTGCCAAAGAGCTCCCTTTCCCTCCCCAGCCCATTCCACTGCAGTATGGCTCCCACTGTCACCTCTCCATTGAAATCCCAAACTCAGCAATGACGGAATTGGTGGCTCACCCCTAGAGCCCCTTTGGGCCCCTGTCTCATCTGACCTTTCAGCATATTTGGTGCAGTGAATCCCTCCCTTCCTCATCATCTTTCTTGCCCTAGCTCCCACACAGCTTTATATTTTCTCTCTATTCATTCCTCAGTCTCCTTCACAGGGGCCTCTTTCTCTGCTCTCTTTCTTCTCATTTGACACAGTCTTCTTGGGTAATTACATCGTCCACTTTCATAGCTTAGATTACTGTCTAAATGCTTACATCTGTAACTGTAGACCACATCTCCAGAGGCCGAGACCCATATCTAACTGTACACGCCCAAGTCCTAAGGGCATCTCAGACCTAACATGTTAGAAACTGAGCCATCAACTTACTCCAAACCAGCCTCTCTGCCTGTGTTACCAAGTTCAGCAAACGGCACACCATCCACCCAGCTAGAATCATCCTTGACTTCTCCATTTTCTGCATCCCTCAAATCCATTCACCCAGTTCCTTTTTGCTTCTACCTGCCCAGAGATAAAGCCCAAACCTCCCACATGGAGCACAATTTCATTATTTGATCCAATTTACCTCTCCCACCTTGTCTCGTGTTACCTTCCTCCTGGCCTCTACAATCCAAGCAGGGGGATCTTCTTTCAGTTCCAGCTCTCTCTTACCTCCAGGCATTTTCATATGCAGTTCCTTCTACCTGGAATACTCCATTTCCTTCTCCCTCTTACTCACTTTTCAGGAGTCAGCTTGGAAATCACCTCCCCTCAGAAGGCTCCCCTGATCTGGTTGCAGAAGTTCCTCCTTTGAACGTCTCCCAAAAGAAAGTTTATTACTCAGGATTGAAACTGATTTTTTTTTTTTGCTTTCACCCTGGCCTAAGCTCACTGTATTGTTCTTCACTGCATCCTCGGAGTCTGGCCCAATGCCCACTTATTCAGTAGACACTCAGTAAAAACTGTTGAATTTTTAAAGATAAGTGCCTTAAAGCATTACAATAAAATTCAGCTACAATACTTACGGGCAAATGGGGAAAGAGTCCCTGTGTTTAAAAAATAATACGATCTATTAGGCTTCATTTTTTTGAGGTGAAATCTATCAGCAAAATGACCCATCGTTGGGCAACCTTCCTTGCGACAATGGAAGCAATTTCCCTGGTGACAGAAAATAAGAGGTAATCAGAAATGTTCACCTTCAATAAACTCAGGATGTATTATTAAACTATCAGAAATGTTTGGAATCTAAATAAAGTATATATGCATTTAAAAATGACTAAGTTGCCTAACAGACCACCCTGCTTGTTTGCAAAAACAAAACTTAATAAAACAAAAACAATTGAGGGAAAAGAAAAAGGGCCTGTTAGAAAAATTAGTAAATGATATGAATAAACAATCCACAGAAGACGAAACTCAAATAGTCAATAACTATGTAAAAAGATACTCAATCATACTAGTTGTCAGGAACATGCTAATTAAAGCAACATACAATTTCGTACTCAGCAGATTCACAAAAATTAAGACAATCAGCAATACCAAGCATGGGTAAGACATGGAGTGGGGAATTCTCATTTGCTTCTTATGGGAATATAAATTAACAGACATTGCAGACAGACATTTGGTAATGTCCAATAGAGATGGAAGTGCACATAATGCTTTGACAATTTCACTTCTATTATATGTCATAAAGAAACTTCTACACAAGCACATAAGGCAATATGCAAAGGGGTTCATTGCAAAATTGCTTTTAATAACAAAAATTGCAAACAACCAAAATGCACATTAGTAGGGGAATGAATAAATAAATTGTGGCCGATTCCTACAAAATAAGTACAATAGGTCTATAAACATCAATGTAGATCTTAAATTTATAAAATTTAATTTAAAAACAAATTCAGAAAGATACTTACAGTATGATACTATTTATATGATATATGTATATTGATTTGCTTCAAAGTCTGCCTTAGGGAAGGGCATTAAGGAAATGTAAGGTACTTCAATTTTATCTGTATGTTTTAAAATCTAAAGCAAAACTAACAAAACATTAACTTAAAAAATTCTGGGTAGCAGTGTTGGAGTATTTTCTATTTTAGGTTTTGAACTTTTAGATTTTTAAACTATGGACACTTAGGCTAGGACTATAGTAAAGCACCCCATTTAAAACTCCATTTTTAATGAATAAAAATACTAACAACATAACAAGGGCTCATATTTATTGAGTGCTTACCATGTGCAAGGCACTGTTTGAAGCACTTTATATGCATTTAGGTCAATTAATCGTTACAAAGTCCCTTATTATTATAATGCTTTTAGTTTCCTTATTTAGCAGATCAGGAAACTAAAGCCCAGAGAAGTAAACAATTTGTCCAATGTTGCATGTCTATCAAGTGATGGAGCAAGAATGTGAATCAGACAGCCTGGCACTAAAACCCCTCCTTATTTTATTTTATTTATTTTTTTAAAATTTCATCTCATTTTTTATGACTGTTGGGTAAAAGTACAATAACACATGTCAAGGAAATTGACTTGATGTTCTCTAGTTTGTTGCCATAATTAGCATCCATGTGGCACAGGAGCCTATGGTTCTCCAGTTTAGCAGATTGAACCCCACTAACTCTGAATCCACTGTGACTCTGAGAACCTGCTTCCTTCCACCTGCCTTTGGTGTAGTAAATGTCAGGATCCATTTAGCCATTCAGAGCAGCATCTGGAGCTTGAAGAAGGTTTTGAGGAAGTGCCAATGGTTGGACGGCAAGCTTTCCAAGAACAGCAGTTCACCAGCCACGATATGAGTAAGGACAACTTGCTCAGGAAACTGAGAAGACAGCCTGAGGGCTCACTCACCTTGCCCTGTAAAAGGAGGGAAATGCTTAGTCCTGTCCCAACACTGTACTTATTCACACAATGCTATTACTTACAACACACTTCGGCTGGAAACCCCACATTTTTCTTCCCTGATAAAACAGGGGGTAGATCTCTAAAGCACAAGCAGGAAAATCTTTCCACCTCCCACTACAAAATAGATTTTCTTTCTCCTTTTCATAATGATAACCAAATGAAAAATATGTTCAGCTCAGATCTGGTACCACGTGCTTTATGACTCAAGCAAAATCAGATTTGGTATTTTGTAATGTATTGATCTGCATGGAGCTCCTGTGAGCTATCTACGCCTCAGTTCTGCTCTGTATAAATAATTAAATTTTAATAAAAATAATTTTCATGTTCCAAGTAAATGGTAATATGTTTCATTGTAGCTATTGATTGGTTCAGGCTTCTCGGGGTATCTTTGAGGATGACATTTAAAATATATACACACAAAAATTTTTGCCCTTTTAGATAGCAGCATCTAATTATGGCATAATAAATGGCCAAAAAAGCAAAATTGGATATAATTCAAAAGAGCCAAAACAACCAGAATACAAATAGTTGGTTTAGTTATTTAAGCCCTCCAGCAACCCCAGTTACTGTTCAGTACTCAGCACAGAAAGAATCTATTAGTTCCCAAAATGGCAGATGCATTTTTTTGCTACATACTCAATGCTCTAATTTTTAGTTGGCTGATCATGCTTCAAAAAATGACTTGCTAATTAAATTACACTGCAAAACGTTTTACTTACTGCTTTGAAAGATTTGTAGGATCTACAAGGATAAGCAATAAATGCATCGGGATTGAGAATGCTTTCAGCATAAAAGCGATGACTTCTTCGGGCATGGTTGCAATCAAAGAAGGAAAACACTTCTGTGAAAACAATTTCCAGTTAACTGGTAGCAATGAACTGATTAACTGATAGTATGAACCATTTCTTAGAAAAAGTAATTTTAAATGATAGTTTTTTGGCTTGGGTCTAGGTCACCAGACCTTGTGTGTAAGCTTGGATATTCCACATTTATCAATATTACATATCATTTTCTTGTACATAAGAATTCTTCGTGTGACTCCAAAGGGACATTCAAGCAGGATAAGTAAACAAATGCAAATGTAGGTGACTGTGCTCTGACACTAGTATCCCCAACACTTCCCAGACCTCGGATGCAAGCACTTAGAGCTTTGAGTACCATTGTGCACATAGCATCTCCTCCTTAGACCAGTTAATTCTCTGTCTCCCTGTTTCTGCAGGAATGACTGAACTCCCTCCAATTCAGTCACAGAACAGCCAGCAAGGTTAAGCAGTGCACACCTTCAGCTGAGCTTCCAGGTGAGACAGGTGGGAGGTACTGTAAAGAATGCTACAGACAAATTAGTTTTGCCATTGTCAGGCACAACATTACTGCCACTAATAGGATTATTGCAATAATACATAAAAGTTCTAAGTACATTTGTGCATTCTCAAGTTATCATAGCATTCCAGTCATTTATACTCTCTTTTCCTTACATAAAAACATTTTTACTCTTTGACATGGACTATTCTTCCAATGACCTACCCAGCTTGGCTGACTTTTGAGAAACCACATTTTGGTTTTAGTGTATGTGGTAAATCACTTATCTATAATTGTGGCCTCCAAAGAATCACTCCTTCCTAGGTCCTCACCCCTTTGCAATATCATGTTACTATTCTTCCCTTCAGGAGATGGAGTTGTTTTTGTTTTTGTTTTTTCCCTTCTGGGTTGGGGTTACAGGCTAGTTTTGTGACTTCTTTGACCAATAGGAACTGACACTGTGCAAGTCAGTGGAGGAAGGGCCTTGGTCTTCAGAGACCTTCCAGCATCTACTCTTGCTCTCTTGGAACCCAACCTCCATGTTAACAAATTCAGGTTAACAGGCTGGGGAGAGAAGCTCTGAAGGATAACAGACCACTTAGAGAGGAGAGCTAGTGCCAAGACCCCAGACATGGAAGGCCATCTTGGACTTTCCCACTCAGCTTAGCCCAGCCCAGCTCCCAGCTGGATGCAATCACATGCATTCGCCCAATGGACACATCACAAAGCAGAATCTCGGCAGAACTCTGCCTGCATCTTGAGGCTTAGAATCATGGGCAATAAAACCATTATTCTCTTAAGCCACAATGGTTCATTATGCAATAGATAACTGAGACAGCATAACTTCAGAAATGCAACATAGCAGAGATAAAGAATTGGCATCATTTTTTTAAAAGGAGGACTTCTCTTACATCAGGTTTCATTACATACAGATTTATATTCATAATTAATTGTGATTTAGACAAGGTGGTTCATTAGAATATTAGGAGCTATGAACCTTAAAAGTAAATGGTTTCTTAGTAATAAGTATAATGTAAAATAGAATATCTTGAAGCTTAAAAGTCATCTAAAGACTTAACATGAATGATAAATGTGCTTTTAATCCAATAAAGTTGTAGGAATTATATCTCAAAATGATAGCTTATGATAAATGTATGTTTTATCTGAATTCATTCTTTTACAGAATTTCAAGTGCTCAGTATATAACACTTAATATAGTTATGTAAAGGAGTCTTATGATCTATATTTTATCCTAATAGAACTAATTTTAAATCATAATATGGCAAATAGTGAGAGAGATAAGTTTTATAATAGGCCTTTTTTGAATGAATTTTGCTTACCTGCACTAGGTAGAATTGGCTTTTAATTCTCATTTTGAGTATCTGTAGTTTCACCAGTATTTTTTTAAGTAGTCATTGCAAACAGATATTTCTAATTACATTTACTCTTTCAGAACAGCTATTAAAACTTTGTAACTTATCTCTAGTGAAGAGGAAATTCGAGTTACTCTCAATGTCACGATCTGTGTATCTTTCCTCTACAACAGCCAAGTGGAAGATAAAATAATTACATCATCTAGCTATTCTGACCACATGGGATCAGGTGATGGGATATTTAGAATCATCCAGATATTTATGTCATCATACTTTATATTACTGTGCACTATTATATATTATGTATGATATATTTCATTATTTACATGATGATGATGTGCAGAGATAGGGAGGAATGGAACTCCCAAATAAAAACTTTTTGGTGTCTTTTAACTAAGTGCCTTATAGATATTAGTATTATTATTATTATTGGAAACCACTTTAAAAGGTTAAATATTATTTGTTTAATTTGTGATTAATTTAATTTGTGACTCAGTGATTCTGTTAAAAGGCAGGTCAAACCATGTCCCTCTCTGCCCAAAATCCTCCCATGGCTCCCCTCTCACTTGAGTAAAAGCTGAAGTCTTTACTACAGTCCATAAGGTGCTGTATTATCTCCCTCTGCCCTGTTCCTTCTCTAACTTAATGTCCTACTACTCTCCTGTCTTTCACTTCATTTCAGCCACAATAGGCTCCTCACTGCCATGAACTTCACAGGCTCCTGCCCCGGCCCTTTGCATTTGCTATTCCCACCCCTCAGCCTGGAAGGCCTAACTGGCTAACTCCTTCAGGTCATCTTTTCAGTAAGGACCTCCTGGCCACCTTATCAAAAATCTCCTTCCCCTACGTCACCCCCACTGTCATCAACGCATAATATTCCCATTACATGCTTTGTTTTGTCTCTTAGCACTTATTCTATTTTTGTTTTTCTAGCAAATTAGAATATTAGCTCCATCAGGGAGGGACGTCTGTCTTTTGTATGCATTCCTACATCTGCTATTCCTAGAATAATGCTTGGCACATAGTAAGCACTCAATACATATTTGTTGGATGAATACATCCTCCTTGTTCCTACTGAGTGAGCACAACATGCTAGACATTCTGTTAGACCCTGGTGTTGCAAAGGTAACTAAGACGTGGACCCTGACCTTGCAGATCTCACAACTGCTGGGAACTTCATACATGCAACTGTGTTTTGGGCTAAAATATATTTTTATATTGTATTATATACAAAAGGATATGGATTCTATCCAAGCAGGGAGCTCACTGAATTTATAACAGCAGTCCTCATATTTTAGAAAGTATTTAGCGTCCTTGTAAATATTGAGATCAAATTTAAATAAAGGTGTAATTAAATCTTCACATCCTGGCATGTGCTTCCCTCCATTTGGGTAAAAGTCAAGGTGACCACAAGCATTAATAGTTCCAACACCTGAAATTTAAAAAAGCAGGATAAACGCTTCTAAAATTCTCCTCCATGCTTCAGTGTAGTTTCAGTTTGTGTTAAAAACTTACCAAGCTCGAAGAGGAAGCGAACTTCATTTGTATGAATAACATCAACAGAGTTGGCATCTGAGAGGTCCAGCCTGACTTCATTTGGAGTGTTGTGGAAACCCGGCCCAGTTGGGTCCAACCCTAGGAAAAAGCATAATGTGTATTAAACTAAGACATACAAAAGTACATTGATAGTACATGGATAGTGTTGTTATTTTGGAAGGATAGATGGTGAATGCAAGGTATTCTTTCTTATATGATTTATGTAGGTCAAACACCACTCAGCATGAGGGACAGATACATAAACTGTAGGGTCTGTTTACATTTATAAATGCAGGGTCTGTATATACTGCAACGTCAGATTCCTACACACAAGTGAGGCTGTGTCTAGACAATGCCAAAATAGCTAACGAAGTCAGACAAGTCAAGGTGGCTATTCTAGGATCTGTACATGGAATGCCATACATATAACTAAGCTTATGGATCGTAGACCATCTTAAAAGCACCATTTATATGTAAAAATATAAAAATAAAAGATGAGAGCTCTTCAAAATGTAAAGATGGATCTCAAAGCAACACAGTTAAAATAATAGAATCATAGTCCTCAGCTAAGGCTCACTTAGTTCCATTCATTATATGACAAACAAAACCCTGAAGCCCAGGGAAGTGAAGGGACTTGACAAGGTCAGCATATGTTAGGTGCAAAATGGACCAGGAGCCTGGTGGCCAGACTCTCAACCCATTGTCTGCTGTTCAAATGTCTACTAAAACAAAGGTAAGATATCTAGGGTCTTTAAAATGTTATGATCATTCACATAACTCCTCATTTACACATTTGACAATTATTTATCAAGCACTTACTATGTGCCAGGAACAGGGTTCAGCACCTGGGTACAAGGAGTAAGGTCTAGCCTTGTCCTCCAGGAGCTTTCTGTTTGGTGGGGAAGGCACTACAATGCAGTGTGCTCAATGCTGAGACAGGTGAGCACAGGTGTTATGCAAGTACAGAGAAGCAACATGTAACCCAATTTTGGGAAACTAGGACTTGCGTCTGCTGGAGCTGAGAAATACAAGCAGAGATGTGAGGGAATAGAAGGCCAGCCAGGGTGAAGATGGGGTCAGCAGCATCCTGGGAAGAGGATAGAGAATATACGTGACCAACAGGCGAGAGGGTTAACCACATTTGGGAAACTGTAACTAGCTTTCAAGGGCTGGTGCGTAGAGTTTTAGAATTTGGTGAAAGATGAAGATAGCATTTTAAGCAGGAGCCAGATGTAACCTGAGCCACGATGAGTTTGGACATGACCTGGTTGTCGATGGGCAGCTCTTACAAGTTTGCAGAAGGGAAGATTTCCGGTCAGATTTGTATTTTAGCAAAGTCTCTTTGCTGCTCCGTGGAGACTGGGTCCCAGAGTGGAGAGGACTCAGAGCTGAGCTGCAGCTGACCCTTGGGAAAATGCTGCATGAGTGAGACATGAAAGTGCCACAGTTGTGGGGTGTGTATTACCTCAGCACAACAGCCTGTCACACGATTCAGGTTTTGTTTCTATTTTTCTGGTTAATATAAGCATGGAGAGATAAATGACAGAATGAGAAGAGGAGAGGAGAGAAGAGGGGGCCTAGGATAGAACCTTGAAGAATACCAACGAGTAAGGGAGGGGGCCTAGGATAGAACCTTGAAGAATACCAACGAGTAAGGGAAGGCGAAAGAAAAGGCACCTGCAAGGGAGCCTGGAAAGAAGCTGTCAGACAAGAACAAAGACAACCAAGAAGATGGGGAACCACAGGAGCCAAGAGGAGAGGGTGTTCCAACAGCACAGAGGGGCCAGCGGGTCAAATTCTGCAGAGGGGCCAAGGAAGATAAAGATGGGGAAGGTCTGGGAGAGTCCCACTAAAAAGTCAGAGTGCAGGGAAGGGATACAATTAAGTATCATCCTCAAAACCCTAATTCATAGGGTTCACTCTGCAACTTGTTTTTAGACTTAACACTGTATCCAGGGGCAATATTCTAAATTTTCACAACTGCAATGGCACGGGCCTTAAACAAACCAGTTCAGCATTGCCAGCTACGCTGGGTGAGCAGGACCAGCAGCAGGGCTCTATCTCATTCTGTGTATTAGTTGGTATGGAACTGCAAAGCATGGAATGCGTCATATTTCAGTCAACCATCCCCGACAGGTGGACGATCACAGCTTCCATTCCTTTGCCACCACAGATAACGCCGCGGTGAACACCTTTGAACGTGGATTTACACACTCACACTTTGGAAGCATGCCAGGTTTTGGTTTGGGGGAGTTACATTTTCTCCTGTCTTAACATTTGCTTCTGTGACTTCCTTTGGCATTCAGATACTTGACATTTTGTGCATAAACAAATATGTAAACAAACCCAAGGCCCATCTGCAGGGCTGACTTACCAGTTATCCTTCCAAGGCCTGGTGTCCTTGACCCAGCTTCCCCAGCCAGATGAGCTCCCAAGCTGTAGCCAATCAAATGCACTTTATAAGGGGAATATCCAAATATTTTCTGATAGGATTTTTTCAAAGGAAAACAGAACAACTATTTTTAAAAGAGCAGGTAGAATGGTTGAAATAGGCTTAAAAGGAAAAAGGAGCTGACATGTTTCTCCCTCTCACACCCCGGATGGGGACTGGTAAAGTGACAAAGCGACCCCATGTTCACCTCCATCCTTATCCAGCTGAAGCAGAGAGCATCGGGCGGGCTGGGGGAATGCCTTCTGTCAGAGTTCTTCTCCCTGTGCTGAGGGGCCTCACAGTCCCCGGGAACAGGAAGGAGAACAGCCCAGTGACCATGTCTGTGGCTTCCAGCCCGTGCCCTTCCCTCCTGAGACCCAACCCATCCAGCACGCCCCCAACACAGGTCAAAGGCAGCTCACGCCCACGCTATTATCCACCTTGCCTGTGTCTGTCTTCTCCACTTTAAGGCAACTCTAGCAAATGTCTGGGATGACTTTGGCCTTCAGAAAAAATTTTTAAGACTATTCACAATGAGACTATGTGGCCTGAGAGTTTACACACACACACACACACACACACACACACACACACGCACAATCAACTTAATGGGGAACAAAGGAGCAAACATTTTTAGTGTCAGCAGTTTCAGGCTCTCTTCATAATAGTGAAAATCATGCAGTTGCCTTCACTTGGATAAATCTGTCATTTGATCAAATCTTCTATTTATTTTTTCACCAGTAATGACAGTATTATGTGCTGCATTATGAAGAGTACTTTTACATGTGAATGGCTGCCCCAATGGCTCCTGTCGTTAGGGGGCCCTGTCCTCCACTGCTGCCACCATTTAAAATCTCTGCTTGCTTTCTTATCTTTCCCTACAGACTGTGTCTGATATTGGTTCTCACCCTCCTCCCCTTCAGCTTTCTCCTCCTCCTTCCCCATCTACCTGCAACCCTATTCCAGGCACCTGCTTGCCGCAGGGCCAATCCTAGTGTCTTGTGATAAAATGACAGAAAAGGGGGCAGGGAAGAGACTCCTACCTGTTCCTTAGCTGCTCCTTCTGCAGGTCTGGCTCCTGAGTTACTCTCGGGGGCTCCAGGCTCCCTCAGCCTAGACCGTCTCCTGCTCTTCACCTTGGGCTTCCAAGGGGGTGAACAATTCACTGAACATTAAAGTCAGCCAACACTTTCCTCTTCAGTTCAGCAAAATCTCCTCCCAGCTTCCTACAAGCCACTCCTATTTATTTCCTGGACCCTTAAGAGCCTGCAGTTCAGGCCCCAAGATCAAGGAAGAAATTCACAAAAGCTTAGGACTGGTTTTTCTCTGAAGAGGCGATGAATCTGATTTTATCTTTTGTGGACAAAGACTCACTCTAAGTTCCTCCTTGTACTCCAGTCTCCCCTGACAGAGTGGGAAGAGTAGACAGAGAAGTGGGGTGCAGACAGAGAAGTGGGGTGCAGACAGAGAAGTGGGGTGCAGCTGGAGAAGTGGGTGCAGATAGAGAACTGGGGGGCAGATAAAGTGGGGTGCAGATAGAGAAGTGGGTGCAGATAGAGAAGTGGGTGCAGATAGAGAAGTGGGGGGCAGATAAATTGGGGTGCAGATAGAGAAGTGGGGGCAGAGGAAGGTGAGTATCTGGCTCCCCGACCCTTCTCCAGGCTGTTTCCTAACTGGGCTCAGTGTTCTACACCACCTTCCCTGACCCACCATCTAAGTGAGCTGCTGCCCCTGTTACTCCCCCTCCCGTTGCCTTGGAATTCTCCACAGCACTGTTTCCACACGTGGCCAGAGCAGAAACTCTGTCTCACTCACCATGTGCCTTCAGTGCCTGGAACAGAGCCGGGACCACAGCAAGTGCAGAGTGAAATAGTTGTTGGATGGAAGGAGTGAACTCTCTTTAAGAATCTGAAAGCGTCATAAATCTTTAGATTTTACTTCACTGCATTTCACGGTGTGAAATTACTTTCTATTATGGTAGAGCATTTGGAGATTTATAAACGTCTCAAAGTATATCCCTCATAAATAGCAAAGTCTATTTTATTCTTTTAGAAAACGTGTAGGTTAAAGGGTCATGCCTGGACTGGCCCATGGACCTAATTCACTTCCATAGAACCCAGTTTCTGTTGGAAAATGCACTTCACATTCTACACAGATAGCATCCATAAGGCAGAAACAGTTTCTTCTCTATCATTAAGGATAGGTTTACAGTGTGATGAAAATGAACAGAGGTGGTCCTACCAGCTGACTATGGCAGTAAGCTTGGGGGGTGGGGAAGGATTTGGTGAGGCGCCTGTGAAGGGACACTGCCACCAACTGGCACTTTGTAGAACTACAGGCACTTCTTTCACAAGAAGTAACTTCCCTCTTTGGCTATCATACACCAATGCTTATTATTTGACATGTTCAGTATATGTGTAAACTAGTAAAAAAGAACATAGAATTACCCCCAAATTCTTGGTGTTATGATACAAAGTCAGTTAAATATAATTTTAAAAAATCAACAGTTCTTACCACAAGGACATCAATAACATAAGCCACCTCAGCACCAACAATGCAGAGATTGTTTACAGCGTGGATATTTTGCAGCAAACCATTAATCCAGTCTAAATTAATGCAGTTCACATCTTCTACTTTTAGGAACACCTAAAAAGATTTATTGTAAGTATTAAAAAGTAAGAATTAAAGAAAACCAAGGTGCCTGAACAACTGATTTCACAATAAGAAATAACATTTGCAGGTATTGAGAACCTACTACATGCTAGGCCCTGTCCTAACCCTTTTACATATATCAACTTAATACTCATTTAAAGAGAAGGAAACCTAGGCACAGATAGGTTAATTAAGTTGCCCATGACCACAGAGCTAGTAAATAGAACCATGATATGATTTCAGACAGCCCGACCTTACCACACTATACACACTTACTACGTTAGCAGTCTATTAACCTTGGTATAAGAGAGGAAAATTAATTTCATGGAGTGAACTTGGAAATGTTTTCCTTAAATTAAATGAGAAATTTATCATACCACTCAATCTTTTGTCAAAGATGAGAATTTACCAAAGAATAATTATAAACATCTTCCATCATAATCTGTGTGATTCATAATAAGTGAAAATAAATGGGAAATGGGTAATTCATTTGAGGCCTTGGGACATGGACAATGTGCATAACTGAATGGAGAGTTTCCATGAATACATTAGTACCTTGCAAAGTACATTCACATTAAACATGAAGCTTTCATACTAGTGTAAAGAAGCGTTTATTCACATCATGCATTGCACATGTCTTGCTGCCATTGCCATCTGCTTTCCATCCAGGTATGTGATATGGGTGATCTTGTCTGTTCTGAAGTGTGAGGCTTGGATAGTTAAATAATTAGCTGCACTGATTTCCTGTTTCAGGTGAAAAGAAGTTAAGGTAAAATAATTGAAAATTATTTACTATTTAGTAAAATTATTCTAAATTTGCTCAAAAGTCTTCCTCTAAATTTGATTTTAACAGCCTTCTTTAATACCTTTTTATCAAAGAAATAGTTACTGCTACGTATTGCAAAAGTACCAAGAGATTATTAATGCATTACAAAGTGCAATATACAAATTTAATCATAAAGGAAATAAACATGTTTGGTTTTGAGGCAATGTTTATAAGACAATGTTGGGTCAGTTTCAATCAGAATTTCAGTAAGCCTTACTTTTGTATAGTATTTTTCAGTTGTCAATATAATTCATGAGAATTACCTTATTGGAGACTTAGAAGCATGCTCCAAAGGTGGCAAAATAGATTGTCCACCACACTTTATGAATGAGGAATAGAGGTTAGACTTTCACCACATGAAATACAACAGCCTATTAAAGATAATTTTATGGGATTATGTTAAATATTGTTTTGTATTTCTTGTACTTTGTTGGATGGTTTTATAACCAAACTCTCAAAGACTTATAGAATGCTATGAATTTAAGTGATTTTGTTATTAAAAGAAAAATTAAAAGTCACAAGTATAAGCAATTCTCTTGAGAAAAAATAAAAGCTCTAATCAGCAAACAGCAACTTTGCCAATGGTACTCCTAAACTGAAAAGCAACACATTTAGATACTTATGAAACTGAAACGAAGAGCCTATTACTAGCTACCTGTGTTTAACAATATATGCAATTAATCATACAACTTACTGACTAAAGTTTCTCCAAGACTGTAAGCAAACGATTATGAGAATCCTAAGTTGGTTTACATGGTAATAATTATAATACAGATAAAACTCATGTCTACCTATGTTGCAGGTACTCTATAGAGTAGCACATTTAACCCTCTCAACACTGTGAGGTAGGTACTAACTTTACAGATTAGGAAGGGGCGTAATGAGCAATCAAGTCACTTGTCCAATAGTACTGCAGCTAATGAGTCCTGGAGAAGGATTCAAACCCACGTGGCCTTTCTCTGAAGTCATGCACTTAACCACTGGGCTTTCAAGTTGTGATCTGATCATACTGACAGGATGCAGATCAGATGTGGAATTTGTGGGGCAGGTAATAAAATTAATTGTATTAGGGCTTTTTAGGAATCACTTCTCTGCTAAATAATCAAATCCAAGTACAAAGACATTTGTCCATCTGTGTAGCTAAAAGAACATGATGCTTATTTCAACTCCAGCTGGAGCCCTTTAAACACCTACTATATTCCTGTTTCTACACCAGAAAAACCAATTTTGGAGAGGCAATTTAGTAGAAAAAGTTTGTCTAGTCTTCCCCTGTCACAAGAATAGTTTGAAGAAGTGGGACCTTGAGCACGAAGCCTCAAAATGGAAATCTGACAAGTATTATTGGATCCAAGCATCCTCTGTTGTCACAAAAGTCATTAAGGATTTAGTAAAGTAGAAAAGGGAGAAAAAACATTTTTGTTCACTCTACATTCAATCTAACACACCCCTCTAAAATGACACACTAACCTAGAAAGTGGGAAACTCCAAACAACATCATGGAATCAAAAGAAGCCAACTTGGATTCTGCTGCCACAAGGATGTAAACTAAAAAGGGTGTCATAAAAGAACATGTTATCCAGAGATAAGGCTGAAGTATTGACGTTTAGCTGGGTGCTGCGGCATTTTCTCTTAACATTCTTATCTTTGAGGGATCATGGAACCTAACTGGCATGAGATCAACCCATTCTACAAGTGCTGACTACTTTCCATGTGATCTCATTTCCAGCGAGTCAAAAATAGTCACCAGTTAGGCATGTTCTAGCCTTGACAAAAATTGCAGGCACAGAAACCACTGTAATTATGCAAGCTATGCATCACAACTAGCAACTGCAATGAGTCACTCCAGGTTAAGCAGTCATGGATTCATGGGAGAAGAAGTTGGTTTTCTTCTTCCAGGAAGGAAACTGAGAAGACTTATGACTCAGAAGACCAAGTTTATTGCAACATGTTTATCCTTGACAATTCCTTAATTGTTTTTCTCATAAACAAAGGTAATCAAATTTATACAGTACAGCATATGGGTCGAGCCTGGGACAATCCTTGCTTTTAGTATCACACCTTGACTCATCCTACCACCTAGCTGTTATTAAAAACCACTTTAACAGCAAACCCTCAGGTGTCTATTGCAAAATTCAGGTACAGATCTGGTTTGTCACACATGATTCTTTCCAAATGGAAGGGAGTGGGGAAGATGTAGAAAACATTGTTGTTATGGCCCCTTTACTAGGAAAGTATTTGGTTTCTGATGTTCTCTTCATTGCACTTAGGGCTCAGCCTTGCTTAAAGACTGGTCTTCATCACCTTCTGTTTTAGTGCCTGTGCTCTACAAAGTTCGAGTGCATGTCTCTGTCCAGAAGGATAAAGGATCAACGAGTCTTATGAGGACTGAGGGTCAAGACCAGAGGATACAGTTACTCCTGAATAGAAAAATATACCCTGAAAGTCCTAAATGGACAGAGGTGCCCCCAAATATTTGTGTTACATTTTTTAAAATTGTGGTAAAATACACATAAAAATTACCATTTTAGCCATTTTTAAGGATGAAATTCACTTGCATCAAGTCATTCACATTGTTGTGCAACACATTGCTGTGTATCCCTCTCCAGAACTTTTTCATCATCTCAGACTGAAACTCTGTACCCATTAAAACATAACCCCCATCACCCCCTCCCACAGCCCCTAGTAATTATTATTCTACTTTCTGTCTCTATGAATCTGACTATTTTTGGTATGTTATATAACTAGAATCATATATTTGTCCTTTTGTGTTTGGCTTATTCAATTTAGCAAAACGGTTGCAAGGTTCATCCATGTTGCAGCATCTATAAGATTTCATTTCCTCTTTAGAGCTGAGTAATATTCTTCTCTTTGCTTTTTGATAGTTATAAAAATCAAACTTTTGATGACACTTTCCTTATAAGTTTCTCTATACCCAAGATAAGGTCTTGTCTTTTCTTCTTTGTTCTAGCTACATCCATCATCTATAGAGCAGATGGCATATTTCAGTAAAGAGCTATGTGTACATATGTATGTGTGAGTCCGATAAGTAGATAGCTATGTCTGTAGGGTGTGAAGGCATAGAGGAAGGCTGTCTTGGCTGGTGAGACTTGCCCTGCATGTGCTGGGTCTGATGGAAAGCGAGCCTCAAGGTTATAGATGCAGGTAAAGATTGGAGATGATCTTGCACCGGGGACTGCTCCTTCCCTGGCCCCCTTTCCCACCTGCTCCCTAAATACAGATGCTCCACCTGGGTCTAGTATCATGCTTTATTCTCTCCCCTGAGATCTCATGCACTCTGAGTTTCAACTATCACCTCTGGGTAAAAGAGTTTTGTATGTATTTCTCCAGCTCTGGACTGCCTGCTAAGCTGTAAGACTAAAATCTTCAATAGTCTGAACAAGCCTCACTTGTCAAAAATTTAACTTTTTCTTTTTCCCTAAATTTTTCAGACAAGAGGGTCCTTTTTCATCCTATCATGCATACATGAAATCTCAGGACAGCTGATGATGTTTAGCATGTCAATTTTCTATTATCATACTCACTCTCATTATCTGGTTCAGGCTACTTCCCGTGTCTGATCCAAACTGCACTATTGCTTTCTATTCAGTGCTGTCAAATAGAACTTTCTGTGATGATGGAAATATCCTATATTTGCACTGTCCGGTACAGTAGCCACTAGCCATGTGTGGCTATTGAGCACTTGAAATGTGGTTGGTGCAGCTGAAGAACTGAATTTTTAATTTTATTTCAAGAGCCACATGTAGCTAGTGACTACACAGTACTGCACAGTACTAAACGGTCTGGCAGTCCCCTCCAGGCTCTTTCAGCTCCAGGCAAGAAAGTACACTGCAGCCAGAGTAAATGTCCTAAAGCCTCTTAAAAACTCACAATGGGTCCTCATGGCTCCCTGGGTAATGTCCAAACTCCCCAGGAAGGAGTTACACAAATTGTCTCTAAACTAGTTTTCTAACTAACTCTACATTTAAGGACTTCCTCTCTGCCTCCAGTCTAACCCAAGACGTTGTCATTTATCAAACATACTCTGTTGTCTCTCTCTTTTGTATGTTTGTTCATACCATTCCCCTGCCTCTGCTTTTGAAAACCCTGCCCATCCTTCAGGACACACCTCAGATCCTCCCCAAAGCCTTTCATTCCCATCCCCACCACCAAGGGGAAGGTAAGCCCTTCCGCACTCTGTTCCCAGAGTCTTTTATTTGTATCTTACATCACAGATCAAAATTTGTGTTGCAATAAAGGTATTTGTTTACATACCTCATTTCCTCAATATAAGAAATTTAAGACACTGTCTTGTTTATTCAATTTAGTACATAATAGGTACTGTTGTTTGTTCAGTCTTACACGTGGAAGGTTCCCAATTAATATATTAACTGAATGAAACAGCAAATTTACCTCATATGAAACACATACTCAGAGCAATCTTTATATTTAAATACTAGGACAAATATGAGAAAAACATCTGGCTCACAATACTAAAAAGAAATATTTTCCTTTAACTCAACAGTTTATGCCAGAATAGGTTAATGTATCTATGTCTTCTATATCGGCAGCTGCATCTTATATTTTAGAACAATCTATGTGTGAAGGTAGCAAGTTAGTTTACCTGATGGACTTCGGGATTATGTCTAGTGTAAAGCAGAAAGCGAGTGTTTATCTTCTCTGGAGATCAGGGTTAACCTGCCATCTTTCTTGACAAAGTCCCAGTCCATGGTATACCATCTTTAAAGCACCCCACCCTTTCATAGTTAACTTCTTCTCCTGCAGCAAAAAGATAGTGTTAGTATTATAGGAACCAGGCCCAGAGAAAGGCTATGTTTCCCACTAAGAGGGTTAACTGAAATTAGTCTTTACTTTAAACAAGTCTGACTCAGGGAGATTCTTTTCAAAAAATGCTCTCCTCTACCCTTCCCTTCCCACCCTTTCTCCATATTATGGCCATGACCGTGTAGATGGCAATTCTGCAGATGAGAGTGTATGGGCTTTAGAATGATACATTCCTGACTTTGTTTAATTATTTTACCTTTTTTGAGTCTCAGTTTCCTCCTCTGTAAAATGGAGATAATACCACTTACCTTACAGCCTGGTTATGAAGACTAAATGAACTATTACACAGGACAGCTCTTGTTAACTGGCCTGAGACATAAGATGGGGTACTATGTCTTCCCTGAGCTTCTGCCTTTTCTTATTAGACTTAAGCCTTTCATGAAAGGAATATTTGTGTCACCAGAGCCTAGCACCATGCCCAGCACATAGCAGGAGTGCAATAAATGTTTCAGAGAGTACAAGTGAGAGCAAAGTTTCATTTAGTTTTAACCATTTCTTCCTTCTGGAGCTCACTTTACTCATCTCTAAAATGAGAGGTTTGGGGAAAACTAGGTCTTAATCATTTCTTTCATTCACTGGCTCTAATTTATTCTTTCACTATGACCTTACATTTTTATTTTCATTTAATAGCTGAACACAAAAACTAAAAGCTGGTTCTTTCAAAAGATAAACAAAATGGACAAACCTTTAGCTAGACTCACCAAGAAAGAAAGAGAGGACTCAAACAAATAAATCAGAACTGAAAGAGGAGCTATCACTGATACTGCAAAAATACAAAGGATCAAAAGAAACTACTATGAACAATTATACGCTAGCAAATTGGACAACCTAGAAGAAATGGATAAATTCCTAGGAACACACAACCTACGAAGACTGAATCATGATGAAACAGAAAATCTGAACAGACCAATTACTAAGGAGATTGAATCTGTAATCAAAAAGCTCCCAATAAACAAAGGACCAGATGACTTCACTGGTGAATTCTACCAAACATTCAAAGAAGAATTAATACCAATCCTTCTCAAACTCTTCCAAAAAATAGCAGAGGAGGGAACTCTTTCAAACTCATTTTACAAGGCCAGCATTACCCTGATACCAAAACCAGACAAGGATGCCCAAAAGAAAAGAAACTTACAAGCTAATATCCCTGATTAACATAGATGAAAAAATCCTCAACAAAACAGAATTCAAAAATACATTAAAAGGATCATACACATGATCAAGTGGGATTTATTCCAGGGATGAAAAGGTGGTTCCACATCTGCAAATCAGTCAATGTGATACACTACATTAACAAAATAAAGACTAAAAATCATATGATCATCTCAATAGGTGCAGAAAAATCATTTGTCAAAATTCAACATCCATTTATGATTAAAAATTCCCAACAAAATGGGTATAGAGGGAACATACCTCAACATAATAAAGGCCATATATGACAAGTCCACAGCTAACATCATACTCAACAGTGAAAAGCTTAATGTTTTTCCTCTTAGATCAGGAACAAGACAATTATGCCCACTCTCACCACTTTTATTCAACATAGTATTGGAAGTCCTAGCCAGGGCAATTAGGCAAGAAAAATAAATAAAAAGTATCCAAATTGGAAGTATAGGGAAGGAGTAAAACTGTCACTATTTGCAGATGACATGATAGTATATATAAAAAACCCTAAAGAATCCATCAAAAAACTGTTAGAACGAATCAACAAATTTAGTAGAGTTGCAGGATACAAAATTAATATGCAAAAATCAGTTGATTATATACACTAATCAGAAAGAAAAATTAAGAAAACAATACCACTTACAATTGCATCAAAAAGAATAAAGTTTGTAGGAATAAATTTAACCAAAATGGTGAAAGACCTGTACATTGAAAACTCTAAGAAACTGAGGAAAGAAACCGAAGAAGACATGGTAAATGAAAAGATATTCCACATTCATGGATTGGAAGAATTAATATTGTTAAAATTGTCATGCTACCCAAAGCAATCTACAGATTCAATGCAATCCCTATCAAAATTACAATGTAATTTTTCACATAACTAGAACAAACAATCCAAAAATTTGTATGAAACCACAAAAGATCCCAAATAGCCAAAGCAATCTTGAGAAAGAAGAACAAAGCTGGAGGCAGTCACACCATCTAATTTCAAATTATATTACAAAGCTACAGTAATTAAAACAGTATGATATTGACATAAAAACAAACACAGAGATCAGTGGAACAGAATAGAGAGCCCAGAAATAAATGAGGCATATATGGTCAATTAATTTATGACAAGCAAGCAAAGAATATACAATGGAAAAAGGACAGTCTCTTTAATAAATGATGTTGGGAAAACTGGACAGCACATGCAAAAGAATGAAAGTGGACCACTATCTTACATAAGACACAAAAATTAACTCAAAATGGATTAAATACTTGAACGTAAGACCTGAAACCATAAAACTCCTTGAAGAAAACATAGGCAGTAAGCTCCTTGACACAGGTCTTGGTGATGATTCTTTGAATCTGACATCAAAAGCATATACAACAAAAACAAAACTAAACAAGTAGGAATACATCAAACTAAAAAGCTTCTGAACAGCAAAGGAAACCATCAACAAAATGAAAAGGCAACCTACTGAATGGAGAAAATATTTGCAAATCATATATTTGCTAAGGGACTAATATCCAAAATCATTAAAAAACTCATACAACTCAATAGCAAAAAAAAAAAATCTGAATAAAAATAGGCAGAAGGTCTGAATAGACTTTTTTTTTTAAAAAAGGCATACAGATGGCCAACAGGTACATGAAAAGATGCTATACATCATTAATCATCAGGGAAATACAAATCAAGACCTCAATGAGATACCACCTCACACCTGTTAGAATGGCTATTATCAAAAAGACAAGAAATAACAAGGGTTGGCAAGGATGTGGAGAAAAGGGAACCCTCATGCGCTGTTGGTGGGAATGTAAATGGGTACAGCCACTATGGAAAACAGTATGGAGGTTCCTCAAAAAATAAAATATAGAACTGCCATATGATCCAGCAAGTCCACTTCTGGGTATACATCTGAAGAAAATAAGAACACTAACTTGAGAAGACGCATGCACCCCCATGTTCATTAGAGTATTATTTACAATAGCAAAACTGATGAATAGAAATTGTGGTATATATGTTTATACAATGGAATATTATTCATCCATAAAAAATGAAATCTTCCAATTTGCAGCAACATGGATGGGCCTCGAGGGTATTATGCTAAATGAAATAAATCAGATAAAGATGATATATCAAGCTCATAGATCAGAGAACAGATTGGTGACTGCCAGAGGCTGGGAGATGTGGGGGAGGGAGAAACTATTTTTGTGGGGTTTTTTGTTTTGTTTAAATAAACTTTTAAAAGACTTTATTTCATGCTGTTTTTCAGAGGTATAATCTAATCTATAGTTCAATCAATTACGGTTATAATTTATAATTATTATTTATTCAATTTATTATTATTCAACTTACTGTTATTATTAAATTGATGATTATATATTCAATTTATGATTATTTATTAGTATAGGTTAGAGCTATTTGAAGACTTGAATTTGAGGATTCTCTTTCCTCACTTACCAAAAAATATTAAATGAATCTTGATTCTCAAGTCCACTAGATGTTAACTTCACAGTTTTAGGAAAGTTTGCTTTTCTCCATTCCCTAAGAATGAGATTCCACATTAAGTACAGAGAGAGGATAGGAAATTAAAAATATTTTTAATCAAAGAAACGTTTGTACATTAAAAGAATGTGCAGATGAGCAATAGCACCTGCCCACCCACAAACCCAACCCTCTCCCCAGAGGCAACAACTTAAACATGCCTGCAGTTCCTGTGGTTACCTCCTGTGGTTACCACTATATAATGTGCTTACACTACCAAGTTTTGATTTATCAACACCAATCACACATGATTTATTAACTTGCTGCAATAATATATGAGGATTTAATCCACCTATTTCCTGAATTATTCAGGGCAAGAAACAGAAACCACACTAGTTATTTTAACTGTGAGAGTTTAATATGATACATTGTTATTAATCAGGTATTGAAGAACTGAAGACAAAAGGAGTAACCTGCAGGGAGAAGCTACCAGAAGGGCTGGTGGAAGACACAGAAGAGGTGGAGTTATACAAATGTGGAAACTTGCTAGACCCGAGTGGTGTTGGGGGTGCACGGACTGTACTCCAGAGCTGGTATTCAGGCCCCTGAGGAGGGGTTGCTAGCCGGCTAGGGCTGGGCTTTTTGAGTGGGCACCATGCTTTTGGTTCTGGGAGTATTAGGAAACTGGAACCAGCTGCTGCTTCTGGATGGTTGTTTGTGCTGGACTGAAAAGCCAATGCTGGGAAAACAGACAGGAACCAGGAGCAAACAGGAAGGAGCACCTCCCTTCTCCTGGAGCCTCAGTGTCCCTCTTGTGTCCCTACTGACAGTGCCTCTCCAGGAATGACTGAAGTGGTGGACCATGTTTGCCATTTCTCAGCGCTGGCAAAGCAAGGGTGGCATGAAGCTGAGGGGCAACAGCTCAATAGCCAGCCTGTCCTGCTCTCCACTTTGTCTCAACTCCTCCTCCAATACAGTCAATAACAGTTTCCAGCTCATTTATTGACTTCCACTGTAAGCCTAAATAGTCATCTTCTAGGTCTTGATCCATACCTCATATTCCTTATAACTTGACTCCATACCTTTGCAAGACAAAGTTTGAAGAGATACTGCCTCTCCCTCTCTTCCTCCCTTCCATCTTCCAAGGTCTGTCAGCTGCACTTTTACTTTCATACTGTCAAGATGGATAACATTCAGACCTTGTTCTATAATCATAATTAAGTCTTCCATGTTTTGTCTGTACACTGACTCCAAAATATTGAAAATCAGTAAACAGAATTTACATTATTATGACTAGATAAATATTTTTTTCCTTTCAGAGCCAGCTAACATGCTATAATTACATTTCCTTCTCTGCACTTCCAATGTTCACATACCCATTGCCTTCAAAGGAGGATCTTCAAACCAACTCTCTTTTCTTATACCTGAATTGCTCCAGATCAGCATCATTTTAGCTGGCTCCATATTCAGATCATGCCTTTTGTGTGTTATTTTTGTTTTCCTGGATTCTCTGGTTGACTTTGTTTCCTCTTGTTGGAAATGTAAACATGTGTCTTCTTCAATATATCCCTAGTACAGTGTGGCTTCTCAATCAATATTTCTCCTGCCTGGAAACCATTCTGTTTTTCCTCTTGAAGCACACATACATCCAGTTCTAATTTGAACCAATGATTTCATATTGGATCATGGCTTTCTAATACAACTGTCTTACTTTTCCTAGAATGTCCAGCTGCCTTAATTTTTTGCATTCCTTGGTCCCCCCTCAACCCTAAATTCTCAACTACATTATTCAGTCTAGGGAAGAGAGTTTGGATTTAGAAGTGAAGATTATTATAAATATTGCATGTTTTCTATGTTTGTAATTTACCAGGGGTATTGATCATCATGCCCTTTTCCCATAAGGCAATAGAAAGGCCATAAAGTTAGAAGAAATTAGATGTGATTAAGGAAAGACTGATCAACATCATAAGCTATTAAAATCTCTTAGGAAAAAATGGAAGGATTAATAGTTCTCTAAAAATAACATTTAGTATAAAATTAATAAGTTGAACTTGGGTCAGTAATTTAAATGACCCATATAACAAAGGATATAGTTCTAAAAATCATAGAATTAAAGATATTATGTAGCCATTTAAATGTTTACAGAGAATTTGTAATGAAACTTTTAATGAAAGTGAGAATGATATTGTGTTGGTGGGAAAAGACAGATGACAGAACTATGTAGATATGGTTTCATTTAAAATGTATGAGGAAAAAATAAAATTCAAAATAAGTGCACCAAAATATTGACAATGGTGTTAGTGTGATTTTTGTTTTCATTATATTATTTACCTATGGTCTCAAATTTTCAATAATGAACACAAATTACCTTTATAATTTAAAAAAGTCACAAAAGTCTTCACCAAATTATGTCCAGTCTGGTTTCTTTGTGTTATTAATAATAATTAAAATAGCAAAAACAGATTGAGCCCTATGTGTTATATATGTCAAGAAATGAAGACTTAGAAAAAGTGATCATCTTGCTCAATGTTTCATTGCTATTAAGTGGTAGGAATAAAATGAACCATAATGCAGGTCATTCTATCACTAAGTAGAATTAGGAGGTACATTAATTAGCTTTTGCTAGGTTATATTGTGGTAACAACTAGCCTCCAAATCTCATTGGCTCACAAAAATTAAGGTTCATTTCTTGTTCGCATTATATTTTGGCTGCAATGGTTTTAGGTTGGATGTGGCGCTGATTTACCAGTCTTCTTCATTCCAGTATCTAAGCTAATGGAGCAGACCCTGTTCAGAACATGTTGCTCTTGGGGCAGAGGAAAAGGATTTAACAGCTGAACCAGACAAAGACTCTTCAAGCAGGCCTTCAGACTTGGCACTGCTCTCTGCCACGTCATGTGGACAAAGGTGGTGCTGCAGAATCCTCTTTGGGGGAGTGGGGGAGTGAATAATGGGGAACAATAATACAATCTACTGCAGAAGGGTATGCACATTTAAATTTTCATATGCACCACCTTTTGTCATTTTAGTTTGCATTTCTTTAACTACCTATAAACTTGAATATCTTTTTGTGTATTTCTGGCCATTTGTACATCTTCTAATGGATGAGATTTTCATGCCCTATGCACATTTTTCTAAAGTGTTTTTTTCTTATTTGTAAAAACTCTTTGAACAGTAAAAAGATTTGCCCTCTTTCAGAAAAGACATTCTAGTTGGTTCTTTATATTTTTGTTTTATAGATTTTACTTTTTGTCATATAGAAGTTTGCATTTTATTCAACAGCATGATCAATCTTTTCCTTTATGGCTTCGGAGTTTTTTCTTGTTTAGAAAAACCATCCTCACTCCAAGATCATTAACAACTTCACTCTGTTTTCTTTTCAAACTTTTATTGTTTCACTCTTTTACTTTTAAATGTTCATCTATCTGGGATTTACTTTGGTGCAAAGAGTAATATTTTTCATCTAGAATTTCAATTCTCTTAGCATGAATTTATACAAAATATAATCATTTTAATGTCTTTCACACCCATGGTTATTTCCCTTTGTTTATTTAAAACTTCCATCACCATTTTCTATTTTTTTAGTTTTATGAAGTGATCACCACATAGATTTATCAATTATATTGGGTTTTTTCCCTGTTTTTCTAATGCATTGACATCTGCTTTATTTTTATTAATTAAATTCTTCCTTCAACATTACTTGTTCTTTTTGTAGTTTCTTCAGTTCTTGAGTCATATTTTGCTATATTCTGCAACTGAAATGTTTTTATTTCCTCTTTGACTTAAAAGTTCCTTACAGGAGCATTTGAAATATGGCACATTACATGAAGCTAGTTTTAATTGGTTAAGAAATCATATAAATTGGCATATTAGTTCATATTTTCCTAATTTCCACTTTCTAAATGAGTCTTTTCTCTATCATACTATGAGCAGCCTTTTTCAATGACATTGAAAAGCTGGAAAATATGTTCAATAATTTATTCAAGAAATATTTATTTGGGTGCCTATTATGTGCCAGATACTATTCTCAGCACTGAGGACTCAGCAGTGAAAAAAATAGTCCTGGCCCCCATGGAAAAAAAAAATGTCCTCTAGTGGGGGGTGAAGCAGGTGAGAGGAGATGAAGTCTAACACATAGGAGGAAGGGTTGGCCTTTGTTGAATGGCTCACCTTTTGTGAAAGAAAGAAGGCAGAATGTATGGACAGGAATATGGATAGATGTGGTGCTGGGAATTTGTGGAGGGTCTCTTCTTTTTGTTTCTATTTTCTTCTTTTTTCTTTTGGCTGCATTGGGTCTTTGTTGCTGCACGCGGGCTTTCTCTAGTTGCGGTGAGTGGGGGCCACTCTTCATTGTGGTGTGGGGGCTTCTCATTGTGGTGGCTTCTCTTGTTGTGGAGCACGGGCTCTAGGCACTCGGGCTTCAGTAGTCGCAGCACACGGGCTTCAGTAGTTGTGGCACGTGGCTCAGTAGTTGTGGCTCTTGGTTTCCAGAGCGCAGTCTCAGCAGTTGTGGTGCATGGGCTTAGTTGCTCTGCGGCATGTGGGATCTTCCCGGACCAGGGATTGAACCCATGTCCCCTGCATTGCCAGGCAGACCACTGAGCTACCAGAGAAGTCCTCTATTTTCTTATTGAAATAGGAAACAAGACCATCAGCCAAGAGTGTTGGTGGGCAGGGAGGCATCGGCGGTTTGAGAAGAGGGGAGAAAAATGAAATAAACCAGGAGCCTGGGAAAATGAAAGGACCAGGGAAGTAGAATATGACGGCTTGGCAGACTCATAGTCCACTTTAGTTTAATAACCATGATTTCACAGTGAGACAGTCAGCATGGGTTGCGTTTTCCTCCAGGCACACTCAGCTGCACAGGTGCAGTCACAAAGTTGCAAAGTGTTGAATTTAATCGGGGCCATGGTTAAGCCAAGTGAAGTAAGGGCAGCAGAGAAGTCCAATGTGCACACTAAGGAATGATTATGATTGATTATGGCATTTAAACTGTCTAAGAAGGGGACCTAGGAGAGAGTTAGCTGCCAGATAAAAATTTTAAAAAATATAGTTATATGAAATTTAGATTATATATGTTTCTACTACACACATATATACAATACACAGCTGCCATAATTAAAAAATTGAGTCTATATCGTGTTTGTATTATTACCTATATTGCGTCTATTAAATTTGTGAGAGTCCATTTGCATTCAGTTCTCTGCTACCTACCATTTTTTACTTTGTGCTTAATTCAATGAGCTTCTAAGCAGAAGTCACTCCCTATTGAAAAGCAAATATTTGAAAAACAAATATTTCTGATGGGCTCTAGGGAACTTACCAATCACAACTGTATCTCCAGAGCTTAACACAATGCCTGGCACATAGACGTGACTGTATTTGTTGATTTAAAAAAATGTATTAGCATCCTTGTTCAGAAAGGATTTTGAGGGGTAGGCTGTGAGTAGAGAGAGCAAAAGGACTTTGAACTCTAGAAGGAGGAGATGCCACTGAGAAGAGATGTGATAATACAAGAACGTAGACCAGGACATACTTCACTCGCTTCTTAATTCTGCTTTGGAATTTATTAATCTGTTTTCAGCATTCAATTGGGACTGTCCTGGGGCAGGAAAATCATGGAAAATAGAGCACAGTTCCTGGCATATACTAAAACTAACGATGGCTCCATCTCCTTTATTTTTCATCTCATAGAGGAGAGCTGGAGGGCAGGGACTAAAAAACAGTGAAATCCTTTGATTCTATTTTGGCTAAAACATATCAACCAACTTTTATTGTGCTTACCGTTACAATGTTGAACCAGGGTGGTAAGACAGAAGAAACCAACATCCACTACATAGGTAATGTATAAGGAGTCCACAGTATAAAGTGCACAAGTCAATGAATATTGAGTTAATATGTAAGATCATGATCCAAATGGAAAAAAAATATCAATGTGGAGGTTCCAATCAGCATTAATCAATCATTCATTCATTCAAACATTTATTGAGCATCTACTGTGAATCAGGTACTGAAAATGGAAACATGTATGTTTTTATTTACTGCTACATACTCATCTTAGAAGTGAAGAAATTGAGACTTCAATGGACAAGTTACTTGACCAAGGCCATAAGGCTAGTAAGTGATGGAGCTGGAGGCCCAGTACAAGACTGTCTAGTGACTTCATTGGAAATAGATGCTTTTCATATGCTCCTCAGATTCATTATTATGAAACTGATGCATTTTCCTTAGATAATTTTATGAAGAATAAAATATAAACAGAGCCAATATTTCAAAGTCTATGTCAATTACATTTTAGATGTGAATATACTCTAAAGAACTTATAATAAATTATGAGTCTTAACCTGTTGATGTGCCAAAGAATAAAAGTGCAGCAATCCAAATTCTAAACATCTAAGTTGATTTTAAAAATCACATAAAATCTTCCTGAAATTTTTCACTTACAAAGTCACCTCACTATAAAATATTAAGCTGTTTTCTTCAAAATGACATCAATCAGTATTTAAGTTCTACGTCCAGAAGAGGATGGAGCTCACACTACCTTTAATTCTTCTGCCCTGCCTAGTAAATGTGCCATACTTTAGACTCCTAGCTTCACATAAAGAGATATAATTAGCAGGGTATGCCTTGCGTTATGTGACGGGTAATTAAAATTTCTGAGGTTTTGCTGTTTCGTCATTAGTAATATTTTGGTTAGGCACAAACTGAGTCACTCTTGAAAGCTACTGATATTTTAATGCTTTGGGATGGTAGTTAACAAACATTTAAAAAAGCAAAATTTTTCCAAACCAGGATTATACACTTTGTATATTTTTTCCCTAACACATTTCTTTTTTTTAAATTAATTTTTATTGGAGTATAGTTGATTTACAATGTTGTGTTAGTTTCTGCTAAACAGCAAAGTGAATCAGTTAGACATATACATATATCCACTCTTTTTTAGATTGTTTTCCCATATAGGTCATTACAGAGTATTGAGTAGAGTTCCCTGTGCTATACGGTATGTTCTTATGAGTTACCTATTTTATATATAGTAGTGTGTATATGTCAATCCCAATCTCCCAATTTATCCCTCACCCCCCTTTCCCCCTTGGTAACCATAAATTTGTTTTCTATATCTGTGACTCTATTTCTGTTTGTAAATAAGTTCATTTGTACCATTTTTTTAGATTCCACATATAAGTGATATTACATGGTTTTTGTCTTTCTCTGACTTACTTCACTCAGTATGACAATCTCTAGGTCCATCCATGTTGCTGCAAATGGCATTATTTCATTCTTTTTTATGGCTGGAGAAAGCCATAATTCGAAAAGATATATGCTCCCCAATGTTCACTGCAGCACTATTTACAATAGCCAGAACATGGAAGCAACCTAACTGTCCATGGATGGATGAATGGATAAAGAACATGCGGTACATATATACAATGGAATACTACCTAACACATTTCTGAGTGCAAACATCCACTTAATACAAACAGGCCCTACTGGAATACGCTGAGTCAAACAACGAACATGGCTAATCTGCCAGTCTTACCTGTGTGGAAATGTAGCATAGGAGTTGCCTGGTGATTGGAGCCCGATCACCTGGATTCAAGTTCTGGCTATGCCACTTATTAGCAGTGACCTTGGGCTAGGAAGCTCACTGTGTTTTCCCTTGCCTGTAAAATGGGGATAACCATGGTTCCTAATTCATAGGGTCATTTAGGTGATTGAATTACTTATTATATGAATAATACCTAGCATACAGTAAGTACTATATTGTGTTAATTTTATTATTGTCATTTTTCAAGTATGTTAATGCCTATAAGAGCAAATGTATGCTCACATATAGCTAAATATACCCTTACATCATTTTACATAGGATTCATAATAAACTTTAATGTAATACAAATTCGTCTTTTTGGCTACTCCATTAACTTAAAGTGATGAGCAATTCAATTCACAGATATCCTTAGTCAGTTTCTCAGTTTTTAAATGTTCATAGAAGATGGCTGAAAGTATTTCTTAGTTTTTCATAATTTTTTACTCTCACCATATTAGCATTAAAATTTTAAATTATTTATGAAGCATTTAGCCTTTTTATATAAACCTTGTTACGTTGTGCAAGAATGCAAGACAAAGGAGAGGTTATGAACAAGACTAGTTACAAGTCTCGGGTGCTTTTTTGGTTGAAATATTTCCTGGAACTCATAATAGCCAGTCCACCCTGGCATGCAGATATGTAGTGATTAGAGAATAGACCAAGCTCAGTGCCTGGCACATTGAGCGACCAGTAACTATGCCACAGAAAAGGCATGCTCTAAAAGCTTCACCAGTTACAACTGGTCATTTTTCCCAAGTGGCATTTCAAGAATCAATGTTTTCAGCCACACGCATGGGATTGGCATGAATAACATAATCAGCGCATCTCTCAGAAGATTGTGTCTTATTCATGTCTGCATCCCACAGGACAAGCACAATGCCTGGAACTTAGTAGGTGCTTAACAAACATGCTTAAGTGAAAAAATACAAAGATCTACAATGATAATATAGGAATTAAAAGAAAACCATTCTCTCTTCCATGTTTTCACAGCACTTTTCAGTGAATCTGCTATAGCACTTAGCATGTCATAGACTTGTTAGGCAATTACCTATGAATTAGTCTCCTTCTCCAGACTAAACCATTCTGGGATAAGGACTGGTTTTTGTTCATCTCTGGGCTCCTAGCATCTAGTAATAGGTCTATCATAGTAGACATATGGTCAATATCTGTTGAGAAAAAAAAAATAGCATTAGATTTCATTGATCTCATATCATTCAAGGAAACTCTTACTCTAGAGAGATTATCATTCTGAGAGTTGAAGACTCATTATACTTTAACAATTATCTTTAACGAGGGTCAGATACTGGTGAATTCTAGATGCTTACTGAAATCATGGCAGTTCTGCCTGAAAAATGTCACGTAGAGGAGTTAACAGTAGCTTTTAAAAGTTCATCACAAAATCAAATCTGTGCTTATATATGACAGCACAACAAAAATGAGGAAAACCAGCAAATCAGTTGAATTCTTGATTCAAGAGTAGAAAATAATTCAATTAATTTTGTCCCTGACATGATAAATTATTTTGAGAATTTAGTAAGGCAGAGAACCTTTCAAGATGCCATAATGAATATTTCATTATTAATGTCAGACCCTGAATAACAAGGCTATAATTTCTTAAATAACTTTTTAGGCTATTTCTTAATGCACAACTCTTTAAATTATCTGAGATTTCAAGGAGGCTGGCACTGTGGCTATTTTGGGGAAGCAAAGAAAGAGAGAAATACAAAGACAAGTGCTTGAGTAATCTTAGCACTCATTCATTCATTCACCTCATATTTGAGTGGTTGCTATGTGACAGGTACTCTCCTGGTTTCTAGTGACACACCAATGAACGAAACAAAAAACAGAGACCCTGCCCTCTTGAATATTATAGTGGGGGAGGCAGCCAATAAACACAATAAACAAGTAAATTATAGAGTATGTGAAAATGTGGTTTAAGTACTATGGGGAAAAAAAACAGAGTAAGGGAGATTGGGGCATTTGCGATTTGCTTGGAAGAGAAGGTTGCTATTAATTTGGGTGGTCCAGGGAGGCTTCATTGAGAAGGTGACATTTGAGCAAAGACTCGAAGAAGGTGAGGGAGGTAACTAAGTGACTCTCCGGGCAAAAGGACAGGTAAGCCCAGGTCTCAAGGCAGGAGTGTGCCTCGTATCTCTGAGGAAAAGCAAAAAGGCCAGTATGGCAGGATCAGAGAGAGACGGAGTGGGATGAGGACAGGATGAGGTCACAGAGGTGCTTGGAGGTCAGAGCAGGTAAGGCTTTGTAGGCCATTGTAACAACTTCAGCTTTTCCTCTCAGAGAAAAGAAAGCCAGTGGAGGCCTCTGAGTAGAGAAGGAGCCTGGTTTGACTTCGGTTGTAACAGGGTCATTCTGGCTGCTCTGTTGCCAGTAGACTGTAGGAGAGGGAAAGGAGAAGCAAGACGACCAGTTGGGAAGCTACTGCAGTGATCCAGGTGAAGATGATAGTGGTTTGGACCAAGAAGGTAACAATGGAGGTGGTAAGAAGTGGATTGGCTCAGGATATAGTTTGAAGGTAGAGCCCAAAGGGTTTCCTTTGTTATTACCCCCATTCTTTGATTTACTGCTTAAAGGATGTAATGATTTAGGAGCATACTCAGTGCATTTCACAGAGGTAGAAAAATTTACTTTTCCTGTCTTATTCTTGAATAATGGACTTTCTCTCATGATTATTGTCAGAATATTTCTTACAATGTTTGATAGGACAAAATATTTTAATGATTTGTTTACCTTGATTGGTTTAAGGCATGTAATTTTTTTCTGCAGATTTTTGAAAATGTGTTTCTAAAACAGATAATGTTTCTAAAGTCTATTTTTTTTAGTAAGGCTTTATTTGTATGCACATTTTGTAGTAATATGCGACTTGTATGCAGACATAAAACAAGAATCTCATATGGAAGTATAACCTCTACTGAGGAAATATTGCTGTAAACTATTACTTTGTGAACTATAATTAGATAGTCATCACATACTTGTTAAATTATATACAATAAAAATGCACATAACATCAACACAATTCATTATAATTACAAGTTACTCTAGAAGGCTACTTGAAGTTTCCAAGTAGCACACTTTTCATAATGGCAATTTGCCATACTAGAATGTGGCATATTAAAATACACTTTGAAAAATTAAATTCTTCCACATTCAGCAAAGAAGTCGGAATAATATAATATAGAAAAATGTCACCATCAAAGAGGCAATTGTAAGGAAAGGAGAGGTTGGGAGGATTTATACCTACCTCTAGAATTGGCAAATCATGTGTGGGATTTCAATGCAGTTTGAAAAGGCTTAAATTCCAGAAGCAGGCTCTCATGGAAGGAATGGTGATGTGGAGCCTGGACTTCAGAATTGGATCAGGGTTCATAGCCAGGCAGGGCTTCTTTAGCTGCATGATCTCTGACAACTTATTCAATTTTTCTGAGCCTCAGATTCCCTCTGTACATTGACTAATATGTCTCATTATCTTGCTTGCACTAATTTTATTTTGAACATTAAGTTTGCCTTTTATCCCTTATCCAACTATTCATTTCTCTCCTTTCCTCCCCCCCAACTTTATTCAGTATAACTGAAAAATAAAACTGTATATATTTAAAGTATACAATGTGATGATTTGATACACTAATACATCATGAAATGATTACCACAGTTGAGTGATATGGGGATTATGTACCATAGAGTATTATTGTGAAGATAAAAACGAGATTATGCCCATTATGAGCTTAGCTGAGCACGAAACAAACAGTCACACTCAATAAATAGGAGTTATAATAATTATTATTATTTCTTAGGCAACCCAGTCTCCTGTTACATGTGAAGTGTTACTCAATGAATGTCGTTGAGAGAGGCTGGGTACTTGTCCAAACAAGCCTAGGAGAAAGGCAGGACTGGAAGGGAGGGTCATCAATGGGTAGGTCTTCTGAGAAAGTGAAATAACAATAGGGAAGTCTGGATGTGAATGGCTTATGCAATTATGAGGGAATGTGGACCCAACAGAAATGAACCGCGCGGAGAGAGAGTCATAGAAAACTGGCTCACTAGGAAGCATGATGAAGTAGGTAGACATAAATTAGGAAAGGGATGATTGAAGGGTGGGGATTTCAGAAAGAAGAACAAGAAAAGTATGTCCAAGGACAAGTTACAAGAAGGTGACTTACAGGTAAGAGATCAGAGGGTGATGATTTGTTTCAGTGTGGATTAAACTTGGGCCCTATGCACTTCTTGTCTTGTGACCAACAGCATCTCTACCCTTGGCTAGTAGTTCTGTCACATACTTCCACCCATCCACTAGGACAACCAGAATGTAAGTAGAGTAGCACAAATCCAGCCAAACATTTTAAAACAACTCAAATACTCATCCATAAAAGGATTTCAAGTCTCCTCTACAGTACAGGTGCTTTCAAGATCCTGGAAGTGGCCTTGGCAATGTTTCACCTGCTAAGATATTTTGACTGCAGTTGCTTAAGACTCTTCAGTCTCTTCCATTCTGGCTTTCCTTCCATCAAACTTCCCCATTTTAGCGCGGTGCTAGAGGGGCAGTGGGTGTTTCCGGGGTCCAGCTGAGGGAGACTCTGGGAAACACTTTGTAAGAAAGAGTCTGACTCCGTTTTTTTCATATTTGACTGCTGACAGCTTTTAAGAGTCACCATTACCTTTTTCCTTTCTGCCCCACATCTAAGCAGGCTAAGAAATCCTCTTGGCACAGGTGTGAAGTCCAAACAACGGAAGCCGTGCCCATGTGAATGGGAACCCTTTTGCCCCAGCCTCAACTCCTCACCACCATAAAGCCCCCAAGCCAGTATCCTTTCTCTCCCTTCTCCAGCCATTTTTAGACCAGCACGGGAGCCTGCCCTGATTTTCTTAGAAAGACTCATGATGTAATTAATAAACCTTTACTACTCAGGTTCTATGTTACATGTTACATATACATTAGCCCATTATTTTGTTCTCACAATTACCCTACAAGGTTGATATATTTCAATTTTTATTCAGGTAAGGGAGGTGAAGTTACACAGGTTAAAGAAATAATCCCCAAAATAATTATGAAAACTGACCTAGGATTTGAACCCAGTATAAACCCTAAACATTACAGTGTCTCTCAATAGCCTTTCAAATTGTTGGTCCTCCCTGATCTTTCTGCTGCATTTACTTTCCTTGGCACTGAAACACACATCTTTATCTTCAAGGTCCCTGAAGTCATCTGTTTTCCTACCTATTTCTATGGCTTCTCTTGTTCCATTGCTGGTGGCTTTTTCAATTTTCTTATTTTCAAATACAATTATTCCCCAAGATTCATTTCTTTTCTCCATACTTTGTAGATACCTAGATATTTCCACCTGTGGCAAGATAGTCCACTCCTATGACTTCATCTTTTGTCTCTTTGTGAGAAACTTCCTTCCATCCTCTTTCCAAAGCTTCTTGCCCCGCAATGTCAACTGTCATCTGGGCCTTTCTAACTGAGTGTTTTATTTGAATCAGAAAGTTACCATAGGGCTTCCCTGGTGGCGCAGTGGTTAAGAATCCGCCTGCCAATGCAGGGGACACGGGTTCGTGCCCCCGTCTGGGAAGATCCCACATGCCGCGGAGCGGCTAGGCCCGTGAGCCACAACTACTGAGCCTGCGCGTCTGGAGCCTGTGCTCCGCAACGGGAGAGGCCGCGACAGTGAGAGGCCCGCACACCGCGATGAAGAGTGGCCCCCACTCGCTGCAACTGGAGAAAGCCCTCGCACAGAAACGAAGACCCAACACAGCCATAAATAAATAAATTAATTAATTAATTAAAAAGAAAAAAAAAGAAAGTTACCATATTCAAGTTTTAAGAAACTCTTTTCTTTCCAAAGAGCTCTTCCTCACACCCTCCCCATTCCTGTTGTAGGAACTGCTATTCTTTTTTTTTTAATAAACTTTTTATTTTAAAATAGTTTTAGATTTATAGGAAAATTAGGAAAACAATATAGCGAGTTCCCACATACCCCACACCAAGATTCCCCTATTTTTCACATCTTACATTGGTATGGTATATTTGTTACAATTAATGAAGAATTATTGATGCATTATTATTAACTCAAGTCCATACTTTATTCAGATTTTCTTAGTTTTTATCTAATATCCTTTTTCTGTTCCAGTTAGCCCATCCAGGATACCACATTACATTTAGTCATTGTTTCCTTAGGCTCCTCTTGCCTGTGACATCGTCTCAGACTTTCCTTGTTTCTGATGATCTTGATAGAATGAGGAGTACGGGGCAGGTATTTTGTGGAGTGGCCCTTAATTGGGATTTGTCTGCTTTTTTTCTCATGATCAACCTGGAGTTATGGATTTTGAGGAGGAAGATCACAGCAATACAGTGCCATTTTCATCACATCATATCAAACATACATATTATCATCATGACTTATAACTGATATTGACCTTAATCACCTAGCTTGAGGTAGCGTGTATCAGTTTTCTCCACTGTGAAGTGGAACTGCTATTCTTTGCGTCATTGGCTGGAAATGTCCAGATTGTCTTTGACACTCTCAAGGTCCCTGGCTTCCAGAGAGTCCTACCGGACTCTGCTGATGCTTCCTTTTTGGTGTTTCCCTCATTCATTTCCTACTATGAGACACATGGTCATAATCCCCACTCAGGATTTCACCTCTTGCCTGAAATATCACTGCTGTCCCAGGCTTCTGTCTCTTCAATCACGTATTCTAGACATTATTTACAGATCATCCATCTTGAATCACATTTCTAATCACATTCTCCTCAGATGTCTTTACTGAATGAAACAAACTGTTTAACTTGCATAAAGGACCTCCTTATCCTCTCCTCAGTCTAGCTTCTGAGCCTTCAAGTTCATAACCCTTCACATCCATTGCACCCGCTGACCGGCTGAGGTTTTGCTCATGCTGTTTCTTCCACCTTGATGGTCCTTCCTCCCACTTCTCTACATGCAAAATCATTCTTATAATTCAAGGACCAGCTCAAGTGTGACAATCTCTTTCATGAATATTTTTGCTGACTCCCCTCAGTCATATAAGATTTCTCCAGTTTATGGATACCCACTGACTCTTGTATTATTTTTACCCTACTTATAACATTTTTTACATTTCCATTTTTAATATTGTGCAATTTCCAATGTGCTTTCTTTTTTTCCTTGCTTTTTTTTCCTTTTTATCTTTGACCCCCTTCACCCATTTCTCCCACACCCTCCTCCCCCAGCAACCACCAATCTGTTCTCTGTATCCATGAGCTTGGTTTTTTTTGTTTGTTTTGTTTTGTTTTGTTTTAGATTCTACATAAAAGAGAAATCATATGGTATTTGTCTTTCTCTGTCTGACTGATTTCACTGAGCATAATGCCTTTGAGGTCCATCCATGTTGTTGCAAATGGCAAGGTTTCTTTCTTTTTTATGACTGAAAAATATTCCATTGTATATAAATATCACAATTTCTTTATCCATTCATCCATTAATGGACACTTAGATTGTTTCCATATCTTCGCTATTGTAAATAATGCAAATAATTACCTTTTATCCTTCCTATAACTGTAAAAATGTTCCTGTTACTTATTTGTTCATCTCCATTAATAAACTGTAAACTTGAAAGCCAAGACTATATATTTGTATGCTTGTTATGATACCTGATTAGTACAGTTTTTTTCTAGAACACAGATCTGATCATTCCATTACCCTGCTTTGTCTATGAGATAAAGTCCGAACTCATCAGCATGTAATGCATAGCTTTTCTGATACTGCCCCCTTGTGCTTCTCCCACTGCTTCTCACTCTAAGCACCCATCAAGCGGAACCACTTAGAACATTGCAAACAAGCTAGCTGTGTCTATGCCTCTGTGCCTTCATTTTTGCTATTTCTGCAACACCATTCACTCCCCCTCCTCTACTGGGTAAACCCCTAATCCTCCATCCAAATCCAGCTCAAGTATTACCTACTATGTGAAATCATCCCCAAGCCCTGAATTGGAAATTATCTGACTATTTACCTCTAATCAGGTTAAATATTGGATTATTTCATTAACTAGTTCAATTTTATTTATTTATGCTTCTATATTTCCAAAATGTCTAGTTGCCACATTAATGAATTTAAATTTTCTGAGAAAAAGATGACTTAGGGGCAACTTGAAGACAATTGGGTTTTCTCTTTTCACTAGAGAGTCAGTATTTGGGCTGCTATAGACAGAATGACAGGCTACTACTTGAGGTTTATTGAATACATACCCTTAAGCTCCTTACATGATAAATCACAGAACACATTTTAACCAAACCACTTATTTCCCTCTGGTGGATTTTATATTTAAATTTTATGTGACAGTACATGATACAGAAAAGACAACCTAATTTGACATCTGAAGAGAGCTGTATGAGAAAGTACTCTGGACACAGAGATAATAGAAATAAAGGGTGTTGGTCTCTGCTTCTCATACCACCACTAGCTAGCTAACCTAGGACAATACACCCTGAGTGTGACTCCCTTGTCTATAAAATGAGGAAATTGAACTTTGTAATATAATGTCTTTTGTGGTTCTAAAACAGTCTATGCTTTGAATTTTAAGAGTCATATTCACAGATATTTGTGTAAGTTCTTCTCCTGAGGGGAGGAGGGACCTCTCTCACAATAATTCTGGTGCCATAACCATAAAACCACCCTAAAGTGATTATTTCTTACCATCTATACTGACTCAGTGTTTACCACAGCCAGATGCTGACTCTTGGCACCATCCAGAAAGGAACTCTTCTCTTGAGCAGGACATCATGAAGTAATTTTAAGAACGGAGCATGACTGGAATTGCAACTAAAAAAAAAAAAAAAAAAAAAAAAAAGAACAAGTGTGCTTTGGTGAGTAAAGGGGTTGATTTAGGTCCAGTCAAACCTGAGACCTTGCAGCGGCAAGAGGGAAATGAATACCACTGTTGTTTCAAAGAAACCCATAAACTGAGATCAGCTTCCCCACCCCACCCCAACCCCTCACTGTGGAAGGGAAGAACAAGGAAGCAATAATAAGGAGATGCTTCACCTTAAAGATGAAGCCCCACCCTTGGGCTGGGAGACTCTTCAGAAAGGAATAGGACCAGTTGACAGAAGTTGAAGAGTTCAATTTAGGGAGCAATTTTCTAATAAGTAGAATGTCCCCAAATTGGAACTTATTGGTTGATTACTTCAATAATACATTTGATGGGACTTCCCTGGTGGTCCAGTGGCTGGGACTCCATGCTCCCAATGCAGGGGGCATGAGTTCAATCTCTGGTCAGGGAACTAGATCCCACATGCCACAAATAGGAGTTCGCATGCCACAACTAAAGATCCCCCATGCCGCCCACATGCCGCAATGAAGATCCCACATGCCGCAACTAAGACACAACCAAATAAATAAATATCTTAAAAAATAATAGGACATTTGAGAACGTTGTTACAGGGAAAACACTTATTATAAACAGGATATTAGGGATTTAAATATTGAATCTGCCCTCAAGGAGACTACAGTCTAGTAGAAGTCATACATCATATACATAAAGAGCTCTAAAACCAGACAGAAGGTAAGATTTATGAACTGAGTTGAAAGGTAATAAATCCAATGTCAGTGGCACTGTTCAAGGAGAGCCTGCATGACTATTTGGGGTGACGTAAGAGAGATTTACACATCTGGTAGAAAGTTAACTATTATACATGACCTTCAAGATCCTTTCCAACAAATGCTTTGTGGTTTTATTAAAACTATCACTGTAGTAAGGATTTTTTAAAAAACAGGATTGTATTTGTATGGAAATATGTATGGAAATATGTTAATATAAATGTTTCAGACATTACATGAAATTTCTAAAAATCTTATATGTTCTGGTATAATGTTATAAGTAATAATCCTAGTTATTACTTTAAAATGTATATCTCAGAAATAACTAATTTTCTTGTCAACTGCATTATTATGAACTTTCATCAAATCTTTTACCGTGGTCATTTTTAAGTCTTTTGTCATTTACAGACAGTTCTGGGTGTACTCTGATGATTTTGCAAATATGTTCCTATAAAAGGGTTTCATCAAAAAAAAAAAAAAAAAAAAAGGGTTTCATCTTCAAGAAATTCATGGAAAAGACTCTGACAAGTACAGGTTTCTGGTAACTGACTGTACTGCTGAACTGAATGAATAAGCATTTTCAGAACTCTGATGAAAAACTGATGAACTCATAAAAGTGCTAACAAAAGATCAAGATGAAAAAAAACAATTAATTATATGGGACTGAGTGAACTGATGAGGATGAGTATAATTTTTGTGACTTTCAGTCTGAATTAAAAAAAAAAAAAATCCCACAAGGACTCAGAGGCAAAGAATATACAAATCAATTTTCACTGCAAAGTAAAGGAGCTGTTACAATGGAGGATTACTGGACTGAATGTCAATATTATGACATAGTATGAGTGTGTTTCATGTTTGGTAATTGCAATCATTGTTGCTTTTATTGTGGTCATCCATGTACAATGCTTGGTGTCAGTCTATTTATCTCTTGTAAAAATAAAATACAGTGTGTGTGTGTGAAAAAAAAAAAAAAAAAACTAACCATCAAAAAAAAATAAAATAAAATAAAATAAAATAAAATAAAATAAAAATAAAAAAATATAAAAAAACAAAAACAAAAACAAAAAAAAACAGGATTGTCTGATTTTCTGTTCCACTCACAGCTCATTAGATATTTTTTTCTTGCAGAAATGTAAGAAATCATTTTCCAACACAAGCTCTTAAAACAAACATTCTTTTTTTAAATAAATTTATTTATTTATTTATTTTTTGGCTGCGTTGGGTCTTCGTTGCTGTGCGTGGGCTTTCTCTAGTTGCGGCAAGCGGGGGCTTGCGGAGCACGGGCTCTAGGCGCACAGGTTTCAGTAGTTGCAGCACATGGGCTCAGTAGCTGTGGCTCGCGGGCTCTAGAGCACAGGCTTAGTAGTTGTGGCACACGGGCTTAGTTGCTCCGCAGCATATGGGCTCTTCCCGGACCAGGGATCGAACCCCTGTCTCCTGCATTGGCAGGCGGATTCTCAACCACTGCGCCACCAGAGAAGTCCCAAAACAAACATTCTTAATTTACTTAAAACATGTTTCTGAGAATTCAACCAGTTTTAAAAAGCCAATAGAGCACATTTAAAACTATTTCTAAAAAGGCAGGTACCAACATTCTTTCCAGTATAATCATGATGGATTTTTTAAAGTAAAACTTAATTATTTTATATAATACAAACCAGAAAAATGGGACTAATATAATAAACTTACATACATCTATAATTTCCATTTGCTCTTCATACTATTCTGGTTTTAAAATTAATTGTTCAGAATCTTATTTCACAGTCACTCAATTTTTATTGACTCCAATATTGACAGTCTTGGTACAAGTTATAAAGCCTTATGTGGCGTGATATATAATTAAACTACTTCGTCTCTTAACTTATATTAACGGGTGCATGTCAGAGAGCACCAATTCTCTCTGAGAAGAATGTAAACTCACATTAATTTATTGAGGAAAAGCCTACCAGGGCCATTACCCGCGTGGCCTGTGCCTTACCTAGTGAAGCGCTGGCAGCTGCAGGCCGTGGTTGGGAGCCCTGCAGCTCAGTCTACAATCTTCCTTAATGTGACTTCTGTTAACAGTAAATTCATATTTAACTAGCCTGTTAGGTACATTTTTCAAAATGTAAAGCCACTGGATTAGATTAAAATACAGCAGAAAAAAAAAAAAAAAAAGCATTAGTATAAACATCTTTTCCTGGAACTACTCACTAGCTATTTTGATTAGCATTTTAAATAATCCCCAAACTTCTCCAAAAGTCTTCACCAATGCCTAAGCTCATCCATTTTATGTGGGCTTTCGAAGATTACTTTTATTTCTAAATTATTGTGGTAGGGGAGCCTCTCACTGTTGTTCCCAAATACTCATACATAAATTCAGTTGAACGGTAATGGGTATGGTCCAACCATTTTTAGAACACTGAGTTACAAATAAATAAGTAGCAGGATCTGGTCCGTTGTTTATGGGTCAAGACACTTACTCTGTTCTTACGCTCAAGGGCGATAAGGCCCTAGCAACTGATTTAGCCACCCAAACTGACAAGACGCTGCTATGTAAACTGGAAAGCAAATTTATTAATGTGTAAGGGAAAAATTCACTTCTAAGGAGAAAAGATACTCTGGTGCCTGATAATTATGGCCTCTCCCCTAGGCCAGATCAATAATGTTCCTGTTACTTGGTGAGCATAGCATCTGATCAAGGATGGATAGCTAGTTGAATGATAGTTATGGCCACTGTTATCCATCTAAGAAAAGACTGATGCATCTATCTCCACAGCAACAATATCCTTGAGGCCACTGGTTAGGTACATTTTCCCCCTAGACAGTGCTGGAGACACTGACAAATTCTTGCTTCCCGAATCTGTTTATAGACACCATACAGGCCATTCCCTTTAATACAATCTTTCATCAAAGGATGATTGCGCATCACATAGAGGCTTAGGTCCAGGTAGGGGTTACTCATTCAAATGCTTACAAGGGCCAGCCAGTCACGGAAATAAGTGAAGCAGATGAGACGTGAGAGAAATCAAGTGTCAGAAAAATAACCAAATTTACTTTATATTTTCTGAATGTAGTATTAATATAAACAGGTATGTACGGTTTTTTTTAGAGACACATGAAACTTTAAAATAAACAATAGCATTGAAAAAATAGAAATATTTCATTACTTAAGTTTTCTTTCATAATTTATTACTTCTTGACTTGTCATTGAACCTAACATATCACCATCAGACCATGTAAACCTAAACCACAAATCCTTTAACTGGGTGCAATAATCTGATTTACTTAATTTCATATGCAAAAAATGGAATTTAAAAACACCAGTGCTACTTAACATGTATAGACTCTCTTTACATGAGGGTTATTGTTGGACAAGTGTTCAGTTATGACATTCCAACATCACTGTATTTAATTTTCAGTTACTTATTGTTTTGCAGTTCTACAACTTCAATTTGTAGCTTTTTCCATACTATCAATATCAAATTATAAAGGCAGGCTTTCTTATGTTTCAATGTTAGTTTATTTTCATAGAGTTTAAAATCAGAGAATCTTTTTGGAGTTTTATTTCAACTCTACAACTTTGGTAATGTGGTTCAAGCCATGCCTTTCATTTCAGGAAAATGATTTCAGTGTAGGGTAATGGGCCAGATTATTCCCTGCCAAATTATTCTCTTAAAGGTACAATTACACTTCAAGTGAGCAAATTGAATCATACATTTGTGTAGCTGTTTGTGAATGCCTTTGCAGAGAACTATTCAAATTTGATAGGTTCTAACATCAACCCAAAAGGCCAAGACTTTGATCCACTTTTTATTTTTAGATATTGAGTAACGATTTTTTCTCTTGAATAACATAAAAGTGTTCAAAAATATCTTTCAACACTCAGCCACATAAATCCATATACTACAACAGGCCACCATAGCATACATCTAATTCATAAAAAGAAGGCCTGGAGTATCTGGATTTCATGCTATGGGATTTTATCCAGTTCACACGGTTAATTACTGCCCCTTCATGGTATATTACATTTTTTTTTTTTTATAAATTTATTTATTTATTTTTGGCTGTGTTGGGTCTTCGTTTCTGTGCAAGGGCTTTCTCTAGTGGCGGCGAGCGGGGGCCACTCTTCATCGCATTGCGCGGGCCTCTCATTATCGCGGCCTCTCTTGTTGCGGAGCACAGGCTCCAGACGCGCAGGCTCAGTAGTTGTGGCTCACGGGCCTAGTTGCTCCGCGGCATGTGGGATCTTCCCAGACCAGGGCTCGAACCCGTGTCCCCTGCATTGGCAGGCAGATTCTCAACCACTGCGCCACCAGGGAAGCCCCTACATTTTAAATTATTTAGCACAAAGCTATTCCTGGAAAATGATGTAATCAGGAGGCCTAAATTCTATGTCTCTTGGAAAATGTTACCTTCCTGAATTTAGGTTTTCACATCAACCCTGTCCATTTCAGGAGTTGAATCACACTGACTGATTCTGACCAAGTGCATTATATTTTGTGAATTTTCTTATGGACAAAGAGAAGTCATTTGCTAAATTCCAATCAGAGCCTCTCATCTTTCGACACAAAAATTTTTGTCAATATCACCAATTTAATATAGCTGACTATGTGATATCATTTATATCTATGCTTTCATCACCTATTCTATTTTCATGTAACAGAAAATGCTACAACCAATTTAACTTTTTTAATGCAACTTTTCTGTAAGTGCTAAGACCTGACTTCAGTTTGCTGGTCAATAGTATTTCCAGTAAGACTTAAATTTACAAATGCTTCTCTCTGTGTAGAACACATAATTTCTGCTGTATTCTTTTATAAAATCGTCCTCTATTAAAAAAGCTTTTGCTGTCTCAGTATTTTTTTGACTTAATATATAACCTCATTTATAGTAGCATCAGATATTTTATTCATATTCAAAAACAATTGTTTGTTGACATTTCAGTCCTATTTTCAGATTAAGTTTTTCATTTCTCATCTTCTCCATATAGCAGTCCTGGATCTTATCATGGTTTACTTCTTGTGGTTTCATATGGTTTATTTCATATTTCACAACCATTTAAGTTGTGGTTCTTTTAACACAGACATCTTTTGTTTGCATATTACATATGGAATAATTTTTACTTCATCAAGAAAACATGATCTCGTCCACTGTGCCTGAATCAAGCATCTTGTTCCTACATTCAGTGGAGACAGGGTATAGAGTAACTATTCTCTGTTCCAGGAGAAACGAGTGCAGGTGGCAACTAAAATCGGCTTCAGTGTTAGAGAGACAATAGGGAGTCATAGTAATTGTGGCTAATGAAAGAGCAAATGTTCCATCTTAAGGGAATAATTGCTGCTGCTACATATTAAAAAAAGGTGGCTATTATTTTCATACAGAAATGCAAGTTTAGTATTACCAAAATCAATTTTTTTTAAAGAGAAGCTGAAAATGATTGGCTCAATTAAACAACAGCAAAGCACTATAAGTCAATAGGCTGGACAGAATAGTTCAGTAAGCTGAATTAGCCCCGTAGGCAATCAGTATGCAATCTCTGTATTCGATGTTAGATATTTTCATAGAATTTTACTTTTCTGAGACTACATCGACCACCATGATTGGAGTGCTATATATTCCCCAACACTTCAAACATTTGCAAAAACTTTTATAGATGGGAGTTTACAGTGTGAATCTCTTATTTTTGTTATCCCAGCAAGTTCTCCCTCCTGGAGGGGATGTCCCTGCTGGGTGGTTATACTACACCCACCATCATAGAGAGGAAGTTACGTGCTGCAGGCTAGCCACAGCCCTGAGATCTGTGGATGGGCACATGACCCAAGCCAGCCCAGTCAGAATCCTTCCCAGGTTTTTGTTTAGACAGTTGAGATACTTACTCTCTTTGGGGCTCACTTTACCTGAAAGTACAATGAAGTCTAGAATTATTTATGGTCGTTTTTGCCACGAGATAGGAAGAGTCTACTTCAAGTTATGCCAACGTGGAGGAAGATATCAGAGCCATAAAAACTGGAAGAAAAGAGACAAATTGGATAATATCATTTGAACTGCTGAATCCAGACATTTCTGAAGCCAGAATTTTCCCTGGTCTTCCTGGTTACATAAACCAATATATTCTCTTTTTGGCTTAGGCTGGTTTAAGGTGGGTTTCTACAACAAGCAAAGAGTCCTGACTCTGTATCTGACTAGTACAGATAACTCATATTACCAATTATGTCTGAGTTGTTTGACAAGCTATGTGGTCCATATAATCCTGAGTTTTCCTTATTGTAACTTACTACACTTAATTGTAATCTCTTATTTAACATCTGCTTTACATGCCAGCTTTGGAAAACCTTTTCTGTAAAGGGCCAGATAGTAAATATTTTAGACATTTTGGGCCAGACTGCCACAACTAACTCAACTCTGTATTTTAGTGTGAAATCAGTCATAGACAATACATAAACAAATGAGTGTGGCCATGTTACAATAAAACTTTATTAACGGCACTGGAATTTGAATTTCATATAATTTTCACATCATAAAATATTACTCTTCTTTTGATTCTTTTTCAACCACTTAAAAATCATTTTTAGTGTGTGAGCCATATTTGGCCTACAGGCTATAGATTGCTGACCTGGTAGTATATTGTAATCTCCGCAAGGGTGAGGAGTGGGTCTCATCCTCACTGTGTCCTCAGCACCAAGGGGTAGGGCTTGCCTATAGCAGTTTATCACTAATTATTGAAAGAATAGATGAATGCTCAAGGAAAATCAAGATTATAGAAAATTCAGTTTTCACAAAAAATACAGTCACACCAAGTATTTTGGAAAATTAGTAGAAATTATTAAAGACTTAAGGAACGTGAGGAAGGTCGTGCTTCTTCCTAGTTCTCTGGTATCTTCTTTGTCCCTCTCTAATCTCTTTACAACAATTGCTCCTGAATTGTCCCAGGAACCCCAACTTTTTCTCCTTCTGTTATGCAGATCAATTTTTTCCCTTTACAACTTCATCCCCAAACTTGCATATCAAAACCAATCAAGGTATTCAGATGGACAGAGGGATCTACCCCACAAGTCAGGTGACCAACCTCCCCAGTTCCATTAGCGACATTCTCAGTAGATCACTGGTCTCAGGCAACACACTTAAATGCTCACTTTTTGACACAGAAAATGGAGAGAGTATCACCTATTGATCCAACTCATATGTTTTCTTGAAAGTTTCACATGAATTACTGAATATATAGTATATATTCATTCATATATATAGTGGAATATATACATAAGCTTTTAAAATTCTTCAAAGAATCTAATACATTATTAATAAAAATTTTAGCAGTGTTCACAGTGATCAATGTGTATAAGGAATGTGATCCAGCATGCTTAGATCAAATTTGTTTTTTAAAAAAGTAGTCATTTTAATGAAATTTCTCATCTTAAAATAAAAACAAACTAGTTCAAAGGCTTTCTCAGAAAAAATCAACTACAACCAGATTAACTTTCATACTATATTTTTCTTAACTGATATTCTCATATTCAGCTAACTTCAAACTGTTAACCAATGAAAATGAAAAATGATGACACCTAAGTTTTAACTTTAAAAATAAACAGAAGAACTCAACCAGTCTAAGATCATAAAATATGAAAAATTTTCCTTTACGATGTTTTGCACTATAGGAACATGAATATTTCTGAATATCTTTAAAAATAATATTTTATTCTCATGGAATCTTTCCCTCTTTCATTAACCTGGAGGATAAACTTAGACTTTTAGTTAAAGTAAGTATAAAATGAATAAGACAGCAATGTGTTATCAATACATAACACAGCAGTATTATAAAATTTTTAAGTCTTTCATACAACAATGAACAGGTCTCTTTTCCTCAAAATCATCTTTAAAGCATTGCTTAGCTGCTGTTGCTAAGATTTTTTCTTTTTTTTGAAAAAGAATAATAAGTCATATAACCTATGTGCTCCTCTTTTTCTGCCTTAATATCTGCTATTATATCCATGTAAAACTAAAAATCTACACAGATATATCTTTGTTTTAAATAATCACACATAAAAGTGGTTATAATTTAAATTGTTTTAAATGTTTGCATTACGTTTCAAACTGAAAATTCTCACAAATGAAAAGTTTGGATTTATAGCTCATACCATCCATTTAATCTGTCCATTTTTGCATTTACATCCATTTATGAAATACGCAAGTAAAATATGAAATACCTAATGCTAAGCAAAGGTGATTCCGTCATTTAAGAGACACAGGATGAAAACACCTGATTGCAGACTTTGCTGGTGGTGCAGTGGTTAAGAATCCACCTGCCAACGCAGGGGACACGGGTTCGAGCCCTGATCCGGCAAGATCCCACATGCTGCGGAGCAACTAAGCCCGTGGGCCACAACTACTGAGCCTGTGCTCTAGAGCCCAAGCCCACGAGCCAGAACTACTGAAGCCCATGCGCCTAGAGCCCATGTTCTGCAAGAAGAGAAGCCACCGCAGTGAGAAGCCCACGCACCGCAACGAGGACTCAACGCAGCCAAAAATAAATAAATAAATAAATTTAAAAAACCCCAAACATCTGATTGCTTTAACACTAAACAGAATTGATAGCTCTCACTGGTTATCTCCCCCTGGCTCTGCAAAATCAAGTGTGGACCTAAAATGGAATATTTTTTCCCTGCTCTAGAATGTAATGTCATTTTCCACAGCTGACTATGAGGAGCTTTTTCCAAAGAAGATTTCACTCTCATTTTTTTTTTAATTGAGGGGATGGTGTGGGGAGAAGGGCAGTAGGGGAATGCAGGAAATTAAACCAAGTCTAGTTAATTCTTAAAAAATGATAATGCGTTCTTGCCACCTGTCAGTTGCAACCTCCTAATTGGCAGGAACCAAGTTTGAACCGAGGTTGTGCACAAGTCTAACTACCCCGTTACACTGCGAATCCTTCAAGGGCAGGGCCCTGTTTTATTTATCATTTTACCTCCAATACCTAGCACAGTGCAAGAGAATTAGGAAGAGTTTAGTAAGAGTGTTGAAGTAATTAATGAATGGGTGAAAGGCCATTAGTTGAGATTCTATTTGTAGCCATGGCCATAAGTCTTTTTAGAAGAGAAATGAAGACGACATCTCATTAACTAGGACTGTAGGGTAAGCCCCAAAGAAGAATAAGAGTAATTACTGTTATTGATTTTAAATACAGACAATAATTAGTGAAAATCACTCAAAAATTTGCATTCATCTATTGAGATCTGAAAGTTTGGGTTGGTTTCTGACTGACCACAGGATAGGGATGAAAGAAATACCACTGGATTAGAAACTAAAGTTTTGCCATGTCAAAGACCATTTTGATCAATTGTTAGAATTTTTGTCCCCTTTCAATTCCTGTGTTGCATATGGCAATATTTTAGAACAAGGTGGGGTTAGAATTGCTTTTTATCCAATAAAAAGCTAAATGGAAGAATTGGCTTACCTTCTATCTATTTTTTGGAGACAAAGGTGGGATTCTGTTGAAAAGAAAACTGGACCAAGAAGGGCATAATCAACTCATTCTCATCATTCCTGATCTCCATCTGGTACTCAAGTAGATCCTTTGTTTTAAAATGAGCACTTTGGGATGTACTGATGAGTTAGATGTTGATCAGTATATGTCCCAGGATTTCCTTGATGGCTTTCCTTTGCACAAAGAAACAGATGTCTCTGAGCAGTTTATGGAATCTGCTCATGTATTTTGATAAGGCTTTCCATCGTTACTGCTTTACTTATAGTAGTACCATTGATCATCAGAGCCGTCACATCAGACATTGTTCAAAGGTTACCCCTTCACAAGTGGAACCAAGAACTAAGTTGCTTAGGTCAAAGACCTATATACCTTTTTTTCAACATTTAAGCTTTTTGCATTTCTTAGACAACATAGGACAAAATCTAACATGGAGTTACCAATAAAATCCTCCTAATATACTTCCTGACTGAACTCAGCCCAAGTAAATTCCCCAGCCAGTGAGACCACATAAACAAGCATCACGATAACTGAAGAAATATATCCTAATACTAATGTTGTCCATATTACACAAGGAGAAAGCTGCTGCCCACAGAGTCAGCAGAACACAGGAATTACATGCATCAGAATACAAGGAGACAAGCCCAATATGGCTTTGGCTATGTAGTATCTAAAGCTTTACCTACAAATTCAAGGATACCATATGAATATTTTCTCAGGAAGTGCCACTTTGAGTGAACCTGCCATTAGGATGAAAACTTAGCAATAGTATAATAAATTTCAGGACTGGATATGAATATTCATGTGACCTTGACTATAAAAGGGTTTTACGCAGAGGGTCTATGCTAGGGCATAGACCTTAAGGCAGGGAAACATTAGCAGTAGCCCTCGAAATGGCCATGACTTGGTAATGTCTACTGCAGTTCTTGGGAGTCAATCAACGGTGACTACTTCCTCACATGGTCTGTTGCACAGATAAGCACCACATCTGATGCAGCTAGAAAGAGTGCAAAGAAGGGCAACAGCAACTCAGACAGGGGGACAGCTTATAAAAGTGTCTGGGAAAGAAATGATTCACAAATTTCCTAAAATATAATTCAGGGAACTGGGAGCTTATGAAAAGAAACCTGTATAATCCACCTGGATTCAGACGTTACACCATTTACTTGAAAACTGAAATATGTATCTCTTGTTTTAAGGGGAAAAAAACTGAGCACCAATTAAGTTAATGGGAAAAGAGGGCCTCAGACTAGTGGGGCGACCCCAGTTGGACTACACCAAGCCCCTTCAGAAAGGTCCCAAACATAGAACTACAGGAACATGTTGAGAGACCACCAGTTATCCATCAAATAAGAATCTAGGCACCTATATTTAGTGCTTTCAAGCTCCTCAGTTTTTACCATATTTTGGTTCAATAAATGTGAACTACTGCTGAATTATTTTATAGCCCACTAGAAAAATGTTGCTCCATGATACTAAATTCACCAGCACAGAGATGCTTTCTGGAATATCAAGCAGGTACTGAGTCTTGAATTTGTGCCACAACATTGCAAACACAAGCCACAATTTCTTCTGCTTCACATTAAGAAATCAGACGGTGCTGAGGGAGCAAATGCTTGTTCTTAAAGGACAATGTCCTCTTCACAGTGGAACCAAATAAAGGAAGCCCTTGATCTTACCTCAGAGTCGAGAAGTTCTAGACATAATTCTAGAACTTTTATATAGAACAATTATGTCTATATAATTTACACTGATCACAAGTTGCTTTCTGGACTACAAGGAGGATGCATGCGCTTTGAAGCAGTGGACAGAGAGAGGACATTGTAAGAGTCTTAGTGTAAATAGTTAAGGCTGGTGGGAGTAGGAAACAGGTGGTTGGATAAACAGGACCTGAGCTTTCTGACAGGAAGAGCAAGGAGAATCCCAGCCTTATTCACACGAAGTCAGGTGTCAGAACCTTGGTAGAGAGGAGGTATCCAGAAGAGAATATCCAGGTTCAGGAATATGACCCCTCGTAGCCAGAACAGTGTCCAATGATTTTTTTCTCCAAATAGAAAGGAGACCAGGAAGAGGCAAGAGAGCCAAGCATTGCAGATTTACAGGGGAAAAAAACCCCCCCAAAACTGCTGACAGAGATAGAGATACATCAGTATAATCCACACTTCCCCAATTTCCACAATATCCTACAGAGGAGTGCAACTCAAAGGTATGAAAAACAAAATAATTATCTTTGGCTCTCAGCCACCAACAACAAAAGAGACTTTTGTGGCACAACCATAGTTGTATCGTAGTTACTTGCAACTGACAGATCACTAGATCAGATGGTTTCTGACTCAGAGGCTAAATGGGTGAATCAGTTTGTCTATGTTGATATTGGGCAGTCTGTGATTATCTGAACTGTCCTTTGCCTCCAGCATTTAGTCAAGTGGAATGGATGATGTAGATAACAAGGATTATCACTTTGAAGAAAATTGCCATTAAGGCTCACCGGGTTTCTTATCACGCCAGTATCACGTGTCCCATATTTAATTTTTAAAATCAAAGTCTGTCCAGTGAAGACAAGAAGCTGGTGCCTCACTTGGCTTCAGCTGTCTCAAGTAAACTGAGAATTCACAGGACAGTCATTAAGGCTGCTCCACCTGTACTCCCTTCACTTTTTTTTTTTTTTTTAACAAGTTGGTCTTTGCAAAAAACTATGGAGTTACCAGGGTTGTTTTCTGCCATGGGTGCTGAGGAATCCAACTTTCAAATACCCAGTACAGTGTGCAGATGGGCCAACAGCTCTGGAATGGCCAACTGGAAGATGTTTCCCCCAAGGAACTAAATAATACCAGAACCATTAAAGTATTTCTGACTTAACTGAATATTCAATGTTCATTTGAATTTTGTTCATTGAATTTTGTTCAATGAACAAAAAGGATCAACTCCTTTACTCTCAAAAAGGATCAACTTTTGACTTTGTTGATTTCTTCTTATTTATGTCTACACACACATGCAAGTTCCACATCACAGGTTTTTAAAATGTTATTGTACTATATTTTCTAAATTGCTTTTTTTTTTTACTTAACAATATATCATGGATGTTTTCCAAAATTGATAACATAGATATTTCTCAATTTTTAATAGTTGCACAGTATGCCCTTGATTCCATATTTAGGCCAATTCCAAATTTTTTAAAACTACAAATGATGCTGTATTCTTGTTCACAAACATTCACACAACCCATGCTGATACCCTGTAGTACCTGCTAAGTTATAAATTATGAAATTAAAATGTTGATAGATTCTCCAAAAATATTCATGCCCTCTCCCTCTAATTTCACCATTACTGGCATAATCATTCTGTTTAATTTTTGCCAATTTACAGGAAAAATTGTATCTTGTTTTTATTTGTATTTCTTTAGTTATAAATGAGCATCTTTTCATATAAATATTAACCTTTGTATCTTTTTCTATTAATTATTGATATCCCTTGCCCATTTTTCTAATGTTACCTTTTATAATTTTTTGAAGTTCTGTCTATAATATTCATGTTAACCCTTCACTTATCACTTGTTGCAAATGTTTTCCCAGTTTTGTGTGTGCACATGTGTGTATGTCTGTGTGTTGGATGTCTTTTGTTAAATCAATATTTGAGATGTAATTCACATACAACAAAATGCACAGATATTAAGTGGACAGTTTGATGAGTTTTGTCAAAGGTAAACACCCATGTAACCACCACCCAAACCGAGGATAGAATAATTTCAACACTCCAGAATGTTTCTCGTGTCTCCTTACAGTCATTTCTTCCTCTTTTAAGTATTAGAATTAGATAGACATTTATAAAGTTTCTGGCATAGTGTCCAGTGCATAGTAGGCATTCAATGCATGAAATTGTTATTATTAATCCTCTCCTGGGAATGGCTGATACAATGAGCCTACCTCATCTGCCTGTACTACTGAAGTCCTTTAGGAAGCTAACTGCTTCATTTTCTATACACTTCTGGCTTAGGTGAGACTCCTCTCCTGCCCCACACCAGTCATGGAGAACCACTGCTTTCTTATTACCATATTCCACTAACAAACCAGCTAAACTTAAATTCAATAACAAATTCAGCTAAATTTCAATCTCCAGGAAACTGAGTTTTAATTACTCTAATCCAACTCACACTAAAACATTGATACCATTTTTCATGACAAGCATCAGAAAATAATTTAAATTCTTATGACTCATCCTTGAGAACAAAATGTCCTCAGACAATGGAACACAGGTACAATATGTGTTGGTCGGCCTTGTAGTCACCATCTCATGCTCCCTGGATGAGAAATAATGTACCCTGAACAAGAAATGAAGAATGTTGATGGTATTTATTGTATTCCCTATGCACCTTATGCCACAAGGAAAAGATTTTGGTGAACTATCTTGCTTGGTTTGATCCAATAGGCTTCAATGATATAAAGAATTCTGCAGGTGCTGTTAGATAAGACAGGTACTTTTTACTGGGCTGGCCAGAAAGTTCGTTTGGGTTTTTCCGTAAGATGTTGAAGAATCACAGGTTCTCTGTGAACCTAGATGAAAAAGTGGGTAGAGCTCTCATAAGGAATCAAGAGCGTGTGAGATCTGACAATTAACTACACTTACAAACAGGCCTTTTGAGTGAGAGACTCTAATCACTCCTATATACTCTCCTAAGTCTTCTGTCTACCAATGACACCTTTCTTTGGCCCAGATTAATTAAGCCCAAAACAGTTTTCTGTCACTGAAACTGGTCTGCCACTGGGAGAAGCAGAAAGCTGGGTGAATATTAGTCATACCATGATGTGTATCATTATATGTTTTATCCCATCTTCAAGCAGCCTCATCTAAATTTTTAACCAAAACAGCTAAATTATTCAACAAATATCTATTAACCACTTACTAAAAGTTTTTACCCAGTCTTGTATTCTTAGTACATAGCACTGAGCCTGGCACAATTGTTGATGTTTAATAAACATCTGACAAATGAATGAATGAATGAATGGATGAAATTAGGTGCTGGGCAGTATGGACATGTTTTAATCATTATTTTTCTTGACAGAAGTTGAACTAGTTGCCCATTTTTTCCTTCTTGAAAGCTCTATTCCTAGGCTTCCTTACGTCACACTCTCCTGTTTTTCTCTCCTATCTCAGGGCAATTCTCACTGTTCTTTGCTGGCTCCTCCTCCTCTACTTGACCCTTAAATTTTGGTGGTTCTTCCAGAGTCTGTCTTAGGGCTTCTTCTAAGCCTGCTCACTTTCCCCAGGCCATTTCATCCATCTCTTCAGACAACACACTCCTGTTTTGTTTTTTAAGCTAGTCTGAGTTGACTATCTGGTCTTTTGCAAGTAAAAAGTGTCCCAGCTTATTCAGTGCTACATAAATATCTATTAAAAAGTATACCAGGTTATCAGGCAGAAAACATGAGACAATATTGTAGGTCAAACGTAAGTGAAGGAGGAAATTAATATTTGGACAGCTTGATTTAACCTTTCTTAAAAATGGAGGAGAATATATACATTTCTGTTCTCAGCAGCCCACAGATGCAAGGTTTTTGATGCCTCTTAAAGCACCTATCTTAAGGCTCCTTCTTCATCCCTCAAATTGTCATACATAAGAATCATGGTACATTATAAAGGAATGATTTGTCCAGTTTTGTTCAAAGAAGGCTATGCATCTTGTTTATGCTCTGAACAAAAAGATTCAAAGCAATGTTACAGAACTTATTCATTGTATCTATATTAAGCTATTAGAATCAACCCTTAAACCAACCATTATGATGTCATTCTTCTTGACAAGCAGCAGGAAACAATTCCTATTCTTAATTTATAACCAAAAGATCTGCATAACCTGTATTATATTCAGACAACATGCTTATGACGAGAGCACTGCCACCTCATGAGGACATGATTTCACTACCTCTTCTGCATTATCAGATTACACATTTATTGAATTAGATCTTCTCAACTTGTCTTGTGTAATTTTGATGTTGCAACTTTTCCATACACACAAAACCTCATTTTTGTTGCTTAACATAATTCAAACATAGTCTATCTTTGAGAATCTTATTTCTGGCACACCTATCTCTTTTTTTAAATTGGAAATCCAAAATGTATATACTAAAGAATTTATATAACAAAGATATGAACAGGGCCATCAATTGGCTTTTGTAACTCTAAAACCTAGGTTTTAAATTAACTTTAGCAGTTGCTAAAATGCACTAATTGACAGAGATTCATAAACTTAATCAAAACTAGTGCTCAAATTTTAGTTATACCTGAAGATCCCACTAAATTTAAACAATATGCCCCCTCTAATATTAAAGAGGTGACTAAATGTAAAATTTAAAAAATAGGTATGTCTCACTTCAACAGTAGCCTTGCCTAAATTTCCCATAATCATAGTACTCATTGCCCTAAAATATCCCATATTGGGTATAAATGCTCTAACACAGTGAATAATAAATGAATATCAAAGTAAGTTCTCAGCACTTATAAACTGGCTTGATAAATGAGACCTTATGGACTTCCAGTTAAAATAGTTAATATGACCCAATGCATATTAAAACAGAGCCTTCAAGGATAAAAACTTACTGTATAAAACCTAATTAACGAAGGGGTGATCATTCTCACGACTTCTCCATTTAACAGCCCAATTTCACCTGTTCTTAAACCTGGAAAAAAATAAAGGGCATCCCAAGGTGGATTACTACTTAATGGTGGCATCCTATCCATTAAGACCTCATACTCAATACCCAATATTATTAAACTTACTGACTTCAGTCAACAACTATAAATACTTTGCTCTTATAGATCTGGCTAACATGTTCTGTTCAGTGCCTACTTCAGCAGACTTAGCTGCTGTTTGCCTTTACCTCCAAAGGGACGTCATGCCTTTTCCAGGCTACCCGTGGGTTACCTGTAAAGTTTTGCTAAAGCACACAATCTTTGCAGACAAGGTCTTAACCATATCCACCTTCCTCCAGGAGCACAGATATGAGATTACATTGATGACATCCTCCTCCAAGGAGATTCATTTGACACACTCACCTTTCTCTAATAAGATACAAAGTCTGAGGTGTTGCTACAGAGGCCAAATGCAGGCCAGGATTCCAGGGTCACAGGTGGCTACTGCTGTAGGAGCAGAAACTTAAAAAAAAAAATCCTTCCATTCTATTAGGAACAAAAACTCTTCATTCCTTGTTCTAACAAGTCAATGGTCCTTAGACTAGCCCCCTCATCACCTATTACCAGTTATACCTAGCCTCCAGCTAAACTAACCAGTCCCTTATCTGCCTTTATCCTATGCAGTGGGGGAGAGGAGATCAAAGGACAAATATATCATGCTTTAATATTTTTCAAAGTTTTTAGCATTGTTGCATGAGTAGTCATTCAGTCATTTGTTCATTCATTCACTCACGTAATCATTCACTGACAGCTGACAGTGCTGGGTCCAGTGCTCGGCCCTGGAGTATGAACAGTGGATGAAGCACCACTTCTCTCTCTAGGAGCTCAGTTACCATTTGAAGGCTCTTCTCAAAAGAGGCAATGAAAAGGAAAGATGCTAGTTGTTTTCCCTCAGTTTTTAGTTTTATCCAAGTTATAACTTAAAAAGTCAAATTCTTCTATACCTTTCTGCTTCTATCTAGTTATGACAGAGTAATGGGCACTGGACTTGCTATCCCACTGAAAACAAGGAGAAAATGGGACAAAATATATGAGACAACTTTTTCAGGCACTGAGGACAGGCAGAGCAGAATCACAGTTCTGAGACAGGAACCACAGGTAGGTGAGCCTGGGGCAATTTTGCCTCTGTTGCACAGAGAGGTAAGTCCCAAGTAGAGAGAGGTGAGATAGGTGGTTTTCCTGAGCTGAGAAGGCACAGACTCGAGTTCCACGTAGCCAAAGCAGCTATAATTTGTGGGGCAGGCTACCTAAGAGGAGGCTTCTACCCAACAGGGTGGGAGAAGAGGCCTGAGTGGGGGGTGCAGGGTAAGAAGTAGGGGTGGGGTTAAGACCTTCAGGAAAGCCACGCCTTAGTATAGAGACCACACCCTAGAGTAAGGGCCCTGCCCTAAAACTAAGTTCATAATGAAAGTAGAACCGCCCAAACAATAAAACCAAGACTAACAAGATCAAAAGAAATTCCTAGTAATCTAAATGACTGTTGGAATAAAATGAAACACTCTTTAAAGGAAGATGTCATAATCAAAATTCATTACAATGTTATCACACACAATACCCAGCATAAAATCTTAAACACTGAGGTGTATACGTATAATAAAATACCTGGTACGCTGAATGATTTAACTGCTGTTACATGCAACAACACAGGTGAATCTAATAGACATTGCGTGAGGCCAGAATCAAGTGAGTACACACTGTGTAATTCATTTATATAAAGTTCAAGTGCAGGCAAAACTAATCTACAGTAAAAAAATAAAATAAAATAATCAAAACAGTGTCTACCTGAGGCAGAGACAGGGGTGGGACTAAGAATTGACTGCAAGGAGACATGGGAAACTCTCAGGAATGATGAAATTGTTCTCTCTCTTCCTTTGAGTGGTAGTTACATGGGTGTTTACCTTTGTTAAAACTCATCAAACTGTTCACTTAAAAACTGCATTTTATTGTATTTGAATTACATCTCAAAAATTGATTTAAATTTAAAGAAAAAAAAAACAACAGCAAAGAAAAATATAGAACCATGTTTTATACAGCAACACTGAGTTTTTCATGCAAGTCAGAGAGGAATTTTTTACTTAGAAAAAACAGGTACATTTATTGAAGTCTTTATAAGTTGATTTACACTGCCTTGAAAGAAGTGATTGTTAAATATTAGGAACTTTGGAAGCCAGCTGTTGTTAGCTCAAAATTGGCCATGGTAGAAGTCTTTACAACACATTACAAATCAGGCCTCCCCAAACCCACTCCCACCCCAAGAGCTGGTTTATTAGCACATGACTGGATTTATGATTTATATTAAAATAAAGATCTGCTTTGCATGTCATGTCTAGAGTTATGGTCAATAAACAAAGCAAACTTTCTAAAATATAGTTCTACAAAGATTATTTGTAATAACGGAGACTATCAATACCTCTTTCCCTGCTCCCCTTTTCATCTTATCACCACTACTCCCAAGCAATGATTTCAACTCTTTTGGCTGTTTACTTTTGGATTTGCCTTCATGTCACTAAATGATACACTCATGCTGCTACTTATTTTTTCAGTTTTGGCATTATCTACTGATTTCCCAATATGGAAGATATGAATTTAGTCTTCTTTCCCACAAAACACCTGCCACCATCAAAAACACATTTCACACCACTCCCATCCTTGCAACATTGTGTTATACTTTTAGTTAGATCAATATTCAGTATTTACACCAATATGGTTATGAAAATATCCACAGCTGATCTGTCTAGTATTATGATTAGTATTACTTTTCCTTCCTTGCACAACTTTTTGTTTTCCCTGGAGTTAGTGATATCCTTGTGGTTTGTTTCTTTCATTTGCTTAGTTTTCTATGCACTTATCACTGATTTATACCAAAAAATTTATCCCAATTGTTTAAAATTTCTCTCAATAGTTCCAACACATCAGGTATTCTAGCAATTTAATCTTCTTGGAAACATCTCTCTGGAGGCTGCTCTCATTTAGATTGACTGCTCTCTAGGCTGGTACACAGTTATGATTCCGGAATTTACCTTCCCCATATCTGTGAGATTCTCATCACCTCTCTTGTGAATTGTTAAATCAACTGTTGTTGGTTCATCCAAGTGAACCAATTGTTCATCCAAGTATCGCTGTTGTTGTTCCTTAAGCACAAGGATCACATCTTAGTCACCTATACCACAACTATCATGATACCCTGATTAGTAGGTGCTAATTTTTCACTTTAAAGTATAGTGAGAGATAGTCAAACTGACTGTATGTAAATGATAAGAAGGTTATACTTATTTGGACATTTTAATTTAGAGTTGACAAAAGCACCAAGAATATGTCCCTACTAATATAATTTATAAAATATTTTGAGAAAGAGGAAAGTAACTCAAAGCAAATCCGTTTGTGTAAGAAATATGCTATATGAGTACATACTATGTGTCAGGCATTGTTTGAGGCACTGGGGAGATTGCAGTGAACAAGAGACAAAAACCCCCTACATTCCAGTCGGAACGACAGACAGTGAATATGACAGAATTCATAAATAAGTAAAATATATCAGATAAGTGCTAAGAGACAAATAAAGCAGAAAAGAAAGAGAGGAAGTATCAGGGAGCCTACACCAGGGCAGTAGCCATGGTATAATGAGGAGAGGTTCCAGATTCTGCATATATTTTGAAGGTACAAACAACAGGATTTGCTGATGGATTGGACACATGAAGTACTGTAAAATATTCAACTATTAGGATATTCTTGGAGTCAATAGACATTCAGCCCAATTTCCCTTCATCAACAGCACTGCACTAGGAAATACTCCAATCACTTAATTCATGAAACAACATGAATTCTGACATCATGAATTCTATAGATGTTAAATGATAAGGAGATAGGAATTATTAAGTAAAGCTTTAAAGGAAACACATACCTGGTGATAAAGCTGATTGGCAGGTCAATTACCAAAGATCCTAAGTAGAATGGCTTCACTTTATTTGACGGACCAATAATTCATGAATGAATATCTGAAGACTAAAGACAAAGACTAAATAATCAAGATTAACACACCCAGAAGTTATATAAATAATCAACAACTTAAATTAACATCAACTTTTCATGTGGTCTCAGGGTGAAAGTCTGTTACTTATATTTTTTAATTCAAAAATAAAGAAAATGTGCTGATTAACCAATAAGGCTCTTTTAAGTTTAGCAAAAGTAAAAACAGTACTGTAATGTTACTGAAATTTCACTTTTATGTCCCTTAAACTTTATATTTTCTCAAGGGTACATGTGATACTAATTTGAAAATAAGCATCAAATACATAGTATTTGAAAATTATGTATGGAGCAATTGTAAAATATATATAGAGAGAAATTTAAAATTTATACCTATATAAATGGGGAAGGAAGGAGAGAAGAAGGAAAGGAAGGAAGGAAGGGTCACTCTTACAATTTTATCATCTTGTTCGAGGTGGTACCAGAGAAATCCAGCAGATGGCACTGATACATTTTTCTAAATATGATGCTGAATTAAAAACAGAATTGTTTAAACTTTGTATTTCAGACAAGAAAGACCGAATAAATCACGGTTGAAAGCAAACACATTTCAAAATTTTCTATTACCATGGAGAAATAATGCTTTTAAGCTACTCTAATGCACATTCATGGCTTGCAAGCAACTTACAATTTTCACTTCCTATTCTAGCAGCTGGTGGAAAGTAAGCATTCATAATCATTACCTGCCAATCAACAGCTTGATAATAGAAAGCTGTAAGTTGCCATTGAGAGACTCACAAACTTTTCCCATGATGGAATATGGGATCATTCTTTTCTTCCAGTCTCTTTTCAATGCTTTTATTGGTTATTCTATATAGATGGGTTCTGAAATTAGGAAACATTATTACTACCATTTTCAGCTAAGTAAACAGAGGCTCAGAAAGAGTAAGAAGATTAGGGGATATGGTAACTCAACCAAGAAAGAGAATCAAAAATAAATGAACCCAGTTTCTTTAACTGGATAATCAATAAATCCTCAATTAGTAAATACGGGTTAAATGAACAAGTTAATTCAAGTAGTACTTCAACGCACGTTTATTGAACACTTCCTATATGCTGACACTGCTCCAGGCTCTGAGAAAAAAGTGGTGCATAAGACAAACAACATCCCTGCTCTCATGGAACTTGTGGTTTAGTAGTGATAAATAGAAACAAACAAACAAGAAAGAGATCAGAAATGAAAAATAGTAGGAAGAGAATTAAACTAGAGTGTGTGATAATGTGATGATGTGAATACTTTAGACTGACTGTTTAAAGGAAGGCTTCTCCCAGGAGGTGACATTTCAGCTGCCACCTGGACTACAGAAGCGGACAGCCATACAGAGGTCAGGAGGGGCACCCCAGGCAGAGGGAGCACAGCTTCCAAAACGATCCCAAGGCCAGAGTGAGTCAGGCCTGTTTGGGGAGCAGAAGGAACGGCAGTGCGGCTAGAGAGGAACGTGCAAGGAGGAGAGTGTGCGACGTGAGTTCCAAGAGGTAGCTAGGAGCCAGGATGAATGGATGGAAGAATGGGTGGAAGGAACAACAGAGAGGGAAAAGAAAGAAATAAGAAGAGTGCCACTTTTAGGTTAATCAGAGATTCTTTTACATGTTGATCTTTCTGGACGTTCTCCATTAGTCCATATTGCTGCCTTAGCAGGTACTGAAAAAATGAATATAACTCTTATTATTTGATATTTTAAGAAGATGCCATCCCTCAGGTTAGCACCTTAAATTATCAATGACCACAGGGTAGCACTGAAAAAAAAATCTGCAGAAAATGTAGTAAAGTAGGGTGAATAGGTATTAATTTCAAGAGATACCCAGAAGGTGAACTTTCAGTAGTACTTGATTTGAGTCTGTTTTGTACTGATTTGCCTCTTTCTTCTCATGGAGTGTAAAGGATGTTCTTAATTAATTCAAGATTCATTCACTGATTCTGATTAATCAATGTTTTCTGGTACCAAAAGAGTGATTTAAATAATTCTCAAATTTCTCTTATCTTTTAATATTTACCTGCTGTGTAAAAGTTTATTGTAAGCATATTTTCAAAAGCAATGTATCTTTAAGATTGTTGGAACTGAAGCCCAAGCAATTAAACAGTAAATAAAGAGGCCCACTGCCCTCTGTGACCTCACACGAACCAGATTATTAATCAAAATCTCAGTTCCTCCTGAAAAAAACTGGGATATATGCTTGGTCTCCAACTAGACTCTCAATAGAGATCTTTGATTTTATTGGATAAAAATATTTTTATAAATATAACCTTCATTTTATAAATTTTAATTGGCACCAGATTTTAGAGGTGACATTACACTGACTCTGTGATTGCTCTCATGTCACCCATGCCCAACCAGGAGCTTCTTTGTCTAAAGTCCACAAAAGCTGCCAACATCATGTCATGGTGGTTTGAATTTACAAACACTTTCTCTCAGCAATCACAAAGGCCCATCCAGAAATATTTATTAGTAATTGTATTTGCATCTATTAAACGTAGATTGAGAGGATTTTATTTTAACAAGATTTTATTTACCAACTAATTAGAATGACAATTTATTACAAGTATGACAATAATTAACTTAGAATTAACAGAATAGTATAGCTTTTCTGGTTGTAAGAAAAAAATAAAATCATTTTTCTCCCCCGCTATGGGCCTCGATTTGCACAGCTACTTATATCAGTCACTGTTATTAATTTCACATTTTTATTTACTCTTTATTTTCCCAGACATTTAAATTCTGCTGCTGTCAATTTCACAAAGGTCTTTTAAAGATAAATTCGCTATGTATCAAAAGCAGTTGTTTAAATAAGTATTTGATTCTGACAGCTTTGCTCTTGATACTTTTCATAGCAGCAGCTAGGAGAGCATTTTACCATCAGTCATGGTTTTCTTTGTTATGCTTTCTTTTTTTCCTCCAATCAAAGTAAATATGTTCTTACAAACAGCATTACCCTAAAAAATTTTCCTCATGTTTAATGAATGTGACCCTCAGTACAATGAATAACAACAAAGCAATGAAATCCCGATTTTCCCTAAGAGACAAGAGAGTTATCACATTATTTCACTCATATATTAGTCAATGCTGTCTCAGTATTATTCTTTTGTCAAATGTCAAGTTAATAAGAAAATAAAGCTTCTTCACTGGTATGATGATTTTATCGTTAGCAGGCCAAGCAAAAACTTATTTAAACTTGAAAATACAATGTTTAGAAAGCACAAATGCAACTAATTATACATTTCCTACCTCCAACATTTTCAAAGATAACTTCATTCTTCCCATTCTTCCATTAAAAAAAAATCTGTTGTCTTAAGATAAAAGGGCCACAAAACTCTAAGACCTAATCCCTGCTTCAGGCTAATGACAAAAAATATTTTTCATTTTTAGTTCAGGTCTTGAAAAAAATTCCCTTGACAGAAAATGCTCTGAACTAGACTCTGAAAGGCAAATGTATTTGCTTCATTTAAGTTTTTCAGGATGACAAAGGAGAGAAGAGGAGTCAAGAAGAAACATGAAAGTTGAACTAAAATATATCTGCTTCAAATATTAAAATATTTTTTAGTATAATGAACAACTTTAAATATCAAATTTCATACTATAAATAAATATTTGAATGACAGAACACCTTATCCTTCTACACCCAGGATTAAAAACCATATCATATTTATTTCTAATCATGTCACTGAACTGCTACTGTTTTCTGGACTGCAAATAAATGACTTATTCATAATAATGCGACACAGTTATGTATGATTGATTGGTATGAAATAGAAAGGGACTTTGTCCTCAGCATAGATTAGAACAGGGCCTGTCTAGTGCATGCCGTCTGTCTATCTGCAGCTAGCCAGCTGAATTACTGATTGCCCTTCTGGTAAAAGACTCAATAGATTTTTCTCAGCATAATTTCTACTCTACAATAAATTACCAAATCTCAATTGACTCTGTTATAGAGTCATTTCTAGATTCCAGTTCATTACAATACAATGACTTCAAACTTATCTTGGGCTTTAAGAATCTCATCATGGTTTTTCAAGTTTCAAGAGAAAAAAGATAGGCAATGTGCTCCTCAATTTTTGTTACTTTTACAGAAGAAAACACTACTATTGATAAAACAATGAGTACTTTAGAAATCTTCCTGACTGTACACACTTTAAAACTTTTCTTTTTCTTTGCTTTTTCCTCCCATTTCAATAATTAGGCCAGGGAATAAAGAAAGGGATTTCTAGTCCAGTGGTCATGCTCTACATCCTATAATTTTGTTGCTGTTTTTCCCCTAGCCAAATAGCTCCATTCTTCAGCAGGAAAAATATGCAGCAAACTATCTATACATCCTAGTATTATCCCCAGTGGAAGGCTGATAATTAGGAAGTTGCTTTTGAAAGAACTTCCATTAGAGTAAAGAACTATGGTGGCATGCCAGGAACCTCAGAGATGTATCAGTGTTACTCTGGGTTAGTTAGGCTTTGGTTATAACTAAGCATAGGGAAAATTTAGTGAATTCATTTAATGAATGAGCATTCATTTAAAAATTGCCTTTTTATATAGCCAAAGTCTTACTTCCAGAGTAAAGTCAGTCTGAGACACACTTTTACTTAGATAATTTCAGTTATTTTTCCTACTTAAGGGTTTTATGAATTACTAATTCTTAAAAAAACTAAAAACAGACCTAATCTGCTGATATACTGACAGTGTAGTTTCGTACACTGCAATTTCTATTGATTGTTGTATTTCCTTTTTTCAGTGAACTTGTTCTTTTGATTACATTGATTGTAATCGCCCCAGTTATTTTGGTTGGTATTACACGGGCAGTGCACTGTATTACTCTACCATGCAGTGCTAAAACAATCATTCGATTGTTTGAAAAAAATAGTTTAAATCTTAAAATACGCATTTTAAGCATTTTGAAATAATGAAAATATGTAATGAACCTCCCCTTTTGTCTCAAATTCAATTCATATGAATTCTGATTCATTATTGAATATTAATCTAGATATTCTATATGATGTGAAGACATGACAAGACTGTTATATCAGTAAGAGTTTATTCTGCATATATGCCATTGTGTGTTAGCTGTGAAAATAACTGGCAGATCTCTAATTCACATTGATATTTTAGCAACAAAACCAATAATGAACAAAAATTACTGTGAAAAAGGCTTTACATGTAAACTTAGCCTGCATATTAATGATGTGATACACATTTAATAATAAATATTCAGAAGACTTAGAACTTAGATTGTGGTTAGATAAATGGACTAAAATAAGACAGAACTGAAGTCATGACTAATCCCAGTAACCATTTCCCACTCTGCATTTGCATATAAAATAGACTGCAATTCTCTGGTACTATTCATTTTTTTTCTTCTTAAGCAAAAGTAATTTACTCTTAAATATTTAAAGAATCAAAATAAAAATAACTTTTGAAAATGCAAATTATTTAAACAGATGGCAATTGGTACACATCTCAAAGGAGAGTTTTAACTTTACTACTTTTTTAAAAAATAAGGATGTAAATCAACCTATACAAAAAGCTATGCCCAAATAAGACTTGATTTGAAACAAGACTACCTTAACATTAATAGATCTAAGACATTTGTAAACATCTTATATTTGATATTAAACTAATTCAACTAGAATCATAAAAGAAAACATTTGCACTCAGTACTTTGAGTTATATCCTTAAAGTAGCTTTTGTTCCCCTCCCCTGCCTACCACAATTTAGGGCCTTGTTGAATAGTTTCAATATACTTTTTTAAGAAACAGGTGAAAATACACCTTTCTTCCTAGTTAGGACTGCTAACAGCAGAAAGAGATGTGATGTTGGAAATTTGGTGGCAATATCATGATTGATCCAAACATAAGTACACTGTCTTCAGTTGCAATATTTTAGGCCACCAGCAATAATGAATCCTGATGGCCATAAGGAGACTATGTACCTCCCCGAGTAGATGACTTATTTCATTCTAACCAACACTGGCATTAGGAAGAAAACTGGCAGCACAGAGTGCTGGAAAGTGGCTGTAGGTGTCCCAGACTTAAATCTGTAGACACATTTAAAGAAAAGTGGAGAAAACTGGCTTCTGTAGATGAAAGGCCTCAGAAGGCCTCTGTCAAAAGACATCTTATGATTAGAGAAGGAATAAAATGAAAGTAAGCATCTTTGTTGGTGCAAATGGCACTGACAAAATTGAGTCAATAATCTGAGCTTTTCTTCCTACACTTGTTTGATTGGATCTGAGGTAAACTGCGACAAAGAATGAACAACATCAGAAAGTACAGATCAGCTTAAGGGTCGGGGGGGATATAAGAAGCCCGAGAACACAATATCTGTTTCTCCTTTTTTCTTCCTTTAGAAATACAATCAAACCACATAAAAACCCTTAAGTTTCAGCAGGTAACAAGACCAAAAAATTATTTTTTTAAAGTGCTAATATATCAATTCTAGATATCAAAAACTTTGAACATTTTAAACCTCACGTTTTCCACAAGAAATGGGTATCATTCATGTATCTACCACAAAGATTTGATACTAAGATACTTTGATCAAATCTTAGATAGCTGATCACTTCTCTACAAGTTATTTGTTTCCTGAAGATCTTTCTGTGCCAATGTCTGAAATGAAAACATACAATTATTCATGAGAGAAATGAAATTCTTAATAAAAGAATTACATAAAATTCATGTAAATTTAGCACAACAATAACTCTGGGCATTTCTAAATTTTACTATTGAAAGTTTTTATAAATATATAAACCCTATAAAATATAAATCCTAACATACCTATTGGATAATCTTAAATAAGAAAATATTTCCAGAAAATAAATATGGAAGAAAATGTAGTGTATTAAATTAAAACTATGTTTTAACATACTTCAAAGCTAGCTATATATGTCTTCTATTAAAATAGAGCATGACAAATACTGTGTTCATTTTATAAACAACCAGAGTAAGAGGTTAAAAGCAATCTGAAGTGCTCCCACACAATCTGAAAATAAGTTTCCAATAATTGAATCCAAAGTTCTTGAAATCATAAAAATTTGTAATAAGAAAGTTTTAGGATCAAATATAATCAAAGTATAATTTATGCCTATCAAAAACAAAAAGCTTTTAAGCATTATGATAGTTATGCTTCTGCAGTGCATTAATCCTCTAATAACAGTTTCAGTCAAGGGGATGTTGTGAGGTCAGGTTTGAATTTTTTTTAACTTAGTTTGAAATTGTACATATTCTCTTTATATATTGATATAACTTGCCTTATGCAGCATCTAATTCTCCAAGACTCAAAACATTTCACAGATTTATATCATGACCTTAGTTTTGTTTGTTGTTGCTGTTTTGTTTTTTTGTATCTAGTGCAAATAAATGTGAAAGCACAACACATTCAATGAGATGTATTCCAGTAAAACCATTCTTACCAGTAAGTAAAAAAAGGGCTGAACAAAAGTTAAACAATCAATTATGGCTTACCAACTGCAAAAATTCTATTTCTGTCTGGAGAGCATCATAAATACTTTGCATGTCATCTTCCTTATAAAGTTCTAATTCTTTTTTAAGTCTGTTTTAAAGGAAAAATTCACTCTATTAATTAGTTCATTAGTAAACTTTTATAATAATTCTTTATTACATGAATAGTGCCAGATTTGCAGCTTCTATTATCAGAATTTCAAGTTAACACTTAAGAATTTGGAAAGAAATTTTAATTCTCTATAATTCTGTAAGGAACTAGCCATTAAAATTAGTCTAGGAAAGATAATTGGAGGAACAAGAATTTGAAAGAAGAAATAAAGCTATCTCGTTTTTCAGGTAATTTGAAAACATACTTGGAAAACCCATGAATCAGTGATAAAACCAACTCAAACAATAAAATAATTCAGTAGGGTGACAAGATACAAAATTAGCAAACAAAAATAAGTAGCCTTCATTGTCACCAGCAATAATTAACATGACTTTTTCATGGATAGGACATCATAAAAATGTTAACTATCCCCAGTTAAATAAAACTTAATTTGATCCTAATAAAAATACTAACACTTTTTTCCCCTGGTGCTAGGCGAATTTGATTCTAAAGTTCATATGAAAAAAGAAAAAGAACATTCTAGAAAAACCCTTCAATTTTTTTTTTTTCTCCAAGAAAGCCCTGAAAAAAGAGAAAACAAAGAAGGGTAACTAGCCCTATGAGATATTAAATCATACCATTAATCCTTTATAATTAAAAGAGTGCAGTACTGGCATATAAATAGAGCAGTGGAACACAGAAGACAGAAATAGCTTAAAAGGGACAAGTGGACATTTAGCATATGCTAAAGAAGCTTCCTCAAACCACTGTAAAAGACTGACTTTTTAATAAGCTGTGTTAGAAAAACCGGATAGCTATGTGCTATGTGGCTATAAATGGATTGTCAAAGCTAAAATTCGCTCTGTATCTCACAGCATACACCAAAATATACTCTAACTGGATCAAAGATTTAAGTGTAAAAAATGAAACTATCTAAGGACAAAGTGAAAGAATAGGGAAATTCCTTTATAAGCTGGTGGTGGCCAAGAACGTTCTCATTATGGCTCAAAATATAAATGAAATATGAGTATTCAATTCAATTACATTTAAAAAATTGCATAGCAAAACACATAAGTAAAGTCAAAAGATGACAATCTGAGAGAAAATACTTGCCACATACATCACAGATAAAAGTCTAATCTCTCTAATATGTAAAGGGACTTTAAAATCAAGGGGAAAAAAGACCAAAACTCTGATTAAAAAATGGGGGAAAGTCATAAACAGTCACTTCACAGAAAAAAGTATAAAAATCATCCCTAAACATTTGAAAAGTGCTTAATATTACTCATGATAAAAATATGGTCAATTTCACTCATAATAAAGACTTGAAAATTTACTACACAGGGATATAATTTCTCATCTATCAGATTGGTAAAACTCCAAAAACTTGATAACACACTTTCTTCATAAGGTTGTGGATAAACAGCTGTACTCAGACATTGATGGGGGAATTTAAAATGGTTAAACTTCAAAGGAGGAGAATTTGGCAGTATATAACAAAACTACATTTATATTTTTCTTTTGACTTTGCCATTCCACATCAGTAATACACCCTATAAAAGCAAACAACATATGCACAAAGTTATTGTTGCATTATTATTTGTAATCACAAAATATTGTAAATAACCTGTGTCCATTCTTATGAGACTGGTTGAATAAACTATAGCACATCCATATAATGGAGTATTATACAGTATAAAAAGAATGAAGATAAAGATGAAAAGAAACACAGAAAGGATAAACCAGTAACTAGTGAAAATGGTCACCTACAGCAGTGAGTGAAAATGGGGTGGAATAGATATGTAATGAAATGAAACTCATCTGGGTATATCTTTTTTATATACTTCTGACTTTTGAATCTTGATGATTATTTCCATATTTGACAAATAAAATTAAATAAATAAAGTTGAGGAAAAGACCATAAAGTTTAACACAAAATAACAGTTGAGTTAAATACAAACAGAAACAAATAAACCTAACTGTTTTTCAAATTTATAATCACAGATAAAAATAAAAAAGAATTAATTCAAGTAATTTTCAAACATAGTAGTCTATAACTCTCAGTGGGATATGTTGTAAGGCAATAAGAATTATAAAGGAATCTTAAATTTTATTTACTACTTTTGTTGTAGTGAAGGTACACAGCTAGTAATTCTAAAATTATTTTACAAGATTGTAAGAAATGGATAATTACATTGATGTTGTTAAGAACCAGAGTTTTCACTAGAAGAAGGAAGATATACATAGAAAATGGAGGGAAGAGGAAAAAAAAACCCCTGTCATTTTGGATTTGAATGGAAGGAATCAGTATAAAAAAAAATCATGATTTAAAAAAATGGTGGGCTTCCCTGGTGGCACAGCGGTTGAGAATCTTCCTGCCAATGCAGGGGACACGGGTTCGAGCCCTGGTTCGGGAAGATCCCACATGCCACGGAGCAACTAGGCCCGTGAGCCACAATTACTGAGCCTGCGCGTCTGGAGCCTGTGCTCCGCAACAAGAGAGGCCGCGATAGTGAGAGGCCCGCGCACCGCGATGAAGAGTGGCCCCCGCTTGCCGCAACTGGAGAAAGCCCTCGCACAGAAACGAAGACCCAACACAGCCATAAGTAAATAAATAAATAAATAAAATTTTTTTTTAAAAAATGGTATTTTTATTTCTGTCCATTTAAAGTATTCAGAAGCAATGACACCCAGTAGTAACAAGCACATCTAGCATGCTAATCTTAGTTTCTAAAACCAGTACCAACTAAAAGATACCAGGACTCCTTGAAATAATTGGTCCCAGGGCTGAGGTAGGTATTATAATATACAAAGTGAGCCTAGAATATTTTGTTGCACAAGAGGGAAGGAAAGTGACCAAAAACTGATGGGAACATGTCAAAAGACACAAAAATTGAGTTCAAGGGACTGCATCTAGCCAAATCTGGGACAATTTGAGCATCAAAAATAGTGACAATAATGTATTATAACACATGAAATAAAAAAGAAATCCATGAATCCATAGAAAATCTTAAAAAGGAGAAATTAAAAGGATGGGATAAGAGGAAGGGGAACTTCTGTCTTTTTTCCCCCCAGAATTTTACTAGCTAATAAAAGAAGAGGGAATTCCATTATTAGAAAGTTGCCACTTTGCAGCCACCAGTGTAATAACTGACTCAGGGAAGAATCATTAGTGGACACTAAAATGATCGCATGAAAAGTTATTGGGAAAGAGGCTATGCAAAAGGTCTCAGGGTCATCCCCTATATCACTTAGTAAATATCCATGGAAAAGAATATTTTCTCACTGGAGAAATCTGACAGACACAATCTTATCTAAGGGATCAAACCTAACATAACTGAAAATGAAACAAACTGACATTATATACCTTCTGATGCAATGCTCTGAGGACACAATATTACTTATATATTATTCTTGCCCAAAATTATTTAACCTGAATCTAATCTCAGAGGAACAAATAAATCTAAATTGAAGGACATTTTACAAAACAACTGGCCTAGACTCTTAAAAAAAAAAGAAAATGTAACTATAAAGAATGTACAAAGAACTCATACAACTCAACATCAAAAAAACAAACAACTTGATTAAAAAACAGGCAAAGGATCTGAACAGACATATTTTTTCCAAAGAAGACATACAGATGGCCAATAGGCACATGAGAAGATGCTCAACATCACTAATCACCATGGAAATGCAAATCAAAGCCACAACGGGCTATCACCTCAAACCTGTCAGAATGGCTAAAAGACAAAAAATAACAAGTGTTGGCTAGGATGTGGACAAAAGTGAACCCTTATGCACGGTTGGTGGAAATGTAAATTGGTACAACCACTGGAAAACAGTAGAGGATTTTTCAAAAAATTAAAAATAGAACTGCCATATGATTCCAAACTTGCACTCCTGGGTATTTATCTTAAGAAAATGAAAACACTAATTAGAAAACATAGATGCACCCCTATATTCATTGCAGTATTATTTACAATAGCTAAGATATGGAAGCAACCTAAGTGCCCATCAATAGATGAATGGATAAAGAAATTGTAGCGTATGTGTGTGTGTGTGTCTATATATATATATATATATTTAGCCATAAAAAAATGAAATCTTGCCATTTGCAACAACATGGATGGACCCAGAGGGTATTATGCTAAGTGAAATACGTCAGACAGAGAAAGACAAATATTGTATGATTTCACTTATATGTGGAATCTAAAAAAACAAAACAAATGAGCAAACATGACAAAACAGAAACAGAGTTACAGGCATGGAGGTAGTTGACAGACAGGAGGGCGATGGTGGAAGGAAAGAAATAGGTGAAGGAGATTTAGAGGTACAAACTTCCACAGTTGCAAAATAAATGCATCACAGGTATGGAATGTACAGTGTGGAGAAAATAGTCAATTACTATGTAATATCTTTGTATGGTGACATAGCATAACTAGACTTATCGTGGTGATCATTTTGATACAGAAATATCAAATCACAGGAAATAATAAAGTACTGTAGGTTAATTATACTTCAAAAACAAAGAAACTCATAAAAAAAGAGATCAAATTTGTGGTTACCAGAGGCAGGGGTTGCGGGGAGGGGGAACTGGATGAAAGCAGTCAAAAAGTACAAAATTCCAATTATAAGATAAATAAACACCATGGATATAATGTACAACATGACAAATATAATGAACACTGCTGTATGTTACATATGAAAATTGTTAAGAGACTAAATCCTGAGTTCTCATCACAAGGAAAAAATTTTTTTCTATTCTTTAATTTCACATCTATATGAGATAATGGGTGTTCACTAAACTGTGAACCATTTCATGATGTATGTAAGTCAAATCATTATGTTGTATACCTTAAACTTATACAGCGCTGTATGTCCATCTTATCTCAATAAAACCGGAAGAAAAAAGATAAAAGGAGAAATATAAATGTAGACTGTGTATTAGATAACAGTACTGTATCAACGTTAAATTTATTAAGTATGTTAGTTACATTGTGTTGATGTAGAAGACTATCCATGTTCTCAGGAGATACATATGGAAGTATTTAGGGATGAAGTGTTGTTATATCTGCAACTTAACCTGAAATGATGCAGCAAGATAGATGAATAAAGGGATTTATAGGTATGCACTGAACTATTACATTTTTTTATAAATTTAAAATATTTCAAAATGAAACTTAGGGATAAAAAGTGCCCTCGCCCCAAAATGAGAAAATACAGTGAATAATTTTATGCCATAAACTTGAAAACTTAGGTGAAATGGACAATATTCTAGTAAAATATAACTTTCAATATTTATCTAGAAGAAATAGAAAGACTGAATAATACTATAACTTAAGGAAAATCAAATAACTGGTCCAAAAGTTCCTACAAAGAAAACACTAGGTCCAAGTGGGTTAAGAAGTCAAACCTACTAAAAAACATCAAAATTTCAAGGAATAGATCATCCTAATCTTATATAAAATCTTCCAGATAATAGAAAAAGAAATAATATCCCATCCCCATATTCATTTTATGAGACCCGTATTGTCTTGATACTGAAACCATACAATAGTACAAAAAGAAAAAAAATCAAGTCAATCTCATTCATAAATATAAATGCAAAATCTTAAAATATTAGCAAAACACAAGAGCAGTATGCCAAGAAATATACACCATGACCAAGTTGAGTTATCCCAGGAATGTGAAGATAGTTTAATATTTGTATATTCATAAGTGCTATTCATCACATTAACGGATTAAAGAATAATATGTAAGATGTTCTCAATATATGCAGAATAACATTTTTTATAAAATTTAACACCCATTCAAGACTAAAAAAGAAAAAACTAAACTCTTAGCAAACTAGGAAAAGAAGACAATTGCTTTAATCACATGAAGTATATGTACATAAAACTCTCAACAAAACATTCATAATAGGAAAAAAAAATGAAAGCTTTCCTTTTAAAATCAGCTACAAGGTAAGGATCCTCTCCATCACTGTTTTTATTCAACATTGTATTGGAGTCCCAATCTACCGCAAGAAGACAAGTAAAGAAGTTAAAGTTATAGTGACTATAAAGAAAGAACAGGGACTTCCCTGACGGCACAGTGGTTAAGAATCTGCCTGCCAATGCAGGGGACACAGGTTCAAACCCTGGTCCGGGAAGATCCCACATGCCGCGGAGCAACTAAGCCCGTACGCCACAACTACTGAGCCTGTGCTCTAGAGCCCCCGAGCCACAACTACTGAGTCTGCATGCCACAACTACTGAAGCCCATGAGCCTAGAGCCTATGCTCCGCAACAAGAGAAGTCACTGCAATAAGCCTGTGCACCACAAGGAAGAGTCGTTCCTGCTCACCGCAACTAGAGAAAGCCCGTGCACAGCAAAGAAGACCCAGTGCAGCCAAGAATAAACAAATAAATAAATTTTAAAAAAAGAAAGAACAAAGCTATTTTTTACAGATGTCATTGTAGTGGATGGTTGGCTGTATATACAACTATATTCAGTATTCCTCCCTATAGGATGTTACCTTTCTGCCCTATTGATTTAGAGTTTGGCCATATGACTTGTTTTCGCCCATAAAATATAACCACATGTAATTTTTTTCTCTTCTGAGCAGAAGCTTTAAGAGCAGATGTATGCTTCATCATGATCTCTTTTATTTATGCCATGAAATTGTCTATATCCCAAATAGGGTCTGCTCCTTCACACTTGGTCACAGAATAAAGATGAGGAGGAAAAGTGTGGCTAACTCTCGAAGGACATGTAGTATGAGCAAGAAATTGTTGTAAATCACTGAGATTTGGGGGTTGTTAGCCTCTGAAGCATAATTTAGTCTAAGTCCCGGAAAAAAAATATTAAAAAATAATCAGAAAGTTACTAGGAATTGAGCATCAGTGGCCACTAACATCCAAAAAAAAAGAGAGAGAGGGACTAGGCATTATAATCCTTCAAATAAAAAAACAGACCATCACCTTTGATATAGTTTTGTCAAAAAATTTCAGCCTGAATTTGATAAAGCCTCTAGATTCAATTATCATTTTACAGAAAATATAAGTGAAACGAACATATTTAACCATACAGTGGCAATATAATCACCAACAACCAAAATGCTGGAAACTATAAAGCATAAAAAATTTAATTTCCTCAACAAATAAATTACAAGTTAAAAAAACAAAAAAGAAGGAGGAAGCTTCTAGATTAAAAGAGATTTAAAATATCAGCTGCTTGTCATGGGTGGACCTTATTTGGAACGTAATTCACACAAACAAAAAATGACATTTATAAATAACTGGAAATATGAACATTGACTTGATATTTGATGATATCAATTATTTGCTGTCAATTATTTTATGTGTAATAATGGACTCTAGTTATTTTTTTAAGTCCTTTTTTTAAGAGAGACATAATAAGATAATAATATGATGTGTATGATTTGTTTCAAGTACTATAAGACAAATGAATAGAAATATAGGTGAAACAAGACTGGCCATATATTGATAACTGTTAAAGTTGAGTATAAGTATATAGGATTCACTATATTTTTCTTTTTTACTTTTGTATGTGCTTTAAATGTTCTATAATAATTTTTTTAAGAAATAGAGTTTAACAAAGATAGTGGCCAAAAAGTCAACATAACAAAAATCCATTATATTTCCATGCACCAGCAATAAACAGAACATTGATGTCATTAAAAAAAAAAACACCATTTACAACATCTAAACTACAAGATATCTAAAAATAAAACCCACAAAAGATGTGCAAGATTGATAAACAGAACATTAAAAAATTTTATTAAAAGATTAAATAAGACAATAAATCGATATATCCTAAGTTTATAGATGGGAAGTCTCAGTTTAACAAAGGTGTAAAATCTCTCAAAAGTGACTACAGAATGAGTAGAATCACAAGAGATTTTCATGGATATGATAAGTTGGTTCAGAAATGTGTATAAAAAGCAAAGGGTCAAGTATAGCCAAGACATTCTTGATGAAGACAAAGAAGGATAAAGGGAGGTATGCTGCCTTACATCAAGATTCCTTATAAAGTAACAGTAATTAAATAGTTAAAACTGAATAGTATGCATTTAGTAGTAATTAAGACAGTTTTGAAAGAAATGAATAAATTGACCAATGAAAAAGAATAGGAAATAGAAACTTGAAATAGATCCATAAATATATTATTTTTTTTTTTATAAAAGATGTGGTATTGTAAATCACTAGAGGAAAGAGAAACCATTCAATAAATGATGCTGGGACAACTGGTTAACAGGTGGAAAAAACATGTACCTTACTGTGAATGTAAACAAAAATCAATTCCAAATAAACTAAAAGCCTAAATATGTAACACAAACCTTAAAAATTATTAGAGAAAATATAGGAGAATAACCTTCTGATCTTGGGTAAGGAAAGAGTTCTTAAAAAAAAGACAAAAATGATAACTATAAAAAGAAATGACTGATAATTTCAACCACAGTAAAAGTAGGAAATCTATTCAAGCACAAATGCATAAAGAACACCAAAAACAAGCAAACAAACAAAAAACTTCTTAAGTTGGAAGAGGATATTTTCTATGCATAACAGACAAAATCCAGAACTGTTAAAAAACTAAAAATAAAAAAACTTCTGGAAATCAATAAGAAAAAGAAAAATTACCCAAACACCCAGTGGCAAAATAATTGAGGCATTTTACAGAAAAGGAAACACGTGGCCCATAAACAGATGAGAAGGTAACCAAACACACAGGTAGTCAGGGCAGTACAAATTAGCCACAAAATACCATTTTATGCCCACAAGATTGGCAAAATTTAAGAAGTCTGAAAATAAAGCATTGAAGAGAACGGATATCAATGGGGAATTTTATAATGTGCCAATGGAAGTATAAATTGGTTTAATCACTTTGAAAGATAGTTTGTTGCTATCTTGTAAAGTTCAACATTTATATGCCTTATACTCAGCAATTCCACCAGGCATATATCCTACAAAAACTCTTGCACATGTGCACAAGGATGATCAAAACAACACTGTTTGCAACAACAAAAACTGAAAACAACCCAAATGTGCATTAAAAAGGGAAAAAAATCTGGCATATTCACATATCTACACTCAATAACATGGACAAAGTTTAGAAACGATGTTGAATAAAAAACAAGGCCCACAACTCAAAAACACGCAAAAATAACCAATATATTATTTTGGCATGCATATAAATGACAGGTAGATCACATATATACATACATGATATAAATTTTAATAAATCATAAAGTAACAAAGAAAATTACACATAAGCAGAAATGAATCAAGTAAGTCATATCACACACACGCACACACAAACACACGAAAATGAAACAAAATGTAGGACAGCAATTACATCTGAGGTAAAGAAGGGAGTGTGGGTTAACAGAGGATCCCATAGCAAGATATTGGTAATGTTCTAGTTTAGTTCACAGGTGCTCAGTATATTATTATACTTTAGAACTTACATATAGTTAGGGAAAAAAACATAATAGTTATAAGGATGGATGGAGAAACAATACCTCATATATGTGAAGTTCATTGTCTTCTGAACTTGTAGGAATTTAATAGTGAATAAAAATTCTGATGGAATGCTCAAGTTGGAAAGATAGAACAAGTTATTAATTTGGAGCATTAGATGTTTACACAAGCATAAAATCCCTTGTAATAAATATTTTTAAAGAGTAAGTGGAAAGTTAAATGGAGAGTTACAATATACTGTAGATGCTGCTATGCAATGTACATAAGGTTTCATTTTAATATATTTATCTTTCCAAATACAGTGATAGGGATCTTTCTTCCCACCATACCATCATACTTGCCCTGTCCCCTTTCAGTTCAAATGGACTACAGGTCGGTAAGAGCTCTCAAGCCCATCAGAATTGGATGGTGACCACTTCCCCTTTTAGTTAGCTAACGAGAAGGATGAGAGACTACTGAAATTAAGGACGGCATTTAGAATGAATTATAGGAAGTATCTCACTATTCAGCATATAATCAAGCTGTAGAATTTAGATCTGCACTTAAAGATTACTGTTGCTAGCTTTAAAAGAGGCTAGATGCTAATGGTATGAATATAATGTATTTGCAGCTAGGCCAAAGCTATATAATGGTAAGCAGATCTCATGCTTCAGTGCATAGACTGATTGCCTACAGGAGTCAAGAAGAACTTCCTTCACCTACTGCACAATAACTAAGGGCAGTGTGCATTGTTATTGCCACCTTTCTCCAAATCATCAGATATTGATGAGGATGGGCCAACATTGCTAGTTAGTTTAGCAAAATGTGTGTTCCATGTATTTTTATGATATCCTGCACCATTTCATTTTTTTGTTACCTCTAAGTGCCATAGAAAAGCCTTAACTAAAAGAACACTCTTTTTAGCTATAGAAATGTAAAAAGTACTATTTAATTAGAAAGAAGGACAATTTTTACCCAAAGTCCTACTACACAAACTCAATGCTATTAAAATTTAGGTATACTTTGTCTAGGTCTTTTGTTTCTATGTGATAGTGATTATGTAATCTTGCCTCTTAGTTTTTTTCTTTTGCTTAATGCTATCATATACATTTCCCCCAGTTAATTACACATGCCAATTAATACCATTTAAGATAAATATATAGTAGTCCAAGTGGTTACACCACAGTTAATTTAATCATTCATTTATAGTACAGCATTTAAGTTGTTCCTATTTTTATTCTACTATAAATAACATTTCTATGAACACCTTTGTACATAAAACTTCCTCTGTACTTGGAATTATTTCCCTTGGGATAGAGCTCATAAGTGGAATTATTGCATTAAATGGCATAAACATTTTAAAGATGCTTACAATAATTTGCATTCATCAAATTACATTCCAAATATATGCAGTGTATACAGCCACAGCAATGGATGAATTATCTCTGTACCACACTGTTGCCAATTTTGATTATGGTCATTTAAGTATGTCTTTCAAAATCTGATAGAAAATTGATATTCAGTAGTTTTAATCTGTACTTAATTGATAAGCAGTATAACTGAATTACCTTGTCTTATTCATCTTGGTATCTCTAGTAACTTGCATAGTGTATGGAACAAAGCAAGTGTTTAATACATGTTTGCTGGATGAATACATGAATTAAAAACTATTGATTTTTAGTGTCTTCTTACTGACTTTTTTATCGGTTAATTGTTTGATAAACTGTTATCCTTTGTCATAAGTACTAAAGATTTCACCCAGATTATCATTCAATGTTGATGACATTTTTGACACATGGAATTTTAAATCTTATGTGTTAAGTCTATTAATCTTATCCTTTTTGGTTTCCTTAATCACACTAAAGGTTTAATAAGCAGTCCTTCCTACTTTTCACTTTTTTCATGGCTTGATTTTTAAAATATTATTTCTCTATAGTAATTCATATGAAAATTATTTCAGTGCCATTTAAACACAAAATACTCCTTTTTAAAGATATATATGTCATTCTCTTTCATACCCAATTTATTTCTGAGAGTGGGTTTGAAAGTTGATTGTGTGAAAGTAGAATTTCAATTTTCTAATTATGTCTTCCTTCAGTCCAGGCCACCAGCAGACAGGTAGGAACTTTTACAGGTGTGTAAGTAAGGCTGAACTTGAGAGGTCTACTGAGAAGGAGGTAAAAGAGAGAGGGGTCCTACCAGCATCTCCGTTACTCCAAATCCTGGGTTGGGTGGCATCTCCTTTTACCACATATTTTCTATTATCTTCCTCATCCCCACACCAAAAGGGGTTGTTTGTAAGGGTAAACATATGAAAATGAAAAAAAAAATCTGCATAATGATATCAAAGATACAAATGAATTTGGGAAATGATTAATATTATATATGGCTCATATAATAAGCAAAATTACTTCAATGTTTGGTACCTTTGCAAATAGGCACATTTATATCAGAATATAACATTTAAAATAATCAACTGATTTCTACCATAAAAATTTCCCTTGTATTTACTTAGAAGCTTTAATAACTACAGCGTGTGCCGAGAATTCACAAAACAGGGGATCTCTATTAGCTTGAAGGCTACATAATCAATGCTGTAGAGGCACTTCTGTTAGTGAATAAATGATGAAGTTTTACCAGAAAAGATGCAGAGTCAACAGAAATATTCAACAAAATACATAGCTAAGAATGATCCTGGAATTAAATGGGGATTTTCACATCTTATAAATGTTAAAAAAAAGAGACAGATGATATGGGTTGGTTACATACACATAATTTTTGACTAGTATTTTCCAGAAGCTTTAGAACTGAGATCTTGTTACACTTGTCCACTTTGAGTTCATTCCTGTTGATAACACAGAGTACTGCAAAGTAAGTGTGCATTATTTTCTCAATATAGACTGGATAACAATTCTTATTACTCTGCTAAATGATGATTATCCTAAATAATGTTACACAAACACTCCCACAAGTATTTAAGGATACATTTATAAAAGTGTTTCTAATTATGAATATTTAAGAACTCATACATCCATCAGTGGGAGGAAGGTTACAAAATATGGCATCTCCATACACTGGCATTAAAAGGAATAAAGTTGATTAGTACATATTAATGAGAAATGTCTGTATTTTCTAAGTAATAAAGCAAACTACAGACCAGTACGTGTGATCCTATCTTATTGCTAAACACACACGTGCATGCGTGTGCACAGGTGTATGTGGGCTTGCAAACTCTGAAAGGATATATGCAAAACTTTTAACACTGGTTACACCGAGGCTGGAGAAAGACAATGAGAAAGGAGACTGATGTTTTACATTTTTGTAATGTTTGAGTTTTTTATTTAATCAACATAGCCTACTCTCATAATTTAAAAGTATCTATACATATTTGGTAAAATAAAAAATACATACATATGTAAATATACAGATTTTTCTGTGTATCTTTTAGAGAGGTTAGAAGTATTTTAACATCATCATGTGCTTATACCTTCTTATAAATCTAAGGACCATCAATGTGACCTCTATGACCAACTTAACTGGATGACCTTTTCACTGAAGAGGCAACAGCACTGATTTACTACTTCATATAAATGCATTTAGAGTCTCTCAGTAGCAGGTGTATATTAACTTTTGTGCTGTTTCCATTGCAAACATGCTGTTCACAAAACCACTCTATCTTCAAATGTTCAGAAAGAAAATCCCATGCTGTTGACTTTGTAGCTTCATTCTGAAACAAACTTCCTGCTGTATTAAACAAGCATAAACATTGGTTATAAAAAGTGTAAAACCATTCTAAGAAGAAGTGTTGTAGGTAAAAAAAGTGCCTGAAATGTTTCAAGTTGTCTGGTATGTTACTATTGCAGTAAATAAAAAGTCATGATGAAGAACTGTATTTTGGTGACCCTGGTGTTGAGTAATAATAAAAAATAATAGGTGTTGAGAGTTTGAAGTGGTCCAGTATATAATGCTATTCTTTCCTACCTGAATTCTGCCCATCTGAGAAATAAGGAAGGTCAAGATGTCAAGTTTGCTACTAATATAGCAGAGACTGGAGAATGTGGCTTATATCTGCATGCAAAGGATTTACTAATACTGAACCCCAGAATTAGACTAATGTAACTCACACCATTAGAGACAGAATTGGATGCCACAAGCTTTCTTTCATGGAGTCCTATCACTGTAAAACTTAAGGGATAGAGGAGCAGAGTGGAACATACACTCTGAGGCAGGCCGTACTCCAGAGAGGTAAGGAAAAGAAAGCTGGGCTTCGGTTTATCCTTCCAAACTCACCAATCAGACTGAATCACTCCTCTCCACCTTAGAATAAGAAAGAAGGAGTTCTAGGGGGGACAACAAGGAGGGTTAAACCAGTAAAGCTTTTTCTTCATGGAAGAAAAAAACCAGGAGTGGAAAGAAGAATTCCATGGGGCTATCTCAGGGGTTAATATATACCATGTCTTTGCAAATAACATTGAAAATAGATGAGGAACTTTTATCTTCTTTGCAGTAAAAATAAAATATGTAGACTCAATCACTGGAACAAATATTTATTAAACACTAAGTGCCCTGGACTATGTTAGATTCAGACACTGATAGAAAAATGAAGAAGTAGTAGAGGGAGTTCCCAGTTAAGTGGGAGAGATTGATACACATAAATATCATAGAATATGATCAATGATATAACAGAATTATAAACATATTCTCTATGAACACAGAGAAAGGAACAGTAGAGGAACGCTTTCATAATTTATTACGTTCATTTATTCCTTCATTTATTTATTCAATACCTACTATATGCCAACCTCTGTACCAAGGTATTAGACCATGAGTATACAATGGTAAACAAAGTAGACAAGATCTTTCCCCTTACTGAGCACATGATGAGATAGACATAAATAAAATAAAGCACATAAATATGTAATTACAAAATGGAATCTGTGCTATCAAGGAAAAAATACAGTGTGTTATTAGGAAAAACAACAGGTTGTAAAATTTAGATCACAGGGATCCTTCTCTGAGGAAATATTTCAACTGAGATCTAAAGGATAGGGCATGTCCCACCAGGTAGGAGACAAGCAGGCAAGGGGCAAACAGATAACTTGAGGAGAAAGAAAGGCATAGATAAAGGTCTTAGGTGGAAGAAAGCTCGGAGTGCTTGAGGGAGCAGAGTGAGAAGGGGACCATGGTTGAAAATAACATCAGGGAGGTGGTCATATACCATATTGTGACGAGTCATGGATTTTAGGATGGTTTTAATAAGGGGGCTGACACTATTCAATTTATAATGCAATGAAGGTTGCAAGAGTGGATGACGGGAAAGCAGAGAGAGATTGTTACTGTGATCCAGGTGAGAGAGAGTAGTGGCTAGATCTAGGATGGTAGCCATGGAGAGAGAAGTGGAAGGATTCAAGAAATATTTTGGAGGTAAAAGCAACAAAACTTGGTGATGGACGGGGATAGGGTGAGAATGTTGAGATTTCTGAGCACATCAAACATGCCTGCTACATTTTGGGTTTACTCAGGAAAAATGACATGTGAGCTAGGCCTTGAAGACTAAATCAGATTTGTAACTAATAGAGAAAAAAGAGAAAGATACAGAGGTGTGAAGTCCTGTGGCATATTTGGAATTCCACAAATAGTATTCTGATGTGCTAGTAGAATAGAGTATGTGATAGACGTGCAGGGAGAGAGCACAGCTTATGTTTTTGTTTGTTTAATCAGGGCAGCATCACTTCAGGTCTATTTCTATGTTTATATTAAATTCTTGGGAATTCAGAACTGGAGCTTAGGTAGGAGGGATTAGTGACAAAGATTTGGAAATTATCTATGGATGATAACTCAAACTTTAGACCAGATGAGGTAGCCCATGGAGAGCACAAAGTAAGAAAACAATCAGTGACTAAACTTTAGGGAGCCTCTGCACTTAAGGACAGGCAGGAGAAAAACATGAGAAAGAAGCCTGAAAGGCATGAAATTCACATGGATAGTATGAAATAAAAATGAAATCTTAAGTAATTATACAATTATAATTATGTCTAATAATTACAGAGCATTTACTGTGTACCAAGCACTGTTGTAAGGGCTTTGTATATATTAAGACATTTAATTTTTGCTAGAGTCTTGTGAGGTAGGGCCATTATTAACCTCACTTTATAGATGTAGAGAATGAGGCATAGACCAGTTAAATTGCTTGTCCAAGGTCACTAACCTAGTAAATAGCAGAGCTGGGATTCAAAGGTGTTTGTAATCTTAACCTCTATGCTTACTGCCTCTCGAGACCCTGAGATTTAACATTTCTGTCCTCCCTGGACTATGCGAAAAAACTAGCTTGGTCTGTTATACAACCCTCAGGGACGTTTCTTAGAAATTAACACAACCTCTGGTTTAGGTATTAATCATAGCAATATTCTATAAGTTAGCTGCTTTAACATGTGTTAATTAATGAGCCCACACTCTTCACATTAGAATCTTTTAAATAAACAAACATCTTGTAATTTATAAATAGGGGAAGATTACCTAAAGCAGAGACCATTAAACTGTTGTGAATATAAAGTACTGGTTCTCAACCAGTACTTTATATTCACAACAGTTTAATGGTCTCTGCTTTATGTAACATAGATAGCTAGTGGGAAGCAGCCGCATAGCACAGGGAAATCAGCTCCGTGCTCTGTGACCGCCTAGAGGGCTGGGATAGGGAGGGTGGGAGGGAGACGCAAGAGGGAGGAGATATGGGGATATATGTATATGTACAGCTTATTCACTTTGTTATAAAGCAGAAACTAACACACCATTGTAAAGCAATTATACTCTAATAAAGGTGTTAAAAAAATAAATAAATAAAGTACTAGTTCTCTCCATTAATGGATGGCATTAAGTTAGAGTCCAACAACCAACCTGGACATGGCAGATTAACTTTATAAAAACATAATCATTACAAAAGAATTTCAATAATATAGACAGAATAAAATATGCATCAAAATTTTCTAATTACAAAAAGTAGAAACAATAAGTTCATAGAGATGAAGTATTAATTTTTTGTAATTAATTTTTTGTAATTAATTTTTTGTAACTTTTTGTAACCAGTAATTGCTTTCTTACTGGTTAAAGTTTAATAAAAGTAGAAGTACAATTATAATAACTTTAAAATAAAACTGGTTCTGAACTGGGGACAATTTTGCCCACCCGTCTCTGCCCAGGGGACATTCAGCAATATCTGGAGTCATTTTTGGTTTGTCACAACTGGGGGTGGGTGGTGCTACTGGCATCTAGTTGGTAGAGGCCAAGAATGCTAATAAATATCTTACACTGCATAGGACAGCTCTCCCACAGCAAAGAATATCCTGACCCCAAATCTCAACAGTGCCAAGGCTGAGAAACCCTGCTATAAAAATAGCATCTATACCAAGAGTAGTTAAACCTGAAAATTTAAGATAAAGGCAATTACTATAGAATTCAGTATACATTTGAACACACAGACGAAAAAGATTATTCTATTCCAAAATTTAGGGATAAAACCAACTTAATTTTGGCCTTAATGATGTTCAGTAAATATATCATTTCTTGCCATCATTAGCTCCTTGTTATTGCACTAATTATAAGACTGGTGGCCCTCTTTTCTAAAATCTTTACACTTAGTATTTTGACTCTGCTGTTCACACTTGAAATAACTTTTATGGAACATACCAGAAGGGAAACCAAGCTACACATATTAAAGAATTTAAAGTGGGAATTGATAAATATTGGCATTTCATTCAATAACTGCTAAAATGCAAAGAACGGACTAGGTATATTGATTGATGTTTCTTTCTATCCAAATTTCCTTTGTCACCATCTGTGAAGGAAAAGCTCTCTCTAACAGACTTTGTGTGTTTAATTTTAATCCAGGGCAAATTTTTATGACTGAGTGATAAACAAAACTGGAGTTCATATTGGAAGCCCCTTTACTACTAACTATAATGACACCAGTGGGCATTACCATTTTTAAAAGTGTAAAAAAATCAATGAGCAGACTGTCATTACAGAAACTCATTCTGCATCAAACATATCACCCAAGAGATTGATATTTCATGCTTATAAAACTTAACATAAAATTAAATTGCAGATATTTTCTCACAATCTACTAAAATTATGGCCTAAGGCAATACACTGCTAATATGAAGCATTTGTTCAGCTCTAGTGGACTTATTTCCTATATGATTTATGTGAAAGAAGTCTTCATTTGCCTCTACGTAGATTTGGTAATGAGGTTTCTGTTTCTTACATTAAATGTAGAAAGTATAGGAAGTTCTTTAAAATTAAGCCAGCAAATATAACACTGAATTATTAATAAATAACAGTGAAATTAATAAACTGGGGGTGGTGTTCTCCTTTGGTATATAATTATGTCATTTCAAACCTCAGCTATTCTTTCATTATCCAAATGCATTAAAAAAAAATCTCAATATTCCATACAGAAAATACATTTTCAATCTTTAGGCCCAAAACCAGAGTGACAGATTTCAAGTAAAATAGTAGACTGTGTTTTTTTCCCCTGAAATCTAGAAGGACAAAAAATAATTTCAATCATTTCACTCCAGAAAGTTAGGATAATAAAAAAGAGAGTCGTGGAAACAATACTATATCTTAATCTGTTAGGATATGAATAACTCTGAGACCATGAGGTATATGAAAAGATAAAATTGATTTCAACCTTATCAACCTGATGCATCGTGAAACTTATGTGTAGCACTTTCTAGCCAGTAAAGTGTTTGCTTATTAGTATGTTTCAGAATACACATAGAAGGAAATAATTTCTTAAACGAACTTAAAAAAGAAACAACTGTGCGTTTAGTTTTATGCTGAAATCTACTTGACAACTTGGAAAATTACCAGATTTTATACCGAAGTATAATAGGCAATTCTTACCTTAAGCATTCAGCATCATTTTGAGGCTTTTCACTGATTTTTATTTTTTCTGCCTCTAGGTACTTGGTAGTACAAACGGCTTCTTTTTTTTTATCTTCAAAACCTAAACAATTAAGAAAATTCTTACAATCTTTAAAAAATTAAACATAAAGGTTATCTTTATTCATTCATAAGAACAATACTCAATTTTAGTGCTTCATGTAAAATATATGTATTAGTGATTTTTATTTTTCTACTTTAATGTAGCAAATAAAGGCACACACAAAAAAAGATCTTAACAAAATTTGTGACATAAAAAATACCAGATCTAACACTGATCAGTTCAGTGCTTTACCTGTTCCTTTTTTACATCAATAGCAGCACTATATCCCAATAGGTGAATACATTTTGAAAGAATAATACTACCGTATAGTAGATATATAACAATATTCATCAGCAAAATAAACTAACTCATAAAGGTAATACCTTTAAGCTCTCTCTGCAAAGTAAATAATTCTTGTATCAATTCACTCTTTTGTTTTTGAAGTTCATTTAACTGGCCACTATCATGTTCCACTGACTTCATTTCTAGAAACAAATAGACAAAAACCAAAAAACATATTTTAACTATTTTAAGTTTTGCCTTATGTATGTCAGGAATGATTAACTTTTTCTTGTGTAGTAAAAATTTAAGCAGTATATGGTAAATTTTAAGTCCCAACAGCTTCCCTTGGCCACGTAGGAACTGTTTCTTAATAAACTGACCAGGATTATTTAAGCAACAACTGGATACAAAAGAACAAGTTAGTTGAGGGTTAGACTGCTGAAAGAGAATTCAAAATAGTGTCATATTACTAAGTAAAACAAGCTTCCCAATGAAATAAGAAAACTCTACTCTCTTTTTGGTTACCATGAACAATGCTGCTATGAACATTCATGTACAAGTTCTTATGCAGGCATATGGTTTCAATTATCTTGAAATACCAGGGAGTGGAATTGTGGGTCATAGGGTAACTCTAGGTGTAACATTTTGAGAAACTGTCAAACTGTTTTCCAAAGTAGTTGTATAATTGTACATTTCTACCAGCAATGTATGAGGTTTCCAATTTCTCCACAGCCTATCCAACTCTTATCTACTCCTTTATTATAGCCAGGCTAGTGGCATCTCATTGTGGTTTTGATTTGCATTTTCCTAATTATTTTGAACGTCTTTCATGTGGCCATTTGTATGCCTTTTTTGGATAAATGCCTTTTTAAATACTTTGTCCATTAAAAAAACTGGGTTTTCTTTTTATTGTTTAGTTGTAAGAGTTCTTTATATATTCTGGATGCTAGTCTCTTATTAGATACATGATTTGCCAATATTTTCTACAATTCTGTGGGTTGTCTTTTCACTTTTTTGATAGTGTCCTTTGAAACTCGAGTTTTAATTTTGATGAAGTCCAATTTATCTATTCTTTTGTTGCTTGTGAATACCTAGAAAACCATTTCCTAATCCTAAATTATGAAGATTTACAACTGTGTTTTATTCTAAGAGTTTTATATTTTTAGCTCTTACATATAGGTCTTTGATCTGTTTTGATTTAGTTTTTGTGTACAGTATGCGGTACATGTCCACATTCATTCTTTTGCATGGGGATATCCAGTTATCCTAGCACCTTTATTTAAAAAGACTATTCTTTTGCAAATGAATTGTCTTGGCATATGTGTAAAAATCAATAGACCATAAATGTATGGGTTTATTTTTGGATTCTCAATTATATTCCCTTGATCTATATGCCCATACTCATACCAGCACCTCACTGTCTTGATTACAGCAGCTTTGTTCTAAGTTTGAAATCAGGAAGTGTGAGTCTTCCAACTCTGTTCTTTTTCAAGTTTGTTTTGGCTATTATTGGTCCTTTGCATTTCTATAAATTTTAGGGTCAGATTGCAAAAAGCCAGCTAGAATATTTGATAGGGGTTATATTGAATCTGTAGATCACATTTGGGAGTATTGCCATCTTAACAATATTAGATCTTCCAATCCATCAACTTGGGATGACTTTCCATTTATTTAGGTCTTCTTTAATTTCCTTCAATGATGTTTTTTGTAGTCTTGAACTTTTGTTAAATGTATTCCTAAGTATTTTACTCTTTTTGATTGTAAATGGAATGTTCTTTAATTTAACTTACAAATTGTTCATTGCTAGTATATAGAAATATAATTGATTTGTATATATTGATCTAATATCCTGCAACCTTGCTGAACTTGTTTATTAGCTCAAATAGTTTTCCGGTGGATTCCTTAGGATTTCTATACACAAGATCATGTTATCTTCAAATAGAGATAGTTTTACTTCTTCCTTTCCAGTGTAGATGTCTTTTAATTCTTTTTCTTGCCTGATTGCCCAGGCTAAAATCTCTAGCAAAATGTTTGATAGAAGTAGTAGTAGTGGATATCTTTGTATTTTCCCAATCTTAGGTGAGGAATTTTCATTCTTTCATCATTAATAGCATTCGCCATGGGTTTTTCATAGATACCCTTTATCAGGTTGAGAATGGTCCCTTCTATGTCTACTGTATTGAATTTTTTTTTTAAACCATGAAAGGGTGTTGGATCTTGTCAAATGATTTTTCTGAATCTTTGATTATTTTTATATCTTTTATTTATCTCTTCATTATATTCATGGTCTTGAGTATATTTATAAGAATAATTTTAAGTCTTTCTCTGCTAATTGCATTATCTCTATGATTTCTAGAGGTGTTTCTATTGACCTAATTTCCTCCTTGCTATGAGTTACAACTGGCTTTTTCACATGTATAGTGATTTTTGATTGGATACTAGACATTGTGCTCACTATTTTCTTGAATGTTTGAATTTCGATCTCTTCCCTTAAAGCATGTTGGTGCTTGTTATTTAGCGGGCAGTTAGGTAACATGATTAAGTCCAAACCTTGCTTTTAAGATTTTTTTTAAAAGAGTGTGTCCAGAAGAGCCTTAAGTCTAAGGCTAATTTAATCTTGCTATTAAGGCAGGACTCTTCTGTTTAATGGGATCTTTCTATTCTGACAGGATGGAACATGAATGTCTCCTGTGTGAGCTCTTAGAATTGTTGACCTTATGACTCCTCAGCAGTTTTTCTTCACTCAGCCTAGTGGTTTTCCCGAATGTATGCACAGAGTAATATATAGCCAAAGGCTCAAAGCAACCTCTATGAAGATTTCTGGAGTTTTTTGTCTGTGTAGTTCTTTCCTCTCAAGTACATTGTCCTGAAAATTTCAGCTAACTCAGCCTCCCTGAACTCCAATCTTTGTTTCCTCAACTCAATCAGACCACTCTGCTTTGCTTAAGTTCCCCCTCTCAGTCCTGCTGTCAAAGAATTGCATCCAGGTAAAAAGCTAGGGTAATCATACCTCATGTGTTTCCCTTCTCGTAATCATAGTCTTGAACAGTCTCTTGTCCTCAATATGTAAAAATAGTTTTTAATATATTTTCTTCAGTTCTAGTTGTTTGTGTTGTGCTCCTTCCTGATTATAAGTGAAAGTTCTCCACATACTATTTAAATTATCCTTTTACTTGTCTATCTCCCATAGTAGACCATAAGCTCCTTAAAAACAGGAGCTTTCATTTATCTTTAAACTCCAATTCTTGTACAGTGCTTGTCATAACACATACAGAACACACAGCATGTGCTTAAGAGAGTGTGCTGAACTGAACTCAAATCATATAATTGAATTAAAAATTTTTATTATCCATGTTTTTAATTTAAAATGAACAGTTCTTTGAAAAAAATTAATAAACTCACATTTATGCTTCTGCTCCTTTAATAAATGAATATTTAAAATATAAACATAACTACATGCTAATAATTAAGAGAAGTATTCCAGGATACCATTACAATCTTTAAGAGATTTAAAAAGTGAAACAATATTTTATTCATTATTAACTGATTTATCAGACATTCTATGATAAAATGATAAAATATCTTTGTAAAACTTGGGCAAGAATGATAGAGAAATTTTGGACTTAAACATTCCTGAGGTAGAGAATGTATTATTTTTCTTAGTCCTAACTCTCTAGGCTAAATGGAAAAGGCATGGTTCCAAGACTGTTTCTTCCCTCCCAAAAAATAAGACAAGTGCATCAATTCCTTATGACACTTACACAACAGAAAGAATAAACACAATGTTTGTGGTAAAACTTTTTTCCCACTTTTCTACTGCCTCATTTTAATTTTGTTATTACTTTTATTTTTTAGCTTTATTGAGGTATAACTGATGTGGTGATAACTTTTTACTTCCTTCCACTGCTTAAAATCCAAGAAGTTCTAATCAAGCTAGGTTTTATGGCTATGAATATTAAACCAAATTAAGACAATGAAAATTCATTCCCATCTTTTGACATGTGAGTTTTCTTTCTCATATAACTGTACACACATTGCCTATCTTTAAAGAATACTAGCAAGCAAGGTGTGTAATATGCTTCCTCTTATCTAACATCCAAGAAAAACTGATTCACCAACTGGAAGAAATAAATAAGAGGGACATTTTGAGAAAAATGTTGTGACAATCATTATAGTCATTATTTTGAAGCCAAAAGTGATGGACCCTTTTATCTATGAATTATCAGATGTTCAAAATAAATAAACATTTATTAATTTCACAAATATATATTGAATACCAAATACCAATACTTCTAGGTGCTCAGGCCAAAAAAACTTGGAGTCAACTGTTAATGCCTCTCTTTCTCTCACACCCCACATCTAATCCATCATGAAATCCTACTTGTCCATCTTCAAAATTTATCCAGAATCCAAACACCTCTCACCATTTCAATTGCTTACAGTCTTAAACTAAGCCATCATTATCTCTGGTCTGGATTACTGCCACTTTTCCCTAGGTTTCTGTTTCTGCTTTTACCTCCATTAAGTGTGTTTTCAACTGAGGCCAAAGAAATCCTATTAGCATATGTGAGACCCTTCACTCCTGTGCTCAAAATTCTCCAATGACTTCTGATCTCACCTGGGTAAAAGCCAAAGTTTTTCAAATGGCCCACAGGTTTTAAATGATCTGAGTTCTTTAATTTTTATTGGAGTATAGCTGCTTTACAATGTTGTGTTAGTTTCTACTGTACAGCAAAATGAATCAGCTATACATATACATATATCCCCTCTTTTTTGGATTTCCTTCCCATTTAGGTCACCACAGTGCATTAAGCAGAGTTCCCTGTGCTATACAGTATGTTCTCATTAGTTGTCTATTTTATGCACAGTATCAATAGTGTTTATGTGTCAATCCCAATCTCCCAATTCCTCCCACTCCCCCTTTCCCCCTTGGTATTCATACATTTGTCTCTATTTCTGCTATGCAAATAAGATCATTTATACCATTTTTCTAGATTCCACATATATGCATTAACATATTTGTTTTTCACTTTCTGACTTACTTCACTCTGTATGACACTCTCTAGGTCCATCCACAACTCTACAAATGACCCAACTTCATTCCTTTTAATGGCTGAGTCATATTCCATTGTATATATGTACCACATCTTCTTTATCCATTCATCTGTCAATGGACACTTAGGTTGCTTCCATGTCCTGGCTATTGTAAATAGTGCTGCAATGAACATTGGGGTACATGTGTCTTTTTGAATTATGGTTTTCTCAGGGTATATGTCCAGTAGTGTGATTGCTGGGTCATATGGTAGTCCTATTTTTAGTTTTTTAAGGAACCCCCAAACTGTTTTCCACAGTGGCTGTATCTTGTCACCTCTCTGACCTCACAACCTCTCCTTCTACTATAAAGACATTAGGCTCTTGGGACTTTTCTGGTGGTGCAGTAGTTAAGAATCCACCTGCCAATGCAGGGGGCACAGGTTCGAGCCCTGGTCCGGGAAGATCCCACATGCCGTGGAGCAACTAAGCCCATGCACCACAACTCCTGAGCCTGCACTCTAGAGCCCACAAGCCACAACTACTGAAGCCCATGCACCTAGAGCCTGTGCTCTGCAACAAGAGAAGCCACCACAATGAGAAGCCCATGCACTGCAACGAAGAGTAGCCCCTGCTCACTGCAACTAGAGAAAGCCCGCATGCAGCAATGAAGACCCAATGTAGCCAAAAATAAATAAATAAAAAATAAATAAATTTAAAAAAACAACAACAACATTAGGCTCTTTGTTTTCCCTCGAAATCAGATTAGGCACAATCTCCCTTTGTAGGCTTTATATCAGCTATCCTTCTGTCTGAAATGCTCTTCCCCCAGATATTCATTTGGCTCATTCTCTTACTTCTTTCAGGCTTTATTCAAAACACACCTCATCAGTGAGGCCTTCCCAGGACATCTATGTAATATTGTAACACATACACATGCACGTCTGTGTGCACACACACACGCATACACATAAGGTATCCCTAGAAGGTGGAGAACCACTAGGTTGTGCAGGGCTGGCAAAACAAGTTGAGGAACTTGGTTTGCTATGTTTATCATGATACTGTAAAACATAATGTAACTACATTAAGAGGCTCATAGTAATAGTCCAGAACTAGTAATTCCTTCTAAAAATATATGGGTGTTAATATCTTGGCAACTTCAAGGGGTAAGAATAGCATCCACATCTGAAGTTAAAAACTAATAAATCAAGGAAGATATCAGGCAGTGGAAAGAAAACTCTAAGTAGCAGAAAATAATAAAATAGCTATGGAGAGATGAAGATGAAGATTATTCAAAACCCAATGTAACTGGCTGACTAACCAAAGTTATGGTCTAAAAGCTCAATGGGAAAGGTCAGAGGGGACAGCCAGCAGAAGAAGGAAGAGAGAAGAGGAAAATCAAGTATCAGGAAATAACAGATATGGTGGTACAAACTAGAAAAGGGAATGGAAGAGCAACCACTGACAGGACAGAAGACAAATGGAAACTAAAACTGCTCTGAGAAGAAAATGGCTCTAGTATGTGCTTAAAATTTGAGTAACTCCTTTCTCCACCAGCACCACCAGGGAGAAACAGTCACCATAAACAGTTTCACAGGTGAATTCTTTTGAACCTTGAAGGAGTTGATAATTCTAGTATTTACATTTTTTCCAGCTGGAGAAAGAAGAAAGCTTTTACATTCTTTCTGTTAAGTCAATACAACACACACAAAAAGATTAATCTCACTTATAAATACTGATGCAAAAATCTTAAAGAAAACATTAGAGACCACAGCTAAGTAAGGTTAATAATAGGATATTTATTAACAAAGTTCACTATGTTAATAGATTAAAGTGGGAAAAGCATATATGATCATCTCAAAAGGGGGAGGGTAGGGAGGGAAAGAAAAAAGAGGGGAGAGAGAGTGAAGGAGAAGAAAGAGAGAGAAGGAGAAGAAAGAAAGTTTCAATCTGGTGTCATGATTAATAGTAAAACTCTTTCTAAGCTGGAGACAAAATCCAGAAGCCATAATGGAAAAGATTGAAGAAGATGACTGCAAAAGTTTAACATTTCTATATGGCATTCAGACATATGCAGACACACAGAGAGACATATACATACATACTATAAGTACAGTCAAAGGTAAACAATAAACTAGGACACAAATTTATAACACATGACACAGAGCTAACTTCATTAATTTACAAAAAGCTCATATAAATCAGTAAGAATAAAAATACATAAAGATGAACAAAGAATATTAACAGATTGTTCACAGAAAAAGACAAATATAAATGGTCAATAAATTCAGATAAATTCAACACAGTGCAAAATCAAAGAGATGCTAATTAAACCAACAATGAAAATAACATCTTGACTTGTCAGATTGGCAAAGATTAAAGTCATTGATAATGCCCAGATTGGTAATGGTAGGAGATAATAATTTAGGAAAACAGGCACTTTCCTATGCAGTTGGTAGGAAAATTAATTCAGTGCTATAAGGAGTGTAATTTAGTATTAAGTCTCTTAATATTTCCCTTTGATTTAGCAATTTCATTAGTAGATTTTTACCACACAAATACATTCACAAAAGTACAGATAACATACTCAGATTATTAGAGGCCCTTGTTGTTGTTCATGTAGGTTGTTTCTTAATTTTTATTTTTATTTTATTTTGTTTTCTTCTTGAATCACCACCAGTCCCACCACCTGTGTACCGTTGCCCATCTTCACTGGGAATTCAGCTTCTTTCTGTAATTTTCAACTCTACCTCCCTACTGGCTCCAATCCATCAATATTTAAATATGTTCAAATATCCCCCATTTCAAAAAAGAAAAATGAAAAAAGGACAATCCCACTTTCCCACTAAAAACCCTCCCCTGACCTCACATCCTCCTGGGTTACTGGACTTTCTATCTTATCTGCAGAGAAACTTCTTCGAAGACTTATCTATGCTCATGGTCACCATTTCCTCTCCTCACTGCTCAACTCATTACAACCCGGCTTCTGCCCTTCTTCTCTAATTACCTCAATCTGTTGCTTTTCCTAAAGATCACCAGGGACATCCAACTGCTGCTTCTTAGTCCTTATGGTTGACAGTCTGGCAGCTTTGTCAAATATTCTCAAATACAACCTCAAATACTCTCTCCCCTAGGTGATCCCAACTTCACAGAGCAATGTATCCTTTCTTGAATGTGCCTAAATTTCTCGAAGCTCTTTCTCACACTCTGCTGGCTTTCTCCCTCTTCTTGAAAGTCGTGGTGTTACTCAGGGTTCTAGTATTTTCTTTCAATACACTCTCCCTGGGTGATTCCCCAAATTTAATAGCTCTAGCCCAAACCTCTCTCTGAGCTCTTAAGTTAAATATCTAACTATCTGACATCTAGACCCAAACCTCTCATTTGGCTAATCCCTAACACTTCAGGTCTCAGTCTTAAAGTCACTTGCTCAGGTAGTCCTTCCTTAACTACCTAGTCCAGGTTAGGTTCCCTTACATGTTCTCATATCAGTTTGTACTTCTCTTTTTGAAGCAGTCATCGATTTATAATTATCTCATTTATACTGTTGGAGATAGAGCATTAAACAAAACGAAGTCCCTGCCATTATGGAGATTAAATTTCATATGGAAACCCTAGAGACGTTTTGAAAGTATAAAGAATGAACAGTATCAAGCACCATGAAAGCAAATCTGTTAAAATAAATTCATATTTCTGGAAGAAAGAACACAAAATAGGGGGCTCCTACATTATTTGTGGCATCAAGGACCTTTTTTCTCTATCATTTTTATAGAGGAGTAATTTACATAAAGTACATACATTTATAGCACACAATTTCATGAGTTTTTACCATCATATATACTGTGAAACCACCACCATAATCAAGAAATAATAGATTTCCATTAATCCCCCCCAATTCCTGTGCCCCTTTGCAGTTCATACATCCCAACCTAGGCAACCACTGATCTGCTTGTTGTCACTTTCTGATTGCTGTCACATAGTTTGCGTTGTATATAGTACGTATTTTTCTGTGTCTAGCTTATTTCACTCACCATATCATTCTGAGATGTATCCATGGTGTGTGTCAGCAGATTTGTTATTTTTATTGTTGAGTATTCCATTGCATGGATATACCAGTTTTGTTTATCCATTCTCCTCTTAATCTTAATTAACCTCTTAACATTTAAGTTATGTTCAGTTTTATGAATAAAGTTGCTAAAACTTGGTGTGAACATATGCTTCATTTCTCTGGAGTATGTTTAACTTTTTAAGAAACTGTAAAACAATTTTCCAAAGTGGTTGTATGATTTATTTTACATTCTCATCACTACCATATGTATTTCAAGTGCTCCATATTCTTGTCGACATTTGCTATGATAAAGCTTTTTAATTTTAATTAAGTGAATATACAGTGATATCACATCATGGTTTTAATTTGCATTTTCCTTATGACTAAAGATATTGAGTGTCTTTTCACATGTTCATTGGTCATTAGTATATACTCTTTTGCAAAGTTCAAATCTTTTCCCCCTTTTACCATCAGTTTTGTTGCCTTCTTATTAAGTTGTAAGAGTTCATTATATTCTGGATAATAGTACATTGCCAGATATGTATACTGCAAATATTTTCTCCAAGTCTGTGCTTTGATTTTTCATTTTTAAGTAGTATTTTTATATTTATTTTAAGTCCAATGTATTTTTTTCTTTTACGGTTTATGTTTCTGGGTCCTATTTTAGGCATCATTGCCTATTCCAAGATGGTGAAGGTTTCCTACTACGTTTTCTCTTAGGAGTTTCATAAATTTAGCTTTTATGTTTAGGTGTATGCCCATTCTGAGTTGATTCTTAATATGGTGTGAAGTAAAAGTTAAGAATCATTGTTTTGTAATTGATGAATGAATTTCCTTTACCCACTGAATTGCCTTGCTACCAGCGGTGAAAATCAGTTGACCATATATGCATACGTCTATTTCTGGACTCTTTTCCATTCCAGTGATCTGTGTACCTATTCTTAAGCCAATGACACATTATCTTGATTATTGTAGCTTTTTAGCAATTTTGAAACCAGGGAGTATAAATCTCTAAATTTTGTTCTATTTTTTAAAAATTGTGGCTATTTTAAGTCATTTGTATTTCCATATAAATATTAGAATCTGCTTGTCGAGATTTAATAAAACTTAACGGGACTTTTACTGAGATTCTGTTGAACCTAAGATCCATTTGAAGAGAACTGACATATTAAAAAAATTGAATTTTCCAATCCCTGAACATGGTATATCTATTTATTTAGTTCTTCCTTAATGTCTCTCAGTAATGCTCAGTTTACAATGTAGAAGTCCTGCATGTCTTCTGTTAAATTTGTTCCTATGTTATTTTTTGATCCTGTTTAAATGGCATTTTTATTCCATTTTCCAATTGTTTGCTGTTAGCACATAAAAATTCAACTGATTTTTATACATCAATCTTGCATTACTTTATTCACTTATTAATTTTAGTAATTGTTTTGTAAATTCCTTACTATTTTCTACATAAACAATCATGTAATCTACTAATAGAGGCAATTTTATTTTTATTCTTTCTGATCTGTATGCCTTTTTTCCCCTTGTCTTATTGCAATAGCTAAAATGGCTAGGACATCCAGAGACATATTGAATAAAAGTGGTATCAATGGGCACCCTTACCTTATTCTCAATCTTTGTGGGAAAGTATTTAATATGTCACCATTATATATGATGTTAGTATTCAATATTTCACCATTAAGTATAATGTTAGCTGTAGGCTTTTCATACAGGATACTTATCAGATCAAGAAAGTTCCCTTCTATTCCTGGTTTTCTGAATGTTATACAGAACTGTACAGATCCACTTACCAGGCCCCCTTTCCATTTCTTTATGTTATAGTTGTCATGTATGCATATGACATACATATATACAAATTGCCTCTACATTCATTATGAACTCCACAATATATTTTTTGCTTTAAGAAATCATATGTATTTTTAAAAATTAAGAGAAAACATAGGTACTTATATTTTATTTGCCATTTCTGTATATTTTAATTAAGATATGAGTTTGTCTCTGGTGTCATTTTTACTTCTATTTGGAGAGCTTCCTTTAGCATTTCTTGTTGTTCAGTCATGGTGGCAAAGAATTCTCTTAATTTTCCTTTACTTGAAAATGTCTTTATTTTACCTTTGTTTTTGAAGGATTTTTCACTGGATATAGAGATTTACTTTTCTTTCAACACTTTCATTATTCCACTATCTTCTTGACTTCATGGTTTCTAGTGACAAGTACACGGTCATTTGATTAATTGCTCCCTGTTTTCAAGATTTTTTTATCTTTGGCTTTTCAACAATGTCACTATTATTATGTCCCTAGGCATGAATTTCTTTGAATTTATCTTGTTTGGATTTGCTGAGCTTCTTGAATCTATGCATTAATATTTTTCAGCAAATTTAAGACATTTTCTGCCATGATTTCTTCAAATATATTTTCTGCCCCATTCTCTCTCCTCTCTCCTTCAGAAACTCTAATTATTTGCATGTTAGACCTTTTGAAATTGTCCCACAGGTCCCTGAGTTTCTATTTCTTTGTTTTGCTTTGTTTTGTTTCAATTTTTTCTCTCTTCTTCAGATTGGGTAACTTCTATTAATCCAGTTTTATGTTCATTGGCTCCTCTGTCAGCTCCATTCTGCTATTAAGTGACATTTTTATTTCAGATATTTTTCAGTTCTAAAATGTTCATTTGATTCTTTTTTACATTTTATATTTTTCTGCTGAGATTACCTAGCTTTTCATCTATTACAAGTGCATTTTTCTTAACTCATTGAGCATAGTTAATAAAGCTGCTATAAAGTTTTTAACTCCAATATCTAGATCACTGTGGTTTTGGCATCTCATTATTTTCTTTTGACATTAGGTCATGTTTCACTGATTCTTCACAGGTCAAGGAATTTTGGATTGCATCCTGAACAGTGTGAATATCATGTTGTGGAGATTTTGACTTTTTTTTTAAATAACAGCCATCCTAAATGGGTGTTAAGCAATATCTCATTGTGGTTTTGATTTCCATTTCCCTAATGACTATTTAGGTTGAACATCTTTTCATGAGCTTACTGGCCATTTCTTTGGAAAAATGGTCTATTCAAATCCTTTGCCCATTTTTTAATTGGTTTTTTTTTGGTTTGGTTTTGTTTTTTTGGTGTTGAGTTATGGTTTTTTTTTTTAATATTCTGGGTATTAATCCCTTATCAAAGATATGATTTGAAAATATTTTATCCCATTCTGTGGGTTGTGTTTTTACTCTCTTGATAGTGTCCTTTGATGTACAAAAGATTTTAATTTTGACCAAGTACAGTTTATCTATTTTTTCTTTTATTGCCTGTGTTTTCAGTATCCAAGAAATCATCACCAAATGCAATGTCATGAGGTGTTTCCCATATGTTTTCTTCTAAGAGCTTCATTATTTTATTTTTTAAGTTTACGACTTTGATCCATTTTTAGTTAATTTTCATACATAGTGTAAGGTAAGGGCCCAACTTCATTCTTTTGCATGTGGTATCCAGTTTTCCCAGCAGCATTTGTTGAAAAGACGGTCTTTTCCCATTGAATGGTCTTGGCACACTTATCAAAAATCATTTGACACAAGGGTTTATATTTGAGCTCTCTATTCTATTCCATTGTTCTATATGTCTGTCTTTATTCCAGTATCACACTGTTTTGATTACCATAGCATTTTACTAAATTTTGAAATCAGGAATTTTGAGTCCTCCAACTTTGTTCTTGTTTTGGCCATTTGGGATCCTTTGGGATTCCATACAAATTTTAGGATGGGTTTTTCTATTCATGAAAAAAATGCTGTTGAGATTTTGATAGAGATTTCATTGAATCTGTAGATTATTTTGGATAATAATACCATAGTAGCAATATTAAGTTTTCCAATCCATGAACATGGGATATCTTTCCATTTATTTAGGTCTTCTCTAACTTCTTTGAGTAATGTTTTATAGTTCTCAGTGTACAAGTCTTTAATCTCCTTGGTTATTTTTTTTCCTAAGTACTTTATTCCTTTTGATGCTATTATAAGTGGAATCTTGAAAGATTGCTCTTTGCTAGTACATAGAAATGCAACTAATTTGCAACTTTGCTATATTTATTAGCTTAAGCTGTTTGTTTTGCTAGTTTGTTTGGTTTTTTTTTTTTTGTGGAATTGTTAGGTGTTCTACCTATAAGATTATGCCATCTGGGAACAGAGATAATTTTACTTCTTCCTTTCCCATTTGCATGTCTTTTGTTTCTTTTTCCTGCCTAACTGATCTGGTCAGAATTTCCAATACTATCGCGAATAGAAGTGGTCATATCCATGACTTTTTAAAGAAAGGTAGTTTTAGAGTATCTCCTAAGGTTAATACCTATTTAAACTTGTGTTCTACACCTGTGATCATTAAATAGCAGTAAACATGAATATTATCTAAGGGACTTAAAAAGTTATGTTCCATATCCTGATTCAATAAATCTGAGATGAGACTCAAGCATTTAATATATTTTTTTAAAACTTCTCAGATGTGTGCCTATGGTTAAGAACCTCTGTCCTACACTCTCTACCCGAAGTAATTTATCTCTGAGAACCTCATTTCCTTCATCTATAAAATTAAACTAATTAAAAAGTATAATCCCTATATTAGTAAGGGTTTAATTATGTTCCCGGTAGCATTCTATGTACTTAAATATTATTTCATTGAATCCTCACAACAACCTTGTTAAGGTCATTATTATTATCCTCCATCTTTACAGATGAGGAAACTGAGGCAAAGAAAACTTAAGCATCTTGCCCCAAATCACATATTACTCTCTGCTGGTTCTCCCCTTGCCCTCTTAGACATCTCTGTCTCATTCTTCTTCTCTTCCTTTCCTTAAATGTTATGCTTTCCCAGTTTCTGTCTTTGGTCTTCGGTCCTCCTCTATGTTCCCTCTACAGGTTCCCTTTGAATTATGTCACCAACTCCTCTGTATTCCCAAACCCAATACTCCAGCTCTGATCTCTCTTATCAGCTTCACGACCAAATTTCCACCTGCTACCTGGGCATTTCCACCTGTTTATCCCACAGACATCTCCAACTAAAACTACCTGAAATAAAACTTAATCTTTTTGTCCAGAAAAGGCTATAGTTCACCTCCACCTCTGCTCTTCCTCCTGGTACCATATTCTACCCAATCTCTTAAGTTTGAAAACTGTGATTCATGCTTGACTTTCTATATATCTGTTTACATTAATCAGTGATACAGTCCTATCATTCTTCCTAAACATCTCTTTAATTCATCGTCTCCTCTCTTTGGTAACTTCTTTAGTTCAGGATCTTATCACAAACTGCAATAACCTGCATACTACTGTTTCTGAAATGAAATTCTCCCCACCTCGCTGTGTAACCGTGTTTCCTAGTTTAAACTGGATTGATGGTAAAATGAGGATCACAGCAACAGTATTACCCTTATTATTGCTTCTATCACATTTTACTATAAACACTTGCTTATGGATTTGATCCCTTCACTTTTTAGTTTTACATCTCCAGGACCTAAAAGAGTAGTTAACACATAACAGATAGTGAACACATTTGATTACTAAATAAATGACCAATGCTCATGTCACATCTACTTCTAAAGAATTTGAGACTGCTCACAATAAAAGATACATACCATTAAGATAAAAGTAAAAGAATAGCTATGCAATAACCCAATTTACTTATGAAAAAGTTAAATTTCTGGAAAAACCATTAATTCAAAATAAGTTATTTTCAATAATATCAGATAAATGAGGTGGTACTATGTATTCATACCCATTTTCAGAATGTTTGCCTCGTTTTCTAAGTCAGATATTTGAATCTTGACATTTTCTTTCACCAAAAGCTCTCGTTTCTTTGTTATATCATACTCATTATTGAAGTCTGTAATTTCCTTAATAAATTTTTCTTCCTCCTCTGTCACTTTTCTCTTTGTAGCCTCCTGAAAAATGGAAACAAAGGAACAAATATAGGTGTTAATTGCAACAATATTTTTCCTTAGTGATTTAAAATGCAATCATTTGGAAATATTAACAACAAAATAGAAAATTATACTTCCTGGGATTAAAATGCTGTACTCCTCCAGCAATATTAATTAAAAAACTGAAGTTATTACATAGTAACAACCAACTATATTCATGTGAAAGATTTACCCTTAATGTTTTAGGACAATTATTGAGGTAGAAATTCTACCACCCATCATTATGTATGCATTTGTTTGTGTATTAAACTTACAGCCATATATGCCGTTTTTTCATTGCAAAATGGGTGGTAAAATAATTAAATAACCAAAGTTGAAAATGAAAGTCTACACGCAAAGGAATTACTGTCTTACAGGATAAAAAAGAAAAACAAAAAAGGAAATCCAAGAAAACCTTTTAAAATTTAGACAATGAAGGTAAAATTACATATTCATTTCAAATTCAGTTCTAAATAATAGCTACATTTCATGAAATGTCAACATGGAGTAGAAATAAGAATTTACAAAAACTTTAAACAATGCTAGTACCTAAATTTTTGACAATGGTAGAACCTAAACATTACTGCATTTTCCTAGTTTTTTTCTAAGAAATGTAACTAATTATGAGCTACATTTGGAAACTGGCCATGTCATTCATAACCATTTGGTGGTTGATTCTGACTTTAGAGATATATTTTTAATATTTTAAAATGCATTTTTTCAAAATGGCAGTTAGTTACAAATCATATTCCTAAACTGTCCTTATCATTTAAAACTACTGAGTCTGTTGGCTCTGACTTATTATAAAAAGATAAACAAAATCTATCTTTTCACCCACATCCATTAGTATGCCTAAAGTGTGAACCTCTCTGCCTTTCAAAAGCATTAAAACCAAGGTCTTGAAGCCTGAGCAATTCAAATCAATTTCACTATTTCTTTTATGCTTATTACAATTGCAAATAATTTCTATACTGCATGCTGCCAATAAAATTCTTTCAAACTATATTACTCTACCAACTGGTTTAAAATAGCACTTAATAATGTTCCATATCTGAACATGACTATCTGCCAATATGCATACGGATAATTTTTTCTAAAAGTACACCTAAGTATATTTTAATACTTTTTGATACAGTTAGTGAAATAAATTTTTCCAAGTGGCTGGAGACTTACAAACGTTTGGAGAAGCATATTCCTTTGGCTTGTAATTTCACTGCACTGTCTTTCTAAGGCATTTTCATGAGTTTTCAAAAGCTGTAAGAGGAAGGCTTTTTCAGAAAGCTGCTGAATCTTTAAAGTAAAAAAAAACAGAAATCAGAATGAAACAATTAGACATTTTAGGGTACCTTAGTTAATAGAACAGATCTGTACAGTATAAAATTTTTATATTAATCTTTAAAATGAAAAATAAAATTCACATTAGACATCTTACTTTATATGCTCTATCTTAAATTATTTTACAAATACTTTATAATTATAATTTTTATAATCTCTTCCCCTAATAAGACTATAGGTGCCTCAAGGGCAGAGAATGTGTTTACTTTTTTCCTTTCTAATACCTAGCACAATTTGTACCTTAGGTACTAAAGCTTTTTGATGACACACATTGAAATCTGCTTTAAGACAGCTTGTTTTAAAGAACAAATTTCTATTCTCATCACTTACATGAAAGATATGGATGAATAAATCATGACTAATCAAATTATGAGATAAAATCTAAAAACCACAGGCAAAAACCTAGTCCCATGACTATAGTTATACCAAATAAAACACAAATCTGCTAAAGTCTTCAAATGGGTTTTGAGAACTCATTTTTTATTTTAGTACCTCATTTGGTTCTAACTAGCAAAAGATAAAATAAACATTAATATTAGATATGTAACTGTTATTTCATTTGGGCTGTAAAGAATAGCATCTCTTGAGACCATGAACATTGAAATGAAAGTCAGGAAGCTTTAATATATAAAAGCTAAAAATGATGCCAAACTGGAAATAATCTTTCCACTACATTCACTACTGGCCCTCATAAGAAAGCATCACTTCAAATCTGGGGCTGTTCCCATCTCCACAGAGAAAAGGAAAAGGAAATAAATTCAACTTAAATTGCAGAAAGCATGATTTATGTTAGCTGTAAGAACTTCCTCAAGGTGAGAGACAGGTTGTGAAATCTCTGTCCCAGAAGATATTGAATAATAAAGAGCTTAGGAATAGTTTAGTCCAGAGGCAAAGGGTTGGCCTAAAAGACATTTTGAAATGATATGGCTAAAAAGCCCTAGAAATACTGGCATTAAAAAGAAAGCAGCTGAAATAAAACAGAAAATATGATCTTAAATTTATATAATATCATAGCCCATCTGCCCATACCTTCAGCACTTGGTGCTGATTTCATCAACTTTATCTTAAGAAAGACATCAATAGAGAAAGATTAGAAAGGTGCAATTTACACGACCAAAGGAATTCAGAAAATACTTTCAAAATTGGGGGAAGGGAGAATGGGCAGTTAGTATTTTACTGTCTGAGAAGACAGAAATTAGAAAACATATGGTCTGATCTATAAAATTATATAGAAACTGGTAACAATGGTGAACAAGAGTATGATCATGAATTTTAGCACATTTATTTTGAATAAGAAAATACTTCTGAGCTATTTAGTATATATTATATAAATGAGAATAAAATGAGTTCCAGAGAAGTAATACCTTAACAAAGGTTATATAATTAATTAGGGGCAAACCCAGGACTAAAATTCAGGTCTTCTGACTTTATTGCCTCTAAATCATGATACTAATATGTAAATATGAGAACTATTTCAAAGTAGCAAAAAGATACTTTTGGTACTAAAAAGGGACTTCAGTCTCTGACAACAGCATAAATTGAAAGTATATAAGTTTAAGAGACAGAAAAATTACCAAATACTAGGTCCATCAGAATTTATTGAGAAAAGGTTGCTTGCAGTATATTCCTAACTCTCAGAGTTGCAATTATGAACAATAACCATGAATGTTTACAAAACTGCTTTGAGACCAAATATCAGGCTGGATAAATTTTGGTTTAATCCAATTAGGTATTTCATGTAACACGCCTTTCAGAATCAAAATTCCTAAATTCTGATTCTGTTTCTACCACTGATCTGTAGTCAAACCTGCACTGAAAACAAAAAATGGAGAAAATATTATTTATCAAACTAAGGAATTTTAAAATAAGACAAGCAAATTTATCACTCGAATTCACAAAAGCCTTATGTTAAGGACTCAGAAATTAAGGTGCTCTGTTTCCAGCTATCACTAAGACCTAAAATTATCACTGAGCTCATGTCTTCTTTCTTAAAAGGGAAAATAACAATTATTAAGGAGAGATATTAGACATATTGGCATTTAATTGGAATGTTTTACCATAACCTGAAAAGATGAAACCTATATACCCCAAATGAAAATCAGACAGCTGTTCAAAAGATCTATAAGAAGGGTAGAGCTATAATTTTCCTCTTCCTTAAAATTCTATGTAAATTATCCATTTTGAGGTCTTTTCTATTTTTTTGTTTTCATTCTTATTATTGGTGTACTCTTCATTCTTACTTTCTGTTTTACACTCTGTCTTTATCTTTTACTCACACATTTTCCTCTTTTAATCAAGATCTAAAAAGCCCCAGAGAATCAATAACTACAGAAAGATTACAGTAACATTAATTTTTAAATTTACTTAGGATCTGTGATGAAAACATTTAATGCATAATGGAATTGGCAAGTAGGGAAAAGAGAGTAAAAGAGAAAGAAGCAGGACTTTGGAAAAGCTCAAGTTAGGAAGGTCAAGAAAGAATAGATTGCCTACGCTGACTCACAAGTTGAGGAAGGCAGTTAAGTTATGGTTGCAGAAACTACATGGGGTCTAATATTATTAGACCTTCTATTTTAATGGAACTAATGGGACAAACGCCTTAGGATTTATCCAGTTCCACTCTACCAAGTATAAGTTATTAACTCTCACTACTAAAAAAAGCTTTTCAAGACCACCTATTTGCAGAATGTGTTTCTCATTGTTCCTTTTGTTCTTCCTGTTATCACAACCCATTTCTTAAATTATTTTTCGCATTCTTGCTTTTGAAAACCAGACCTACTGATGTATAAATATTCCAAATATAACCCTGAAGATGTTGATAGGATCACAAGATGAGGTCATTTCACAGAATAAATTATCATCAGAAATCTCTCTCACCTTTCTTTTGTCACAAAAGTGATGGGTAGGAATCAGAATTGGGAAGATACTAGAAGAGATGTAAAATTGTAATTTAAAAAGATATTTTTGAACTTATCTGAGTCAGGTTTGAATTGAGGCACTATCTTATATCCATGGTAGCCTGGACATCCATGATAAATAAAAACTTAAGAAACTACTGGCTGTATCTGCTCAATTACCCAGGGATCTCAAGGGGCTACAAATGATAAAAAGAAAAGGGTGGAAGGTTCAAATTTCTCTTTCTAATCTCTTTCCTTCCTCTGACTACAAATGAAATGAAAATATTTGCGCGCAGCCTTAAAGTTATATGCTAGAATCAAACAGCCAAGCTTTGTCAGAAAATATTGCTGTTTTGGAAAATTTTAATTTATAACAGTGCCAACACTCTGGTTAATTTTACTTCTCTCAGAAATAAACACTTTTTTTTCCCTTTCCCTGTCTTATTTTTCCTGGGATATTTGATTTTTCAAAAGAGCTTGTAGTTTCCCCAGTCAGTTGACTTATCTGGTCAACTAGGTCAGTTTTCAGCATAGCCATGATTTGTGACTCTTCACCACTCTTGCTGCTTGGGCACTCTTAGGTATTTTTCTACCAGAATAACTTGAAAATTGAGAATGACTGAGGATTTGAAATTAATGTTTGGGTCCAAGTAAGCAAAGTACAAAGTACAATCTACACTTTGTTGTGGTTGCTGTTGCTTAAAATAATTTCAGGCTTTAGGAACTGGTATTTTGCTGACTAAATGCTCTGCCCAAGAGTAAAACAGGCAACACTATATAAGAAAACATCATGAAAGTTAGGTAGAAGATTTCACATTCGTAATCACAGCAACTGGGGAAATAATGCGTTTGTCATGACTATGATAAAAGACGTTTCAACACTAGAGTACATCAATGAATACTGTATCAATTGCAGATATTAACTTTTTTAAAAAATAGATCTATTTTTTATAAATATATTTCTTAACCACAGATGCAATGCTTAAAGAAGAACTCACTATGACACAGTAATCCTAATATAGTAAGCAAGGAAGGTTCAATATTAGTAAATATTAGTCCTTATAATGGCTTATAAGGCTTTACATGATTGCACTCTTATTCCCTCTTTAATCTAATCTTCTGCCAGTTTCCTCCTCAAACACTCCTCTCTAGCCACACTGGCCTCCTTGTTATCCCCCGAACATCCAGCCACACTCTCTCCTCAAGGCCTTTGCACTGGATATTCTATGCCTGGAAATCTCTTTCCCCAGATTCCTCATGGTTCATTCCTTCATCTCAGTCAAGTCTTGGCTCATCTCTCATCTTTTCATTAAGGATTATCAGGATGCCTGATAAGACCACTGCTATTTACGTCTGTTCTGGAAGTTCTTGTTAATGCAATATGTCAAGAAAAGGAACAAGAGATAACAATTATTTAAAAAGCTGGCACAGGGCTTCCCTGGTGGCGCAGTGGTTGAGAATCTGCCTGCTAATGCAGGGGACACGGGTTCGAGCCCTGGTCTGGGAAGATCCCACATGCCGCGGAGCAACTAGGCCCGTGAGCCACAACTACTGAGCCTGCGCGTCTGGAGCCTGTGCTCCGCAAGAAGTAGAGGCCGCGATAGTGAGAGGCCCACGCACCGCAATGAAGAGTGGCCCCCACTTGCCACAGCTAGAGAAAGCCCTCGCACAGAAACGAAGACTCAACACAGCCATAAATAAATAAATAAAAATAAATTACAAAAATTAAAAAACGCAGTTCAAGTACTTTCTAAAAAAAAAAGCTGGCACACAATTCTCTTTTGTTTGTTTGGGCAAATGTGATTACTGTGTACCTAATAAATCCAAGAAAATCTACTGAGAAACTTAGAAATAGAAAAGAATTCAGTAAAAAGGCTAGTAACAAAATAAATACCAAAAACTAGTATTTTTTCTATTTACCAACAATAAATAGAAAAAAGCATGGAAAAGATCCCATTTACAAAACCGAAAACTAAACAAAACACAAATAAACTTAATATGAAGTATGTGGGACCTATATGAAAAAGCCTGCACTGAGGAACATAAAAGAAGGTATAAATAAATAGAAAGATATGCGATATTCTTTTTTTTAAAATAAATTTATTTATTTATTTATTGGCTGAGTTGGGTCTTTGTTGCTGCGTGTGGGCTTTCTCTAGTTGCGGCGAGCGGAGGCTACTCTTCGTTGCAGTGCGTGGGCTTCTCATTGCGGTGGCCTCTCTCGTTGTGGAGCACGGGCTCTAGGTGTGCGGGCTTCAGTAGTTGTGGCACGTGGGCTCAGTAGTTGTGGCTCATGGGCTCTAGAGCACAGGCTCAGTAGTTGTGGTGCACGGGCTTAGCTGCTCTGCGGCATGTGGGATCTTCCCAGACCAGGGATCTAACCTGTGTCCCCTGCATTGGCAGGCAGATTCTCAACCACTGTGCCACCAGGGAAGCCCCTATGCTATATTCTTGAATGTGAAGATTCAGAGTTGTAAATATATCAGTTCTCCCCAAATGAACTTAGTATAATCTTAATTATAACCCCAATACTTTTACTTTGTTGGAACTTGAAAAAATGATCTCAAATTTATCTAGGAAAACAAAACAAAACAAAAAAAAAGAATCAGGAAATTCCTGAAAAACAAACTGTCATTCCACAGGGTCAAAGATATTTTAAAGCTAATGTAATTAAGTGAATATGATACTGGTGCCAAAACAAATAGATTAACAGAATAATATAGAATATTTAAAAACAAACACAAATATACAGTTTCACATATATAACACACACACACACACACACACACACACACACACACACATATATATATCATAGTCAATGAGAAACATGTGACATTTACCCAGGCAAAAATGGAGAATCATTTTTATTTAAATTAAAGAAAAAAACCTGTAAAAGTATTGGAAAAAGACATTGTTTAAACAATGAATTTCAGAAACAAACAAAAGGATTAAAAATTCTAGCAACATAAACATTCTAAATTTTGATTAAAAAATCATAAAAAACCAAGCTACAAATAATAAAATTTGCAACAAATGACAAAGAAAGGGTAATACCTATAGCACATAAAAAGCTAGAATTCAGGGAGAAAAAGACAAGGAAAGGATATGAATAGGCAAGGCACAAAGTAAATATGAACAATCTGAACAAATGAAAAAATATAAGTAAACTAAAAAGTTCAAATTAGAACCATAAAAGATGCCATTTTTCTTGTATTTGTTAAAAAAATCAATAATTTCTATTGTACAAATAGTGATATTGGGGGAATATAAACTGGAACTTTTCTGGAGGACAATTTGGAAATTATCAAGAGCTTTAAAAGTACAGTTGACCCTTGAACAACATGGAGGTTAGGGGCGCTGACCCTTGCTGCAGTCAAGAATCTGCATATAGGGACTTCCCTGGTGGTGCAGTGGTTAAGAATCCGCCTTCCAATGCAGGCGACATGGGTTCGACCCCTGGTCCAGGAAGATCCCACATGCCACGGAGCAACTAAGCCCGTGTGCCACAACTACTGAGCCTGTGCTCTAGATCCTGCCAGCCATAACTACTGAGCCTGCGCACCTAGAGCCCATGCTCCACAGCAAGAGAAGCCACCGCAAGGAGAAGCCCGCGCATCTCAACAAAGGGCAGCCCCCACTCGCCACAACTAGAGAAAGCCCGCGTGCAGCAACAAAGACCCAACACAGTCAATAAATAAATAAATAAATTTATTTTTTAAAAAACTGCATATAAATTTACAGGTGGCTCTCCATGTCCACAGTTCTAATCCACACATTCAATCAATCGGATCATGTAGTATTGTCGTATTTATTTTAAAAAATCCTCACATAAGTGGACCCATGCAGTTCAAACCTATGTTGTTCAAGGGTCAACTGTATCTACCCATTGACATTGCAATTTGATTTCTAGGACTTTATCCTAAAAACATAAGTGCACACAGATGTATGTATAAAAGTATCATCACAGTGATATTAATAACAGTAACTATTAATAGTAATAGTAAACACTTATCAATAGAAAACTAGTTAACTAAAATATGGTATAGCCATTTACTATGCTACCATTAAAAACTGCTTATTTAGATATATATTTACTGATATACCCAGGGTATAGTGAATGGAAAAAAGCAAATCATTTAAGAAAAAAAATACATGCATTTAAACAATTCTGAAAGAAAACCTATGAAAATATTAACTATATGGCAGAACTATAGGTGGTTTTTACTCTGCTTTTTGCCTATCTCTATCTTTTGAATATTGCAATAAACAGGTATTACTTTTATGAAGAGTTAAAATAATAGAGCTAGTTCAATTCTGCAAAAAACAAACAAAAAACTGCACGTTCACCAAATATAATGGCATCAGATCCTCAGAATTTCCCAGGAGTATATCCACTCTTCCAGTAGGGACATAAGTAAGCACTCTTAATAAAGACTGAGAGGAGCAGGAGCTCATAATAAAGAGGAAAAGAACATTTTAGAGTAACAGCCTGATCTACTTTCCTACTGTGGTGGTCACGTATCTCCCATTCCTTCTGCATTTCTGTCTTCTCTTGAGAGAAATTGATTAGAATTTTAACCAAGGGAAACTGGACTATATTTAAAGCCATGGAACTAGTTTTAATCAAAGAAGCTGAGGTAGGCAACCTTTCAACTTATCTTGAAGTTTTAATTCAGGCAATAACAATTCATAAGACCACACAAGCACCAAAGGCTATATAAGAAATTTTTCCTGCAGCATCGAGATCACAGGCACAGCTATGAATAGCCAGTTTGCCTTTGACTGTTTCCATACACCTTTCCTGAACCCTTCTGGTGTTCCAAAGTCTACAGATAACCTACATCTACCCTTCTCAAAGTAACCCTCCATCTCCAAAATTTTTCTTCCCCTTTTCCTCAAAATAAACTCCCATTTCTAGAGAACTGCTGATTCAGCTAGATATTAATCTGATTAGGGAAAGAAGAGTAAAGTACAAATACTGATAGGCCAAGAACATTCTGTAACGATACTTCTTAATCTGAAAGACTCTCGCTGGGGAGCTACTTTGAAATAAGGTGACTTCCGTGCAATTTGGCAACTTAGGAGGCAGGACCTCACCTTACCTATTACTACATCTTCCTGTTCTGTCAGGATATAAGACAATGGAATGCTGAGGGTAGTGATTTTTCATGTACTGATTTTAATGGAAGATCTATAAAACGTCACAGATTCTTTAAAACATACATTTTCCTCCTCATAATAAGAAAACTTGGCACATGATCAAGAAAAGATCACACCTCAGTCAAGTATTCCACTAACACTAGAAATTGGGTTGGGGATATTCACATCAACCTGTCAAACAGCAGTTTTAGTTTTAAGAAGACAGTTCATTCTTCAAGAACTCAAGAAAACAAGAATGGGACAAAGAACAATTTATATATTATAACTGTTGGCAAAACGCAAGTCTGAACAGTTCTCACAGAATAACAACATACACTCTACAAAAATACCGTCACAGAAGAGAAAAAGAGAAGTGCCTGACAGATTATAGAGAAAGAGTATTAATACACCTATAATAATTTTACTACAAAGTACAAAAATTTTTTTTGTTAATCAACTACTTGATGTCAAGGGGATGCAAACAAAGATATGTCCACTAAAAAACAAGAGCAAGCAAGGACATAAGAGAATAAGATAAAAATACAAGCTGAGATTAAAAAGACAGAAAATTTTTAAAAATGTAAAAAAGACAGCAACACAGAACTTAAATTTGCAGAGAGTATTAAATAATAGAACTAACACTGCAAAAGATGGAATCGGTGATATAAAGTATAAAGGACTGTCCAATACTGCTGAAACTAGCAAATAACAGAAGATAATAGATTCAGAGAACAGAGAACAAAGATCCAAGCTATAAGAAATAAGGGTACTTGAAAAATAAACCAGAATATAACATTTACGGTTAAAATGGGAGACTTATCCTTGGACTAGACAAAATTGACAGATACACAAATTTGTTTATCTGTGCACACATTTGGAATCATGAGGATAAAAAAACAATTTCTACAGCAACCAGGGAAGAAAAAAGAAACAAAACAGTTTCATGCACATATTCTTCCTGAAAAATTACTTGAACAATTACACAGATTGACCAAAAGATAAATAAAAAATAGGAACTCAGGAATGAGGAAGTTGAAGCACTAAGGTATTTTACAGTGAAGAATTCTGGTTAATATGACAATCCAAACAAATATGGGAAAGACCAACTTTCTATTCAAAGACAGAGAAATGCTGGATAAAACATAACTAATTTAAAATATATGTCATTTACATAGGTAAGCCAAAAAGCAAGAGAGAGAAATAATCATGCCAGAAATCATCATGCTAGAATTCAAGTCCAAGGGGTATCTTTGAGACTGGATACAGGCAACAGAGGGTAGGGTTTTAAAAATGCCCAAATAATACTCAAAGTGAAAGCCAAAGGGAGATACGGGGCTCATTCGATAAAGTTAGGAATAAAATAAACAAATGGGACCTAATTAAACTTACAAGCTTTTGCACAGCCAAGGAAACCATAAACAAAATGAAAAGACAACCTAGGGGCTGGGAGAAAATACTTGGCAAATGATGTTACCGATAAGGGATTAATTTACGAAATATACAAACAGCTCATACAGCTTAATATCATAAAACAACCCAATCAAAAAATGGGCAGAAGACCTAAATAGACATTTTTCCAAAGAAGACATACAGATGGCCAACAGGCACATGAAAAGATGCTCAAAATTTCTAATTATTAGAGAAATGCAAATTAAAACTACAATGAGGTATCACCTCACACCAGTCAAAATGGCCATCATTAAAAAGTCTACAAATAATAAATGCTGGAGAGGGTGTGGAGAGAAAGGAACCCTCCTACACTGTTGGTGGGAATGTAAATTTGTGCAGCCACTATGGAAAACAGTATGGAGGTTCCTTAAAAAACCAGAGTTACCATATGATCCTGCAATCCCACCCCTGGGCATATATCTGGAGAAAACTATAATTTGAAAATATACATGCACCCCAATGTTCATAGCAGCACTATTTACAACAGCCAAGACATGGAAGCATGTCAAGAATGAGATTGATAGTTATGGTTACCAAAGGAGATAGTGGGGAAGAGGGGAGAGATAAATTAGGAGTTTGGTATTAACATAGACACACTACTATATATGAAATAGGTAAACAACAAGGACCTACTGTATAGCACAGGGAACTATAGTCAATATCTTACAATAACCAATAATGGAAAAGAATCTGAAAAAGAATATATATATATATATATATATATATATATATATATATATATATATATATATTTACACACACACACACACTTGAAACTAACACAACATTATAAATTAACCATACCTCAATAAAAAAAAATATATGCCTGGAAGGAAACTGCTGGCAGAGACTACCTCTCAGCCTGGAAATGGGGCAGGGGAAGGAGTATAAAGACTTCAACGACTATCACTCTTTTAAACTAAACTGTTGCTTTTGTTTTTTGCAAGAAAAAAAAAGTGCCTATGCTGGCTATGCAAGCAGAGTAACAGAACTCCATCCACTGGCTTGGAGATGCAGCATAAAAGTGAGCTGCCTCCATTGATCCATGAGTGGGAGAAGAATCATACCCAAGAAACCCCAAACCCAAGCTTGAATTGTTCATGGATGTGAGATTCAAATGTCTCCTAGCCATGCAGTGCAGAAATCCTGAGCTCAAAAATTAACATGAAAACTGGTCCTGAACAAATGAAATCTGCAAGGTTCTGGCAGCTGCGGTGAAACTGCTCCTTAGGAACATCTTTTTTATCAAGAGAATGTGTAGGACTCCCAAGAAAGAAAAGCCCTGCTAAAGATAAGTTCACAATAAAAAATTTTAAAGCTCATATGCAAATGTACCGCCATGTGAGAAGGCCATCAGATGAAACAAGCAGAATTCACAGAAAAGGAAAACAGAAAACAGAGAATTCTAAGAGAAAAAAATTAAATTAATTTATTCACTCAATAATATTTATTTAACACCTACTGTGATTCAGGCACTGTTCTAGACACTGGGAATAACGGTAGTGAATAAAATAGATGAATATGTATTCCTTGTGAAGCTTACATGCCACTGGGCAGAGACAAACAGTAAACAGATCAATACAAATACATCAGGAGAAATTAAGTGCCACAAAGAAAAATAAAGCAGAATAAAGGATAGAGATACTGATGGCATGAGGTCATATTATTTTATATATGGAGCTAAGGAACGGTCCTCTACAGCAGCCATTCTCAAACTTTCTGATCTTATGACTTTTGGTCTTTATGACTTTATGGTCTTAAAAAATTACTGAGGACTTTTATTTGATGATTTTTGAGTTATTTCTATAAATATTTTCAGTATCAAAGATTAAAACTGAGAAATTTTGAAAACACTTAATTCATTTAGGAATAACAATAAATCCACTGTATGTTAAAATATATTTTTATGAAAAAATAATATTTTCTAAAACAACAAAAAAATAGTAAGAAGAGTTGCATTTACATTTTTTGCAGATCTCTTCTAACAAAAGACAGTTGGGTTCTCATATCTGCTTCTTTATTCAACCTTTTGCAATATGTTTCTTGGTTGAAGTATATGAAGAAAACCTGGCCTCACATAGATGTATAGTTGGAAATGGGAGGGTTATTTTAATACCCTTTCCAAACAATTACGCATATTCTTAAGGAACTTAATAAGTGTTAGTTCCTTAAAGGTTGGTTGCAATGTGGAATCTGAAACCACTTCAATAAATTTTTCATCCTCTGTTACAATAAAAACCATTGGTCTATTTTGTGCTTTGAGTGGATCTTTTATCCATGCACAATTCTGTAAAATTATGTGCTGGTTATTTGGAAAATATTCCTTCACTGAACTATTCAGATCCTCCAAATGTTGATACACTTCTTAATACAATACTAAAAAATAACACTCATTAATATCACCAACAAACTCATTAGAAAAGTCTTTCAGTACTGGGAAACTGTCAAGCTTACAATGGCAAATCTGAGTCTTCCAAAATTCTAATTTTTGTTTGAAAGGTTGAATATTATCATTGGCATAATAATAATAATAATATCAGATTTTTGCCTTGAAATGTCAGGGTCATTTCATTCATTTTTGAGAAAATTTTGCCAAATGCTCAAGTTTAAATAACTATACTTATCTGTCAATTAGTCAAGTAAAAATGGTATTCCAGAAAAAGAATAGCTAGTTCATACTGCAACTCAAACAATCATACAAATACTATCCCTTGAGACCATGACTGTACTTTGGAATATAGAAGTACTTTATGTGAACTTTCCATTTCAACACACAATATTAAAAACACATACACACCATGGTCAGTTTCAAAACAATATTTTTTACACTTTAATCAAGGGCATACAGTGAAACTGGTGGGTTTTGTTTTTTTAGTGTGAGTGGGTGGCAGTGAAGAATACAATGACTACTAGTAGTTTGTTTCCACTGCCTTAATTTGTGCTAAGTTGCCAACAGTTTGACTCACCATTGCCACTGCACCATCAATGTACGTATCAGCACAGTGAAAATGGCAAAATAATAGCTTTGTATTATTAAGAAAATAGCTTGACCTCACAAAACTCCTGTAAGAGTCTTGGGGACACCCGTGGATCACAGATCACACTTTGAGAACTACAGCTCTAAAGGGGCAATTGAGCCTAGAAGTAAGGTAACCAACCATCAAAATTTGCATGAGACTGTCCCAGTGTTAGAAATGAAAGTCTCACATTCTAGTAGAATGGCTGGCCACCCTACTGGGAGACAGCTAAAAGAAGTGAGTGTGTATAAAACACTAACAGCTGAGGGAAGAAACATTTCAGGCAGAGGAGACAGCAAGTGCAAAGGCCCTGTGGTCAAATAATGGTTGGTATATTCAAGAATAAAAGAACCCACTGCAAAGGTACACACCCTAGAAAATCAGATTATCCCCAGTCAGGTGGGCTACTAGAAAATGTCCAGTGCTACACTCAGAAAATATATGATGAACTCATCTATTTCCACATTTTAGATAATTATTCATGACAAATGTGATAAGGCTTTCTTTGTAGAATTATATAGAGAAAGTTTAAAGTAATTACACAATTTTAAAAAAATGAGAACATCAAGAATTTTGAGTTCACAGTTAGGTTTATATAGTTGAAGTTGCTTGATGTCAACTCTCTAAGGCAGAAAGTTGTTATTTATTTGCCAATTACTCTTGGTGTTGTTTAGGAGTTGCTCAATGAATATTTGTTGAGTGAATGAATAGGAGAAGAGAACATAGCTAACTGATTTTCTAAGAAATCACAAATCAAAAGGTAAACTTTTAAAAAGGCATTCTTTTGTGCTGTATATTCTTACGAGGTTAGCAAACTAAATGTTAATCTCATGCTTTCTGCATACTGAGCCGCAAACTTACTGTCTTTAATTAGAAGACCATTCTCTCAGTTCCTGGAAAGGAAGCTTTTTTTTCTGTTCAAAACTTTTCTAACATTTTAGGGTAAACAATTTTACAGTAGCTCTTTTAAAAAAAGGAATAGAAGCACACTAGTAGATTTAACAATTAGAAACAGTGCAGTAGATTTTCCACTTTGTGGATCCATGCCAGGAAGTGTGCAACTTTTGTGATTTAAAAGCACTTGCAAATAGAAAGCCTATCTGGCATACTGTTATTCAGCTTGCTCTAAACGCTATTACCATGAAATATTCTTCAGATTTATTTTCTCAAGATCATGAAAACAAACTTGAGAAAAAGGAGTCCAACAAATGTTATATGTAATAATTTTTTACTTCATTTGGAAATACAATAATTTCAGTTCTATTGATATGAAGAGAGATTACTACTTCTCAGAGACAAGGCCCCTCCATAAAAGAATTGCAACCAATTATATGACCAATAATTAAGTAGCTCATGTTAAGAATAGATGTGCCAAATGGCCAATAAGCATCTAAAAAGATGTTCAACATTAATCTCATTGGGGAACTGGAAATATAAACCACAACGAGATACTACCTCCCATCCACTAAGATGGCTATCAAACGAACAAACCCACCAACCAAAACCCCCAAGAAAATAAGTGTTGGTGAGGATATAGAGAAACTGGAATCCTTGTATATTGCTGGTGGGAATGTAAAAATGCTGCTGCTGTTATAGAAAGAGTCTGGTATTTCCTCAAAAAGTTAAACCTGGAATTAACCATATGACCAAGAAATTCTACTCCTAGGTGGAATACCCAAGAGAATTGAAACATATGTTCTACAAAAACTTGTACACAAATGTTCACGGCACCATTACTCGTAATAGCTAAAAAGTGGAAACAACCCAGTGTTCATCAACTGATGAATGGATAAACAAAAGTGGTGCATCCATACAATAGAATATTACTCAGCCATAAAAAGGCATCAAGTACTGACACACGCTGCAACATGGATGAACCTTGAAAACATGCTAAGTGAAAGAAGACAGTCACAAAAGGCCATTATTGTATGATTCCACTTATACAAAATGTCCAGAGACAGAAAGTAGACTAGTGGTGACCAAGGGCTGGTGGGATTTGAGGGGGATGGGGGGGTGACTAATATGGGTACAGGGTTTCTTTTGGGGGTGATGAAAATGTTCTGGAATCAGATAGTTATGGTTGCACAACCTTTAGAATGGACTAAAAGTCATTGCTCTGTAACTTTTAAAATATATCTTTATTTTTTTTTAGTAACCTAACAGCTATGTCCCCCAGCTTAAGGAATAAAATATTATAGATACAGCTGGAATTCGCTGTATACCCTTCCCTGATTACGTTTATCTTCCACTCCCATGAGAGATAATCACTAAGTTGATGTGCTATTATCATTCTCATGTGTGTCATTATACTTTCACTATATATTTTCCCTTATAAGATGTATTATTGTTCTGTGTGTTTTTAAATGGTATCATGCTGATGTAACTTTTATAGGTTTTTTTAATCACAATATTATGTTTCAGTAATTAATGGGTTTTTTTTACATCATTAAGTGGCTTTTTTACAATGACACCTAGCACTTAGAATTCTGAGGTCATACTCCCAGGAATAATAACTAAATCAGTTAAATGTCTCTGCCTAGTTTTTTTATCAGTTCAACCAGGTGATTTCTCCAAGCATCCCAAACCATCATTAATTGAGCTCTTGTTCAAAATAAGGGAATTTACAGTGCACTTTATAACATGAAAGCTTCACTCCTTTTTGACTGAGGGATAACTTAGAGGGGAAAAGCTTGCACTACATTCCATCATATATGACAAATCATAGTAAGATTAAATGATAAACATAATCAATAATTAACATGAAACATTTCAACCAACTACAGGGAGTCTCTACATGGCCATTCTGGTTTTAACCACTAGAATCTTTGTAGTAGATACTGTTGTACCTGGTTGTCTCCCTAATGTGCATTCCTCCTTTCCTTGGTAGTTAATTTCTTAGTTAATTATTTTTTGGAAACCCGCACCATCTCCAGACAGCCCACTGAATTTGGGAGAAGTTACTACCCCTTGACCACAGTTATTGGTTCAGGGATAGTCAAATGTCACAGTTTGTGAAAATGACATGAAAGAAGGTATCTGACAAGAACAATTTCCCTGCTTTTCAGAGAAAGCTTCTGGAAACTTCCTTCTTTCTCTCCCTGATTTTGAAAAGAAAGCATATGACTCTAGGAGTTGTTAGTAACTATTGGGAGAACACAGGGACAACCAGCCATCCTACCATTCTTCTTTACTAATAAAATTCCAGTTTTATTCACAGCAATAATGCCTCCAGTTATAAATATTCACATTCCCAGATTCCATTTCAGGGTTGACCACCTGACAAAACTGTAACCCTTGAGATGCAGGCCCAAGTCACTGGAGAGGACTTCCCTTCCACCAAAACAATGATAAAGCCACATGAGAAGAAGCCTTTTGATTCTCATCTTTTCCTCTTTTTTCCAGCTAGAATTCAGATATTATGACTAGGGATGGAGCAGTACCTGTGACTACAAGGATGAAAGCCACATGCTAAGGATGGTGGAACAAAAAGATATAATGTGCTGGGGTGTTTTACGATTTCTTTGAGCCACTTTAGTAAACGGCCCTTGACTGCCAACCTCCGAACTTCCCATTACATGAGGAAAAATAAATCCTTATTTGGTAAAGCCACCAAGGCTAGACTTTTATTTTAAGCAATCTGATGCAATTCCAACTGATATAACTGCTGAATCAAATGTTGGGTTTTCAAATATATAAGTCGTTTCCCAATATTGCTTAAGCCGTTTTGAACTGAATTTCTGTGACTTGCAATCAAGAGCAGCACCCTGAACTGATAGAGCCTCAACTCTAAGGAAGGGATAATACCTCTGATTTGACTCTAAGGCTCTCAAAGGCAAAGGCCATATACTATTCATCCTAAACTGCCGCCTGTCTGATTTGGATCTTTAGCAATGAGTAGCCACATGATTTTCCAAACTCAAGGTACTAACTTTGTTGTAAAGGCCTTCCAACTGGTAAATCAGAAGAACAAAGAAATGAAACATTAATAACTTCATTAAACATATGTAACACATACTCATTAAACTAGTTGAAATAATAGAGCCAGGAGACTACTTTACGTGAATCATACCTTCAGTTTCCTGTTACTAAGTCTTTTTTTTTTTTTTTTTTTAATTATTATTTATTTATTTATTCATTCTTGGCTGTGTTGGGTCTTCGTTTCTGTGTGAGGGCTTTCTCCAGTTGTGGCAAGCGGGGCCACTCTTCATCGCGGTGCGCAGGCCTCTCACTATCGCGGCCTCTCTTGTTGCGGAGCACAGGCTCCAGACGCGCAGGCTCAGTAGTTGTGGCTCACGGGCCTAGTTGTTCCGTGGCATGTGGGATCCTCCCAGACCAGGGCTCGAACCCGTGTCCCCTGCATCGGCAGGCAGACTCTCAACCACTGCGCCACCAGGGAAGCCCTGTTACTAAGTCTTTAAACTTTTCTATATTCTCATCCTTTCCTTATTCCTTCCTTTTACACTATCCTATAGCTGTTAAGAGCAAGGGCTCTCTAGTTAACCCAATATAGATTCAAACCTTAAAGCTCTTACTTACCACTTGTGTGACCTCATGAAAGTTAGTTAAATTTCTGAGTCCTGATTTTCTCAAATGAATCAGAGTAAAAATACTAGCATCCTCACAGGGTTCTTGTTAGAATTAACTGAGATAATGTTTGTAAAATGATTAGCATAAGGCCTGATATATAGTATTTACTAAATGTTACCTATTTTGTTTAGTTTTTACAACAGAATAGGTATCCCTCCTCTTGTCTAAGGCCAATTCTTACCTTATGCTCTGGATCCCATCCTCCTTCCACCATTCCTTCCTTCCATCTTTTCTCTCTAGTGTTTATCTTCAACCTCTCTCTATAGGGTCCTTCCCACTAATATGCATAAAAACAATAATAATGATGAAGATGCTGATGATGACAATAATGATGATATAAGAGATGATAGGATTTGAAGCATAGGTGGAGGAACTGTCCACTCTCAGGAAAAAAAAAAAAAAAAAAAGGCACTTTCTCCATAACAGGAAAGAGGAGAAGAAGTTTCTCCACTTAGGCAGGTTTGGAGATCTGTATGTGGGAAAATAAAAGATTTCCTTTTGGATGATTTCTATTTTCTCTTTGAAATAAAAGGCAAAGTTATCATGAGTTAAGTTAAGTTAAGTTAAGTAGTTGAGAAGAGAGGATAAAATACATGAGAAGAGTAAAGGTTTACAACAGTCACTGCAGAGAGTGAGAAAGAGAAATGCAGCAGTTTTCCTGGCAGTGTGAAGGTCTCAGCTGAGGCTGAAGCTAACGTCCATGTGTGTATACTGGATCCAAAATCTCCTGGAATCTCCTGAGTGCTGCCATAGTAGCAAATAACTGACTCGTCATTATGGAAATAGGTAGTTGAGGTAGAATGGAGAAAAAGGTCACTGAAAATCTGGAGACCAAAGAACTAAAAGGCCAGGTTGGTAGCTGAATAGTACATAAAGACGATGACATCATCCAAGATGATGGCAAGAGTTGACACAGAGTGGAAGCCTGAGAGCCACGTGCTAAATTCTGAAGAATAAGGGAAATTATCCTTTGTGAGGATAATTATCCCTTGTGAGTTAGTAGGATGACAGAAAAGAGGCGCGGGGAAAGTTGGCAGAGTCTAGAATATAGCATTAACTATCACAAGCAGGTAGAGAAATAATGTCCTGGAAGCATCTATGGGGAGTGAAGAGACCATCCATCAAACTATCAACTATGAGGTATCTTGGGTGTGAAAGAAAAATCATCTTCCAGGGCTTCCCTGGTGGCGCAGTGGTTGAGAATCTGCCTGCCAATGCAGGGGACACGGGTTTGAGCACTGGTCTGGGAAGATCCCATATGCGGCGGAGCAACTAGGCCCATGAGCCACAGCTACTGAGCCTGTGCGTCTGGAGCTTGTGCTCCACAACAAGAGAGGCTGCGATAGCCTTGCCACTATTACTCAACATAGTTTTGGAAGTCCTAGTCATGGCAATCAGAGAAGAAAAAGAAATAAAAAGAATACAAATTGGAAAAGAAGTAAAACTGTCACTGTTTGCAGATGACATGATACTATACATACAGAATCCTAAAGATGCCACCAGGAAACTATTAGAGTTAATCAATGAATTTGGTAAAGGTGCAGGATACAAAATTAATGCACAGAAGTCTCTTGCATTCCTATACACTAACAACAAAAGATCAGAAAGAGAAATTAAGGAAACAATCCCATTCCCCACTGCAACAAAAAAGATAAAATACCTAGGAATAAACCTACCTAAGGAGGTAAAAGACCTGTACTCAGAAAACTATAAGACACTGATGTAAGAAATCAATGATCACAAAACAGATGGAGAGATATACCATGTTCTTGGATTGGAAGAATCAATATTGTGAAAATGACTATTCTATCCAAAGCAATCTACAGATTCAATGCAATCCCTATCAAATTACCAATGGCATTTTTTACAGAACTAGAACAAAAAATCTTAAAATTTGTATGGATACAAAAAAGACCCCGAATACCCAAAGCAATCTTGAAGGAAAAAAATGGAGCTGGAGGAATCAGACTCCCTGACTTCAGACTATACTACAAAGTTACAGTAATCAAGACAATATGGTACTGGCACAAAAACAGAAATATAGATCAATGGAACAGGATAGAAAGCCCAGAGATAAACCCACACACCTATGGTTAACTAATCTATGATAAAGGAGGCAAGGATATACAATGGAGAAAAGACAGTCTCTTCAATAAGTGGTGCTGGGAAAACTGGATAGCTACATGTAAAAGAATGAAATTAGAACACTCCCTAACACCATACACAAAAATAAACTCAAAATGGATTAAAGACCTAAATGTAAGGCCAGACACTATAAAAACTCTTAGAGGAAAAACATAGGAAGAATACTCTTTGACATAAATCACAGCAAGATCTTCTTTGACCCACCTCCTAGAGTAATGGAAATAAAAACAAAAATAAACAAATGGGACCTAATGAAATTAAAAGCTTTTGCATGGCAAAGGAAACTACAGACAAGACGAAAAGACAACCCTCAGAATGCGAGAAAATATTTGCAAACAAATCAATAGACAAAGGACTAATCTCCAAGATATATAAACAGCTCATGCACCTCAATATTAAAAAAACAAACAACCCAATCAAAAAATGGGCAGAAGACCTAAATAGACATTTCTCCAAAGAAGACATACAGATGGCCAAGAGGCACATGAAAAGCTGCTCAACATCACTAATTAATAGAGAAATGCAAATCAAAACTACAATGAGGTATCACCTCACACTGGTTAGAATGGGCATCATCAGAAAATCTACAGAGAACAAATGCTGGAGAGGGTGTCGAGAAAAGGGAACCCTCTTGCACTGTTGGTGGGAATGTAAATTGATACTGCCACTATGGAGAACAGTGTGGAGGTTCCTTAAAAAACTAAAAATAGAATTACCATATGACCCAGCAATCCCACGACTAGGCATATACCCAGAGAAAACCGTAATTCAAAAAGACACATGCACCCCAATGTTCACTGCAGCATTATTTACGATAGCCAGGTCATGGAAACAACCTAAATGCCCACTGACAGATGAACAGATAAAGAAGATATGGTACATATATATACAATGGAATATTACTCAGCCATAAAAAGGAACGAAATTCGGTCATTTGTAGAGACGTGGATGGACCTATAGACTGCCATACAGAGTGAACTATGTCAGAAAGAGAAAAACAAATATCGTATATTAACGCATATATGTGGAATCTAGAAAAATGGTACAGATGAACTGGTTTGCAAGGCAGAAACAGAGACACAGATGTAGAGAACAAACGTATGGACACCAAGAGGGGAAAGCGGGGTGGGGGGGTGGTGATGGGATGAATTGGGAGATTGGGATTGACATATATACACTAATATGTATAAAATGGATAACTAATAAGAACCTGCTGTATAAAAAATAAATAAAATAAATTCTTTTTAAAAAGTGCTTGGTCACAACTAACAACTATAGGTATGTATTAAATTGTGATAAGGAGAATTTCTACTTTATTTTTTAAAATTAAGATTAAATAATTCACATGTATTGTTATTTAAACAAATGTTAATTAGAGAGGGAAAAAAATGTCTTTCTTTTATCTATGTTTTTAGGCAACTTTTAATCAACAGTAAAATTAAACTCAAGTAGGATATAAATTTTTCTCCGATTAAACTTTTAAAAAAAGGAAAAAATCTCAATTACAAAGCTCTATTTCAATATTAAAAATGATAATAATTTGTGATTTTGTTCTTTCCCTAATTGGGTAATAGAGTACTAACGGATATGACTTTGCCTGCTGTTCTGGGAGGGTTCCTAACTTTTATTAATTAAAAGAAAAATGAATGAGTATATTTTGAAGTAAAGAAGTAAATGAAGCCACCTTAAGTTACTTGTTTATTTCAATATCACTTTCCTTTAAAAATTCATGGAATATTATTTCATTAGTGTTATGATGTTTATGCAATAGTTTAAAACCGGAGAAGAAAAAAAAATAAAACAGCCTCAGACTTTCCTCCATTTACTTCCTCTTGAGGGAGTACAGCTTTATGTTAGGTTTTATGTAATATGTTTATAAAGATTAAATGCCCCAATTTTAACTATATGCTACTATTTTTAAAAAGAAAAACTCTTTTAGATGCTTAAAAGAAACAACAAACGTTCTGTGAGTCCTTAATTTTGATTTTCTCTGTCACTGATACTATAAAACCTTTCTTAGATGATCAGAAGCTTTAGGTATATTGGTAAGCATTAACGCAAATCCACAGCATGTTCTTGTCTTTCTGTTTTCATATTACCAAACCTAACCAGGTATACTATAGCTCTCCAATTCACAAAGTACTGACACTGTACAATCTGAGACTTTTGCAACCATATATTTTAAAGGACTCATTGAGCCCTGAAAGGCAAATGCTATCATTTAAGTTCTAATTACATGCTACCTAGGTTTTACAGAACAGAAAAAAATACTGTACTTCCTGAATACATTTTTTGACCACAAGCAACTTCCAAAATAAATGCCCAAAATATTTTCTGAATGTATCATTGTGCAGATAGCTCAAGCACTGGCCTATTCAAATTATGTTCTAGTTTCTCCTTATGCTGCTTCTACTTGATAAATTGGTCAATAAATGCCAAGTCAAATATCCAAGTAAATATATTTTCATTGTTATTGGCAGACATATAATTAACTCTGAGAATAAAGGAAACAAGAAATCAATTTATGATTACTTCTTCAGTTCTTCTCACTAGTCAGTTACACTATAATTGTGGCTCCACTTTAAAAATCTTTATACATACACACACACCCCATGTTGACTATATTATAAATTAAATTATTTCAATTACAAATTAGTACTGTATGAACTGTGAACCTCCACTTGTAAATTGTATTAGTAGAAAGCAACTGTATTACTAACCACATATATGAGCTGATTAAATGCACATATATGCACATATATGTGCATTTTATGAGCCTGTATTAATTAGTAATTTCAGCAAATATTTTAAACAATGCTAGGGATTTGTTCTGTCTTCTCTTAAGTATAACTATTTGAATCAGCTTTTTTATGTATGTGTATATATCAACAGACTACGTTTCCATTTTCAGGAAAATAGACTGTTAACTGAGAAAATACTACAGAGTAAACCTACTTTTTTCCAAAGAAGTTATTCAAAGAGTAAACCTTTTTTTTTTTTTTAACATTTGTTACCTAGCAGGTCAATATCTTCACCAATCTGGGGAAAATACATTTGTACAAAAACTTACATAACTGAACTTGTAGAAATACTGCCCTTGACTAGAGGCAAAAGCTTCAGAGACACTATTATATGTGAATTTCATGAAGAAAAAAGTTTAAGATGAGCCCCCAAAATCTGTTTTAATAAAATATGCTGTCATTACTCAATTGTTACTTTCATTACTGCCGTTTGTTTTTAGATTATATACCATGGACAAGTCATTTAACCTTTCATTTTCCTCCCCCAAAAAGGGGGATTAACGATGGTGCCTCATCACAGGATCCCTGGCAGGATTAAAAGAGTTAATACAAATGAAGCACTTAGAACAGTGCCCAGCACACAGTAAGTGTTCAATAAGTGTTAGCTATGCATTACCTAACTGCCTATGTTTTGCCTATTACTTATATTAACTTCTAGTTACCAATCCTGAAAGTATCTTAATTCTTTTTAAAGAAAAATTTAAGCTACATCATGACATTCTTAAAGCTTTGCCCATGCCATCAGCTTTTAGCATTGTTTTTAGCAGCTAGTTTATCTGCTACTCACAGGTGAAACAAGACCTAAGGTCTCACTGAATATTTCCAAATTCTATTGATATTTTAAAAGACAACGCTCTCCCTATTATCTCCCTATTAGTACTCATTAATTCATTCAAAACACTAATGTATACTGTGTGCTAGGCATGGAATACAGGCTGTGGGAATAAAAGATGGTTAAGAAAAAAATTCCAAATACCTTGCTCACAAAATAGTGGGGGATACAAACACAAACACAAGCATGTATTGTTGTTTAATTGTAAGGTGGTATCCAAATGCTATGATAAAACAAATTTTCCAAGATGTACAAGGGAGGGCTCACAGGTGATGTGTGAACAAGACTTGGAAGGAAGAACAGAAGAAGCTTGCAAGGTGGAGAAAGACTCTATGATTATTTTATCCAAAAAGAGAACTGGAAATTTCTCACAGTGGTAAGTCTATTTGACTTATTTTAGCAAAGAGACTTCCTCAAACAGATTCCCCACTGTACACTGCTTGCATCGTTTACCTTTAGGAGTTGAATAAGTATTTTTGTGTGGCTGTCTGCTGCCACCCATAGCTAGACCTTCACTGTGACATACTTGATGTTCTTAGCTCCCATCCTCCCAGAGCTCAGAGAGATTTTCCTAAACCCCTTTTATCACACCATTCCATTATCAAAAACCTGCAATGGTTTCCTCCTATTCCTAGGTATCAGCCCTCTGCTTTGGGAGATTTCTCTTCCCAATATGCCTTGGCTATGCCTCCCTTTTGTTCATATTCTCCCGGTGCCCCAAATACTTTTCTCCTACTACTTCTCTTTGCTTCTCAAAAAATTCTACCCACACTTCAAAATCCTCCTTCAAGAAGCCATCAGATTCCCTTGCTTCTATGTAAAATAACAGAACTTTACAGATGCTGAAGAAAAAAGTGAAATACTAGTGGAAAAATGATCCTTTTGGACGAAGGCCATGTCCAAAATGTGGTAGAAGACTGAAAAACAAATGGCAGAGACCCGTTTGAAAGTTACATTCAAGTGTTACATCAACACAGAACACTTCTTAAATTATTTATCATTCAAAATTTACTTCCCGCACCAACTACTTAATTGAATAATTCTATTTCCAGTGGCATTGCGCTCTTTTGAAACGTTAGCCATCCCACAACACGGACAATGAATTCTTCATGACTTAAACTGGTTTCTTTAGGACAAATTCATGTTAGGATGGAAGGCGTCACCAGATTCAGAACCAGAATATTACCAGACAACATGGAACTACATCCACTAACACAGTAGCGTGCTTCATAATTGACGGACAACTAGTTAAATATCAATAGCAACGTATCCTCAAAAAGTCAAGCGAAAACACTTTTTCAAGTGATAACGAGCATGCGCTACATGTCAATACCTTAGACTCCAACTTGATTTTCTCTTCATTCAGCTCCTCGGCTGCTTTCTTAATTTTTTCACGACATCTGTTTATTTCCGACCTGACTGTAATACAAATTAAATGCTTAAACACGTCCATCTTTCTGGAGTCCCCGTTTCTGGGGCCTGTGATAAGACACCTTTCCGCTGTCCTCCCCTCCACGTGGACAGCCGCCTGCCCTCCCCGCTCGGCCCACTGCCTCCTGATTCCCTCCGCCTCCAGGCCCCCGGCTCCAAGACCAGAGGCCGCCCGCGAGCGCCCGACCTTGTCGCATCAAGCGGCGACTCTCCTCCGCCAGGTGCTCGGAGAAGATGATGTGCTGGAACAGGGACTCCAGACTCATCTCGGGCTGGGCTCCCGCCGATCCCTTCTTCGCCTTCAATAGTTTATAACGGAGTCTGAGGATCCTGGAACGCACAGTAGAGGCTTATGCCAGGGCCACTCCTAGCTCGGCCTCCAGCGGCCTGCCCCCTGCCCACGCCAAGGACGGGGCCCACGCGGGCTGAGGGGAGGCCCCGAGGCTCCGGGCGCCGCGAACCCCGCTCCGGGCCTGCGTGGCTTCCGCTACGAAGGGCAAACCCGCTTTGTTCTCCCCCGCGCCCTCGTTTCTCCTGTGACCTGTCTCAGACTGCCTTTTTCCCCTGGCTGAGCGCTGCTCCCCTGAGACGAGGCCTTGGCCCCTGTGCGGGTTCTTTTTCGTTTTGGTGGCAGGGAATAAAAAAAAATGGAGGCCCTGAGGCCTCCGCTTGGGAGCGGCTTCGGGCAGCAGCCCTGCCTTTTCTGCGGTCGGCCTTTTCCTCCCATTCCACCCCCTGTTCGGGGAGAAGGTCCTCAAAGTGCTCTTTATCTCAGCAGAACATGTACTTGAAACACTACGGTGGGCTGCAGAGCTTGCAGAAGGCGGCGGCCAGCGCCTCAGTCGCCGGGTCTGGGTCCGGTGGGAAGAGACACTACGGTGTCTCCTTGGGCCCATTGCGCGTTCGGGCGTTTTGCTTTGTTTTGCTCTGGCCATGTGGCCTCCCAAAGGTCTTTAGGTCGTGCTTGGAGTTGGGGGGGAATCTATCGCCAAGGCATGAACGCAGTGTTATAATAAAGTACAAAGTACCCGTGATCCTAAATATAAACTTTTGCAAAGTCTTATCCTTTGACGATGGGAGAGACTGCTATAAATGTGCAATGTCTGACATTCGCCTTAATCATTCCTTTGTAATCACGGCATATCTTGTCTGCTTTAAAATTAATCACTGCCTTTTGTAATCAAGCTGCAGTAATATTAACACTTCAATATCTGCGCAGGATGTGTCAGAGACCAAAGTGGTTGCTAATTAAAGCTTAAACATGAAAGGCACCTTTGGGACTTTGGTATGGGATTTTTTAATTAAAAAATAAAATATTTTTAATTTTTAGCAGGTCAAAACATTAAGATTATAATATAATAATATAATAATATTATAAGATAATAAACATTTGACTTTATATCTGAATGTTAAATTGAAATTGGCTAAACTTTAAAAATGTATTTAGTATTAAGTAAAAAAAAATAGTAAATGTAAATTCTGTTACATCATCTGTATAATAAACTTAATTAATATTTCATTAATGCTGTAGTATAATCGGATATAAATGTTAACCTTTTCCAAATTTCCACCTAAATTTCCATCAAGCCATGCATGCATAAAACTTAATTTTTAAACTTTATTATAAAAGAATGCATACTGAATAGTGTAATGAAGTAGAAAAGAATTGCCCATAAATATATCATTCAGAAGCAAATAGTAATAACATTTTGGTTATTGCCTTCAGGTAATTCTCCTCATCTTGCATTGTTTCTTTACAAATATATTGTGAATATATTGCGAATAAGTAATAATAGTAGTTATTATTTATTTGCCAGGTACTATTCTGAACACCCTTTTGAGATGATTTTTACTATAACCTTCATAGCAAAGTTTAGGAAACTGAGGCACAGAAGTTAAGTTATCTCGCCAAGGTTGCATATCTAGTATGTGACAGAACAGGATTTGAAATCAAGAAATCTGAGATCAGAGGCCATGGATTTGATTTTGGATTCTGCTCTGTTTCACTCTTATTATATCACAAGCGTTTTACCATTTCACTGAAAACTCTTCATTAATATATTTTTGTAACTTCATAATCCTCCATCATATGGATGCATATGTAAAATTTAGATATGTTGAAATAAATTTGACTCTTTTATCTGTTCAAGGATGGGAAACAAAGCTGAAATTGTGGTGTGAACCATTTTCTTTGAGCACTCGTTTGGAGGCTTATGAACTGTGCCACAGCAGCCATCAAAGGAAACAGCTTCCAGAAGATAAATTATATGACTAATTAATATTACTCCCTTCAGAATTACTTCCCGTGGTCTTGCACAGGGAACATCCTCACAAGGAGGCTGGTTTTCAAAAGCATGCTGCTCTTTAACGTTCCAATTTTATTAGTTACACTCACATTTATTATTTAACGTGCTCTTTCTGTACTGAAACTTGGCAGAGTGAAATTTGGGCAGCCTTTAGGGAGCCCAGTTGCCTCACTCACACAGGAGTATGGAAGAGAATGCTGCTGGGAATTCTGGGAAAGGGGCATGGGAAAAATGGCTTCTTCATCTTCCGTAGTCTTCTTCATGTCCCACAATATTTCGGTGCTTTTAAATCCCAAGTTTGAGTCTTCTTAGAGGTACCACAACTACAGGCATTAGCAGGATTTTTTATTTTATTTATAGAAGCAAACATGATTATGCAAGGTCACAATTCAGATTTTAAAAGTGTTTCATAATAATAAGTAAAAGTAACGTATTAATATATTAAGATGTTGCTATCATATATCTAGCTTTATGCATACATTTTCTGTAGCGTTAAGATATTTTTTTCTTATAGATATACATGCTGATTACATTCTATAATGTTCAGAGCAAGAGTAGCATTACTTCAATTTATGCCAAATAAAAATGGTACAAGACATGGTAAAACTAGGGCATTCTAGTTTTTGAAAATGTATCTTATAAGCCTACAAAAAGGAGATGATTCATTCAACAACTGTTTAATGAGTGTCTGCTATTCATTCAACAAATATTATTGAGCATCTCCTATGTGCCATATTAGAGAAACAACAACAGGATTTAATAAAAACAAAACTACATAAAAAGTATTTTTCTTCCCCCAGATATTTCTAACCTCATTGGAGAATTATAATATTTTTCAGCATTTTGGCAGCAGTATAAACAACTGCTTTCAGAGTTTCAACAGATGTTCTTTAGAAAGAAAGCCAATTATTTGCATTATGATACCCACATATGATTCTCAGATCGAAACTTTCCATCTGTACATGTTTCATTGAACTGCGTACCCATGGAATATAAAAGTTGAGATCACTCAGTCTCTCAACCTCATATTTTTGTTCATAATAACACTAGCACCTGGGTTATTGAGCCATCGATAATTGCTTTGCTAGAAGGCCTTATATAAGGCTATATTGCTCTTGTGATTTAAAATGCATTTCCTTTCCTTTCTTAGATTGATGACTTCCCTAAGTTCTAAACCAGGCTTACAAGTACCCACTAGCCCAGGGAATATATATTGCAATGAAAAGAAGAAAAATAATTCATTTATTTTATGATTTTCTTAGGGCATCTGCCAAAAAGAAAAAAAAAATGTGGGTTCAACCAAGTTAACAACCACTTATTGAGTATCTACTAAGCGTAAAATCTCTGGTAGGTACTATGGAGGATACAAAATTGAAAGATACAGGCCCTGCCCTCCTGGTGGTCATAATCTATCGAATGGCACATAGCATGCATGAGTCCTAGTGGGCTGTGTATAAGAGCTTCACGCTGGTGGTATGGAGATATGGCAGGGGGAGAAAGAATTAGTCTGATGTAGGTGATCTGGGAAGACTTTTCAGGAGGGGATAAAACATGAGCTGGATTTTAAAGGAGAGTGAGACTTCAGTAGATAGCAAGTAAGGGAGAAAAAAAGCAGAAAGTCAGATGACGCCAATTTTTGGAGTGTCTAACATTTTTATGCATATGATGGAGATTCATGTAATGTTTGGTAGCTGATGAGTGGCATGTCAGAATTACTTTGTGCAGTCATCTGGCAATAGGTTAGAAGCACTAGAAACAAAGAGACTTAACAGCTAACATCTATTAATAACTATGTTCCAACCACTGCCTGAGACCTTGACATGTCTTCATTATTTTAATCAATCCAACAGTCCAATAAGATCAATGTTTTTATTATTTCCACGTTACAATTAGAGAACCAAGGCAGAGAGAGCTCAGTAACTTGTCCAAGGTCACATATACTAGCTAAGAAGTGGCAGAGTCAGGATTTGAATCCTGATATTCTCTTAAGGCAAACCCTTAACCACTTCACCTACTGCCTCCAAAAGCAAGAGGCTGGAGAAAATGAGACTATTTCAGCAGCTGTGTTATATTTCAAAACAGAAACATTTCCTAAAAAAAGCTTATTACCAACACATTAAGGTCTTTTTAAAAGACATTTTCAGATTTCTAGAATTTGGATTAGTAACAGAATGTATCTTTAACAAATTAAAATCAAATGTGATATAAAGAAAAATAATGGAAAATGGATCATGCCTTGTTGTAAATGCTTATTTAACCAGCTACATATTAGTATACAAAGTACCATATTAGTTTCTTATTATTTTTATTAGATTCCTAGGTCTGCTATAACAAAATACTACAACTGGATCGTTTAAAAACCACAGAAATTTATCCGTTCACAGTTCTGGAGGCCAGAAGTCTGAAATCAGTGTCAGCAGAGCTGGTTCCTTCTGGGCCCTCTGCGGGAGCATCTTTTCTGTGCTTCTTCTCAGATTATTGTCCTTACTGGTAATCTTTGGCATTCCAAAACCTTTGGCAGATGCATCGCTCCTATCCCTGCCTCTATTTTTCCTTGGCGTTCTCGCTGTGTCTCTGCCTCTGTGTCTGTTCTCCTCTCCTTATAAGGATACCAGTCATATTTGACAAAGGGCCTACCCTACTTCAGTATGACCTTATCTTAGCTAATTCCATCTCTAACAACCCTATTTTCAAATAAGGTCACATTCTAAGTTATTGGGGGGTTAAGACTTCACGTATCTTATTGGGGATCACAATTCAAACTATAACAAACCTTAAAAGTTAAGTCGTGGGAAAGAGTTATGATTTTTTTTAATTGTAAGATTTATTTCTATTGATATTACAATCAAAGCATTTTTAGTGGCTTAATGGACTTTAGAAAATATCTTGCACAGTCCTTTGATTTTTTAGATGTTAACACTGAGGCCTGTAGGATGATGGATTTCCCCAACACTGCACACGCAGTTAATGTCAGAGCTAAGTCTAGAACTCCCTCCTAATTCCTTCTGCCGCAACAAAAGATCTTTTTTGTTCACCAGTGGCTTTCAACTACTTCAGTTAAAACAACTCCTCTTTTATCTTTTTTCTGTATTGAACTTTCTAGTAAGAATTTGAAGAAAAGATATAACAACTAGGGTACAGAGAAGGCCTCAGGCAATTTAACTACTGCAAGAGTTCCACCCCATTAAGGAGATTAGATAGATAGATAGATAGATAGATAGATAGATAGATAGATATAGGGAAAGAGACAGAGAGACAGAGACACACACACAGAGATAGGTAGATAGATGTAGAGAAAACACATATGCATACATACATATATAGATACTCACATATATATGATAAAATCAGATATATATAATATAAATGCTTAAAGGTGTTAATTTTATTTTCAGACACTTCTACAATAGAAATGAAAGTAAACTGTCAATTCTTAATTACTGATTAAGAAAAGCAAACTTTGTTTTTTGGTTGTAAAATATATTGCATGAAGAAATTCCATTAACACATTAGGAGTCATTCAATACCAAAGACTTTGGAAGAAGGAAGCTGTAGTTTAGCTAGTGAACTTGATTTTCACATTGTCAGAGCCCAGAGCCCAGCACAAGGCCCAGGAGGGCTACTCCATGTGCCCTACCCAAGAGATTAGACTGTCAGGCCCAGGAAATGAAAATAAAACAAAACTTAGAAACCACTGTTCTCCACCTTGCACAATTCATTTCTTTAATAAATATTTACTGGGTATACACGTAAGGCAAGTAAGAACTTGGGATTGCAAAGAAGAATAAGCAAGGGGCTTGAAATCTGGTTTTATCAAGTTATAGTTTCCATGACAATAAATCTAAGTGCCCGGGGATTATGTAGGAAGAATTAAAAGATAAATGTAAGACTTTTTGTTTGCTTGCTTGTTCATTTTCTTACCAGTTACTTTAGTCATTAATGTATTCTTTGCCTACCTAATAAGTGCATGGCTACTTAGTAAGTAATTGACTCTTTAGTTATTAAGCCCAAATTTAAACCAACAATCAATATATTCTACTCTAATCTTTTTACAATTTTTATGAAAATTTCTATTAATTTCAGTGAATTAATCATAGTGACTATTTGGAAATGTGGCGTAAATTTCAATATTTCTACTACTTTTTATGAATTATTCACAGTGACTCTTTGGAAAGTTTGGAAAAAATGTACATACATACATATATTGTACATGTGTAGGTAGAGTGAACCATAAACCCTATATCTTCTTAAAATAATTTGAAAAGCTGCTCATTTATCAGGATAAAATTACTTTATGTTTCCAATGTTTAAAATGAATTTAGTGGCCTTAGTGCAATAATATTACATTTTAAAAGCCAAACACTGCCATTATTTTCCCTTCACGATGCCACAGACAGTTCAGAATGTTTTATCATTGTTTACATGGCTCAGAAACCTTATCTTTTATTTGATATTGCAGGTGCGTCGATGGTAGGATATGGAAACTGTGTAAGATGGTTAAAGGAAACAATTAATTAGCATTTAAATAAAAGAGCTCCCTAAGAAACATTTTAAACAGAGAATAAGCTGATTATGTAATAGGTGATAGTAAGCAGTTCTGGAATAGAATTGAAGGAGATGAAAAAAGAGAGTGAAAGGAATTTAAATATCTGAAAACAAATAAGGAAATACTGCAAAATATTAGAATTACTGAAGTTGTGTGTATAGCCTCATTTGAAATTTGACAGTCTTGTAATTCTCTACTTGTTATATCTCATTATTCTACTTATAAAACACGTACATGCACGGGTTTCCTAAACCGTTGGATAATCTACCTTTACCATTTTCTTTTTGAAGGTGTTAACACAGAGAAAAGCAGGAAACAGCTGAGATCCTGCACTCTGTTGTGCCTTAGCCTCAAGTGAATAAATGCAAGTATTGTGCACACAGGATCCAAACACTCATAAAAAAGATTCATGGTGATATTCTTAGAAGAAATTAATAAAGCCTAAGAGAACCTGTCAGAAGCATGTCCTAAAGATGATTTTATTTTGGTAATTGTTGTATTTTAAATGCTTTCATTTTCTTCTTTTGATGTCTTTTATCTTACAGATGCTATTACTCATAAAATATGCTATTTCAGTCCACAAGGCTGTAGCTGTGAATGAAACATAATATTCTCATCTAGAAGTAGATAAGGGGATGCAAATCTCCTGCTTCACAGTGTAAGCTGGTTACCGCAGGGGTCAGAAAGCTAGTTTCCACTTCCTTTCAGTACGAGCTATGATATTTTCTATAACTGACCAGACATCTTGTCTTTCCTTTATTCAGTCCAGGCGTGTGATTGACAGCCTGTCTCAGTGGTTTACATGGTGGACTAGGAATTCTTTGGCTCACGAGTGGTGGCAGGACTTTAGGGTGAGGCCATGAGGAGTGACCGCAAACATCATTCACTAAGTGTTCACTGAATAGCTACTATGTACGGAGGCTCTGCCACAACAATGAGCAGGATGAATGAGCTCTCTGCACGCATGGACCCATAGGGGCCACAGGAAGCGAAGGACACACATTCATTAGCTCAATACCCACAGAGTGAGTGATGGTGTAAAACCTATCAGTGCAGGACACAGACCCTCTACAGGCTGTGGACAGCACATTTGTGCTTCATCAAGTCCCTCAGGCTGGACAGAGCTGGCATCTGGAGAACAGAGAGGAAGCCAGTGGGATCACATCACAGATGGGGTTGGTGAAATGGTCAGGGCGCAATCCTGCCGGGCCTTCAAGGCAATGGAAGGAGTTCAGATTTTATTCAAAACACGGTGGAAGGCCATAAAAGGGCTCTGCAGGGGAATGATTGCATTTTACAAATAAGAAGATGACCATTAAGCACTGTTGCCTTGGTGGAGGAGTAACTAAACGTCACTGGATGGAAATGGAGACTGCTGACCCAGGTGCAGGGCTCCATTTGGCTGATAACACACATCAATAGTGATGTGACCTTGAGAAAGTCACTGACTCTCTTTCCCCCTTATTCACTTGTTTTCAAATGGGGATAGAGAGGCAGAGTAAAAGAGAGAAGGAAACAGGAGAGATTAAAAAAAGAAAACCTCAATGCTTACAGATGAAAATTTCAGACAGTAAATTGAAAAAACAAACAACTGAGAATTCAGTAATAAAAGCCTTAAAGCAAGACTTAAAGCACCTCAGTCCACCCTCAGGAAAAACCCCACAGAGGATACATAGAAAAGAATCTAGAAATCTGTTAGAACCATTGCCTTGGTTCCTTTGGTTAAAGGTTAATATCAGGGCCCTAGGGAAGAAAAATTCAAGAATGATGCTAGAATCTACTCTATATCCTTTAGATTTAGTTGTACATAAGTGTATGCACAGCAAAAATTCACTGGCACACATGTTCCAACTGCAAAAACATTGAAATACTCCCACAGTGGCTGGTAAATAACCATGACCCAAGCCCTCCAGTGTCAACTCCCACCAGCAGGACCGTGCAGGTCTTCCACAATCTGGCAACTAAAGGCTGACACCTGTCTGGCTTAGCAAAGTGTCTCAAGGAACCTGCTCAGTGTCATTTCTGATTTTTTAGTGCCTGGACCTATAGGCGTATTGACCTATTGCTGTTATAACAAATCACCACAAACTCAGTGGTGTAAAATACAAATTTGTTACCTTACAGTTCTGGAGGTTAGAAGTCCAAAGCCAGTCTTAATGGGCTAAAACAAACAAACAAACAAACAAAGAAATACTCAGCAATCCTTCTGGAGGCTCTAGAAGGAAATTTGTTTCCTTGCCTTTTCCAGCTTGTAGAAGTTGCCAGAATCTTTTGGCTCCTGGCCCCTTCCTCCATATTCAAGCCAGTAATGCATCCTCAAATCTCTCTCCTTCTCTGACCTTCCTGCTGTTCTCTTACAAGGACACTTGTAATTCCCTTGGGCCTACCTGGATAAGTTAAGATGATCTCACTATCTCAAAATCTTTAACTTAAATCACATCTTCAAAGTCCCTTTTGCCATGTAAAATGACATAGAGGTTTCAGGGATTAGATGCAGATATCTTCGGAGGCCATTATTCTGACTACCACACTGGTTAGATATTTTAAATATCATATAATAATAAGTTACCTTAGAATGCTCATAAAATAAAACTGAGTGTGTCATAGTCAAAAACTGAGATACGAGTGGAGAGAATCTATCATATAGAAAAAACGTAACGTAGGTCCATATCTCAAGAACTTTCTGAAATACTGCAGACCTTTAATTTTCCCATCTGGTTTAGTAGTTCTCAGTATCAAAGAGATGAAACAGTTAAAAGGAAACAAAGAGTTGAGGGCAATATAGAAAGATGGAGTAAGGAAGAGGGAGAAAGAATACAAATATCGCTTGTGTGTCCAAATCTCCTGTAAGGACTGAGGAGGGGAAGAGCAAGGACCCCCAAGTGAATGGATCCCAGCCAGGGCAAGAGGAGACCCCAGAAACTGATGGTGGGATTGCACCAGGTAATGTCCAATCCGTCCAGGGTCAATTGTCTCTCCATCTGGCATACTCAGGCACAAAGGAAGTGAAAAAAATGACAATTTAAATTTCCCCTGTGATTTAATGCCCATGGAACTACATGGGATTGGTTTGATGAGGTTTGGGGAAATTTGAAGATGGGTAAGGGACAGCTAATCTTAGAGGGCAGGACCATATCTGGTGGGTCTTTGTATATCAAAATGCCTTGTATGCAGTGAGAGCAAGCGTCCTGAAATAAAATCCAGGAGCCACAACAGACTGTTAGCTCCATGAAGAAGCACCTGTTGGTCTTGTCACCACCGATTCCCAGCTCTTGGAACAGTGCCAGGCAAAGAGCAGGTACCCAGTAACTCTGTGTTAAAACATTCCTTTTAATAACCAGAAAATGCTGGAAACCAATACTTAATTCAATGTACTGACATTTTGATGCATTGTATCAGAACCTAAGTGATCAAATGAATGAAAGGCCTATATTCCTGTCTATAAGTACGGTTGCCAGATTTAGCAAATAAAAATACCAGGTGCCCAGTTAAATGTGAATGTCTGATAAACAATGAATAATTTTTTAGTATAAGTGTGTCCCAAATATTGTATGACAATCTAGCTATAAAGTCATTGTATCATATTTTAGATAAATTGTAACTTTGTAAAGACATAATACTCTTAATGACGGTATTATTACAGAAGAAAAAGGAAGTGCTTTCACTAGATTGTGTTCAAAATGGGGATAGAAGGCTGTGTTGCACTGTACTGTTTTAAAAGCATGCTTGTCTGTGAGCAAGTGCCCGTGGAGGAGGGCTGAAATTCAGCTTCTCATAAATTCTGCAGAGCTACCAGGGAACAGTAATCAACACGGATAAAATCTGGAGGGAAGGTCAGTGAGGCAGGTAAGAGCTGCTGCATCCATATTACCTGAAGCACACACAGCTCCACAAAGCAGGACCAAGCAGGACCAGGAAAGAGCAAGAGGGAAAAACGGAATCACCCTGTGCGGGTTTCGTTAGATTGCCTTTAGGAAAAAAACCCTCATCAGCCCGAACAGCAACTTTAATTTTATGTGCATGTTGTGCTTGCTTAGCCTATGCGATAGAGTTGAGCATGTCCTATGTACTAAGTGGTCTGTTTTCATAGTACTCATTTGCTGGTGAAGTAATTCACTGTTTTTCTTAAAAAGGGCATGGTGTTGCTGTGTTCATTTGTGCCAGATCTGAGGAATCTCTATGGAAGCCTTTTTTTTCCACTAGGCATTTTAGATGCTACCTGGCTGTTAGGCCTGAAAATACCAGATGGAGCTTGGGAGCAGAGCAGGCACTGTTGTCATAGAAACGAGATGCTATCCCAGCTCTATGCAGCCGCCATTTTTTTTTTCTTTCACGGTGTGGAGTTCTGATAGGAACAAGTCCTGATAAAATATAGAGATTCCCCCTCCCCCCACACACTCACCTACCTTGGAAAATAGACCTACATTTCAAACGTTGCACAGATAATTCATTAATACATCCCGCAGTGGACCAAGAGCCTTTAACTATGGAAAACTGACTTGATTTCCAGGTCTTCTAATCAGAGTACAACTGGGAAGCCCATGCTTTGACATAATCTTTTTTCCTCTAAATGTGATGCATTTGTCCTAACCCCAAATGAGACAATATCCTCTGTAGCCAGGGGAGCTCAGCTTTGAGATTCCTGGAAAATGCAACCTAAGTGTTCGTAATCATTCTGCAATGTCTCTACTCAGCAGGAGAAAGGGGAGGAACCTCTCGTGATTCTCTGCACTCCCCACAGTGGCCAGCAGAATGCTGAGCACACAGGAGGGGTGTGATGGATCCTTGTGGCTTGATGTCCAAGCTTGAGGGATACAGTTATTGGCCGGGGTCCCACACTGCTGCCTTTTCTCTTGGGCAGCTGTGGCATCCTCAAGGAAATGTGACTGTGAGCAAAGAGCTCAACGCAGATGGGGCAGTAGTATTTTCTAGAGACAAGGCTGCTTTTGTGTCCTTCTACCCTTGGGAACAGGGTAAATCCTAGGGCCTTGAAGCTCTGGCTCAAAGAGTTGTGTTTAGCAGCAAAGGACTATTAAAATTGATATGGTTTAGGGCAGTGATTTCCTTTATTCATTTCCTATTGCTACTGTAACAAATTACCGCACATAGTGACTTAAAACAACACAAATTTATTCTTTTAGAGTTTTTAAGGTCAAAAGTTTAAAATCTGTTTCACTGGGCTGAAGTCAAGATGCCAGCAGGGCTTGCTCCTTCTGGAGGCTCTTGGGGAGAATCTCTTTCCTTGTCCTTTCCCATTTCTAGTGCCCACCTGCATGCATTGGCTCTCGGCCCCTTTCTCCATCTTCAAAGCCAGAGGCCTAGCATCTTGCTTCTATCATCATTTTCTCTCTTTCTTCTCAGTCAAAGCTCCCTGTCTCCCTCTTATAAGGACACTTGTGATTACATTCACAGCCTACCCAGATAATCCAGGCTAATCTCCCCATTTCAAGAATCTTAATTTAATTATATCTGTAACCTCCCTTTTGCCATATAAGGCAACATTCACAGGTTCCAACAATTAGGACATTTAGGTCCATTATTCAGTCTACCACAGTTCCCAAACCAAGATGATCATTAGAATTACCTGAGAAGCTTTTCAAAAATAGAGATTCTTGATGCAACTAGAGATTATCATACTAAGTGAAGTAAGTCAGAAAGAGAAAGACAAATACCATGTGATATCACTTATATGTGGAATCTAAAATATGACACAAATGAACCTATCTATGAAACAGAAACAGAATCACGGACATAGAGAACAGATTGGTGGGGTTGCCAAGGGAGAGGGGCTTGGAAGAGGTATGGAGTGAGAGGTTGGGGTTAGCAGATGTAAGCTATTACATATAGAATGGATAAACAGCAAGGTCCTACTGTACAGCACAGAAAACTATATTCAATATCTTATGATAAACCATAACAGAAAATAATATTAAAAAAAAAAGAATGTATATATATGTGTAACTGAATCACTTTGTTGTACAGCAGTAATTAACACAACATTGCAAATCGACTATACTTCAATACAAAAAAAAAATAGAAATTCTTAGGCCCTACACTAGAGTGATCCTACCAGAATTTCTTAGGTTGGGTGGGGCCTGCAAAGTTCTTCGGAAGACTCAGGTGATTCTGTTGGAAGCTTCCGTTAGAGCTTCTTCAGGGTCTTTCCTAAACACATGCAGTGGGGTTTAATGACACTGTGATTGGCTTCTTCAGGGTCATTGAGTATGTGGGAGAGGTTTTTAAAATGTATGCGTTTGGAAGCTTGGAAGGCCTGACCATCCTCTGAGGTTCACAACACTCCCACAGAATGGCTTTGGCAAATGATTGCATCATGTGACCTGGGCCTAGCAACTCTTCAATTTAATGGTAAAAATACCCAAATTGTTCACTAGGGGCTTCCCTGGTGGCGCAGTGGTTGAGAATCTGCCTGCCAATGCAGGGGACACGGGTTCGAGCCCTGGTCTGGGGGGATCCCACATGCCGCGGAGCAACTGGGCCCGTGAGCCACAACTGCTGAGCCTGCGCGTCTGGAGCCTGTGCTCCGCAACAAGAGAGGCCGCGACAGTGAGAGGCCCGCGCACCGCGATGAAGAGTGGCCCCCACTTGCCGCAACCAGAGAAAGCCCTCGCACAGAAACGAAGACCCAACACAGCCAAAAATAAATAAATAAATAAATAAATTTATTAAAAAAAAAAAAAATTGTTCACTAATGCCTCCTTAGACCTTTAACCATATGAAATATGTCCTTTTTTTTGTCTCTCAATTCTTTTTTTTTTAATAGATCTTCATTGGAGTATAATTGCTTCACAATACTGTGTTAGTTTCTGTGGCACAACAAAGCGAATCAGCTATATGCATACATATGTCCCCATATCCCCTCCCTCTTGAGCCTCCCTCCCACCCTCCCTATCCCACCCCTCTAGGTGGTCACAAAGCACCGAGCTGACCTCCCTGTGCTACGCTGCTTCTTCCCACTAGCCAACTATTTCATATTCGGTAGTGTATATATGTCGATGCTACTCTCACTTTGCCCCAGCTTCCCCCTTTCCCCTCCATGTCCTCAAGTCCATTCTCTATGTCTACGTCTTTATTCCCGCCCTGCCACTAGGTTCATCAGAACCTTTTTTTTTTTTTTTTAAGATTCCATGCATATGCCTTAGCATACGGTATTTGTTTTTCTCTTTCTGAGTTACTTCACTCTGTATGACAGACTCTAGGTCCATCCACCTCACTACAAATGACTCAATTTTGTTTCTCTTTATGGCTGAGTAATATTCCATTGTATATATGTGCCACGTCTTTATCCATTCATCTGTCGATGGACATTTAGGTTGCTTCGGTGTTCTGGCTGCAGTGAACATTGTGATACATGTCTCTTTTTGAATTACGGTTTTCTTAGGGTATATGCCCAGTAGTGGGATTTCTGGTTCCTTAAAAAACTGAAATACATATCTTGATATCTGGGATCTACTGTTGTTTCTTTTTCTTATAGAGGCTTTTCCATTTACTGCCTCAGAACGTTCTCTTCCTTCAAAGATGCTGTCATGCTGTCCTCAGAGCTCTTAAAGTTGCCTATTTTGCCTGCTTCAAGAATGGCTATGGTAGAGGAAAAAACCCATGCAGTATCTTTAGAAAAACTCTAAATATTTCATCGTTTCTTACTAAACATACATTATTTACTCTGTAATGTAAATATTTGATGGCCTGCAACTGGCAATTTTGGAATATATTGGTATGTTTGGAGAATTACAGTTCAGTTAAAAAGAATCCTACACTGCACACCCAGCTCATATTTAACTTACACAATTGTTTAAATGGCATTTAACTCTCAGAATTAAGGGAGTAATAGAATCTATTTTTCAAAAGGGGCCTTGAGGACCAAACTCAAAACCTGAGACAACACATTTGTGTGAAAAGAGAAAGTTGGAAACTGTATGAGAACTTCAGACTTCCCTCCATTGCAGGATGACAACATGATATAGTTATCTGTGCCCGAGTGGGTCCAATTTCATCTAGTGGATCAAGGGGGTAGCCAGCCCACAGCCAGCTCATTAGAATGTTCACAATCTGGTTAGAAGTGGAATCTGAGAGGAAGAATTTTACCACACACAAAAAGGCAGAAAATCTTCTCCAGCTTTAGTATTTGGAGCTGTGGATAGGACAAGAAAATCCCTTCATTAAATAAAATGGCTCCACGTCAGACATTTAAGCCAGATTTTCAAATATAAACCTAAACTGTTGGGAGAATTTTTTTTTTAAATTCCAGTGACTCTCCAATATAGAGGTCATAGGAGCTGCCATCATTCTAAATTACAGCCCATTTCAGAGGTTGGCTGTAATCCAGGAGGTTGCATTATTCCAAATTGCCTGTCAAAATACTGCCATTATCAAAAAGTAGTTCTTTTAAATAATTTTCTCACTCTTTTCCCTGAAACTTTACTGGCCTTGAGCCTTAATATCATAGCTTATAGGCATAGTAAGTGAAAGCCATTCAAATGAGAAGTGGGAAAAAAAAAAAAACATTCTAGGCATACAACAACATACAAAATTCTAGGCAGAAAAATGAGTCAAGTTTGGAAATGTTGTATCCCTCAAAGCAATAGCCAGTGCTAATCTACATGTGAAATGGTAACCAATGAATACAAAATTATGAATCCTAGTAGTATGACTTTTTTCCCACATTTAACACATGGAGAAAAAATTCTAGAGTTAGTTGATAGACTCCATATTTTTCCTTTTTTTTTCTCTCCTTCCATATCATCCTTCTAATGAAAAATGTTATATCTTCTAGATTACTGATGTCTATTCCTTTCATTTCATAAATGTGGAAATTGACACCCAGACATCTGCCTGATTTACCTAAGGTTTCATGACAGATCTAGACCTGAGCCCTGCATTCTTTTTAATACACATTCAAACTCTTATTTTGATTTGGAAGTCCGTCTCCTTTATCTTCTCCTTTTTTACTTTAGACTTGACCCTACAGAATTCCCCTGCTTGGAGTAGAAAAACCTACCCCCAAAAGAGCAATACCTGCCACCTACATTCTCTCTGATATAGACCCTGATGTTAAAACTTCAATTCTAACAAAGAATTCCAGCAACTATTCTGTTTAAGACCATTTATCTTTCAAACAGTGTAAGATGACAAAATATTTTAGAGGCATGGCTCTTATCTTGAGTCATTACAATTCAGGCAATGAATTAGGAAATCAACAGGGTAATTCAGTCTTACAATCATTGTGACAGTCGTATTTGTCAACAACTAGTTTTCAGAAGAAACGGAACTCAAAGAAAATGCATAGCTTCCAGATTCAGGCAAAGAGATGCACAGAAATATGTCTCTAAACTATCAGTAGTATATTGTAGAGAAAAGTTAATGTGCAGGTGAATTCGTTTGATAGAAAGACAATGCTTTGAACAAGTGTAGCATAAAGGTATTTCAAAATAGATCTGCAGTTTCTGGGGATGCCAGTAATATATGTAATGGTGCTGGGTCTCATTAACAAGCAGCCCAAACTCTTCAGCTACCATAAAATACAAATCATCAGCAGCACATTCTCAGGAGCAGTATGTCTGTCTGACCCAACTTCTGCTCTACAGTTAACAATTTTGTTTTAATCCATAAAAAAGAAATTTTCATCACCTCTAAATTGTGCAAATGATCACACTTAAGTCTAGTTTTCATGGTGTTCCACAGCAATCTCTAGGGTTGGGCAAAAATGTTCTTTTTAAAATCACTGAAAAGCCATAATTAATTCATTACCTACAAAGACAACCCTAAGACCTTCCAGTGGAGGACTCTATGAAACCACCCCACCCAAAAGAGCATTTTGCTTGAGTACTTTTGGTTCTTTAGCCTGTTATTAAAAATCTACCAGCCTGAAATATCTGAGCTTGAGAAAACTTACATAAAAATGTATTTTCCAAGCAGTGCCTTAAGGAACCCTTAATATTCCTCAAGGTTTTCATAGGCTTTCTTTAAAAAACAAGAACAGTGATTCTATGTGAAATTAATTTGGGAATGGCATTTTATAGTCCCCTGGAGACTCACAATGCACATTAGTTTATTAAAGGTTCTGAGACATCCTGCAATAAAGCAACCTGATTTGTACAGTTTAAAGAAATGATCCCAAAGATATTTGGCCGTGACCCTTGTTTCATGTAGCTTACTTAAGCATGTTAGGGCCAATGATGTCCTACAATATACAATATGGCTCAAAGCCTGGTACAGAGTTCTGTCCTAGGCAGCTACCAAGGCCTTGGTCACAAGCTACTCAGCTTCTCTCTGCCAGGCATTCCAAAAGTTGTGTTCCTGATCTAGGCTAGCATTTCCAGTAAACTGGTCTTCACCAGGGGGACAGGACATGACTGTACGTTTTGAATAGAGCAAATCACCACTGATAATTTTGCTGCTAAAAGATTTTCTTGATGGTAAAAATAATGAACATTTATTAGGCACTTACAACATGTAGAAACACCGTTCTCAGTATTTTGGCTATAAGCTCATTTAATCCACATGAACATACCTATATATTTTTCTTTTCCAGATAAGGAAACTGAGACACAGCAAGATTAAGATTGAGTTGCTTATTGGGATTACTAGCAAATAAGTAGGATTCAAACTTAAGCCATCTGGTTCCAGAATCCCTGCTCTTCACACATGTGCACACAAACATACACACACACACACACACACACACACACACACACACACATTCACCTTTACAAATGAATATGTGGGCTTCTCCATACACATTAATTCTCATGATACCTAAGTATGACCAGTATTTCCTTATGGTCCCTCAGCCTGGAAATAAAAATAGGATTAGAAAATAAATAGCACAATGATATCTCACTTTTAAGACAATAGCTACCTTTGAAAATAATGTATTGTCACCCTGCTTCCACACAAGACTACATCTAAGGTATCTAAGAAGAAATAATTGCTGTAATTCCCTTTTAATTAATTGATTTTTCGGATACTAGTAATGGCAGTTCACATCTGTTATCTCATTTGATCCTCACAACAATTCTGTGGGAAAGCAGAACAAATATTATCATTGTCTCTGTTTTATAGATCAAGAAACTGAGGTTCTGATTTACTCAAATGTGCAAGCGACAGAGCTGGTTCTAGACACAAAAGCCCCCACTTTGGGTTGACTTTTTCTGAACTGAGAAGCCTTAAAGTCTACAGCTTCTTTGTCTAATCTTAAAAATTCTCTCAACTTCACACTTTTTTTAAGGAAGGCCAGAAGTCAGTATAGACACAGCCAAAGGCCATTATAATATCACTTGAAAAATTGACCTAAGAAACCAGGATTTAATTATGAATAGGAATTTGGGTTTTTACCCATTCTGCAAAGTCTTGTTTATCTGATTTTGCAAAATCTAACGTACCTATTATGATTTTCCTGTTAAATATTTTTTCTCAAATTTCATTATGAATACAAACCATGGTGTGGCCCAGTTCTGTTATCCCAACTTTATGTCACACTTTTTTCTAAATTGTGTCTCCCTTTTGTACTTAATCATCATTCGGAATGATGGATGACCACAAGGAGTCATATCTTGCAACCGTTCAGCTGTTTCAATAAATCACAAACAGTCGACACATCCCTTTGGTGTACATATCCAGCTAAAAGTCAATTTAAATGGCAGCTATGTGAATAAAGTCATGGGAAGTTCTGCCCACAAAGTGTGTAGCCCTAAGCACTCTCTTCCATGAGTTTCTTTTCAATTTGATATCTGCAATCAGTCACACTTTATTCCTTGTGTATTAAATGAGGTGAATTACAATGTTTCAAAGCAGTTCAAAAAGGTCTATTTACAATGCAACCCACTGAAAAGTTTGCCATGACTTCTCTTTTCACACAAATTCATATTTCAGTTCCTTAGTACGAAATCAATTCCAAGTCAAGAGCCCAACAGGCAAATACATTTTAAAGACATGCAGCCTTGAATTATGTACCTACTTCTTGTGTGTAACATAAACAGAACATTCATAGTCATTTTTGATCCATAGACGACTCCACTGTTACCCACACTACACTTCAGTTAGAAGCTTATGCTTCCTTCTGTCTTATAAAGAGAATATACAGCTCAAGCCAAAGATTAAACATAAGCAAATTCTGAGACTTAATGCTCATGAAGTGACATGTTTTTGAAGTGTATTTTCAGATAACATGAGGAAGGTCTGTCTTTGGGGATGAAAAAAACTTTGTGTCATGGCCTTTGGGCCCAATATTAACATTTACATTAGCACTCCTTCTGTCTCTCTCTGCAGCCAAACTCTTGTGATGCCAAATGGCCAAGGTTTCCAGCAGAAGGAGTCCAATGCCCTTCTCCTTCCTCTTTGCAAATAACAAAAGGGTAAAAAGCACTGAAGGTCATCGCTTGGCCCTCTGATGATATTCAACATGTATCAGTGTCATAATGACAGTTCCTAAATCTTGTTAATGTGACACCTTAGTGAAGGGACCAACAGATAAGATACATGGTACCAGATTAGAATCTTGATGTAATGTCTGCTCCTTGGTTAGTACCAGTTCTAGGGCAATTTTCTGTAATTTCACTGCTCTGTTGATTTCAAGATAATACTGTGTACCAGGCACTATGTAAAACATTCTTTCATGGATTGTCCCTTTTAATACCCAAAATAACTCTACCCTATAGGTACTGCCATTATTCCAATTTTAAAACTGAGGTCTAGAGAGGTTAAGAAACATGTCCAAAGTCGCACAGTTAATAATGGTGGTGCTAAAACTCAAACTGAAGTCCATTTAGTTTCTGTTCATTTGCGGTGTATTTTGTGGACTTTAAGCCAGAATTTCTTCCCTCTTCAGGTTTCTATAGACGTTTCTACCAAAGACTTGTTTTCACATAAATTCATAATCTCTTTCCTTGCAAGGCAAAACTTTAATGCTATTTAATCTTCAAAGGATGTGTTGAATGCTAACAAGCTACCCAGACATTTGGGGAGATGGAATAATGGAGGAGAGGGCATGGGAGTCAATTCCTGGAGTTCTACTTTAGTTTGATTTTGATGTTAGTAAATTCTTGAAACATTATTTGAATGATTACCATCATCCTACTACAACTACTTACGAAGCTTTCACAAGACATTGATTGCATATAAATACATGATTTTTGCTCAGGATATTTGCTCTCTGAGGTGAAACCCCTCCTCCCCACCCCCACTCCCACCCCCCCCAAAAAAAAGAGGAGGAAAAAGTGAAAAGAGACAGAGAAGAAAGGTTTTTGTTTCCCTTTCTTATAAAGTCTACTTTTTCCCAGTTGAATTCAGGTGTTCTGGTTTTTCTCTGTTCGGTCTATAAAATAATTTTTCCATCACTTAACATTGTATGGTCTCTGGAATCAAGACTTTTTCTCTTGCAAAAATGCAGCGATGGCCAAATTTCCACAGCCAGGAGAAAAGGAAAGATTGAGACAGTTTTCTCAATAATTGCTTCAATCCTCCCCCTTGTGCTGGCCGTGGAAACTTGGCCAGTGACTAGTAGAGAGATGTTGGATTGATCTCCTCCTCCTGTTTCTGTTTCCTCTGCCTAAAATGCTGTTCTCCTTCTAAGTTATCACACTCCCTCTCATTCTGCAGGTCAGATGTCACCTTCCCTGGGAAACCTCTACTGACATCCCTCTCCGCCCACTTCCCTGATTCCTGCTCGTTTCCTTCATCTCCAGCAAAATTCATCGCCTCTTTCTCTTGGTTCCTGTAACACTTTGTTATACCATTCTCATGCTTTTCTGTGTTCCCCTAAAAGCTGTGAATTTTCTGAAGGCAGGGAATTTTTTAAAATATTCCCCAATATGTCCCCATAATGTCTGACATGTAAGAGATGTACAGTCCATTTTTCTTTGACCAGGTTTGCACCAGAAATGGCACAAAGCCTCCTTAGCCAAATTCCAAGGGAAGAGAACTTTCCCATGTCAATGCCTCCCCTCAGTCACTGCAGTAAACATCAGCTTACCCCCCGGCCTGGTACCTTGTCCACATTTTGAAGCCTGGGTACATGTGTACAAGTTTTGAGCAACATTTTTTGGTGAGGATGGGTCTGATGCCACAGCAGGAGGTAGAAACAAACCTTCCTTTCCTCATTTACCTATCAGTGACAGATCTCCATACTGGAATTATTTCAACTGGCTTTATGGGTCTCAACTGGATCAGAAAACTGAGATCAGGGGAAAATCACATAAAACAACAAATCCTGATTCTTCACGGTGGTTTCAGTAGTTGAGGCAGAGTCTGTTTCTTACTTATGTGTGGTAGAACACTTACTTCTGGGGACTGCTTCCCTCACCCCAGTTGCACGTGTAGTTGGTGGGGCTGTCCATTAAGATATGCTTCGATTCCCATGGGGATGGGCACACCCTAGGCACATCAGAATACTCCATTCCACCGGGCATAGTGATTGTCAGGGTTGGGGGAGTTGGTTACCTTAGCAGGACCAATTAGTGCCCCGTTTCAAAATTTGATATGGATTGGGAGGGGCATGGAGGGGAGGAAGAGAGAATGAGAAACAAAGACAGAGCAAGACAGATAGAGACTCTTACCTTGTGAAATTATCATGGAAGCCCTTGAGTGGACCCATGAGAGGAGACAGAGTTGGGAGTGTGTGTGTTGAGGGGTGAAGATGTAAAACAGTTTAACCTTGGTGGAGAACCTGAAAAAAAAATGTCCTTCAGGCCGCACCAGCTCTCAGAAGCGCTGACTGTGTGGGGCCTTCTACATGGTTACAGCCAGTTTGGGGACGAGTCCATTACAGAGGAAGCACAGCTGAGAAATGCAGAGAAAAAGACATACTCCTGATGACATCATCCCTACCCCTGCATCCAACCTTACTTGAACTCTCCAATAACATGTGGCAATAGATTATCTTTTGGCCTAAGCTAGCTGGAGTTTGGTTTCTGTCACTTGCAACTGAAAGAGTTCTGACCAATAGACTTTTCTAATGCATAAATCTGCTTCCCATTTCCAGGTTATGGGAAGAGTACTTCAAGGGCAATGATGCAAGGCGATTGACTTAATTTTGATGCTATACTTGGCTGTTATTTTGGGGAAGATGTTACCTAAGGGTGATTTTAAAGGAGTGAGCAGACTGAGAGAGTTCAGATTCAGACTCTATTAGAGCACTTGTCTTACCTATACATCAGAAGTTAGTTCCTGAAAAAATTTCTTGCCTACATAAATACATTCTGGGTCCTTCAAGAGTGATTGCTTTGGCCTGCTAGGGTTTCCATTAAAAGATGTCACTGCCTGTGGCTTCTGCCCAGCTGTGCACTTCTTCTAACATAAAGTGAGTTTATAGTCTAACTGAATATCTTGGAACTTTTCAAACTATCATAAAGGTGCTTGGTAAGAAAGGTTTGACGTTAATGAGATTCCTCTTAGTTTGCATTGTTTTTTCTATAACCTAGAAACAAAACAAAACCCCAAACCTTAATAATTTAAAATGACCATACCAGTCAAATAGTCCTCACATTTTCAACTTTCCTGTAATATATCATGTTTCCATTGAAGCAGACTATTGTAACTGCCTGAAAAAGTATTGTTTGATGTCTGTAAGCACAGTCAGCAATCAATAATTTGAAATTTGTACCATTTGTACCTTTAAGTTCTGGCACATCATTTTTTATTTCATTCAATCTGCTTACTGTTGAAGAAAAAGCATTTTGAACCATTGCCACAGAGCACATTTATGTGTGAGACAGGGTTCATTTATACGGTGGGAAGTATATCATTTTGACGTTTACTTGCAATATTAATTGTATATATTGATTCCATTTTTTCAGAAATTGTAAATTTATCATAAATACTACCACTGGTGACCTTATTTTGGTGAGAATGTTCTTCTGCAGAACTTGAAAACATATTGGAGTCAAGTCATGGATTTTTAAATTCAGAAAGACAACATATGCTGTAATATTAAATTAAAATTCCATAATCAGTTGTTAGTTCAAGGACAAACTCGAACAGGAAATGCATTTTTTTTTAAAATGTCTCTTAACTGTTAGGTTAAGAATGAATGATCTTTTGCGATCATTAGCTCTTCTTTACTCATTTCTTGTGTTTGATCTTAAGCCCAAATATAAATGTAGCGTGGAAAGTTTTCTTTAGCCATTTTTAAGTGTCCCCAGTGTTTTCAGTTAATAATCATAAGAGCAGTCTATCTCAAAATCTTTCTCTGCCCTCTCTGATTATACCACCCCCAATACAAACACACAGGGATAGGTCTGGATTTGGAAATAGCTGAGTCATGACCCTTACAAGGAACACCTGAGTTCAGCACACTTGGAAAGAAAAGTCAGAGAGCTGCCACTCAAGAATCCTGGGAGCATTTCAGACTGAGAAGATTTCAGGCTCCTCACTAGGTATGAGATGCCCTCAAGCTGTTAAAAGGGTTATGGGATATAGGCTGCAGGGCAGGCAAGCTTGTCGCTGAAGGAGTATTGCCAGCAAGAGAGGAATACTGTTCAGTCAGGATGACTCCCCTCTGGGAGAGAGAGTGATAATCTGGATTCTGTCCTTTTCACTCACTCAAAAGTATAGGTCAGTTACTTTATTTTGCAAACACGTAATTTAAAAATTACATCAAGTGATTTAGTACTTGCATTTTTAGCAAGCACCTCCTGTGGGATGATGTGATAGGCAACCCGGAGGGCATGCAGGTGAGGGAGATGAAAGCCATGACCCTTGCAGCTAAGAGGCCTCTAATAGGGTGGGATAAAAAGTAAATGTATAGAACTATAAGATAATGTAGAAGGAGATAAGTGTCTGCAGAGATGTACAGATACAGTGCTATAAATATTTACAAGGCGGAAAGACTGTCTCTGCCCTGGGGAATCTGAGAAGACTTCATGAAGGAGGGGGGCATTTGAGTTGAATCCTGAAGGGAGAGAAGAACATTAAGCAAAGGGAATCCATGCAAAAAGACAAAAATTACATATATAGTATATTCAGGACATTATCCAGTGTACATGGCATATAAAATATAAAGAGTAGCGAAGTGGAAGATAAGCCTGGGAAAGCAGATTGGAGCCAAACTATGGCAGGGCGGGTCTTAAATGTCAAAAACAGAGTTGGGACTTTCCTCTGCAGACACTAGGAGGCCACTGTGTTCTTGGGTAGGAGAGCCAGGATCTTATTAGAGTCTAGGAAGTACCCGGTACTGTTCTTATTGTCATGAAAACTGGGGAGACTGGAGGGAGACATTCAGGAAGAAGGCAGCGAGGGGCTGATTGGGGTGATCGCAGTTGGAATGAAAAGAAGGGGAGCAATAAAGGAGACATGGCAGAGGCAAAACCATCAGGTCCCAGCAGCTGCCTGAGTGGAGGATGCAAGAGACAAGGGGAGAGCTGAGCCTGGGTGAGGAGAGGATGGTGGGAGGTGATGAATTTGATCCCGGACATGTTGACTTAAAGTTTCCAGTGTGAGACAGGAGAAGAGTCCAGCCAACAGCTGGAAATGTGGTCGGGAGAGAGTATGGAGCTAAGATAAGGATTTGGGAGTCAGCCACAGAGAGGTGAGAGTTGACACCGTGAGAATGGATTAGATCACCAAGGAAAAACCATATGGAGGGAGGACTGGGGTGAACACAGAGGAAACTGAAAATGGATGGGAAAGAAAAGTACTTTGGAAGCCTGGAGAGTGCCAGAGAAATGCTCTATAGTAATGAGGAGTCATAGAATCAAAGGCTATTATTTGGAGATGAAAGAGACCTTAGCACTCAGTCAGTCCACTCTTTTCATTTGACAGGAAGCAGAGGCTCAGAAAGGTTAAATTACAGCTGGCAAACAGCTGTATTCCAGGCTGTACTGAGTCCAGATTGAGAAGTAGGTAAAACGTTTCCTTGTCCTCCCACCTCCCTTTCCCGGACAGTCCTCTCCTTCTCTATCACTTATAATAACATTCAGAGTAGCGACATTTGTTAAGCTCTTTCTCGGAGCCATGTATAGAGTCATGGTTATGAACTTTGGAGACAAAATTGCCTGGATTCTAGACTCAACTCCTTTGCTTCCTAGTTGTATGACTTCACACAGACTACTTAACCTTTCCAAGCCTGTGTCCTCAGCTGTAAATGGGGGTAATAACAGTATTTGCCTTATCGTTAATATACGTAGAACACTTAGAATAGTACTTGGCATCGTGGAATCACTGTGTAAGCGTTAGCCATTATTTTATGAAGCACTCGAAATTAGGAAGCCCTATAATTTATTGTTCAAACTCGGATGCTTTTCAGCAGTGCCATGTGGAGCCACACAGGAGCCTGAGGCAAAAGGAAAAACCAGTAGTACTGATCCTTCTTTTATTTAAGTTTTTGGTATTTTGTTAGTCATGGAATTTTTGCATTTTTAAGATTTTTTTAAAAAATTGCTGTAAAATGCGATATATCTTGACTGCTGACTTTTTTGGTAGCCCTTAAATTTCCCACCCTAGGCAAATATCTCACTTGCCTCATTCCCCTACTTCTAGGTCTGCTGTTGAGGGTGATTTGTGAGACTTTCAATAATTACACAGGGAGAGCAGGCAGAAATCAGTACTTTCCTGGGCACACTGAGACATACAGTCTCCCTAGTAGCTTTCAGTGCACAATCTGTAGAGCTCTTCTCTATTTGTGTGTGTGCGTGTGTGTGTGTGTGCATGTGTGTGTGTGTGCATGTGTGTCTTTTCTCCCACTAGTGAACACACTACCTTTCCCAGGGCATAGCTGTGACCTCAAGACCGATTGGGAACCATGTATGAAATTCAAGTTCGTTCCACAAAACACCACCTGGAATTAGAATCTGGCCCCAAGTCCCCACCTCACTGAAGTTGTTTCCCTATAAGTTTGTGCCTTCAACTTTCAATCCTTATGTCCCTAAAAACATGCCACTAGGGCCAATGATAAGCTAGTCTCAGGAGGTAAAAGTGACTAACAACTTAGTGTCTTACTATTTCCTGGAGTATTTGCATAATTTGAGGGATAATATTAGAACCTACCTCATAAGATTAAATGAAATAATGTATATAAACTACTTAGTAAAATGTGTGGACCTGGTAAATACTCAGTAGGTAATAGGAGCTGTTATTGCTATTTAATAACAAATTATTATATACTTATTACTATGGTTGAACTGTTTGAAGTTGTTGGTAATCAACAGTGTTTGATCTACAAAAATAGCAGTCTCATATGATTCAACTGACTACTAATACTACTACTGTGTTAATTAGAATATATTGAACCCTATTAAAATGCCACTTGGGGGATCAAAAAATGGTCAAGTGTTGGCAATTTCATATGGTTCAACCCAGTAAAAACAGTCTATTGTTGGCAACGCTAAGTTAATCCAAAGGGCTGAGCAATTAACAATTGTTGTATTGGGTAATCACTTCACATGGGCAACTGCTTGCTTTATGAATTAGAAAGCTCTTCCTAATTACATGCTATACAATTATCTGCAGAGTATCATTGTATGCATTCCACTGCCTTCCACAAACATTTATGAAGCTTCCCCAATGTGTCAGGTATTGGGAGATGACTGAAAGGACTAGATGCCTGCCCTAGTGTAGATTTTCTCCAGAGCTCAGTGTTCTGGACACTAAGGTTGTACCTCAGATTGTATCCTTTTAGACACTAGATATTACTGTAAGTAATTGCACCACATGGTCATTTTCCTGTGTTGATAATTGCCAAGTTTTCCCCCAAAAAATTCACTCTTTTTAACAGAGCCAGTGAAGTTATCAGGAATGATATATGAGATGGTGTCAGATGGTGGTGTTCTGACTTTACTACCAGTTCTGTAAGATACAGCCCAGAACAAGCTGAAAGGAAGCCTCCACACTTGATTTTGATTTGCTGACATACACTGAGAACCCCTTCTGCCCAGACTCCCTAAGTCATCCCCATGAGAAGACAGGATTTAAAAATGCATAAACAGGGCTTCCCTGGTGGCACAGTGGTTGAGAGTCTGCCTGCCAATGCAGGGGACACGGGTTCGAGCCCTGGTCTGGGAAGATCCCACATGCCGCGGAGCAAATGGGCCCGTGAGCCACAACTACTGAGCCTGCGCGTCTGGAACCTGTGCTCTGCAACAAGAGAGGCCGCGACAGTGAGAGGCCCGCGCACCGCGATGAAGAGTGGCCCCCGCTCGCCGCAACTGGAGAAAGCCCTCGCACAGAAACGAAGACCCAACACAGCCAAAAATAAATAAATAAAAAAATAAAAAATTAAAAGTCAGGTACTTATTTTTAAAAAATGCATAAACATTATACTCTCCGGAAATAACGTGGTTTAAGTTACAGTATGTCAGCCACAATGACCTTTGCATTTTTGCACTTGGAGAGAACTGGAGGGATTTGCAAACTCTTCCCTCTGTCTTTCCAAGTCTTCTCCACTGACTTAGATTCTTCCCGCAGTGGACTAATTCACCCTCCCCTAGTTCACATAGAATTTGGCTTCAAATGAACTTTACCTAAAAGTAAGTATTCTGGTTAAATAGGGGTAAAAAAAACAAACAAACCCAGGAATCATCAGCAGTCCTATAAAATGCCTAGGAATTCAGTTACCAAGAATCTATAGAAATAAACAGATTCAAGATTTTTCTTGAACTCTCATTAAAACCAGTGAAGCAGTAACTGGGACATGATTAACACTCTGAAATAGTGGATGGTAGATAAGCAGGCCTATGTGAACTTCAACATAAACAACTTTGATTGCAGTAATTTTTCCCCTGAAAATGTCCGAATATGAAAATTTTTTTAGAAACAATTCTTTCAGAAGAAGATGTTTCAAAGTCACTTAAAACAATCTGGCGAGGCTCCATCTTTGTTTTGCTGACTTTTTATTTATTTATTAGCTATAATTTTTCTTTGTGTAGTAAAAACACTTAAGATCTACTCTTACCAAATTTCATGTATACAATATAGTATTATTAACTATATTGTCACCAAGTTGTACATTAGATCTCCAGAACTTACGCATCCTGTATGACTGAAACTATTCCATTTGACCAACATCTCCCCATTTCCCCCCCGCCTCCAGTCCCTGGTAACCACCATTTAACTCTCTGCTTCTGTGAATTCGACTTTTTTAGATTCCACATATAAGTGAGATCATGCAGTATTTGTCTTTCTGCACTTGGCTTACTTCACTTAGCATAATGTCTTCTGGGTCCATCCACTTGATTGCAAATTGCAGGATTTCCCCCTTTTTCAAAGGCTGAATAATATTCTATTGTATATGACTGCTTTATTTAATTCTCTTTCACTCTTTCCCTGGAATAGGGGGGAAAGAGGCTTTCAAACTTCAAGTTAAAACTTCCTCTTTCCCCTTTCCCTCTGCACAACTTGTCCTCCATCCCTTTCTCTCTGCTTACACTTTCCCTGGCTAAAGAACTGATCATGTGTCAGTCTGAGCCCCTGGATTCCTCGATGCACAGACTACAAAATATGTCTGTCTGTGCTGTCATATTCTGTAACTCACTCTGAACAGTCCCTTTATTCTAGGCAGAATGGGGTCCTGAACTTCTCCAACTCTAGCGTTTGGTCTGATTTGTCCTTCCAGACAGGAGTATTCCCACTTCTGAGAAGGGCACTTTTTGAAGGATAAACCACAAGCTTCTAAAAGTCTTGCTTTTCTTTAAAAAAACAAAAGTTTTATTTGCAACATTTTTGTTTTCATAATTGTTTTGCTGCCTACCTTCTCTAACACATAAATGTGTTAATTTTAAGCAAATAGTAACCCATTTTTGCTTCTTTCAAAATTGCTATTCTGTGAATTATATTCATTTATTTCTTCATTCACTGAATTTTTGTTGGATCTCATTTTATTAAGGAAGTATCCAGCACATAATACACTGTGAGATTTTCAGTACTGTGAGTTACTCAGTGCTATTGTTGAGAGGTATTCAAAGATGATCAAGAAATAGTTCCTACCTTCAAGAAACTTGCAACCCGATGAAGTAAAATAAGAAATACACACAGTAACCTATAATACAAGGTATACTGTAATAAATATCATCCAAGTTAAATGATTTAAGTATTCAGAAAAGCATTCTCCTGAATTTCTTTGAGTCTCCCTCAGCCTAAAACCTTTATCTCTGACTCAAGCATCTAAAACATCATGTCCCACTAGGCATTTTTTCATAATATCAGATCTTTTCAAAGTAATTTAGCCATGAAAGTCTTCCTCTATTTTCCCTCTCAAAGAACAAAAGCTTTATAGTCAATGTGTCAAGATAATCTCATATAGCTTTGGTGAACTCTGGTAAATGTGAGAAAAGTCATTCTCAAATGAGGAAACCAAGAAATCAATACCAATATTTCATCAGTAACGAAGGAATGGATTAATGATTGAAATAAAGAATGCCCCCAAAACACAGAAATTATCACCAGTGATAATTCCCTTATGCCTAAGGAAAAAAAATTTAATGTCATCAGCTTAGGTTCCTACAGAGAGGCATTTAAGTATTAAATAATCCTTTGACATTCCCTGGGATCAGCATGGAGGGAAATTATTAATAATGATAAGCGATATATGTGGATTTTGTGAAACAATTATCAAAATTACATGTAGCAACAATTTTCTGTAACTTTCCAGCACCTAGCATGGTGCCTGGCTTATTCTAAGTAAATGGATAAAAGAGCACATGATATTTCTTGTACCTAGCAAGATGCCTGGCATACAGAAGGCACTTAACACATATTTGTTAAAGGAATGATTGACTAATACTCTTGCTTTAGGTACTAAACCAAGTTATGACACCAATTTACAGTCCTCATGGCTGATGAATGTTCTTGTGTCAATTCCAGAATCTCAGTATTTCAGGTGAATGTCAGAGCCCCACTTCCAAGTGTGCAGGGTCATTGTTGTTACCTCCCTTTGACTTGATCAACTCGTACTCATGCTCTGAGACTCTGTTTGAATGTCAGTTTCTCAGGGAGGCTTTCCCTAAGTCCTAGAGCAGCATTTATCAAAGTCTGGCTCATGACCCACCTGTATCAGATTCATCTGGGTTATTAATCAAAGTGCAGATTCCTACAAGTATCAAACAGATACTTGTACAGCCATGTTCATAGCAGCATTACGTGTGATAGCCAAAAGGTGGAAGCAACACAAGTGTCCATTAACAGATGAATTGATAAATAAAATATTATATATTGTATATACGCACACACAATGGAATATATATTGTGTGTGTATATATATATATATACACAATAGAATATTATTCAGCCTCAAAAAGGAAGGAAATTCTGATACATGCTACCACATGGATAAAACTTGAAGACATTATGCTGCTGGGGAGAGAGGAGAATGGAGAGTTATTATATGGAGTTTCAGATTGGGAGGATGAAAAAAGTTCTGAAGATAGTGCTAATGGTTGCACAACAATGTGAATGTATTAATGCTATTAAACTGTTGAAAATAACTTTAAAATGTTAAATATTAAAAAGGTAAATATTTCGTTATCTGTACTTTACCACAATTTAAAAGGAAGGGGCAGATACCTGGCTTCCACTCTGGTCTATTAAATCAGAAGATTGAGAGGAAGGGACAGAAATGCAGCAGGAACCTGCAAGCCCTCCAGGTGACACTGCTATAAAAATGTGAGAACACTGATACAGACCACATTAAATCCCCCCTGTTTTATACCAACATAGCAATCTACACTTTCACTTTGAGATCATGCTTGTAATTTGACCATATGCTCCACGAGGGTAGGGACTATGGTTTTTTTGTTCGACACTGCATCCCCAGCATTTAGCACAATGCCTGGCTCAGAGTAGCACTCATTATATATTGATTGAATTACTTTATCTGAACATGAGTCTCATATTCCTTATTTGTAAATAAATATAATAATTGTCTTAAGATGTTTGATATGAAGATTTGAGATAGTACACATAAAGGACCTCCCACTGTGCCTGACTCATAGTAAGAGTTCAATTACCAGAAGCTTGCTTTATTATTAATAGCATTATTTTGTTGTTATTATTATTACTAGGAGGGGGAGAGTATAACTATTCAAGGTTTAGACCAGGAGTTACAGACTTAGTTACCTACAGCCTCCGAGCAGGTAATGATATTACATTCAGCATGCTGGGTTTACACTATCCAATAGAAAGTGGTGGGAATTGCGGAGCTCTGAACATGTATAGTCCATATAAAGGAGGTTACCACTACCTAGCTTTTGCCTGTTGGTACTATATGGGTACTCAGATCCAGAGCTATCAGATCTTGTGATTTTTCAAGAAAAGCTGGTAATATGAATTTCCATCTGAAATCTCACAATTTATGAAAGACACTGTTTTTTTTTTAAGTTTTTAAAAGTTCTGCGCAAACCAAACAAAACACATTGATTCATGGGCCACGAGTATGTACCCCCTGATTCATCCCAAGGTCCAGAGTATCCTTAGGTCCCTAGGATAGACCCTCCTTTTATGAAAATGGAACTGGAAACATCCATCTTGATAGGGCTCACGGTACCTCTGGGTTTTGGAGACTATCTAGTTCAAACCAATCAAGACAATAGGGGAAAGGGCGGGGGCGGTGTCTTTATAATTGACCTGGTAAGAAGTTCAAGGGTATGACAGGCCAGAATGGGTGTCCATGGGTGTTTACAGCAGTGTGGACATTACCACCAACCCAAATGCTAAGACAATAATGGAGGACATGCCAGATGCTTTTACTTGTTTTCCAGTAGGTTTCTTGGTGAATTATTTACTGCCTTTGCAGTTAGGTTATTCACCTACACCCAGAAGGACAGAATTATTTCTAACAGCTAGAGGGCTCTAGCAGTCCACCTTTCAGACGCAAATGGATTTGCTGTAACAGTTTCAGATCTAAAAGTGGATGACTCTCAATTGTCATCTCTAAATATCAATAGATTAATATTACCTACACATTATTTAATCCATATGCAAAATTACCAATACTCTATGTCAAAAATTCTTTCCCTCTTTTTTACTTTTTTCTCCCTTCCATTAATTTTTTTTCTATATGTAATTGAGCTTCTTGATTTGATGTTGAAAGCGTTCCTCCAGAAATCTAAATTAGAAAGTAAATTTCTATTGACGTGGTAGATTATTAAAGTGTCTGGTAACCATATTAAGCATTTAGGTTGGTATATTTTAATTCAATTCTTGTCTAGCACATCCAGGAGAAAACTATACAGACTGATAGTGATAGAAATCAAGAAAAATAAACTCTCACTCCACAAAAATTATATAATTTGACCATTTTAGAACCAAAACAACTTTTCAGCTTTTAGGGATGCTCAACAAAAGAAGATTTAAGTGGAGCATCTGAAGTTTTATCTGCTCGTCACTCCTGCTATTTTTTCTGACATTTCCACTATCAAGACAGTTAAATGTTATAATTTAGCCTTAATTCCCAGTTTCCCTTTCTTGTGCCCTTCATTCTGCTCTAGGACATGTTTTAAAAGCACTTAGAGGCACTTAATGGACAGATTTAGCAAAATCTTCATCCTGTTTCCACAGCTCAGTCGCATACAAAAGCCTGGGTAAACTCTCTCCTCCTTCTGCCTTCATCCCCTAAAAATATTGATTGTGGTCAAGGGGGGAGGCAGAGTGAGATTTCTCTGTGTGAAAGCTACACTGAAAAAGAAAATTTTTTTTGAATTGGTTCTTTTCAGATGCTAAATGCCCACTTCCCCTTTCTTATCAGCCACTTTAGTTACTTCTGGAAATAACAGTACTTAAACAAGTACCCACACATATTTTCAGTTTCCTGAACATCTCAAACGTCACTGTTTCCCAAATATACTGACTTCAGGAAAATAGAAAATGCATTTTATTCCAAACCACTCTTTCTGATTTGCGTATCCGAGAGAGTTTAAGGGAAATGCAATCCACATGTTTCTGACCATTTCTACTCACATGCATTTATACAAAGGTCTCTATTTTTTTCTTTATAAAAATAATTTGAAGTCTATGAAGCTGTTAAAATAAATCTTGATACCTTTTATTTTTCTAAGAAAGCGGAAGTTTCTTTGGATAAGATTAAATTAATAGAAACTCTTTAAGATTTGACTTTGGCTTCAAATTTAAAAGTCATTTGGTAAGGGTGGGTTCTAAACTCACTTCAAAACTATCACACCGGGGCTTCCCTGGTGGCGCAGTGGTTGAGAATCTGCCTGCCAATACAGGGGACACAGGTTCGAGCCCTGGTCTGGGAAGATCCCGCATGCCGCGGAGCAACTAGGCCTGTGAGCCACAATTACTGAGCCTGTGCGTCTGGAGCCCGTGCTCCGCAACAAGAGAGGCCGCGATAGTGAGAGGCCCGCGCACCGCGATGAAAAGTGGCCCCCGCTTGCCGCAACTGGAGAAAGCCCTCGCACAGAAACGAAGACCCAACACAGCCATAAACAAATAAATAAATAAATAAAGGAGTTCCTTGGAAAAAAAAAAAACAACTATCACACCATCTAGTCCCTCAACTGTTTTTATTATTTCCATTATTACATTGTTTCAAATTCTGTGTAGAGTAAATCATTCGTTCACCCAACTTATATTTAGAGTGCCTACTTGAGCCAGGCCCTTGCTGGGTGCTGGGGATACAAGAATATGGCAGACATGCTTCTGCCCTCACAGAGCTCAGAGTCTAGAGGAAAAAGACATATTGAACAAGGGATTGCAAGTCTGATGAGAGAATGCCGGGGGATAGCAGAGAAGGCTTCCCAGAGGAAGGGTCTTAGAAGCCACGATGTTCAGCCAAACAAAAGAAGGGCCACATCAAGAGCCAGGCTAAGGGACCAGCAAGTTGTAAAGCTCTGAGGTGGAACAGAAAGAAGGTCAATACAGTTGGAGCTTAGGAAAGTGAGGGGGAGGGTTGCAAGGTGAGGCTGGGGCAGATCACACAGGACCCTGTTACCCCATCTGCCTTTCAGAATTCATGGTACAGGCACACTGATAGGGACAAAACTGGATCCTCCCAGCCTGACACATCTCCCAGACCAGCCCTCTGAGAACTGTTCACCTGAGTGCCACCAGCCAGGCAAAGCAAAGGCTCAAAGGGCAAAGACACCGCCTCTGAAATCTTTTTATAAAGATCCTATATATAAAATAATATATATTCATATGTAGGTAATCTATGTATATTGTAATATAATATATGTAATACATATGTTCAAATATATTTTTGAATATGAAAATATATGTATGACTATGAATGTGTGAGTATATCTTTTATATTTTACTACCTTTTCAGTGGAGCCCTTCTCCCTCACCACTGCAGCTGCCTTGGTTTAGGCTTCTAGTTCATCACACCCCTCAGGCTGTATTATTCAGTCTCCCTGCCTCCAGCCTCTTCCCTTTCCAATCTCCACTGCCATGTTTAATACTGTCACTTTCCTGGTTAGAAATCCCTGAGAAACTCTAGATGAACCTCTGATACATCTGCTTTACCCAGAGGGCAGAATCCAGAGAAGTTTCTGGCCCGTATCCACTTCAGCAGCCAGACCTCCTGCCGTTCTGCCCTTCTCCACATCCTCCCCTTCACCTCTGGGCGCTCTGTGCTGTAGCCAGGCATCCACACAAGCTTTCCACTCTTCATCTCTCAATCTATGCTGGGAAACACTGGTTCCATGGGATGTTAAGAGGAATTAGGCCCTCAAGTAGTTAAATATGTTGGGAAATGATGATAAAGTTTGTTATGAGTTGAATTGTGTCCCCTCACCCCAAAGTTATGTTGAAGTCATAACCCCTGGTACCTCAGAATGTGACCTTATTTGGCAATAGGGTCTTTACAGAGGTAATCAAATTAAGATGAGGTCATTAGGGTGAGCTCTAATTCAGCATGATTAGTGTACTTATACAAAGAGAAAATTTTGGACGCAGAGACAAACATACATGGGAAGAATGTGAACATGAAGGCAGAGATTGGAGTGATGTATTTTCAAGCCAAAGAATGCCAAAGAGTGCCTGCATCAGGACCATTAGACGTTGGAGAGAGGCATGGAATAGATTCTCCTTCGCAGCTCTCAGAAGGAACCAACTCTGCTGACAACTTGATCTTGGCCATCCAGTCTCCAGAACTGTGAAACAATAAATTTCTGTTGTTTAATCCACTCAAAATGTGGCACTTTGTTATGTCATCTCTAGGAAGCTAATGCAAAAGTAAACAGCTCATTTCAGCGCAAGACTTTTCAGAGTTTTTAATATGCTAATGTATATCCTAAACTCCAAGAGGGGATAGAGCATCCCAAACTTATTTGACAACAAAGCTTTTCTCCCCCAGTGCATTTCATGGGAATCAGTAGACTGAAGAACACACTTTGGGAAATGCAGACCCAGGACTTTGAACTTAGCTAAGGGTTAAGGAGGCAAATATGCAGTGAGTGAATGAGTAAACAAGTTCTCCCTGAGTTGTGAATAACTAACAGCCATTTAACATTCCTGAACGTTCTCCTCCACAAAGTGCATCTCTAACTGGTAGATGTTGAGGCCCTGTGGAAAACTGAGTGAAAAACTGTCAAGGGTGAGAGGATAAACATTTGGGGGTGATAAGATATTCCATCCTTTTCTCTCTTAACTACCACGCTGATCAAGGTCCAGCTGTATAATTTGTGGGGGCCAATGCAAAATGAAAATGCAGGATCCCTTGTTCATAAATTATTAAGAATTGCAAAATAGTGACAGCAGAGCATTAAGCCAAGCTCAGGCCCCTTGTAAACATGGGGCCCGTCTCATGCTCATGAAACCACTCCTTCTTTGATGGATCCAACCTAATCCTTCATGATCTTATACTGCTGTCTATTCATTTCATGAATTACATGTAGAATATTTCTGTATTGGAGGTCCCCCATACCACCCCCAGGTTCAATGATTCTCTAAAAAGATGCATAAGATTCAGTATCTAGTTGTATGCATGGCCATGATTTATTACAGTGATGGGAGACAAAGCAATATCAGAATGGGAAAAGGCACATGGGGCAAAGTCCAAGGAAACCAGGGACAAGCTTCAGAGTCCTCTCGCAGAGGAGTCACACAGGACCCGTTTAATTCCCCCAGCAAAGTGTTGTGGCAACATGTGAAGTGCTGTCTACCAGGGAAGCTCACTAGAGACTTGGTGACCAAGGTTTCTACTGGGGGCTGGTCATATAGTCACACTCTTCCCAGCATGATCCAAAATTCTAGACTCCTAGAAGGAAAGTGAGTCTTTAGGATAAAGCATATTGTTTTCACAAACTGTTTAGGCATGGTGAGTCATTCCTGTCAGGAAATGCTGGGAACCGTCCTAAAATCCAAGTTCCCCGATGCCAGCCAAGGGCCAACCTCGTAAGCAGGCCTTTCTCAGGATAGTGGTTCCAGGCCTGCCACGTTACCTCTTTTCTGCACAGTCCAAAGGTGTGTTTTCTACAACTCATTAGGTTTTGCTAATAAGTGTTTACACTAACAGGGAATAGTGAATTCAGACACTAATCAGCTTCTCTGAACACTCTTTCCAACTCATGGTGAGTTGATATACTTGTCAATGAATTCAGATTTCTTCTGTTCAACAATTTAAGAAGACTCCTCCAAGAAGCCTGTAGAAGATGACACACAGTGAGTCTCAGCTATTTGGCAAAGAAATCTTTCCATCTCTACTCCTACAACTTACTTGAGCATGAGGTAAAAGTGGGAATTTATCATACCTTTTTTAGAAGCATTACACGCAAGCATTTGGGTGCTGTTACAAACCAACTCCAAGCTGACCACCAGTTTCCAGAAATGAGTCTCTTTTTGGGAGCTCGATGCTCATATGCTCCAGAACATGGTGTAATTTGGTGCTGCAGCCCTTTCTCCTTCCAAGCAAGTGGCCGCAAACTCAGTCACACTAAAATGAAATTGACTGAAAACACTTCTAAGTTAACTCTCCCAAGGATGTTGGTGTTTGACAGAGGACACTAAGTATATCAAAGCCTTAAAGATGGCTCCTCAGCCAACAAAGCAGGGAATCATTTTGGTAGGATAGGAAGCTATCCTGAAGCCTCTGATGAACATTCTGCACACTCAGAATTGGATGCATGTAACAGAAGTCCCAGTTAGTTCACTGAAAGTTTGCACTGACTTGACATTCTTAACCATTTCTTAGTCTTCACAGTAGGTACAGTGGCAATGACTCAGGTTAAGCCAACTGTCTTCTAATATTTTTGGAGAGGCATGTAGGAGAAGGGGTCTGGGGTAACAATCCAAACCATCCAAATTTCTATTTGTCCAGATTGTGTTTGGTCTTGATCAATTCTCATGAGGTTACTACCTTAGTATTTCATGGAGGGAGCAATTAGACAATTCACCAATCATTTTCAAAGCTATATTAGTATTTAACACAGCAATTGAATGTACTGGGGAATGTAGAATATAAAAATATGGGTTTTGATCTTCAGAACATCATGAAGTGTTATCTTCGATAAACACTGTGGCATACGGGAAGGGACACTGGACTTAGAGCTTGGCTCCTTGACTAAGAAGTTGAGTGGCCTTGGGCAGTTCACTCTTTGGCAAGTCACTAGACAGCTCTGAGCTTCAGTTTCCTCATCTGCTCAGTGGAGAAAATGACCTCTCCATCACAGAGTAGGTATCAGGATCAAATAATGTCATTGAATTCATGTGGAAGTGGTTGGTAAACTATAAACTGTGTGTGTGTGTGTGTGTGTGTGAGTGTGTGTGTGCACTTAAAGAATAAGGAAAAGTGACTGCATTTAAGAAAACCAGCACGTCTAATAAATGATGGCAATAACCCAGCCCCATTATGGGGAGCAGTTACTGTCACCGTCTGCATCGCTGATGGTACAATTAACTTAATTAACACATACCTCTGTGGCAAGTCCGCTGAAATAACACTTTTCCTTTTCACATGCCCCAGCTTTGCCAGCGAGGCATCTCCAAGTCATGCATCTTCCAAGTTGAGAAGCCAGAGTGTTAAATGGCTTTGAGTTGGTATGCAGAAAACAGAATTCCAGAATACCCACATGGCTGGCAGCTCAAATTACCTAAAGCAATATCAGGAACCTCATCGAAATCTTGTAGAATAAGGCAGAACGACACCAATCCCTCCTAAAGTGGAGGTATGCCTGGGTGGGATGGTTGGGACCCCCTAGGGAAGCCATTCTCACCAAATCCAGAATAACTTTCCACAAGGATAACATCCTGTCCCTGCATGAGGTACAAACAAGGGAGCCTTTGGTCTGTCATGATGGTAACAAGGGGTAACAAGGGCTTTTGACAAATGGGAGTGAGTCTGTGTCTAGATAAGGAGCAAGTCTGTTGATGGGCCACTTGGCCATAGCACGGACCTCTGCTGATAGCCTTGGTTGAACGCTCTAGAGGGGTGGTCTGGGGAGACCTGGGATAAAGGGTCATACCACTTCTATTTGGGGGTCTTTAGTTTCATTCCAGTTCTTTGGAGTAGTTGAAAACCTCTTAGGAACGTTCCTGCTACTCTATTACCCTCTCTTTCCCCCTTTTCTCAAGTCCATGCATCCACTCATTTTCTACTTTTCTACCTATCTCTTCTGACTCTGTACAGCTTTATTTTTTATTTCCATTCATGTTGACAATTCGCCCTACACTCCTTTACCGTATTGATTATTTCAGATATGCAGCTCATCAATGAGATTACACTTTCCTTCAGGGCCAACATTCTTCTGTATTTTCCACAGCAACCTAGCAGGGGGCTGGTCCATGATAGAGGCTCAGGCAATAACTGTTGAATTTATTTTTTCTTCTTTCACTTCTTTCATTAAAAATTGGATGTACTAGTTCCAGTAGATTGCCTGCTTGTATTGGAGACCCAGTATAACACTGGCTTAAATAAGACAAGTTTATTTGTCTCCCACATAATAGTATGGAGATGGAAGGTCCAGGGTAGGCAGACAGCTTTGCTCCAGGAGGTCATCCTGGGACTCAAGTCCCTTCTCTTTGCTGCTCTGCTATCTCTAGTTGCTATTCTCACCTGCCTGGTCAAACATAGCACATCAAGCAGCAGCATAGAAGACAACAGAAAAATGTAGAGTAAGGCTGGCCCTCAGAGATTCTTCACGTCATTTCTGTTACATCTAATTCATCGGTTCCAGGCCACAGGACCACAACTGGCTGCAACTGAGGCTCGGAAGTATAGTCTTTATTCTGGCGGGCCAGATGTCCAAATAAAAATCAGAGTATGATTAATATAAAGCAGTGATTTTCAAGGTTTTAAACCATGATTCACAATAAGAAACATATTCTACATGACAATACAATACAGGCATCATACACATACAGAAATTAAAACTGTTTTGAAACTATTTTTACCCCTTCTTTGTGTAATGCATTTTTACATTTCACAAATTTTTTTTGTGATGAATGAATGGAGTGTGGCCTGCAATTTGAAAGGCACTACTTTAGAAGGATGAGAGAAGAATCCTAGGGGGTAACTAGGGCTCTCTACCATTGGGAAGGAAGCATTTGGGTCTGACCTTAGGTGAGATCATTTACCTGCATCCTTTGTAGTGTACATCACAGTACTATCCACAGTACTGGAGAGATACAAGAAAATAAATAAATCAACCAAAGTAATCAGACCACAAATCAATTGAGCAATCAATGAAACCTTAGAGAGTAAAGGGGAATCTCTACTGACACTTGAGACAAAATATTGAAGGCTAGAGGGGCTTTTCCACCAAGAGATCCTCTAGGGATGGGAAAAGAAGAAATTCTTTTTGTCTCTTAATATGGGTTATGTGTAGATAAAACACTCACACAAATATCCATCCTATTGATCCTTCTGTATTTTAAGCTTAACAGATAATTCAGATCAAAACCAAATTGATCTCATGTTAATTCTTTGTCATGGCCTCAAATTTATGAACTGTGTCAAGGGCAGCCTCATATATTCATTGTGCTACTGTATGTCCTAGACTATCTTAATTCACTTTTGTGCTAGAATAATCTATATACTAGATTTGTCATTCCTTCTATATACTTCAAATCTGGGGAAAACCTCAGATCATGTGATGTTCTTTCCTTGACAGTTTCAACTGACTTTTGTCAGATTTTTGACAGAGGAAAATAAAATCAACAACTCGAAGAACATTACACTACATTTGTAATCAGAGCAACCGTTTTGCACGAGTTTGAAAGGACTTTTAAATGATGTCACAATAGATGCTTTAAAACAGGCCCAAATCCTTTGTGCTACGAGCACTGTTGGCTTAATTAGTTCTGGTGGGGGCTTCATCATTAACTGCGAGCTAATTGTGTTAGTGGGCTCCTACTGCAGTGCTGCCAGAGGTTTTGGTTTTGGTAAACAGTGCATTTCCATGGCATTTATCGAAAGACGCCTGGTAAGTGGCAGGACAAGGATACGCTTCACTACAGAGCTTTCCATTGTTGCAGGCAGGGCCTCTGAACCGCTCACTCCCAAGTTTTTGGTCACCTTTGCTGCTTCCCGGCTTCATCACTGCTTGGAGAGGCCCCATCCCACCACTTCAGACCTAATAAGTAGCAGTAGAAGTCAGAAGTTTTTACTGCCTTAAAGGCTGCTAAAAGGCTTCTGAAGAAATGAGTCAGTGTTTTCAGTCTTGTTTTCATTCCACGTCCCAAAGCTCATCCGGATCGGCCTCTGTGTTTGCTGCCTCCGGAGAGAGAGACTAATTACTGGACAAAGCTGGGGATTAAGCTTCCCTCTTGCCCTTATGAAGGAACAGTCCCACTGGAACAGGGTTTAGGGCTTATTAGGAGAGTAGTGGAGAGAAAAGGTGTCTCCTCAGTGCAGCCATTCCCCATCCTTTTCGGATGAAGAGGAATGAAATGTACAGGGCTTTTCATCCAGCACCTTTGGCAATCACTAAGAGAACCTTGCAAGTCCCCTGCAGATGGGGTATCTTTTGCCATCTATCCAAGCAATAAGACATGACAAGCACTTTATTTCATCAGGGCTGCACACCTTGAATGCATTTCGTGGCATAAGGCCAAAGTACAAATGACTTTAACTCTCACGAAATGCAATATTCTTTCACAAATGCATTAAAACCCTTGCACTGGCTTATTACTACTAAGAAATGAAAATTACTTGAAAACTAAGGAGGAAGAGAGGTTTCCTAAGATAGGGTCCTAGGGGTCAGGCACCTTGACAGCCAATAAGAAGCTTCCATTTGCAAATAATGTTCAAAAGACACATCTTAATATAGTCAGCCTGGAAAAGGGCTCTGAAATCTGGAAGCAACTGGCTCTTCCTGTATTGCCAAAGGGCAAATGTTGAAGTACAGCCCTAGAAGGTTAGATCATGTCAGCATATAGACCGTTACACCAGCCTTCTGGGTTTGGATGAATACTATTTTCTCATTTTCCTAAAAGATTACACATGGTCTTGTGTGTTTATAAAAGAATTTTTAACACTTTTGGGTGAACTTGGCTTTTAAAAATTTGCCTTCGAGGATGAAGACTCCAGGGTAACTGCAATCTGGCCCTTCTAAATCCTTCTCTTCCAGAGAGAGACACATTTGTACATGATTAGAGAACTTCAGGTGGGAACTTTACTCTGCCTCTGGCTTTATGCCTTAAAATATGACCTAAGGCAAGCTATCATTTCCCAGAAATGAAATATGTCATATGTTACTATTAAAGTGAACCAGAAAAAGAGAATTCTATTACAATAATGGGTTTTGTTTTACAAAAAAGTAAATGTCAAATCCCCAAAGGAGTAATACATATTTGATACTATTATTGGAACAGCAATACCAGTAACTGCATGAGGTACTTATATTTAGTACTATTCCTATAGTAAAGGGATTTTATGTAAACCTTTCAGTAGAATTATTGTGTCAGAGGAAAATGATAAACATCATCACTCATTATTCATGCAATCAGTATACATTTATTGGAGGTGACTGTGTGTCATTTATCAGTCTAAATGCTGGGGATGCAAAAATAAAATGAATAGAACATCTTCCTGCCTTCAAGGAACTCACATTCCAGTTGAAGATACAGATATAGCAACCAACTACAATGCAATGTCACAACTGCTGTAATAAAGATTCCAACTGGTCCGTGAGAGTACACACTACAGAGAATGATTCTTCAAACAGGAGTCCTTGCTATCCTTAGTGGCCTGTTAAAGCTGAGCTGGATCTTCACATATTCATCTATCAGGATGAAGTGTATATGAAGCAGATGGAACAGCATGGGCAAAGATGTTGCAGCAAAAAAAAAAAAAAAAAAAATGCATGGCACGTTTAGGTAATAATGAGTGGTTTTGTGTAGCTATGGAGGTAAGCCTGTCAAACTGTCTAATGTCAAATACTTTGATAGACTAGTTTGAGTTAAAAAAAAAACCTTGAGTGATTTTTGAGCGGTATAATTTGACAAAATGAATGTATTTTGCATTATACTCTATAGGGCCAAGGCAATGAAAGTAGGAGACAAAATACTGCATGGAATAAAACTGTCATACTCACCATGACTCAACTGTTAACTTACAAAAATACACTTACATCAAGAAATGCAAGAAAATTGCTTACTTCATGTGCTTATGGGTGGATTGAACCTAATTTTGTAGCATTAAAACCAATTTCCCACTGAGAAAACATGTCACAGAGGATGGCATGAACCTTTCTAATTATTAACAATATTTGATATTTCAATGTCACCTTTCATCCCGAGATCAGTCCTGTACACATGGGAACAGATAAGCTCCAAGGAAACAGAGATAATACTAATACAGTAATTCACACTGCATTTCTATCGTCTATATTCCAAGGGCTTTCCAGCCGTGTATTTCTCTTACTTTTACTTTTAGAAGGTGGTGGATACAGTTGTAAAGAAGAGTTTTTTTTGTTTTGTTTTGTTTTTTGTTTTTATTAGCTCCTACTACAAGAAGTCTTAGCATGGAGTAAGGGCCACATCTTTCCATACACAGCTATCCTTGGGAGATCATTCCCCTTTCCTTAGCTTCTTTGTTTGCTGATCTCCTTCTGAGACACAGCAGTGGGTTGTGTTTTCATGGATTCTCCAACTTTCTCAAAAGATTAACATCATCATCATCATCATCATCACAACAACCTTAACTACTATTGCTGCTCCTTATAAAACACTCACTTTATGCCTGCCCTGTTCTAGTATTTGAGGAACTTTAGAAATACACCACATTAACTAATTTCACACCAACATTATAGAGTAGTGCTGTTCAACAGAACTTTCTGTGATGATGGTAATGTTCTATATCTGTGCTGTCCAATATTGTATCCACTAGCCACAGGGAGCTATTGAGCACTTGAAATGTAGCTAGTGCTACTGAAGAATTGCATTTTTCTTTTATTTAATTTTCATTGAAATAGCCTCATGGCTAGTAACTACTCCTACTCTATTGGACAACACAATACATACTTCGTGGTTTATTAAAAAAAAAGTCTGTTTTCATCATCAGTAAGAACTTAATGAAGACTAGTGTGAGTGAAGAGTTCAGAAATATCTTGAAGCTACAAATATTTTAAAAGAAGTCCCATATTTTACATTTGGAGAACTTTTATTCCACCCTTTCTGCTCGCTATTAACATTTTATTTAAAAGATGCCTGTGGAATGGTAGGAAAACATAGGATCATTTCTAAACAAAGAACACTTAAAAAAGATGCAGATGATGTCCTTAAATGAAATCTCATTGTCATCCAACCATCCCACATGGTCAGCAATGATAGGCTATAGGCCATCCACTGAAAATTGGGATTCCAATTACTGATTTTTCCAAAGGGAGACATTCACCTCTGCTTATAAAAAGGAATGATGAAAGAGGATTTTATGTTTTGGGTGTCCATGGAGAAACAGACTTCAGATAAACTCTTAATTCACATTTCCGCACTTCTCTCACTAAAACCACCTCCCCAGGATTTCTCTAGTTTGTGTGTGAAAATATGGGAATAAACTTACTTGACGTGAATAAGCTGATTGGAAGACAATCACATTTCCGTTAGTCCACTCTGTAACTTAGACTGTTACCACTGCCAGAGAAAGAGAACTTAAGTAGCCCTTGGTTTGAACCATCTGCCGCGAAAATGTGACATATGTTTGCTTTGTTTACTCAACAACCAAGTGTAAACTGATACACTGAACAAGGAATCCGTGTGTGGTGTGACTACGTGTGTGTGTGTGTTCGCGCGCGTGAGGAAGGGGGTGCTTGATGAGGGCTTCAGTCTCCTCATACCTGCCCCCGAGGAACACGTGCACAGGAGCGCAGATCCGTGGGACGTCCCCGGGGTTTGGGGCGCCAGTCGACGTGCAGACACACTCCAAACAAAGCGCCGCACGCAAGAGAGTGGCCGCCGCAGCAGCAAGGGGCGCGCCTGGCTGATGTCTAGTTTAACGGAGAGCTACCCAGCCCTCCCCTTTCCTCCTCCCTTTCTCCCCGCTCTGACACCCCGGTTTCAAACTTCAACCAAAGCCCTTGCCCTTTTCAATTACCCCCAGCCCCACCCCTCGATCTTTTCTCTCCTCGGCAGCCCATTGTCTAGTACGATGGGTTTGCATATTTGACAGCTGGGCTCACCCACACTTGATTCAAGCTCTGTTTCCCTAAGAGATGAACTTAGACATCAGCAAAGATCCCCAATACAAGTCCTGAGCGGCCGGATGAGCTTGCCACTGCGGGCTGTTTCCCAGACCCCTCTCTGGACACAGTGTAGACTTCGGTGTCCCGGGCGCCCCCCGGCGTGTGTGGAGGGGAGCGTGTGTTCAGGGCGCGGTATGGGGGTCGGCAGCCCGGCTGAGAACGAATGGTCCCAAGGATTGGGGTGAAGGGCTGTGCGTGTGTTGAACCTTTAAATTTATTATTATTTTAAAATTTACTTTTGAAACAGCCAAGATGGAGGTCAGTTTATAAATTTCCCAAAGCCAGGTCTGACGCGGTTTAAATGCAGTGGGTCAGGGGTTCCGCTTTTGTCTCCTTGTACAAGCGCGAGGAGAGAGGTAAAGGCTGCGTGTGCATGTGTGAGTGTGAGCGAGTTTGCGTGGAGGATTGCGTGGGCGCATCCCGCGATCGCAGCTCCGAGGGCCTGGGTCTGAGTGTGTTTTTAACACGCCAAATCTTGAGTCACAGCCGCGAGTGACGTGGGGAAAAACTTTGTTCGGAAGAAGGGTCTGGTTTGATTGCGCTAGGACGAAGAAAGAAAGAGCCCTTGTGCATTGTGCCCTCGTGTGTGTGTGAGAGACAGAGAGAGAGAGACAGACACAGAGAGAGAGAGAGAGAGAGAGACAGAGAGACTAACGGCGCTCGTGGCCGGCTGCAGAGCGCTGTGTGTCCTGTGCGCGCTGGCGGGATCCGGCCCCGGGTCCCACCGCCCGCGAGCGTGTGTATCTGCGGCGTCCCTGCCGGCGAGTATCAGAGGGCGCTGGCGGTGTGCTGCGGGGTGGCAGGGGCAGGGGCAGGCGGAGGGGCCTCTGGCAAAGAACTCTGGCCTCGGAACCCGCTGTCCGCCGCGCATCTCCCAATAAACAGTAACATCCCTAAAGGGCATCCGAGCCGGGGCTCTGCTGGGAAATCATCCTGGCCCAACTTGGTCTTCTGAGCTCTCGGAGATTACTGCATCTTTCTTCGTAGCGCAGAGACGTGAGCCTGGAAAGGGAAGGAGAGGGCGAGAACAACCCCCCAAATAAATAAATAAATAAACTGGCTTCTCGCCGCAGCTGGAAACGGTCGATTGAGCCCAGGTTGGTGGCATTTGGAGAGAGTTTTCTCATTCTGTCGGCTTGGGAACCCGTCGCCGCTCCCCCACTCCCCTCTACCCCTCTTGTAGGCGCCCCTCAACTTTGGGGCCCAGGGGCGTGCGCGGCGCGGGGCTGCACCTGCCCTGGCGCTCCGGGGCTGCGGGCCCGTGCGCTCGGCCTGGGTGGCAGCGTTGATGCGCCGGACGCCAGGGCGCCGGGCTAGTGTGTGCGCGGCGCGGACGCCAGGGAGCAAGCAGAGGACCGAGCGGCGGGTAGGGGCGCAGGAGCCGGGTTTCGGCCCCAACCGGGACGTCGGTTCCCCCTCTCCAGGCTGCTTCGGAACGGAGGCGAGCCCGGGGAGGAGGGGATACAGCGACGGGGGGCAGCGATTGGTGGTTTGGGTGGGGAGGGCTGGCTGAGCGAGCGAGCTGGCGCGACGAGGGGGGTGGCGAACTTCCCGGGAGAAGGGGCTTTTTCCGCGAGAGAGAGCTGCCGCCGCCGAGTGCTTCGACTCCAGCCAGCGGCCGGCTCCGCTCGCCCCGCTCGGAAAGTAACGTTATTTATTTATTTGCTTGCGTTCAGCCTGTTGGGTTGGACCCAATAGACACCCCCTTGGACTTCGGCAGCCCGCCTCCGACCTCTCCAGCCTCCACCCTGCCCGTGCAGGCGGCTCCCCGGAATACACGCACATGCACCCCCGGCACCCCCTCCCCGCGCCCCGACCCGGGCAGGGGGTGGGCCCTCACCCGGGCGCTAAAAAGTCCCCCTAGGCGGGAGCAGGGGAGGGCAGAGGGGCGGGGGAGGCTCCAGCACTCTCCGCTCTCGTTTCAAAGCGCGCTCTCCCTTCCAGGTTGGGTCGGACCTGAACCCCTAAAAGCGGAACCGCCTCCCGCCCTCTCGCCAGCAGCCCGCCCGGAGCTGAGTCGCCGGCGGCGGTGGCGGCGGACGGACCGGGGAGTTTCCTCTCGCATTGGATGGAGCTGAACTTTGGGCGGCCAGAGCAGCGCGGCCGTCCGGGGATCGCTGCATGCTGAGCTCCCTCGGCGAGACCCAGCGGCAGCTCTGGATTTTCGGGGGGCCGGGGACCAGCTGCGCGCCGGCACCATGTTCTTGGCGACCCTGTACTTCGTACTGCCGCTTCTGGGTAAGTCGAGGCCGCCGCAAGCTTTCTTATCCGCTGAGTCTTCTTGGAGAGTACTAGAGGCAGCCCCCCAGCCCCCCCCCAAAAAAAAATTGCGGCGCGGGCGCGGTGGGTGTGGGACGGCGAAGTTTCGTTTTGGGGAAGGGGATCCTGAATCCTCAGCACCCCGGGCTTGGGAGTGGGGCAGTGGCCCCGCGGCACTTGCCCGCAGCTTTTCTTCCTTGGTTTTTGTTTCCTACGTTTTTAATGACCTAGCCTGGCGGGAAATTAAAGCGTCCGAGCCCTCCAGCCCCAAGCCCGACGCCCCTTGCAAGTTCCGGGGAGCTTGCGGAGGCGCGGGGGACAGGTGGGGTGTGGGCGAGCACCGGGCCAGGAGAGCAAACTTGGAAGGGAAAACTTTTCCCGGAATAGCATCTCGGTGCTCCCCGCCGGGCGGGCCGGGTATCAGGGCTCGCCCTCTCCGCGTGCAACTCCCAGCCCGCCGCCGTTCTCCCCTGCCGACAGCCCCCGGGCTTCAGTCGGGCCGGGCCGAGAGAGTGGCTGGAGCCGGGGACGGCGGGAGGGCGGCCTTGGAGGCCGAGCAGCCGCTGAGGCTGGTCGGTCCCGGGGCGGCAGGGCCTGCACGCACGGTGGGCAGCGTTGGCTCGCGGGCAAACCGCGAAAAGCCGGCAAAGCCTCGGGGCGCCCCGGGGGTTGGGTGGGGGTAGACTAGCGGCAGGAGGTGCCCGGGCGGGAAGATGGACTCCCAGGCGTAGGGGGGCGGACGCGCTCCGGCAGCCGGGAGCCGCAGAAGGCTGCTCGTGCGCGCGTCCTCCGCCGCGGCTGGCGCACCGCGCCCCAGCCCAGCCGCACTCACGCTCCCTCCCCTCCCCCCGCAGACGTGCTCCTGTCGGCCGAGGTCAGCGGCGGGGACCGCCTGGACTGCGTGAAAGCCAGCGATCAGTGCTTGAAGGAGCAGAGCTGCAGCACCAAGTACCGCACGCTCAGGCAGTGCGTGGCGGGCAAGGAGACCAACTTCAGCTTGACATCGGGCCTGGAGGCCAAGGACGAGTGCCGCAGCGCCATGGAGGCCCTCAAACAGAAGTCGCTTTACAACTGCCGCTGCAAGCGGGGTATGAAGAAGGAGAAGAACTGTCTGCGCATCTACTGGAGCATGTACCAGAGCCTGCAGGGTACGCGACCGTCTTCTTCCCCCCTCCCCCAGCCCCTGAAGGCAGGCGGGTCCCTAGGCCCGGGGTCCGGCTGACCTCATCCTCCACTCACTTCTCCCCAGCTGCAGAATGAGAACCTTTCATTGGCCCTCAGGGACGTGGGCAGCTGGTGTTTGCTGCCGGCCTGGTTGTTGGAAAACCCGTGAGGGGGTGAAGGGACATCCCAGGGACCCAGCTGACCTCTTTGAAACTTGGTCAGAACATCAGAGTAGGAATCCGTTGAAGGCCACGCCAAGGAACCTGCAACTTCTCTCCAAAGAGGAGAGCTGGCTTCACAGAATAATCCAAAGGCTTGCACTGCATCTTGCCTGGAGTTTCCCCCTCTCTTCTTTCCTTCTATCTATACTGACATAAGATAAAGAATTGAGAATGAAAGGTCCAGTGGAATCTATTCTATCTTTATCCCCCTCAAACCTGATCAAAGGCAGACGTGGGGAAAAAAAATTTTGTCATCTTAGATTAACTGAGTCTTAAACCAGCTGGTGTAGTTCAGCCTTGGTTAATGCAGAAGTGGCTGAGAGAGGGAAAGATCTCCTTGTCACAGCCATCCATTACAATGGCAATTTTTTGGTCCTTGTGTGCCAGAGGTGGCTCATGTTTATAAATCTAACACAAACATTCAGTGCATTCATTCTCCACTGAGTCTCACGCTGAAAATTTGTAATATACAGATTTGACCTCTCAGCTGCCACTTCCTCCAGAACCTATTAATGAAAACCTGTTTCAGAGACTTGAGTGTTTAATAGCCAGGGTACCTGCTTTCTGACTGCATGCCACTTTTTGGGAGTAAGAAAAAGGGCCAGCTTTTGGGCCATCTTTCTTCTGTTGGCTCCTGGAGGCAAGCTGGGCTTGTGATGTCACTTGTTCCTTCCTCTCTGATTTCATTCCTTTGCAAAGAGTGGGAGAGTTTTCTGGCAAGATCAGGCTGGGTTGCTCTCCAATGTTTTCATGGCACTATGGGGAGAGCAAGGACAACAGAGGCAGAGGGAATGAAAAGAAACAACCAGAGCCAAATAGATGCATTTGAAATCTTTGAAAGTTTCAGCATCTTTTTGTTACACAATCATAACATAATTAGAATTCAGATTCAGTAACAAAAACTGACTGAAATATGTCTATTTTCCAGATCTGAGCCCAGTCTTTCTGTTGTTTTTAGGAAATGATCTGCTTGAAGATTCCCCATATGAACCAGTTAACAGCAGATTGTCTGATATATTCCGGGTAGTCCCATTCATACCAGGTAAGCAGATTTATACTTCCACTCTGATGCCTTCGCCTGCTTGAAATCCATTGGCTTACATTCTCTTTGGCTTTCAAGTAGTGTATAAGTAGATAGTTGAATGGCACAGTGTTTCTGGGAAATTAGAAATAGGATGATGATAATGAAGAGGCAGAATGCCTAGAGATGATTGTATGACTTGAAAGTAATTCTAAATGAAGTAATGTTGTGTGGTGGTTTGAGAGAGGTTGGAAGGAGGTGACTTTGTTGAATTTTTTTTTCCGCACTAAAATACGATTGGCCAACTCTTGCAAAGGGAGTGCCACTTCTGTCTGTAGGTGGCAATCGTATTCCCTTCTTGCTGCATACTGTACACAGTGCCTCCCTGGAAATGGGATATGTTTAAGTGATGCCGCTTTACTTTACGAGAAGCCTGAAGATAATCTTAGATTGCTGAAGAACTTTGGATGGACTCACTTGTCTGCCTTTGATTTAAAAGATTAAGCTCAACCATTTGTTAACAGTTTTTTTGTGTGTCTAATTTTTCCTGAGCAAGTGTGTGCATACACAGGAGAATGTATTACTGCCCTTTCAAAAGTGGTCTCAATTCCCATAGTCTGTTTTGTCTGTCTTTGCAAATCTACATATGGTTTGGAAGTGACCTTAGTTTTTGAATTAAGTTTTTTGCAACATCTGCATTCAGACAGCCCCATAAATAATGAGTAAGGCAGTGATTTCCCTTAATGACATACAGATTCCAGACTGATGTTGTCTTTTTTTGTTTACAGTTAAGACTTTTTCTCAAGTTTATATAGCCATCACAAATTGTATGTTTCTTGGTGGTTAAACATGGTGGTTCACATTGAATTTGTTTCTGTGAGTTGGTGGTTTGGTACTGGTGAGAGTATTCTGGTGTTCTAAATGTTTTATGTTTTCCTGCAGAAAGACAGAACCAAGGAAGTGTGTAAATACTGAAATTATGTGTGAGTGTATTATATACACATTCATTCATTCATTCATTCACGGACATCCATTCTACATACATTCTCGCCTTTGGGATTTTGGCAGTGAGCCAGACAGATGTCATATCTGCCCTCGTGAATCTTAGAGGCAGCCAGCAATTGACATTTATTAAGCTCTTATTATATGCCAGCTACTGTTTAAGATCTCTTCATCGTTAACTTATGTAGTCATCATCAAGTGCATCTTAGATATTGTTATTTCCGTTTTACAGATGAGATGATTGAGGCAGGGTGAACTTAGGAAACCAGCCCAAGATCACAGAGCTCCTAATTGGTAGAACGAGAATTTAAACGTATATTTGTTTGCAAGATTTTGTAACATCTGCCCCTTGCTACTCAGAATGTGGTCCTCAGACCAGCAGCATGGACATCACCTGGGAGTTTGTTAGAAGTGTGGAATCTCAGGCTCCATCCCAGAGCTACTGAATGAGAATTTGCATTTTAAGAAGATCCCTGGGCTGGGTGCTTCACAGGCACATGAATCTTGAGAAGCACTCCTCTATATTATGCTTTTGGTTCAGAGGAAAAGTGTGTGTGTGTGGTCTGTTTCAGGATAAAATATAAGGGGACACGTTTAGTATCAGAGGCGTTCATGTATTATCCTGAATAATGCTGATAACTTCCACCGCAAATCGCTATTAATGCTCTCTGTCCCTTTGGCCCAGCCAGGACAGTGGCTGAAGGCAGTGAAGCGGGGACGCACAGACAAGAGTATATGACCATCCGAGCTCTTATGGGAGCAGGTCAGTAGGAACTAGGATGGGGTGCCAGAAGCCCACCTGGCCTTCCTAGCACCGTGAGGGGCAGTGCCTCTTGCTGACTGCCGGCTCCACGGAAGCATTACTCCTCAGTCTTTGTACTGATGCCTGCAAGGATACGAACCTCCCCAGGAACCATGAGAGTGAGGAAGTAGGTAAGGAGGAAGGTTCATTTGGGTTTTAATTTCAAAACTGTTATGAGCTATAGGGCTGCAATAGACTCATTTCCCTCTCTCTGGGTCTCTCTTTTCTTGGTATAATGAGGCCATTAGAGTAAAAATCTCCAGTCCTAACAGCCCATGATTCTGAGAGAAGATTGAGGACACCTTCGGAATCCCTCCTCTGTGCTCCTACATTTGTTCTTTTCAATCCTTGCTTTCATTCTCCACTTAACGTGACTTGGTCATTCTCAGATACCACTGGCTTGTCTGGATTTCTTTGATGAGTGTCAGAAATTCTTCCGCACGGACCAAGTCCCCCCTCATTCATTTTTTTGGATCCCTCTCTCAAACTGGTGTCTTTTCACAGCAAATATGATCCTCAGTTTGTGAGACCCAGCCTACCGAGGTCCCAGAAGCCGTAATGAATGACTCAGAGCCAGGAAGGTCTTGTCTATAGCTACATTTTATATCTCAAGGGCGTTGGATTTAGGTTCCAGCTGTAATGAGCTTTGACCTCTGAGAGTGACTGTGTTCCTTAAGTGGCTATAGGAAAGCCAAATGGAGCCTTGAGAGGTTTTAAGTCATTGAGTAATGCGTATTATCCAGTTTGGCATTTGTAGGATGGAGAGGGACAGAGGATCAGGATGATGAGTGTTGCTGTTGATGAGAATCTCTCTGTCTTGAGAGTCTCTCTGAGGAATCCAGGACAACAGGGCCTTTGCCTTTTACAGATGGGGTAGTAATCAGAGTTTCCATATTTGGATTTCTCTGCCCAAGGAGAAGAGGATGTTTATCCACATACACTAAGTGTGAGCTGAATCCTCTCACCGAACAAGACATGTTTGACGTTCTTGAGTTTCCATTTTCTTTGGACTCTTCAAACCCACAGCCATCTTTGCCATTGTTTACTTGATCACCAGTTAAAAGGCCATATTGAGGTATTATCCATGGCGGGAACAGGGAAGGGAACAAAAATAAGGTAGAATCTAAAAACTGTCATCTGAGGCCTGAGCTCCAGAAGGGAAATAAAGCAGCCTAGTCTGGTGAGAATTGCAGTGGGAGGTCGGAGGGATTATTCTCCTGGAAACGCAACAGCAGAAGCGGAAGCGTTGGCCTCTAAGGCACTTTGAAGGGCTCTAGGAAGTGCCTTTTCTGTGAGTGGATGCTGGTGTGGTTTTTAGGGGTCTCACCAGGCAGTGAGCTAGAGGACCCAAAGGAAAAAGTGAGCCAGTGCAAGAGGACGTCGGAGGAGAGGAGAGAACAGGGAAAGTGTCTTGGGAGCCAAGAGGGCAGAGCTCTGTGGGCGCTCAGAGGCTCAGGGGATGGAGCGATCAGGTGGTGTTTCACATCTGTGTCTCTCAGCCACAACTCTGCTCTTGAACCTCCATTCTGCCTCACCTTTTCTTCTTCACAAACGTTCAAGAAGCAGCAAGAAATAGTGATTTGAAAGGAAGATGAGAGCCTGTTTGCAATGTTTTTGGACTCTCTGGAGGGGGAGAACAAATTTGGAAAGTGCAATGGGTGCAGAGAAAAGCCTGAAGATGGAGGACCAGAGGGAGGATGTAAGGCCCTCTATGGCGGCGAGAGATTAAAAAAAGGGCTCCAATGTTTAAAAGTATTGATTGGGAGGTTAGATGTTGTAGAGAAGAATCAAGAAATGCCAGACCTTCCTCAAATGTAATCAAAGTTGATGGTATTGTAAACAAGAGTCAAGTGGAGAGATCATGGGGAAAGAGTGATGCTGGGATTTTTTTTTTTTTTTTTTTAACATCTTTATTGGTCCTGATGCTGGGATTTGAACATCCTAAATCTGATTTGGTGAACGACAAAGTTCTAGGTCTCTGGCTTTGCCACCATTTCCCTACCAAGTCCCAGGAGTGGCTTAGACCTTCCCAGGAAGCCTTAGGATCTTGAGGTTGGTCCCCAAGTAATTGGAAATGGCTTGCCCAGAATCAGATGCCCCTAAACTCTCTGTTGAGTCTGTCCCCTTTTTGAATGATGCCATCAGTAATAAGCCACGTTTAGCATTTCTGTTTTGATGTACCATCATATATGTGTAACTATTAAACAAAAGCTTTCTTAAAATTTTTTTATGTTGAAGAAGAGCCTGATAAGATCATCTTCTGTCTTGTCAAATCATGATAAGAGAGAAGGGCTTGTAAATACCAGCTGCTAGGGGTATATGGTGGTCCTCTCCTTTCCACTCAGCTCTCTAATCATGTTGTCACTATATTTGAGAACGCCTATATAAGTTCTTTTTTATCTATCCTGGCATATGGTAAATTCCTTTGTAGGCTAGCTTGGCCCTGCCCTTCCTCTCTAAGCCACATCACCTCTCCAGTCAAGCTCATTGAGCAATCCATTCCCAGATATTTCATGTGCGTTCACTTTCCCATGCCTTGACACTTGGCTTTGCCTTTGTTTGGGAGGTTTCTATTAGTTCTTCAAGACCAAGATCAGGTTTCATCTCTGAGGGCCATGCTGGAATTCCCCCAGACAGGCACTTCCACTCAGGACTCTCTCATGCTGCAATTCACTCTTGCCTTTATGATAGCTGTTAATCACAGACTATCGAGAGGACTTATTTATGTGTCTGTCTTTCCCACTGGAAAGTCGGGGGTTTGCTTGTAATGGCGGGTGTTTGCTCAGCACCGAGCATCTTTCCTGGTTCTGAGCAGGCGTCTCATTAACCATGAGTGGTTGAATATCAGAGAAAGGACTTAGAGATCGTCTAATCCTCTGCTTTTACAGAATTGAAGTTCAAAGAGGGGAAGCAATTTGGCCAGGGCCACACTGCTTGAGGGTCACCTTCAGAACCTTTACTTGGCACTGCCTTTGGGGAGATCAGTGTCGGCCTCTTTCTCTTCTGTATACTCTCTGGACAAACCTCATCCATCTCTGGGACCTCAGCTATCATGTACAATGATGACTCAGAGCTCCCTTCCTACTCCATCCTCTCCTGAGCTCTAAACCAGCATTTCCAGCTGAATCCTGGATGATTCCATCTGGATGTATCTCAGTTACTTCAAACTCAGCACATCCAAAAAGGATCTCATCATCCCTCCCCTTTTCTCCTTACATCCTTCTCTTCCTGAGTCTCCTGTCTTATATAATGGCATTATCTGCCTAACTCATAAGCTTTGGAATCATCTCCAGCATCTCCTCTACCCTCCTCACTCCTTCCACTGGACCCATCACTAAGTCCTGCTGAAATTGCCTGCTGTCTTTTGGATTGCTCTTCTCTCTCCATTCCCTTAATCTACCCACCTTATCTTTTACTTGAACTTTGCAATGGCCTTCTCACTGGCCCCACCCTTGTGTCTAGTCTCTCCCAGTCCAACCTGGCCACCCATTGCCAGATATTACCTTAACACCTTGGTGACTTACAGGAATGATCTGGTTTCAGTCTGCCTTCATAGATTCTTCTATTAATCGACCTTCTATCTCACCCCAGCGACCCCATGTCTAAACAACCCAGGTTGACCGGCTGCTGTCCCACCAGTGCTCTGGGCAGCTTCATGCCTCTTCATCTTTGTACGTGACGATGAAAGAACATGTGCTCTGGAATTCCGCTCACCTGGGTGCATCCCCAGCTCTGCCGCTTACTTTTTCCTGGGCAGGTCGTTTGATCTCATTGTACCTCAGACTTCTTGGATGTAAGATGAGATGATGCTAATGCCTCCCTTACAGGTTCTTGGGAATTAATAAGGCTATATGTAAAATGCCTTGCTTAGTGCCTGAACTATAATTGGTCCTCAATAAATCTCAGTCATTTTTAATGCTGTACCAAGGCCGTGTTAGCTGTTGGCTCAGTCCTGACTCCAAGAGTGGGACTCTTTTTCCGCAGACCGTATTCCCGGATCAGGGAACAAGGATCCTATGTCTTGAAAAGGATAGCAACCCCAAGCCTTCAGGAAGGCTGCTCGTAAACCAGCTTGGACAAGAAATAAGAAATATGTCCAATATATAAAGGGCCCTGGAGGAAGGCCTATCTCTTAATAACCCAGTTTGAGTCTTAAATCCCATTTGGGGAAGGTCTTCCTTTTTCCTGCTCTGAGTCCCCCTGTTCCTCTGGGACCCTGTCCTTCCTTAAGCTCTTTGGTTGGAGGCGAGTTTGCTGCAGCTGGCTATCACCCGGGGTGGGAGCTCTTCCTGTGCTTAAGGATTCTTGTGATCAGCCTGCCCTTCTCAGCTTGACTGATTCCCATTCTTCTAACCTCTCCCCATAAATCTTCTTTGCAACGCCCCTCATAGCAGGAAGAATTACTGCTCCCTGAGAAGGGCAGGCCTTAAAGCTGGGAGAGGCTTCCGTCTCTACAGGCTCTGCTAAGTACACTTACATTTCACTTTCACACACCACTACTTTTGGCTTTTATCCTCTCGCTCTCCAGCCCTTCAGCGACCCATTTTTATTGTACAACAATAAGAAATTACAAACAGATAGAAAAGGAAAGCAAATTTAAACCACTCATAGTCTCTGCTCTCAAAGATAACCACTGTAAACATCTGATACAAGCCTTTTCAGGTTTTTTTCATATATATATATATATACACATATATGAATATATATGTGTGTGTGTGTGTATACACATATATATTTATCTTTTTTTTTCCTTTTTTACAAAAATGGAGTCGTAGTCTACACATGCTTTCTTTTTTTCTTTTTTATAAATTTATTTGTTTGTTTGTTTATTTATTTATTTATTTATTTTTGGCTGCGTTGGGTCTTCGTTGCTGTGCGCGGGCTTTCTCTAGTTGCGGCGAGCGGGGGCTACTCTTCGTTGCGGTTCACGGGCTTCTCATTGCGGTGGCCTCTCCTACACATGCTTTCTTCTTACCTGCCGTATGACCTGAGGAATCTGTGTCTTCTTGTGTCACTGGCCACTTCCTAAAGGCAAATTTTATTATTTAGATTAACTGTCAACCTCAAGTTGACAGTTTCATGAGTAAAGTTTCATGAATAAAGCGTCAGGTCATTCCACTGTCTAGATACTTCTGGCAAAGGCTGGAATGTTCCAGTGCAGGCTGTGAACTTAGAGACAGTGAAATGTTTTGCGCAGAGTTACTGTAGGTCCCGTTACCGGAAGAGGGGAGATAAAACATCAGTGAGTGACAAGTAATTGCATGAACTGAAGATTGTTACAAGGTGCAAAATTATTTATAGTTAATATGTCTGTCCTCATTCCTTTTCCTTAGTCCTCTGAAGTATTTCTTTCTGCCATCTCTTAATTTTTCTGCTGTCAAAGCTTATTCTTTCCAAAGGATGTCCATTTTTGTTCTTTGGGATACAGTGGCGAATTCTCTAGAGAAGTTACCGGGATTGTTTGGTCCAAAGAACACTGGTCCAGGAGTCAGGAGACTGTGTTCTGCTTCCAGCTTTACCTCTAACTCTCTGGTGACCTTGGGCAAGTGTCTACTCTTCCTTAGAGACATCTCCTCCTTTTGTAAAATGAGGGCAGTGGATGAGGATGACCTGTAACATATTTTCCTTCTTTCTCTAAGGGCCTGCATATTGAATCTTGCATTATTCTGCGACTTACAGTTTTTCTTTCTAGCCTTTTCTTCATGCTAGAGAGACTCGTCATCTTGCCATATATATTTTTCATATTAATAACATTTATAAAGTATGATTTATTCAAAATGTACCTTACTTTGAACCAGAATGTATTTAAAGCATCTCATTTGAATACATGGAAGAAGATAAAATAAGAAATAAGAGGAGAAAATAAGGAAAAGGGGAAAATGATAGTAGGAGAGAGAAAAGGAAGCCAGGAGTGAGTTCAGAAGACAAAATGCATGTCATAAGATTATATTTAAACAAATTAAATTATCAGAAGTACTGTGTGAAAACAAAGGGGTAAATAAAATCCCTGGATTGTAGGTGCCGTAGGACTTTTGGAGGTCATTCTAGTCCAATCCCCTTATTTTACTGATAAGAAAACTGAGAGTTCCATAAATTTCTGGGACAGTAAAACATAAATTGTCTAGGACAGTGATGACAAGTAAAATTAGGTATGTGTTTGTTTTTAAGTGGATATTTGAAACTCTCCATCTCCTGGCATTTCCCTACCTCCTTTAAAATTGTCCTTCACCTGCCCCTCGGCCCCTTTTAGGATACCAGACTTTGTTCATACAGTTAGGGTGAGAAGCACAGCCTTCGACTTCAGTTAAGCGGTTGGCTGTCCATTGTTTCGGAATTGTTTCAGAACAAGGGTTATTTAATAGGTCTCTGTTTGGTAACAGGAGCCAGTGGCCAGAATGTTGATTTTCATATCTTTTGGCCACCTTCAGAATTGTCTGCAAGGAAAACTGAGAAATTATTTGTCGCTTTACACCCTCTCAGCCTTCAGATTTTAAAAAAAAATTAATCCTTTGTCTGGAATTTTTTGTTAAAGAAGCTAACCGCTTCCCGTAATTTAGAGACTCAACTAGCTGGGTCAGTGATGAGAACAAATGGGTAATTTGCATAAGGGGCTAATTTATTATGTCCCCTGGGCATTTCTTTCATCTCTCTTCCCATTCTAATTAATGTTCTAAGAGGGTCTATCACCATATCAGAAATTAGGGGTGAAAGCAGCCGCTGTTAACCTTTATTCTTATGAGTTTTTATCTTCTTTGATCTTTTAACCATTTTCTTTTCATACCCAGGGATTTGCACAGATCGGGCTGGGAAGGCTTGGAGAGGAGATTTTAGGGATGTGCTCTTTTCTGATCTTTCTTCAAATAGTAGGCTGTTGTAAAAATAAAAATGACTCAGGATAGCTCTCTAACCACAGAGGGATTTGTAAAACACACAGAAGGGTACGGTCATGGTACAGAATTGTTCCTAAATTTGAGCCCTCTAGAACATCTATATAAACATGTATATACACATGCACAGATAGAGATATATGTATATATCTGCCTGTTCATGTGTGTGTATATTTATAGTGTGTGTGAGTGTGGATGTCTGTATTATTAAACATTTTGCCTCGAAGAGATCTTCCTTGACACGTGTTTCAGTTGGTTCTGGCTGTGACAAAGGCAGCTGTGGGTGAGAGAGTGTGACACAGCTGAGGAAAGGCAAGAGAACAAGCAATTTCTTCGAAAATCAATTGCAATTTACTCCTACTAAATTGGCCCTCGGACCCGCCCCGTCCAAGCATTAGCATATGACAGACTTTTAATCATTTGGTCAAATGGCCTATTTTTGGTCAAACCACAGTTGCCTCTGGGACTCTGCCCATAGTCCTAGAGCTGTGTTATCTCCAGACCTGCAGTCTCTTTAAAGAGGAGGTAAGTGTGGAGAGAGGAGTTCCCTGGGGAGCCCCTGAGTGCCCTGCACGGGCTGGGCTGCCTGTTCAAGGCCATTATTTCCTTTTGGTCCCCAACCATGCTAAAAGGTAGGTATAATGATCTCTGATTTTTGAGAGGGAAACCTGAGATCAGAGAGATTGATTAATTTTCTCAGTGCCACACAGCCAGTAAGTGGAAAAGTTAAGTTTCGCATCTTATTTCTGCATCTCCAAAGCCTGTGCTCTTTCTACTGTTATGTGATGAAATTTTAAGTACCGACCTGATCCTTTATTAAGGAGGAACTGTCTAGAGCCTACTCTCCCTCCTTAATTCCCAGCTTCCCTTCCTCTGTCTTCCACCTTAAAACACTATTTGAAAAAAAAACCTTTAAAGTTGAAATATAAACCAATATCTATTATTTTAATATTTAGCCTTGCATTCCAATCGGTTCTTAATTGACAAGCAAAATCCAGAACACGCACGCTATTAAAACCATTCCTGCGGAACTGCAGAAATATTAACCAGAGAAGGAATTTCTGAATTGTATCTTTTTTCATTTCAGTGTGAGATGGAAGGTTTCTAAAGTAGAGCAGAATGCCTGGGGCCATTTTTTTTGTCATGTTGTCATATAAATAGCATTACACAGTGGTGAAGAAAGGAATACATAGTTTAGTCCCACTTTAAGGTGACCTAATATGTTATTCATTTGTCTTCCGTCACGCTGGTACTACTTTCCTTTACGTCCCTCCTAATGGTCTAAGAAACACTGTGCCAACTGTTATTTCTGTTGCCTTTTGTACATGATTGTTTTATGTACAGTTAATTATGTATGAAAATAAGTATTGATTGCATTCTTTGTAGGAATAGGCCAGCAGGTTTCTTAAAGCCCATGTTTATGAAATGTTGCATTGATCCCTGTTAGTATGAGTTTCAAATAAACTCTTTATAAGAAGATACCAGGAGACTGGAGAATTCTGGAGAGTCCTTGATGGAACCATTATATTCTTGTATGCTTCGGAATGGCGAGTGGCATTTGAATGGGAGAAGGAGTGAACAGGCTGGAACTCTAAACATACTCCCAATTGAAAATGGTTACCCTTCCCTTGAGACCTTAAGAGAAATAAAAATAGTAATTACAACAGCAGTGAGAGGCAATGAGCTAGGTGATTTACATGCAATAGCTTGCGTCAACCTTGTTTAGTAGAAGGTATTCTTAGCACCACTTGGTAGATAGGAAACTGAGAGCCAAGTAAGGAACTGGCCTGAGGGCACACGCCTAAGAATGGGTAGAGCCACATTCTAACCCAGGAAGTCTGGCTTCAGAACCCATGCTGCAGCGCCCATTTGCACACATATAACCAGAGAGATAATCCCTGAAAAGTCAAGAGCACAAACTGCATGAAGAAGTCTTAGACACTTTGTACTGAGTTATATATATATGTGTGTATGTGTATGATATACACATATGTAATATATATTATATATTATATATAAAATAAGTATAATATAATGAAGAGAAGAATTGGTCAGTTTCTGTGATCTCTTTTAATTTTCAGTATTTCGGTGTGATGGAATGGCATTTCTGCCAAATTCATTCATCACATATTTATTGAGAACTTACTATGAGCCTAGTGAGAGGCCTAGGTGATTCAGAGGTAAATAGGACCCTGCCATTGCCTTTTAAGAATTCTCTTTTTTGTTTTAGGGCTAGGTATAAAACAAATAAGTTATGTTGGAAAGTGGTAGGTGAGTAAAACTCCGTACAAGGCTCAGATGTAGCCCTAAGAAGGGAATAACTGACTAGATGGAGTTATGGGTCAGAGAGGGCTTGCTGAAGGGGACTCTGAACTGGGTTTTGAGGAGTAGATAGGAGTTTGATAAGGAGGGGTGGTTGGAGAGGGTATTCTAGGCAGCGGCAACAGCATGGGCAAAGGCACTGAGTGTCCAGGGTGCTGTAATAAGCTGCTTTCTATGGCAGGGGCCCTTGGTATGAGCAGTGGTGGGAGAAGAGCTGGGCAGAGAGGCAGGTTTGCCACGCTCAGGGGCTTGGCCTTTGTCTCAGCAGAACCAGGGAAGGATGATGGCTAATGGAACTCAGCATTGTTGGGATTTTTAGGTCGAGTCATATGAAACTGCCATTTTTGTAGGTCAACATGGTAGAATGGCGCACATTTCATATGGCTCAACTTTATATAGTTTTGTGTCATAAAAGCATATACAGGGCTCTGGATGCTTCCAGACTAGAGAACGACATAGGTCTGCTGTTAGGGTTAGTAATTCCTCATCTCAGAAGGTACCTGTTTGCCTCAGCTCCTGATGGACACAGAGCAAGTGTAGGTCTAGTTCAAGCTTCTCTCTCCCAGGCCTTCTCCTTGGGGGGAAAAGATGCACAAGGCACCCAGTGCACACAGCTCCTCAATTAGGTGCCCAAGGTCGGCAGAGGAGCAGCAGTCAGTGAGGCCGCCTGGGCCTCACAGGGTGGTCCTGGGAAGGGACTGAGGCACATGGAGAGCAGGTGACAGCAGAGCAGAGAGGTGCCAGCAGGAGTGAGTGCGGGAAGCAGGGTGGTCTGGAGCCAGGTCATGAAAAGTCTTCATGCTCAGAGGCATTTTGGCTTGTAACAGGAGAAAAGGTGTCATTGAAAATTGTTCAGTGGGGCCCCTTAGACATTGAGTGACCTAGCTGGTGAAAGGAGGCAGCCTGGAAGCCAGTGGGAATGGGGACAGTCTTGGACCCCCCCCAGAGGAATGGCTCCCCATCTGCCTTCTGCAAAGCCCCAATCCCAACCCCAGGGCTGCCCTCTAGCCTGGAATCAGGATGGGCTTCTGCTTTCTGATTTGGGGACAGTGGCCAGGCATGGGCGTTTGGATCTCCAGGCCAGAGCTGTCCTCCTGGCTGGGAGAGATGGCCCTGACCTACCTGTCTGTGGTCCACCTGTTGGGAGGGCTCCATGTATGGCTTGTTTCTCTTCTGTGTACTATTTTATTCTTCTGGCTCCCTAGTCCTGGGTCGCACGTGGCAGTTTTCTGCACCACATTGTCGACTTGCTTCAGAACATTTCACAAGAGACTGTCTGAAAAAAAACTCAAAGATTCTAAATGCAGGGAGTTGTCTTAATTGAAAGAGATGCCCGCTAACCCCGGGGCAAGCCCGGTGAGAGAAGGATGAGGTGGGAGGGGCTTTGGGCCCGCAGCCAGTAATTACCACAGCTCACAGAGCAGTTCTGAAGAAGTAAGCAATCCCTCTCTGTCCTTCTTTGAGCCCAGGGTGTGTTTATGACGTTGTTTTAATGATACTGTTGGGGTGGGAGAGGGGAGAGGTGGTGCTACTGCCGATTTCCTGTAAGAACACACCCAGAGCTGGGCAGCTCTATCCTCAAGAGCCACCAGGCAGACTATCTGTATTCATTCCAGAGATTGGGGTGGGGCTGGGGAGGGACAGGGGATGAGGTCCCAGTGATCCTAGGAAATTATGAAATGCAGAATAGCAGCGGTAAAGAGCAGAGTTTGGGGGTTAAACACACCCAGATTTGAGTTCCACATTCTAGCACTTACTAGCTGTGGGACCCTGGGTTAATAGAGACTCTGCCTGTAAATGGGGATAATAATAGTATCCAATTCATAAGGTTATTGGTGGTAACACTTAGGAAGAGCACTGGAAAGTGCTTGGGAAATGGTAGGAGAATGACTGCCAGTCACTTCCTTTTATATGCACCTTAACTCCCTTCTCCCTCCTCTCCCAATTAATTAGCATGAAACAGCAATAGTAGATTGAGTGGATGTAGATTTTTTCTGCTCTGAAAGAAAAAAAAGACACCAATAGCCGTACCGGAAATGATGATCACCAGTTCAGTTCAGTCCAAAACATCAATTATCTTCTCTAAAAATAACAGTAGTCACATTCTCTGAGAACCTACTCTGCGCCTGGCACTGTGCTAGTTGTTGGGGGGATGATGAAACCAGAAAGAGGGTGCAGAGCACAGGGAGTGCCAGGGAGGGAGTGGGAAGAGGAGCAACAAAGGGAACTAGGATGCAGGAAAGAAAAGAAAGCTCTGGAAGGAGGTGGCCTAGACTGGGATGCAGGGCTTCGGGGAGTGGACTCCAGGTGAGCCAAGGCAGGTCGGCAGGAAAGGAGAGGAAACCCAGCACAGAAAATTAACATTAGATACACTAGCCCTGTGTTGAGCGGCTGCTAGCATGGTGAAAACCTAGTGTGTCTTTTTCCTGATTATTCTCAAGAATGTTTAAAAAAACGTAATGTTTGCAAACAAAGTAGAAACAGTTGAAGCATTGTTTTCTATTAGCAGTAATAAGGTTCACTGGCTATGGGTGTATTTTCATTCTTGTCTTCCAAATTGTAATTTTAAAAGATGAGGCATTTCATATTCAAGAGTTTCCTTTGTCTGAAATAAATTATTCATTTCTACCCACTTTCAGAAACAATGAACATAATACTTAATGCATCACAATTAAGCGGGTGTAGCTTCATATAAAATTATGTTCTGTGCATTTTGTTGGCAAACAGAGCAGTGTATCCTATATCTCGTCAACATTTGTTCCTCATAAGCAAAACATAAAGAAGGAGAGACTCAGAAATGTGTTTCCTTTCCTCTCACGGTGGAGGAGGGGTAACTTTAGACCCAAGCAGCCTTGTTTTTGACATTCCACAGCTGTTGGGGGCTATGTCACTGGGCAGAGAAAGTGAACTTACTGCTGCTATATTGTACATGGGGTCAGGTGAGGGTCAGAATTCTTGAGCACTACCCATTCATCTCAGTCCCCTTTGTCTGGGTTTGAGATCCCTCTAGAATCCTCTTTTAGAAGGGCATTGCCTGGAAATGACTTCCTTTTGGATTTAGTGGCAACTGCTTCTTGAATGCTGGCTGGTTGGTCATGTGTATCTTTTCCGAGGATCCGGCTTTTTGAAATACCTTTTATTTGTGTGACAAGATTTCTCCTTAGGAAAACAGGCATTGCCAGCAAGGATTGAGATGTCCATGGAAAGCCTCTTCAGGCTTGAAGGTTTAGCTGTGATGGTCCCTAGGAACTCAAGTTCCCAGCTTTGAGGTCAGAGTCAAAGCTGGCTTTGACTGCCAGAGAGCAATTGTGGAAAAACATTACTTGCGAAATGCCTGCTGGCTGCCCAGCAGTAGGATACCAGATGCCTTCACAGATTATTTCATTTAATCCTGAGTGTTGGCCCACAGTGGCATTGGGGCATTATTTACATCTTATATAAGAGGAAACCCAAACTCAGAGAAGTTGAGTGACATGCCTAAGGCCACACAGCTAGTTTTTGGAAGATGTCAAGTTCAAGCCAGGTTTGTCCAGCTCCTAAGGCCTAGGTCCTTGCATGCTCTTCTGCTTGTTGCCTTTTTGATTGCTAGGTCAAGAGCAAATGCAAGATGGGTTCTCAGGTACCTCTGATCTAAGCACGGTTTTGTATCTGAATAGAAACAATGGCACCTTTCGAATTTTAGGGAGGCTTAGGAAGAATACCCTGGACTTGGCCAGAAATTTTCCCAGACGCTTCTGTGCCCTTGACTCTGGTTTAGTTTGCTGAGTACCTGCCTGGGCTGGACTGACTGTGCCTAGTTCACAGGTGCTCACAGGGTCTCTGATTCCACCTGCGTGCCGATGCCGCTCCTCTGGGTTTCCTGCCGAGTCCCTTGCTCCGACCAGTATTTCCCTTGGAGTCTCTGGACTCTCAGTTTGAGGAACCCTCTTTGAGCATATGTCCGTCCAGCTGCCTGCTGGGTAGTGCCCCCAAAGTGTTTGAGTTATCCTGGCCGTAACTCAAACATGCTTCATGTTGAACCCACCTTCTCTCTTAAACCTGGGGAACCAGGAAGAGGCCTGTTTAGAACCTTAGGGAGGTATTTTTATAGGCTGGGGGGAGTCGTGCTGAAGTGTTTGGAGTCCGCCCTGGGTTTGCATCCTGACTTCATCGTTTCATGACTTTGGCAAGTTATTTAACTGCGTTTAGTCTCCGTTTCTTGATTTGTCCAGCATGGATGATATCTGCAGCGTCACTGTGAGAACTGGATCTGAGTTATGAGACACTGTTTAAGTAAAAGTGAAGGAAGTTCTTACTAAAGAAACAAGAACTCACTCATCAGCCTCAAGACATTGCACTGCACCGAGGGTGGGCTCGGTGGGCCCTGTGCTCATCCTTCTAGACTTCTCTCAGCCTCGGTGGCTGCTTTCTGCAGACCTCTTAGTGCATTTGTAGTTGCCACCTTGACATGCCTGGTTCGGCCCGTAAAACCGAGCTGCCATGCCACGTGGTGTGCGCGAGCCGCGCGCCTCTCTTGCTGTCATCTGCGGTCCTGCCTCACAGCTCCTTGATTTCCCCAAACGTGCCGCAGCCTGGCTGAGCCTCTGCAGTAGCACCCTAAGCGTGGGGTCAGTCCTGGACTTGTTCCTCCACGCCCTTGCCCTTAATTAAGAGAAAGGGCAGCACACACAGAGAGACCTTCCAGAAAGTGTTCTTACGTAGATCCAGCGGCTGCTGGCATCCTGGGTGCACCTTGGAGACTGGGGGAAGGAGAGTGCTTGTGGGTCACATGCCGGGTGGGTACGCTGGGTTGAATGCAGAATTTTCCTATCAGGAGCAGAACCAAACAGCTTTTTAGATAAGCACTCTGACGTGAGCCAGAAATGACTGGCAAATATTTACCCTAGATGTAAAACACTCACTAAGTTAAATGTTGTTTAGAAACCCTGAAATAGAAAAAGTTACACTCGGGGTTTTATATTTGGTAATTGTAAAAAAAAAAGACCTACTGTCGTTTTTCCTTTCCTCTGAGCTGCCTTTTGTAACAGGGAATGACAGCAGAGCAGTGCTCCCCTGGCCTGCCCATTCTGGAACCTTCCCTCTCTCAGTCCACCTTCACCCCTGTGCCCCTCTCGTACACATACCCCTCCCCCAACCCCAGTGACTCTGCTTTTCTGCTTGATGTGGACCTGGCACCATCCCACATGTCCCTCCTCATGAATCTCCACGTGCCAAGTGCGGGATGCTGGCTTCAGCAGACTTCCCTCCCTACCAGCTTCCAGCTTCTATTGACTGAGGTGTTCAGACTCCTAGAGGACCAGCACTAGGGGCTTGAGAAATTCTTTGCCCGTGTCAGACACCTGAGTTTGAGTCTCTGAATGTCCCATTAAAGTTACTTTCCTTTGCTAGACCCTTCTGTTCCTCTCCAGCAAGCAGAGTGTGGGGGCCAGGCCGGTGGTTCTAACCTCGCATCATTAAGCAGTTTGCGCCATCACGGTCCTGTGGGGGAGGTGTATGATATCTTGACGGCTCTCCTCACAACCACCCCAGATGTGCTGTCTTGGGTGAAAGTTGTTGGGCTACAACGAGCTGGTTTCCTTGGGAGCTTTACGGTTCTGACCTGCCTTGTGGTCTTTGATGCTTTTTCAAGGCTCTTAGGATGAATTCTTCCTTCTGTTTATCAACAAAAAGTTCTACCAAGTCAGCCTTTTGTGGGCTGGACACTGAGCGAGGTCCTGAGGACACGGCATGGGTAAGTCAGATGAGGCTCTGAACTCAGGAAGCTGACAGTCTAGTGGAGGAGACATAATGAGTGCAAACAAGGAAGTGGTTTCGATGGCAGTAAGTAATCTGAAGAAGATAAACCAATATGACGGCAAATAGAGGGGAGAGGGAAACCCCACTGCACAGGGATGTCAGGAGGGCATCTTTGAGGAGGTGACTTTGCCCTAAATGACAAAGAACTGCCCATTCTCAGCACTGGCTGAAGGCCGTTGTTAGCAGAGTGCAGAGGCCCCCAGGTGCCCTCTTCACAAACAGGGAGGCCACTGTGGTGGGAGACTTGTACATTTTTGCCAGCGATGATCTACTGCTGCTGCCCTGGGCAGGGGGCCGGCAATGGAAGCAAGGCCACCCCTGTGCGTCAGGAGGGAACTATGATGGTGGGGGGGGGGGTCCTCGTGGGGGCACTAGGAGACTTTGGGGCCATGGTACCTGCTCTTGGTGGGGGGCAGGGGCGCGCCTCCATGCACCTTACACAAGAAAGCATCCGTGGCTGCATTTTACCACTCTAGAATTCTGCGATGTGAGCAAAGCAGCTGTTGGGGTCAGACCCAGAGATTTTGTGTTTGAGCATCTGACTGCCCTGTTGCCCTTCTGATGTATGCTTTGAAAATGTAATTCTTCAATGAGAGTTCTCTTTTGGGAATGGGTTCGTGTTTTCTATTGATTGGTTTCTTTCTTAAAAGACAATGCAAAGAAAAATAATTAGAGAACATTGGAGCTGAAAGAGTCTTTTCTGATCCCCAAGTCCAGGCCCTTGGCTGAGGGATGGATGGATGGATGGATGGGTGATGGAACTGGAGACTAGAATGGTTGAGGGGCTTGCTGGGGGGCAAACGGGTCCTGGGGCCAAGTCCCACACTCTTTCCTCTCTCGACTGACATATGCAGTGTGTCCAAGTAAGGCAGGCCTGAAGGATGGGGAGATTGAAGGCATGATGACTCTGTCCCTGCAGGCATCTGACTATCCTCGGAAGAAGAATTCTTAAGTAATCGGGTCCCTGTCCTCTTTATCTTGTCCCTCATCTTGTCCCGTTCTCCCCCCAGGGAGGGTGATTGATAGATTCTTAAGCCACTCTGCCTTTTTTCTGCTCCTCAAACACATCAAGTTTGTTCTGTCTCAGAGCCTTTGCTCTTGCTTCCCCTGTTGTCTGGAATATTCTTCTGTGTCATCTTCACTTGGCTGACTCCTTGTCATTTTCAATGCGGAGGTCTTCCATAACCACCTAGATAAATCTTTCCCTTCTCCCTCCTTCTTTATTTCATCTCCCTGTTTCATTGTCTGCGTAGGTCTTACCACTGTCCAAAATTATGTTGTTGACTTGCTTGTTTGTCCTTCTCTCACTAGAATGTTAAGTTGCATAAAAGCAAGGGACCCCATCTGGCTTGTCCTCTTCTCTCCCCCGTCCTAGGAAGCTACACAGTAGGCACTTAGCAAATATGTGTTGAATGAATAAATGAGTGAATGAATGTGCAGCCAGCCTAAGCCAGGTAGGTGAAAACAAATTATTAAGTACTTATTTGATGCCCAGCACTTAGGTGGAACAGGACGAAGTGTACAGAATGGGGCTGGGAGCTTACAGTTCTGTTAGAGAGGTCCATCTGTTGGGATTCTTTCTCTTATAAATGTTGGAAAACTCACCTCTAACAGGCTTGGATGATAAAGATAAATGGTTAGCTCTGAGAATGTGTAAGATATCCAGAGGTGGGGCAGGTTTATGGCAAACACTGTCACCAAGGACATGGCTTCTTGACCTCTGGCTCTTGGATCTGCCCCTTGCATTGAGGGAGCCCCTCCAGGGACCACAGGGCGACATCTTCCAGCAGCTCCGTGCTCCTCCCTCACGATCACAGAAGGCCCTCAGCATTTCCAGACCTCACAGCCTCGCACATGCCATCCCTGGCTGGGCACGTGGTGGTATAATGGTGAACACAGTCAGATTAGCCCTGTCCTCGTGGAGTTTATAGTCTAGCAGGGGAGAAAGACATAAACATGTACATAGAAAGCTCCAGGTATAAAGAGTGCTCTTAAGGAGAGGCAGGTGGGGCTTTATAAGAGCCTGTAATGAGGGTCAGACTTGTCTGGGTGGGAAGAGCATTCCAGGCAGGGCAAGGGAGAGGCCGTGTGGTGTGAAGGAGCAGGCCGTGAAGGAGGCCAGTGTGAGCTGAGACTGGAGAAGCCATCTCGGGCTGGTTAGACTGGGTGGGGGAGGAGCTGGCCTGGACCCTCAGCCTGTGCGCCTAAATGTCGGAATGCACCGTGGCAGGAACTGTGGGCCCTGCATGGTTTTCTCAGTCCATTGTCGTCATTGTCACATTTGAGAAGGACCAACTACAGCCATCTGGGAAAAAGAGGCCCCAGAGCACAAGTGCTGGCTTACTAGGGATTTCACTCACTTGCTTTTCAAAGAGAAAAGCGCCCCCCGCTTCTCTCAGATGCCCCTCTACCCTCCCAAGCTCAGTCTCCTCAGCAGTGGACTGGGGTCACACTCCTACCCCCTGGGTACTTTATAGACTCACTGGCCGGCTGGTATGAGATGACCTGTGGCTTGATGCTTTGTGAATTGCACAGGTCAAAACCAAGTTGTTTTCGGGTGTTTTGATTTTCCTTCAGCTATGGGGAGAGAGATGGATTCAGGACAGTTTGAAATGATGAGTTCTAGGACTTTGGGACCGGGAGGAGCCTGAGGGAGCCTTTGGTTGAACTGTGGAAGGTGAGATGTGAACTGGAGGGGCGGCCTGCCTGTTGGGGATTTGAGGTCATCTCAAGGTCGGCCACCTCCCCTCCCCTGTGGGCACCCCAGCCGCTCCGTGCCCTTCAAGGCTCCGGGCAGGGAGCAGCTGCTCCTTTTGCCACCCGACTGGAGCAAACCCGACATGTTGTAGGTGGAGCTCAGGTCTGGAGATGGTAAGGGACTCGCCCCCAGCCTCGCAGCGAGAGAAACGGGAAGCCCAGCGGCCCTCCTGCTCTCCAGCTCTGTGGGGGCTGCTCTGGTTCTCCCCCGCCCCCTCGACGCCCAGCCCACCCCATTCTAGAAGGAGCGCAGGACCACAGAGCTGTCTCATTCAGCCTATGGAACACATTGGCTCCTCAGTTTGCCTCCTGTCTTTTTAAAAAGGAACTATTAGAGGTAAAGCTGAAGTCTACAAAAACACCACTGAATAACTGATTAATTTTACAAGTAATTTCTGAGTGCCTTCTCTAGGCCAAGGAGCTGTTCTGTATGTTGAGGATAAAGTGAGGAACAAGCTAGGAAAGGGCCTTGCCTCAAGGAGCCCACATTCCATCCAGGGAGAGACAGTCGATAAAGGGATAAAGGATGAAGACAAAGAGAGGAGGGTGGAGGTGGGGGTGAGAGCGGTGGAGGGTTGGGGGGTGAGAGCGGTGGGGGGTTGGGGGGTGAGAGCAGTGGAGGGTGGGGGGATGAGAGCGGTAGAGGGTGGGCACTCTCTTAGACAGAGGAAGCCTTCTTTGGTGAGACGTTTGACCTGCAGCCACAGTAGAGTCTTTGAGGTTGAGGAACCAGCCAGTGGCCAGGCCCAATGGTGGGAGGACTGGTGGGTCCTGGGAACACGGTGACAAGTGGGAGTGCAGTGGAGCGAGAGAGGGTAGGAGAGCCAGCAAGGGCCGGTGACATGGTTAGAGGACTCGCTGGGCTATGATAAGGTCTCTGGGTTTGTTCCAAGTGTGATGAGAAGCTCTTGGAAGGACCGTAAAGGGTTTGGGGCAGGATGAAGTCATGATCTTATTTATGTTTGAGAAAGATCTCTCTTGATTGTAGATCTTGTCTAGAAAACCCAGTTAGAAGGCTGTGTAGCGTCAACTCCAGAGCCTATGGGGGCTCACACTGGGTTAGTGATAGGAAGCAGTTGGATTCAAGGGATGCACTGGACTTACTGATGGATTGGGTAGAAGGAATGAGAGATAGAGAGAAGGCAGGGATGACTTCTAGGCAGTTTGGGCGCTGTCATTTACCTAGGTGAATGACAGCACCATTTTCTGAGATGGGGAAGACCAGGAGTGAGTGCTATTTTTGCTTTGGGAGGTGAGGATTTAGAGTTCCATTTTGGACATGTTAAACTTTGAAATGCCTTTTAGTCTTCTGAGCAGATGTCTTCCTCTCTGGAATTCCGGAGCTGTTGTTCATCTTGTCCGTGTTTTATGCTTTACTGCATATATATTTGCGTGAACAATATTCCACTCTGGGTGGGCACTTAGGTTATTGCTTTGTTTTTGAGATTACAGATAATGCCACAGTAATGTTCTTACTCTAGCCTTTCTGTGCATATATGGCGGAATTTATACTTGGAAATAGAGCTACTGGGCTATCAACCATGTACATTTTTTTTTTTTTGGTAACAGTTTTATTGAGATATAATTCCCATACCATACAAGAGCATGTATATTTTTGCCTGTTTTTAAATCCTCCAAAACCAGTTTCATTGTTTTTAAGTAGTCGGTACATCTTTCAATTTACTAACTTATTAAGCTGATTTATTTGCTAACCCTTTTGGGTGTTCTTTTTGCTGATGCATATCATTTAATAGTTATTTCATCAAGTGTCTATGCATAGTAATTACTGTCCTTTTTTTTTCTTTTTTAAATTCATAGACAATGTATTTTAGAACAATTTTAGATCTAGAGAAAAATTGAGCAGAGAGTACAGAGAGTTCCTATATAGCCTCCTCCTCCAGTTTCTCCCATTATTAACATCTTGCATTAATGTGGCACATTTGTTACAATTAATGAGCCACTATTGACATGTTATTATTAACAAATGTACCATTCCCTTTTCCTGTTATTTTGGTGTAGGCTTTAATATTTCAACTATAAGTTTATCTGCAGTGACAATGGCTTTCCCTAGGAGTCCTGTGAAAGACTTGAAGGCAGTATAACTTGGTGTAGACAGAGTCAAGTCTGAAGTTTTGGAAGCCTGTTTTGAAAATTTGACTAAAAACAGAGATCATTTCTTTTAAACTCCACAATCTATAAAAAGTCACTTAAGCAGAGAATGACAGTTTGTCCCCCAAAATGAATCCACATTAAATAAATCATGTCCTTAACTGCCCTTCTTTGTTTCTTTTCATTATTTGAGAAGTGAAGTTATCCATGAAGACAGTTTGTTTGCTTTTTTTTTTTAAATGGAGGTATAGTTGATGTACAATGTTGTGTTACAAGACAGAGTTTTTAATAACAAAGGACCCCTTCAAAAATTGCCGCCTCCTTGCTTCAGAAACAAAATTCAAGACCATAGCGTGCTCAAGTAATCTAATATTGCTTGGCTGGGCCTTATGGGTTTCATGGGTTATGGGCCTTGAAGTGAATTCCTTGGCTTGGAACTCACACATCATGTGAAGGGTATCCTTGGGACTCTACACTCTTACAAGATTCAAGCTTCTTTCTGTGTCTTGTCCCCAGGCCAGTGAGCAGAGATACTCTGGGCCTGTTTTCAAGTTCTGGATCTTCCAGGCCTCTGGTTTCATGCAGGGAGGTCTTTCAGAGTTTCCTGGTCTAAGGCCTGTGACCACGGTGGCTGCTGTCTCAGGTCCCTGTAACACTGTTCTGAAGATGGGTTGCACATTGGAATCACCTGGGAGCTCTAGTATCCCAAAACCTGTACCCCACCCCCAGAAATTTTTTTAAAGCCTCTATGTGCAGCCCAAGTTGAAAATTACTGCCTTATAAGCATGTGCCCAGTTCCCCAGTTTTTTTCTAGTTTTCATGGGTCTTTGTTGTTGTTACATTACATTTAGTATGGTATCTTTTTTTGGGAGTTGGGCGGAGTTTGTATATCTGCCTTAGTTCAGGTTATCATAATGACCGGAAATGAGAAACACCAAATTTTCACCAGTGTGTTTAGATAAAAGGACTTAAATAGCAGGTTTCAAGAGGCCTCCCAGGCTTATTGAATCCTTCCTGTGATTTTTAATTTCTCTGCAAAAGATAAGTCTTTTTCTGGCACCCTCTCCTCTTCATTTCTTTCAGCTGTGTGCTTATCAAATATCTTTAATTAAAATGAATTTATAGTTTGGGGCTGCATTTGAGTTAGTGGCATTTTCTGCTTCTCCTTTGTGATACAAATATTTGAATATATTCTGTAGTTGGAGATATATTGCAAAATAAGTTAGATTTGGAAGGGTATACATGGGAATTATGGACATTTGAGGGGAGAGAAAGCAGATAGTTCAAAAATCAAGGTGAAAAGAAATGGTATTTAGAAGGGAGGTCATTTTTCTAGTTGATTTAAGAAATATATTTCTGAAGTGAAAAGGGGGCAGATTTTGAAGGGGTTCTTTGTTACTAAAACATTCGTTTTCATGAATACTTTCCTCAAATAATCAAAGAATCAAAGTAGGACACTTTTAAGGATTTGTTTTTATTATATATGGATTAGTTTGGGGGGATAAATTGTCATTATCTGCTACAGTGACTTTTTATAGGAGGTGGAGTTTAAAAGGAATGATCTCTGTTTTTAGTCAGATTTTCAAAACAGGTTTCCAAAACTTCAGACCTGACTGGTCTGGTCTGTGTTGAGTTACATCTGCACATACTTGTGACCATAGACACTTGTGGCCCTAAGTATGTACATCTGCAAATAATTGTATTTTCAATTGCCGATGCACAAGATGGGTTTTAGGCTATGTCTAAATAAGAATAGTGGAGAGATGAAGCAATTATCTGGATAATTCAAGCTAAAAAATAAGAAGCCCTCATATTATATCTTCACTTTTCTGGATATTTCAGTTGAGAGGATGTTTTGATTGAAATCATCTGGGTAATTGCCTCAGTTTTCTACTTCACTTTGTATGTGTAAACACAGCTGTTGTATGATTGACTTTTTTTTTTTTTTTCAATTTCCATTTTGGAAAGCACCATTTTTCAAGATCAAAACTCTTACTTATGGACTGTGTACTTGAGCCTACTTTTCAGATACTTGCACAGTACTCTCTGCCTTCCAGGGAAAATGGCTGGGTAGCAAGTTGATTTTCCAAATTCTAATGCTGAAGAAACTTCTATCTGAATCTAGTGATATTTCTAGCTAATCTTTAGAGAAAATAGATGTCTAGCCAGTGCTATCAAATCCTGCACATTAGAAAAGCTTCAATCTTCACCTGTATCTAACAATCACAAATAGCATGGCAAATACTCCCATGTTTAGAAAAATATCCAATTTGACCATCCTATCAGTTCCAGATGGTACCTACTTCTGATGAGCCTCTGTTTCCTGCCAAAGTGGAACCTTAGCCAGTGCATTTTAATTCCATTCCCAAACCCATCTGCATCGTGTGCCAATACGGATTAATACCCATTGAGCTGCTGCTTGGATCAGCTGAGGATGGTAACACGGTGAAGGGGGACAATGTTGAGACTGTCAGCTGGGAGGCTTCGGAGACCTTCCGAGACTCTGCATTTTTGCATCGGAATGAAAGCAGGATAAGAACTGAGAAATTGTGTGGCTGAGACTTGTTTTGACAGATTTGGTTCTCCAAGGCGTCTCTCTTTTCTCAGTCTCTTCCAGGCAATTTAAAATGCTCACAACAGGAGAGTTGGACCAAAGCGTGGGGACCGTGAACCTCTTGGTGACAGGTTCTTGGAAATGTGTGAATTCGTTTTATCCCACTGTTGTTGATTTTAAAAGTTCTTTAAGTTCTCCTGGCAAAAGACACTCTGTCACTACAATGTCTGAGAGTATTGTTTTTCCAAAACACACATGTTTTGGAAATCCAGTGTATTATGAAATTATAAATTATCCATTATATGTAAATAGGTGCATCTTAAGTAAGGACTTGTTTTTGAGGATTGAGAGCCATTTTATTAATCTCTTAAGTACTTTAGCACAGTGCTTGAGAGCATAAGGTCTGGAGCAGATGGGTTGGTGTTAGATCCCAACTCCTTAAGTCTTAGCTGGATAATCTTAACCTTTCTAAGCCTCAGTTTCATCATCTGCAAAATAGGATGATCTTAACTGTGGGTACTGTATGGGATTGTCTTGAAGATTAAAAGCTTAGTGTCATCCCTGACATAGAGTTAGCACTCTGTCCGTTAGCTGGTTTCATTCATTTATTCCTTTCAGTCTACACATATTCGTGTGGGCTGCCAGGGTGCAGAGATGCATAAGATCTAGTCTCTCTCCTTTGCCAAGCAGCTCAGGGCTAATGCATTTGAAAGGCAGGTGAAAGTTACCTGTGATACTCTATGATGAGTGGAGGGTAGATAGACAAACCCTTTCTAGTTGTTTCCTACCTATTTGAGGACCCTCTTTTTGCCCCACCCAAGTATTCATAAAGGGCAAATGTTCAAAGTGAGTCATTCGCTCTTTGGATTCTTTTGATTTTTGAGAGATGGTAGGACTCAACCCCTTGAAGAGAAATCCATCTCTAGAAAACACCTCCTTTGTAAATGTGGTTTTGTTACTGTTTATGGGAAAGAAAATAGTCATGGGTGCTAAGATTTCAGTCTTAATTTTCGCTGCCTGGGGAGATGGGAGGGGCATTGTCTGAGCACAGGAAGGGTGATGGAAGGATGAAATGGAGTAAGTGAGCCTGGGGTTGGGAGGTCTCACCATCCAGCAAGAGCAGAGCTGTGGAGCAGTTAGGTCACAAGGATGGGAGTAAAAAGCAAGTGTGTTAGGTCAGCCCATGGCAAAACAGTAGGAGCTTTGTCCTGAAGATTTAGGATTATGGCAGCTGCTTTCTAACTCAAGTCACTTGGATTTTCTTGGTGGCTTGATGAACCAGATACAGAATTTTAAAGTGCATTGGCTTTCCATTTTTGATAATATACCATAGAGAAATGAGACAAACACCTGCTGTAAATGCCCTTTTTCCCTCGATGAAGTACTCTGATTTCCTGGATCCAGCAAAGCTCTAAGGGACACATTGTGACCTTTTAGTCTGATGACCCTCAACTAATATAATGAGGAGACATGCTAATGGGGCTCCATTGTGCAACATTTTCAAGATTGCTTTTATGGTTTTGCCCAGATTTAACTCTACAAAAGTTTTGATAAATCCTGGGAGACTTGACTATCGGCTTAATGTTTTGCTATTGTTGTTAGATTAAAAAAAAAAACCCACAAAAACCCAAGTATAAATTATCTTTTAATGAAGACCAGTAACCTTCTTTTGTTGACCATGATACTTGTCTAGTACAAGATAATCATTTTAATTATTACAGTGGCATGAGAAACTACTTCTTTAAAAGAATGTCATTCTAAATGTATGACAGACTAAATTAGCATTTAGGAAGTACTAAAAGGAATTCATTGTTAAGTTATGTTTTTATCTTACAGCCTATCTGGCCTTCTTTGTTTAATTGAATGTTACTATTTTGGACCACATAATATTTGCTCTGGGTAAAATAACAATAACTCATTAGATTCACTGCCTCTGCATGAGATCAATAACAAAATTTCCATTATTTATTTTCCCAAAAGACCTTTAGACACTGCACTTCCAGCATGGTATAAAGGAAAGGGATTCTATAAGGATTTACTTTAAAAAGATTTTCACCTCTGATATATATCTGGCAAAGACGCGCTAGAATTGCACTGTGATAATGATAATTATAAGACAAAAATGTCAAGAAATTGTTCTGTCGTGATCTGCATTTTGACTGTATGTGAAACCTGAGAAATACAAGGCATGCAAAGCATACCAGTGTTTAGACACAGGCTTTGTTCGAACAAAATTTATTAACATGATGTGTTAGGAAGAACCATATATATAAACATTTTTAATGGAAATCCACAAATGAAGATGAACATGTTTGTTGATTGATTGGCTAGCTGATGTCTCTTGCTCTCTTTTTCTCTGGACATCTCGGTGAAATGCGTTTTTCTATTTGTTTCTAACATAGCTGGACACGGCTCATGATATTCCTGCTTTGATTTCTATTCTACATGTTTCAGGGTGAGCCCAGTTGAGGACAATGAAAAGCTAACACATAAGCTTTAAAAGTTTCTCACTTTAGGGGACTCGCAAATGCTAATCCTGTAGCTAGCAAGCTAGCCTTCAAGATGGGCAAAAATGATAGATTTTTTTTTTTTTTTTTGGTATTGCAGCCTTTAAAAGGAGTGGCCATTTGTATTGCATGTCAATAGTTTGAAATTAAATGTGGAGGAAGAGATTGAAATAGTGTGTCAGAAGAATCTGTAATGTCGCATAGATTTTAGATTAAATGGATTAGATTAGAATCATTGGAGAGGACATTATTTCTTCAGTGAGCAGATTACAACCAATTAAGTTGTAATTGTGAGCCCTTGTTGAATAAATACCTCTTATTATCAAACACGACAGCAAAGGATCAGAGGAAAGATGGGTGTGTGTTTCTCGAGGCCGTTGCTCACTTTCCAGAAATTTCACATGTATATGGAATATATACAGAGAACGTGAACACGGAATGGTATATGTCACATTCTGAGTCATTTTAAGCCTGGCCCGTCTGAAGGCAGGCATTCCGTATCTTTTGAGGGGCTGGGAGGCTGAGTGCAGATGGCGATGTTTGTAATGTTCTCCTGACACAAGTCAGAGAAATTAAACCATTCTGATACCTTGCGAGGTCACAGGGAGGTTACCTTTCAGGCCAGCGTTCCCCGGGGTCTGTAACGTTGAAAGACACAGCTTTCCTGTTGTCAGATGCTGCACCTTCCCAGCAGCTGCTCACAAAAGAGCCTGTGAAGAAATCAGCTGTGTTTGAACACACTTAATGTTGTATATAATTCCGGTGTTATATTTATTGGACGGCTGAGCCAAGTGTAAAATGCAGTGTAAAAACAAGGCTGCGTGTGTCAGCTTTCTGGCACATTTGGAAGGAGTTGAAGGTTTTCGGGACGTCTGCATTGTAGAGGAAAACCGGCTGCGAAGCCCAGGAGTGAAGTCTGGAAGTTGACCGTCTAATCTGCAGTGACGCTCAGACGTGTCAGTGTGACCCCTGGGAATCTAGGCACAGGTGTTGTTTGCCCCCAGGAACTCTCTTTTCCCACCTCCTTGTGACCTTCTTGAGCACACCTTTGGGGCTTTTGGCCAGCAGAGGTGATGTTGCATCCATTCTAGGATGTCCTTCATCCAGAGCTTGAGTAGGAATAAATAATGTGCAGGGATCAGGCAGGACCCAGGTTTTTGCAGGACCCAGGAATGGCTGAAAATCTTTGTTCTACTACTCTGATGCTTGTATACAGGAGTGGAGGCAGATATCTAGAGAGTGAAAAAGAACAGTGACAGCAGTGAAGATGAAGGAAAGTGAGAGCAGAGTTGCTCCTCTTGCTATTTTTTCTTTTTTCTTTCTTTTTTTTTTTCTGTTGGTTTGTTGGTTCATTAATCTACTCATTAAGTATTTATTGAATATCTGCTACATACTAGGCGTTGTGCCAGGCAAAAAATACAGCAAATTGCTTAAGAGTTCAGGCTTGAATCTAACCAGCTTGAGTCCTTCCTCTGCCACATAGGAGCTGTGTGACTTTGGACAAGTCGCTTAACCTCTCTGAGCCTCAGTTTTCTCATCTGTAGAATATAATGATAGAAGCATCCATGTGTCTATCAATAGAAGTGTGGTTGAATATTTTCTGGTTCAACCAGAGTGGAATAACATACAGCTGTTAAGAAAAGTATGAGATAGTTTTCTACATAAAGATCTCGAAGATAAGTAAAAATTTCAAAGTGCAGAGCAACTTGTATAACCTGCTACCTTTATTTAAAACATGAGGCTTATATATAAACTCTGATGGATACATAAGACACGAATAATAATAAGTTATATGTGAAGGGGGTGTGGGAACTTGGCATATGGGGGACTGAAGTGGGAGGGAGACTGCACTGTATACCTTTTTTGGTGTTTCTATATTTTTAGACCATATAAATATATTGCCTCATAAAATAATAATAGCACAACCTTGTAAGTTAGTTGTGAGGATTAAATGAAATAATGCACGTAAAGTTCTTATCCCAAAGCCTGGCTCAAAATAAGCACTTAAGTTACATTTTTACTAACATTGTTGTGCTCCTAGTGTTGAAACAAAGTTACATACAAGAAGTAAACCTTTCCTCTGTGGTGGGGAAGACAGATAATCACAGGATATTACCATCGTGGTGCCTGGGGGAAGGTATAAAAAATGTTCTGGAAGCACAGATGAGCTTATGCGTCAGTTTTTTTAGGGAAAGACAGGGAGCCTCCCAGAGGTGGTGACAAGACTATACCTTCAACTCCTTTCTTGATTAAATAAGTGTGGCATTTAATTCTAACAGCTGGTCCTTCCCTCACATGGGATACCCGTAGTGGATGTTTAATTTGTATATATATTAGGGATTTATTCAGTAGTTTTTATTAGTTGCCTTCTTTTAATCTTTTTTTTTCTTCACCTCTGGGTCTGTTTTTCCTCAGATCACCTGCCTCTTGGAAGGCAGGAACCATATGAATTTTGCTTGTTTTCTTCATAGTGATTTGTTCTTACTTGGTAATTTTTTGTAAATATGAAACAATATGTACTTTTCTCCTTTTGTATCTGAGAAGGTCCTGGCAACCTTCTTTTTGGGAACGGAGGGAAATTTTTCCACCCCGGGGCCCCTTTCTGTGCTAAAGGGTGTTGTTGTTCCCAGTTCTGTGGTTCCTGGCAAAGGCGTTGCCTTCAGGGTCCTGAGGGAGTTAATTTGGGTGAAGCAGGCAAGGGAGTGGCAGCCCCATTCTTATGGTGCCCCTTCCCACTGGGGACATTGGGCGGGGGTGGTTATCCTCAGCAGACACTAGGGGGCACCCGTGTTCATGGCCTGCTGGTTATGTGCTTGTAACAAATGTCAAAGCAAACGTAGATAGATTCTGGTCAGAACAGAGGTGACCTTCATCACTCCCTTCAGTGGACTCCTCTTCTGTCACTGTTCTGAAGGGCAGTGACAAAGCTCAGAGAGGTGGTGTCTTAGCTTGGGCTGCCATAACAAAAACTGGGTGCCTTAACCAACAGAAATGTGTTTCTCCTCTGGAGGCTGGGAAGTCTGAGATCAGGGGGCCAACAAGGTGTAGGTTTCACTCTGAGTTCTTTTCTCCTGGCTTGTAGGTGTCTGCCTTCTCTCTGTGTGCTCACATGACCTCTTTGTGTATGCTGGTAGGGAGGGTTGGGAGTGGGGGGGCGGTGGGGGGGGAGAGCTCTCTCTGGTATCACTTCTTCTAAGAGCTCTAATCCCAGCATGAGGGACCTCACCTCTACCTAACTGCCTCCCAAAGGCCCCGTCTCCCAATACCGTCACACTGGGAGGTAGGGTATCAACATGATGAATTTTGGGGGGGATCATAAACATTCAGTCTGTGACAGATGGACCTCTGTCAGCTTTGGGGAGGGAAAGTTGTTGGAGCTGATTCTGGTGGACTCCCCCCCCCCTCACTCAGTGTCGTGCAGCCACTGGCTGGATCAGTTTCCTTGGTTTGGATTGGGGTTCCCGGTGCTGGAGGTGGGTCATGAGTTTCTCGGTGCTCAGAGGTGCAGTGACCAAAGGACTTAAGCAAAATGTTTGGATCTCCAATCAGATGTTGTCAGCACCATTTTACTCATTGTTAGGGAGAGTATATGCACTTGGAGACTCATTTCTTATGCAAAGAAACTTGTGGATCAGAAAATGAAACTTTAATTAACAGCCTGGGGCTACTCTGGATACCATAAGCTTTCAGACAAGCTACAGTGGCCATTTCAGTTACATGCCTCTTTCCTTTGACTGGCCTTGGCAAACCAGCTCCAAGGGTTTGGTGTGGTTTTGTTGTCTGCTCTCTGAGAGGAGTAAAGATGACCCTGACTCGGTGGGTCTGGAGCTTGAAGGTTGTGATTTTCCTAGTGCTACTCTGGGTTAGTGGTATAGGTCCTTGAATAACCTCGGGGCTCCATGCAGGAGCCTGATTAATACAGTTTTTAATACAGTTTTTATATGCCTGTAGTGTAATTTACATTACAGAATATTTGTATATGTAAGAGGGACATTAAGAGATTAAATGCATAATCTAATGGAGGGCATGACTAGGTTTACAGGCCCATGTCTATGAAAAGTTAGCTAAACTGGACCCAAATGAATGGACCTCCCTTGAGTGAAGTCTCTTTTGCTGTGTATCCTAAGTTTAAGCTATACTCTGAGGATTCAGAAATACCCATCCCAGGTGAAAAAGGCTGGCTAAATTTTAGGATTCTAGACTCTATTTCCCCACACCAGTTGGAGCTGGTTTCTTCTTTGTGTTTGTCCCTTCATTTCACTAGATCCCTAGATGCTCTCCAGTTAAAAGTAGGTAGTTTGACCCTGGCCAAATGAGAACTAAATGGGTTCCCGTAGCTGGAAGTTCTTCCCAGCACTTTAAAAGTTTCACTGGACAGGGAACAAGGTAACCCAATGTGGGCATTTTTCTCTAAAGGTAACCAAAATCAGTGACAGTGGGGTAATCAGAGCTCTGTTCTGGATTAGCGCAAAAAGTCTGCATTCATCAGGGTTGTAAATATAAGTACACTTCTATCTTCTCCCAAAGAGTAAGGAGATTTAAAATGCTCATTTAACCCAGGGGCTGAGGAACGAGACAAAAGGAACCATATCCAAAAATGAATCGATCTGCAGCTGCCCATTCCAGGCATCGATTATAGTACATAACAGACTGTTCCCCAAAGCCATGTTCAGTGAGGTCTAAGGAAGATAATTCTTTTTTTCCCCCTTTTATGTAAGATGGGCTTTTATACATAATTTGTGTCGGGGGGAAAATGAAAAATCAAGTGTGTTTTGTTAAAAGAAACCAGGCAAAGTATTTAGATCGTTCAGTTTTCAAAGAGGAAGCCAGTTGGGCCAGACAGATTCCCTTGAAGGAGGAAGATGCTAGTAGATTGGGAGCGTCTGATGGGTCATGGCTCTGGGTGAGATGGTGAGAGGGGCCGCGTGAGCAAGGGGAGCAGGCAGGCAGTGCCTCCATGGAGCTCCTGGTCTAACAGGGCTGAACAGGGAGAGAGAGTAGAGTCACCGGAGAGGAGAATGAGCCCTGGGTCCTCAAACCAAGGGGGACTCAGCATCGAGGCTGGGCCAGGTCAGGTTGCACTAGTATCTGCCCAGGGTGTCTGTGCGGGGAAATCTGGATTGCTCTGAGACACTGGGGATTAATCCTGGGAACTCCCTAAGGCAGGGAATCCTTATAATTTAATATGCTCACACACTGCTCACACACTCAGAAATCTGACTAGCTCAATTCAAAATAAGTACACCTTTTAAATAACCACAAGAAAGAACTGAAGAGGGCTTCTTAGAATTCTGGTTTAGGCCTGAACTTAAAGTAACTTGTCCTTTGACCTGAACAACCAAACTGTATTTAATGAAAGGTCAGAGGTCTCCCTAAGCAGCAAAACACGTGAGAAGTGGGCTTTCCAGCAGCTCCCTCTGAACTGGCTTATCAAGATCAAGATGGGGCTTCACACTAGTGACAACCCTTAGGTGGAGGTCCTGGGAACATCTGAGCCTTTGGCACCCCTGAATTGGAGGTGGTCCCATAACCCTCCGGATAACTTTTTTTTCAACACCTTTGAGGAGTTTAATGATTAAAATGTGTTCCACTTCTGACAACTTCAGAACAAGCTGTAAAATGTATTTGCAATTCTTCCTTTCTCCATATCTATGCCGAATGTGGTGTTTAATTACTCCATAATAGCTTTTTTGTTCTGGTGATTTGTTACAAAAATAGACAAGTCCTTTATCATCATTAAACACCAGGATTCGTTTTTTTTTTTTTTTTAACCAAACTCATCTTCTTCCCCCAACTCCGATTCTTCTTCTTTTTTTTTTTAATTAATTAATTATTTATTTATTTATTTTTGGCTGTGTTGGGTCTTCGTTTCTGTGTGAGGGCTTTCTCTAGTTGCGGCAAGTGGGGGCCACTCTTCATCGCGGTGCACGGGCCTCTCACTATCACGACCTCTCTTGTTGCGGAGCACAGGCTCCAGACGCGCAGGCTCAGTAATTGTGGCTCACGGGCCTAGTTGCTCCGCGGCATGCGGGATCTTCCCAGACCAGGGCTCGAACCCGTGTGCCCTGCATTGGCAGGCAGATTCTCAACCGCTGCGCCACCAGGGAAGCCCTGTTTTTGTTTTTGTTTTTGTTTTTGATTAGGACTCATTTAACTATCTTAAAATGTTCGAAGAAAAATCGCAGAGAACTTTTCTTGATACGAAATTTTAAGCACAATGTCTTGATATTTACAATAAATGGATTCATTCAAATGGTGTATATTTCAAGAGAAGTCAAGGCACTAAAATACTCATCTCTTTAAATCACCCAACAGCTATTTAAGACAAGATCCTGGAGGGTGGCCAAATTACACTCTGTAACGTATATTCCCCGGGAGGGTGAAATCGCTGGTGTTTTTTCTCACGGTATTTCTGAATAGTATGGAATATGTTTAATTTTTAACCTATCTCTTTTAACAGTTTCCAGAGTCCAATAGCAGATTTTGATAGTTTGACATAAAGGGGCAGCCCTGTTACTGAAACTCCCGCCCGTTTGAATCATCAGATATTTGTTGGCAAGAAGAGAACGTGAGCCATTGAACAGGAGAGAGGTTTGCGTTCTCTCTCTTCTCCTTGGCCACCCTCGTCCTCTTCATACTGGGGTCCCGATTTGATCCCAGTAATAATATCTACTCATCCACTGTAGACACAGCCACATTTTAAGAAAATCCCTCTGAAATGGTCTTTTTTGCAGAAGGAAGTGCAGTTGATTCATAACTAGGTTGAATTCGTTTTAAATAAGCTTGTGTGCCCAGGTCTTGATTTAGTGTGTTGTGGAAATGTGCAGTAATGCCTGCCACAGAGCATTAGCTTTTATATTGTAGTTAGAATTTAAATTTATGGGTATATTCCAACAGATTATTTTTCTTCACTAAGCAGGTGAGTTGAGAAAAAGCTGGCAGCTGTTTTTAGTTAAGACAAAGGTCTAGGTTTGGAAAGGGAAAAGAGTAATACTACTTTTTAAGTCTGGGAAAGGAAAACATTATTTAAGCAAGGTAGCATTCAGAATAAGAAGGTTTCACCTGGATTTACTTAACATATATACATTGAAAAAAAAATACTTTATATAAATTATGTCTTTTTACGCCACAATGAGATCCAAGTGATCTTAGGACTAGTTATCTCCATGCTTTTTATGATGCAAAGGCACATTTGCTGTGGTGTGTACAGATTTATAACTTTGAATCATAACATTTTAGAGGTAGATGTAGTTTTAGCAGTTACTTAGTTCAACCTCCTCATTTTAGGTATGAGAGGACTGAGTCTCAGGAAGTTTTGATAACTTGACTCATGCGCAGAGTCAGCTAGTGAACAAGCTGGGACTGGAAATCTATGTTCTCAGACCTCACAGACTCTTGGAGGAGTCCTGAAGACTGTACAGGGACCCATCTGCCATTGCTAATCCCCATACCTCTTTCAGGAATTCCCTTAAAGCACAGCTGTAAACAGTTCATTTCCTTGCTCAGAAGTCTTCATGGCTCCCCATGGAATGAATTTAAAATATATATATATAAAACAATATTTTAATGATAGAAAATAAAATCCAAATTTTCCTTAACACCATATTCAAAGTCTTTCTTTCCCAAGCTGGAATCTAGCCTTGTCCTACCTCTCCAGCTTCCTCTCCGTTCTCTTCTCCCCTAAGAACACTAAGATGCTCCATTCATCCAGAGATGCTCTGTATTTCCACATCCCCTTGTTTTCCTTCTGCTTCTGCTTGGAGCGTACCTTCTCTCTGATGCTTACTGAATTAATTTCTGTGGCTGCTACGTATTTCTCTAACACCTTTCTAGCTGACAGCTTTGATAAAGTTCTTGTTTTCTGTCTTATAATTGTGTGTATGTGTGCACATGTGTATGCAGGCCTGATTTCTTTAGTAGAAAGTAGGGGCTCTGGCCTGTTTATATGCATGGCCTCTGTCTAGTAGTTGCTCAATAAATATTTCTAGGGTTGAAAACAGTCTTGTTTATGTCACCAAGAACCCTTCCCTGAACTAGCTAGAGAAGCTAGATTTCAACTGAGAATCAGCCGTTCTATATGTATATTCATTGTAGCACTTTTAAAGAAATTTCTGGGGAACAAATAGTTTCCACCTTGGAAGGCTGCACAACATAGAAGAACTTGGATGTTGGCATTGAGAGAAACTGATTTTGAATTCAGCTCCTTCATTTAATATCAGTGTGACCTTGAACACGTTATCAGTCTCAGTTTCCTCATCTCTAAAATGGGATAATAAACTCATCTTTCGGGGATGCTATTGGGATTAAAACAGAAAATACATATGTAGTGCTTGGAATAGAGTAGGCACTCAGGAAATGGTGGTAAGAATCATCACGATGGATCAGGAATCCCTTTGGTTAGGAACTGTACTTTAGACAAGTCTGTACGTTCTCAGTTACCCTATTTGCTATTCAGTGATGCTGTTTGGGTTGATGAGATTAAACACTGAGGCCTCCAGAATGTTGTCAAATAGGTGATGACTACTTCCTTGGATGGATGATTTGGTAAAGTACAAAACAGCTCAAAGAAGCTCCAACACAGATATTTCTATCAGTGAGAACTGCTTAAGATAAACTATCATCTCCTCCTTAAGGAAAAAAGGAAGAGGGAGAAGGGTGCCCACCAGCCCCTCTGACCTCATAGCCCTCCATCATGAACTGAGCCCCAGCAGTGTCCAGGAACTAACATATTTCCTTGAAACATGTATGTACTGGGGGGAAAGGCACTCCTACAGCTGATTGTCCGTATAGGAGCCTCTTAGGTCTATGGTTTAGGCCAGGAGAGGAGCAACCTCCTCATCTTCATTAGTCACTCCAGGTATCTATCCTGCATTGAACACGTCACGCAGTACTTGAGGAGGGTCGGGGAGGGTCAAAGTCTTAGGAGCAAGACTCTGAGAATACTACCCTTGTGTTCCCTAATCTCCTTCCATGTGAGAAGAGGTCTGTATGATGCTGTTGTTGGTGTGAGCAGGTTCCAGACGAATAAGGCTTGAGGGTTCTGTGGGACCAACAGGCGCGTACATAAGCAACCCAAGGTGTTGGCTCCTTCTCTGTGGTCCACTGCTCTGATTCAGTTTGTACTATCTGTTTCATCTTTGACGTGAGTTGTACTGGGTCATTCCGTAAAAATGCTTGAGCTTTCTTTTGGACAGAATTGACGAGTTGGTTAAGCTGATTGTTTTGACTGTGCGGTCACTGTCCCAGTCACTTGTCCTCGTCGCCTGACTATCCCATTGTTTGCTTGGGTATAACCAGTGAGTTAGTTAGTTTTCTGTTGCTGCTCTGAAAATTACCCCAAACTCAGTGGCTTAACCAACACAAAGTTGTCATCTTATAGCTCTGTAGATCAGAAGTCTAGTATGGGTCTTACTGGAACAAAGTCAAGGTGTTAACAGGGCTGTGTTCTTTCTGGCGCCTCTAAGGGAGAATACCTTTCCTTGCCTTTTCCAACTTCTAGAGGCCACCTGCATTCCTTAGCTCGTGGCTACCTTCCTCCATCTTCAAAATCAGCCTCATAGCATCTCTCTGATCCTTTTTCTGTCTGAACATCTCTCTAGGGAAAGGCTCTCTACTTTTAGGGATTCATGTGATTATATTGGGCCCACCAGATAATCCAAGATAATCTTCGCATCGCAAGACCCTTAGTTTAATCACATCTGCAAAGTCCCCTTTGCCATATAAGGCAAGATAGCACAGGTTCCAGGGATTAGAACATGGACATCTTTGCAGGGGCATTATTCTGCCCAGTGTACCCAGAGATAAAGAAGGGGGTGTTGGCCCTGGCCATCCTTTGGAGCCATCTGGCCTCCTAGGAGTCACCAGCTGGAGATGATTGAGGCACCTTTAAATAGAGGACTCCAGACTTACGGTGGCCTGCAGTGACATTTCCATCATAATTCACTTAACTTTCCAAATCACACCACCCAGGGTTTTCTAAGGCAGCCAATTGCTTACTTACTACCAGGCCTGGGAGATAATGGGAGTGGTGGGAGGAGAGTGGTTAATGAGGGCTTTGATTACCCAGGCCCTGAAACAGGCCATCTAGAAATAGCCATGTTACAGCCAGTTCTTTTGAAACTCGAAGTCAGGTACATTTTGTAACAACTGCTATAATTTGAGACATCTCAAGCCACAAACCGGCTCCAGAAATGAGCTTTGTTCTTGATGGCACACTTTGCCCCAAACACAGACCCTTTAAAATAACTTGATAGGCACTTAAACTGAGGAACGTCCTAGAGGGCAGAGAGCGCGTTGTGTTCATCTTTGTATATGCCCAGTGCCGCACACGGTGCATGGTCAGCCCTGAGTGCTAGAACAAGCATGGTACAGTGTGCTGTCCATTTGGGAGCGTGTGGAAGAAACAGATCTAATGTGACAGGACGTGGAATGAAGCACTGTGTTCCCCACTTCTACCCACTGCATGCCCGGAGGAGATTAAGGACCCTGAGATATTTTGTCTCTGCTTCCAATATGCACAGAATGGAGGCCATTAAGCCAATGAAACTGTCTTCCATTTCAGTGTACTAGAGATTCTGAACAAAACTAGGTGTAGGAATTTAAGAGCATCTCATTAGAGGAGGCAGGATTCTAGTGCATATGTCTTTTCAAAAGAGTCACCCTAACCTTCTAATCCCACAGCATGCAGCAGGGAGTAGTGTTTGTGGAATGAAAGGGTAACAGTATCGTTCAGTGCTTAAGAAGGGTATTAGCTTTGGAGTTAGGCAGTCCCAACTTGGAATCACGGCTGTGCCACTTACCAGGACTGGAACTCTGGACACCTTACTTCACCTCCAGACCTGCTCTTTTAACTCTAGAGAGCCAGGAAGTGAAAGGGTCAGTTGGCACAGTTCTTTGGGCATTGGCTGAGTAAAGAAGGAGCAACGAGACGCATTGGTAGGGTCTCTGCTACTCTTGTGATAACACTTTATCTCCAGAGCCTCCCACATCTGAGGTCCATTTCTGTGTCCTCTCTTGGGGCACAGACATACCTCTGGATTTCTTATAAAGTTTCAGCAGAGCCAGAAGTTTAGAGCTTGCCTCTGCCCCACAGGCCCAGTTCTTATTACCCTGGACCTGTGGATCAAAGAGGAATTCGAAGAAGGAGAAGCAAAATTCTCTCTAAACAATTCAGGCTTCACAAGTGAGGGCTGAAGGGGGAAACCCTCACAGATGACATGCAAAGCCCCTTTTAGATGAAACTCCTTTCAGAAGAAGTTTTCTTTCTGTGAATAGGGGGTCTGTTATCTCAGTCTGATCTTTAATCATTTTCAAAAGGCAACTCTTTTGATCATGAGTCTTAACAGATGAAGTTTTCTGGGCCTGCCTTTTTTTGGGGAACATTTGTGCTTTGTAAAGACTCAGGCACGCCAATATTAAAAGGCCAAGCCGAGCATCTTCGTCTCTAGATCAAGGGACCAATTGGCAGAGGGCAGCAAACAAGAAACCTTTTGTGCCTCCATAATTGTAGAGCAGTGGGCATTTTATAACTGCTGAGTGGACTTCAAAGTTAATTACCATTTAGAAGTCTGCATAAGATAATCTTCCAAAACACTGGGGGTCAGGAAAGTTTCAGTGATTTATTTATATTTAAAAACCTAAACTGGCCTTACCCAAGAGAAATAGAATGTGAGCTACAGAAGTAATTTAAAATTTCCTAGTACCACATTCAAAAAATAAAAAAGCACAGGTGAAATTCATCTCAACATTTACTCTCACCCAGTTTATCCAAAATACCATTTCAGCATGTGATTCAATGTAAACAATTATTGAGCTATTTTACTTTTTTCACTGACCAGGTTCTTGAAATTCAGTGTCCCTTTTACACTTTTCATTCAGACTCACCACGTTTAAGTGCTCAGTAGCCACGCATGGCTAGGTGTAGACTGAAGCACCAGGTGGTGATACCTTGAGAAGAGGGGATGCTGTCTTTCATCTGTGCGCAGCTTTCTCCGTGCCCAGCGTGGTACCCAGTACCCGAGCATGGTTCTTTAGATGTGGTCATAGGATGAAGAGCTGGATGCAGTTACAAGATTGGCTTGCCCCACTGTGGCCCAGAGAAGCGGAGGGAGGTTGACGTTGCCAGTCATTAGAAATGTAGTCAACAACCCAGGACTCTTTTTTTCCCCCCAAAAAACAGCTTTATTGAGATATAATTCACATACCGTACAATTCAGTCACTTAAAGTGTACAGTTCAGTGGTTTTTAGTGAATTTGCAGAGTTGTGCATCCATCAGACAATCGATTTTAGAATGTTTTCATTATCCCGAAAAAAACCCTGCACCCCTTAGCTGTCATTACCCTCATTCCCCTCTTTCCCTGTAGCCCTAGGCAACTATTTATTTTCTGTCTCTAGAGTTGCCTATCCTGGACATTTCATATAAATGAAATCATGTAATATGTGGTCCCTTATGACTGGCTTATTTCACTTAGCATACTGTTTTCAAGATTCATCCTTATTGTAACATGTATTAGTACCTCATTTCTTTGTATTGCTGAATAATATCCCATTATATGGATATACCACATTTTATTTAAATGTTTACCAGTTGATGACCATTTGGTTTGTTTCCACTTTTTTGGCTATCATGAATAATGCTGCTGTGAACATTCGTGTGCCAGTTTTTGTGTGGATGTATGTATTCCTTTTGGGGGGTTAAATACCTGGGAGTGGGATGGCCACATCACATGGTAAACTCTCTATTTAACCATCTGAGGACCTGCCAGACTGTGTTCCAAAATGGCTACACCATTTTACATTCCCACCAGCAGTGTTCCAGTTTCCCCAGATCTTTGCCAACAGTTATTATCTTTTTGCTTATAGCCATCCTAGTGGTGTGAAATGGTATCTCACTGTGGTTTTGATTTGCATCTCCCTGGTGCCTAATGATGTTGAGCATCTTTCCATGTGCTTATTGGCCATTTATGTATCTTCTTTGGAGAAATGTCTATTCAGATTGTTTGCCCATTTTTTAGTTGGGTTGTCTTTTTATTTTTCAGTTGTAATACTTCTTTATATAGTCTAGGTACAAGTGTCTTATCAGATACATGATTTGCAATTACTTTCTTTAATTCTGTGGGTTTTTTCATTTCCTTGATGGTGCCCTTTGTGGCACAAAAGCTTTTAATTTTGAAGATTATCTGTTTATCTGTGTTTTTTTTTTGTTGTTGCTTGTGCTTTTGATGTCATATTTAAGAAACTATTGCCTAATCCAAAGTCACAAAGATTTATGCCTGTGTTTCCTTTTAAGAGTTTTATAGTTTTACCTCTTTGATCTGTTTTGAGTTGATTTTTGTATATGGTATGAGATAAGGTTCTAATTTAATTATTTGCATGTAGATATCTAGTTGTTCAAGCACTATTAGTTGAAAAGATTATTTTTCCCCCATTGAATTGTCTTGTTAAACTTCAGTTGATCATAAATGTAAGGGTTCGTTTTATGGACTCTCAATTCTATTCCATTGACCTATGTGCCTAAACTTTATAACCATACCACACTTTCTTGATTACTGTAGCTTTGTGGTAAGTTTTGAAGTTGGAAAATATGAGTCTTCCAACTTTGTCCTTCTTTTTCAAGATTATTTTGTCTATTCAAGATCCCTTATGATTTCATATGAATTTTAGGATCAGCTTGCCAATTTCTGCAAAGAAATCTGGAATTTTGATAAGATTTGTTGAATCTGTATATCAGTTTGGGGAGTATTGCCTTTTTTTTTTTTTTTACCATAGATTACTTTGCCTGTTCTAGAATTTCATATTAGTGAAACCACACAGTATGTACTTTTATGTAATGCCTCTTCCACTCAGCATAATATTAATGACATTCATTCATGTTGTGTATTGTTACTGTTTCTGTTCCTTTATATTGTTGAGTAGTGTTCTGTTTGATGAATATATTGTACTTATGGTTGTTTATCCATTCTTCTGTGTTGGACATCTGGGCTATTTCTAACTGTTATGTAGAAGATTTACATACAAGTTGTTTTTGAGGAATTTGTTTTCATTTCTCTAGAGTGAATACTTAGGAGCAGAATTTCAGGATCATGGTGTAGGTGTATTTTAGTTTTATAAGAAATTGCTAGACCTATTCCCAAAGTAGTTCAATTTTACTTCAACCCTAGCAATGAATGAGAGTTTTAGCTGCTATTTATCTTCACCAACATTTGGTGTTGTGAGTCTGTTTAAGTTTAGCCATCCTGTTGAATGTATAGTGATATATTATTGTGGTTTTAATTTGCATTTTCTTTATGACGAATGATGTTGAACACTTTTTTATGTGCTTATTGGTTGCTTGTGTATCTTCGTTTGTGAAGTACCTGTTCAGATATTTTCCCCATTTAAATATTGGGTTTTTTGTCTTTCTATTAGTGAGTTGAAGGAGTTCTTTACATATTCTGGATACCAGGCCTTTGTTAGATATAGATTTTGTGAATATTTTCTCCCCAAAATATCTTATTGATTCATTTTCCTAATGATGTTCTTTACTGAGCAGAGTTTTTTTTTTTTTTTAATTTATTAATTTATTTTATTTATGGCTGTGTTGGGTCTTCGTTTCTGTGCGAGGGCTTTCTCTAGTTGTGGCAAGCGGGGGCCACTCTTCATCGCAGTGCGCGGGCCTCTCACTATCGCGGCCTCTCTTGTTGCGGAGCACAGGCTCCAGACGCGCAGGCTCAGTACTTGTGGCTCACGGGCCTAGTTGCTCCGCGGCATGTGGGATCTTCCCAGACCAGGGCCCGAACCCGTGTCCCCTGCGTTAGCAGGCAGATTCTCAACTACTGCGCCACCAGGGAAGCCCCATGAGCAGAGTTTTTAATTTTAAAGAAGTTTAACTTATTTTTTTTCTTTTATTGCTATTGTTTTCAGTATACGGTCTAAGAAATTTACCTATTCCAAAGTCACTAGAGTATGTTGTTATTTTCTTCTAGAAACGTTATAGTTTTAGCATTTATCTACAGGTCTATGACCGATCATGAATTTTTGCGTATGGTGTGAAGTAGGGTCTAATTTTTTTTTTCTCTGTGTGGATGTTCCAGTACCATTTGTTGAAGAGACTTGCCTTTCCCCATTGGATGGCATTGACTCCTTTGTCAAAAATCAAATGATTGTAAAACTGAAGTTCTGTTTCCAGACTTTCTGTTCTGCTCCATTGATCTACTTGTCTGTCCTAACGCCAGCAACACTCTATCTTGATGATGATAGCTTTATTATAAGTTTTGAAGTCAAGTGGTGTCAGTCCTCTGACTTTGCTCTTCTTTTTAAAGATTATTTTGGCTATTCTAGATTCTTACGTTTCCTATAAATTTTAGAATTGGCTTATCATTTCCCACAAGAAGTCTGGTGGAATTACTCTTGGGATTATGTTGAATCTATAGATCAATTTGGGGAGAATCAGTATCTTAATAATATGGAGTCTTCCAGATTGTGAATACTGGAATATTTTCTGACTCATTTATCCTGCTGCTTCTTTTTCTCTCATTTCCACCTTTTGAGTCCTAAGGGGAGTGGTGGCAAGGAAGTGCCCTACAGTCAGGTTGCCTGTGGGATCTTTGGAAAATTAACCTGACTGGTAAAATGGGGATGAGAATGATAGTTACTTCATAGAGTTTTGGGGAGCATTATGTGAAATATTTAAGAAAAGCCTTTAGAAATGAGGGCTCCATAAATGTTGGCTTTGTTTAGGACTGCCCTTCAGGATCTAGCTTAGATTGTACCTGGTCCTTGAAGACTGCTCCGAGTCCCAGCCCTGAAATATCTCTTTTCCTCACTGTGTTGTTTTCCTCCCTGTGTAGAATTTAGTACCTTTTCCTTGAGTGTGTCTGACTGTCCTTATCACTGTAAGCTCTTTGACTGTAGAGTCTGAATTTTAGCTTCTTTTGGGTCCATTAATTGCTCATTATAGTGTGTCAGCTCCAGTGGACACTAAAAAAGTATCAAGAATTTTAAGTTTATTTTTTCTTAGTGTGATCACATCCACTGTCTTACTTTTTCCTTGAAGAAATAGTTAAGGCAGGCTTTATTCTCAATTACAGATGAGGAAACTGAGGATCCCCATGAGAGGCTAAGCCACTAGCCATAACCAGTTAGGGACAGAGCTAGAACTAGAACCCGGCTCTCTGGACTTGAAGAATAACAGCTATGATGTTTTACTATATTATATATTATTTATGTATTATATTTATGTATATATTATATATATTCTATTGTATATGTGTACATTTTATTATGTTACATGTGCATATTATATATGTAATATATAATATGTATATATAGTATACTATATATATTTTTTATATATATATGAAAATTTCTTAAGCTCCGTGAGATGCTGGAATCCCTTTCTTCAGGGCAAGCCAGCTGCACAAATCCTTCATAAAAATGACATTGACATTTCATGACTGTGTTGAGCCAGTGAATAATATCATACAGGTTTAAAAGTATCTTAAACCACCAAATGAACTTCCCCTTCTGTTTTTGAAAAGGCGCTCAGTGGGGTATGGTCTGTGGTAACCACGTTTACTGCCTGCTGACTCTTCTTCACAAGAATGAACACTTACAACTACCAAGGTTGTTTGTAAGGTGTCCTCAGCATTCTCCCTTCCCTGCGCCTCTGAAATGCCTGGCTTCACTGTAGCAGAGCCCAGTCCCGTGTGAGGTCCTACCACGCACAGCCGTGACTGATGCGGAACGATGGAAGGAGAGGAGCTGTGTTAGCTACTGAGCCTGTGAGTGGGTGACTTTAAAAAATGTACTGTCTTCCAGAAGAAAGGCTTGTGCTCTGACAAATTCATGATGTATCTATAGTTCCCCTTTAATTACTTGCTCCCAGCTACCTCTGAAAAATACTAGCACTTATGTGATCTAGAGTGTGGGGTAATACTTTTAGGGTTGAATGTTTGTTCACGTAATAAACATTGATCTTGCGTCCCAAGAACACATATGACTAGGAGAGAATGAGCGCTCCTGTGCTAGAGATGTTTTCTCATATCTTCCCCCCAGCTGCATTACTCCATGCCGGAGGCTGGTGGGCATGGGGAGTAGACTTTGTGATATTTTACTGGAGTCTGATTTTTTGGTTTTAGAATCCATGCAGATACATTTTATTCATCACAACAAGTATAGTGGCCAGGGTGCCAAAGAATTTCATTGATCTTAATGATACCCTGAAACTTAATTTCTCCCGAGTCTCTGTCCGAATTACCTGCTTCCGTTAAGTACCTTATATGTGTCAGACACTGTGTCAAGTCTTTAGGCGCTTGATATCCTTTAATCCTCACAACAGCCTCTGTCACTTCCACTGTTTCAGATGGAGATGCTCAGACTTAGAGAGGGCATCTAACTTTGTCAGTGGCAGAGCCAGGATCAAAATGCAAGCACTCTGACTCCAGAGCCTGCATGTGTATTGCCTGCACTGAGTTACCAATCACCCTGGTTCTTTCCTTCCCACCACCTCTCACACCCTCCTTTCCATGAATTCCAGTAGGATGACAGCTGGATCAGGGGCAGCTGCACAGATCTTTGTAGCTCAGCCATGTGTCCTTGTATAGTTCTCCCTTTCCTGACCCTCTTCTTGGAATTCTCATCTTTTTATCCAGCTCTACATCCTTTCCCCATGCTCTACGTTACCTTAGCGGTTGCCATAAACCTACTGAGATAGTTGCATTTTTTTAAAAAAGAGAATTTGTAAAGTTTTTAAAAAGTAAAGGCACATCTAGGTGTTTTCTGCAATTGGACCCCAAATTCACAGGTAATGAAGGTTGGAGTTCTAGATTTATAGGGATTATGATATTAAAAATATTATGGGCACGGCTCAAGTTAACTCTCTGGGGGGTTTTGGAAAGAATGTGTATGTTTGCGTATTCATCCTTCCACACACCTACTAACTGGGCATTCATTGAGAGACAGTGTAGTGTAGTGGTTAAGAGTTTGGATTGAGAGGATTAAGGCAATGTCTGTAATACACTTAAAATAGTGCCTGATGTATGGTATTAGTTATCATTAATGTTAAAATGTGCCTGCTGTGCTCTGATATTCTGCCCTGGACTTTGGGACTACAATGGACAGAATATCCCTGGAATCATAGTGCTTTCAGCTTAGTTGGAGAGAGAGAGAGAAAATTACAAGTGTGTATCCGTGCACCAAGGAGACATACAGGTGAGGTGCAGGTGTATAGCAGAGGTTCCTAATGAAAGATCCTGGTTGTGTTCATTAAAGAACTTTAGAGCTGGAAAGAACTGCAGAGATTTTCTAGGCAAACCTTCTTTGGAACCTAGAGAGCTTCAATGACTTGTCCCCATTTATACAGGGGATTTATGGAAGAGCCAGGACAGAACCTGTACCTCCTGAAACTGGGGTCAGGCCGATGAGTATCACATGGCCAAACCTCCTCCTTGAAGACTTGGGCCAATTTGCTGAAACATATTTACTCCCAAATCATTCTCATCAGCAATACTTGATGTCGGGGGCAGCTTCTCCGAACTCAGACTTTAATTATCTCTGGCTCCTGGGAGCTCTCCTGACAGTAATTTGTGCCAAGCCATCAGAATAATGATGATGGCCATTGTTTTATGTTTACTTTAAAGTTGTCCATACTGGTAATGATCACCTGGAAAAGAGAGATTTATTCTGCTGGACATTTGTAAATATCTGGTTTGAATTTAGGAGACTGGGTAACCAATCCAACTAAAACTAGGATCTCACAGATCTGTCCGAGGAATACATATACGATAAAACTAATCAGTTGACTTTGAAATGGAGACGAAAGAGCATCTTTCAGAAAGTATATGTTGGGCGGGAGTGGGGGGATGGATAGAAACTGATTCAAGGAACTATAACCTTAAAGGTTTCAGATGGTTTATAATTTATCTGTAATGGGAAAAATACTTTACCATCGAGATAATATCTTGGGATAAATTTGAAATAACCAGCTGTATTATGGATGTTTGTGGATGTATGTGAATTGTAGGGAATGAATTCTTTTTCTGTGAATGTAATTTAACGTGGTTGAGATGACAAATAAGCTATGTGCAATAAAGCCCATTTGATATAATCTGTGTAATTTTAAACTTAAAACCATCATCTTTAAGAACTGTAACGGACCTTGGAGATCATCTAGTGCAAACTACTTTGCAGATGGAGGAACCAAATCCCAGAGACGATGAGTGGCTTTGCCTATAGTGTGAACTAGAATCCAGATATTTAGATTATTGAGTTTGGAGACTTTTTAGAAGATAAGACTTGATATCCACAGGCTCACTTTTAGTATTTTTACCCATAGTGGTTTCATGGAATTGCTAATCATAGTTAACTGATTTCTTCTGGAAGATGAACCAATTCTTCAGCCCTTTGTATATGAGGATGCTTAATAAAAGTGTTTTCTATGACTTCTAATGAATGCTCAATTAAATAAGTTCAGGGAAATTAGAACAATACTGTTTGTCAACCTCTTCTTTAGTTTGAGCTATTAATGTGGCTTCTTATGATTTCTCAGTTAGCTGATTTAAAAGAATTCCGAGAAAGTCATGTATGCTGTTCTTTTCAAAGAAAAACACTGGTTGCTAGAGGGATTGAGTTTAATATAGTTTCATATCATAGATGTTTTAATAATGCAGTCTGAAGTATTTGTACATGAATTCATTAAGCCCAGATTAGTCTTATTATAATTACTCAAAAAGTAATTCAATTTAAGAGAAAACATTTTAAATGGATATAAAATACCCTGTTAGCTGGGAAGCCATACTGTTCTACTTTATCAGCTCCATAAAGTACGAGCAGATTTGAACATAACTTTCACAGTATACAGAATGCAGTCATAAAAAGTACTATTCCTAAATCTATTTTTTTATGTTCTTTCGTAGTTAAGAGCATTGTTCTTCTGTGCTAGGAATGAGATATACTCTGGATAGAAGGTCATAAAAATGTTAGGGACTTACTAGCTCATGGGCCTTGCACTGCCTTCCCAAGTCCCTGTCGGCTGATGGGTCACAAGCACAGGGCCTCAGATTGATGTCGGTCGTACATTCCCTAGAAAATGGAGCAGGAAGAGACTTTGGGGCTTTAAAAACTTTTTTCTTACTCACAAATAAAAGACATTTACAGAGCGCCATGTGCCTTCAGAGGAACAACAATGACACGCCAAGTATCGGTCTTCATTTCTAACATGGTAAAAGGTGAGGGGAGGCCAGGAGCAAGGAAAACTTTCCCTGGCCTGCATCCAAAACGGGACAGAGAAGAAAAAGGAGAGAGAGATACAGACCCACATTAAAGAACGGTGGTATTTGGCACGGAGGGCTGGAGACGGGGAGTGAGGCCTTCCGGTTGGTCCTTAATAACCGAGACGCACCGGGGCTCCGTGCAGTTGGAGCTGCGTGGGTGCGCCTGGGGGGAAGCAGGAGGGGCGGGGAGACGAGCCACGTGGCTGCCTGAGCTGCCCGAGCTGTCTGGCTTTGGAGACACAGAAAACTAATCACGGTCCCCGTACGGTGCCACTGAAGCCACGCAGGGGCTCTGGAGGAGCCCTTGACTCTGGCCGTGCTCCAAGAGAGCACAGATCGGCGCTCGGACAGGAAGGGGTTCCACTTAAGTGGTTTTGTTGGGTTCAGACTTTCACTAATTTACTTAATGCAGCAGCAGAACCCTTTCCTCAGGCAAGTTCTTCGTAGCACCCCACGGCGCTGAGCACAGTGGTTCTCAGGTCAGCTGCCCCGTGCAGCCCCTACCTCTTCTAAACCCTGGGGCTCCACTCATCACACCCCAGGGCAGGGGTGGGTGAGCCCCTTATGTGGTGGCCTTGAGAAATAACGACAGGGCCAGAGGAGACAGGCAATGTCAGAAAGGTGCGTGGTGCCCAAAATGAAGGCTGGGCTCTGGGTTTCTGGAACATCTGGGTGCTAATCACAACCCCTTAGATCTTTGGTGTTTGGAGATAGGATGTCATTGGACCTCTGAGTTTAAAGATTAAAAATCATTCATTCATAAAATAATGTTTGATCATTGCTTTAGAGTTTCTTAATGGCATGTAGCTACATGATGACAAGAAGGAATTAAGACAATCATTTAATTTTAATGGATTTTCCTCTTATGATATTTTACAGTCCTATACAAGTCACAGTTGGTGATATTTTCAAATAGTAGGCAATCGATAAATGTTTGTTGACTAATAATGCTACAATTTATAGAAGTTTTTCTGAATACTAGTTATTGTGCAGTCTTATATGCTCTACCTCATTTAATCTCCATAGCAATTTATGAGACAGCACAAAAATTAATTATTCTTATTATCTGTGTGTTGCTGATGAGAAAAGCAAGGCTTGGGGAGGTTAAGTAATTTGCCTAAGATCACACAGCAAGACATGGGACCAGCTCTGACTTCAGGACCTGAGCTCTTTGCTACCCTATTCTATTGCTTATTATTATAATAACATTAACTTTCACTTGTTGAGCATGTACCATAAACCAGTTACACGTGCTACCTGCTTTACAGGTATGATCTAGATTGTCCTTATGAATTTTGAAAGAAGTTTTATTATCCTCATTTTATAAATGTAGAAACTGAGACTCAAAGAGGTTAAATAGTTGCCCAAGATGGCTGTCCAGTGGACTAACAAGAATTTGAACCTGGTATTATGTGACTCCAAAGTCTATGTGCTTCACACTGATTAAATTATCTAACTTGATCCTCGTGATATTCCTGTGGCAGGGTAAGAGCTTATCTGTATCATCCCATTTTATAGATGAGAACATAGGCTACAAGAAGTTTCACCTCGAGTTTCCACCTGGTGAGGGGCTGGGACCCAATCTTAGGTCCTGGGATCCAGTGGCCACAATCATGTGGTGACCCGGCACTGGACTGTATCTGGGAGAGAAGGAATGAACCCTGCCCTCCCTGGGAAGCCCACCTGCCATTTTTGGGCCTAGACTTCCTCAATTTGAAGCAGAACTACTCTGGAGTACTGGGGAGGCTTTGGTGGGTCCCACTTTTCAACCTTGGAAATAATTCACTTGATTTACAGAGATGTGCAGAAGTATACAGACTGAATTCTAGAAATCCTCATAGCCGTGCACAGAGCTTGCCGGTTTTTGAAATTTGGTGAGGGGCAGCTCAGGTGATCTTGAAATTGACTTTGGTTAATGGTGAACTTGACCCCATTCAAGGAAGCAGCCTTCATTCCAGCTGCTCCCTACATCCTTTCTCTTGTCCCTGGTTAGTTGGGTCCCAGTGACATTTACAGTGCTTTACTGTAACAGCACTTGTACTTGAAAGGGAATTTTCTTTCTGTAGCTCAAACCACAGGAGGACTCGCAAGACAGCTATCTCCCCAGGTGAGACTTCTTAAATGGGAGTTAAGTGCATGCATTTTCAAGAAACTAAACTCCCCTCATATATAATTTAACCTAGAAAAGAAAGCAAAATTGAGAGAGTAGTATGATTACATTGTTTGAGGACTAGTAACTTTACCTCCCCCAGTCTTATGGAAGTCATGCACGCTTTCACTGTTTGGCATATCTTTAATGCTGTGGGGTGTGGGCTAGATGTGATATTGTAATAATAGTGAGGGTTTCTCTAACCATAGTTACGAGCTGTGGATTGAAATAGTAAATTATTCCTAGCAGACTGAATGGGCAATAAGACTGCCATCCAGTTCTCCTCATAAAACAAAGCAATAGATAAATAAAGAAGAGCCAACTCACTTAACCCACGTGGCTCTGTGCACTGCTAATTATTAACCCAGGCACAAGAGAGGGGTTCACCCAGAGTGTGGTTAAATCATTTTTAATAGAGGTAAACACTAGCCATGTGGATGAGTAGCACTCAAGAAAGTTTTTAATCAGCAACATTTAGGGATCACCCAGCCTAATTGCCATAACTTATTAATAATAATAAATAATCTAGTCTTTTTATGGCTCCTGTCTCTGGAGGACTCAGTGCATTAATGATCTCTGGGGTGTGAAGCTCTCAGGAGCTGTGGGGGAGGTGGGCAAATATCCTTGATGCTCGTTCCTAACAGTAGAAATTGGACACTGAGGCTAAGAAAGGCAAAATCTGAGTTCTTTCTTTCTTATTTTCTTCTCCCCACATCTGAATCACCAATTTATAGATATCCTTTCATCTATACATAGGACCAGAATGGCTCCAGGGGGTGGGTGTGGGGCTGGAGAACAGGCTTTCTTTGTTTATTTGAATGATTGGGGTTGAGGTTTTTTCCCTTGGGAAGTGAGTATGAGCAGAGCTTTGTCTGAAGGAGTTCATTTCCTCTGCACAAGTGTCCCTGGTGTCCTTTGGGCTCAACCAGACTGAGGCTTGGCTGGGCGCTGGCAACTCCCAACTCCTTACTTCTGTGATTTCTGATTTCTGGGAGAGCAGAGAAGACGGTGCTGAGTCTTATTACTCTCAGAGTGATTCTCCATAGCACTGGATGGGGGGATGGGGAAATGTTTGTGTGAATCATCTAACTTAACCTTCCCAACACAGTGGTATGAAATATCTCCAGGTCAGTTCAAGTTCAGAGATTATAAGTGATTGACTCCCAAATAATTCTTAGTGGTTGGTTAGAGCGGAAGGAGATGATTGCACTCAAATTTGACGCCATTTGATTTTTATAAGTGACTAGACCCTGTGAGTTGGGAGCTGGGGGTCGTGGCTGTGTACACCAGAATAGAAGATGATGAGAGTATTTCTATGGCTAATGTCCTCTGAGGTCTACAGTTTGGGGCGGGGTGGGGGGTAAAACAGCACAGAATCTGCCTTCTTCTCACTTATTTTCCATTCTTCTGTCCATGAATCATTTGAGCACGAGCCTGGATGGCTGTTTCAGTGTGGAAAAGTGAAATTTTAAGGAAGGTACCCAAGCAGTTATAATTCAGAGCAAAGAGCTAAATAATGCTAAGAATGGAATGATTTATGCCATAGACTACAAAAGACATAAATTTAGAGTGTAAATTACAAGATAACTCATGTGCAAAATTGTTGTAATATTTATACTAGTGTTTATTAAAATTTACATTTGAATACAAAGGTGCAAAATGTAAATGAAGCTGAAAAAGGGTTTTAAAAAAATCTAAAATAGCTTATATGAAAATCAGGAGAGTTTTCTGGAATAGAAGATATGAATAGTACTCTATGCAGATTTGTCTGCTAAACCATGATATAGGCAGTGGAACTGGAAGGAATAAGGTCTCTTATTCCTGAATCCCTGCCTGAATTTCCTCCCTCCCTGCCCACTGATACTTTCCAGGGACTCAAATCAGTACTGAGTTTCAAAGGAAGTGCTCCCTGTCAAAAGCCATGGAGAGGAGGGTAAGGATTCTGGATGGATGTCGAGACTAGATCCGTATTTGAAAGACTAATCTCATTTCATTGATGTTTTCAATGTTGGAAATTTTTGTCTGTATTCATTAGAGGAGAATGATAAATCTCTAATTTGTACTTTGCTAATAATAAGGATGAGCTTTTGTGCTTCATTAAGGTTAAATGAATCTCATGGAGTCCCGGCTCAGCCTTTAACAGACGCCATGTGTGACCTGGGGAAAAATCTCTTACTTCTCTGGGGCTCAGTTTCCTCATCCATAAAATGAGGGAGTTGGACCAAATGTGTGTTGAGACAGACCAGCCCCTCTGTCCTTCCCTCCCGTGTGGGAGCACACCATGCCAGGCAGTTAGGATTCACAAAGGGGGTCAAGACACATAGCTCTTGTTCTCAGGAGCTTGTGGTCTACATAAATAACTAATTATAATATGACGTATAATTGCAACATGCACAAGTTACTCTGGGAGCACAGAGGCGGAAAGAGTGACTTTCCTCTCGTGGGGATAGGCTCTGAGAAACTTCACAGTGGCTGTGACATTTGAAGGCGGAGGAGGAGGGCTTCTCCAGGTGTGCGAGCTGGTTAGAGGGTGGGTGGTTCAGACCGTGCGTTGCAGGCAGCAGATGCGCGTGATCATGGTATATTTAGGGAGCTGCACACGGTCCTTTTCACAGTCTCTGGACAGTCAGGGCATGGGAGCTGAGTGGCATTCTGCATACTGCTGCGTCAGAACTTATGCCGGTGATGGATTACTGAGGTTAGAGAATAATGTATAGCATATATAAAGTAAAGCAGGGTTAAAGTTTTCCCATAATGACACCAGTATTGCCCATTTACATCGCAACTGGCTTTCCTGAGTGTGAGAGAAAGGGTGGTGATTTAGCCAATTCCCTTGTGAGTTGTGAGCCTGCATCTGTCTTATCTGTCCCACGGCCATCGGCCTGGGTATGCCCTGGGGAGCATGTGTATTGCATGTGAATGACACCCCTCATGGGGGTCACGTGCGCACCAGTGGAATGAAAACTGCTCTCACTGGTGTTTTCCTTTGAGTCTGTTTAACCCACCAACTACATGTTTCATCCACACCATTTGTGGCCCCTTGGCTCTTTGTGACCTTGTAGGAACTGATGTTTTAGCTGAAGACTGACAGCAAATTTAGATGTTGATGATATAATTCTCATTTAGTTTTTAAGATGCAGATAAGTTTTAAATTCAGATTATGAATGTGAGGCATGTTCATACATGCATGTGCATGGGTTCAGGATACATGTTCCATGTCTGATTTCTTCACTCAAAAATAATAAAAGTCTTTAACCATTTTCAGTGGTTGAACCATACTCCATTGTATGGAATATATTATTTTTGGTTTGATTCTCTGTAGACAAACAAATAGGCAATCTCTGTTGTTTGTCCATTTTACACAATGCTGTAATGAACATCTTTGTAGACTTTAGATATTTGAAGACCTTTAGGTATTTCATTAAATGAAATTCCTAGCAGTGGTATTGTTAGGGTAAGGACGTATATTTAACATTTCCATACATGCTGTCAAACTATCCTGTAGAAGTTTTATGCCTATTTACAACCCCATGAGCAGGGCAGGAACTGCCTCACATCTGGGTGGTGCCGTCTGTATTCTTGCCAGTGCTATCTTCCATCTTTAAGTTACTGGATGAGAAAGTAGGAGGAGATAAGAATACTTTTGGGGTGATTGAAAGTGGGTAGAAGCAGGGTGAGCCTGATGTCAAAAAGTACCTTGCATATGCACATATGTTCACCAAAAGATATGGACAAAATATCACAACTCCTAATTGCTCGACACTGAGAACAATCCAAATATCCATCCACATTAGGGTGGAGAAATAAATTATGGTAAAATCACGTGGTGGAATACGACCGAGCAGTGAGAATGAATGACCGACTACGTGCTATAGCACGGGTGACTCCCATAACCACTGTGGAGCAAAGAAGGCAGACAGAGCAAATTCAGTCCATTTACATAAAGCTCAAAAACAGGCAGAACAAATGTGAAGCGTTGTAAGTCATGCTAGCGGTTACCCTTGGCAGGTGTTAGCCACTGCTTATTTGTTTATGCTTTTTGCTAATATGCATGTTTCCTGGTGCCAGACCTAGTGCTTGGCATATGGTAGCTTCTCAAATATCTATTGAAAAAGATGAATTAATATTTTTTCACCTTTTAACAGATTTTGACCTAGGATTTAATATGAAGACATAGTGTTAATTAGTTGTGAGTTAAAATTTGGAGAATTCATACAAATGTGCTTATTATGATTTAAATATGGAACTTTATTCATAGGCCCTTCCTCTGTTTATCCTGTTGTGTGCCTTTGTTGCTTTTGTTGTTACTTATAAACCAGCCAGGCAGCTTAGTAGGGGGTAAGAAGATGGTTTCTGGAATCAGACAGACTTGGGTTCAATCCTGAGCTTATTCCTCTGTGGCCTTGGATGAGTTACTTAACCTTCCAGAAGCTCAGTTTCCCTACCTATAAAGTGAGGATAATATTACAACTTGCTTGATAGCATTGTTGTGAAAATAATAATATTAACATGAATAATAACTGGCAACTTTTGTATGTTTACTATGTCCTGGGCACCGATCTAAACCTTTAAAACATGGGACATCATTTGTTTAATCTTTCCAGTACAAATCTATTTGTGGTTTAGGGAACTGTATGCCACAGAGTTAGTAAGCATGCGGCCAGAATTTAAACCCAGGCAGTTCCCTTCCAGAGCTCAAGCTCTTAACCACTGCCTCTGAGTAGAGGAAATATTGTACCAAGAGTGTTTAGCATAGTCAGTGTATGTTAGCTATGATGATCATCTCTGTCATTTTCAACATTATTATTAATTTTTTTTTTCTCCTTTCTCTCTCCCTCTCTCTGCCTCTGTTTTTCCTTCCTCCTGGCAGATGTTTTCCAGCAAGGTAAGCTCACTGTCTCCTGCCTGCTTTTCCATTGGTTGTGCTCTTTTGGGAGAGTATCACCTGCGTGCAGAGGGTTATGGGGCTTTACATTCTTCTGTGGACGTATCATGGGAGCTTTCGGAGGTACCACGAGGATGATGGCCTGAGGTGGCCTGAAGTGCCATCAGCATTCCTTGGCCTCCACTGTCCAGCCTCTGCTTCTTCCTCTGGACCTTGCTTGGGAGCAGGGTCGGGGCTGGACAGTCGGGGCAGAGACACTGGGGAGGGGTTCATGGCCGGGCGCCTATCCAAGGGCAGGGCTGCTGTGGGGCTTGTGAGACTGGTGGGATCTAGTGTCTCTGGAGGGGATTGGGTGGAGGCCCCTGCATCAAGGCCAGCTGCAGCTTGGTCAAGGCCCCATACGCCACCTCCACCTGGGGGTTGCTTTGTCAAGCAAAAGTGTCGCTGACCTGGAGGTGTGGGCCAGACCATGGCTGGCTGGTCACTTTCTGCTCTTCAACCCAGGGACGCCTCACAACCCCTCCAATTGGTCCAGTGACTGAGAAGAGCCTGGCGAGGGTGTGCACTGTCTTATGTGTTTTGCCAGCCACGTTCACATGCCTGGGGGAGCTGGAGAGGGAAAGTGTAACCTAGACTGTGTCTTCCAGTACGTGTTTTAGTCCCCACTCAGGATACACAGCCACTGTGCTCTGGGAGACTCACAGACATGGTCTTATTGAACCTGCTAGATACACATTCAGGGGCAACTGCCTCTTTCCCTTTCTTTATGGCAGCCTGAAACCACCAGGAGAAAGTGGCAGGACCTGCCTGTTTATATTCAAGTTGGGAAATACGCTTGTCGCCCACGTCCGCCACATCTTTCTTGAATCCCAGGCTGGCTTAGAATAAAAGAGACCGGTTTAAAAATACATCCAGGCATCCCATAGATAGCTTCCAAAGAAATCTTACAGGCTGGATATTTTCACAACGATTGTTTTCATCCTAAACATGCAGCATGTTATGGAGAAAGTCGGTCTGCTCTCTCTGATAGAAGCGCAGTTGTGGGTAACAATGAGGGGACTTGTGTTGTCTTTTAAGAGTCTGGAGTCATAGACCTACTTTTATAAATAATTCATAAATCCCAACAAGCCGTAAGTAATAAGTTCCATTTGGCTAGAGACGAAGCCATAAGCAAAATTGAGAAGGTGCCACGACTGGGGTGTAATGCACGTGCTGCTGTCAGGGCACTGGCTGCAGTGCGTTTTCTTCCTTGACAGATTGGGGGTTCAGTGGGATGCTCTGGGAGGGCAATTTTTTTCAGTGAACTAGAGAGCAAGCGCCCCTACCCCCAACACTGAATTGCATTTCTCCTTTTGAGACATAAAATGCTCGAGTTAGGAAAGTCTTGCTGGAGCAGCACGTGTGCCGAGGCCCCTGGAGGATGGGGAGAGAAAAGGTTGGTATCAAATCTGGCTTTTCTACCCACAACTGTGAGCGTTCACGGTTGTTGTAGTCGGTATAAAAAATGGCTTATCAGACTGCTTATGTCAAGTTTGCCTCCTTTTTAATCAGTCATGCCATTCGATTGCTGGGATTTGCCTGTCAGGAAAAATGATATGCAGAGCAAAAGTTATAATCATCTGCAAATCACAGACTATCGAGACTGAATAGCATCTTCCAGAGACGGAAGCTGCTAGCTACCCGTGGCCCTGCGAGATGGCGGGCAGCAGCTCCCTCATAAGATATTACTAGGATTTCAGATGGGGAGAACTGAACTTGCTTTTGTGAATTATTTACATGGCTCTGGCCTTGCAGGACCATTTCGTACGGAGAGAGACATTCTCTAAAATGATGGCAAAGAACCGCCAGCTGGTACCCCCTCCTTACCTTTGCTTCTGGCCATTCTGCCTGTGAAATGAATGCTCAGTAAAATGTGACAGCAAAAATATGCCAATGCAGATGTAGAGAATGGACTTGAGGACACAGGGAGGGGGAAGGGTAAGCTGGGATGAAGTGAGAGAGTAACACTGACATATATACACTACCAAATGTAAAATAGATAGCTAGTGGGAAGCAGCTGCATAGCACAGGGAGATCAGCTCGGTGCTTTGTGACCACCTAGACGGGTGGGATAAGGAGGGTGGGAGGGAGACGCAAGAGGGAGGGGATATGGGGATATACGTATGCATATAGCTGATTCAACACTTTGTGTTGTAACACAACACTGTAAAGCAATTATACTCCAATAAAGATGTTAAAAAAAAAAAGGTGCCAGTGACAGTAACATCAGACCAAAACAAAGGTGTTGTGTCTTACAGACAGAATCTGAAACATGACTGCACAGTATCTTCTGGGGTTACACTCTTGTTCCAGAATTGTGCCGTTAACTTGAAACAGAGGGGCCGTGAATTGTGCTAGAAATAAACAGTAGAAAGCTGTGTGACTTCAGATGAACAGAAGCCACAGGGTCGGTTCTGCAGCCCATCCACACAGGACAGCTCTGAGTGGCTCTGGACTGACCATGCTGTGGGCACCCAGGCCCTGCTGGCTTTGGCTTGCGCAGGGACTCACGGGCAGCCTGGGGATACTGCTTTGCAAATGTGTACTCTGGCGGTGAGGGAGTGAGGCCTCTTTGCCCAGAGGAGTCCCTGCATACTTGGGCTGCCGTGCACCGGGGCGGGCAGAAGAGGGAAGCAGGCTTGCAAGTTGACAACATCAGACGTTCTCAGAGGAAACCGAAGTTCTTTCCTCTGGATTGCATTATCTTTAACTTCCCTACAAATCAATCTTGTTACAGCAGGTGACAGCGCAGCAGCTACTGCCGGGCCTTTCTCTGCTGTATCTGTGGTGTGTGCACGTGGGAGTGGATTTCTACCCTGTGCCGTTTTCAAGCTCATCTAGGTTCTTTCATCTGTAAATGCCACTTGCTGTGGCTGTTAGACCACAGGGCATGAGGACTGTCAAGGACCCGTGGGCCCACAGCTGGGCCTTCTGTATGTATGAGATACAGGGCCACGTTTTCAAGGAGGCTTAATTGACCCACATTTTCTGTTATCCGCAGAGCTCATGAGCCATTGGATGGCTCTCAGGAATTCTGAAGAGCCACAGAATTGCTCTTCACCACATCAAATGCAATTGGAAATGCTATACGTGCACACGTGTCTAGAATCTTGAGTTTTAGAGCACTTTTATACCGATTGTTTAATAATGAAGTCAAGACCACAAACACAGACACACACACATACACACACACACACACACACACACACAGAGCTCATTTGAAGTTACTGAAGCACCTTTGAATGCTCATCCATAGGCTTAGCCTTGATTCTGAAATCGAACAGAAACCAAGAGAGTGGCTTGGAAATGAGAACACGACCTCTCAGCTGGGCATTTGAGAGCATCAGAGAGCACCGTGTGAAGATGTCACCATTGAGTTGATTCTCTGCTCAGTGAACTGAAGTCCCTTATAGACTCCTCTGTGCCCAAGAGGCATAGCCTTCCCTCCTCCTCGGTGCTCACCCGGGGCTGGGATCTTGCTATTAGAGAAATGTTTCTTCCAGCTCAAGTAGTTTTTGATACCTTTCAAACATAGTGCGCTCGTTTATTTTGTAACCAGTAACCGTGTGCCAGGCACTTTCTAGGCCTTGAGGATAAAGGAGTGACCGAGACGGCAAAGACCCCTGTGCTCTCGGAATTCACGGTCTAGCTTGGGGAACATTCAGTGCCAAGCATGCAAATTAATAAACAAGGCAAATTCCAAGAGGGGTACAAGCAGTGAAGAAAATATCGTGGATGGTGCGATAGAGGCTGGGAGGGCCATTTTAGATGGGATGGCCAGAGAATGACAAGGAAGACGAGCTATTGGAGAATCTGGGGGACCAGCTGGGGAACTTGCAAGGGAGTGGCCTGGTGGGCAGGAACACCCCAGTGTTCCAGGATCAGAAGGAAGCTGGAGTGAGAGAGGAAGTTGTGTGAAATGAACGAGGAGAGGAGGGCAGGCGTGTATTCTCGGGATCAGAGGAAGGAAGTCAGTGGTGGGTTTTAAGCAGAAGAGTCACCTGGTCTTATTTACATTTAAAGTCGCCACACTGGCTGCTGTGAAAATGCACCAGAATGTGTGAGAAGTTAAAACCAGGACCAAGGCTGAGTGCTGAGCAGGCTCAGGCCGGGCTGAGATGCGACCCTGCCCACAGACCCTAGTTGCTCCCTTAGTGGGTCTCTGTGCCCCTGGGCAGTGGGAACGGATGGCCCCCTTCCCAGCCAGCTGCCCTCCACTGAGCGCCACACTTTCTGCATGTGTCGAGTCTTGTGCCATGACTTAAGGCTGGAAAATTATGCTCATCAAAGGCATCTTTAAAATATTCCTCTATGTGTCTTCAGATTTTAAAAAGCCACTTTTCTCCAATACATACCGAAGTGTATATCATCTGGATTACATATACTGATACATCATTAATGTATATATAATACTATATACCTAGGAGATCCCAGTTTTGCTCACAGCAGTGTTGCTGCCTTTATTGAGGAACTTGGGCCAGCTGCTTTGCCCTGGAGCCTCAGTTTTCCCATCTGTAAAATGAGAGACTTGGGGATATCCCTGACCCAACGTGGCTTTCTGCTGATGCTCTTATCTTGATCAGTTTTAAGTGGATTTGAGTTAATAGAGTACAAAATGTCCCATGCTGCAGGTTTTGAGTATTATCCAGAGAACTTGGGTAAAAGCAGAGGATTCCGAGTGGCTCAGAATTAAGGTGAAAAGAAATGTGGTTTCAGAAGTGTAACCTACTGTCATGGCCATTTGGAAACATCAGTTCTTTCCCACGTGGATTAATACTGGAATTCACACTGGATAGCATTGCTTTTACTAATCTGAAGAGAACAATAAATCATAGTTGGCTTTCTGGCAGCCCAGCCCAGCCCATTAATTGTTGAGGTGGGCTTGTGGTGACAGGGACCACTGCCATTTATAATGTGCTTGACTTAAGCTCTTTTGCATATTTCAAATGTATTGGTCAAACTGCCGGGGCTGGATCTTAGGTTTCCCCAACCACTTCAGAAAACCCATCTGGGGACTTCCCTGGTGGGTCGGTGGTTGAGAATCCTCCTGCCAATGCAGGGGACACGGGTTCGAGCCCTGGTCTGGGAAGATCCCACATTCCGCGGAGCAACTAAGCCCGTGCGCCACAACTACTGAGCCTGCGCTCTAAACCCACGAGCCACAACTACTGAGCCCATGTGCCACAACTACTGAAGCCTGCGCACCTAGAGCCTTTGCTCGGCAACAAGAGAAGCCACCGCAATGAGAAGCCCGCACACCGCAACAAAGAGTAGCCGCCACTCGCCGCAACTAGAGAAAGCCCGCGCGCGGCAACAAAGACCCAATGCAGACAAAAGTAAATAAATAAATAAATAAACAAATTAATTAATTAATTAAAAGAAAAAGAAAAAAAATAAAACCCATCTGTTATAAAGCTCTGACCCTTTAGCCATGAATTACAGTCCTCCTGGTAACGTTACACATTATGAAATATTGTTTGCTTTATGAGTGTGGGATTTGGGTGAATAAATTAAATCTATTGTTACCACTTCCAGGGAAAAACTCCAGGTTGTCATATGATGCTAACTAGTAAATGAGAAAAATGCATGAACATTTTTTATGGTGGAAAGTGGTTGGTTCCCTGGTCACACTTCCTGTATGCTAATCTTTACCGTGTATATATATCATCCCCCATTCTGTCCAGAATAAGTAGAATATCCAAGTCATGTAGGAAATGCATCCATCTTTCCAGAACAAACTGAACAACATTACCATTTAATTTCATGTCGACTCACTTTGTGTGTTTGTGTGTGATGTAGGAAAATGATAGGCATATTTAAATAATCCCATTCTCGGAGATGCTTTACCACGTTCTGCGTGGGCTGTGCCGGGTGGCCTGTTCCCTGCCAGGTGGCCTCGGGTGGGCTTTTCCTTGTAGCAGATTCAGTGTCCTCACTCCAGTCCCGGGATATGAGTCTCAGGTGAAGTTTCAGAGCCTCTCCTCCAAGGTACTTGAGTTTCAAAATTGCCAGATCAATAAAGGGGGAAAGTTTTATTGTTGAGATGGTCACTAATAAGAAGAGCAGCTTTTCTTTTTTAAATTTTATTTTATTGGGGTGATGAGGGTGATGATGATGCTGCCAGCATTTGTGCACCTCCCGTGTTCCAGGCATTGGGGCAGGTGCTTTACACACGTTTTCTCGTTGAATCTGCCCCCATAGTTTATGAAATAGGTATTATAACCAGTAATCCCACTGTACAGATGAGAAAACTGAGGCACAGAGTAGAATCCATCTAGTGATGTTTATATAACTCGTGAGTGGTAGAGCCTGGATATTTTTTTTTTTTTTTTTAGTTGAAAGAACTTATTCTACAGAACAGTTTTAGATTTTTGGAAAAATTGTGAAGGTAGTACAGAGAGTTCCCATATACCCCACATCCCATTTCCCCTATTACTATCATCTTACATTAGTGTGGTTCGTTTGTTACAACTAATGACTCAATATTGATCCATTATTATTAGCTAAAGTCCATAGCTTATGCAGATTCCCTTAGTTTTTACCTAATGTCCTTTTTCTCTTCTGGGACCCCATCCAGGACACCACATTACATTTAGTTGCCATGTCTCCTTAGGCTCCTCTTGGCTGTGACAGTTTCTAAGACTTACCTTGTTTTTGATGACCTTGACAGTTTTGAGGAGTCCTGGTATTTTGAGTCTGTACTGTAGATGCCCTTCTCTTGGAATCTGAATGATGTTTTTCTCATGATTAGACTGAGGTTATGGGTTTTGGGGAAGATCACAGAGGTATAAAGCTCCATTTGCATGACATCATATCAAAGGCATTTACTGTCAACGTGATCTATGACTATTGATGTTGATCTTTAACACTTGGCTGAAGTAGTGTTTGTCAAGTTTCTCCACTGCAAAGTTACTTTTCCCCCTCCTTTCCATACTGTACTCTTTGGAAGGAAATCTATGCATAGCTTACTCTTAAGGAGTGGGGAGTTATGTTCCGTCTCATTGAGGGGAGTGTATCTACGTAAGTTACTTTTCTGCAAAGGAGATTTGGCCCTTATCCTTCATTTATTAATTTATTCAATCATTTATTTAGATCAATGTGGACTCATGATATTTATTCTATACCTTGGGCTATAAAGCAATACCAATTTTATTTTCTTGCCTTGTCCATCAGGAGTTCTTTCAGTGGGTTCCTTGTGTCCCTTTGACATATCCTTGTCAATTATTTTTTGAGCCCTTCTTCAATACTTTCTGATACTGTTGTGTAAGATGCTCCAAGTTCGTCTTGTATATTTCCCATCTCTGTCCTAGATTGTCATTTCCTTAAGGAGCCCTGGTTCCTTTTATTGGAGAATGATGTTAGAAACCAACATCTGGGTGCTAGGTGTGCTTGTTGTTATTGGGGTGTTATTTCTTTTAGGCCCTCTCAGCTGACAGAGCAAGGAAAAATATGTGTGTGTATACTAACCCATGTATATATGCATATCTATTTCTGTATGTAACCAGTTGTATCTATATTAAGTGAGAGTTCTTACTGGTGTCTCTAACTTTTATCCGTTACCTCATAGATCATCTTAGCCTCCTCCCCTTGCTTATCTGTACTTTCCCACTCCCAAGGTGTGACCCCTGAGCCAGGAGTTTGAACGCAGGCAGTCTGACTTCAGGTTTTGCAATACAATGTCTTGATTCCCATTGGAGGACTTTCTTCTACTCCTGGTGAAACACGGTCACAGATCCTTGACCCTCACTAGGCCCAACAGAACCACCCAGGTGCAGAGGAGTGAGTTTATTAGATACCTGTCTTAGTCAGTTCTGGCTGCTATAACAAAATACCATAAACAGGGGGGTGGGGCGGGGTGTCAAACAGCAAACATGTATTTCTCATGGTTCTGGACCCTTCAAGTCTAAGATCAAGGTGCCGGGAGTTTCCACATCTGCTAAGGGCTGGTTTTGTGGTCCATAGAAAGCTGTCTTTTCTCTGTGTCCTCATGAGGCAGAAGGAGGGGAAGGATCTCTCTGGGGTCTCTTTTATAAGGATACTAATCCCACATGACGGCTCTACCCTCATGATATAATCATTTCCCAAAGGCCCTCGTCTCCTAATAGCATCATGTTGGGGGATGTGATTTCAACATACGAATTTTGGGAGGACACAAACATTCGGTCCATTGCAGAGCTCCTCTGCCTCCACGTCAGACCTAGGCTTGCTCTTGTGACTTCTCAGCCAGTTCTAGCTCCAGAAGCTTCTAAGTGGGTTTGCCTCATCTCAAGCAGATTGCATAGTGCCTTGTTTCTGAGCAAAGGCATTTGTACTTCCTCCATAGCCTGGGCAGGCTAGGGGTAAAACAACTGGTCTGTTTATAATATCCCAGCTGTTGAGTGCTTAAAGCTCCCTGCACCTTCCTTAGATAGATTGCTGCTCACTGGAGTCCAAGACAGACCATCCTTTAAGTCACTGAGTTTGTCCTGGAGACAGATTATGAGGCTGTGAGTGTTTCCAGCTTAGGCAGGAGGGAGCATGAGAGGTTGAGCGTGTTGTCTGTTTGGGCTGTCACCCACCTGCCAATTTTCCCCAGCTTTCTCTCTCTGACGCCCCTTTCCAGATGCCCAGGCTGGTACACTCTCCCCTCGAGGCAGAGGGGATGTTCTGACTTGGAGGCCTGCCTGTGACAGCCGCGTTCATTCATCAGGCCCGCTGATGGGGGCACCTGTGGAGACAGGTGGTGCCCATTTGCCCATGTCCTCTGCTACCTCTGGTACACTTGGTCCCCTCTAGCCCAGCAGTCAGGGGATGGGGGCTGTGGAACCCCATGATGTTAGGGAACTCCATTTCCATTGTCTTTGGAGCTTGGCTTGCTGGAAGCCACAGAACATTACAAACAATCCTAGTTGATTCATTCAAATTTTTTGATTTTAGCTGAAGCAATCTTTTGGGAAGCATTTTGCCAGTTGATAGAAATGTGTTCTTTATACTTGACAGTAGGTTTGGCAGCGTGTTCTCACAGTGATGGCTGGATATGGACACTCATTGACATGCTGCTTTCTTCTAGGAGACACTAGGCCAGGCCTCCTCAAGCCATGCTCACCTTAATTTCTAGCATCCCCCCCCCCCCATCTCGTCCTGTTTATCCCCAGAAGGCTCTACCCGATTGATCCCAAGTCTTAAAAATGCTCATCCACACCTCTGTGCCTTTGGATCAATTGATTGCTTTATTTGGAATGCTCTCTCCTCTTTTCAGCAACCCTTGTCCTGTTCTGCACCCTGGCCTCAGAAGAGTCCCCAGGTTCTGCCATCACGGTGGGTGGCCCAGGGGTGGGTGCTGTAGGTCCTCAGCCTGATGCTGATGCTTCCAATGTGTGTGTGAGAAGCAGACTCTCGTTTTCACGTGGTCCTCTGCTGTCTTGTTAGGACAGTGTCTACAGCCACTGTGATGACATTTTACCTGGAAATGGTTGAGATTTCAGCTCCCCTCGCAGTCCCCCTCCTAGCTATGCCCCTGCCCCTGCTCCCTCTGTAAAACTCAGCCTGAGTCTTCTGTGCTGGGTTATCCTGACTCACTCCCACCCCAGCAGCTGGGGAATTCGTCCTTCCACTCTGGAGTTACCCATCGCCTCCTCCCGCCTCTGTCAGAGCTTCTCTCACATGGTCGTAATGATCCATCTAAGCCTCCCCATCCCACTCCCGGACAGAAGGAATTGTGTCTTTTAATTTGAGCTCCTAGCACCAGATGCAGTGCTTAGCACAGAGTAGGTGCTCAATAGATGTTTGACGAATGACAGTGGAACGAAACGACAGTACTCAGAGGAAGCGGCATTTTGTGTGTCGCTGGTGTGCGCGTGCGCACGTGCACGCACATGTACGCGTGTGCATGTGTGAGCATGTACACACACTTCTTTTACGTTTGACAGTTTAGGTTCTTTAATAAAGAGTTGAGACAGGATGTTGGCAGTGTAGCAGCTGGTCATGTTGACAGCCAAGACAAATCATTTTCCTGTCCGTGAGTCCAAAAGTCTTTTTCCATTCTTTGCCTTCACCACTGTTTTTTTTTTTTTTCTTTTTTTTTTGAGGGGACAGTATTTGGACTTAGAATGAATCAGCAGGTATTTACCAGCTCCTGTCTGTGTGGGTATGAGCAGGAACATGGGATATTTAGCAGACACTGTTCCTACCTCCAAATGCTGACGGCTTCACTGGAAACTCAAAGCCAGTCAGTCTGTGGGCTGGTGGGCTCTGTCCTTTCCCAGTGCTGGAGGAAGTCATAGAGGACGGGGGTCCCTGGGAAAGGGGCAGAACTGCTGCAAGAGTGGAGCTGGAGATGGTTTTGAAGGAGGTAGAAGGCCTGAGTGGGCAGGACCAGGCTAGGCCTGTGGGTGGGTGGGTTGGAGAGAGAACAGTCTGAATGGAGGTGGAGACAAAGACAAGCATGGTGTTGCGTTTATGGAATTTCAAGAGGGCAGTGAACCCGCCAGGCTCAAGGTTGGGATCGGATGGGACCAGCTGTGGAGCCTTCACAGCCTGTCCATAGCCAAAAACTTCTTTGTCTTTTTGTGCCCCCAACACTCCCAGTGTGATTGAAAAGATTTTGTCTATCACATGCATAGTATTGTTATTGAGCTATCCCATTTTTTATTATTCATTCTATTACTCCTTCTGCTGTTTAAGGATGACCAATCAGTGTTGTTGATCTTTACAGTGAATTAGTTATGCCCCTGAGTTGATGGAATTCCAATCCATAAAAAAAACCAGCTTGATATTTTAAATAGCTTGAACAATGGTTTTCTTGGTTATTTTAAAATCTAGGCAGCAAAATTTAGGCTTGTTCTAGGAAGCACAAGAAAGTCATTGTAGCTTTTTGAGCAGAGAAATAGCATGCACTGTGCACACGATAAAAGTGCTGTGTGTCGGGTGGCAGAGGATAAAGATGGCCTCTGCTTACTTAAGTACAGTGTGCCAGGCACATACTTTAACTCCCTTCTTCCCCAGAATAACCCTATGAGTTTCACATACTGATTTGTCTCCATTTTTATCCCCATTTTTCAGATGCTGAAATTGATTCATAAAGCTTACGTAGTTTTACTTTGCAGAGGGTCTCCCGTCTAGTAAAGGATAGAGTCTGAATTCAGACAATTGGACTTAGTCCGAATTCTTATGACTGTATCACAAAGTCATCTTGGAGGGACCAGATTAATGGTTAATGTAGGTGATAACTATATGGGTGTTCATTGCAAATTATTTCAACTTTGCTCTATGTTTGAAGACTTCATAATAAAATATGGAGAAAACAAAGAAAACCTAGTTGGGTCCTTTATATAAATAGAGATCACATGGTCTCAGTAGTCATGGATACAGAGGAGAGTCAGAAGGTGGGCCTCCCCAGAGGAGAGGGCAGGACCTGGGGCCCGGCTGTGGGGCTCCAGGTGAGGTGGAGGGCCCAGGTGAGAGAGGGGTGGAGAGCAGGTTGAGTGCTCTGCTAGTTTCCTGGGGCTGCTGTAACAAATAACCAAAAACTTGGTGGCTTAAAACGACAATAATTTATTCTCTCACAGTTTTGGAGGCCAGGGGTCTGAAATCAAGGTGTTGGCGAGGGCATACTCTCTCTGAAGCCTCTAGGGGAGGATGCTTCCTTGCCTTTTCCAGCTTGTGGAGGCTCCCAGCAATCCTTGGTGTTCCTCGGCTTGTAGCTACATCTTTCCATCATCTCATCACATGGCCTTTTTCTCTGTGCACCCCCTCCTCATCTTATAAGGACACCAGTTACTGGATTTAGGGCCCACTCTAATCCAATATGACCTCATCTTAATGACATCTGCAAAGACCTTATTTCCAAACAAGGTTACATGCTGAGGTTCAGGGTGGACATGAATTTTGGGGTTGGGGACACCATTCAACTGCGGCGGGTGACTAACCAGTCTGGGAGGTCCAGAAGGAGGAGCGGGGATTATGGGAGGGCCGGGACAGAAAAGAGAGTAAAGGACTGGAAGATGGGGAGGAAACCCTGAGCAGAGTGGAGAAGGAAATCAAATTAAATTTGGCAAGAGAAAGAAACAAGGGCTCAGGAGAGAAGAAAACAAGGCAAGTAGGTTTTCGAGGAAAGGGCCGTGCCTCAACCGTAGGCCTCTCTATCCATTTATCTCCTGAATATCTTAAAGAATTAAAATGTAAATCTCGGAAATTAAATCCATGGGCATAGTGTAAACAGAGGGGGCTTTTGCAGAACAGACAAAGCTGTTCTTTTTCCTTGTGAAACAGCCATGGTGGGAAACCACGTCTGTATGCACAGAATTTATTTGAGATGGATTAAGGCTAGTGATGAGCGAATCTCTGAAGGATTGGAGGTGCAGTTCTCATAAGCCTGCAAAAGTTCAGCTCCTTATCTGAGGCTTATCCAAACCTGACGAAACCTTTTAGGCCAGCATGGAGGTTAGGGACCTCCAGCAGTTGAAAGTTAATATCCTGCATCAGGAAACCACCTGCATCGCCAGGGGAGGTGGGGAGAGAGGCCTATAAATTAATGTGCTCTCGGAAGGGAGGCTGGCTGTGGTTTGGGGCTTCCTGAGCTTGGACCACCCACTCTCTTTGGTGAGGGGATTACAAGTTCAGTCCTTTGAGCACTCTGGGGGAGGGAGGTAATGCATCCTAGTTCTTGAGATCTTTTACCACCTTCAGTTCTCACGTCAGCTCAGTCGCCTCCTCAGGCCTCCATTTGGATGCTTGGACCCCGGAACATTCCTCCTGTAGCGGGCTGCTCTTAGCGTTAGGCAATCACCTCCTCAGAGGAGCCTTCCCTGGCCATCTTTGCTGAAGATTTACCTCTAGACACTTTGCCCATCGCCTCATTTATTTCCTTAACAGCACTTGTGCAAAATGGGTAATGGGTTGAATAGAGTGCTCCTGAAATTCATGTCCCCTGGAACCTCAGGACGTGACCTCATTTGGAAATAGTGTTAGTGAAGGATCTTGAGATGAAATCTACCTTGATTTAGAGTGGGCCCTAAATTCAATGACTGGTCATCCTTTTAAGAAGAGGAGAGGACCCAGAGAGATACAGAGAGAAGGCCATGTGAAGATGCAGGCAGCGATGGAGTGATGCTGCCACAGCCAGGAACAGCTGGAGCCACCAGAACCTGCAAGAGACAGAGAAGGATTCCTTCCTAGAAACTTAGAGGGAACACAGCCCTGCTGACACCTTAATTTTAACCTTCTGACCTCCAGAACTGTGAGAAAATACATTTCTGTTACTTTAAGCCACTAAATTTATGGTCATTTGTTGCAGCAGTCCTAAGAAACTAATACAGCACTCAATACTGTCTGAAATTATTTGTTCATTTTTTTGTTTACTTCTTGTTGGCCTGTCTCCAGTTGGAATATAAACTGCTTAGGTACCAGGGCCTTGCTGTGTTATTCATCCCTACATTCCAGTGTCTAGAACAGTGCTGGGCACAGTGTAAGTGCTCAGTAAATATTTGTCAAGTTAATGAACCCTGTGAGATAAACATTGCTGTGTTGCTCTCTGGGTGACAAAACTGTCACCCAGAGAGGTTTATTAACTCACTCAAAGTCACACGTTTGGAAGAGTCAGGATTCAAACTTGGGCCTTCTGGTCCTCAACTTCAGGATCGTTCTACTGCACCACCACAGCTTTATTGAAATTAAAAAAAAAAATTATCCTTAATAAATTTACAACTTAATTTGAAATACATCCTCCAAAAATAGTATAGTTTTATACCTTACCAAGTCAGAGCTGGAATTCCCTAAGATGTTTGGGATCTTAGCCTGCCCTGGAGGGGAAGGAAGTTCTCGTAGGCATAGAGACATGCAGCCTGCATGCACACACCAGCAGAGCCAAGACCGGGTTCTCCTGTGGCCTGACCTTCCATGAGGGAACTGGATGCTGCTTGCACGTTGGCCGGATGTGTGTGCGTTTTCAGACAGACTGGGAAGGGCACGATGCTCAGGTAGATTGTAACTCTGATGGTCACTCCTTCTCTCCTGTCCCTGCAGAAGGAAAAAAGAGAACTTGGATTTGACTTTTCTTTTTCCTGCTCACTCAAGCACATCTATATCACCATTAGGTTTTATCTGGGGCCTGCTTCTTGTCTTGGGATTGATGACCTTGTGGATTTGACTCCTTATGGATCCCTTGATGCCTGCCCTGAACTCTCACCTCTAGTTCTCAACTTCAACAAGCTCGCATCACTCATCCTTTTTAGCTCCTGTGGAACTGCTTGTACCTGCTTCTTTACTAGTCTACTCTAGTGCTGTCCGCCTGCTTTTTTTCTCTCTCAGACACACAGACACACACGATTTTAACTTTTTTTTGGTAAATTGTGTACATACTTTCACTTTTTTATTAAAGGAAATATGCTTTGATGCGCCAGCAGAACTGCTCTAGTTTCTGCGGACCGTAGGACTATGTGGCTTCATATTTAGTACCTATGAACAGATGTACATTTTTTACACTTTTTAAGCAAAGGGAGTTACATTGTAGGACTTTGGTGTAAAGCTTGTCTTCCCCCTTACTCCAACTTATTCTCTTTTTTTTGGTAAGTAAATAAAACTTGGTTCTTAAGAAAAAGAATAGTATATAGAGTATAGGTTTTCTAATTTAATATCTTTTCCTAGTGCATGTGCTGGTTATATGAGGATGACTCTGGATTTTGGAAATAAGGTCAAGGGCATTCAAAGTTCATTCTGCTAAACAAAGTGAGCAAATCATCAGGTGTGGTATTGCCAGTCTGGGTCTGAAATAGGATGTAGTGTTAGGGTTAGCAGAATGGCTTTCCTCTCCACCCCCACTAGACTACAGGCTTCTTGTTGGTGGGACCTATCTTAGTCATCTTTTTATCTCCAGGCCTCGTACACAGTCGGTATTTAATGGATGTTTGAATGAGTGGATGGGTGAATGGATGACTAATAGCCTTATGGTGAGCCTTATTCTGAAAAATAATTTTCTATAGCATTTAGAAAAATGATTACACATGTGGCCACTCTGAAGGTACATATCAGCATTCTGTTCTGTTCAAGGAGGCCCCTGGCTGTATGGTCATAGCTTATGTGTTTGATTGGATCAACGGTATATTAAATTCTGTTTATGTTTTCTTATGGCCACCAAAGTGTGGTTGCTCTAAAATCTAGAAAAAGTAAAGATACAAAGTAGAAAATTCCCGTCATAGTAGACTGGCATTGAGGGGACTTGGGGACTTTTTTGGGCACCATACCTAACTACTGTGTGATATCACGAAAGTTAGTTTTGATGCTTGAATTTTCTCATCTATAAGATGAGGGGATTAGACATCATCTTGAAGACTCATCCTGTATAGTCTATTATTCTGAGAAATGATGACTTCAGCCACTTCTGCTTTGATACTCTAAACTCTTTACCTTGTCTGTCTCCCCGCCCCCCGCCCCCCAATTTGGATCTTTCCTTCTTAACTAGCTTTTAGGCCTCTCCTCCATCATGGCATCCCCAGGGGCATGGTGAGCTGAGGCTGGCATGTATATTTCATCTCACTCTGGACTAAGTGTTAATCACCCTGAGACTGCCCTGGTTTTTGGAACAGCTTAGGACTGTGTCATTTCTGTGAACTTGCTTCTTGTTTGAAATAGTGGTATGAAGGTTTCCGAAAAGTCAATCAGAATTTTGAGGGGGATTTCGAAGCCTTATTCAAAAGGTTTCTAAGCTAAGCGTGCTGGTCCTTGCCCTTCTTGTGTCTGGTGAGGATTCCCAGGGGGGAACAGCTCGACCGGCAGTACAGCTCTCCTTCAGAAACTAATGCTGTCTCTTTGTCTCTACTTTCCTCATTCTCTTAGACTTTAAAGATCGTATGGTAGACAGAATAGTGGCCCACCAAAGATCTGTGCATCCAAATCCTTGAAACTAGCGAATACGTTATGTTGCATGGTAAAAAGGACTTTGCAGACTTTTGCTTAGGGCACCCATCTACGGGGGGGTGAGGGTGGTAAAACATCATCAAATATGGCTTCTTAAAAAGAGCATGGGATGTATATGGAAAAAGCTGTTTGATAAGTAGTTTGGGATAAGAAGTGGAACCCTAAAGGAACCCTCTTCCTTGGTGAGGCTTAGGTTTCACTGCATAGTGTTTGCAGGTTTGAGTCTAAGCAGAATTTCTTGGGACTAGGTAGGGGGATATGAGTGCCCCACTGATGGTCCTTGTTACCCTCCCCTAAGACAGCACTTAGTTTGCCTTCTCCAAGAATACTGAGCAACTATGTAAAGGCTATCAGTTTGAAAGACACAAAATCAGCACTCTGCCTGGCATGCCATGTATCTCAGTTTGACCGTGAAAGTATAACAAAAAAGATAGAACTAAATCAGTAGGTCAATTTTAAGTAGAGAAGAAGTTCTCCTAGAAGGCACTAAGGAAGACTCAATGGGAGATGTTTTTTCTAAACTTGGCTGTGAAAGTATAACAAAAAAAGATAGAACTAAATCAGTAAATCGATTTAAAATAGAGAAGTTCTCTCAGAAGGCACTAAAGAAGGCTCAATGGGAGATGTGTTTTCTAAACTTGGCCAAGAAGGAAACAAAAACATTATTTCAGTGCAGGGGTTAACAAACTGTGGCCGCTAGCTGGCTGCCTATTTTTGTAAATAAAGTTATATTGGAACCCAGCCAAGCCCCTTCATTTAAATGTTGTTTATGGCTGCTCTTACACCACAGTGGCAGTTGAATGGTTTCCACAAAGACTATATGGTCTGCAGACTGAAAACATTTATTATCTGGCCCTTTACAGAAAGAGTCTGCTGACCCCTGCTCTCCTTTGCCTCCACAGCAGGTATTTGGTCAGCAGACATAATGATCAGAAGTTTCAGAGACGGTTCTCAATCTGTTGAGGGAATGAAGATGAAGATATCGATAGAGTGAGGAAGTGAGCTTACCAGTATCTCAGAAGGGCTCCTAAGTGTTGGAGTATCTTCTTAATTCATTCACATAGCAAAAAATTATTGATGCTTTGCTGTGTGTCAATCAGTAGGTTAAAGGTTGGTCATAAAAAAAAAAGTTTCTCAGTGGTTTTGTTTCTGTTCTAATTGTTGAGCATTGGTAATCCATGGATATAGGGTAATTCTATGTCGACCAGAATACTTAATTATTCAGGAAACTGGTCCTTGATCCAGCTAAATATTGTGTACTTAGTTAGATATCGACAAGAGCTATACTAGAAATTTTAATTAACCTTTTAAACTCCCTTTCGATTTCTTCAAGATAAATTAGAAAGTATGGGGTGTCTACTGGGTTCATCCGAAGTGAGGGGTAGTTTAAAGTTGACCCAGAAAGGTGAGCTGGGTCAGGAATGATTCATTGGACATGGCTTTGTTTTCTTGACTTTCTGGTGGGAAAGAATTCATGTGGTTACTTTTAGATTTTCTATTCTCATTTATCAGGCAACTTCGGCAACATCGATTTACCTAACAGACCTAACTTGTAAATAGTAAAATAAATTTATGGGAATATTTAGAAACTAATTTCTGCATATACAGCAGGTTGAGAGACAGAAAATTATTAGTAACTCATTCGCCATCCTAAGGCTTCTCATTTAAGAGTTTATAATGAGCTTCCTTTTCAGAGATTGTTGACTCTGGTTGGCTTTGGGACAGGGCTGGCACAGGTACACGGACGTGGGGGGAGGGCTACCTGGAAGCAGGTCCAAATACAAGAGGACCCCCACTAGGCTTGGCTTAGAGACTGTCTGCATCCCCTCTGCCTGTCTTCTCAGGTAGCAGAGCACAGAATTTTCCCAACAAAGACAGGATTTGTGTCTCTTAGGAGACCGGTCCTTCTCTGCTGCCTACATCGGAAAATACAAAACAGATGTAATTGATGGTGAGGGACTGGTGACATTTCCATGAACTTGGAACTTAACGAAGCCCTTTATCTTTTATCCCCAAAGTATAGTTTTTTTTCACCTCCTATCCCCAAAGTGTATTTGGTTTTAATTTCCTTTGAATGGTAAAGAATATGTTCATAGATTTTTAGGAATCAACTCAAAAAACCCCAAAGTCTTAAAAATCCTTTCTGTTTCCTGCCCCTCCCCAAATTTTAATAGCCCCTGGAGTGGGTGTGGAGGTAGCAGGAGTCTTTTGTACTTTCTAAACCTGCTGTTTGCACAAGTGGCTGTTATGACTGCAGCCACATAATTGCTCTTAAAATGCCTTGGTAATAAAAAAAAAAAAATCTATTTTTATTTCGTAATCCTGATGCTCCTTGGCTTCCACTTTTCTAGGCCACTTTAGTAACTTCTGAAAATTAGCCTGATGAATATGGTTTCCCCACTTGATTGAAGAACAGCTGTTTGTCATGGGGGTTGGCTGTGTGCGTGGAGGGGAGTTGTGGAGAGATGGAGGGGGTGGAGTTGTAAAAAGGGTGTAGGATTTGATTCCTAGGTGGCAGCTGTTTCTGCCTTCACTTGACCACTTAAAAGAAAACATAAAGATAGAAAGTGTACTTTCCAACACTCCCCTGGGACTGCCTCTGTTTCTCCAGGCTTGGTTGGGAATGAAAGGAAGCATCTCTTATTCCTTGACTGTTCTTGGTGCCCAGAACTGGTTGCTGGGACAGCCAGTTTGGATCTTCAGCACTGTGGAGGACCCAGCCACATTCATATGGAGTTTTCTGTGTTTTTATAAGCCATGCTTCTAAGAGGATGCACGCAGGCTGAGGCTGGGTGGTCAAGAGCTTGTCAGCTTTGAGAGAGAGGTTTCCCCCTGGGGTGAAGGTGCACTAGGCAGCTTCTTTTGATTCTCAGATTCTGCAGTTTGACTCTGTAGATTCAGCCTCCAAACAAAGCCAGCTCTGTATTTGCTCTGGACAATTCACTTACCCTTCACTAGACCATTGTGTTGATCTGACTTGGGATGCCCTGGAAGTAGGGACTCCCAGGGAGGACCATCCTAGAGGAGTTTTCAGGAGCTAGTGGTGGTGCCGAGGGCAGGTAATTGAATGGCGGTTCCTGGGCAGGCCTACCCCTAACATCTGGGGCCCCTGGGCCGGGGTGCATGCAGAGGCCTACCTCAGCTCCTTTTCTAGATGAGAGGCCTCAAGACACCCAACCTGCAAACCCCAACTCCCAGTCTCTGGTAGGAATGAGAATTTATTTGTTTGCATTAAGATAGATATTCCTGGCCCATGGGGAAGAGGAATTGGTCCGGGACAGGGCATTCAAAACAAGGTTATTTTATATCAGTGCAGGCAACAAGCCCCAAACCACTAAGGAATGAAATTACTCCTTAACTCATGGAGAGGAACAAAAGAAAGGATTCATTTGAATTTTGCACTGCTATCCAGACAACTCCTAACCTGCTGGTGACTGCAAACTAACTTGGATTTGTTCACATTGCCCTGATCACTGAAATACCAGGCCTTTATTTTTCTTTCAAATGCTTTAGCTCATTTTAAAATGTTTTCAAATACAGTCCCCCTCAGTATTCGTAGAGGATCCGTTCCAGGACCTCCCCTTGGATACCAAAATTCAAGGATGCTCAGGCCCCTTATATAAAATGACAGTATTTGCATATAACCTACGCACATCCCTCCATGTACTTTAAATTATCTCTAGATTATTTATAATACCTAATACAATGTAAATAGTTGTAAATGCTATGTTTTACTTTTTGGAACTTTTCTGGAATTTATTTTTTTTTTCTGAGTACTTTTGACCCGCGGTTGGTTGAATCCACAGTGTGGAACCTGTGGATACAGGGGCCAACTGTTTTTGGAGGAGACAGTCTAGTAAAAACCTTGTCATGTTTCCCTGGCAGTGTGTGAGTTAGCCCTTCTTACAGGGTGAAAACAATTAAAATTAAGTGAGGCTGTAGGATGCTGTATGGTTTAGAATATCAGTTTTTCACGATGTGGCTGCTGAAAAGTTTATCGCCTTGTGCCAAAAAAAGTCATTCTGATTTCATTTTTGAAAGTTGAATATAAAACTCAGAATACACTTTCTTTATAATTGTGCTTCTTATTTGGCAACATATGGTGAAAATTTATACAGCCTATCAATATAAAAGAACAGAGCTGAGGCTCTAGGCTTTTATGGTGATTACATCTACCTGTATGGGGGCTTTATGTGCTTACAATTTGAATCATTTATAGATGCACACTCAACAGAGTTCTAGCATAACTAGTACTGTGGGTTTTTTTTTGCTGACTAAATGATAGGCAAAGCAATTTTCAACAAATGTCTCCCAGTAGGCTGTCATCATAGAAGCCTTCAAATATTGTTTTTTAACCTTAGCACTGGCAGCTATCCAGAAATTATTGCATTGATACCAAACTGCCTTGCACCAGGCAGTTGCCCTTTTCTCCATGGGAACCCGGCGAACTCTTAAGTAGGTGCCTGCTCCCCGTCTCGTGTTCCCTTGTTTTTTATTTCAGGGAGATCTTTTACCTGTTCTTGTTCAGCTGTAGGTAGCCAGGCACATGGAAGTTTAAAAATACAGCAAAACAGTTCTCTGGATTGTGTTATTATACCTTTAATGCATTCAATTAACATTCAGAGCTTTGTCACCAAATAAATGACGCACATTGGTGGCCCAAAGGGAAGGAAGGGAAAGGCTTTGTGTTTTGTTTTTTTTCCTTAGGCAGAGTCAGATCCAGCTTCCTTCCTTCTTTCTTCCTTCTGTCCCAGCTCCTTGCCTTTTTTTCTCTTTCAGAACCTCTTGTAAATGGCTTTTGGGAATTGGTAGATCCTGACTCTGTGTTTGGGGGAAGAATTTTTGAGACTTCTGGGGAAGGATTGAATGAAACACAGATTCTGCCATTTTCCCACATAGGAGGTGGAGCAGGGGGTGGGATCCAGGCACCGTGCTTCAGGTCTCTGCAGGAAGAGAGCCCGCAGCGGGAAGAAATGGCTTCCCCCCACTTCCTGTCTGGGAGTATTGGCTCCGGATGGACCTGACCTCCTGGGAGCCCATTGCTTTTCTTGAACTTCCGCAAGAGGGGTGTACTGCTCACCTCTTCTGTCTAGGTTGAGAGAAGAGCAGTCTGGTGACGATTAAGTTCTAGAAGTTTGATTTCAGACACCCATCAAGTTTTGGGTACACCCGCTGTGTGTCGTGGTGGGCACGGGGTACTTCACAGAGAATGAACAATTCTTCTCTTACTGGATGGCAACCTGCTGTTGTGTTCCTTTCTCTGTCAGCTCTGGGCCTGACTGCTTCCCCCAGCTGCATCCCAGTTGACACATGGGAGCCCTCCGGAGCTCTGGTTTCTCTTTCTGCCTTGCCTGGGGCTCTCATTAGGTTTGAAATGCCTCTCTGGGTGTGGGGGGGGGCATTTGTCTTCTCCTAGAGAGCTATGCCCATCTTCACCTTCATCAGGAAAAGAGTCCTTAAAAAAAAACCTCTGGACTAATGCTTTTGCCTTGACCTTCTAAAATGATGAGTGCTATATAAATGGAGAAATAGATAACTGTTATATATCTCTGGTTCATAGAAAATTCTGTCTTTGACTTAGAAAAAAAGCATTGTACTGGATAAAATTGGAACTGTAAACTGTAATAGAAAATCAAACTCAAAGCGTTGAATAAAATTGGGGAAGTCAGTGGTTTTCAACCTACTTTCCTTATTTCTCTTGCTTAAGAGATGTTTCACTCAAGAAGTATCAATGAATGGCTGTATGAATGAATTTCAGAACCTGCGTCACAGAACCTGTGAGTCAGTGAAGAGGCAGAACCAAGTCTCTGACTGCAGGTGGATTCATTAACTGGTCCAGGGAGTGTGCTGAGGTGCATTGAAAATGCCCAATGGCTCGCCCACCTGTCTTTTTCTTGTAATTGTGGTAATATATGCCTAACCTAAAATTTACCATTTTAACCATTTTTGTGTGTACAATTCAGAGGCATTAAATATATTCACATTGTTGTGCAACCGTCACCACTGTCCATCTCTACCACTTTTTCATCTTCCCAAACTGAAACTCTGTACCCCTCATACAATAACTCCTCATTCCCCCCTACCCCAGCCCCTGATAGCCAGCATTCTACTTTCTGTCTCCATGAATTTGACAGTTCTATGTACCTCATACACGTGGAATCACACCATATTTGTCATTTTGTGCCTGGCTTATTTCACTGTTGCCTACCTTTTTGGGTACTGGTTTGTCATAGGCAAGAGCCTATGCAGCAGGGACGCTGGTATTTGTTCTTCTGAACCTCAGCTCCTGTGGGCATCTCTTCATATGTCTGGACCCCTCACCCTGCAGATTTTGGCTTAAATGGTGTTGCCTCAAAAGGCTCCCCCACCCCAACCATCCTATTGTAAGAGGTTCCCTTTCCCCTTCTTGGTCCCCATGTTCTGCTTGTTGCCCTGATTTTTCCGATCTGCTTGTAATTATATATAGGTTTATGGTTTCCTCTTCATTGGCTGACTGGTCCCCCAGCTTATAAGATCTGAGAGGGCTGGGACGTCTACCATCTAGATATCTATCTGGAGCGTAACCCCGTGCTTACTTATCACATGGTAAGTGCTCAGTAAACACTTGTAATGTGGTCGGAGGATGAAGGAAGGCATCTCTGTCTCTAGCCTTGGCTGTGAACCCTTATGATGTCATACGTGTGGCTGTGTTTTGAGTGCCTCAGAGATGAATACTAACTCAATGCTGCCATTCTCATTAGAGTCTGCACAGCCTTCACATAGAGTTTCTAGGACAAATGCTTAGATTTCAAATTGGCCCCTCTCCTAGCCCGGCAAGTTGTGTACTGCTTTGCTCTAGCCCCTCCACGGGTGTGTGCTCACAGAAGGTAAACATATTTTAGTACCAACCTAAATAAAACACAAAAGCTAAAACTGCTACAGAAAAGTCAATCCCTGTGTTCTTGTGCCCGATAAAACGATAAAATGCCTTTGGATGAGCTCTTTCATTGGATTCTCCAAGCCACTGACTCCTAGGTTATTATGCTAATTAGACTTTATTAATATTAAAAATAAGATAGCAGTTTTCAGGCCTGAGGAATTAGAATATAACTCCTTGAAGAAAGCTGAAGTCTTGGAGGGGCCTCACTGAGCACCTAGTCCAACTCACTCATTGTGTGAAGGAGAAAATCTCAGGCAGGTGACATCAGGGGACTCCCTGAGTTCTCCAGAAATACTGGCCAAGCAAACACTGGACCAGGGTTCTGGCCTCATGACCCCAAATGGGCATTTTTGAATGAAAAAAATAATGTACAAATACTAAATATTCACGAATATTTGCATTCAGGAAGAGTTAAGTCTTTTTCTAGAATACTTGGTGCTTTTTCTAAACTAATATAAGTATCGCCCTCATTGTGTTTTATACCCTTGCTGCCTTGAAACCTCACCTTCCATTGAAATGCAGCGCTTTGATCATTTAAATAGCAGTTATCTGAATGCACCTTCTCACGTTAAAGTTCCCCAGGAACATTACTGGTTCTTGAGAAAAGAACGGAGACGTGACCCTGTATGAACAGGTCATCTCTAGCTTTCGGGTTAATAGCTTGAAGGGACATTAGACTGAGCCTGGCTGTTGAGCGGAAGAAGCACCTGAAGTTTGCTTAAAGCTCACAGGGGCTTGAGACACGAACTGCTGTTAAAATTGTTCTGTTTCTTTGGGGGGAAGTCGTACTCCTTATAAATACCATACTTTCATTTGCTTGGAAAATCTGATTTCTTTTATGTTCTGTTCACCCGAAATGCAAACTGGAGTTTACTTGCGATTAATTAAGCAGATGATAGATGGCACTTAAAATGAACATTCAGCATTTTCCCCCGTCTGTATACAGAGTACAGAGTTAATTGGATGGGAAACAACATGGCGTTTAAGTGTGGATTTTTTTTTTTTTAAAGAGCCTTTCCCCTTTGACTTATATAGATAAAGAATCTGGCCTTTCAGAATGATGTAGTGTCACCGACTCATGTGTAAACCAATCAGTTGTGCCACATGCCCTCATTTTGTAAGTGCCCCGCTCATTTGGCTGTTGGCAAGACCTTGCTTAGTGGTGCATCAGTAATTAGGAACTGCCACCACCTCTGTGTGAAGTAATGTGGCTTTTTTCTCTTGTCACTTAGCTCCTTGGGGGGTTGTGGAGAGTCACATTTCATCACTGGTAAAATGCAAACCTATTTGGAAAATGACAAGGTGGTCCCGGACTGTTTTAACTGCATTTGAACCCTCAGCAGTGTCTCTCTTTCCTGGGGCCTGTCACTGGGACAGTAGTGCCTGCTGCCCCTCCAGTTAGCACCAGTGGTTTTCATGCCTGTGGTGTCATTTTGGGGTCCTGTGTCAAGGGCATGGTCAAACCCCGGAATAGCTGCTGCTGGCTGACCCAGTGTTCCCCATGGTACTTCCTCCATCACCACCACCTCCCCCGCCAAAAAAAAAAAAAAAGAATAAAGTAAAATAAATTTAAAAGGCTCAAAACTGCAGCTTTCCTGGAGGTACACAGAGTCCATGCCTGGATATCAGCTAAGGCAATGCAGTCCTGTAAGACACTGTGAAAGGCACAATAATAGTTACAATAATAATGGTGCGCAGCCTTTACTGTCCTGCTAACTTTCAGCAGACTCTTGAGATGAGAATGCGTGTGCAAATGATTCCTTCAGGAAGAGCTCCCTGAAGAAATTAGGAAGGGAGCAGGGGAGGCAGGACAGAGAAGTGGAAGAAGCCAATGAAGATTCAGATGAAGGCCTCTTGGGGGCACGTGGGCTCCCGGTGAAAGGGGTGTCCCACCAAGGATGCTCTCCACATTGGTCCTGGCTCCCAGTTCAAGAAGCTCCCAGTTCAACGGCCAGGGCTCTGGTTAAACAGCCGAGACCCTGGGGTAACTGATGTGGCCAGTTTTCCCTGAGCCTCCTGTTTTGAGAACTCAAGCCAGCCTCACAGCAGGGCAGGGAAGATGCACTGAGAGGGCCTCATGTCTCTGCTGTGACCTCTGAGGTGACATTTCAATTAGTCCTGGGGCAGCCAGCCAGGGAGCCCAGCTGCAGTGCCGCCTCCTCTTGGAGATCAGGGCCTGTGAGAGAGGCAGCCTTCTCTGGTGGCCAAAAGCCACCCCCAGCCTGTTGGGAGATTGATTTGGCACTGTGTCCAGGAGCTGCAGGTCCCTGCCAAGCCCAGTAAGGGAACACATTGCTCCTCTGGGGAATGCTGTCATTCATTGTCGGCTTGGTGAGTGAGGGCATTTCTGAAAACTGGGGAAGCTGATGGATGCTGGCAAGTGGGCCTAGAGAGAGAGAGAGAGAGAGAGAGAGAGAGAGAAGGCTGCCATCCAGACAGAGGGCTGCCATCCAAGCTGTGTGGACCTCTCTTCTAACAGCCTGCCAGGAGGTCCTGGCAGCCCACGATTTTCTGGGGCTCCCCAAGCCATCTGGGGGCTTTGGTGGGCAGCTCTTCGTATGCCTGGAAATTCCACGAACTGGTTAATAGAAGGTCAGGAAAGCTGCCCCCCTGGACCTATCTTTACAGCATAAGGAGAATCAAAGGGTCTGTTAACAATGTGCATTTCATGAGTAGTTGGGCTTAGGCAAAAGCAAGTGACTTTCTTAGAAGGCTTCCAGGTGTGGTGGGCACCACACCTTGTGGAAATGATCCGTGCAACCTCAGGAAACACTTTTAGCAGCCAGTGCCCTGGAATGCTGCCAAACACTGGCCCAGGCAGTGACCTTCACTCCAGTAAATTTCCCAAGGGAGGCAGTGGTGTGATGTGAAGAACATTCGTCTGGTGATCTGGAGATCTGTCCCAGGTCCTGATAGTGAAATTGGAGCATGTCCCTGGGGATGCTGAGATGGAGGAAACACTCTCCCAACCTTCAGGGATCTCGAGCAGAAATTGGACTGATAGGTGGGCAGTGATGCTCAGATCAGTGGCCCTGGTGGGTCACCAAACACAGAGGAGCTTGGCACCAAAATGCCCGGTCAAGCAGTACCTGCTGTTGTTGCCCTATCTGAGTAAGAGACCCAGTGAACATAGAGAAAGAATAGGTGAATGAGCAAAGGAAGAGAGGGGGACAAGGTGAAAGAAGATGGAGGACCAAAAACTAGACCTCTCCTCCCAGCCTGCAGGACCCCTGGGCCTTTCCCAAAGAGGAGAAGGGTGGGAGAAGGAAGAGCCCGGTAATGCTTTTCTCTACCTGCTTCTCATGCCTTTATCAGTTGATGGCATATGAGCACCTTGTCCTACATCCATTGGGCTCAGCCCACTTGGTGTGAAAGTGGGGTGAAATAGCATGACTTCAGACCCACCAGTGTTCACATCCAGCCTCTTGATCCTGAGCAAGTTAGCCTCTCTGAGCCTGAGATCCTCCATTGAATGGGTATAATGAAGGGCAGCTCATGGGCTATTGAGACAGTTTCATAACATAATACATTTAAAGTCCGTAGTGGACATTGGCACATGACACACACTGCAACCAGTGAGTATGAGCTATTAGAATTAGGTTGGATCGATTGGTGTGCTCCTTGAATGGTGGGTAACCTCCCAGTGGGAGCTGCTGTTCTAGCCCACCAGGCTTTATCTGACCTGAGGGGATCAATCAGCATTGAACCCCAGTCCCAGTGAGCAAAGCCTCTTCCTCATCTTTCTGGAATGTACTGATGAGATGATATGGAAATGGTGAAAGAAAAGAAGATTGATCAACAAATGCCATGCTTGTTCTTTCAGAGGAAAAGAATACATTTTTCTCTTCAATACTAAAGACTTGGGAAAAGTCAAGAAGTAAAGAAAGATGAAGAGGGCAAAATGTTTGGGAAAGCCCTTGGGTGACCTTGATTCCAACAGATAAATTGCCCAGTGTTGGGTCATCACAAACTACTGGGCTACTTTAGGCTGGAAGCATGGGAAACCAGGATCTCAGGATTCTTGTGAAGTGTCTTCCTGGCGGGTTCACCCCTTGGTGAGACTTGAAGGTGGAGTTCATTACTCGAGTGATTGCAGCCTTCAGACCTAGACTTGGCTTGCTTCCTGCTGCCCTCCAAGCTTGGGCCCGGGGAACTCTCACAACTGGCAAAGTGATCGCAATGGTCCTTTGCATTTCTTTACTTTTGTGGTACTTGGGAACAGGATGAGTAGGGTTTCTAGTGCTCCCAGAAGTTGGACATGAGGTAAATGGTAGTTTGTTGGCTCCTGAGTCCCTGAGCTGCTTCTGGGTCATCTCCAATTCAGAAGGTGGGGAACAACTTGATCTGTTTTGGAACCGGCCTTAGCATCTAGGGTGTTCCTGAATGTAGTATAGTGACTGCTACTGGCCACAGAATCAAGAGCTCTCCAGATCTGCTTACTCGGCAACTTTCTGAGGTTCTTGTTTAGTTAACCTTTGACTTTTGGGGGTTTGAGGCAGGGGAGTGAGTACAGACAGATCAATGTTCAGTCCAAACTCTGCCACTTAAAAAACACGTTTACTTTTTAACTAAACATTTAAGACATGTTTTCTTTCTATGGTTCCTAAATAAAATACAGAGCCAGCAAGAAAGTTATTGTGTTATTATTAATATCATCATTCGGTCAGTCATCCTCCATGATTTATGGAAGACACTTGTCATTGCATTGTCAAAGGGGCAGCCCCTCTCTTTGGTTTATCTAGGTTTCCCCCCTTTATTTCCCATCTCTGCCCTCCTCCCCACCCCTGACCCCCACTCACATGTGTTTAGTCTGTGTTCTTGAATATGTGTGTGTTCTTGGATATATGTGTATCCTTGAAAAAGATATTTTTATGTGCCCATTTTTTTTTTTAATACAAATGATATTGCACTTCAGAGCTTGCTCAGTTTCTTGTATCTCCACACAAAACTTTTAAAGATCAACCCACGTTTTTGGAGGTAGAGCTAGTTCATAACTTCTGCTGCAGAAGTTAGAATAAATAAATTCTTAGGAATTTATGAAAAAGTGTGCTATTATGGCCATTTTACAGATAAAGAAACCAAGACTTCTAGCACAAGGACATATATGAAGGCATACGGCAGAGCTAGGCCTTACTCCTACTCCCGGCCTGTGCCCTTTCCACCACTGGGCCAGTGACCTCAGTTTTTTCAAGCCCCTTGGTGACTTGAGCCTGTAAAAGCTTTTGACCTTGGTCGTCTTGATGGTTACATCCTTATCAAGCCCTTGGGCAGAGGCTGGGCACCCAGGCCTTTGGCCTCTCTCCCAGCCCTATTCTCTTATTCTCACAATGGCTGTGCTCACAGACCATTTCTACCCATGTTTTCTTCTCTTAGCTACTCAACAAGAGAGCAGTGCCTCCCTCATAGTAGTACAAAGGTAGTATCCCCAGCATGTGATTATTCTTATGGGCATAAGAATAATAGTGTCTTTTTTCCTCGGTTCTCACAAATGGAGTCCAATGGGCTTATTTCAGTTCATTATTATCATCCACCTGAAGAGCTTCATCAAAATCGACTCTCTACCAGGAAACACATTATTTATGGATGACAGTAGTTGCATGTGATGATTTAGAAGGAGGGAAAAGATGGGTTTCTGAACCCAAGGCCTTTCCCTGTTAAAATTGTGGATCCATAAAAGGCTTATAAACACTGTTCAGAAATGGAACAAAGATCTCAGAAAAGGGATGCTTTCTCAAAAGAGACTGCAGATACAATTTATAGAAGGGTCTAGAAAGAATATTATTTGGGGGGGGCGGTGGCGGTGGGGCTATGGAAGCCCAGAAGGGATGGAGCTTTTCAACTGGAACAAAAAAAGAAGCTTCAACTCCAGAATTCAAAACCAAAACAGAGCACTTAGAACCCTTAAAAGAAGATAGAAGGAGCAGAAAAACAGGTAAAAAGAGGCCAGTGTTGTCCATTGTTGGGTATAGACGCTAGAAAGTAAGGATGAGGGACAGGCAGACCTCAGAGATACTGCAGGTTGCGTTCCAGACCACTGCAATAAAGTGAGTCGCACAAAGTTTTTGGCTTCCCAGTGCATGTAAAGGTTATGTTTACTCTGTACTGCAGTCTGTTAGGTGTGCAATAGCATTATGTCTAAAAATATGTACATACCTTAATTAAAATACTTTATTGCTAAAAACCATCATCTAACTATCATCTGAACCTTTACTGAGGCTTAGTGGTAACATCAAAGATCACTGATCGGGGCTTCCCTGGTGGCGCAGTGGTTGAGAATCTGCCTGCCAATGCAGGGGACACGGGTTCGATCCCTGGTCTGGGAAGATCCCACATACTGCGGAGCAATTAGGCCCGTGAGCCACAATTACTGAGCCTGTGCGTCTGGAGCTTGTGCTCCACAACAAGAGAGGCCGCGACAGTGAGAGGCCCGCACACCGCGATGAAGAGTTGGCCCCCGCTCGCCGCAACTAGAGAAAGCCCTCGCACAGAAACGAAGACCCAACACAGCCAAAAATAAATATAAATAAATAGAAATTAAAAAAAAAAAAAAAGTTAAAAAAAAAGATCACTGATCACAGATCCACCATAACAAATATAATAGTAATGAAAAGGTTTGAAATATGGCGAGAATTACCAAAATGTGACACAGAGACAAAGTGAGCATTGGAAAAGTGGCACCAATAGGCTTGGTCAACACAGGGTTGCGACAAACCTTTAAATTTGTAAAACATGCAATATCTGTGAAGCACAATAAAGTGAAGTGCAATCAAACGGAGTCAGCCTGTAATTAGTTTTGTTGGGAGAAAAAGTTAAGAAGGTGACAAAATTTGTAGTGACTGAATATTGAATGAAAGTTGATACATAACTTTAATTATATCTTTCTGTCATTTGTTACTCTATTATTACCACCCTTATTGTTTAGTAACTGAATAATGAGAGAGTTGATATTGATGAAGACCTTTACGCCAAAATATTTATCATGGGACCCTACTTTCTTGGCATATGTGTCAGGGAGCATAGATTCACAAAAGAAAATTTCCTATTTGTGAGGACAGTATAAGTATTTGGCTTTTATTTATGTTCTCACACGCTGCACAAATAGGTTTTCTGTCCAGTGTGCTGGAATTTATGCTGCAGAGTCTTATTACAATATTGTAAATTGAGCTATGTATGAATTTTCCTTTGGAAATACCATTATTTTTCCTGAATGTTCACCTCAGCCAGGCACTTTAAAACCTATGAGTCAAAAAGGTGTTGTCTGAATTAATTATGTATTTGTTTGGGAAGAAATATTTGCTGACTGGCATGGATAGGAGTAATGATTATTGGGGAATCTAATTCATTTGGCAAATTGCGGATTGCCAGAGTTACAGGAGTCACAGCACAGGAAACAACATGCCTCCTTTGCAAGGTCGGCTTGGTGGGTGACCTAGAGTCTGTGTTTCATTTCTAGGGGACAGTGCACAGGGCCAGTCTCTCTGGGCCAACGACCCCTGGAACTCTAGAATCTGCACCCTGCTCTACTGTTGCCACGGAACATGCATCTCTCTAGAGCGTCTGCTCGCTTCCAAACTCTAGTGGCTCTCCAGAGCCTTCAGGACTGGGATTAGTTGTCTCCAGCTGCCATGTAGAGGCAATCTTTGCTCCGTGGGAAGCACAGGACACATGCAGCCTTCTTTCCCATGACTCTCTCCATGCTCCCAACACTCCAGCCAAGTCAGTTTACTCAGGGTCCCTCAGTGCTTTCCCGACTCCTTCTGACCCCTCTACTGCATGGAGTGGCCTGTTCCCAGCCCTCTCTTTCTGTCTAAATCCCACTCATTATTCCAGACCCACGCCATGCCTCTCCATCTCAGACCATTCTCTCAGACCACTGGCCCCAAAGGGTTGGCTGTGTCTGCTGTCTCCAGGGTCCAGCTCTGGTGTCTCCATGAGTAAAGGCAATGTTTTGTGGTGGTGAGGAGTGTGGGTTCAAATCCCTGCTCTACCACTTACCAGCCATGTGACCACCAACTAGTCACTTAACCTCCATGCCTCAGTTTTCTCATTGGTAAGACGGTGATGACAGTAGTTACCTCATAAGGTTTTGATGAAGAGTTAATTAGTTACCATTTATAAAGTGCTTATATCAGCGCCTGACATATTACCATAGGCATAATGTGTTAAATCAAATAAAGTCCTGAGGGTATAGCTATTTGATACTGAGGGCCTAGCTGATTAGGCTGGGGTTGCATTTGGTCTTCTCATCTTGACTGTAAGCTTCTTGGGGGCCAGCCAACCCCATGCTTCTGAGTAATCCCCTCTGCATCTATCACTGTCCGGTGCACATCGGCATGGTTAAGGGGGGGAGCAGATGGGAGCCGGGCCCTGGCTGGGGAGAGCCCTGAATCCTGCAAACAGGGATGCTCCACCTACATACGGAGTGCTCCAGAGCACACGGAAGCTTCAAAGGATGGACCCAAGATTCCTTTCAGTGACCCCGAGAGGATGACCCCATCAAGGGAAGGGCCCTAGAAGAGCACAGGAGAGAAAGCCCTCAGTCTGCGGAAGGCACAGGGTGATGCTGTTCTATTTGTGCACCTGTCTTCCTTCTGGGACATTCTTTCTTTGGTCCCACTCAGGGCGCCCTTGGGTTGAGTGTATTTACTGACTTTAGCAAAGACATGTACCATGGGGGACACCCATCAGATCAGAGGTGGGAATTAATCTTTGCCTTCTTCTGGGCGTCCACTGCCCACCATTTCTACCTCCTTTAGAACTTGGTACAGTTACTCATTGGTTATGAATCTGTCTCCTCCACCCAATTTTGAAACCTTGGATTGCTTCCCCAAACAACTGAATTAGATTCGTGAAGTGACGAAGTCGTTGAGTACATTCTGGCTTGGTAACCCATAGAATAGTGTAAATCTGCCCGTTCTTAAGAAGCCTGACATATGGGTAAATGACAAATAATAATAAATCAAGAAGTAGTTAATTAACAATATATTCTGTATGAGTCTTGGGGGAGAGAAAGCGCCCCCCAGCCCACCCCACACACACCTTGTGGGCTGGAGTGTTCCAGGGAAGGGCTCCTGGCACAGCAAAGATCCCTGTGTTTATAATTCGGCTTTATTTGAAAACTTCACGATTTGCCAGTTGGGAAGAAGCCAAGCCCAGACAAAATCTGTATGCAGTTCCACCTCAGGTACACTGCAGGCAGAACTGTCCCTGCTTTTGAAAGTGTACATTTTATAAGTCTAATGTGCATACTTATAAAGACGTACCAAAGTACAGATTTTGAAAATGCAATCGTGGCAGTAGCTGTTGGACCCTGTTGTTAGCGAATATGGCAGAATGGGCTCAGACCGGGGTCTCTAGGGCCTCCTGCCTCTGGCTGCCATGATCCTGGGCTCTTTGGCGGACACTGTTTCGTGGTAGCTCAGGAGTTGGGACATTTGGCTTTGTCCTTGGTGCTCCCAGATGTACAGGTGTATATACTTATTTGTCAGGAGGAAGAAATAGCAGGGGCTGGGTAGAGGTGTTTAATATTTATAGTGGCACCATTCAGATATTCAGGAAGCAATTTTATTGTTTTTTGTCCATGTGATTCATTTTGCAGCCTAAATTACCGTCTCCTTGATGGTACCTCATGTTCCTATGGAGAGCGGGAGTGGAGGCTTGGTGCCTCCTTTCCCCCCTGGTGGTGCCATCTACCACCCTGGTTTCAGTTACCCACCTGGATTCTGACACCTGCCAACACCTGACAATCCTTATTTCTGATGCTTTTCCCTTGGCCTCCTCGGCCTCATTGTTGCCCCCAAGCCCAGGCCTGCCGTCTTCCTGTGTCCTGTCACAGATGGCAGCACCACCTCCGCCCTGAGCCTAGACTCAGCCTGTGTTTCTCCTCCTCCCCCCGACTCCACTCAGCTCACGGTTGCTCGTTAGGATCCGGGATTCCACCTTCTGGGTCAATCTCAAGTCCTTCCCCTCTTTCCCATTCCCGTGTCTCCTCTCCTAGCCCAGGCCCTAGTTATTTTCCCTGCACCATCGCACAAGCCTCTTGATGGGCCACGGTCTCTCTGTCCTCCACACTGTCACTACGGTCACCGCCATCACACATAGATACGCCCCTATACTTGTCTAGTTCAAGAAACCTGGGTGACTCCTTGTTGCCGGAGGAGGAAACTTACATCTCTTATAAGCCTTTGATGTTCTTCACAGTCATTCCTCCACTTTCCCTTCCACCTCATCTTCTCCAGCATCCTCTATTTTCTATGACTTTTACCATTTCCCAGACAAGCCAGATTTGGTACAGCCTCCGTGCTTTCGATCATGCTGTCTTTTCGCCTCTGTCTACCTTGTTTCCCTCATGAATGACAGCTCAACCTTCAAGCCCTGGCTCAAACGTCTCTTCTCTGTGAAGCTCTGCACCCAGACCACACCTCCACATCACCTGCCGCACTGCCTGGCAGTCTCCTGCTTGGCTGTTGGTGCGTTAGTAGAAGATAACTTCTTGAGGGCTGACACTGAATCTTTTTTTTTTTTTTTTTAACATCTTTATTGGAGTATAATTGCTTTACGATGGTGAGTTAGCTTCTGCTGTATAACAAAGTGAATCAACTATACATATACATATATCCCCATATCTCCTCCCTCTTGCGTCTCCCTCCCACCCTCCCTATCCCACCCCTCTAGGTGGTCACAGAGCACCGAGCTGATCTCCCTGTGCTATGCGGCTGCTTCCCACTAGCTACCTATTTTACATTTGGTAGTATATATATGTCAATGCTACTCTCTCACTTCATCCCAGCTTACCCTTCGCCCTCCCCGTGCCCTCAAGTCCATTCTCTAGATCTGCATCTTTATTCCCGTCCTGCCCTTAGGTTCTTCAGAACCATTTTCTTTTTTTTTTTTAGATTCCATATATATATGTTAGCATACGGTATTTGTTTTTCTCTTTCTTACTTACTTCACTCTGTAGGACAGACTCTAGGTCCATCCACCTCACTACAAATAACTCAAATTCATTTCTTTTTACAGCTGAGTAATATTCCATTGTATATATGTGCCACATCTTCTTTATCCATTCATCTGTCAATGGACACTTAGGTTGCTTCCATGTCCTGGCTATTGTAAATAGAGCTGCAATGAACATTGTGGTACATGACTCTTTTTGAATTATGGTTTTCTCAGGGTATATGCCCAGTAGTGGGATTGCTGGGTCATATGGTAGTTCTATTTTTAGTTTCTTAAGGAACCTCCATACTGTTCTCCATAGTGGCTGTATCAATTGACATTCCTACCAACAGTGCAAGAGGGTTCCCTTTTCTCCACACCCTCTCCAACATTTATTGTTTGTAGATTTTTTGATGATGGCCATTCTGACCGGTGTGAGGTGATACCTCATTGTAGTTTTGATTTGCATTTCTCTAATGCTTAGTGATGTTGAGCATCCTTTCATGTGTTTGTTGGCAATCTGTATATCTTCTTTGGAGAAATGTCTGTTTAGGTCTTCTGCCCATTTTTGGATTGGGTTGTTTGTTTTTTTGCTATTGAGCTGCATGCGCTGCTTGTAAATTTCAGAGATGAATCCTTTGTCAGTTGCTTCATTTGCAAATATTTTCTCTCATTCTGAGGGTTGTCTTTTTGTCTTGTTTATGTTTTCCTTTGCTGTGCAAAAGCTTTGAAGTTTCATTAGGTCCCATTTGTTTATTTTTGATTTTATTTCCATTTCTCTAGGAGGTGGCTGACACTGAATCTTATCTTTGCATCTCCAGTGTCCGGTCCATTGTGGGCTTGATTTTATTGCTGCAGGGATGGTTAGAAAGATGGAAGGAGGGATGGCTGCTAGACTGAAGGAAGGAAGGAAGGAGGGAGGGAAGATAGGAAGGAAGGAAGAAAAGAAGGAAAAAGGGGGAAAGATGGAAGAAAGGAATGAATGAATTCCATTTAGAATCCTATTCTCCATGCAGGCCTTCTGTCCCATCTCCCTGATGCCTAAGGATGTCATGTACTTTTGTTTCCTGCTCCATATCTAACCAGGAGCACTGGCACATAGTAGGCTTTTTGTATGTATTTACCAACTGACATGTCTGTGGAAAATGTGCTTTAAAACTCTTGGGCTGTAAAAAAAAAAAAAAAAACAGGCAACTGGTTGGTACTCTTTTTGCTTATAAATTAAAGATTTTGTTTGTCATTTTTTAAAAAGATAGTGCACTTGCCGGGTTATTTGTGGTGGAAACTGTCTGCCTGCATCAGACATTAGTAGCCCCTATATTTTTTAAAGCATCCACTTAGGACAAAGCTAAAGGAAGGACATTTGGTAACCAGCTGGGAACTCCATCTCCCATGCGGGCCTGCTTTTTTGACTTAATGCTTAGGTCCTGCAAAGTTGAAATGGCCAGGGCCCTTTGGAAAATAAGGAAATGAACTTAATATAAAGAGAAAAATCAAGAAAATATCCATTTCCTCCTGCATGTGGACAGCAATGCAACTGAATTCTTTCCTTTTATTACTGTATTGATGTTTACACTTTGTACCTATGATAAAATGGAGCAGCCCTATGGTGAGGCATGTGAGGTAAGCGGTTCCCCGTGGTAGGACAATGGTGAAACATAGGGACCCTGAGGATTGGCCAAGTCTGGGCGGTTACCTTTACTGATTTTTCTGAAGTTCCTAATTTAGCTCACAAAGTAAAGCTAAGCAAGGAAATTCTAAGATGAGGTTCCCGGGCAAGGATTGTAATGAGCATAAAAAATCAACCAGCATTCATCTCGCCCTTTAATGATCTATGCATGGTAATCTAACACTGCATTTTTTTCCTTCTCCGTCCTTGGCGGAAGGCAGCCTGCTGGGCTCCCACTTGCTCAGGCTTTCTGATAAATGTCAAGCCTATCTTTTGGAGCTGGCATGTAGTTAGACAGCTAAGAAGTCACACATTTCCTCCAAGTCATCCTTTCTCCCAAGGATAAGGCTTCATGTTGAGGATAAAACCCAGTGCACATTCTGCACTCGGCACAGAACAAATGCTATTAACCTGGAGGAAAGCTGACATTTCTGCAGGCTGCCGCAGTGTTGGTATTTTATTTGCTTCCCTTGGGGCCTGACTGTATCCTGCCTCTTCGCTGTGATGTGCTCAGGTGAAGCTTGAATGCTGTGTGCAGGTTTTCTAACAGGTTGTGGAAGAAAGAGATTTCATTTAAGAGTCCTAGGACAGAGGGAGCGAGGTGCACCTGCCACCTGAAATTGATTAGGACAGTACATTTGCAGGCAGGACCCGCAGTTGGGGCTTTCTCATCAGTTATGGGAAATGGTTGTGCAAATCTTTTGGAAAAGAATACAATAAATCCATACCTCTCTCAGAGCCATTTACATATTATATTTTGCTTTCAACATCGAGAGAGAAAAATCATGTTTTAAAGCTTATTAAAATGTTACCCTTATAGATAGTTTTAAAAGATAATTTATATTAGCACTGGTGCATAGCCTTTTAAATTAATAATTCAGTCCTGTGACTGGAGGTTTCAGTAATCTCTAGTAGTATATTATCTGACTGTTCCACTGAGAAATTAGCACTTATGGACTAAGGAATAAAATTGAAAAATCTAACCCATTTGGTAGTCTGTTCTCAGTTAAGAGAGCTTTCTTAAATGAAAGACTATTAGTGTGAGAATTCTGATTTCTAGAATCAAATCTGTTTTAGGTCATTATGGAGTTTTATAAAGAAAGGCCTCCTCTGCTCAAGCCTAACAACATGTTGAAGTCTTAAAAGTAGGCAGACTATTGATTTTTAGCAAGAGTTTTACTGCCCCAGACACTGAAGAATGATTCTCATGCCTAAAATTTATAGGTTATTAAGGAGAAAAATGCAGGGAAAAGACTAGTTGGAAGATTCACAAAATTAGCTCATTTTGTTCTTTAGAATTCACTTAGCGCTCTTTCCTGAAATATAGATATATCTGAGTCTGGAAAGGGCTTCTTGGTTACATGGTAAATGTATATGGATCAGAAATACACTGGAATCATATTTTAGCCCACAAGGACACAATCACTCTTTGGAGGTTTGCAAAGAAAAAGCAAAGCAATTTTTTAAAGAAGCTTAATTCGAAAAGATCAGGATTGGCAGATCTGGCCACTGGCGGACTTTTTTCACCTGCAAAAAAACCTGTTTGGCCCAAACTAAACAGACACATTACAGAACACTTTTTCTAGTTTAGGGTGGTATTTAATGCAATGTTTTCTTTTAAAAATATCAAATTCTATGCCTCAGTTTAGAATAGGGGAATCTTTCTGAATCTTTTGGGGGTACTAGTCTATCTTGTGCCCTTCAAAGGGAATATGTAGAGTTATTGGAAAGGCAGTTCTGTGAAAGCAATAGGTGTACTCTTCATCGTACATGGGTTGGAATATAAAATGTGCCTTGTACCAGAGGCAGTGTAGTACAGGAGAAATCATCGCACAGGGAAGGTTTGAAAGGGGCATCTTGTCTCAGCTCCATCACTGAGCCATGGTGACACTGGACACTCTGAACCTCAGTTTCTTTATCTGTAAGATGGGAGCCATGGCACCCATCATGCCTCCATCAGATACATCCTCAGAACTGTAATCCAGCCTCTCCTATAAAGGAATCAAAGACAGCATGGCTCAGCAACCAGGAAAAGCACCAGCCCCTTAGCACCCACCCCAGGAACTGAGGTGGGCTTGGTACCCAGGGCTGTGTGGGTGAGGATGAGACCGAATCATCTATATGGAAGTGGTTTTAAAAGTGTATTGATGTAAGAAACTGAGCATGTAACAACTTCCAACTTTAAAAGAGTAATGGGGCTTCCCTGGTGGCGCAGTGGTTGAGAATCCGCCTGCCAATGCAGGGAACACGGGTTCGAACCCTGGTCTGGGAAGATCCCACATGCCGCGGAGCAACTGGGCCCGTGAGCCACAACTACTGAGCCTGCGCGTCTGGAGCCTGTGCTCCGCAACAAGAGAGGCTGCGATAGTGAGAGGCCCGCGCACCGCGATGAAGAGTGGCCCCCGCTCGCCGCAACTAGAGAAAACCCTTGCACAGAAACGAAGACCCAGCACAGCCAAAAATAAATAAATTAATTAATTAATTAAAAAAAAAAAAGTAATGTATCCAATACCAGACACAGAATATATTCCACAAATATGTGTGTGTGTATATATATATATATATATATAAAATTAGTGTGAGTGAATGAATTTATATATCAAAATTGATATTGGCTCCTTCAAAGTAGAGCCCTGAAAGGTGCAATTCACAGTCTACTGAGGATGTTTGCGTATCAGCATTTTGTCCTTACAGCCCTGGATGTCGGCAGCAGCTAACCAAGGGGCTCTTGGCTTCTGAGCATGCCTTTTCTTAATACTGTCTTCTCACGGCTGCTAGACATGTCAGCACCGAGCTGAGCAAGTGGGTCTGTCCCGTGAGCAAGGGGGTGGGGGGTTGAAACCCTCGGGTGGTGGCTGCCCAGCCCTATTGGAATAGGGTCCCCGCACCTCGGCCTGGGACACACGGCCCTGTACTTTGTGACTCCGGCCAACTCTCCAGCCTCCTCATATGCAGTCTTCCCTCCAGGCCAGCTGGAACTACTCGAATACCCCAAAGTGCCAGTCCCTGTGTGGCCTCCTGCTTTCACACCTGCTCCCCTTTCTTTCTGGCACACCCTCTCTGAATCTGTTCCCCTTCAAGAAGGGACTCAAGTGCCACTTTCTCTCGAAAACCTTTGCATCATCTCTTCCAACTAAGTCTGGGCTTCCTCCTCTTTCCCACTGACTACCTCACCGTGTTGTACTTTAATTTTTAGGATCCGTGTCTACCTTCCTTACTAGACTCTGAACTTATTGAGAGGAGGATTCCTGGGCCTTTATTTCTCTTCCATACCACCTCAGCAGGAAACACATCATAGGTTCTCAGTAAATATTTGTTGGGTGGGTGGGTGAGTGGATGGATGGATGGAGGTATGAAAGCTCCCATGTCTTAGCTGGTAACTTCTAGTGTATCAATTGTTAGGAGCGAAGGGCCCCACAAAGAGATTAGGGACTGCATATTCTATTAAGTTTGTGAGTCATCCCAGATTCTTTCTGCTCTTGTTCCAGTAAAACCCCAAAGGCTTTGTAAAGATGGCAGCATCTGGCTCAGAAACAGTTGACCTGGTCTCATCTTCCAAGAGGTTCTCAGGGCTGAGGATAGCCGAGGCTAAAGTCCCGAAGTGTAACCTCAGGATGAGGAAGGCATTCAGAGTGGAGCTGTTGGAGATTCAGGGGAAGGGAAGAGGCGAAACCACCAAACTGGGGCGTGGAACATTTGCGTGTGGGCTAATCTGAGTGTTTTTTCCCTGGCGCACCTCCCTCTGCTTCTTGCCACACCAACACGTACAGAGTGACCCTTCCTGAGGACTCTTCTTTCATTGTGAGCAGGAGGGGGTCAGTAGGCAGGGGCCTTCAGAACCCCCGAGGCCGTGGGAGAGGGCATGTGAAACCGATGCACACTTGGTCTGAGCAGCAGGGAAGTTCAAGGGAAGCTCCTGCCAAGATGTGCTTGTGGTTCAGCATCTGCCAACAATCAGCATCGTTCCAGCTGTGTGTATGCGGCTTCAGGAAGCCTAATAAATCTGGTGATTTAATTACACTAAATTACTTAATCAGAGAAGTTTTCTAATGCTACCAATGATTACTTTAATAAAGAGAGAATAAAGAATTCAAATTTCTTGAATATCTTTGCCAAATCAGTCTAGGCATCTATTTTCAATTTAATAACTAATAGCAGAGGAGATTGAAATAGATGTTATTACAGATTTTTTACAAGGCAAAATATATTTAAGCAGGATCAGAAGGTTAATTAAAATTATAGTTGGGTCTTGTCGTTACCGAGCCACTCTTTTTCTTCTGCACAGTTGCTCCGAGTTTAGCGTCTGTTTGATTAAAATGCTTAAAATGGAATCCTCATTCAAAAGAAAATTATACTCAGGATTATTTCTGAGCCTGATCTCACGTACCTACGTTGGAAATAAATGCATAATTAACCCTTTTTCGTGATAAATTAACATTCATTTTCCTAGGATTAGTAGGAAATAGCATAATACAGGGCAGGGTTTGCCTTCATCCCAACAGTCTCCTGGGACCTCTAACACTCTTAAAGGACTAGTGAAGCCTGTGATTCATTGTGTGTCTATGTGCAGGAAAATAGGAGGCAGTTCCTGACTGTCAAGAGAGAGAGGTTTTCCTAACTGACAGCTTTTACAACTAAGCATAGAAAGATTAGCCTGCAAATATTGTGCGGATGACTTTAGAGCCCTGGCCAGGGTGTGTTAGCAAAAGGAGGTGTCCTGTGAATATTTAACATGTAAAATGAATTCTTCCAGGACTTTTAGACATCAGGTTAACAGGAGCCATGGAAATCAAGGTCCCTGGAGAGCAGATAAGCTTTCGGGAGAAGCTCTTTGTCTGGTGCCTTCTCGTCTAAACTCTTGGGGGTTTTCTTGCTTATCTGAGCCCAGCTTTATTAACTGATAGGTTTAAATTTACATACAGTGTAGTTTGTTTCATTTGATTTATTACGATCAGGTTGGAGAAAGCAGGGGCCTATTGGAGAATAGAATCCTGAGCCTCCCTGAGTCTTTAACTCAAAATTCCCAAAGCCTTGAACAACATGAATAAGTTGCCATCAAATACTTATTGAGCACCCCGAAGTCACTGGGTTGGAGCCTGCATTTTAAATGTTTAAGGGCCGGGGTGGGGGAGGAGAGAGTGGGAGAGACTTCTGCTATTGCAGTCAATAACAAAGAGGGTATAGGTTTCCTTTGATTTGGCCCAAAAGACAGGAGTTTAGCAGGGTGAGTGGCGTACCATCTGTTGAGTAGTTATGTTGTCCAGGTCATATTCCAGGCATTTAGTGTGAATTATGTCAGTTGAGAACTTGAAAGTAAAGAGTGAGACATTTGTGAGCCGTGTAGCCCAGAGAGAGGAGGAGTTTGACCTCCCCCTTCCTTTGCAATGCCACACACCTAGTAGATGCTAAAAAATAGTTAAGGATTCTCCTTGATGTGTCTTCTTTACTTAATAGACTCGACCAGCTTGGTGTCACATTGTGGATAACCTTGGTCATTTACCTCTTGATCCTAACCTTAAAGTGAGTTCATTGGAGGCCTTTGATTAGTGGGTGGTTGGGATCAGCTTTGGGAGAAGGAGCTTTTTATTTCACTTTTTAAAGCTTAGGGTCCAGGCGAGCCTTTGGAAAGCAAAGAATGAACTATAACAGTCAAGTCAAGGAGAATCTTAATGATCGCAGGGGTGCTGGGTGAGTATGATAGTGGCCCTGGAGTTAGTCCTGTGCCCTGAATTTGGAGGCAGGACTCCTTGGTGGTGAGGGAAAACCAGTGCAGGGAATGGGTGAGAGGTGAGTAAAGGAAGGAGGAGGCCAGGGAATGGGACCCAGCCCTCGGCCTGCAGCGAGAAACGGCTGCTCATTTCCCAGGGGCAAGATACACTTGACTGTCCCTTCTGGAACCCACCTCTAAATACCACTTAGGGTTTTGTTTTCTAAGGGAAGCTATTGAAGCAATCAGAAGTACTAAGAGACTGTTTACATAGCAGAGTCATGGTGGGTTTTATTTTTGAAAGAAATTCTGGTACGCATGTAATCTGCATGCTGGATGTGGATGGCGTCAAGAAACAGTTGGATCAAATAAAAGTGATGATGAATAAAACAGCTCTAGCAGCAGCCAGTACACGTGAAAGATTCAGCACCAGCCCCACCGCCTCTGCCTGCCAGACAGTGGAAGGGCGGCTCTCTGGGGACCTTAGGAAAACCCTTGCCCAGATGCCTCAGGCTTGCCCTGACCACCCTCTGCCCCCCATGGCCATAGTCACCTGAAGGGGGACTGAGCATTTACTTCCATGGGCCAGCACCCCTGCCCTTCCTTCAAAGACCTGCTGAGCAGGTGGGACCAGACCAGGACCAAGGGTGACACAACAGCAGCTAGACATTTGGGGAAGGAAGTAGCTGATCCAGAAGGACATTGGGCCAGGGCCGCCCAGTGTGGAAACTGGTTACACAGGCTATGGACACACTTGTGGTTTGACCCTACTGGAAACTTCAGGAGCCAGTTTTCCCCTGCCTTGTTCTCTTTTGAGACCTGGTAACACGGTTAGGGGTACACTGGCACCCAGGCTCCTCCAGAAGTCAAGCCTCGGGAGGACAGGTTTTTTTTGCTTTGTCTGTTTAACTCATTGCCATAGTCTGAGTACCTAGAAGAGTTCTTTGGACCTAGTAAGCTCTCAGTGAATAATTGTTGATGGGCAATCACACTTGCCTGCCTGACCTAAAAGGCTCTTGACCATTGACTCTTAATAAGAATTAAGAATTTCATGAATCAGGACTGAATTTTGCACTTGATCCAGAGGTTAACTCTCATGGGTATTTTGTAGGAATGGTTATATTGAAATTATGGATATAAAGCAAGCTTCCTCAAAGTGTGGTCTGGTCTCATGGAGTGCTTGATAAAGATGCAGATTCTTGGAATCCACCCTAGACGCACCACTTCAGCTGATACGAGGGTGGAGCCTGGGATATCTCCATTTTACACTCCAGGTTCTCTGCACTGCTCTGCACAGTAAAGACTGAGAGCTTTGGTCTTCCAGGGATGCCAAGTGAGAGTCTAACAAAGAAACTGGGAAGGAAAAAAACGACTTTGGTCACAACTAATTTTGAAAATGAACTCCTTCAGCACTCAGCAGGGGTAATGTACCAGGCATTGGGCCAAATGCACAGAGATTTTTAGAGGATTGAGGCAGTCTCCACCAGCAGCAATTTTAGGATCTGGCCAGGGAGGGACAATGCGAACAGAGATGACCTTGAGGTAGAGAGTAAGAGGGCTGTGTCAGATAAAGTGTTACAGTTGTTGGGACTTCCCTGCTGGCACAGTGGTTGGGAATCCGCTTGCCAATGTAGGGAACACGGGTTCGAGCCCTGGTCCGGGAGGATCCCACATGCCGCGGAGCAGCTGGGCCCATGTGCTACAACTACTGAGCCCGCACACCTAGAGCCCATGCTCTGCAACAAGAGAGGCCACCACAATGAAAAGCCCACGCACCGTGATGAAGAGTAGCCCCCACTCGCCGTAACTAGAGAAGCCCGCGCGCAGCAACGAAGACCCAACGCAGCCAAAAATAAATAAATAAATAAAATAAAATATTAAAAAACCCAAGTGTTACAGTTGTTCAGGGGAGAGAAAGACGGAGGGAGGCAAAGGCAAGGCCTCGTGGGGCTGGACCTGTGATGATAGGTGGGAATCAGACAGTGGGTGACGGCAGGGAGGACAAAGTTCAAGTTTGAGGAATTTTTTAGCCTAAGTATTGATGTAGGAGAGGCTTGCAGAGCAGATGGCAAATTAGGAAGACCTTGAGAGTCTGGTGTCAGGAAAGTCCATAAAGGGAACAGTTGACAGTCTCCTATGTAAAGGTTAAAGAAAATATGTCTGAGAACACGCTGTTGGATTTGAGATTAAGGAGATTGTTGGAATCTTTCAAGGGAGGAGGTTCCATGGCACGTTTTGGCTGAAATCAGAGTTCAAGGAATGGGTGGAACTGGCGGATAAGAAAAGGAGATTGAAGAGTCAACTCCACTCTTCCCTCCTCCAGGGTGGGATCTGGCTAGTCAGTAGTAGGATGGCAATTTGAGGAGCTGAGGGGAGGTGTTTTTAGGAGAAGGAGGTCTGAATGTGTTTATGCACAGAAAAGGACTTCATGGACAGAGAGAGATTTACGGAAGATGCAAGAGAGAAGGGAAGTGGTCCCACAAAACAAGGATAGATCTGGGAGTGTTAGCGCAGTGGGTTTAAATAGCATGAGGTCCTGTTCCTGTCTCTGTCGTCTCTGTCTCTCTCATGTGTATATGAGGGGGGGTGTGTGTGTGTATGTGTGTAAGAGAGAGATAAAGAGATAGATGAGATAGAGACAGACAAACTGAGACCAATGCAGGAACTGGAAACTTCACGGGTGCACAGTGACTTCCAGAATTGTTTCATGGGCTGGGAGGGTAACAATAATCCCCCAGACTTATCCTGGTTAGAAGTGATTTCAGGGACCAAACAAAATGCTGTTAATGGCTGTGGCTGGAGAGTTGATCTGAATTACCCCTGAGAGAGCAGAAAGTATAATTTATTGTGAGTTACAGCCTGGTACTGTGACTAAGAGTTTCTCTCTTGCAATTTCCTCAGTGTTATAAGGAGAGAAGTGGACCAACCATTTCAGGAATATTTAAAGTAATTTCTTATTCATGATAGGAGACCCATACTTGAGTGATAAAAACAAAATATCGCAATGCAGAGTCTTTATATGTCTGCTATTTTGAGCATTCCTAAGATATTTTTGAGCACTAGGATGTGTTGAAGGCACGCCAAGGTACTTAAGATAGAACTGCCAAAGAAACTTAGACTAGTTTATTCAAAACTCACCTCAGGGGCTTCCCTGGTGGCGCAGTGGTTGAGAATCTGCCTGCTAATGCAGGGGACACGGGTTCGAGCCCTGGTCTGGGAAGATCCCACATGCCGCGGAGCAACTGGGCCCGTGAGCCACAACTGCTGAGCCTGCGCGTCTGGAGCCTGTGCCCCGCAACGGGAGGGGCCGCGATAGTGAGAGACCCGCGCACCGTGATGAAGAGTGGCCCCCACCTGCCGCAACTAGAGAAAGCCCTCGCATGAAACGAAGACCCAACACAGCTAAAAATAAATAAATAAATAGAGTAGCTATAAAAAAAAAAAAAAACTCACCTCAGACTCAGAGATTTTAGGACTAAAAGCTCCGAGAAGCTTGGTGTTTCCAGAGAATAGAGTCTGAAGGACAGTTATAAAATTCAATAACCCATTATTAAGAACTGTCTGTCCCTTGCAAGGTAGAATGAGAAAACACAATATTGGAAAATAGTGCTGGTAACATACTTAAAAAAAACAGTAGTTTTTATAAGAAATCTTACAAAAATTTTGTATAAATGATTTCATGAGTGAGGAACAAAATGCCTGCAGTACTTTTAAAAGACCTTTCTGACAGTGGTCATTGGGAAGGAAACGAGGGGTGGTTTTTGGAGGGAGGACAGGTCGGGTCGGGCTTACACTTGCTAAGGGCAACACTGGGTTGCTGCTGTTTGAAAGTGAAGCAAAGATCTTATTTTTCAAGTGCAAATCGTATTTGACTTTAATAGTATGAATTCTGTCAAGTAGTCCATAGAATAAATTTGCACACAGTTTAACATAACACGAGTACATTAAATAGGATTTGGCGTTGAAAGACCCAACACCAAATGGGAATCCGAAAATAAATGCCCACATTTTCCCCAGAAGACCATTCACCCTGAGGCCTTGGGCATTAATTTAACTGAATGAGGAAGCCACTGGGGCAGCTGTCAGGAGCTTATTTGATTTGTGAATACACAATGCCTTCATTTTAAATGCTGTTCACTCTGGCCCAAACCCAAGCAGGACCAAGAGCACAAAAGAGACTAATTGGTTATACAAAAACTACCGAAAAACAAAACAATCTGAGATTTTTTGGGGGGTCAGCGTTAGATTTTTATTTAAAGGGAAATGCAGAATTGGAGAGGTGCTGTAAATTTTGAAGCCCAGTGAATGGTACCCAGCCCCAGGTTGTGTCTTGCTGTTCACGGATACAGTGCATTCAGACATCCAGTGATGAGGAGCTGGGGTGCGACAGGCCATCCAGGAGAGTCTGATCTTTGGGCTTTGTCAGTCTGAATTAGCCGGCATTCTGTCGGTGGCATACAGAACCCGTGTGACAAGAGGGGCTGAGAAGAGCGGCTGTCCTTTGTCGATACCCTCAGGGGATCTAGTGCTGTGCAGACCTCTTCAGGGGTAGGAATGGTGTCAGCTGAAAAAGCACCGGGGGGTTCAGTGGGAGCATCTAAGCATCCACAGCAAGGACTGTTGACGTTGCACAGGGTCCAGTGGCATTGGATGTCTGCCATCTCCCTGGTGCTGGAGAGACAGATTAAACTTGAGGACACAGACCCTTGAGGGTTCCCTTGAGGTACAGTCCCTAAATGAGTGGGGCCACGTGAAAGAGGTCTGTGGCCAGTGTTGGAGGAGGGTGTGAGGTTGTGGCTCACCTAGGTCCCCCTGCCTCTGTGACCCTCACAGTTACCATGTGCCTTCCAGGCTGAAAACAGAAGGTGGGGGGACCCAGAACCCCCAAGTGGAGGCCATGTGCTTTGTGTTCTGTGGACCTGCCTCAGGCCATCTGTTACAGCGGGCGCGGGGGAGGGAGGCAGCCCAGCCCAGCGGGGAGGGAGGCCTCGTGGGAAAGGCCAAGTCCTGTTCCCAAGGAGCAAATTGTATTTATTCACGAATTCACATGAATTTCAAGATGCTACTGGGCATTTGCACGTAGCAACTGACAACCCAAGATGAAATGGGCCTTGAAGGCACCATAGTGATGCTAGAAATCTTGGTCTGTGGATAGGTTGTTTTCAAACAACATCTGTCTTCAGTGAGTTGAGAACGAATAGCTCATCTGTGGTGTTGGCCTGTGCTTTGGCCTCTGGTGTTTCTCCAGCAAGTTATCTCACATGTAGGTACTTAGCAAATTCTGGGCCCAGACAAGGGCAGTGGGATCTACAGAGGAGGAAAAATGTTAGCTAAAGTGCCCACGAGTCCTTTTCCTCCCCAAATCACATGTGTTAATAGAGCATGGGGTTATGCCTTCTTCATAGACTTTTATGGTATTTTCTTTCCTAAAGAGCCAGCAAATAACCAGAGGTGTTTAGTGACCTTCTTTATGAGCGTGTTCCTCTTATGGGTCATTACATTGATTTCCCCATCCAGGCCCGGGGAGATTAAGAGTGGGGCACTTGGCCTTTCCCACACTGTGACCAGGGGTCGCCTGCCAGCAGCAGCATGTGACTTTAGAGTGGTCAACAGCCTTGTGACCATTATGATGAGGAAGTGGCTATCTTCCTATCCTGTTCCACATGCAGGTATATCTTGCCTTTTGTAAGACAGGAGATCCAGATCCAGATGTTGTGAATCTAGTCACATTGTGCATCTACCCAAGGCATGCACACCTCTGGCAAATAACATCTTTTCTAAGTCAGTGTCTTTTTTTAAACAATTGAGATATACTTTACATATCATAGACATCACCCTTCAGAGTGCTTTTTAGTGTGTTCCAGAACAATCATCACAGCACAGGGTCCTTTGAACAATGGAATAATTGTCTTTTTAAAAATCTTTGCTGATGGTTGAAAGGGCTTTTTGAGGTTTTATGCTGATTTTTGCCCTCATTTTTTTTTTTAACATCTTTATTGGAGTATAATTGCTTTACAGTGTTGTGTTAGTTTCTGCTGTATAACAAAGTGAATCAGCTATATGCATACATATATCCCCATATGCCCTCCCTCTTGCGTCTCCCACCTACCCTCCTTATCCCACCCCTCTAGGTGGTTGCAAAGCACTGAGCTGATCTCCCTGTGCCATGCAGCTGCTTCCCACTAGCTATATATTTTACATTTGGTAGTGTATATATGTTTTAAATTAATTTATTTTTGGCTGCGTTGGGTCTTCGTTGCTGTGTGTGGGCTTTCTTTTTAGTTTCGGTGAGCAGGAGCTACTCTTCATTGCCGTGCGCGGGCCTCTCATTGTGGTGGCCTCTCTCGTCTTGGAGCACCGGCTCTAGGTGCACGGGCTCTAGAGCACAGGCTCAGTAGTTGTGGCACACGGGCCTACCTGCTCTGCAGCATGTGGGATCTTCCTGAACCAGGGCTCGAACCCGTGTCCCCTGCATTAGCAGACGGATTCCTAACCACTGCGCCACCAGGGAAGCCCCAGTGTATATATGTTAATGTTACTCTCTTACTTCCTCCCAGCTTACCCTTCCCCCTCCCTGTGTCCTCAAGTACATTCTCTATGTCTGTGTCTTTATTCCTGTCCTGCCCCTAGGTTCATCAGAACCATTTTTTTTTTTTAGATTCCATATATATGTGTTAGCGCACGGTATTTGTTTGTCTCTTTCTGACTTATTTCGCTCTGTATGACAGACCCTGGGTCCATCCACCTCACTACAAATAATTCAATTTCATTTCTTTTTACAGATGAGTAATATTCCATTGTATATATGTGCCACATCTTCTTTATCCATTCATCTGTCGATGGACACTTGGGTTGCTTCCATGTCCTGGCTACTGTAAATAGTGCTGCAGTGAACATTGTGGTACATGACCCTTTGTGAATTATGGTTTTCTCAGGGTATATGCCCAGTAGTGGGATTGCTGGGTCGTATGGTAGTTCTATTTTTAGTTTTTTAAGAAACCTCCATACTGTTCTCCATAGTGCCTGTATCAATTGACATTCCCACCAACAGTGCAAGAGGATTCCCTTTTCTCCACACCCTCTCCAGCATTTATTGTTTGTAGATTTTTTGATGATGGCCTTTCTGACCGGTGTGAGGTGATACCTCATTGTAGTTTTGATTTGCATTTCTCTAATGCTTAGTGATGTTGAGCATCCTTTCATGTGTTTGTTGGCAATCTGTATATCTTCTTTGGAGAAATGTCTATTCAGGTCTTCTGCCCATTTTTGGATTGGGTTGTTTGTTTTTTTGCTATTGAGCTGCATGAGCTGCTTGTAAATCTTGGAGATTAATCCTTTGTCAGTTGCTTCATTTGCAAATATTTTCTCCCATTCTGAGGGTTGTCTTTTTGTCTTGTTTATGTTTTCCTTTGTTGCACAAAAGCTTTTAAGTTTCATTAGGTCCCATTTGTTTATTTTTGTTTTTATTTCCACTTCTCTAGGAGGTGGGTCAAAAAGGATCTTGCTGTGATTTATGTCATGGAGTGTTCTGCCTATGTTTTCCTCTGAGAGTTTTATAGTGTCTGGCCTTACATTTAGGTCTTTAATCCATCTTGACTTTATTTTTGTGTATGGTGTTAGGAAGTGTTCTAATTTCATTCTTTTACATGTAGCTGTCCAGTTTTCCCAGCACCACTTACTGAAGCGGGTGTCTTTTCTCCATTGTATACTCTTGCCTCCTTTATCAAAGATAAGGTGACCATATGTGCATGGGTTTATCTCTGGGCTTTCTATCCTGTTCCATTGATCTATATTTCTGTTTTTGTGCCAGTCCCATACTGTCTTGATTACTGTAGCTTTGTGGTATAGTCTGAAGTCCGGAAGCCTGATTCCTCCAGCTTCATTTTTCTTTCTCAAGATTGTTTTGGCTATTCGGGGTCTTTTGTGTTTCCATACAAATTGTGAAATTTTTTGTTCTAGTTCTGTGAAAAATGCCATTGGTAATTTGATAGGGATTGCACTGAATCTGTAGATTGCTTTGGGTAGTAGAGTCATTTTCACAATGTTGATTCTTCCAATCCAAGAACATAGTATATCTCTCCATCTGTATGTATCATCTTTAATTTCTTTCATCAGTGTCTTATAGTTTTCTGCATACAGGTCTTTTTTCTCCTTAGGTAAGTTTATTCCTAGGTATTTTTATTCTTTTTGTTGCAGTGGTAAGTGGGAATGTTTCCTTAATTTCTCTTTCAGATTTTTCATCATTAGTGTATAGGAATGCAAGAGATTTCTGTGCATTAATTTTGTATCCTGCAACTTTACCAAATTCATTGATTAGCTCTAGTAGTTTTCTGGTGGCATCTTTAGGATTCTCTATGTATAGTATCATGTCATCTGCAAACAGTGACAGCTTTACTTCTTCTTTTCTGATTTGGATTCCTTTTATTTCTTTTTCTTCTCTGATTGCTGTGGCTAAAACTTCCAAATCTATGTTGAATAATAGTGGTGAGAGTGGGCAACCTTGTCTTGTTCCTGATCTTAGAGGAAATGCTTTCAGTTTTTCACCATTGAGAATGATGTTTGCCATGGGTTTGTCATATATGGCCTTTATTATGTTGAGGTAGGTTCCCTCTATGCCCACTTTCTGGAGAGTTTTTATCATAAATGGGTGATGAATTTTGTCAAAAGCTTTTTCTGCATCTATTGAGATGATCATATGCTTTTTATCCTTCAATTTGTTAATATGGTGTATCACATTGATTGATTTGTGTATATTGAAGACTCCTTGCATTCCTGGGATAAACCCCACTTCATCATGGTGTATGGTCCTTTTAATGTGCTGTTGGATTCTGTTTGCTAGTATTTTGTTGAGGATTTTTGCATCTATGTTCATCAGAGATATTGGCCTGTGGTTTTCTTTTTTTGTGACATCTTTGTCTGGTTTTGGTATCAGGGTGATGGTGGCCTCATAGAATGAGTTTGGGAGTGTTCCTCCCTCTGCTATATTTTGGAAGAGTTTGTGAAGGATATGTGTTAGCTCTTCTCTAAATGTTTGATAGAATTTGCCTGTGAAGCCATCTAGTCCTGGGCTTTTGTTTGTTGGAAGATTTTTAATCACAGTTTCAATTTCAGTGCTTGTGATTGGTCTGTTTATATTGTCTATTTCTTCCTGGTTCAGTCTCGGAAGGTTGTGCTTTTCTAAGAATTTGTCCATTTCTTCCAGGTTGCCCATTTTATTGACATATAGTTGCTTGTAGTAATCTCTCATGATCCTTTGTATTTCTGCAGTGTCAGTTGTTACTTCTCCTTTTTCATTTCTAAGTCTGTTGATTTGAGTCTTCTCCCTTTTTTTCTTGATGAGTCTGGCTAATGGTTTATCAATTTTGTTTACCTTCTCAAAGAACCAACTTTTAGTTTTACTGATCTTTGCTATTGCTTCTTTCATTTATTTCTGATCTGATCTTTATGATTTCTTTCCTTCTGCTAACTTTGGGGATTTTTTGTTCTTCTTTCTCTAATTGCTTCAGGTGTGAGGTTAGGTTGTTTATTTGAGATGTTTCTTGTTTCTTGAGGTAGGGTTGTATTGCTATACACTTCCGTCTAAGAACTGCTTTTGCTGCATCCCATAGGTTTTGGGTCATCGTGTTTTCATTGTCATTTGTTTCTAGGTATTTTTTGATTTCCTCTTTGACTTTTTTCAGTGATCTCTTAGTTATTTAGTAGCGTATTGTTTAGCCTCCATGTGTTTGTGTTTTTTACTTTTTTGTTCCTGTAATTGATATCTAGTCTCATAGCGTTATGGTCAGAAAAGGTACTTGATACGATTTCAATTTTCTTAAATTTCCCAAGGCTTGATTTGTGACCCAAGATATGGTCTATCCTGGAGAATGTTCCATGAGCACTTGAGAAGAAAGTGTATTCTGTTGTTTTTGGATGGAATGTCCTATAAATATCAGTTAAGTCCATGTTGTTTAATATGTCATTTAAAGCTTGTGTTTCCTTATTTATTTTCATTTTAGATGATCTGTCCATTGGTGAAAGTGGGGTGTTAAAGTCCCCTACTATGATTGTGTTACTGTCGACTTTCCCTTTTATGGCTGTTAGCATTTGCCTTATGTATTGAGGTGCTCCTCTATTGGGTACATAAATATTACAATTGTTATATCTTTTTCTTGGATTGATCCCTTAATCATTACATAGTGTCCTTCTTTGTCTCTTGTAATAGTCTTTATTTTAAAGTCTATTTTGTGTGATATGAGAATTGCTACCTTTTGATAGCTACCTTTTGCTTTCTTTTGATTTCCATTTGCGTGGAATATCTTTTTCCATCCCCTCACTTTCAGTCTGTATGTGTCCTTAGGTCTGAAGTGGGTCTCGTGTAGTCAGCATATGTACGGGTCTTGTTTTTGTATCCATTCAGCCAGTCTATGTCTTTTGGTTGGCACATTTAAGCCATTTACATTTAAGGTAATTATTGATATGTATGTTCCTATTACCATTTTCTTAATTGTTTTGGGTTTGTTATTGTAGGTCTTTTCCTTCTCTTGTGTTTCCTGCCTAGAGAAATTTCTTTAGCATTTGTTGTGAAGCCGGTGGTGCTGAATTCTCCTAACTTTTGCTTATCTGTAAAGATTTTAATTTCTCCCTCGAATCTGAATGAGATCCTTGCTGGGTAGAGTAATCTTGGTCATAGGTTTGTCTGTTTCATCACTTTAAATATGTCCTGGTCACTCCCTTTTGGCTTGCTGAGTTTCTGCTGAAAAATCAGCTGTTAACCTTATGGGGATTCCCTTGTATGTTATGTGTTGCTTTTCCCTTGCTGCTTTCAATATTTTTCTTTGTATTTAATTTTTGATAGTTTGATTAATATGTGTCTCGGTGTGTTTCTCTTTGGGTTTATCCTGTATGGTACTCTCTTGTGCTTCCTGGACTTGACTGACTATTTCCTTTCCCATGTTAGGGAAGTTTTCTACTATAATCTCTTCAAATATTTTCTCAGAACTTTTTTTTTCTCTTCTTCTTCTGGGACCCCTATAATTCAAATGTTGGTGAATTTAATGTTGTCCCAGAGGTCTCTGAGACTGTCCTCAATTCTTTTCATTCTTTTTTCTTTATTCTGCTCCCCGGCAGTTATTTCCACCATTTTATCTTCCAGCTCACTTATCCATTCTTCTGCCTCAGTTATTCTGTTATTGATTGCTTCTAGAGTATTTTTAATTTCAGTAATTGTGTTGTTTATCACTGTTTGTTTGCTCTTTAGTTCTTCTAGATCCTTGTTAAATGTTTCTTGTATTTTCTCCATTCTGTTTCTGAGATTTTGGGTCATCTTTACTATCATTACTCTGAATTCTTTGTCAGATAGGTTGCCTATTTCATCTTCATTTATTTGGTCTTGTAGATTTTTACCTTGCTCCTTCATCTGTAGCAAATTTTTTTTTTTTTTTTTTTTAATGGGTAGTGCTGTATTCCTGTCTTACTGGTTGTTTGGCCTGAGGCATCCAGCACTGGAGTTTGCAGGCAGTTGGATAGAGCTGGGTCTTGGTGCTGAGACGAGGACCTCTGGGAGGCCTCATTCCGATTGATATTCCCTGGGGTCTGAGGTTCTCCGTTAGTCCAGCAGTTTGGACTCAGAGCTCCCACCATAGGAGCTCGGACCCGACCTCCAGCCTGGGAACCAAGATCCCGCAAGCTGATCGCTGGGGGTTCCTCCCATCCCTTTAGGTGTCCATGGTCCCCCACCAATGCCTGGTAGGTGCCCTAGTTGTGAGGATGCGTGAATTCCGCGTCCTCCTAGTATGCCATCTTGACTCCACCCTTCTGAAAATTTTAAACATGGGATTTTTACTCTCCTGTGGGCTTTTGCCATTAAGTGAAGTGCCCATGTTTGTGTGTGTGTGTGTGTGTGTGTGTGTGTGTGTGTGTGTGTACATTCTCCAGAACCTCTGTAGATGAACTTTGAGATGGACTGTGAGGCCTGACCACGTGCACTTGGCAAGAAGGGCCCCAGAGCCAGCCGAGCTTGGGAAGTCCTGCCCAGGAAGCCAGCAGTGCTGGGAGGCTATCAGGGCTGCCTCAGCCCCCAGCCACTTCCTGACTGTGACTAGTGTTCAAGCTGGTGGAGAAGTACACGCTCTGAGCTCTGAGACTAGAGTTAATGCTACTCTGTAGGATCTCTGATCTCTGCCTCTCTCTCCCTAGACCTTGGGTTCCTGGCCTTCTCTGGTTTGACCTCCTCCTGCTCTAACCCATGATATGGACCAGACCAGTCCTGGCTGCACAGACTCCAGGTCTAGCTACTGCTGGTTAACCCAGTCTTGAGACCTTTGGATTCTGGGAGAGCTGATAAAACATGATGTGGTCAGCACTTAGGATAGTCCCAGAAAACAAAGTCAGGAAAGATAATCCTGCTCAGAAGCTGTGAGCTTGAGAAAAAAACTGGTAAGCAGGAAACAACCTGGAAAACGAACCCCTTCTCAGCCGGGTGTTATTATCTGAGGTTGTGGTCTAAAGTAATTCTGAGTGTTTTAAATGGCCCTAAATGCTGCTTCTTGTTTGAACAAGGCCAAGGTGACCCATCTGCAGAGTAGCCTACGATTTTTGTGCACAATAGTAGTAGATTGTACCAAGGATGTCCTTTTTCATGGCATAGATGTAATCATCTTCCTTCTTGACATAGGAAGTTTCCAGGCTGTATTACAGAAATGCCACTATTTCCACATTTATTCTTGTAAAACATGGTGGCATTCATCATAAATGAGAATCTGCATGTTTGGGAGTTAGACGGTGAGAGTCTTGGATTCAGAACCAACAGGAAAAACAGCACATCAGATGCTGTGAGTCAGGGCAGAAGCATCAGGTTAGAAAATTGATCTTCCAGTGACCTCACTGAAGAAAACTTAGAGTTTCAGAAGCCCATGGAGAGTGTGTTTTCTAGTGGAAAATTTCCCAGACTGTGCTGAAAGATGCACCCACCCCCCGCCCCCCGCCCAATCTGGATAGTCTTATGGATGAACACGGGGCACTGGGGCTCACCTCTCTTCTCCCAGTTGGCATCACAGCTCTCATGCCTATTCTGAGTTCTCCCTCCCAGGCCCATCCTACAGGCTGAAAACCAGCCTGTCTCTCTGGTTACCTGCTGAGAAGGAGACACAGTCCCGGGTACGTCCTGGTTTCTACTCTTGCATGGATTTCCTATGAGGAAGTGAGCAGTAAATTAAGATTCTGCAACCGTAGAATTAATAATTCATTGTTGTTATTGACAGGTGTCCTCCTTTCCAAGTAGTTCAGGAACCCACGGTGGCTTGCGTAGAATTGAATGTGGCATGTGAGTGGAGATTCAGATCTATTCATGGCTGTGTGCCTGGTGGTCCCTGCCACTTGGGGGTTGTCTAAAGGCATGATTTGTTAAAGGCAATACATCCTTTTGTGAAACTTATATTGCCCATTAATTGGTCATTGATCTCCAGCCCATTTAGGATAGTTACTCTTACAGATAATTGCATGCCTTTGTCATGTTGTATAACAGTAGATCTTAGTTTATTGCTTGTGGATTATGGTTTCATCCTAGGCACTTGAATGATGTCTAATGATTTCTTACTGACATTCATCCAGCACATGTTCCTTGAGCATCTACTGTGAGCGAGATGAAACACCAAGCATGTGCTACACAAAGATGGATAAGTGATGTTTGCTGCCTTCCAGGCATTTTCTGACTGGTTGTGAAAATAAGACATATACCCAAATAACTATTATGGGAAAGTGCTAAGCACCCTTCTTTAGTGTAGGCAGGAATGTAAAATGGCTACAGCAGTTTGGGGAGAGTAATTTGACCATGTCTTTTAAAATTAAAAATATCCTTTCCTTTGACTCTGCAATCCCGTCTCTAGGAATTTAGGGTACAAACGTGGTACATAAAGACATAAATTCCAGAATACTTACTGCAGTATTATTTGTAGCAACAAATAATAAAAACCAAAAGAAAAAAAAACGGAAAGTCTTTTATGTTCAGCAACAGGGGACTGGGGAATAAGTGACAGTTCTTACAGGTGTGTAAAGTGAAGTTGGTGGCATGGATGAGGAGGTTCCAAGTGTTGACCAGGAAAGATGTCCTTGATATACTGGTTGGTGAAAAAAAAAAAATTCACCTTATTCTGTTTGGTAAAGAAAACAATTCTGCATATTGAAATCTTTAGGGTTCAGTTAACAATGGGAGGTGGGATTAATTACTAACATATGATTTGGAAATTGCAAAATTATTGGTGCTCTTCACTTTTTACTTTCTGACTGTATCTAAGAGCAGCTCGGGTGGGAGGGGTGGGGGCAGGATGTGCTACCCTCTGGCCCTCTGTGCGTGGTCACCTGTGGCCCGCGTGCTGCAGGGGGGCACCTGGTGGTCAGCAGAGCGGGCTTGGGGCCCCAGCCTCCCCGGCAACCACACTCTCTCACCTCACTTGTCCGCGGAGCATGTGAACCACACAAGAGCAGTGCAGGCTAAAGTGAGCTTTCCGAGCTCTCGCTTCCCGCCAGCCAGACCGAGGGCCCAGGCAACGTGGAGCTTTAGACCCCGAAAGGAGCACTGTCCTGTGGGGAAGTTCCCTGTGACACGAAAGGTGTGGCTTCCCCTGTTCTGGGGCCCGTTCTGCGAAGGGAAGGGGGGAGACACGTCGCAGTGGTCGGTGTCGCCCGCTTGGGGGTCCTCCACACGGTAGCCTGTGAAGGCTCTGAGACGTGCCACAGTGACAAAACGTGCTGGGGGGAGAGGGACTGGGCCCAGGAGGCAGGAGGAGGAGGACACATGCAGGAAGGAAAACGAAAAAGAACCGCGCTCCACTTCTTTTAAAGCAGGATGGTCCGAGTTTATTGGACTGCGGAAACCTTCTTCACGGGCCCCTTCCTCCAGTTCTGAGGAGCACATTTGGGAAGTGCTGGGTTGGAAGACCCGTGGGGCTAGAAGGAGCCAGGTGGAGGGGGGTTCCAGGTTACTCTGCCCTCTGCAGAGAGGCTGGGTCAGAAGGTAACCTGGGGCCCTGATTTTAGTGACTTCGAGGTCATGATGGAGACAGGTTTATTTTTCCGGCACCATTTTGACCTACACTTACTGATTTTGGTCCACGGCTACATCATCCGTAGTTGACTACAGTTAGGATACATGTTGGCGTTGGTTTTTAACTAGCTGTGTCATACTCCGCATCTCAGGGTATGCAGTGCACTGTTTCCTTCAAGTGCAACGTTCCGGTGTGGAGGATGGGCAGCCGCTGTGTTTGGTGGCACCAAGGTGTCCAGGGCGTGTGCCTGTTTGGGAGGACCACGTGCATCGCTCATGGGGGCCCGAGCCTGTGTGTCAGTGGGGGGCCTTCAGCACTAGTACCAAGCTTGGGGTTCCCTGCACCCCTGTGAGTTCGCCCCAGGGCACCCACTGCCTTTGCACCAGCATAGCCCCCTGGACCCTGGGCTCCAGCTTTGTACGGGAGCCCTCTTTTTTTGGCTCTCCCTGGGGGCAAGAGGAGCAGATCTCTCTTCCCTTCCTTGTTTTTGGTGCCCCCGGCATCCGCTGAGCATTGGCTAGACACCACTGTCTTCATGCTGACTCTGTCCTCCCAGCACTGCTGGCTTCTCCTCTAGACGTAATGGTCTCCTGTCTGGTGGCCTGGCCGCACTGCAGGACCTTAAGCCACGTGCCTGCCTTGCATTGGAAGCCTGAAGTTCAACTCCAACTCGTACAGAGCAACCTCTTCGGGCCTGAGAATTTCCTCATGAATAAAATGGAGAGAAAACCACCTGTTTTGCCCACCATCCAAGTTTTTGCCTGAATCATTCCTTCAACAAGCATCTTTCAAGCCTGGCACCACGCCCATCGTTGGTCCCAGCCCTTGTGGAGCTTGCATTCCAGCAGTCTGGTCATGGAATTTCTGAATGCACTTGATCACTGGCACAAAGGAGATCTTCAGTCGTCGGGTCACTCTCACTCCATTGCTCTCTGGGCAGCAGGCTGACCGGGAGGGATGATCTCACCTTCCAGCCCATGGCCGTTGACTCTTTGCAGAGTATACTTACCGCCTCCACTGGTGGTTGGGCGGTGGGCGGCGGATGGATCTGATAGGAATTCTGCATCAACACAACTCAGGGACAGTCCCTAGTGAAGTGGGAATGACAAGTCATACACCACCAGGACTAGTCAGTGGGAGTAACCCAGAGATTGGGGACCTTCCTATTTCGGAGGTTTTCAGACCTGCCAAGCTTACCCAGTGAGGAATGGAAGGCTCGGGTCTGTTCAAACTGCTGTGCTTGTGCAAAGCCAGGAGACATCAGAGCACAGCAGAGATGCCCCTCATCACCACCCCTGAGATTCAAGGCAAGAACTGGGCTTAAGCCGGGACGAAGTGAGAGAGTGGCGTGGACGTGTATACACCACCGAATGTAAAACAGCTAGCTCGTGGGAAGCAGCCGCATAGCACAGGGAGACCAGCTCGGTGCTCTGTGACCACCTAGAGGGGTGGGATAGGGAGGGCGGGAGGGAGGGAGACACAAGAGGGAGGAGATATGGGGATATATGTATATGTATAGCTGATTCACTTCGTTACACAGCAGAAACTAACACACCATCGTAAAGCAATTATACTCCAATAAAGGTGTTAAAAAAGAAAGAAGAAGAACTGGACTGTGTGGCAGTCTGTCCGTCCGTTCATTCAGTCCTTCATCAGGAATCACCATTGTATATGGTTCTGGGAATACAAAGCTTATTAAGGTAGTTTTGTGGTAAAGAACTCCCAATGTAGCAGGACAGACAGACATGCAAGCAGGTGCTGGGACAAGTGTCTTTGGCTCTGTGAGGGTGTGGCAGGGCCAGGAGGAAGACGAGCCTCTTTGGAGGCGAAGGCAGGACGGTGAGGTTGGCGGGGAAGGCTTTTTCTTCAGGGACAAGGAGGAAATTGGCAGGAGGAAAAGGAGATGCTCAAGGCATAGGGGCAGTGTGTTCAGAAGAATGAAGGCTTGGCCGAGCAGAACTCTAGATTCTAGGGAGAGTGGTGACTCGGATGGCGCCTCCCGTTGCCATTAGTGACCAGATGCTGGTGTGCTGGGTATTCCCCAGGTGGCTAGTTCAGAAACATGCAAGAAACAGCATCTCTGCCCCTCCTGGGCATTTGACACCCCGATCTCGCAGCTTTTGAGTATCGGACCCTCAGAAACCCTACTTCGGAATCCACAGGGAGAGCAGTTTGCATTCAGGTCAGCCAGCAGGATTTCCTCGATAAAATACTTCGGAATGTTCCACCTCCAGATTTCCCTGTCCACTCACAAATGGCGCCCAGAGAGCTAACGCCAGGGGAAATGTTTGGATTAATCTTCCCCTTAAATTTGTAATCTTTGAAAGCACCTTTTCATTGAGTTCCCGCCTTATTCATTCTACCTGGGAGAGCAACGCGGGTTGCAATCGAGTCTGTTGTTGTCTGATGGTTTGAAGACAGTCCTGCTGCTAAACTCTGCCAAGGAGTCATTTGGCGGTTGAGTGTCGCTGGTTCTAATTAGCCGGCATTGGCAACATTAAATTTATAAATGAGGGCACCCCAGTGCAACGCGTTGGAGGAGGAGATAATGAACCCTCCCCTAGTTTGGTAACACAATTGGTACAACTCAAATTAAAGAACAAAAGGGAAACAGTGTAAAGCCTGCAATGAAATATCATCCCTAATTGGGGTTTCCTTCCACAATAGCACAGCTTAAATGCACAGTATCAACATAACCTTTCCATTTGCCACCTTTGTCAGCCAAAGACAGATGGTTAACATGATTTATATTTTTGTTCTTATTGTAGTTCTTAGCTGTTTAATTGGAAGCAGGTCATCAAACTGTTTTGTAAACAACCTGAAATAGAGGTGTTTGTTTTATCACTGAATAAAATAAATAAAGAATAGGTTGAGATGGAATGCATGATCGATTGAACCAGAAAAACACTGCATGGGAGGTGGGTGGGAGCAAGACATGTTTGAAACAGTTTTGGTTGTATTTCAGCATTCAGGCCTCCACATGGTTCTTTGCACATGAAAGGTTTGTAAAATCATGTAAATATTATTTGTCTTCTGAATGAAACAAGCAAAATAAAATTTTTGGTAAATTCTTCAGAAAACCGAAGAAAATCATTTAAACCCGTAACTTAATTTGAAATTACTCCTAATGACCTGTAATTTCCTCCTTTTGAAATGGTCCCATTACATTAATCCGATTGATGTAGTGGTGATAGATTATTCTCATTAAAAGGAATATTCTTTTGTTGTCCTTGCCCATCTACCATCTAAATCCTCCAACCAGGAACAGTTCAGAAAGCTATGTTTCCACCCCACACTTTGGCTTGGTTTGATGTGGAGCCCTCCATTGCTTTCTTGGGTGACTAAAAGGGACCCATTTGTAGATGGAAATAGTCTCATTCAGTACCTGCTTCACGAGAAACCGATTTACCTGGGCCACCCAGGCCTGCGTGGAATGGTGGCCTTCTTGGTTTTCTAGCATTTTCTTTCAGCAGGCGTGCTGCAGAGCCTGTTCTAACAGAGGGCTTCTCCCTTTCTACCCGGCCAGATTCATAACCCAGAGTTGGTCTTTACAACCGTCTATTTTTTACTAAGTCCATAAAGCTCTATGGCGCTGGCACTGCCCGCGACTCCAGCATGCATCTAGCGTGATGATTTGGTGGCACAGAAGCAGGGCTGTTTACACCCTGATAGCCAAATCTTCAATTTTTCATTAGGTGCTAGAGGACTAATTGTGCCTTTCCTCATTTTCCCCAGCACATTGCTTTCAGAGCTTGCCTTTGTTAACCTTGTTTCCTTGAATCTGACTGTTGATAAAAATTTCCCAGCAAATCAGTGAATCTGGGAGTGAAATATAATCATATTTTATCATTTTGTATTCCATTAATGTTTTATCAATTTCTGGGCTCTGGAAGAAAGGCCTTTGTTTTCATCGAGGCCTTCTCTAGATGTTTGCAGGTGACTCGGAGCAAATCACTCTCATCTTGGGGCTGCCTGTCTGCACGCCGTGAGTGACAGGCGGGTGACAGGTGGCCTCTGCTGTTTACCTCTTCCCTCCCTCCACTAGAGGGTGGAGGATTTAGAGGGAGAGTGTGTCACTGTGCTGGGAACAGCACCACCAGTTCTAAAAGGGTGCATTTAATTCGTTTTGCTCTTCCAGTCCCCAGCTTTGTGACCTGGGGCAAGTTACTTAACCTGCTTTAAGTCTATTTCTGTATTTTAAATATGGGAATAGTAAGATATGTCTCATAGGATTACTGTGAGGATTAAATGACATCAAGTTCTTGACATGTAAGCGTTCTGAGAAGCTCTTACAATAGTATAACTTTAAGAGTAGGCTGAAAATAACAAGTATTTTCAGCATGACTCTATCTGGTATATAAATCCCCACCCAGAACACGGGTAAGGTCCTGCGCTGTTGATTGTGTTACTCGAGGTGATTCCGTTTTCTGAAGAACTGGTAGAGTGACTTTCTATAGGGCCTCCCCTGAAGAGTGTCTGTTTAATAATCTATGGATTTAATAGTCTCTACCGATTAGTCAGCAGCAGCCAGGGGGAGGGGGAGGGGCCCAGGGACTTCAAAGCTGGAGGGCCACTGGGTGGGAACCTGGTCTTATGCGTGGGCAGATCCCCTCTCCCCTCTGCCTCAGGCCAGGACCTCGTATATTGTAGGTGCTTAATAAGTGTTTGCGATGCAGGTGTCAGGAGTCAGTATTTTTGAAGTTAACTTTTTATTGAAGTTAGCGGAGGAGTGAACGAACCATAACTCGACAGCTAGATGCAGCTTTATAGAGTGAACACAGCCATGGAAGCACCACCCGATGGAGAAACAGGGCGTTGCCAGGATCCAGGAACACCCTTCTTCCCCCTCCTCGTCACTCTCCCCCCCGGAGGTAGCCACCCCGTTCTGCATCCCGTCAGCATGGATTAGGTTTGCCCATTTGCACGTTTCATAAATGGAAATGGTATGCACTTTTTGAGGCTGCTTTCTTTTGCACAAGTTTATTATGTTCACGCGATTTATCCATGGTGCTGCATGGAGTGACAGTCGGTTCATTTTCATTGCTGTATAGTATTCCATCCTGTGACTGTATCACAGTTTATCTGCTCTATAGTTGTTAGACATTTGGTCATATCCAGTTTGGGGCTACAGATAATTCTCCAATGAAAATTCTTGTACGTTTCTTTTGGTGAACATGTATGTACATTTCTGCTGAGTAAAATTGTTAGGTTGTAAGAGAATGCTTATATTCAGCTTAACACTACCAGTTTATTTTTCCAAAGTGGTTGTACCAATTGACACTCCCACCAGCAGACTATAAGAGTACTAGAAATTCCATATTCTCCCTCATGTATTTTTCTTAAATTTTTTCCCTTCATTTTAGTCATCTTGGTGGGTGTGTAGTGTGATCTCATTATGGTTTTATTTTGCATTTCCCTGATGACTAATGATGTTGAGCACTTTCCATATTTTTTTTTGGCCACTTGAATATTCTCTTTTGTGAATGCATGTTTGAGTGCTTTGCCCATTTTTCTACTAGGTTGTCATTTTGTGATTCATTTGTAGAGTGCTTATAAAATCCTGACACCAGCCCTTTGTCAGATAAATATATTGCAGTCCACACTGTAGGTTGCCTTTCATTTTTGAAATGGTATCGTTTGATGAATAGAAGTTTATTTATTTAATGTAGTCCAACATAGTTTTCTCTATGGTAAATGCTCTTTGTGTTTGTTTAAGAAATCTTTGCCTGTCTCAAGTCATTAATATATTTTCCTATTTTCTAGAAGTTTTTTTACTTTCACAGTTAGTAGAGTCGCTACTTTTTAAAGAACTCTCAAATAATAGGAAGCTATCTAATGTGATGTCTTATGGTGATGGCTGTTGAATTTCCAAAGCAGCAGATAACACCCAACTTGGCAGGAACTCTAGCATTGTTTAGGTGGGATGGATTTGACAAAGCCCTGTTGCTCCACGAAGGGCCTGAACCTGACCAGGTAGTCATAGGAGATTGCTCACTTTTCACAAATATCCTAGTCCTCCTATGTAGTAACCTGCTCCTGCTCTAGAAGTTCCAGAAAGATGTATAAAGGGAGGGGGTATGGTGAAATGGTAGCCCTGGGGGCTCTGAGAAAGGCTTCATCCTCTTTTCAGAACTCCCCTTCCTCACCCTGTCTCTGCATCCTTTGAAAATCCTTGTGTCCACCTTCTAACCAGCTCTCCTGGCTCAGGAACTCTATAGATTGCTGGCTTTGTAGTGTTAAACAAATCACTTAACTGTCCTGAGTCTGTTTCTTGATTTGTAAAATTGGGACCACTTAGAGTATTTATTTGTTGGATGGATGGATGGATGGATGGATGGATGGATGGATGGATGGATGGATGGTTGGTTGATCGATTGTGCTGTCCATTCAATAAGACTAGGTTTATAAAGTACTCAGTCCAGTGTTGACACACATTTCAGCACTCAATAAAAGGACTTGTCTTCCACTCCCTGCCTAACTTCAGCAATAATTATTTGCTAAATAGTAAAATGTCATCAGCTTAGCTAATCTAGTGCAGCAGACACTAAAATAAGTTTAAATTATGTTAAGTCCACAGTGCAGCTTTGCCATATGATCATTGTTGCAAATGTGTGTGATTTTGAAATAATATCCAAAAAAATAAATACATAAAAGACACTGCCTTAAAGTGTTTAAATTGGAGTGTACCTGACTGCTACTGAGTAGGTGAATATGCTATTAGAGAGGTCCTTTGGGTGATTTTTAAATGGTGGTCATGAAGATGATGTTGTGATATTACACAGCGTGGGGTGCTGAACTATTGCAACAGCCTCCAGACTGGTATTCCTGCTTCCTCTCTGGTCCACCTGACACCACCATGCCCATCCACTGTCCACCCAGCAGACATGAATTGGGTCTTGTCACTTCCCTGCTGAGAACCCTTCAGTGATTTCTCATTGCACTTAGGATAATATCCACAGGTTTCTCCATGCTTATGAATCGGTGCATACCTGACCCTTGCCAGCTTTTCTGTCTTATTTCCTACCACTTCTCCCTCTCACATTGTGTTCTAGACACAATGGTCTCCTTCCTGGTGTCTCCAAATCACCAGGCTTGGCTCAGTCCTCAACTTCTGGGAAAGCTCTTCCTTGACTTCTCCCCCTAAAAGTGGGTGGTAGAATTGACTCTTCATCTTAACCATGATATTATCCCCTCCATGATACGTATCTTGTTTATTTATTTGTTTATTTTTCTTGCTTCTCTCCCTCACTGGAATCTAAGCTGTGGTTCACTTCTGGAACACAGTAGATGCTCAATAATCAAATAAATAAATGAATGACCATTTGTTACCAGCCTCTCCACATCCTGGATTTTAAGACCACCACACCAGCCTGCCAGGTCTTCATCATATATTTATGTTCCTGCATGCTCCCCTCACCAACCACCAGGCCTGCTCTCTTCCCCCTTCAGTGTCATGAACAGATTCCAGATGGGCCCTTTTCCTTCCATCTTGCCATAGGAGCTTGCAACCTCTCACCTGCCTAGCAGATTCATCGGTTCCATTCAAGTATATTCTTAAATCCCATTTTATCCAGTGGCAAGTTACTGCTCCAATCCCCTGTTAATGATCATCGGCTACCTCCCCCTGAAGAGTTAGTGGTTTTGACGTAATGGGTGCCCCGCCCCCCGTATGGCCTTGTGGCAGGTGTGGGTGTTCATAGCATCCCTGCCTGGGGAGGGACTTCCTCCTCAGTAGCATAAACTATCTCGGCTCCCCTTTGGAATGTTTCTCAGTCAGTGGTCTCTTGATTGGGGATAACAGAAACCAACTCAACCTGCTTAATTCATAGAGGGAAATAAGAACTCAGATGTGTCTTATGGAAACCTAGGCGCCGAAAGCATAGGGGCTTATAAGGGGCCTTACCTTGATATTCTTTCTTGGTTTAAGAGGTCAGCAGAGAGTACCAGCACCAGATTTCTGGGAGACACTCTTTGATTGATCCAGGTGGTGACCTCCGGTTCAATCACATGTGGTCAGGGTGGGGAACTTCCAGGGGGATGCTTTTTGAATGTAAGAACAGTTCTTGTGGAGATGTGGACTGTGCAGACACCCAGGGGACCCCTACTCTGGAACCCCTCAGAGACATTTCCCTGTCCCTTGCCTAGGAGATCACACGTCAGGAAAGGCTGATCAGCCCCAATCTGGGAAGCTTCCTGGAGGAAATGCAGTATGGCCAGGGTTTTTCTTTAATGAAGAGCAGTGGGATAGCTTAGAAGGTTAGAGTAATCTTGTTCACCAGGGTGGAGGGAGGAGGAGGACTTGGAACGTGGTGGCCTGGGGTGGGGAGAGCGAGTCGGGGAGAGAGGAGGAACAATAGGCCTTCAGGAGTGCAGTGGACCCAGAGGTCAGGCATCTGCCTGAATTCAAATCCCAGCCCCGCCACTTAGCCTTTCTGGGCTTCCATTTCCTCAGCTTTAAAATGGGGAGAACAGAGTAAGATAATGTGGGTAAAGCACTTAGTTGGCGCCATGCTAGACATATAGTAAACCCTCAATAAGTATTAACTATTAAAAATATAACCAGTAATCTTTAGAAGGCTGTGAGTGCCTCTGCCCCCAGTGGGGTCATTCCTGGAGTACTTGGAACATGTTAAGAAGGAGGGTTTCTGTGTGAATCTCTCGTGGACCCTGGGACTCTGATTTCAAGCTTTAAAATGGTAGTGGCTTTATTTTTAATGATAATGAAGAATGGTTTGATAAATATTAAACCACACTCATATCTGACCCACCCTGAGGAATTAAGGGACTGATTCTTATATTTACATCACTGGAAATGTACATAAGAGGAAAAGTCCTAAGTCAGTTCCTCCTTTGATGTCCTCAATGAAGGTGCTGGAAGGTGCAGCATTAGGACGGACTGAGTCCTTTAAGTGGATTGGCAGGTGACTCTACTGGAACGATACGAAGTGCTTGGAAATTGTTAAGCAGTAATCATGTACCAGAGAAAGAATACATCTTCTACCTTTCAAATTATAGTTGCCTTCCTGCAGGGGGGAAACGTGTTTTCTTCCCCCAATGTGTAGTAGGCAGTTTGTGGGCACACAGCTTAATACCCCTTCAGCTATGCATTCCCTTTGATCCCGGGCTTATTAAAAAATGCAAATCTAAATTGTATCTTATTAATGTGATCCTTTGTATTAAAGCTGTGCGGGGTTAAAAATCCCAGTTTCTCTAGCATATTTGGATTTTTAATGTGCGACAAGAGCCTGATTATCCGCAGGCCACATTTTCTAATCAACCGTTACGGAAGATTTTTTATTGTGCTGCTATTTCTTGCTTTCTTGGAATTCACGGAAGATTTTTTATTGTGCTGCTATTTCTTGCTTTCTTGGAATTCAAGGAGATAAAGAGTAATGACTTCATTGTTATACCCCAAGTATTCTCAAGCATGTCGAGATCCTTATTAATTTGCTATAACTTCTCCAACATGACAGTGACTGTTTTCCAGGAACATCCTGGAAGCATGTTTTAAAGATACACATAACGTTGGAGATAGTTAATCCATATAATTTACTGGTGACCCCCCCAGGCTTGTGGGGAGCTTGCGTGGTGACAGTGCCCGGCCAGTCCCTTGTCCAGATGCGTGTAGCCACTCTTAGACCCGGTGTGCTCTTGTTACTAGAGCGATTTCTTTCCTTTACAAAAATACTGTGTTTGAGATTTAATTTGAATCAAGCTAAAAATTGACCCCATGAGAATATACAGATGCATTTTTTTCACATGTCTCATTTCTAGTTCATCCAACTCCTCGTTCTCTCATCCTTCTCTTTCCTCCATGTCCTGAATAAGCTGCCTCCTCGTGCTTAATATTTTTTTTTTAAGATCAAAGCCAATTATTTTACAAAAGTCACCATATGGAAATGCTCATTTTCTGTTTATTAGGCTGTCAGTAGGAACCCCCAGTAAAGCTCTTTCTGGAACAAGGCCTGTGATAGTGGAATCATGGCAATATGGAAGAAGTAAGTGAACCGGTTAATCATAAAACTAAAACAACCAACACTGTTGGCCCGTCTATGTGTGAGGCATATATTATCTCATTTAATCCTCATAACAACTCTATGAGATTCCTACTATGATACCATATCCCCATTTAACAGATGAAGAAGTAGAAGAATAGAGGTTAAGTAACGTGTCCAAAGTCCCATGCCTGTAGGGGTCTGGTTGGAGGGTCTGTGCCCATAGCCGCTCATGTACTTGCTGTCGGAAGATTGAGTGCTCATAGCTTAGCTGTGTGGCTTTTTCTCACCTTTAAATTAGAATATTGGACTAGATCATCTCTGAGTTCACATTTAGCCCTAAAGTTTTATAATTGTTGGTAATTGTAATAAAGTGTTTGAAGTTTAAGCCAGCAGACAAAAGGCAAAATTCTCAAAACATCTTCCGTCCCTCCTCCCACCAAATAATTTCCATTGTTATCACACTCGATGACAGCACAGTGGAGAGAATTCCAACAGTCACATCCAATAATATCCATCGTTTCATGAAGAAATGGTTACCACTCATATTCCAAAAAAGGCTCTGTGTGGCTTTTTGACACCTCCACTGTGGTCCCCAGGAAACGGGTATCTGGGGGAGGAACGTTCGTGGGGGGGGAGAGTGGAGGGTCTATTTTTAACTTGAGACCTTTTGTAGAGTTGCTTCCTCCTCTGTTGTCTCCAGTTGTAGGAAATGAGATTTCACCTCGTTCTCATTCACCGACGTGGCATCGTGGTTCATAAAGGAAATTTTCTCTTGGTTGCTGTTGACGTGTTTTACAAAAGGAGGTTCGACGTGCTCTGTGAGAGGATGGCACATGGCAGCTTCTTGTGTCACTCTTTGACATGTGCCAGCCGATGTGAAGTGACATGTGGTGACAGAGTCACGCTTGGGGCTAGCGCTTTCTTTTGTGTTGATAAAACAGGTAGCCTTTCTGTGGAGAGTCAGGAGTGGGGGGCATGGGCTGGCCTCTTCTGGAAAAAAGGATGTGTCACCGCATGCGTTTTTAGAGGCAAAGGTGTGGTGTGAACCACCACCTCCAGCCAGTTGTGCACGTGAGCTTGACCTTTGGTGACTGACAGCTGTCACAGAATCTGTCGGGCTGTCCCTGCCCCTGCAGCCCAGCAGCTCTCTCACAACCATTTCTGCAGAACTCTCCACCGCTGTTTCCCAGGAGACTTGCGGATGCAGGCACACTCAGCGGGTTCTGTGTTCCCTGTCTCTTATCTCTTAATGGAACATTTCGAATAGACGAACAAATGTAAACAGTAACATAAATGTACATACAAGCACCCACCAACCCAACTTGATCAAATCTTAACATTTTGCCGTATTTGCATCTGATCTCTGTCTCTGTCTCTGTCTCTCTCTCTCTCTCTCACACACACACACACACACACACACACACACAGATAAATAAATCATTGCAGATCCCCTCATCATTCCCAGTTCCCCAGGGATGGATTTACTGTGAAGCTAATGAAACTTAAGATGTTGGTCCCTTCCTTCCACAATCCCTAGGACAGGCCCTAGCAAAGTGTTTCCATGATTATATGTTTTGGTAAAAATTTGTAAAATTCACAAAAGTAAGAGATTTTAGCTGCAATTGGTGAAATCACCATCTCTGTCCACTCTGACCTTTCTTCAATCACACGTTCCCGCCTGTGTCCAGAGGATTGGACTGTTCTCAGATACTCGAGCATCTGGATAAGGGGAGGCTGACATTGGGCATGCGTTTAGGTTGGGTTTAGCAGGATATATTTACATGGCTCCCAGTTACTTCACTGTATTTTTAAGTTACAGCTAGACGTCCCAGTGGAGGCACAGCTTCCAGGAACACCCTCCCCACCCACTGTGCCCGCTCACCAGCAACATGACACACAGGCACAGGACCGGAGGTCATGGAGTAACATGGATGTGTCCTGTGGTGCCCACACGTGATGTCTGTGGGTGGTAGAGGAGAAACAGTTTGAAAGGTATAGAGCCAGAAACCAGTCTATGGAAAAAATGTCACGTCATTCAACAAGTAAAATTATAAGCAATTTATTCTACTCTTATCAGCCCCTACTCAAATTGGAAGTGCTCTCCTATTAGGAATATACTTGATAATGTAGCATGTGCAGTGATAAACACATTGTATTTTCTGTTCAAAACTCTGTGTTCATGTTTCAAAGAGCGCCTCCTATTGTATATGCTGTGACCCCACAAACCTGGGGCCTGCTTAGATATTGGATTCTGTTCCCCTCTTGATTTGGTGTTTCTCATTCTCTTGCATGTTGTTTTTACCGTGTGTGTGTGTGTGTGTGTGTGTGTGTGTGTACACTTGTTTTCTAGCTATTCTTTATATAAATGTTGTTAATTCAGTACGTATACTTCTACAACTTGCCTTATTTTCAGACGTTGTTTTGAGATTTATCCATTTTGATACATATAGCTCTTGTTTATTCATTTTCATTGCCATTTATAGTATTTCATGGTGTGACTATACCATAATTTATTTGTCCTATCTTCTGTCAATGGGCACTGGGTTATAATAATGACTAAATGGAAGTAAACAGCATACAGTGAAAATCTTATTCATCTGAGTGAGAGATTCTTTATAGCCGTGGTCTGCAAACTCTTTTTGCTTAGGTATTCCCTAAAAGAATTTTGAAAAACTGTGTACATCTTCATACATTCTTTAATTGGCATCTAAACTATTTCAACCCAAGTTTATGTAGTTGGAAAGGATTTAATCTGCATATATTGTAATATAGATATTTAAATATAAAACTGAAGATTGAAAAAGAATTCAGTGAAATGAAAATAGTGTAATGATCTGACTCTCACTGGCATCCATTTAAATAATATACTACTAAGATATTCCTTAATAGTTAGTTTATATTACTCCCTTTGCCCTCTGAACTTGAAATTATGTTCTTTTCCATTCTTAGAATTTTATCTTAATGCAATATATTTTTATGCTTGACAGTCTTTTATTGATAATCTCATCAAATTTCTCTCCTACTGATTCAGAGGAGTTCTAAGTGATTTCTGGATATCATGCTCTTGTTGTTTTGTGAGTTTAAGTATCTTTTACTAGTTGTGGCTTATCTTTGTTCTGTGTTTTTGGATGTTTTTTGTTGTACTACGTTTTTAATTTTAATGCAGTCAATTTATTAATATTTCCTTTATGGCTTGGGGGTTTGTGTGTCTTCTTTAAAATTTTCTTTCTTATCTTAAAGTCATAAAGATAATCGCCTACGTTTTCTTCCAAAGGTTTTAAAGTTTTGTTTTCCTATTTAATTCTTTCATTTGTTTAGAATTCATTTTTGTGTATGGATGTCTTAGAAATCTAATCTTTTTTCCAAGGGAATACCCAGTTGTCATAGGACTGTTTTTAAGTAGTTCATCCTTTGCCAGCTGATAGTTTCTGCCAGATTCCTATATATATCTAGCTCTATTTTATTCCTTGCGTGTACTTGTTCCTTGAGATTTTCAACAAGAAGGGCCTTTTTTTGCTTAGCTTACATTATTTTGTATTCCTCACTGGTAACCAGCACTACAGTTATACCCACGCAATTTGTTTAGTTAATATTCACTAACTTGACCTGAATGTGAGTGGATAGGTTTGTCATGGAATGATAGGGGCAAAATTTATAAGGCTTAGCCTCATAGTAAACACTATAAATCTTAATGTTAAAATATGAATGAATGAATGAATGAATGAATTGATGAATGAGTTATGTGATAGAATTATTAAAGGATACTTGTTATAGCTTAGATTATTACTGGCTTATCTTGTACTTTAGGATGCAGGAAATTGATCTCATTAATGGATTTAGCTTTCTAGGAAGCCATTTTCTTTTAGCAGGGCAGTATTTCTCAAAATGTGGTCTAGCAGAATCACATGGGAAGTGTTTTAAAATGCAGATTCCTGGATCTTACCCCAGATCCACTGAATCAGACACTATGGGAGTGGGATCTGAGCTCTCCAGGAGATTCTTAGGCTCAACAAAATTTAAGAGTCACCGGTTTGATGAAATGTCATTCAGAGCCCCTATTCAGATGTTGTACCCAACAGAGCAGTGTCATTTAGGCTGCCTCACCTCTTTTAGCAAAGCCATCACACTTGCAGGTCAAAACACATTAGAGGGGAGAAAACATTGGCCTGGGATTGGATCCTAGAGTCCCATATTCCAGGCTTCTTTGGAGTTCATGTGACCTCCTCATGCATGTTTTTAGTTCCCTGTGTATTAATTTCCCCGTCTGTGGCTCTTCCTGCTTGTTGGAGAGGTACAATTAAATTGGCCATGTTCGTTGTAGGGGAGAGAGAGAGAATTAAACCAGGACCAGAAGCCCTGCCAGCTGCTATCTTGTTCTCTCCCCCTAAATCTAAATAGCATTCAGGTAGCAGTTGCAATGTATGGATATTTTGTCATCAGCTTAGAGCAAAGTGACCCTTTCTGAAATTTGGCTTGGGGTCCCAGCCTGGAAACTGCCATCACTGCCATTTGTAGGTTGTCGGCCACTCAAACAATTGTTTACACAGACTGCCTGAGGGTTAGTGGACCCATCATGCTATGCTAAAGACAACTAAAGAATTGTATTCAAACCAACCTTTTTAGTAGAGTCATTAGGACTTCTAGGTATTAAAAGAATAAATAAAAGAGAACTGACAGTTCCTGTTTGTTTGAGAAGTGCTTTGCCCAGTGTCCTAAAACCCAGCCTCAGGAACTGGTTCATCACAAGTCTCCAGAATACTCCAGCTTTTTCTCTTTGCAGTAATTCAGTTTGAATGAACATACACTCGGAGTATATGAACCGTACAACTGGTTTTAAGCAGAGATAAAGCTGGGATCATCCCCACCTCCATCCTGAATGGTACAATCATTTTTTATGTCATTCTGCTCGGCAGTGGTGGCAATTAAAGCTCCCAAAGTATGAAATATTTTCATCAAGTCAGGCATTAAAAATATCGGCCTGTCAGAGGGGGCAGTGGACCCGTGCTTTACTGCAGCTATTCTTCAGCTGCACCAGGGCATGAAGTGGTGAAAAGCATTCATTTCATGCAGTGGGAAAATAAGGCCAACTTCAGCTTTAATCTTTATTATGAGGAGGCTAGTCCCTGTTGGAGTGTAATGAGTGGATGCACCCCATTTAGCTTAAAGTAACAGATCTATATAGACTTGTTTATTTGTAGATAAATATGGGTTTTCTACCATTGACGTTTCTTGATCCACACAAAGTGGTTATATTAATACTGAAACATTATTAATCAATAGTTTGCTGTTTAAAAATACATCAGTAGGACTACCCAATTACCTTTAAGTATATATCAAAGGGCACAAAGCAATCTGACGTATACTAAAAGTCCATTAGAAGTTACCAGACATATTAATTGAAATTTCTAGTTACAATGAACTTTACAGTGTGCATAAAAATTTCTGCTTTGGGTAACAAATAGTTACAGGCTAACTGAAAAGCTGAAGCTTGCAAATCTACTTGGGGGCACGGGAGCGTCTTGGGGATTTTTGAAAATAAAGTCTGGGATGACTTTGTTTTATTTGAATCCAGCATATAAAGGGCTATTACTCAGGACTGTGAATGGAAAGATGCAGGCTTCTCTCCTGTGTGTGTGTGTGTGTTGAAGGGAAGGGAGGGATTCTCATAATTTGAAATTAAGCGTTACCAAAGTGGTAGTGGTGCAGGAAGAACTTCACTGGAGGTCAAAGACAAGACAGAACACTAAGAAGTGTCTAATACAGCCCTTTCTGATCCTGCTGTGTGGCTGGGCATCGTTGAACTTGATCAATCTGGTTGTGGTAAAAGCCCACAATGAATGATCCCCACTGTATGGTCTCTGCCCCTTCAGTAGCTATTTGTACTAATGGAAGGCTCTGAATTTGTGCTGAGAGGTAAATAATCTTTTGTTTTTGTCATCCAGCAATAGCAATAAGCTTTCCCTTCAAACTTCAGTTCTCACTGCCAACAGCCCAGCCACATCTCTCATCTGAGAAGACTCATTTAACCAAACTATTTACCAGACCGACCCCAGAATCACAGAAGGTCCAGGAGCTTAAAGAAAAAGAGAAGGCCAAATGTGAATGCCGTCCGCCCTCCCTCAGCCCCCCACACTTGGGTTCCGTGCATCTGGTTACTTATTTCAAGGAGAGAGACAGAGCATACATAAGCCCTTATGGTCCAGGAATGGGATTTACAGTAATATGCTCACTAACCAAAACTCAACAACTAAGACCTGGATGCCCTGAGGAACTTGCTATAATGGTACTGGATTGTACAGCCTCGTACATTTCTAATGACTTTGTCAGAAAGTGGGAGCCTCATCAGATCTAAAGGAGGCGGCATTTAGACATGAGATCCACATTTAAGCATCACGTGCCTGCATCGCTTGTTTGGGGATATGCTCTCCCCCCGCCCCTTGGCGTGTGTCCCTGGGCCATTATCCAGCACAAGTCATCCACCAGACTAGTGTCAGGTGTAACTGATTGTCATTCAGTGCAAGTGAAATCTTTAGTTGAACATTAGTCACTGCTTTAGACATGTTAGCTTCAAGTGGAAGCAGTCAATTATAGACCAGAGGTTTTATGGCTACATTATTACCATCATACGATTAGGTTTTCAGCAGTAGCATTCTGTGTGATCGATCTGTGCCAGGACATTGATGGATAGCTTTGTTCTTCAAATGTCAAATATGTGAGACTTCTGTACTTTATGTATTTACTGACACACACATCTCTTGTGGATACCTTTTCCCCTCTGTGATGTTCAGTTTTAGCAGACGATTGTGATTGCTTTCCTTAGAAGACTGTGTGGGGTTTGTAATCACATTTATAATTTCCTTTCTATTCTCTCTCCAGTGAGAAGCACTCCTGAGTTATTGGTACTTTAAAAAAGTCTTCACCACACTAAGAGGACCTCTCTCATTGGTGTCCAGAAATAGATGTGGACAACTGCTTTTTTTTAACTTCTAGTATGCAGGCACCATACTAGTAATTAATCCCCAATTTCAGGGTATAGGTTAGACTTCCAAAACTTTGATTCTCTGTTATTATGCTATTTGACCTATCTTTCTTAAAGCCACGTTTAATTTTTGCTTTTCTTTTTACAAATGTATTTCTAAGTCAAATCTCTGAACTGCATAAGCCACCACTGTAACCCTCAAACATCACTAAATATGTTCCCACTTTTAATATTGAACAGAACTTCTTATGTGAAATCCTTGAAGAGCTCATAGAAGACTCTAGGCTATGGGTCTCCTTTCAGTTAAAACTAATAGCTCTTAAATCTAACATTGAAGGTCATCCATCCCATGCAATAAATAAAGTAGAAACTGGGAGAACCTTGTTCCCCAGCATACGGCCAAGTGAGCTTCCATTTTGTTTTGTTTTGTTTCAGGAGCTTCTTGGAGGGTACCCTGTGGTCCTGGGGATGCCAGCTTTCTCACTGATTCAAAGCAGTCCCCATTTCTACTCCAGGAACTATAGTTCTACCATATTTTTTGCCTTAGGAACGTTCTCAACTCTCTGGGGCCTTTCATTAGCTAACACCACAGAGAGGAGACCATCCAGTCTTTCCTGGTAAGAGAGGCAGCTCTAGACACATCAAGGGAAATTCTTAGGAGCTGTTCATTATTCATTTTTTAAGCCCAAAGGGTCAAAGGCTAATACCTGTGTTTGACAATATCATGGTAAGAAGGCTAAATCACAGAGACATAAGGTGGTCTGGCTTTTTGTGGTTCTTGCTGTGTCTTGAAATAGGATTTTCTGCAACATAGAGCCTCTTCCATGAATGCAGGGGGGTTTGGGGACCCAGGTCTTCTTCCTGCAGGGCAGAAATTCATAGCTGCTTTTTTTCCCTCCATCCCTTCCCCACCCAAGGGCAGCATGGCTGGCCATTCTGAGGCTAGCTTCCTCACTTCTGTCGTCCCTGAATGCCCTAGCAAAAGGGTGACTCTGTACCTCTGGCATGTCCAGGGGTGCTGAGAGTAGCATTAGCAGCTGGCCTGCGCCCTGGCACTTGTGCTGAATGTCATTCTGATCTCGCTAGGCATAAAGCTGATGGAATCATCTTGACCCCCCCAACACTCATATCCAGCTTCAGCCAATGGTTTAATGTAACCGTTCAAGTGGCCATTTCTCAAAGAAACTAGCTAATGTGCAAGTCCAGATCTCTATCAGAAAAGGCACTCTTTGAAGTTTGAAGAAGTTTTGGGGTAGAACACATACATTTTGCCTAAACTATACCTGTTTTTACTAAGCAAATAGCTAAGTGGAAATATCAGGCTCTAGGAGCTGGGATTGTTCTCATTTAGCCCAGGGTTCTTAATTTATGTGTCCTTCAGGGACACACCACGTACATCAGTGACACAACCGCTTTGTAGCTGATATGCTCCTGTGAGAAACTGAGGGAAGAAACATTCCAGAAGCAGTCTGCAGAGTGCTGGGTTCCCCACTGCCTCAGCCTACTTCAGCAGCCTTAGAGCATCCCGTGGACAGGAGCCAGGTGGGAGGACGCCTTGGGGAGGAGATGTGGCTTGGTGCCCACGGAACACCATGCGGAGATGGCTGTATTTACTCTGCAAATCCTGCCGGAGACAGAGCCGCAGATTAAGTTGCACAGACACAATGGAGGTCCTGGCTAAGGAATTTTAATGTAAAGATTCTGGGGTTTTAAACTTAATCCTTGAGCTAACTGGTGTAGTCCTTTAAATGGGGATCTAACTAGAGTTATACTGGGGCTCAGAAGGGTAAATGTGTGAATGCATTTGGAACCAACTTAAAGCTAGAAATGAAATGAGCAGGGACGCTTGCCAACACACCATTAAAATAAAACCCAGAGGTTCACTGAGGTGCACATAGATGGGCGCACACACGCCTGTCCTGCCGTCTGCTTCCTCTGCAGCTCACAGGAGGCCATGGTGGGTTGATGGGGCAGGCGGCGGCGGGGGGGGGCTTTGTCTTAGCCCACCTTAGAAGAACCTGGGCTGGGACTACCTGGCAAATCTAGTCTGGGCTTAATTATGAAGTTGCACTGGGAACACAGGCGAAGAAAGTCTTCTCCTCAGCAAGATCTTCATGGAGTGAGGCCTGAATGAACCACCCACTAGAAGGCACCTCTTAGGGACTGCACTCCAGAAAGTGTGACCAGAAAGCCTAGATTTATCAGGAAAATAAGTGGGTGTGCAGGTAGATAGCAAAAAGAATGACTTAACTGACTGAAGACCAGGGAATTCCAAGTCTGATCATTGGTAGTACCTGGGAGCTTTGTAAAAATACAGATTCTCAGAGGGTAGGACAGAAAGAACCCAGGAATCTGTGTGTTTTGGGTTTTTACTTACTTTTTTAAACTTTGTTCTCCAAGGGATTCTGATGCCCCCTGGGTTTGGTCACTGCTTGAAGGAACCAACTTTTCAAACACTTAAAACCTGTTTGCAAGCCGCATAGCACAGGGAGATCAGCTCGTTGCTTTGTGACCACCTAGAGGGCTGGGATAGGGAGGGTGGGAGGGAGACGCAAGAGGGAGGAGATATGGGGATATATGTATATGTATAGCTGATTCACTTTGTTACAAAGCAGAAACTAACACACCATTGTAAAGCAATTATACTCAAATAAAGATGTTAAATAAATAAACTGTTTGCAAAAAAAGAGAAATAATGTGCTAATCTTCATTAAAATAGGTCACCTAAGAACCTTTAACCAAACAAAATTTTATTAACCCAACTTGATATGAAATACCTTCTTGAATGAAGCAAAAACGTCATTTAAAAATTATATACATATATATAAAATCCAGATTCACAAATCTGACTAATTAAGATGCACATTCCTTCTCCCCATCATCTTCTGGAACGTGGCTACACTCATTCTAGACATTCTGCCCAGCTAGTGGCTTTCTCTCCCTGAAATCTGCCTCAGCTTCTGGCTACTGTCTTTTGAGAATTCACACCCTGTAAATACAAAGCCCTGCCATTATTATTCATGCAGCTTTTGTTTATCTTCCCAAAAGAAACAATTGAGCTGTAGCAGATGAGTGATGGTTGCAGGGCTGAGGCGAAGGTAAAAGCCACTGCAGGTGGAGCGGCTTAATGGGGTATTAATTGGGAAGCAGGTGAAGGCAAATAGGTAGCACAGCAGGTATGTAAATAGGCTCGTGGGGAGAAAGGCATTGAATTTTATGCTCTTTAACTAAAAATAAAGGCCTGATATTTAGCTTATCTTTGCTGAAATCCTGCACTGTGAGGGCCCTGACAGCCGTCAACATCATCAATGATTCATTATTATCTCAGCATCATCCAGGCTACTTAATAGGATCTTCAACCTCTTCATTTTTCGTTGTTTCAGCTGATTCTTTGGCTTTAGAATGCATACTTTTTCTTCTCTGTATATATATCATGGGTCAGAACAATTTTTGTAGACTGTATAGTGGAGGTGACATTTCAGCCTGGATCCTACCTTCTGGTAGCATCCTTGTGCTCTGGCTCATTGGAGAAACACAGCACATGTACAGTATGAGTATGGATAATAAGACTACCAAGAACACATACATCCAAATGCATATTGTCCTTCAAAGTAGTCACCTTGAGAAGCAAAACACTTGTTCCAGAGATATCATTGGCTCAAAACCTCTTTAGGAGAACCACTTCATTGGTTATTTTCAGGGCCAATTTGTAGGTGCCCCATATGAAAAAATCCTTATATATATTCATCACTTATTTTCTACCCCTAAACATTGCCCAACATCATCGCCTTTTTCATGACCACACTTAGTGCTAAATGACGTTTGACTTTGAAAATCCATCCCTGATACAGAGGTTTGCTGCTGTTCAGAGTATTCCAAAGAACATGCCTTGGGCTTCTAGGGAAGAGTTCCATGAAATGTCTGGAGTGTTGGCAGCCTCTTTGGGATAAGTGTCCAGCTTCTCAGAGCAATGACTTTGCATGGCACACACTTAGAAACTGCTAAATTTAGGTATGCTAGTTTAAAAGTTCAGGCACATTATTTTAAAGCTACCTTTTTATTTTTATGGTAACTTAGAAAACTGTTAAAAACAAACCACTCCATATTTCCCTTCCAGTTGGTGATATGTTGGTGGAAAAGTGACAGGGAACTTAGGTTCTTGGTTACTTGGTTGGCCCACATTTATTGTTTTCTCTGGGAAGAAGGAGCATCAGTTTTGAAGATGTGTTTAGCATATTACTGTTGAAATGGCTAAATATCAGTGACGCTTACACAGGCTAAATATTAGTGGATTAGTTTGTACCCCATAAAATGAACTAGGTTTACATTATCATGCAGATCTTTTCCTGTAGTTGAAGTACTCATTTATTTTATTGCTAATGAGATGTTAGTAATTAAATACCTTTAATTAATGAAAATCAGACAAAAGCAAGGGCTGCTCTTTGTGTCTTCATAAAGATAGTTTGTAGATCTATCTCATTGTAACTTTTGTCTGTAGGAGGACCACAAATCTGAGCTAGTTGGGATCAAGTGTTCTGGTCCAGAGAAAGTCATTAGAAGATTTCGCTTTTGGAAAATTAAAGGAGTAGGCATTTGGGGATGTTATAAAGATGATCTGAGATTGGGAAAAAAATACTCATAAATGAGAGTCAGTCCTACATGTAATAGCAAATTTCATGGTTGAAGATGCAACAGCATGGAGTACAATTAATAGTTCTGAAGCAGTGGTTGAGTTCTGGGGTAGGCCCCCGAACACATAATTAGATTATTAAAAATGGCCTGTCTTAGGCTGAATATTACTAAATTGAAATCCAATTATGGCTTTATGATTTTGCTGGAAAATATTTAGCTGTTTTGCTTGAGTCTTCGTAGAAGATCATTTCCTCTTTGCATCACCATTAGCACATGTCACAATATATTTTCCAAACAAATCTGACCTCAATTATCTTGAATCAATCTTACATTAGATAAAATATATTTTAATGAGTGTTTTTATGTCTGATATTGTAATTGTGCCTCTCCATACTTGAGTAATTAAAAGATGGCGATAGAAGACTTTGCAAAATATCTTTTTAATGAGAGGCATGCCTATTTTAGAAATAACTAAATTGTGCCATCTTAATACACGGAAAGGCATTATGCTCAAATATGTGCCCGAGTGTGCTGCAAGACAAACTTGGTTCAGTTCTCAGTAACTGGCACTGGAACTGTAATAAAGCAGTTGTTTGCAAAGAGATGAGCTTGGAAATTTCATGCACTCCTGCAGTGTGGATTTAAATGCTAAGTTAAATATTTATGAACCCGAGATTTTTATAATTGATCATTGTATGATTTATACACAGTAATTATAATTAGGTTGAAAGAGATTTTAAAAAGCCAGGTTCCTGGTAGCCAAGGCCATTAAATAACGCTAAGCTCCCAAGACAAAAATTAGGTGGGAACCCAGCCATCGAGTTCCGAGCGCCTGTCCCTGTATCCCGTGTACAGTGAGGTACCGCACCTCACCAGGCATCTCACCTGGGCACCAGCTCCTGCATCACCTGCTATTATTTTTCATGCCTTTGTTTCAAACCTAGTTGAACATAAACAAGTAGGAAACTTCAGAGATCCAATGTATAACAAAAGGAAAAGGTGGAGGAGGTTGGAAAGGTTAATTAAAAATGTAATGATCCCATTTGCTGAGACAGCACTATTAATCATTTTGCAGCAGCAAGCATGTGACTTACCACTTATAGGAGGCATCTAATTTTTTAAGATATGGATGGTGGGGGGGGGGTGGGAGGGCCACAGTGTGTACTTTATGGAAACGGAAGCTCTCATGGGTGAACTTGGGGTGAGTGAGCATGGGGTGAGCCCATGACTTGTGGTGAACACTGGACACTGTCTTCACCAGACAGAAACATTATTTCCAAATTCACAGGTATTCAGAATAATTCAGTCACTGTGAACCCCAGAGAAAACTTGGGTATGGCTTGAGGCTTAATGTAGTTGTGGAAGGTATGAAAAAAACGGTGAGGAGGAAATTCATCATCGTGTAATACGATGTGTCTGAAATGGTGTATGAATGACAAAATGGGCTCCAAAGAGCCAACATGTGCCTTTTAAATGTAATTTTTAGCACCCCAGCTGGAAAAGGCCAAGCTCTTGAAGGATCGATTACAAGGGTCACAACCTGTATGATCAAATTTGCCATCTGATCCACGTGGATAGCAGAAGACCAGACTGTAAATGTGAGCTTCCAGAAAAGCTTGCCCTACCTACCCCCTGTGAAGATCTTGGAGCTTTTTACCCATTTTTTATTTGCTAGGATAACACGTTAGAGGGAGCCTATTAGGAGAAGAACAGTAGTTATGTTAACATGGCAATTAATCAAGTCAGAAAGAAAGGGAAAATGGGTTGTGAACTCAATTCTGCAGCCCTAAAAAGAAAGACAGAAAGATATCCGGAAATTGGCAAGCATTTGTAAACAATGGTCTCTCACTGTCTCTTGTGAACTTTCTGCTTAATAAAGCACACCTTCATGCAGGCCATGCAAATTTTAATATAGTTACAGTTCTATTCTACCTCCTAATCTATAGAAATGGATTTCTAGATCCTTGCATCTGTGTTTCATCCTAAATCATTTTGACTGGTTAGCTGGCCCCGGCATTTGCCAATAACAGTGGCGTTTTCTAAGTGTAAGTAATGAGGGGCTGCCAGCCACAGCGATAGCCTCTTTGATTTGGGACAATGTGAGGATTGTACTTGGGATAAAGGCAGTTCCTCGCTCCAGAGGAATTTAGAATGTGAAAGCTTCTCCTAGTGCATAATTCATCCTTGACACCTCCACGTCTCCCTGTCGTTGGAGGGACGTTTTACATTTGCTCTGCCTGTAGGTCAGGGTTGAAATCGTTGGTCCATGTATACTCTTTGGAGCAGCAGACAGCTGAGAGGTCAGCGCCATCGAGCGCTGGGTTGTTTTTGCTTTTTGTTTTTTACATTCTGTCCCCGATCAAGTTTTATCCTAAATAATACTTGATTTTATAATCAGAAAAGGCAGTTTACATTGTAATCATCAAATCAAAAACCTTGAGGCTTAAACGGACCTTAGATATATCATCTTACAAATGGGGAAACTGAGGCCCACCGAAGGAAAGACACTCAGATAATTGGACCACGTTTAAACCCCCTGCCCCCTAATTCATTGCACCTGACCCTTTTTATTGCATGATCTGGGAGCTGGCCCTCCAGTCGCTGTGAAAGTTATACCTCCCATGCCCAAGAAAACAGGAAACAAGTCACATTAGATGTGATCACAGCCAGAGAGGCTTAGAATGATGATAGAGAAAGCAATATGTAACCTGCAAAGGAACAGCACGGTTTTGTGTAACTTTGAAAGGAAAAGCTGGGTAAACGGCCTTCTCCATCCCACAGTGCTGGGCGGGTGCCGGAGGGAGTTCATTAGCCCTCAAAACCCACCCGCATACGCCCTCCCCCAGAAGAAAGAATTTCTAGTAAACAGCCTTCATTCTGAGAATGCTTCCCTTTCAGACAGCATCCCAGACATTCTACCGAGTTAAAGAATGAATAAGAGCAGATGGAGGGAGAGATTAGAGGTGGAGGAGGTGGTGGTGGGGTAACATTTTAATGCTGAGCTCTAAAACGAGCTGTGGTGAGGATGGTACTCAGAGTTACAGTAAAGCTGTTCAGAAGCCTTCCTACGCAGGCCAGAAGGCGTGTGTGCCCAGACCGTAAACCAGGAGCGAGCCTGCTCCTCCTCCATGCCGTGCGTGAGTTTATGGGGAGTTAGGTGTGAATCAGTGGCCTAAATTGAATCCTTCCGCCCATTCCTCCCTCTGCCCTCAAGTCACTGAGGGAGCAGTTTTGTGCACTGGCAGATGCATTTAATACAAACAGGGGATCAGTCTTCTTACCAAGTAAAAACTCAACTCTAATTTAAATGTCCTGTGATTTCAGGAGTGTTTATTTTGAACTTCATTACAGCAGGATACCTGAGAGAGAGTTGGAGGTGAATTTGTGAGGACGCTAAGAAGGGAGGTGAAATTGGGGCTAAGAGTTGTTTTACATATTCTGTGCATGTGAGACTTTTTTTTTTTAAGAATAGGGTATACACGAATCAAGTTTTTTCAATATTTTGTTTGAACGTTTTCAAACACACAGACAAGTGGAAAAATTTTTACGTCAACCTACCATCTAGAGTCTACTATTACATTTGAATGTAGTTGGCTCTGTAAGTATGCATCTACCCATCCTTCTGTCCATCTGTCAATTCATCAAAGTTTTAAAAATGCAGATATCAATATACTTGCCCTAAGTGCTTCAGCATATATACCGTTAACAAGTTTTTAATATTTGTTTATTTCTTTTCCTTTTGAGGTGAAATTTCTATATGTACAAACCTTAAGTGTACCATTCTCTGAGTTTTGACCCAGACTGCTATTTAGAGAACATTACCATTGATCCAGAAAGTTCCCTCTTGCCTCTTCCCAGCCAATCCCCACCTCCATCCCCTGGAAGCAACCACTCTTCTCTTCTGATTTTTTTCATCGTAAATTAGTTTCACCTCTTCTAGAACTTCACATAAATAGAATTATTCAATGCGTACTTTTTGTGTAAAGCTTTTTTTTTTCCCACTCAGAACTGTGTTGTTGAGATTCATCCATGCTATTGTGTGTATAAATAGTTCATCTGTTCTTATTTCTGAGTAGTATTCCATTAGGTGTATAGACCACAGTTTGCTTGCCATTCCTACTGATGGATACATGAGCTGTTTCTAGTTTTTCGTTATTATCAACATAGCGCTATCATACTCTTGTCCAAATCTTTTTATGGACATATGTTCTCATTTCTCTTGGATGAATACCTAGAAGTGGAAATGCTGGATCATAGGGTAGGTATATGTGTAGTTTTATAGAAATCTGCCCCAAATTTTCACAAGTGGATGGACCATTTTACATTCCCATTGGAATATATGAGATTCCAGGAGCTCCATGTCTTTGTAAACATTTGGGGTTTTCATACTTTAATTTTAACCACCAGTATATAGTGTATCTCATCATGGTTTTAATTTGCGTTTCCCTGATAACTAATGATGTTGAACACTTTTCATGTGCTTACTGACCATTCATATATCTTCTTCTGTGACGTGTCTGTTTAAATATTTGACCCATTTTTCAATTGGGCTGTTTATTATGCTTGAGTTTTAGGCATTCTAAATATATTTTAGATACTTGTTCTTTGTGAGATACATGTTTTACAAATATTTTCTTCTCATCTGTGTTTTGTCTGTTTTTCTTCATTTCTTAAGAAATTGTTTTTTGATGAGTTTTTAGCTTTGATGAAATCTAACTTACCATTTTTTTTAATGTTGTTGCTTTCTGTGCTCCTCTCTAAGAAACCTTTGCCTGCTTCTAAGATTATCTTGTTTTCCTCTGAAAACTTTGTGATTTCAGCTTTTATGTTTAAGTCTGTGATCCATCTTGTATTACTTTTTATACATGGTGTGAAGTAGGGATTGAAGTGTTTTTGTTGCTTTTTGTTTTTTACATTGATTTTCAATTATTCTAGAACCATTTGTTGAAAAGATTTCTTTCTGTGTTGTATTTCTTTAGTGACTTTGTAAAAAAATCAGATATGTGGGTATATTTAATCTGAGTTCTGTTTTCTGTTCCATTATCTCACTTGTCTGTGCCTATGCTGTACCACACTGTCTTGATAACTAGCTTTATGGTAAATCTTGAGGTCAGTGTAAAGTCCTTCAATTTTGTTATTCATTTTCAGTTGCTTTGACTATGCTGTGTCCTTTGCACTTCCATATAAATTTTAGGATCTCCTCCATATAAATTTTAGGATCTGCTTGCCAATTCCAGAACACATTATGATTTGGAGATAATTGACATGTTAACAATACTGAGTCCTCTGATCTGTGAACATGGTATATATTTCCATTTACTTATATCTTCTTTAATTTTCTCAGCAGTTCTTTCTAGTTTTCAGTGTAGAGATCTTGCAAATATTGTGTTAAACTCGTTGCTAAGTGCCCCTTTTTTGGTGAATTATGCTTTTAATTTTGTTTTCTAGTATTTTTGCCGATAGCTTATAAAAATACAATTGATTTTTGTATATTAACTTTATGTCCTTTGATTTTGATAAATTCACTTCTTAGTTCTAGTAGTTATTTTGTAGATTCTTTAGGATTTTCTAAGTCATTTATAAGTAGAGATGCCTTCCTTTCCAATACCGTTTACATTGCTTTATTGCAATGGCTACAACCTCCAGTACAGTGTTGACTATAGGTGATAAGAATGGGCATCCTTTCTTTGTTCCTGATTTTAGGCAGGAAAGAATCAGTATTTCACTGTTAAATATGGTTTTAGCTATACATTTTTCATAGGTTCTCTTTATCAGATTAAGAAGGTTCTCTACTATTCTTAGATTGCTAAGCATTTTTTTATTATGGAATGAGTGTTGAAACTTGTTGAATACTTTTTCTTTGTCTGTTAAAATAGTCATATGGTTCTCTTCCTGTCTGTCAATATGGTGAACTACATTGATTTTAAAATATTAAACCAACCTTGCATTTTGGGATAAACCTTAATTGGTCGTGGTACATTATCCTTTTAACATATTGCTAAATCCTACTTACTAAACTTTTTTGAATCTATATTTGTAAGGAATATTAGTCTGTAATTTTCTTCTTTTTTCTTATTCATATTCTGCTATTTGGGTAATGCTGGCCTCGTATATCAAGTTGGGAAGGGTTATGAGAATGTTTTGTGTGAGTGAGAATCATAAGCAAAAAGGAAGTCACACATTTACCTGTAATCTGGAAATCAGTTAGTAGTTTCTGCCTCTCTGAATGTGCCAGGTTGTGCATTCTGGAATTTGTCACAGGCTCTGAAATAATGATAAAGAGATGGTGCTCTGCCAGTGTCATTTATTGATGAAAACAGAATCAGCTCAAAGTGAGGCTGAGGCACACCAGGTGCTAAATGGAGTGAACTCTGAGCAATTGGTTTGGACATTAAATCGTTCACCCTATTCCCACTTCATGCAAAACTTTTCCTTTGAAATGTTGCTTTTCTTTTTTGATAATACCAAGAGGAAAACAATTAATTAGTATTTTATGTAGTTTTAACAACTTTGAAAAGGAAGTAAACATTATTTAACAAAGCAGGCGTACACTAGGCCAATTTTTTTTCTTCCAGTTTTCTTGAGATATAATTGACATATAGCACTGTATAAGTTTAAGGCATACAGCATAATGACTTGACTTACATATATTTTGAAATGATTACCACGATAAGTTTACATCCATCATCTTATATAGATACAAAAAAAGAAGAAAAAATGTCTTTTTCCTTGTGATGAGAACTTTTAGGGTTTACTCTCTCAGCAATTTTCAAATATATCATACAGCAGTGTTAACTATAGTTATATGTTGTACATTACATCCCTAGTACTTAATTATCTTATAACTGGAAGTTTGTACCTTTTAACTACCTTCATCCAGTTCCCCCACCCTCTCCCCTTGCCTCCGATAACCACAAATATGAGCCTTTTTTTCTATGAGTTTGTTTTTTATTTTTGTGTTTTTGGGTTTCACATATAAGTAAGATCATACAGTATTTGTCTTTCTCTGTCTGACCTACTTTACTTAGCGTAATGCCCTCCGAGTCCATCCATGTTGTTGCAAACGTCAGTATTTCCTTCCTTTTATGGCTGAATAGTGTTCCATTGAAAAATATATACCACATTTTCTTTGTCTGCTTTATTCCTTGGTGAATACTTGGCTATTGTAAATAATACTTTAATGAACATGGGAGTGCAGATATTTCTTTGATAAAGTGATTTTGTTTCCTTTGTATATATACCCAGGAGTGGAATTGCTGGATCATATGGTAGCTCTGTTTTTAATTTTTTGAGGAGCCTCCATACTGTTTTCTATAGTGACTGTACCAATTTACAATCCCAGCAGCTGTGCACAAGGATTCCCTTTTCTCCACCATCTCACCAGCATTTATTATCTCTTTTGATGACAATTGTTCTAACAGGCCTGAAATGATATCTCATTGTGGTTTGATTTGCATTTCCCTACCGATCAGCATCTTTTCATGTTCCTGTTGGCCTTTCATATACCTTCTTTGGTAAAATGTCTCTTCAGGTCCTTTGCCCATTTTTTTACTTAGGTTATTATTATTACTGCTACTTTTACTATTGAATTGTATGAGTTTTTTATATATTTTGGAAATAAACCCCTTATCAGAACATGATTTGCAAATATTTTCTTCCATTCCGTAAGTCACCTTTTCATTCTGTTGATGGTTTGCTTTGCTGTGCAGAAGCTTTCCAGTTTGACGTAATTCTACTTGTTTATTTTTTGTTGTTATTGCTTGTGTCATATCCAAAAAAATCATTGCCAAGACCCATGTCAAGGAGCTTTTTTCCAGGCCAATTTTTTAAAACTTGTGTATTATATGGAGAACTTTCAGAGAGAAATAAATTTTCTGGACCTCATGTGTTAAGTTTATTTTTATTATAATTTTATTTGAAGTTTATAAACATAAAACTATCAGCTCTTCTTCTTTGCTTTTATACAATTATAAAGGCAACACACACCAATTAGATATGAACAAAACATTTAAAACAATGAAATACAAATTAATAACATAAATTTAATATGAGGAATGATATTGTTTTGCTGAAACTAAATTGGTGCTTACAATCAGGATGTAGTTCTCTGTTTCAGCATGAGTTCTTTTGAGTTTGACAGGCCTACATTACTGGGTGCCATGTGATGACTTAATTTTTCTGTCATTTTTCTCCATTTGAACTTACATGAACCGTTTGTTCATATATCCCTGGCTACGTCATTTAAGTATTAAGTCAACCTGTGTGCCTCTATTCTTTTCTTTTTAGCCAGAGATCATAAGGTACCATTGAACACCAATGCAAGTGAAATTGTGTTCCGATATCCAGCCTTAAGGGCCTAATCCAGATGACCCAGAATTGGTCATATTAATTTCTTTTAGATTATCATCCCAAAATGCATAATTTAGAAATCTCCTAGCTAGCTGTAGACCTTCAGGAATATCAATCACTGTTGCCAGTGGGCCCAACAGCACATCATTAGAAAGTGTCAAAAGAGGAAAATGCTAGAAGTGTCACCAAAGCCTGGTGGAGGCCCTGGTGATCTGTCAGGGCACATGGTGAATATTTCACTCCTTGAGTCCTGAAGTGCCTGAGTGTGAAAACAGAGGAGCAAGAGAGAAGCCACTTTGGGAAAATCATGATGGAGAAAATGCACCAGGTGTGCTTGTTAAGCCAGCAGGATGTACGTGCAGCTGCTGGCTTCCTGCACTGCTCACCTAAGAAGGGCTGAATGTCTTGTTTATTGCCTTCCCCATTAAATTGTTGAATTCAGATGTCATAGGCAGAAACACGCACCTGGGGCATCATAAAATACTGCTTACGGTGCCAGGGTATATCTTTGTGATTCCAGCATATTGGGTTTTCTTAAAGCAAGGCATACCATCAGTAGACCAGGGAGAGTTTTTCATTTCCTGAAATGTTGAACTTGTTGTGTCTGTTCTTCTTTTCTTGTATAAAATTTTATTTTATTTTAGTAGAACATTTAACATGAGATCTACATTCATAACAGGTTTCTTTTTTAATTTTATTGAAGTATAGTTGATTTACAATGTTGTGTCAATTTCCTCTGCATGGAAAAGTGACTCAGCCTTACACATATATACATTCTTTTCCATATTCTTCTCCACCATGGTTTGTCACAGGATACTGAATATAGTTCCCTGTGCTGTACAGTAGGACCTTGTTGTTTATCCATCCTATATGATAATAGTTTGCATCTGCTAATCCCAAACTCCCATTTCTTCTCTCCCCTACCCCCGCTCCCCCTTGGCAACCACAAATCTGTTCTCTATATCTGTGAGTCTGATTTTGTTTTGTAGATATGTTGATTTGCATTATATTTTAGATTCCACGTATAAGTGATATCATATGGTATTTGTCTTTCTCTTTCTGACTTAGTTCGCTTAGTATGATAATCTCTAGGTCCCAATGGGCAGAAGACCTAAATAGGCATTTCTCCAAAGAAGACATACAGATGGCCAAGAGGCACATAAAAAGATGCTCAACATGGCTAATTATTAGAGAAATGCAAATCAGAACTATACAATGAGGTACCGCCTCATACCAGACAGAATGGCCATCGTTAAAAAGTCTATGAATAACAAATGCTGGAGAGGGTGTGGAGAAAAGGGAACCCTCCTACACTGTTGGTGGGAATGTAAATTGATGCAGCCACTATGGAAAACAGTATGGAGGTTCTTCAAAAAACTAAAAATAGAGCTGCCATATGATCCAGCGATCCCACTCCTGGGCATATACCCAGACAGAACTATAATTCGAAAAGATACATGCACCCCTATGTTCGTAGCAGCACTGTTTACAGTAGCCAAGACGTGGAAACAACCTAAATGTCCATCGACAGATGAATGGATAAAGAAGATGTGGTTTATATATACAATGGAATATGACTCAGCCATAAAAAGAGTGAAATAATGCCACTTAACAGATTGTTAAGTGCACAGTACAGTATTGTTAAGTGTAGGTGTGATGTTGTACAGCCCATCTCTCGAACTTATTCATCTTGCATCACTGAAACTTTATACCTCTTGAATAACAACTCCCCGTTTCCCCCTCACCTCAGCCTCTGGCAACTACCATTCAACTCTCTGCTTCTGTGAGTTTGAGAGTTTTAGATACCTCATATACGTGGAACCATACAGTATTTGTCCTACTGGGACTGGCTTATCTCACTTAGCATAATGTCCTCAAGGCTCATCCATGTTGTTGCCCATGGCAGGTCTCCTTCTTTTATTTAAGGCTGAATATCCCATGTGCCTTTTAGATACTAAATGCACTGCCCTGTCTTTTGGTCCCACCCAACCCAGCTAGACTCTGTCTCCTCTCTTGCTAATTCTCAAATGCCTTCATGGTCCCCATCAACTGGGCGCATAAAGAGAATGAAAGGGGGTTGCAGAACCCATGAAGGGGCTGGGGCCTGAGCAGGAACTTGCTGGGGATTGAATCCCACGATTGTGTGGTGCTTGTCTGCTGCCTTCTTGCTGTCTCCGGAGGGTCCCTGCTACACCTAATTATCAATTTTCCATGGGCCATCTCATAACTTGGCTCTAGGAGGTTTTTCCATCACTTCGCCTCCCTTGGTAAGACCTATATTATGGGAAATGAGCTTAATTTCCCTTGTCCATTCATCTTTTAACTTTGCCCATTAGACTTGTCCCTGCCAGCCCACCCAGCCACCCCAGTGAGCCCTGCCTCTTCCGTGCTTTCTCTCCAGGCCTCTCAGCGGGCAGCCTGGCAGTGGACAGCACTGGTTTCTCTGACAGCATGAGCACAGAGGGCTTGGACAGAAGGCAACATATGTTTTGTGAGATTCCTAAGGCGTATGGTTTGTAAGCCCATTGAAATTCTATCCAAATTACTAACTGAATTTTTCTAATCTGCAACCTCAGTACTCATAGATCCCAAATTTTCTATGCAGTAAGTTAAATGGTAATTGAGGTTTGCAAATTTTTATATAATTTATTCTGGTTTTCTTCCAGTGGCCTGTGAGCTAGAACTTAAATACAGCTTCGATGTAGTTGCTTCTTCCTGTTTAGAGAGCTAGCATAATATTTTGTCTTCTGGGCTCAAATAACCATGCAATTACTCTGTAATCATATAGTAATTAACATGTACTATGTGCATTTATTACATAATTATATTCCTGGAGGATTGCATGGCAATTATACTTAACATTCAGCATATCATTTTATATATTATATAATAAACAAGTATATAATTTGTTGCTTTTTTCTTTTATCCTAATTTCAATTTATCAACTAGGAGCTAAAAACTTGTTCTCCTGTTGCCTTGTTTATATGTAGTCGGGCAGGTGCCTGAGCTCCTTTGGCCTTACTCAATACCTCCTAATTATACATCTGAGACAATGCTAGGAGCTTGTGTGCTGCCGTGGGCTCCCAGCCTTTGTGCCCCTGATACTTTCTCATTGTCATGAACTCATTAAGTTATTAGCTTCAAGACTGTACAGAGTTGATCAGAGCTGCCAGCACTGCCAGGTGAATGGCCAGATCTCAGTGAAAGCAGAGCAGCCCCAGCACCCAGCCCTGTGATCACGCTGCCTTTCTCTCCTTTTGCAGTGGAGCACATCCCGAAAGGGAACAATTGCCTGGACGCCGCCAAGGCCTGCAACCTGGACGACACCTGTAAGAAGTACAGGTCCGCCTACATCACACCGTGCACCACCAGCATGTCCAACGATGTCTGCAACCGGCGCAAGTGCCACAAGGCCCTCCGGCAGTTCTTCGACAAGGTCCCGGCCAAGCACAGCTACGGGATGCTCTTCTGCTCCTGCCGGGACATCGCCTGCACCGAGCGGAGACGGCAGACCATCGTGCCGGTGTGCTCCTACGAGGAGAGGGAGAAGCCCAACTGCTTGAATTTGCAGGACTCCTGCAAGACGAATTACATCTGCAGGTAAGCGCGTGCCGGCAGCCTGGTGATTAAGGAGGTGGTGGAGAGAACCTTTATGCTGCTTCAGTGGCCAGGCTTCTATCTTCTGAATTTCTGCAGGGGGGTGGGGGAGGGGAGTCATTGGGATGGATGGGCCAAAACCTGACCTCTGCTTCCAGCACGAGGTTCTTCAGCAGCTGATCAGCCTTTTGTGCTGAGGAAGGTTCCCGTCTTTAACCTGAGGAAAGCTTTGAGAGGTGCTGGAATGAGGTCAGTAGGACTTCGTAAGCGCAGAGGGTCACCTGAGCCCAGGTGAGCTTGAAGGCATGTGCCCCCTCTGTTAGACCTGAGAGCTGCCAGGGGTCAAAAGCATTAAGTAAGTGGGGTAGCAGGTGCTGGAAATACGGGAGCTCTTGTCATCAAGGTCAGAAAACTGGAAGAGAGCAGCGAGAGGGAGGGATGGAGCTGTGTCCAGCCCCGAAGAGGAGAACTTCCAGAATGCCTGGGTCTGTTCTGGGCCATTCAGTCGACGATGTGGCTGAGAGTAGATGCCTTCCATGCTTCCGGATCTCAGCCCCCATCGAAACCTGGCTGTGTTGTTGAAAAGAGTCACTTCCTTTTTCTTTTTGGCCATTTATTAATTTATTTTAATGTTTGAAGGACTCCATGAATATATTCTATGTGTTTCTTTTTTAAAAAAAAAAAAAAAGCAATATAGAATTAGTAGAGGGAAAGGGAAGTTTCCTCTTCTCTCTGCTTCTACTTGCTCCCAACCATCACTGTCAACAATTTGATGTGAGTCCTTCCAGAACTTTGGGTTGAATTCATTGCTGATCGAAGCAAGTAGATTTTGGTAAGCAGAGACTTGACTCTTTGCAGCCGGAGGCAAAGCTGGTGCTGCATTCAGAGCACGGGATGGATGTTGAGTTAGAGATGCAGGCAGGGCATCATCGGACAACACCTGTACTTTGCCCTCAGGATAGAGCCAGGAATCTTCAAATGCCATCGCTGACAAAATCCTATGCACTTGATAAATGTTCACGGGTGGGCAAGTAGGTGAGGGTGTGACTTTGTGTTTGTTTTCTTGTAAGTTTCCCGTTTCTAAAGAGCAGAGGGCAGGGAAAAAACTGTCTGATAGTTTGAGGATTCTGGCAAGCTGAGTTTTGTCAGTTTAAGTTTTATTCTGATAGAATGGAGTCCCATTCTTTCCTTAGACTAGCTCTAAGAGTGACCAAAGAAAAATAAAAGTCCTTGTTATCTGTAGATCTCCCGCATGCTGAAGACTTTCTGGGAGTAATATCCCTCCATTTTTTCCCAAGTTGGAAGCTATCTGAGGAAGAACTCAGATGGCCGAACTTGTCCTGGGAGGAGTCAGGTGCTCAGGCAATGCAACTTCTCCAAAGACTCTTCCTCACCTTCACGCCCCTCTTCCACTGAGCCCCTCTTAGCTGAGGGCTAGGATCAGGGATCACTGTGCTGTAAGGGTCCTGAGGAAGAGGCAGGACCTCCTCGCAGCTATAACCGGGGGAAGCCAATCAGCCAGGGACCCTAAGAACCCCCTGCTCGAGATGAATGTGGTGAGGACAGGACCAAGGGAGAAGCTGTGGGAGCTGAGCCTGGCGTTAGGATGCCAGGGAACAGAGAATCTGAAGACCTGTCCTCTGAAGACCCCAAGTTCCTCTGCCCTTTAGTCTTTGAGCAGAGGAATCCCTCTGCTAAAAGCAGGACTTTCCAGGGTCTTCCTTGGCTTGAAGCCAGACAGCCCCTCCCTGTCTCTACAGGAGACATTATCCTGTTCGCTGATGGGTCCAAGCCAGGAAGCCTGGAGATGGGAGGCTGCTGTCAGGGGAGGGAATGGAGCAGTGCGTGAGCCCTCCGTGCACTGGTCCATGGCTGGCAGGCGGAGAGAGCGTGGCGATGGAGCCTTTCCTGCTCTTCTCACGAGGTCTGTCTTGCACGTGAGGTCCAGAGGAGGCTCCTGACACCTCCTGTGCAGGCTCCAAGCCCACCGTGAGGGGTCCATTTGCATTACCTGGCCTGCCCTCTAAAAAGAGAGAATCCTTGGAGAGTTGGTGTGAATCAGTCGAATCAGATTGCTTCCCTGCTAAGCTGTGGTGAGAAATAGCTGGAAGTTTGGGAACTTGGGGTGTTCCGAGGAGGTGGCAGGAGGAATCTGCAGATAATGGGATGGTTTGGGTCCTGTTTGGGGACCAGACTGGTTCCAGGAACTGGTTGTGTTGAGGCAGCCCAAGTAGCATAGCGTGGCCTCAGCTGATGGGGCAGAAAGGAACAGGGGACAATAGGACAGCCCTCACCTAATGACTGACTGCGCCTGGTCACACCAGGGTCGGGCTGTGGTGACAGCGGCCACCAGGCGGTGGGGTGAGGTCGGGCTGGGCTGGAAGCTGCAACCAGAAGCAGTCTCTGTGCTGCTGCCAGATTCCTGGCTCTGGGATGTTTGGGAATCCAGATCCTAGACTCTCTAGGGCCCTCCCAAGTGAAATTTGCTTCCGTGTGATTGGTGGGTTTTATACCGTCTCGAGTCTTCTCTGGGAAGGTGAATCAGTGACTTCCCCTGGTGTTACCTGTCCTTAAGTTATTTATCCCGTAATTTCTTTCCAGAGCCTGAACTTATTACTCATGATTACCCCCTCCCTGTCAGATGTGGTAAATGTAATTTAAGCTGCTAGGTAGGCTAGCGGTGTTTTCTTACATCAGGTTTTATTAATCTTGTCTTTAATTTTATGCCTTTTATTGCATCTCTTCTCAATCCATCTCGGTGAAGCCCTTGTAGTTGCTACTACGTAGAGCAGCAGCTGGGGCTTCGGCAGGGTTTCGTGTTAAAGCTGCTCTGACCCAGACCCATTTGGAGGAATGGAGGTACCCCCAATGGGATGACTAAAGGCCCAATTTGAATATCCCCAAAGCGAAGGGATAGCAAGAGGGAAAATCGCTTCCTAAAAAGCATATTCTTTGAAAGCTCACATTTCAAATGCTCCATTGCCATCTCAACATCAGGGACTGTCAAAGAGCTGCTGCAGCTCAATAAAACCTCCCTGCACTTAATGTTTTCCAGCTCTAAGCACACAGGTTTCCTTCCCCAGAGTCCAGCGGTGCCTCTGTGCAAAACCTGTCTCTCCTGCGTTGTGCCTTCAAACAGAGGAGATGCAACTTTAGCTTTTCCTTTTGACTTTGTTTTCTTTCCTCCTTTTCCCTTTTAGGGAAGCTGACAGGTTTCTTTCCTCTTGGGGTGGTTGGGGAGAGGCGAGAGCTTGACTGTTTAGGCCTCCAAGCTCGTCTGCAGAAAAGCAAACGCGGAGGTGTTATTAGAAGGCTGTGATGAAATTCAGAGCCTCCAGTTCTTCCCCTGAAGCACAGTGTCTCCCATGCTAGTTGTCCTCCGGTTGCTTTCCTTAGTGCCTGGAAGGATGTCAGGATGGGGTTTGGTCCTAAAGGAAGCATATTCCTTTATTCCCGATGCAAGTGGTTATATATACAAAATTTAAACTTGTGCCTCTCCTCCTTTCCCTCAAATTCTGACATCCACACTAAGCTCAGCACTTGGGCTCTGGCTCAGGATGCTACAAATATGTTCATAGCTCTTTAATTTTTCTAATTAATCACTCAGGCGCCTCTGCTGTTCTTCATTACCAAAAGGGCTGGCATCTTCCTCTTGAGCATGCCCACTCCTGTTTTCATCTAAGAATTATAGTTATTTTCCAAAACCTGTTCTGCTTCCAGTGTCAGGAAAAGAGGGAGCCCGAGGCTACTGGCCAGCCTGCCTGACCTGTGGGTTTAACTGCTGCCACACGGTGTCGCTGTTGTGCACAGCCCAGAGGTTGCTTTGTGGTTTGGTGACTGTGCCCTTCTTGGTCGTTCTGCACCTGCAGCAGAGGTGCTGCATCTTGGGTGCAGAGTAACAACTCTTAGTTCATACTCAGCATGCAGCCAGCGTTTCCCAAAGCGTGACATTTTGCCCTGGGGGCTGGGTCCTAAGGGGTTCCCGCCAGAGCCAGCCCTCCAACTTGAGCACACAGTATCTCAGACTCTCCCTTTCCTGGCAGTGTGTGCTAGATGGATTTGAGTGTTGTATTTGCATTTTCTCTCTTTTCTTGTTTTATTGTGGTAAGAACACAACGTGAAATCTACTCTTTTGACAGGTTTTTAAGTGCACAATATGGTATTATCTATAGGCACAATATTGTACAGTAGATCTCTAGAACTTATTCATCTTGTATAACTGAAGTTTTATTCCCACTCATCAGAAACTACCTTACAAGGGGATAAGGGGTGGGGGAGGAATAAATTGGGAGATTGGGACTGACATATGCATACTACTATATATAAAATAGATAATTAATAAGAACCTGCCATATAGCACAGGGAACTCTACTCAATACTCTGTAATGGCCTGTATGAGAAAAGAATCTAAAAAAGAGTAGATATATGTACATGTATAACTGATTCATTTGCTGTACACCTGAAACTAACACACTATTGAAAATGAACTCTACTCCAATAAAAATTAAAAAAAAAAAGAAACTACCTGCTTACCCCTCCCCCTAGTTCCTGGCAGCTACAATTCTGTTCTTTGCTTCCACGAGTTTGATGATTTTAGATACCTCATGTAAAGTGGAATCATGCAGTATTTGTCCTTCTGTGACTGTTTTATTTCACTTAACATAATGTCCTTCAGGTCAATCCATGTTGTTCCATATTGCTTTTTTTAAGGCTTAAACAGTGCTTGGTCAAGGGTACCTCATACCTTTTGGAAAGATTCTGATAATGCTGAACCTCAAAAGGGAAGGGATCAGGGCCTCTGTGCCCTCTGTCTCCAAGGCTTTTTTGCCCTGGCCCCCCTCCACCAAGATTTACTTGCTCTTCCCGGTGCCCAGGCTGTGTATCCTCATTGTTTCCAAGAGTGGTAGCTTTGACCAAGTGACCGAGTACATATGGTTCTACCTTTCCCCAGGGACTAAGGATCCTATAATTGTATCCTGGAGACCTGTTTTTTTTGTTGTTTTTGGTGGTGGTGGTGGTGGGTTTTTTTGGTTTTCTTTTTTGTTTGTTTGTTTGGTTTTTTGGGGTGGTTTTTTTTTTTAGCATAGCCAAGAAGATCTCCCTTGGTATAGCTCCAGAAGAACAGCATATGTAATTTTCAAAATTCTGCCCTAGCCAGCACCGCATTTTCCACACTGAGGCTGACCCTATTATACTTAGAGGAAATATGTTGTTAATTTGTTAACTGGGGCAACTGGGGAAACATGTCACAAGACCATGCAGCAAATTTCTTCTCCAGTAACTTGGTCTGACAGGGTTAGTGCACCTTTAAAAGGTGAGGAATGTATTTCCTTTGCTTGGAATCAGTCCTCTTTTGCACAGTAAACTGTGGCTCTTAGAGATCTGGGACATCCTCTGCTGTTTGGGCTACATTCCTGAGTTGAAAACTGGATTCTACATCACTGTATCCGGGCCTGTCTTGACATGTGGCAAAGTGCAGGAGAAAATGGCTCAGAGGATAATTAATGCCTAAAACTAGAAGGGTAGATTAATTTGCCACTCAATTTTACTTTACGCTGATTCATTCACAAATGGAAATCAGCAATTAGACAATGCAAACTTCTGAACCATGGAAAGAAAGGTTTGGGAATATGAGAAAATACAAGTAGAACATTTTCCAGTTCATTTGAGCATTTTTCATTTCAAATGATTACATGGGTGTCTTTAGCGATGCAGAGTGCCGAATCGCTCGTTTTTTAATGCGCCCACCTGCGCGAGCTGCCTGCCCCCCCCGGCCCCCCCCATCTCTTGGCTGGAGGCCCCCTGGACTCCTGGTGAGGTGGGGGGCTCCTGTGTGTGTACGGTGATTCATTAAGCAAAAAGCACGGACGTCCTCCAGCACGTGCTGGATGGGGGGAGGAACGCACCTCCCGGTGGATCTTCCAAACCTCCACCCCCAGCCTGTGCATCCACTCAGCACCAGCTAAGCAGGGTCTGAGCTCACCGCGTCCCTGGCCAACAGGGGTAACCTGAGCTGTGAATCAGGCGGGAACCCGCTGCAACTTGCTCTATCTTGTTGCCTCCTATCTCTTTCCTTATCTCTCCTTTGGCAGGGACGGGTGTGAAGCCATTTGTCTGTTCCTGCTGGAGCCTGTTGCTAAAAAACACCTGTCCAGATTTACTCAGCATTCCCACTCTCCCCAGCCAGCCCCTCCCGGTGCTGCCCAAGCTCAGGGGCTCCGCTTCCTTCCCCTCACCCCTTCCCTCACCTGCCCACGTCCTCCCCAGAGTCACACTGGCCACTCTTGGCCCTGAGACAGAGAGATTCAGACACTCCTTTACATTTGTACATTCTGCCAGTTATTAGAACCACGTGGACAGGTGGAGTCTTGACATCAGAACTGTCTTTTACTGCCTTTGAGTATGAAAGCGGAGGGAAAAGGAATGGAATTGTATCCGCCCAGAAAGCCCAAAGAGAGCCCCATATTTCTTTGGGGGAAGAGGTGTCATAGTGGAGGGTCTCAGGACCCATATTCAGACTGGGCCTCAGCAGGTGAGAAGTAGGGAACATCAAGCAGAAAGAAGGCACTCAGTTTTGGGAGGACATAGTGAAGGGAGTGGGAGGTGTGGGTCTGGGGTCTGTCCTGGAGGCAGAGGGAGAAAAATTAGTGTGATATAAAGGCAAGAGGTTGAGGGCCTCCGGTGCCATGTTGAAGTGTTGGATTTTACCGTACAAGGGGCGGGGGAAGTGAGATATGATCAGCTGGACCTCAGAGAGTGCCCAGGTGGCAGTGTGGGGCAAGGATTGGGGTGGGGAGAGGCCAGGAGGCCAGCTAGGATGTGCTTGCAGTGGACCAGATGAGGGGTGACCAGGAGAATAGAGTTAGCGCATAGGAAATCTATCCATTCATCCCTCCACCCAGCCACCCACCCACCATCCAATCTATCCATTCATCCATCCACCCAGCCACCCACCCACCCATCCATCCATCCATCCATCCAACCAGCTGGTCTGCAGTTACTGTGCCAGGAGTAAAGACCTGGCTCCTCACCGGCCGTGCAGAAGAGAAGGCAGGTGCACATATGGTCATTACAGCCTGGTGTGGGAGTCTGTGGTCAGGAAGGTACAAAGTGCTGCAGGAGGACAGAGATAAGAGCAGCCAACTTGGCCTTGGCCTGGAGGGTCAGCAAGGCTTCCTGGAGAAGCTGTCATCTGAGCTGGGCTGGAAGGACGAGAGGCATGGGAGAGACCACCAGGGGTAGAAACGGGACAGAGGCCCGGGGCTGCGGATTTGAGGAAGATGTGGGAGCAGCAACCCGTTTACTGGGTTTTAATGATGAGAGGCACTGAGCCCCATGATCTCAGCCCACGTGGAGGAGCTAGGAACCAGCCTGATCTTGCTAACTCCAAAATCTGGTTTCTGTCATTCTTTCCAAATGATTGTCTTTCATGACAAGAATACAATGTTCTTAACACCGTTCAGCCTTACTACCTTTAGTTCCAGACAGGCAGAATGATAATCCCGTCCAGCCTCGGGTCTAGACGCTCTTTATGGCTCAGTAACTAAGACAGCATCAGTTTTAAAGATAGTTTTCACAGAGCGTTAGGACATAATGTCCATCACAGCCTCCTAGCATCACTTAAAACATTAAAAAAGAAAAAAAGCTACTCAGGTAATATGTGGTCATTAAGTTCTTACTTTAATTTCCTTTTGAGCATTCATTGCTTTTTATAGAGTGGTTTCTCTGTGACAGCTTACTGATTGCAAGAGTCATTTCTACAAACAGGAAAAAAATCTTTCCAGACCACACTGGTTTTCTTCTTATTATTAACTCAGTCATTTATTCAGGCACATTCACTGAGCACAGTCTGACCCGAGGGTCCTAGGTGTTTAAGTCATGTGACCGTTACCCGGGAGCTCCCACGAACCTGGTTGCTTGGACTCCGTAACTCCCTGCTGAAGTGCCACTGGAGTTTAGAGTCCTTGACGCTCACGTCCCCCCAGGCAGCAGATACCAGGGACCTGGCTGTGTATCTCACGGGAGATGAATTCTCTGCTGTCACAGAGCAACAACCAGCTCTAACAACCGATGGTTATGTCACCAGCGTGGGGTCATCCAGGTGTTTGCCTTCCTACCTTCTCCTTGCCCTCTGGCCATTTCATTAATCATAGGAAAACTTCCATTCTGTGGATTGCATCTTGAATGCAGCGCTGATAAAACGTGCGGGGGTGGGGGTGGGGGTTGGGGGTGAGAAGCCTGGAATTGTTCCCAGATGTGCTGAAGTAGGAGTAGGTGGGGACTTGAAGGGAGTTTCTGGAACCCAGATTTCAGGCCACATTGTCTTAAGACCCCAGTTGATCCCCTCTGCTGCTTTGTGCAGCTTGTTCCTCTTCAAAGGGGGCCCTTCTGCTCTGCCCAGTGAGCATTTCACGTACTAGGACCCATGAAGTTCCTAGGCAGGGTGAACTAGCTCCCCGCTCAAGTCTAGACCGAAACCCAACCATACAGATTTTACAGTCTCTTTTTTTTTTTCTTTCAAGGGAAGGGGATGCCTCCATTTTATATCGTTCTCTTTTTCAAATGTGCTTCATCCACGGAGCAAAGAGTGGGGAAAGGGAGACCCCAGTATTCCTAGAGGGCTGCCCCCTTATCCAGACCAACATCCTTTGGGTTCCAAGGGCATCCCATGCTGACTGGCATGCTGGCCCCTTAAGCTGAGGCTGTTACCTCCCTGTCCCGGCCTCCACAGGACACAAGACTTCTTTTGATCATGCATGCTTTGCAGTTGACATAAGTTCCCATAGCCTGTGACCCAGAGCTGTCTCATTTTTGTGCAGGGGAATCTGCCCCCCCCACCTCACGGGGTGCCTGTCGTGTATGATTAGAGCCCGGGTCTCACAGCCAGGCTTGGAGTCCTGCTGCGCCCAAGGAAACCCCAGACGCCCACTCAGGCACCACCCCAAGTTAGATATCCTGCAGTCACGTTGGCACTTACATTTCTACGGGGCATTTCCAACTCAGTGAATGGGAAATTGCTCTGTGATTTCCAAAAGCAATTAATTACGCAGAAAATTTTACATCCAAGAAAAACAAGAATCTAAAAGAACCATCAATGTGAAAAGTACCACACCAAGCTGGAGTTGGGACTTTTTTTTTCCCTTCCCCAGTAACTGTCAATGTGTTTGTGAGTGAGGCGACCCTGGGCTCGCATCCTGGTTATGATGGTTCTAGAACATGGGCAGCTCGTGGCCTCGGTTTGGCATCTACAAAGGGAGGTAACGACTCCATCTTCACAGGGCAGCCGTGAGGATTAAATGCGATATCTCTGCAAGGCATCAGCACAGAGCCTGCCACCTAACAAAGCAAAGACTCAATAAATATGTTTTTCTTTCTCCCTCACACTTTCCACAAGTTTTGATCACAGAGGACAAAGAAAGCTTATGATTCCAAATACAGCATCCCCCCGCCATCCCTGCTCCAGTAGCAGACAGAGACCTTTAAAGCAGGATTTGTGGGTGGAAGGGGTAGATTTTTACTGCTTTACACTTTTATGCACCCACAGCATTAAGCGGCACGTGGAAATTCCAACTCCATTATGTGAAGCTGTGTTGCTAAGCTTTGTGCATCACCATCTTTTCAGTTGGTACCATTAGGGAAAAGTGGGGGGCAGAGGCGGTGGTAGACAAAGTCCAGAGGTGTTTGGACCACGTGTCATCTCAAGAGCATTTCTGTCTGGAATAAACAATTATCAGCATACAAAGATACCCACTGAGACGTGGATGGAGCTGGCCACGAGTTTGTTGGGCCTGGAGTCCTAGATTCACTATTGTTTAAACTGAATAGGCAGTGGGGGCACCCCTGGCAGCCTCATGGGACACGTGCTGCTTCAGTGACCCAGAGTAACTGTGAATAAAGGGTCCTTAGAGGTGCTTGTGTCTGAGTCAGTGATGTGAGCCATCCAGCAAAGGGCAGTCACTGACTCAGTGCCACTGAGTCTGAACCTTCCTCTCGTCTGGGTGGTTCTGTGCCGTGAATCATCTGATCATCCTGTTAGGAAGCAAGCCACAAGGTGGGGGGGCAGGGTGGCTCGTTGTACAGGACTCAGGGGCCCAGAATCTGCAGAGCCAGGGACATTATTGCAGGAAGCTGTGGATGACAATGATGGTGATGAAGATGATGACGAAGAGGGTAACATTTATGTGACATTTGCAGTGCGCCGGGTACTGTGCTAAGCACTTCACAACGACCCCGGAAGTGAGGGCCGTCCTCGTCCCCGGCTCACGGATGAGGAGGTGCAATCTTGAGCAACTTCTGCAGTCACCCACGTGGTGCCACTGGAATGAACGCCCGGAGGGTCTGCAGGGCTGCAGAGCCTGGCTTCTGTCCGCTGTGCCCCTGCTTCGGGTGCAATGTGTGCGTCTCTTGAAAACCACCCGCATCACCCTCCTCAGAGTGTGTGGAATTGGAGACTGGAGGTGATTTTGTTTTTAACTCTTTATTTATTCATCTTAAAACAAAAATTGTAAGTAAGAGGGCTTTGGATCTTGTCAAAGTAAGACTTAAGTGCCCCTCATCAAAAGTATTTCACTTCTCGTTAGAACAGTAGTTTTCAAACCTTTCAGTTTCAGAACTCCTTTATATTGTTAAAATTACTGAGGATCCCAAAGGGCTTTTGCATCTGTGGGCTAAGTCTATCAATACTTACCATATTGGGAATCAAAGCTGAAGAAGTGTTTACGTATTTATCACTTCATTTCAAAATAACACCGAGATGCCCGTTACATGTTACCATAAATAACAGAACATAGTTTTATTTTAAAAAATCATTACCTTTTCCAGAACAAAAAAGTTTAGGGAGAAGCATGGCATCATTTTACACTTTTACAAATCTAATGTCGGACCAGATGACGCCTTGATTCTTCTATCTGCTTCGGCATTCAGACTTTTGCAGTATCCCACGTCACGTGGCCTCTGGAAAAACTCCACGGTACTCTCTTGAGAGCCTGAGAGTTAGAAAGATAAATCAGAACTTAGTATGGCTGGGAAGATAGTTTTGACTTCAAGAACCCTAAAAGGCTCTCTGAGATTGCCAGGGTCCCCAGACCTCTCTTTGAGAACTGCTGCACTAGGACCAGAATCATCTTGGGCTAGAAGACGTGTGTGCACAAGTGTCTCCGTGGTCTCCTGCAACTAAGACAGTCTGGGTGTGTGTGTGGCTGCCTCGTGCCCACGTGTTCACTCCAGTGTGTCAGGATGGTGAGGCTGGGGGAGGTGGGGATGGGAGCCGGGGCCATAGCCCTTCCAGTTGGAAATGGGTACCAGTAACCAGAAAGCTGCTGAGCTTCCCATCGGCTGTCACTCTGGGCCTGTTTGACAAGGGGATCTGGCTCAGCTTGGTTTCCTGCCCTGAGAGATCCCCTCCTGACAACACCTTCCTTCTGGTTTCTAGCTCGACAAAGCATTTCAGCCTCGTATTCAGCTCAGTCAGGCGGAACTCTGTAATGACTTGTAAAAGCACTTTGTGCCCAAGACTCGGTGGTAGGGGCTTGGTCAGAGTGTCACAGGTAAATGTCTGGTCCTTGGAATGTGAGCCATCTCAGGTGCAGCCCCTCTCTGCTCTCCCCACTCCATCATCATTTGCCATGGCGGAAACTAAAGGATTGTAATGACCTTGGGCCTGGGATAGCCCTTAGAATCGGAAATGCCGGGAAGCTGGCAGTTGGAGAGTTCTGTGAGCACTCAGCAGTTGGAATTCCTATTGGAGGGTTAGCTGGCTCCGTCTGACAGCCTTAGACTTCTTAGGATGGGGGCTGGGGAGAGAGAATGTCACCTCTCTGTGGATGTTCACTCCAGCAAAGGATCTTGATATTGTCATGCTAGAAAACCTTTCTGTGGAAGTAGACCAAAGCAAATGGGAAATGCCTCTTCCATGTTCCAAGTTCAAAAATTCGAGTTGAAACATTTTTAGCTACAGATACGGTTTGAGAAAGTTTTCTGCTCAGCGTTCTGGTGGGTGGTTGGTTCATTCACTGGCTCAGCAGGACTGGAGTGCCAGGTGCTTTGCAGGGCCCAGGGCGTCCACATGGAGTGTATGCACACACCCCCTGCAAGAGGGGGTCCCGGACTTCTCCCAGGTGCCGTTGCTCCAGGGCGGTGGTTCTCCAGCTTTAGCCGGCAGTCAAGATCAGTTTCTGATCTATGAGGTCCGGGGTGGGACTGGATAATTTGCATTTCTAGATCATTCCCAGTGCTGCTGCTGCTGGTCTGGGGTCCACACTTGGAAACCCGCTGCCTTAAGGTGTGTTGACCAGGTGATGACCTAGGCTGATGGGCCTCACTCTGCTCTAGGGGTCTGCAAGCTGAGGATGGGAAGGAGTGAGCAGCCAGATGGGCCCTGTGGGGCATTGAGACTTAGCAGAGGACCTCGGAGAGGCCTCACCACTGTGACTGAGGTGACTGTTAGCCCAGGTTGGGGAAGGGGAGGAGAAAACACCTGGGCAGTTTCTCGGCTGCACTAAGGTTGGGCTCTATTTGGAGGGCTGTGGGATTCACTGTGAAGGACTCGAAGGTCTTCCCAGGTGATAGCTCCTCAGAAACAGAGGCTGCTGAGCCATGGCCAACATGTATCTATTTAGCGGCCCCACTGCAGGGCGGAACCTTGCCCTCAGTGTGCAGAGGAAGTAGACAGCCTGTCATCCATAGGCTGAGCTTGGCCTGAGATTGGAATTCATTTGTCTGAGTTATGCTGGAAAAAAATGCAAAGCAAAACAGTGTTTTAGAGCAATTATTTGAATAGAAATCCTCCTTCTAAAATGACCTTCGGAGCAATCTTTGACCTGAGCTATTCAAATAAGGAAAGCTGACATGCTTTACTCTGCTCTTCTTGTCACTTTTTCCAAGTGGAAGCATCTTTGGTTCTCAGGAGGGAGCATGGGATGGGCAGCGCCTATGGTGGGGCTATGACACGGGTTACTCAACCACACACGGATGTTCAAGATTCCAAAGTGCTATGATCCCGTGAGCCAAGATCACCGTGAGCCTTGACCTGCACAAATAAATATGCAGGCTGTTTCACTCCTAGCTCATTGCTGGTCACAGGAGAGGGCAGGTGGTGGGTGCAGCTGGTGGGAGGTCAGATGCAGTGTCCCAGCGGGGCTGTATCTCCATCTTCGTCCTTGTCCCACTACAGCCACTGCTTCACACACAGCATCTTGCATTGTAGGTGCTCAGTGACCCTGGTCCTTGGAAGGTTGGTGTCCTTGTTGAACCCAGTGCGCCGGACACTGTGCTAGGTGCTAGATGACCGAGTTGGAGATCAGCACCCTTGGTCCTGGGCGACTGGATGCCGAGGCGCCTCTACGAGTCCACTCCACAAGCCTCAGGCCCGGGGCTCTCTCTGGGCTGCTCCCCACCATCCCTAGGCTCAGAGAGAGCAGGAAGCGGTGTTTTCTGGGTATACAAGAGGTGCCACTAAATACTGCCTGTCCACGGGACTCTATTCCAAGCCGCGTGGGAGAGCGCCCTCTTGAGGGAGCCAGGCTTAGTGTCCTTGTCCGCACTGGGGCAGGGTGTGCTGGCCTCAGGTGCCTCCAGAACCCAGCTGAAGCTGTGACCCTCCTTGGCTGAGGGTCCTGGAGAATGCACGTGCTTCCCGTACACCTGTCCCTTCGTGTGAAGGAGGAGAGACATTACCTGCCCCATTACCTGCCTCACAAGGCTGTGATTGGAGAGATGGGGCCGGCGTTGAAAGCACCCTGAGAGTAGTAATGGCAGCACTCATATCGGCCCTTCATGGAGCACTGAACTCTGTGCCAGGCACTGGGTTCTGGGCCGTAATCCTCCCACAGCCCTGCTCTTGGTGCTTGTGTTTCATACTTGGGGAGATGCAGAGCTGAAGCAGCAGCGGGGGCTCTTGGGATTGGAACCCACGGTGTGACTTCGGGGCTCACTCCCTTTCCCACTGTGCCCGGCACCCATCAGCTCCGGGAAGGGGCCCACATGCGTGTCTGCCCTTCCCGGAGCTGATGGGTGCCGGGCACAGTGGGAAGGCACCAGAGGAGATGATCCCGGCCAGGCCAGCCCCTGCCTGGTGCCTCCTGTGCCCAGCCTTAGGAGTGGTCCCTGCAGCCAGGAAAGGGTGCTTGAGGGGCTGCTGGCTTCTCCCTGTGGGCCTGGGGAGCCCCACGTTTTGCCCCCCTCACTTCTTGATGAGGGGTGACGGTGTACACAGCCTGAGGAGGTGGGATGCCCAGTGAGGGACAGCCTGGGCCAAGATGAACACGGCTGTGTCGCAGGATTGCATTTGGGCCTTACTGCACAGTAACAACAGATATTATTTTTTTTATGTTTTTAAACTGCAAGCACTATTAAACCAAAAGAATGCCCACTGATTCTGTCATTACACTTTATTGAGCCTAGTAAAGATCACTTACATCCCCTTAAATCAGATTTCGGCTTCTTGTGTGCACAGATCACAGCAAAGTGGCGGCAAATGTCCAAGAACTAAAATGAAAAGATGGAACATCAATTCTTTCATTGCTGTGGGGGTGAGTGTGAGCTGGAGAGAGAGTCTGTGGTTTTCTTTTCAAAATCTGGCTCTAACTCTTACCAGCTCCGTGATTGTGGCCGGCTGGTGGCCTTTCTGAACCCCAGGGTCCTCTACTGTAAAATAAGACTAACCTGGCTGGTCAGGTTATCGGGTATTAAGTGACCCAGGCGTATGACGCATCAGGCACAGTGACCGGCTCTAGACGAACATAGCTGTTAGTGCAGTGTCTGGAGTAGTTAGACGTGGGCTGCTGTTTCTCCTCATCTGTGCCCAACTGTAACGCCAAGATGTCCATGATGAGTATTGGTCTCTAGGTGATTGGAGCCATAGTGTGTCGCACTTGGATTCATTCATTCATTTATTCACTCACTCATTCAACACATATTTTCTGAACATCTGCTTTACGCCAGGCATAATCCCAGGTGCTCACCTTCTCATGGTGCAAGCAGTGTATCATCAAAGTGAAGATGTGAAAAAGAGAGTGATGGAGGGGAGGTGTGGGCCGAAAAGCCAAAGCCACGCCCTCCATGGGGCTCAGAGCCAGGGAGGGGATTGGTGGGAGGGCTCAGAGGAGACCCTTGAGTTCACTGTGAATGGGTCAAAATAAGCCCTGTTTGGGTGGAGTGGTTGAGGGGACAGTTTATTAGAAAATGGCTTATGCAAACCATGGAAAACAGCCGCTCTGCCCTACAGGGAAAAAAAAGGAGGAATGTAGTTTTAAATTCAGCTGGGAGCTTTAGGTAAAATGTAGAAACTGGGGTGGCGGGGTGCAGTGGGGTATGGAGCGGGGTGGAAGGGTGCTGTTGACAAGAGGATGTTAAACGTGAGAATGGATCACTACCAAGAGTATGGATTTTCTGAAAAAAGGGGAGAATTATCATCTGATGGCAGTGGAATAAGTGATTTATTCTTTTGACATGTAACACCACAATTCCGTCTCCCAAGCAATGCCCCATCTAGGAAGGAAGATATTAGGGACTAGTTGTTTGCCGAGCTCAAAGTCTCTGTTGACCTTAAAACAACTTGCCTGGAAGAAAAATGACCTAGTGTGTATTTACTATTGAACATAATTTTCCTTAGGAAGTCTGAAACCCTATTAAGGATTAATAGGAGATCTTCTTTTCATATGTTTCTGCTTAAAGTCTGTTTGTGCAAGTGCAGGCTGTTACCATTCAGACATCCATGTGTCTTCCGCCGTCCCCACACCCACTCCCAGGGCACAGCAACTAGGCTCCTTCAATGTGTGGAAGATAAATTAATATTTGGCTGAGCAGAGCTTGAAGCTTGGGGCTCAGGTACCACAGGGCTGTCCTTTGGGGATAGGGACAAGGGGGGAGTTTTGCAAATTAGTAAAATCAAGAGAGCCTGTGTAATTTTAATTTTTCATCTTCTGGGAACCCTTGAAGAAGCAAGGTTTGACTGAAGGAGGCCAGGCAGCATTTGGGATAATTTCTAGAATTTACCTGTGTTTCCCTGAAGTCATTAGAGTTCAGTTTCTCTAGCTATAAACATCATGGTTTGACATTTGCTTCTGAGGCTGCAGACAGCACCTCCTTAAATTGACACAGGCCTGATGCCAACCAGGCCAGCAGAGGACATCATATAGGGATCATATGTAGTGACCTGTAGAATTGCCTTGACCTGTTTTTCTGTGGGTTTGAGTCCATTGTCCTGTAAAACTCATTTCTCTGCTTGAAGACGTAGAGGACTCACAGGAGAAATCTCTCTTCCGTCCTAATGGAAGGTGTAAGCCCGATGTTAATCGTGAGATTATCGAGCACATACAGACCTTGAATAGGTGAATTAGTGACCTCAGGACAAAGCATTTCATCTGCCAAGTTATTAGCAGATGGATTCTAAGGGAAATATCAGTGCGGTCATCTCTACCCTGGGGCTTCATAGAGGTCTCAAGGTCAGAGCAGAGCAGGAAGCAACAGTGCTATGAGCCCTATCCTCATCTAGGAATCTGGAACAGTTGTAAACAGGTGCTAGGTGCCAGGTACACGTACGTAATCCTTCAGGAACCCTTGGAAGGACTTCCTGTCATTCTACCAGAGTAAATTAGGCTTCAGAAAAGTTAAGGTACGTGCCCAAAATGTCATGGTTAGTAAGTGGTTGAACTGAAATTTAAGTCCTGGCCCATTTTCAGATTCCATCTGCAAAACCTTTACTGCCGTTTCATAGTGTTTTCATTTTCTGTTGCTGCTGTAACAAATTACTACAAACGCGGTGGCTTTAAGTCACACAGACGTATTCTCTTCCGGTTCTGAAGGTCAGGAGTACTGCCCTGATCCCACTGAGCTGAACTCAAGGCATCCGCAGGGCTGAGTTCCTTACAGAAGCTTTAGGGGCAAATATACATTATTGCTTTTTGCCCTCATTCCTTGGCTCATGGCCCCTCCCTCCATCTTCCAAATCAGCAAAGGCTGGTCCAGTCTTTCTCCCATTGTATTACTCTCACCTTCTTATCTTTCTCCCTCTTCCACTTTTAAGGACCTTTGGGATTACACTGGGCCCACCTGGATAGTGCAGGATAATCTACCCCCCTCAAGGCCCACAACTTTCATCACATCTGCAAAGGTGCTATTACCATGTCAGGTGACATAGCCTTAGGTCTCAGGTTCCAGGGCCTAGAGTGTACACATCTTCGTGGGTCATTGTTCGGCCCCCCACAGTAGATTTTCTTCTGAGCATCTGTCTTGTTTCTGATTTTCGGTATATCACGAATTGTGGAACTAGTTACTTCCCCCCTCTTCCCAGTGGTTTCTAGAAAGCACAGAGCCAAGTACTTAGCTTTCATCTAGCCAGGTGTATGTGTGCATTTTGTACTGACTGCACCTCTACCTCTGTCTTACCTTTCTTTGGCCCCAAATACCCTCGCTAATTTTTACATTTATTCTGTTGCATCAAAGCTACATTCGAATTCATCTCAAAATTTTTTCTGAAGCAAGAGTGGGCATAAGTAAATGGAAGCATGGTGGGTGACCTTTGCTGCCCTGGGTACCTGAGCAGTTGACTTAGAGCTTCTTAGATTTCAGGATGAATGTAAGGCAACTTCTGTAATTCACTCCTGAAGGTGGAGGTACCTGCACAGTTCTACATGAAGTAAATTCACAACGTGTTGGTCTGGAGTTTTAAGGTATGGTTCTACTGGCGAAAGATCGGCTGAACATCTAGATTTCTATTTCTTTTTCTCCTTGTGGCCAAAAGTCACAAAACTGATCACTAAAGATTCCCTGCAGAAATATAGAAAACTTAATGGATACGACTTACTCAAAGAGTTTTAGCATCTTTGTCACAGACAGCTGTTGGATACCTGAGAGATTAATGATAATTTCATCATCCAGAAAAACCCCCAATTTCTTTTCTCCCTCAGTTTCTTCCTGTAAAAGCAAGTACCACCAAAGCTACATTTTCTGCGCTAGAGACGTACTGTAGCATGGATAATATAAAACAACTTATTTGACTTGGCCACAAAGCATAGGGTTGTTCGCAATGTGTCTGTGCTCCCATGATGACGTACAGTCTGCTTAGAGAGTGGCCATCAGTGTGTGCATTGGAGAAATTTGCGGAGGGAGGGGAAGGGAGGAGCCCCAGCTGAAGGGCAGCTCTGGGGCATCCAATCAGGGGCCGCAGAGAGCCTCTTCTAGGTTGGGATGGATTCCGTTGCCAACTTCCAGATTTGCCACGTAGAGATTTGTTGTCAAGCTGTGTCAGCCGCTCTGCAGATGTTGATTGATGGCTGTCAGTGTTCATGCAAGGTGACTTCCCGAGGGATGCCGAGATTGATCTGATGCTGACCTGGGCTTCCCTTGGTGGGGGGGTGGGGCAGGGCTGCTGCAGTTTGATGTGATCAGAAAGGTTAAGGAGGCATCGCATCTCTGCCCTGCAGCCTGCTTTCACTGAGCCCTCACCCTTAGAGATAGACCCCAAGCAGGACACATGGGCTAAAATGATGCGTGGCTCCACCTGCATTCCATCTTCCTGTGGGTCAAGTTCAGAGGGCAGTGACCTCAGCCTCCTGTGACCCAGGTGCTAGGCCAGGAGCTGCCAAGGAGCCAGATGAGCAGGGACTCCCCAGGGTGAGGGGCGCAGGTGTGGGGCATTTGGTTAAATGGGCCTAAGAATCTGGATGAGGCTGAGCAGGGATTTGGGGGCAACAGGCATTGATTTCGACTTGGTCACAGGGGCCTTCCTGTCCCAGGAAAATAAAGCATTAGGCAAGTCTTGAGAGCTTCTTGGACCTCACGGCTCTATTTCCCAACAACATGTGGCCGCGGTCTGGCTAAGTCACCAAGAAGCACATCGTTGGCTGAGGCTTTCATCATCCTGCCAGGAGTGGGGACCCACATTAAGGGGCTGAGGAACACAGTGGAGCTTTGAGCATCTGTGCCTGTGGCGTGCAAACCTGCCCCAGGGCCGTTGCTCCAGAGAGGTCACATTGGCTCCCAGGCAGCGGGAGGACTTGATCTTTCTGAAGAGCAGCCCGAGCCCCCCAGCTTCACAGCCTGCCCCTGGCAAACACTGGGCCTCTGCTTCGGGAAGCCAGAATGTACAGTCCAAAGTGGGAAACAGCAAAGCAAGAATACACTCCCTGCAAAATATGTTTAACATAGGCTCTGATTTGCTGAAGGATGCTTTCCAGATGTGCTCTCCAGTAGGCTGCCGGAGAAGAAGGGCTAAGGTAATTTTCTAAAAACAGAAAGAGGAAAAATCTGTTTTGTGTCACTGTTCCAGAAAATTACCATTCCAGTGCTCTTGCTTTGTCATCCCAGGGCTGATTTGGGCAGCATGTTTTTCTAATTGATTTTATTCTGCATAAAACATTAGCAGTATTAACAAATTTACTGATATTTAGTCATTTAAAAAAATATGTCTTTTCCCCCTAAATGCCTGGGAAAAAGTAGCTCTTCTTAAAATGCTTTTATTCTATAAGCTCATATGACTGAGAGGTTTTAAGTAACACCTCAGGATACCTGGCTTCGGACTTGTCAAATTTGTTTTGGTCAGACTTACCGCCCTCAGTTACACAGATTAACCTGTTCTAAATACATACTTCATTTTATTGCACTTTGCAGAAACTGTGTTTTGTACAGATTGAAGGTTTGCAACAACCCTGCGTTGAGCAAGTCTATCAGCACCATTTTCCAACAGTATTTGCTCACTTCGTGTCTCTGTGTCACATTTTGGTAATCCTTGTAATATTTAAAACTTTTAAATTATTGCTGTATTTGTTATGGTGCTCTGTGATCAGTGATCTTTGATGTTATTATTGCAGTTGTTTTGGCATTTTTAACAATAAGGTATTTTTAATTAAGGTACATACATTTTTTTAGGCATAATGCTATTGCTCACTTAATGGATTGTGGTTTAGTGAAGCATAACTTTTATACGCTCTGGGAAACCAAAAAATTCGTGTGACTTGCTTTAAAGCAACATCCGCTTTATTGCAGTGATCTGGAACTGAACCCGCAATGTCTCTGAGGTCTGCCTGTATGTAATATAAGGGCCAGCAGAAGATAAAAATGTATGTTTCTCTGTGTTGAGCTTGCTATATGTTTCTGTTGCAAGGGCTTCCCATTAGAATGGACCAGAAATTGGGGAGAAAAGATGAAGGGATGTGAAGTAAAAATGTATTGGGCAACGTGTATTCCAGGTTCTGAGCGAGGTGCTTTATATAATTGTCACTTAGGTGTCACAGCAACCATTTAAGGCAACTCTAGATACCATTGGCCCCATTTTCCAGGTGAAGAAACTGAGGATTGGAGATGTTAAATACCTTACTAAGGTATTTAACCATGGAAGGTAGGGCTGGGATTAGAAACAGATGCATGTCACTCCCAGGCCTGTCATTTTTGGGCTCCTCTAACTGACCCATTGAGAAAGCTTTCAGAAACTAAATGGCTTGAGTTGAAAACCAAGACTTGAAAGCCCTAACATTCACGTTGGATTCAGAGAAAAATGCCAGTGATTTCTTACCTGAGCAGATGAATAAATGGATCCGGTTCCAAGTTTGAGTTGCTGGTGGATCGGCAAGTCTTGTATGGGCAGTGATGTTGCCCCAAAGACTCCTTAATTAAAGGGGAGCCTCACTCATTGACAAACTCACCACCGTCTTGGGCAGAGTCTGTCTGCACCCTCTGGCCCCTCCTGAGCCCCAGCATTGCAGGCAAAGCACTCGCTGAGGCTGTGAAATCAGGGGAACCTTAGGTAGAAGGCTCTGAAGAAAAGCTGGTCAGACGGTGGGAGACACAGAGCAATTAGACACTTGACGACTTTAATTCAATCCCAGGGTAATTAAAGTCCAGCACCCTCCTCACTCGCTCCTTCCAGGGCTGTTACAGGCAGTTGGCGATTCCTCTTCCAGTGAAGGCCCCTCTGCCACCACTTACCATGTGTCAGTGAGCAGGACCTTAACCTCTTTGGCCCTCAGCTTTCTCGCACGTGAGACTAGGGGATCCACTAGAAAGATCTGGTCTCTATACTCAAAGGAAACCAAATGCTTTGGCACTAAATCATGTGTAATGGTGGAATGGGATCATGGATGAAAATAATAAGAATGCTTCAAAAACAAGTGGATTTTTTTTTTCCAAGTAGCTTCAAGTGTCCAATAGACTGTCTTTCTGAAGTGGAAGGGAAATCCAAGAGCTAAGTAGTCAAGCATCGTGTTCAGGAACTCTGGTTTCTTAGTGTCAGAGCCTGGATCTCTTTCAGGATCTCACAATTCTTTGTCCAGGTCTCCATTCCAGCAAGCACACAGCTTGTGTCCAAGTACGGGATTTGCCCTGGAAAAAAAAAAAAACATTTAAAGGATTAGAATAATCCACGATGAGTGAAACTGGGCATTACTAGTATGTTTTTTACCTGTTTGCCATAACACTATTTTCCTTAAAATGGTAACAGAAAAAGTAGGTAAATGATTTTCCCCCCACGGTCAAAAGACCATCTGCTGTTTAAGGCGCTCCTAGATTTTATCATTATAATCATTTTTCTATTTCCAGTTAGCCGCATGCTTCCTTTAATATGATATTTTCTGCATAAACCAGTGTTTTCTCTTCAGCAGATTTCCTAAGGCCAACTTGGCATTTGCCGGCCTTTTTCTTCTCTTTAAGGGTGGGAAGTTTCTCTTTCGCAGGGAGATACATTTCTACTTTAGCGCCTATTCATTTTCTTAGAGAAAAACAATCAGGTTCATCACTGCTGTCGTCATGGAGATTTCATGTCTCCAGAAGAAATGCAGTCGTGGAATTTCTTTGTTAATCCCACACTGGCCATGTAAGCTCTCTTGTTTGCATCACTGCAGCCCAGGCGGAGGAAGCCACTGAAAAAGGTTACGGCGTGATTCCTAACCCAGCGTGGGCAGGAGGTCGTGTGCAGGGGGCGGTCCTGGGATGCTGGGGCTGCTTGGCAACTGGACAGATGAAGGTCCGGGGCTCGCACAACCTACTAGGCGCTTGACTCCCAAGGCGCCATGACCTTAGCACACCCACAGGCCACCTCACTATCTTCCTTGCAGACTGTCCTCTCCCGGGTCCCCCTCCACATTCCATGGCACCCCTGTCTACTGAGCTGTTCACACCCTGATTCTGCCCCCACCTTTTGGCAGTCTTGACTTTCATTCTAGCAACACCCACCGTTCAGGGCATCCTCCTTCCCTCCTCCCCTTCTGGCCCTCAATTCTCCGCCGGCTGCAGCCTCCAACACCATTGTCCCTCCTGGCTTTGGCCAGTGTCCTGCTCTTCTCATCGCTGTTAGAGCAGGGGGGACACAGAAGAGGTCTCAAGCAAATCTTTGCTTAATAACTGAGACACCCAAGAGTCTTCCTGCTCTGCAGATCTGCTCATGTTACTTCTCTGTTTAAAATCCTTCTGTGACTCCCACTGCTTTCAGGATAAAATCCAAACTCTTAGGTCATTCAAGGTCCTTGGTGATCTTGCCAGCACCATCTCTGTCACTCAGCCATTTGCCTCCCGTGGTCCCACCATCTCAAGTGATCGACTGACAGTTTTCTGGATGATGCACGTGTTAGGTGTAGTGGTTGAGAATGTCCTCCAGCTCTGGAGTCCCACAGAATGTGGTCACATTCCAGCTCCAGCACAGAGCTCTACAACCTGGAAGGAGTTACTTAACCTCTCTTTCCCTCAGTGTCTCCGTCTGTTAAATGGGGCTGATAGTATCACCTACTAAGGTCGTTGTGAAAATTAAATATGTGAATTCATGCCAAACACTTAGATCAGTGCCTGGCAGGTACAAACACTCCGTAATTGTTACCCCGGGATTATTAAGAATATGGTTACTTTATCACATACTGCTTCCTTCTGCCCGGAGTACCCTCTTCCACCTTTTCCTGAAGGATCCTCGCCGTCCTCCAAGTCTCAGTCTCAATATTACAGCCTCTCAAGCTGTGGTTTCCCCCTCTGTAAAATTAGGATAACAAAGTAATAGTCCTTACCTTATTAGAGTTGTCAGGAAAAAATATAAAGTGTATGAAGGCATACCTAATATATACTAAACACTTCATTCACGTTGTGTTATTTTTATTAGCAGCTTTTCTTACCTTTTATCAAGAGCTAGCCACTGTAGTATTATAATCTTTTTACTTGTTTCTCTCAGCTTCTAGATGACAGGTTATTTGAGCTCAGGGACAGGGAACTTATTCATCGTTATTATCACAAGCACTTGACCCATCATTCAGTGAATGAAACAGGCAGGAAGTCAGAGGCTTTGTCAATACATGTAATCATTTGCACACGTTGCTTTGAGAGATTTCAGAGGACTGTGCTGCTGGGATGTGAGGATCTTTGGGGAGGACTGTATTCTCTCTTTGGAAGATACTGGAGACTGGAGGTTAATTTACGACACCATTTGACATGCCATTTGACACAAAGGGAGAGGAAGCCTGTCCTGGAAGAGCTGGGACTCAACTCCCAAGACCCGACACATCCTTCATCTCTGGGATTGACTACATCATGCTGGTTTTTAAAGAGCACTGTGCCAGTAAATATGTAACAACTGGTTCTCCAAGAACAGCACAAGACCCTGATGTGTAGCGCTTGCTGATTACCATTGTGTAAATACTCCCACCAAGGCCACTTTCAGGCTACCACTGTGATGTTAACCAACTCGCAAAATTCGTGAAAAGGTGCCAGTCTGCCCGTAATGAGCCGGCTCCAGGAACCACTGTATAAACTTCCTCTGACGTCAGTTTTTCTATCTGTAAAATGTGAATCACAGAAAGTGGCCATCCTGTCTCCAAGTATAAACGGCAGGGGGAGGTGGGTCAAAGATGAAGGAACCAGGGAAATGTTAGTGCTTTAGCTACGCTGCATGTGCTCACGATTATTTTGAAACTCCTGCCGTCCACTGGCTTGGTTTTGTCTTAGGACCGGGATCTGTGCTGACAATCCTCTCTCCAGAACCAGCCTGTCTGGGTGATGCTCAGAGCAGTATATCTAGTTTTAGCCTCCCAATCAGGGTTACGTTCTCTGCAGCAGACGGACTCAATTAGCCTTTCATCCCAGAGTCCAATTGTGAGTCAGTTCTGAGGTTGTTAAGTAAAATGAATCTGGTGGCATTAGCCTCGCACTGGAGGATAGTAATCCGCATCACGGTGCTGTTCAGTTAATAGTCTGCTCAAGAGGCTACGAGAAACAGGAGACTCGGAGACAGCGCGACCTTTCGACTGTCTCCGCGGGGCAGCTGGGAGCGCGGGGCTGCCAGGTCGGAGAGCTGATCGGGTTGTGTGCAGAACTGGAGTCGCAGCTGCCTGAACCACAGTTGGCCTTTGCAGAGTTAGTAGCCCAATGCCATGAGATCATTAACTTTCATGACCAGGGAAACTCTTCTGAAATTAACACTCAATCCAAGCTGGATGCCATTGGTGACAGTTGAGTAAGCCTGAGTCACCTTTAGGGATTTCCTCTGAAAGATAAATCCTTTAACCAGGCTAAAGAAAATGGCCAGGTTTTATGCCTTTCAGCGTGTTCAGTTAGAGTCAGGAAACACCAACTAGGCTTAGACCGTGGGAGAGATCCAGGCACGTACACAGGCATACGCATGAGCCACATTTGGAGGATTTTGCCAAGCCACTTAGCTTCAGCACATGGCCCTGCTTGGGAAGCGTTCTAAAGGGCCTGTCTGAGGAGTGTCAGGTGCTGTGCAAAGAAAATAAAGCAGAGCTTCAACACCTGCCCCGGGGGGTCACAGTCATGGAACCAGGCACATGACATACGGGATGTACAGATTGGCACAAGTAGGGAAGCTCAGACACGCCTTGTTTACAAGGGTTCAAGGAGAGACCAATCCCATACGAACCATCCTTTTCAATGTGCTGTGAACTTAGATAATTTCATCAGGCCTTTTAATCCCCTTCCAGTTAAAGTTGTAGGAAAGGGACACACAATGTGCATCCTACAGGCCTTTTACAAACCTCTGTGTTCTCCAGACATCCTACCTTGCTCAGCTCCACCCAGGCAAGCTTGTTTATATCATTAAGTATGCTAAGTAAATACAGTTTCTTGGGTGGATAGAAGTAAAAACAGCCCTGGGTATGTTGGCTGGCAACTCGGGTGAGCTAAAGGGAAGAAAGCTAAGACAAACGTCCGTTGTCTCCCATAATTGCCAGATAATTTAAATTCTCTTGAAGTCCATTGTGTTCTTCACATAGAGCTGTGGTCTGCTCGGATGACCTCAGAGGTGCCCCAGCTCTCATTCAGGCTTTCTCCAACAATATCCTCTTTAGACTGAAAAACAGCCAGTTGGCCACAAAGAGCCCTTTTCCTCCCCAGACCGGTGTTGTCTACAGCCCCGTCTTCACTTCTGCACCTTCACCACCACCCAGGGCTTCTGGGTGGACTGAGCTGGCCCCTGGAGGCATAGCAAACTGCAGACAGATGCTTCGCTTTGATCAGTGGACCCCCTCCACCCGGTCAGACAGTGAAATTGCACCCGAGCCAGCGTCACCCCGTCGCTTTTGCCTTTCCCTTCAGTTCTGGAAAGGCGAGCTCCTCCTCAGTATCACTTGGCTGGAATAAACCACTGCCCCCTCCCTGGGGTGGTGGATGAGACATGACTTAGATGACAGATAACACGTATTTTTAAAGCCACTAGTAATTACAGGAGCAGTTGGGCTATAGCATCCTCTTTTGATGCCAGAGACGTGTTTCTGTATTAAGTAAATATTTTCCCAGTGTGGATCTCCGGTGAGTGTGTGGAGAAGCATATTTCCTAAAGATGCAAATAAGTCTAGTCAGAAATAAATATTGAATGGAAACTTCAAAGCAGCTAGATTTCTCCAGTTATAGGCCCTGAAGACTTCTCTGCAAGACGCCCACACAGGTGGGCGAGGGGACGGTTAGGGGCACGTATAAAAGAGGATGCCAATATTTTAAGAGTTCACGTTCTCTGTATTTTTCGGTGTGGAAAAAGGCCTATCAAGAAAGGAGTAAAGAAAAGTTATGTCTGTCCAGAAGCTTAGGCTATTTTAAAGCATATTCCCCACCCCCTACTTTCTTCCTGTTGCAGATCTCGCCTGGCGGATTTTTTTACCAACTGCCAGCCGGAGTCAAGGTCTGTCAGCAGCTGTCTAAAGGAAAACTACGCTGACTGCCTCCTCGCCTACTCGGGGCTTATTGGTAAGACTGGGGAGACATGGGATGGGAGAAAATGCTGGTTTACAAATACTCAGACTCCTTCCATTGTAGCCTGCAGCTCCCTGTGGATGTAAAAATCTCCTAGGAATGCTCTGTGCTGGTGTTTTGATGTTGGGTCCTTTAGGACTCGCCTCTGAAGAAGGGGTGGGGGGGCGAAAGGAGGGCAATGGATGCGCAAAGGCAGGAAGCAGGGATTATTAAAGAACGGGAAGGCAGCAAGTGTGAAGACCTGGGAAGCGTCTCAGTTGGAGAACTGACCGCACAGAACAAAAGTAGGGCGGAAAGCATGGTTATGGAAGAGGAGAGCAAGTCAAACCAAGTTAATTGAATTAGGGAACTTTAGAGAGAGGGAACTTGGAAGTCATTCAGTCTGGGGAAGTCAGAAAGGCTGTTTTCCAGAAATGGCCCTTTGGAAAGAAAATCCCTGCTCGCTATTAGTATTCTGGGTGATTCAGCTCCTGGTGGGTAGGGGGTGTTTCACCTAATTTTTTCGCCTGAGAACAGACATAGCAGAAATAGTGTTTTTGGTCTTTCAAGACCTAAGGCGTTAGAGGAACCAGGTTCTTGGCATTCCGGGGAGCAGTGCAAATAAACAAGGCACCAGTGCAAGTCGGAAGAGGGACAGAAAGAGGCAGATCTGTACCCAAGGATAAACGGGGGCAGCAGGAGGAAAGGAAGGGCTCTGGGTGCCAGGGCTGCAGAAGCCTTGGTGGCAGGGCTCGCTCACGATTGTCGTTTGAGAAGGAACACGTAATGAAGGCTGGGGAAGGATGAGGGAAATCACGGTTGTCAGAAGCCTGATGGCTCAGCCAGGGTGTGAGCGCCTGCCAGGATCACACAAGTCACCAGGCAGAAAGAAAGTCCCACCAAGAGTGACAGCACAGACCAAATTCTTTGTCACCAGAGTGTCTTCAGCAAGAGCCACTGGGACAATCACTGACTGTACTTAATGCAGGGATATTGCAGGTGCCTGCACACTCATCCCAACTATTTTTTTGGAAGGATACCTGTGCTCTCTTGGGTAATACCATTCACCAGCTATTGACCATTCTCATGGATAGGTCCCATGAGCTTATCTCCCTTAAGTCAGCCCTCCAAATTTGCATTCACTCTCTCCTTTTCTTAAATAAAGTAGTCCCTAGTAGGATTATTTATCAACTATGGAATTACAAGTTTAAGAAATAGATGAATTAAGTAAGGAGTGCTCATTGTAAAGAGTTTTTTTTAAAAAAATACAGAGAACCCAAAGGAGACAATGTTAAAGATCTACAGCCCCACTCCAGGATATAATCACTGTTTACACCTCAGTCTGTACCTTCTAAGTACACATGCTCATTAAATACTCCATACGGGGCCAAGCCTCAGGACTGCCAGGTGTTTCTGGCCTGAGGATGATGAAATCCTCATTATTTAAGGGAATAACTGGTTGAGACAATGCATTCTATGCACCAAAATTTATTTCTCTCTTGGGTCCAGCTCTTTCCCTCCACCCTGGTCATTGGGTTCTAACTTCTCTCAGGACAGAGCTTGCTCCTACTTCTTCCAAATGTCAGGGATCCATTCTGGTGCCAGGCATACAGTGGGTGCTTAGTAGGCATACGCTAACCTCTTCACTCAGCGTTTGGGGTGCCCGTTCCTTTCTCACCCAAAGTTAGAAGCTTCTCTCTCTGCTGTGGGTTGACATTTTCATCCCAAGGTATAATGGGACATTATTTAGTTCAAGTCAGTAAGGAATGTAGGGCAAAGAAGTTATGCCCTTGACCCAGACGAGCTTAAAAAGAATATTTTTTTCTGTTTCTGAACCAAATATATCCTGTGGCTCGCTGGACTGCCTGTTACTTCTTAATTCCACAAACTGTATAAAAACAGAAGGCTTCTTGGCACGAGTAGGCATTGCCTGGTGTGAGCCACCCAGGAGGAGACATTTGGGTCGTGTTAAGTATAAACGCATTGTTTATTTGTGCCAGTACAGAACTCATCAGAAGAACAATGAATACACAGGAAGATGTAGGCAAGAGCGGCCACCCAGCATTTCTTTGAGGACTTTTGAGGACTCTTAAGACAATACTCCAGGAGCCATTGGCTTAGAGAATTTCCATTGTTTATCTCCAATTCCATCACAACTTGGAACGCTAAATCAGTTGAGAGCCTCCTTGTATACATCCAGAACGTGGGGTAACCCATAAGGATAGCTTCTAAGCTTCTCTGGGTTACTCTGAAGGAGCCTGTTGCTTCCGAGGGAAGTAGAGGCAGCGTCCTAAAAGGATTTTTTAAGATGTGTAAAACCAGCTCTATCTGTTTTTGAAGATTAATGACATTTTCAAGAAAATGCAAGGGATTTGGCAACTCATGCATTCTAAGTTAATTCTCTCCTACTCCATGACATCCATACCATTTGTGCAGCGAAAAACACCCTAAGTGCAGCTTAAGGAGTTCTGTTAGAATTTTTTAAGTAAATGTGTAAATTATTTTATGTGCTCAGGATAAATTGCCAAGAAAATGCACTGCTTAACCTAATTTTCCACTCAGCAAACACAATGTTTGTAATTATCCACGGTGCATCCGCTGTCAGAGGAACATTTGTTTCTTTTTAGGCTCTAGGAAAGTTTATACCATCACACAAGAATAAAACGCCTTGTTTTTTACTCTTCTAGGTACAGTCATGACCCCCAACTACATAGACTCCAGTAGCCTCAGCGTGGCCCCCTGGTGTGACTGCAACAACAGTGGAAACGACCTGGAGGAGTGCTTGAAATTTCTGAATTTCTTCAAGGACAACACATGTCTTAGTGAGTTTGAAAAACAACAGGCAACAAACACACAAACATGTTTTCCCCTCTAAGTTCAAGCTGTCCCTTTGTGTTTCTTGTGTCTGCCTTCTCTCTCTCTCTCTCTGTCCCTTTTTTCCCTGATCGCTGCTGGTGAATCCAGCTCCTTTTGGCCACACTACGTAATGCAGAGGGGCCGGAGCAAGTGATGAACTGGGTGCTGCTAAGATGGCGAGTCCAGAGGCCCAGGAGAGTGAGAGATGCAAATAACCGAGGGTACATTGTGTGGGAAAGAACATTTCTACCCACAGATGAGATTTTGATCTTGGCAACCAACCCCAAGTCAGTTCCAGCAGTTCTTAAAACCTGGTCAGAATATACAACGTGAGACGCTCAGACAAGTTAGATGGGGGTAGGCCTCCAAGGGTTCTCTGAGAAAAATTAGAATGTTAACATCAATAGCCCCCTGGATGTTCAGGGTTGGCTCCGAGGAGAAGCAACGGTGCTTGAGTGAGATCGGCTGGCGATGCAGCCAGGAGCTTCATGAGGTCGGTTATCTCCGGAGATGAGCTGAGCCGGGGTTGGGGGGCGGGCAGTGGGCTCTGCTTGGGAACAGTACTGGTTATTATTGCAGGGTCCTTTAGGCAACTTGGAAACATGTTTCCCAAAGGGAGAGGGATAGAGAGAAATGTACGGGTGTGAGCGATGGGCCTCATCAGATGAACTCTGTAAGCACTGTGCCAGGTCTCCCTTCTGTCCACCGAGATGTGCACGCTCTAGGCGATGATCCAGCTGAGATGCTTGAATACCTTACTCGCATTTTGCGGTGGCAGCCACCATTAATTTATCGGGTGCCTGCTCTATGTGCAAATTCAGTCTGTGAGAAGTGTACCGTATACATTGTCGCACTGACTGTAACGTGCACCTAGGAGATGCAGGTGTTATCTCCACTTCACAGTTGAATAAACAGCTGGTATTCACCTAAACCAGTCGTGCCAGAGATAGGATCCAAAGCCCCCTGTGCCCTGAGGGCTTCTGTGTCAGGCCTGATATTGAAGGGCCTGATGGACAAGAACACGTGCCTGCACGTCGGGGACCAGGTATGACTTCCCAGTGGGAAGTGTGGACCAAGGTTCACCTACCCCTCTGAGCACTGTGCCCTCAGGTGACAATTTCTCCATGGTGCTCTGAGTGATTTCTAAAGAATTAGCAAACTATTTACTGCACGCACATGGGAAAGCTTTTAAGTGTTACTTCTAAAACCTCCTCAACTGTTTCTTTTGTTGAAAAGACAAATTTTAGTGATTTGCTCAGTAGGTACTTGGCTATAACCAAATGCTTTGATCATCTTAAAACTAAAACAAGCTTTTGGACACTTAAGTGAAATTTAAACCCATAAAACTAGTCTAAGGTATGGAGACATTTGCCAAGACATTGGGCACACCGCGGAACTACACCTTAAGCCTTTTATTTGGTCTTGACTAAAAAAAAAAGAAATATATATAAACACACACACACACACACACACACACACACATATCCTCTTTTTCACATCCTGCACACTCTTCTGGCAGAATCCAAGTTTTAATGAAGATAAAGCAATGACAATAGAGGTTAGTGTGAGAAAAAAGATTATACTCACTTGGGCTGGAAAACCACTGCCTCATAGAGAAATTAAAGTTGTCCCTGCTTAATAATATTTTTGTGAAGGGGATAATGGTATCTTATTGCTAATGACTTTTCAATAAAAATAAATGCGTTTGGTCTTCACTGGTGACCAAAGCCAGGCAGAATTTTTCATAGTCATTCCATTTATACTTTGATTAGATGGAACACAGGGCTGTAAATTCAGTCTCTTGCAACAGGCCCTAGAGTAGAAAGAATTAGAATTTGTAGATTCCAGCCCAAACGCAATAACCCAATTCTGCTCCCTTCAAATTAACCAACACCCTCCAATTCCCCTATCGTGAGCATGACTCCAGCCTGTTGTTTACTTCTGGTAATTGGGGAGGAGACAGTTATTTTCAAGTCAAAGTACATGGCCGAGGTGAAGGGAAGAGAGCAGAATGGTCCGGGGGCAGAGATGAGACATCAGTTACTGTCACTCAAGTCTTTTTTCAAGTGCCACCTTCGCCTCCCTGGACCACTCCATCGAAACTCCAGTTCCCCGTTCCCATCCTGGTGCTCCCTGAACCCCACCTCTGCGTCATCTTCCTCCAAGGATTTCTCACCACCTAATGTATTATATACTTTACTTATTTGCCTCCCCAACCAGAATGTGACCTCCACGAAGACAGGGACTTTTGTCTCTTGTTGCTGTCATTGTTGTCCCCTGCCGATTCCCAGCACAGAGCAGTGACTGGCGCTCAATAGACGTTCCACTGACACTTGAACGAATGAATGAGCAAGTAGACAAACAGTCTTCCCAAATGGCAAGGCAAACACGTTGGAAATCACAGACAGTTTCAACAAATGACATGGGTTTCCTGAATCTACATGCCTTAACAAGAAAAAGGAAGGTTTTGCTGTTTTCTTGTTGTTATCCTGGGTCATTTAAGGAAACTGGTCCCCCAAGTACCTCTTTCTTTACGTTCCTCCTACCCGTTAAGCCATGTAACATGGATGGGAGCATTAGAAGCATTGATATTAATTTGAAGCGGTTTCTTACAGCCTAAAAAATGTAGTTTTAGAAAACAAGCTTACAATTTGCTGAACTTAAAGGATAACAATTTTAGAACAAAATGTCCCTTCTAAGACGAAGATTAGGCTTAAATTATTCTGTCTTGTATATTGAAAAATGCCAGCTAAGAGTCATATATTAAAAATTTACACATTCAGGTCCCAAATGGAAGAGTTTCATTTCTTATACAATGAATATGAAATAAAAAATTCCTAAATCCATGCCAAATCCCCGAGGACCTGATTAAAAACTGTTTTTTATTCATCTTGTGGGGGAGAACAACACACAACCAATTTACTTGTGCCATAAAAACAATCTAATCCCATGAAATTATAATAGGATTTTAAAGTTTTACATTTTAAACTTTTCATTTAACAGGGCTGCTCCTTCCTAATTATGCAGATTTTGTTTGGACCACTGGGAACAAAAAGGGAAATAAAATAATCTTACTTAAATTTTCACTATATATTATTGATGAGGTTTGGGATAGATTTTTCTTTTAAAGAAACGGGTTGCGTTTGTACTTTGAGCAATGCTGGGCTCATAGTAGGTGCTCTGTGGTAGCGAATCACACTTTTTTGCTGTTTGATTTTACTGGCTGCCAAATTTCTATGCATGCCACTGAGTTACCCCAGTATCATAATTAGGGATGTGGTACTTTAAAAAAACACTAAATAGACTCCCTCTTTTGAGAACACCGGAATCACAACTAACTGCTGAACAATCATCGACAGGAAGACACTGGAACTCACCAAAAAAGATACCCCACATGCAAAGACAAAGGAAAAGCCGCAATAAAATGGTAGGAGGGGTGCAATCACGATAAAATCAAATCCCATAACTGCTGGCTGGGTGACTCACAAACTGGAGAACACTTATACCACAGAAGTCCACCCACTGGAGTGAAGGTTCTCAGCCCGACGTCAGGCTTCCAACCCTGGGGGTCAGAAAACGGGACGAGGAATTCCTAGAGAATCAGACTTTGAAGGTGAGTGGGCTTTGATTTCAGAACTTTGACAGGACTGGGGGAAACAGAGACTCCATTCTTGGAGGGCACACACAAAGTAGTGTGTACATTGGGACCCAGGGGAAGGAGCAGTGACCCCATAGGAGACTGAAGCAGACCTACCTGCTAGTGTTGGAGGGTCTCCTGCAGAGGCGGGGGGTGGCTGTGCCTCACTGTGAGGACAAGGACACTGGCAACAGAAGTTCTGGGAAGTACTCCTTGGCGTGACACCTCCCAGAGTCCACCATTAGCCCCACCACAGAGCCCGGGTAGGCTCCAGTGTTGGGTCGCCTCAGGCCAAACAACCAACAGGGAGGGAGCCCAGCCCCACCCATCAGCAGACAAGTGGATTAAAGTTTTACTGAGCTCTGCCCACCAAAGCAACACCCAGCTCTACCCACCACCAGTCCCTCCCATCAGGAAACTTCCACAAGCCTCTTCGATAGCCTCATCCACCAGAGGGCAAAAAGCAGAGCAGGAAGAACTACAATCCTGCAGCCTATGGAACAAAAACCACATTCACAGAAAGATAGACAAGATGAAAAGGCAGAGGGCTATGTACCAGATGAAGAAACAAGTTAAAACCCCAGAAAAACAACTAAATAAAGTGGAGATAGGCAATCTTCCAGAAAGAGAATTCAGAACAATGATAGTGAAGATGACCCAGGACCTCAGAAAAAAAAATGGAAGCAAAGAATTAGAAGATGCAAGAAATGTTTAACAAACATCTAGAAGAATTAAAGAACAAACAAACAGAGATGAACAATACAATAACTGAAATGAAAAATACACTAGAAGGAGTCAGTAGCAGAATAACTGAGGAAGAAGAACGGATAAGTGACCTGGAAGACAGAATGGTGGAATTCACTGCCGCTGAACAGAATAAAGAAAAAAGAATGAAAAGAAATGAAGACAGCCTAAGAGACCTCTGGGACAACATTAAACACAACAACATTCGCATTATAAGGGTCCCAGAAGGAGAAGAGAGAGTGAAAGGACCCGAGAAAATATTTGAAGAGATTATAGTCGAAAACGTCCCTAACATGGAAAAGGAAGTAGCCACCCAAGTCCAGGAAGTGCAGAGAGTCCCATACAGGATAAACCCAAGGAGAAACATGCTGAGACACATAGTAATCAAATCGGCAAAAATTAAAGACAAAGAAAAATTATTGAAAGCAGCAAGGGAAAAATGACAAATAACATACAAGGGAACTCCCATAAAGTTAACGGCTGATTTCTCAGCAGAAACTCTACAAGCCAGAAGGGAGTGGCATGATATACTTAAAGTGATGAAAGGGAAGAACCTACAACCAAATTACTCTACCCAACAAGGATCTCATTCAGATTCGATGGAGAAATCAAAAGCTTTACAGACAAGCAAAAGCTAAGAGAATTCAGCACCACCAAACCAGCTCTACAACAAATGCTAAAGGAACTTCTCTAAGTGGGAAACACAAGAGAAGAAAAGGACCTACAGAAACAAACCCCAAACAATTAAGCAAATGGTAATAGGAACATACATATCGATAATTACCTTAAACGTGAATGGATTAAATGCTCCAACCACAAGACACAGGCTTGCTGAATGGATACAAAAACAAGACCCACATATATGCTGTCTACAAGAGACCCACCTCAGACCTAGGGACACATACAGACTGAAAGTGAGGGGATGGAAAAAGATATTCCATGCAAATGGAAATCAAAAGAAAGCTGGAGTAGCAATACTCATATCAGATAAAATAGACTTTAAAATAAAGAATGTTACAAGAGGCAAGGACGGACACTACATAATGATCAAGGGATCAATCCAAGAAGAAGATATAACAATTATAAATATATATGCACCCAACATAGGAGCACCTCAATACATAAGGCAACTGCTAACAGCTCTAAAAGAGGAAATCGACAGTAACACGATAATAGTGGGGGACTTTAATACCTCACTTTCACCAATGGACAGATCATCCAAACAAAAAAGTAATAAGGAAACACAAGCTTTACATGACACAATAGACCAGATAGATTTAATTGATATTTATAGGACATTCCATCCAAAAACAACAGATTACACTTTCTTCTCAAGAGCTCACGGCACACTCTCCAGGACAGATCACATCCTGGGTCATAAATCAAGCCTCAGTAAATTTAAGAAAATTGAAATCATATCAAGCATCTTTTCTGACCACAATGCTATGAGATTAGAAATCAATTACTGGGGAAAAAAATGTAACTAACACAAACAAATGGAGGCTAAACAATACGTTACAAAATAACCAAGAGATCACTGAAGAAATCAAAGAGGAAATCAAAAAATACCTAGAGACTAATGATAATGAAAACACGACGATCCAAAACCTATGGGATGCAGCAAAAGCAGTTCTAAGAGGGAAGTTTATAGATATTCAAGCCTACCTCAAGAAACAAGAAAAATCTCAAATAAACAATCTAACGTTACCCCTAAAGGAACGAGAGAAAGAAGAAGAAACAAAACCCAAAGTTAGCAGAAGGAAAGAAATCATCGAGATCAGGGCAGAAATAAATGAAACAGAAACTAAGAAAACAGTAGCAAAGATCAATAAAACTAAAAGCTGCTTCTTCGAGAAGATAAACAAAATTGATAAACCATTAGCCAAACTCATCAAGAAAAAGAGGGAGGGCTTCCCTGGTGGCGCAGTGGTTGAGAGTCTGCCTGCCAATGCAGGGGACACGGGTTCGAGCCCTGGTCTGGGAAGATCCCACATGCCACGGAGCAACTAAGCCCGTGAGCCACAATTACTGAGCCTGCGCATCTGGAGCCTGTGCTCTGCAACAAGAGAGGCCGCGATAGTGAGACGCCCGCGCACCGCGATGAAGAGTGGCCCCCGCTTGCCACAACTAGAGAAAGCCCTCACACAGAAACGAAGACCCAACACAGCCATTTAAAAAAAAAAAAAAAAAAAAAAAAAGAGGGAGAGGACTCAAATCAATAAAATTAGAAACGAAAAAGGAGAAGTTACAACAGACACCGCAGAAATGCAAAGCATTCTAAGAGACTACTACAAGCAACTCTGTGCCAATAAAATGGACAACCTGGAAGAAATGGACAAATTCTTAGAAAGGTATAACCTTCCAAGACTGAACCAGGAAGAAATAGAAAATATGAACAGACCAATCACAAGTAATGAAATTGAAACTGTGATTAAAAACTTTCCAACAAACAAAAGTCCAGGACCAGATGGCTTCACAGGTGAATTCTATCAAACATTCAGAGAAGAGCTAACACCCATCCTTCTCAAACTCTTCCCAAAACTTGCAGAGGAAGGAACACTCCCAAACTCATTCAGTGAGGCCACCATCACCCTGATACCAAAACCAGACAAAGATACTACAAAAAAAGAAAATTACAGACCAATATCACTGATGAATATACATGCAAAAATCCTCAACAAAATACTAGCAAACAGAATCCAACAACACATTAAAAGGATCATACACCATGATCAAGTGGGATTTATCCCAGGGATGCAAGGATTCTTCAATATATGCAAAACAATCAATGTGATACACAATATTAAGAAATTGAAGAATAAAAACCATATGATCATCTCAATAGATGCAGAAAAAGCTTTTGACAAAATTCAACACCCATTTATGATAAAAACTCTCCAGAAAGTAGGCGTAGAGGGAACCTACCTCAACATAATAAAGGCCATATATGACAAACCCACAGCAAACATCATTCTCAATGGGGAAAAACTGAAAGCATTTCCTCGAAGATCAGGAACAAGACAAGGATGTCCACTCTTGCCACTGTTATTCAACATAGTTTTGGAAGTCCTAGCCACGGCAATCAGAGAAAAAAAAGAAATAAAAGGAATACAGATTGGAAAAGAAGTAAAACTGTCACTGTTTGCAGATGACATGATGCTATACATAGAGAATCCTAAAGATGCCACTAGAAAAGTGCTAGAGCTAATCAATGAATTTGGTAAAGTTGCAGGATACAAAATTAACGCACAGAAATCTCTTGCATTCCTATACACTAACGATGAAAAATCTGAAAGAGAAATTAAGGAAACACTCCCATTTACCATTGCAACAAAAAGAAGAAAATACCTAGGAATAAACCTACCTAGGGAGACAAAAGACCTGTTTGCAGAAAACTATAAGACACTGATCAAAGAAATCAAAGATGACACAAACAGATGGAGAGATATACCATGTTCTTGGATTGGAAGAATCAATATTGTGAAAATGACTATACTACCCAAAGCAATCTACAGATTCAATGCAATCCCTATCAAATTACCAATGGCGTTTTTTTTACAGAACTAGAACAAAAAAATCTTAAAATTTGTATGGAGACACAAAAGACCCCAAATAGCCAAAGCAGTCTTGAGGGAAAAAAACGGAGGTGGAGGAATCAGGCTCCCTGACTTCAGACAATACTACAATGTTACAGTAAGCAAGACAATACAGTACTGGCACAAAAACAGAAATACAGATCAATGCAACAGGATAGAAAGCCCAGAGATAAACCCACACATATATGGTCAACCAATCTATGACAAAGGAGGCAAGGATATACAATGGAGAAAAGACAGTCTCTTCAATAAGTGGTGCTGGGAAAACTGGACAGCTCCATGGAAAAGAATGAAATTAGAACACTCCCTAACACCATACAGAAAAATAAACTCAAAATGGATTAGAGACCTAAATATAAGACCAGGCACTATAAAACTCTTAGAGGAAAACATAGGAAGAACACTCTTTGTCATAAATCACAGCAAGGTCTTTTTTGATCCACCTCCTAGAGTAATGGAAATAAAAACAAAAATAAACAAATGGGACCTATTGAAATTTAAAAGCTTTTGCACAGCAAAGGAAACCGTAAACAAGACTAAAGGACAACCCTCAGAATGGGAGAAAATATTTGCAAAGGAATCAACGGACAAAGGATTAATCTCCAAAATATATAAACAGCCCATGCAGCTCAATATTAAAAAAACAAACAACCCAATCCAAAAATGAGCAGAAGTCCTAAATAGACATTTGTCCAAAGAAGACATACAGATGGCCAAGAGGCACATGAAAAGCTGCTCAACATCACTAATTGTTAGAGAAATGCAAATCAAAACTACAATGAGGTATCACCTCACACAAGTTAGAATGGGTATCATCAGAAAATCTACAAACAACAAGTGCTGGAGAGGGTGTGGAGAAAAGGGAACCCTTTTGCACTGTTGGTGGGAATGTAAATTGAAATAGCCACTATGGAGAACAGTATGGAGGTTCCTTAAAAAACTAAAAATAGAATTACCATATGACCTAGCAATCCCACTACTGGGCATATACCCAGAGAAAACCATAATTCAAAATACACATGCACCCCAATGTTCACTGCAGCACTATTGACAATAGCCAGGTCATGGAAGCAACCTAAATGCTCGTCGACAGACAAATGGATAAAGAAGATGTGGTACATATATACAATGGAATATTACTCAGCCATAAAAAGGAACGAAATTGGGTCATTTGTAGAGACGTGGATGCATATAGAGACTGTCATACAGAGTGAAGTAAGTCAGAAAGAGGAAAACAAATATCGTATATTAACGCATATATGTGGAACCTAGAAAATGGTACAGATGAACCGGTTTGCAGAGCAGAAATTGAGACACAGAAGTAGAGAAAAAACGTATGGACACCAAGGGGGGAAAGTGGCGGGGATGGGGTGGTGGTGGACTGAATTGGGAGATTGGGATTGACATGTATACACTGATGTGTATAAAATGGATGAGTAATAAGAACCTGCTGTATAAAAAAATAAATAAAATTAAATTAAAAAAAGAAAAAAACAAAAAACAAACAAAAAAACACTAAATGGTTTGCATTTAGTATAGAATTTTGACACAAGCATTTTCCTGGAAGATGGACCAGTGACTGTGATCCCAAATAACAGGTCTGAGGCTGGCTTTCAAAAGGCTCGACTGATGGGTGTTTCAGGGCAAGGGTCTTGCTCCACACCTGGTACGTGATTAGGGACACAATACATATTTGTTGTACTTAGAGCAGAGCTAAGTGTCCAGCTCAGGGTTTAATGAATGAATTAATTTTTGAGCACCTGACCCATGGCTGGCTTTCAGCGTGTGGAGGGTGGATGGATGGATGGGTTTTGTTCAGACAAGTCCAGTGCTCTCATCAGAATTTCTGGTGTGCCTCTATGGCTTCATGTATCCTGTCTGTTACATTTGCTGCTTGACTTTGAAATTGGATTTCCTCCTGTTTTACTGCAGAAAATGCAATTCAAGCCTTTGGCAATGGCTCAGATGTGACCGTGTGGCAGCCAGCCCTCCCAGTTCAGACCACCACTGCCACCACCACCACAGCCTTCCGGGTCAAGAACAAGCCCCTGGGGCCAGCAGGCTCTGAGAATGAAATCCCCACTCATGTTTTACCACCTTGTGCAAATTTACAGGTAAGAGCAGGGGCCTGAACTCCCTGTCGGTGCTTACTTCTGAGGGGAACACAGATTCATTTTCTGAAATGCATTTATAGATGGAGGGAGAATCTTGGAATGCTGCTCAGGTTTGAGTCTCAAAAGTGCATTTTAACCATGAGAGATGGAGACCGTGATGTTCTCTAGAGTGGAGAGAAGGATGATGGGCTCTGGAACTGACTCTGCCATTGACGAGGGCAGGGGCTTTGGTCAAGGTACTTGTATTGGCCTTGGTGTCTTCACCTATAAAATGAGGGCTCTGGGCAGATGAATCCTTAAGCTTTCTGTTTGCAGGGTGGTGGCATTGAGTTAGCTATTTATTTATTTATTATGCTTTTTCAGTGTTCTGTACAAAGCAGCAACGTACAGAAGAGGAAGGAGCTCTTGGATTTTTGTTTTTAATTTTTAAATTAAAAAAAGATTCGCATACAATTTGTAAAGGATACTTTCCATTTACAGTTATTACAAAATATTGACTATATTCTCTGTGTTGTACAATACATCCTTGAGACCATCTTACACCCAATAGTTTGCACCTGCTGCTCCGCCATCCCTGTATTGCTCCTCCCCGCTTCCTTCTCCCCACTGGTAACCACTAGCTTGTTCTCCATATCTGTGAGTCTGCTTCTTTTTTGTTACGTTCACTAGTTTGCTGTACTTCTTAGATTACACATATAAGTGATATCATACAGTATTTTTCTTTCTCTGTCTGACTTATTTCACTTAGCATAATACCCTCCAAGACCATCCATGTTGCTGCAAATGGCAAAATTTCATTCTATTTTATGGCTGAGTAGTATTCCATTGTACATATATATACATCTTCTTTATCCATTCATCTGTTGATGGACACTTAGGTTATTTCCACATCTTGGCAATTGTAAATAATGCTGCTATGAACATTGGGGTGCATGTATCTTTTCAAATTAGTGTCTTTGTTTTTCTCACATATATACCCAGGAGTGGAATTGCAGAGTCATGTGTAGTTCTATTTTTCGTTTTTTTGAGAAACCTCCATAATGTTTTCCACAGTGGCTGCACCAATTTACATTCCCACCAACAGTGTACAAGAATTCCCTTTTCTCCACATCCTCAAAAACATTTGTTATCTGTGTTCTTGTTGACGATAGACATTCTGACAGGTGTGAGGTGATATCTCATTGTGGGTTTGATTTGCATTTCCTTGATGATTAGTGATGTTGAGCATCTTTTCATGTGCCTGTTGGCCATATGCATTTCTTGTTTGGAAAAATGTGTATTCAGTTCTTCTGCCCATTTTTTTTTTTAATTTTTGAATTTTATTTTATTTTCTTATGCAGCAGTATCTTATTAGTCATCCACTTTATACACATCAGTGGATACATGTCAATCCCAATTTCCCAGTTCATCACACCACCACCCCTGCCCACTGCTGCTTTCCCCCCTTGGTGTCCATACTTTGTTCTCTACATCTGGGTCTCAATTTCTGCCCTGCAAACTGGTTCATCTGTACCATATTCCTAGATTCCAAATATATGCGTTAATATGTGATATTTGTTTTTCTCTTTCTGACTTACTTCACTCTGTGTGACAGTCTCTAGATTCATCCACGTATCAACAAATGACCCAATTTTGCTCCTTTTTATGGCTGAGTAATATTCCATTGTATGTATATACCACATCTTCTTTATCCATTCGTCTGTCGATGAGCATTTAGGTTGCTTCCATGACCTGACTATTGTAAATAGTGCTGCAGTGAACATTGGGGTGCATGTGTCTTTTTGAATTACGGTTTTCTCTGGGTATATGCCCAGTAGTGGGACTGCTGGGTCATATGGTAATTCTATTTTTAGTTTTTTAAGGAACCTCCATACTGTTCTCCATAGTGGCTGTATCAATTTACATTCCTACCAACAGTGCAAGAGGGTTCCCTTTTCTCCACACCCTCTCCAGCACTTGTTGTTTGTAGATTTTCTGATGATACCCATTCCACCTGGTGTGAGGTGATACCTCATTGTAGTTTTGATTTGCATTTCTCTAATAATTAGTGATGTTGAGCAGCTTTTCATGTGCTTCTTGGCCATGTGTATGTCTCCTTTGGAGAAATGTCTATTTAGGTCTTCTGCCCATTTTTGATTGGGTTATTTTTTTTTTTAATATTGAGCTGCATGAGCTGTTTATATATTTTGGAGATTAATCCTTTGTCCATTGATTCATTTGCAAGTATTTTCTCCCATTCTGAGGGTTGTCCTTTCATCTTGTTTATGATTTCCTTTGCTGTGCAAAAGCTTTTAAGTTTCATTAGGTCCCATTTGTTTATTTTTGTTTTTATTTCCATTACTCTAGGCAGTGGATCAAAGAAGATCTTGCTGTGAGTTATGTCAAAGAGTGTTCTTCCTATGTTTTCCTCTAAGAGTTTTATAGTGTCCAGTCTTACATTTAGGTCTCTAATCCATTTTGAGTTTATTTTTCTGTATAGTGATAGGGAGTGTTCTAATTTCATTCTTTTCCATGTAGCTGTCCAGTTTTCCCAGCACCACTTATTGAAGAGACTGTCTTTTCTCCATTGTATATCCTTGCCTCCTTTGTCATAGATTGGTTGACCATATATGTGTGGGTTTATCTCTGGGCTTTCTATCCTGTTGCATTGATCTGTATTTCTGTTTTTGTGCCAGTACTGTATTGTCTTGCTTACTGTAACATTGTAGTATTGTCTGAAGTCAGGGAGCCTGATTCCTCCACCTCCGTTTTTTTCCCTCAAGACTGCTTTGGCTATTTGGGGTCTTTTGTGTCTCCATACAAATTTTAAGATTTTTTTGTTCTAGTTCTGTAAAAAAATGCCATTGGTAATTTGATAGGGATTGCATTGAATCTGTAGATGGCTTTGGGTAGTATAGTCATTTTCACAATATTGATTCTTCCAATCCAAGAACATGGTATATATCTCTCCATCTATTTGTATCATCTTTGATTTCTTTCATCAGTGTCTTATAGTTTTCTGAGTACAGGTCTTTTGTCTCCCTAGGTAGGTTTATTCCTAGGTATTTTATTCTTTTTGTTGCAATGGTAAATGGGAGTGTTTCCTTAATTTCTCTTTCAGATTTTTCATCATTAGTGTATAGGAATGCAAGAGATTTCTGTGCATTAATTTTGTATCCTGCAACTTTACCAAATTCATTGATTAGCTCTAGAACTTTTCTGGTGGCATCTTTAGGATTCTCTATGTATAGTATCATGTCATCTGCAAACAGTGACAGTTTTACTTCTTCTTTTCCAATCTGTATTCCTTTTATTTCTTTTTCTTCTCTGATTGCCGTGGCTAGGGCTTCCAAAACTATGTTGAATAACAGTGGCAAGAGTGGACATCCTTGTCTTGTTCCTGATCTTCGAGGAAATGCTTTCAGTTTTTCCCCATTGAGAATGATGTTTGCTGTGGGTTTGTCATATATGGCCTTTATTATGTTGAGGTAGGTTCCCTCTATGCCCACTTTCTGGAGAGTTTTTATCATAAATGGGTGTTGAATTTTGTCAAAAGCTTTTTCTGCATCTATTGAGATGATCATATGGTTTTTCTTCTTCAATTTCTTAATATTGTGTATCACATTGATTGTTTTGCATATATTGAAGAATCCTTGCATCCCTGGGATAAATCCCACTTGATCATCGTGTGGTCCTTTTAATGTGTTGTTGGATTCTGTTTGCTAGTAGTTTGTTGAGGATTTTTGCATGTATATTCATCAGTGATATTGGTTTGTAATTTTCTTTTTTTGTAGTATCTTTGTCTGGTTTTGGTATCAGGGTGACGGTGGCCTCACTGAATGAGTTTGGGAGTGTTCCTTCCTCTGCAATTTTTGGGAAGAGTTTGAGAAGGATGGGTGTTCGCTCTTCTCTGAATGTTTGATAGAATTCACCTGTGAAGCCATCTGGTCCTGGACTTTTGTTTGCTGCAAAGTTTTTAATCACAGTTTCAATTTCTTTACTTGTGATTGGTCTGTTCATATTTTCTATTTCTTCCTGGTTCAGTCTTGGAAGGTTATACCTTTCTAAGAATTTGTCCATTTCTTCCAGCTTGTCCATTTTATTGGCATAGAGTTCCTTGTAGTAGTCTCTTGGGATGCTTTGTCTTTCTGCGGTGTCTGTTGTAACTTCTCCTTTTTCATTTCTAATTTTATTGATTTGAGTCCTCTCTTTTTCTTGATGAGCTTGGCTAATGGTTTATCAATTTTGTTTATCTTCTCAAAGAAGCAGCTTTTAGTTTTATTGATCTTTGCTATTGTTTTCTTTGTTTCTGTTTCATTTATTTCTGCTGTGATCTTGATGATTTCTTTCCTTCTGCTAACTTTGGGTTTTGTTTGTTCGTCTTTCTCTAGTTCCTGTAGGTGTAAACGTTAGATTGTTTATTTGAGATTTTTCTTGTTTCTTGAGGTAGGCTTGAATATCTATAAACTTCCCTCTTAGAACTGCTTTTGCTGCATCCCATAGGTTTTGGATCGTCGTGTTTTCATTATCATTAGTCTCTAGGTATTTTTTGATTTCCTCTTTGATTTCTTCAGTGATCTCTTGGTTATTTAGTAACGTATTGGTTAGCCTCCATTTGTTTGTGTTTGTTACATTTTTTTTCCCAGTAATTGATTTCTAATCTCATAGCATTGTGGTCAGAAAAGATGCTTGATCTGATTTCAATTTTCTTAAATTTACTGAGGCTTGATTTATGACCCAGGATGTGATCTGTCCTGGAGAATGTGCCGTGAGCTCTTGAGAAGAAAGTGTAATCTGTTATTTTGGATGGAATGTCCTATAAATATCAATTAAATCTATCTGGTGTATTGTGTCATTTAAAGTTTGTGTTTCCTTATTACTTTTCTGATTGGATGATCTGTCCATTGGTGAAAGTGAGGTATTAAAGTCCCCCACTATTATTGTGTTACTGTCGATTTCCTCTTTTAGAGCTGTTAGCAGTTGCCTTATGTATTGAGGTGCTCCTATGTTGGGTGCATATATATTTATAATTGTTATATCTTCTTCTTGGATTGATCCCTTGATCATTATGTAGTGTCCGTCCTTGCCTCTTGTAACATTCTTTATTTTAAAGTCTATTTTATCTGATATGAGTATTGCTACTCCAGCTTTCTTTTGATTTCCATTTGCATGGAATATCATTTTCCATCCCCTCACTTTCAGTCTGTATGTGTCCCTAGGTCTGAGGTGGGTCTCTTGTAGACAGCATATATGTGGGTCTTGTTTTTGTATCCATTCAGCAAGCCTGTGTCTTGTGGTTGGAGCATTTAATCCATTCACGTTTAAGGTAATTATCGATATGTATGTTCCTGTTACCATTTTCTTAATTGTTTGGGGTTTGTTTCTGTAGGTCCTTTTCTTCTCTTGTGTTTCCCACTTAGAGAAGTTCCTTTAGCATTTGTTGTAGAGCTGGTTTGGTGGTGCTGAATTCTCTTAGCTTTTGCTTGTCTGTAAAGCTTTTGATTTCTCCATCGAATCTGAATGAGATCCTTGTTGGGTAGAGTAATTTGGTTGTAGGTTCTTCCCTTTCTTCACTTTAAGTATATCATGCCACTCCCTTCTGGCTTGTAGAGTTCCTGCTGAGAAATCAGCTGTTAACCTTATGGGAGTTCCCTTGTATGTTATTTGTCATTTTCCCTTGCTGCTTTCAATAATTTTTCTTTGTCCTTAATTTTTGCCAATTTGATTACTATGTGTCTCAGCGTGTTTCTCCTTGGGTTTATCCTGTATGGGACTCTCTGCACTTCCTGGACTTGGGTGGCTATTTCCTTTCCCATATTAGGGAAGTTTTTGACTATAATCTCTTCAAATATTTTCTTGGGTCCTTTCTCTCTCTCTTCTCCTTCTGGGACCCTTATAATGCAAATGTTGTTGTGTTTAATATTGTCCCAGTGGTCTCTTAAGCTGTCTTCATTTCTTTTCATTCTTTTTTCTTTATTCTGTTCCACAGCAGTGAATTCCACCATTCTGTCTTCCAGGTCACTTATCTGTTCTTCTTCCTCAGTTATTCTGCTATTGATTCCTTGTAGTGCATTTTTCATTTCAGTTATTGTGTTGTTCATCTGTGTTTGTTTGTTCTTTAATTCTTCTAGATCTTTTTGTTAAACATTTCTTGCATCTTCTCGAGCTTTGCTTCCATTATTTTTCCAGGGTCCTGGATCATCTTCACTATCATTATTCTGAATTATTTTTCTGGAAGGTTGCCTAGCTCCACTTCATTTAGTTGTTTTATTGGGGTTTTATCTTGTTCCTTCATCTGGTACATAGCCCTCTGCCTTCTCATCTTGTCTATCTTTCTGTGAATGTGGTTTTTGTTCCACAGGCTGCAGGATTGTAGTTCTTGCTTCTGCTTTTTGCCGTCTGGTGGATGAGGCTATCTAAGAGGCTTGTGGAAGTTTCCTGATGGGAGAGACTGGTGGTGGGTAGAGCTGGGTGTTGCTTTGGTGGGCAGAGCTCAGTAAAACTTTAATCCACTTGTCTGCTGATGGGTGGCGCTGGTTTCCCTCCTTGTTGGTTGTTTGGCCTGAGACGACCCAACACTGGAGCCTACCCGGGCTCTTTGGTAGGGCTAATGGTGGACTCTGGAAGATGTCACGCCAAGGAGTACTTCCCAGAACTTTTGCTGCCAGTGTCCTTGTCCTCATGGTGAGACACAGCTACCCCCTGCCTCTGCAGGAGACCCTCCAACACTAGCAGTTAGGTCTGCTTCAGTCTCCTATGGGGTCACTGCTCCTTCCCCTGGGTCCCAGTGCACACACTACTTTGTGTGTGCCCTCCAAGAGTGGAGTCTCTGTTTCCCCCAGTCCTGTCAAAGTCCTGCAATCAAATCCCGCTAGCCTTCAAAGTCTGATTCTCTAGGAATTCCTCCTCCTGTTGCTGGACCCCCAGATTGGGAAGCCTGACGTGGGGCTGAGAACCTTCACTCCAGTGGGTGGACTTCTGTGTTATAAGTGTTCTCCAGTTTGTGAGTCACCCACCCAGTAGTTACGGGATTGATTTTATTGTGATTGCACCCCTCCTACCATCTCATTGCAGCTTCTCCTTTGTCTTTGCATGTGGGGTATCTTTTTTGGTGAATTCCAGTGTCTTCCTGTCAATGATTGTTCAGCAGTTAGTTGTGATTCTGGTGTTCTTTCAAGAGGGAGTGAGAGCACGTCCTTCTACTCCGCCATCTCGAACGAATCTCCCTCTTCTGCCCATTTTTTAATCGGTTGTTGGTTTCTTTGATGTTGAGTTGTATGAGCTGTTTATATATGTTGGATATTACTCCCTATCAGTCATATCATTTGCAAACATTTTCTCCCATTCAGTGGGTTGTCTTGGGGACTCTTGGCTTTGTCAACATCATTGCCATTTAGGCTCAATGTGGAATATTTAACTCTATCTAAAGATAAGCCAGAAACAGTGTTACTATCCAAGTGTTAAGGCAAATGTAGAGTCCTACTCGGGTTCATTTTTCAGGAAGCAGAAGGAGATGCTCTTTCGTGGTTTGAGGAGCTGGAAGGCACTGCACTGAAAACCCCTCGTGTGAATAGAGTCCAGTGAGAACGGCCCAAAGACTTCTTTGGAGTTGATTCAGATCTCCAAGGGAAAGAAGCACAATGACATACAAACAGTCGTTTCCTAACTTTAGTCAAAGCAGAGTGTTGATTCTGCCTTTTTGTTGATTTTTTTCATCATAATGAGTATTCAGCTATTTTGGAACATCTTCATACACTCACCAAGTATTTTCACACACCTCACCTCTTTGGATGTTACCCTCCTGACAGCTGCTCGAGAGATGCTATGATTGTGTTGTTACTGCAGCCTTGGAGGACGTGGGGCTCAGGAGGGGACACTTTGGCTTGAGCCTGCAGAGCTAGCAAGTCACAGAACCAGCCCTGGAATCTAGAGGCTTGTGTTCTTTCCACGGTTCTTCCTGGATTTGAGAGGCAGCAGTGACCACATGGTGACTTCTGCCTCCTGCCATGCCAGGGGAGGGGACATGTGCCAGGCACCGTGCTGTCACTTCACACTTGTCACTGGAATCCATCCTCCCATCTCCCCACCACCCCCGGCCCAGGCCCCGCCAAGGATCAGCCTCACCAGAACACTCACCAGAAACTTCTCTGACAAATACCTTCTTGACTCACAACCCAGTCTGTGTCCTAGAAAGTATTGGGGCAGTTTTTTCACTTGTGATTTGCTTGGTATCTTCTCACCCCCAACACTCCCCTCTTTTTCTTAGATATCCTACCTGCCATTCAGCTGAGCTTTAGTCTCTGTCTTCGTCCTCCTGGGTCCCCACCAACACACACCATCATATACACCCACACACAAGCCTGAGGAGAAGGCGGGTAGGGAAGACACAAGCTAAGGTCAACCAGATGTTCTTCATACTTCTAAAGTGTTTCCTGAGCCCTTCGCATGTCCAGTGCACTGTGCAGGAAATGCCAGAACTAGGAGGAGGCTTGGGGAATATTATGGCATGTAACTGCCCCATCCTGCAGTACAGCCCTGTGGTTCAGGGAGGGGAAGTGACTTGCACTAAGTCCCCCAGCTGGTTAGAGGTGGGTCTAGAGGCAGACATAGCACCACAGAGCACAGTTTTTTTTTATCTTTGGCCAGGCCTCAGCGTCCTGCTTCCTCTTAGGTCAGCGTTCTGTTCTTGTCGGGTCCGCTCAGCTTCCAGCAACTGTAAAGACAGGTGGCCAGATGAGGGTAGGACCCTGTTAGGATGAGGTGATGACAGTGGCCAGAGGTGGTTCCTGACCACAAGAAGAGGCAAGCTTTGGCTGCAGCAAAACCGGGTTCTTCTCTGCTCGCGTCTAAGTGCACAGAGCATGACGGCAGAGGCAGTGTTCACCGGGTTTATTAAGCTCCTTTTGTGTTCTGCAAACTTCATGGAGATGGGCATTCAAAAAAAATTCTGTCCTCAGTGAACATACAAATAGTGGGCAAGACGCAGCTTGTCAGCATTTTTGGAAGGTCAGACTAAGTTAATAGATGGCATCTCAGAAGAATACTCATCACTGGAAACTCCCTGAAATTAGTTTCCCCCATGAGAGAGGAGTGTGACAGCCATGCAGAGGTGTTCTCCCCATCTCCCTGCCCCCCGGCCCACCAGATCACCTGGCTTCTGCTTCTCGGGGTACAGTGCTTGGCTTGGCCACATGGTATTTACCTCCAACAAGATCTGCCCGACCACCCCTCCCTGTCAGGGGGACTCTGTGCCACTGCAGGGTCACCCTGGCAATGTCAGGGGAGACATGAGCTCTTTTCCCAAGAAACAGCCTTTCCTTCCCCTGTATTAGTGATAGGAACTCTGCCTCATAAACAGAGGGGCAAAGTAAAATTAAAGCATGATGTTTCTCTCAGGGCTGCCATTTAACTTCTCAGCAGAAGGGGAAATGGAGACGTGGGAACACCAAGGAAGGAGGGGGTGGCCACACCTCTCTCCCCGATGACACACACACAATCCACACATCTTGGAGCTAAACAGCATTTTACTTCTAGGGAGCTCTTAAGGGTTCCACAAAACCTCACCTTACCTCCTAAGACGACTGTCTGTCTGAGCCCATTTTTTGCGCACATGAGGCAGGGGGTGAGGGCTTGGGTTTTGCAGCCAAGCCTGTGTGCAGACCCAGGCTCTCGTCCTTACCAGCATCATGACCTCTCCAAGCCTCCGCTTCGTCATCTACAAAATGTTACGACTGCCTAGCTGCTAGATTAAGAGGATTAAATGGGGGTAATGTTTCAGTGCTTGGGGCAGAGTGAATGCTCCAGAATGTCACATGTGATGCTTAATCCCAAGTCAGTTGGCCATTTGGCCCTTTGCAAGAGATGGATGGTGGCGTTGTGCCTTGCTTGGGGGGGTGTTACACTAGGGAACATTGGTGTGAGTTGCACTAACAGGTATATAGTGTGTTTCATTTTGCAAAACATTTCACATGCATTGTGCCCTTTAGTCCTCACAGCAGCCCATGAGTCAGGTATGATAAACATCCTTCTCTTTTACAGATGAGGCAAGTGAGGCAGGGACAGGCTAGGAACATAACTGAGATCACACAGTAATTCTGTAGTGGGGCTAGGATTTCTTCCTTTTTTTTTTTTTTTTTAAATTTTATTTATTTTTGGCTGTGTTGGGTCTTCGTTTCTGTGCGAGGGCTTTCTCTAGTTGCGGCAAGCGGGGGCCACTTTTCATCGCGGTGCGTGAGCCTCTCACTGTCGCGGAGCACAAGCTCCAGACGTGCAGGCTCAGTAGTTGTGGTTCACAGGCCTAGTTGCTCTGCGGCATGTGGGATCTTCCCGGACCAGGGCTCAAACCCATGTCCCCTGCATTGGCAGGCAGATTCTCAACCACTCCACCACCAGGGAAGCCCGGGGCTAGGATTTCTGACTCTGAGGCCAGTGTACTTTTGCCTTGTTCCGTGACCTTGGACAACCTGGGCTCTTTCTTTCTTTCTTATTTATTTATTTATTTATTATTTATTTATTTATTTTTGGCTGTGTTGGGTCTTCGTTTCTGTGCAAGGGCTTTCTCCAGTTGCGGCGAGCGGGGGTCACTCTTCATCGCGGTGCACGGGCTTCTCTTGTTGCGGAGCACAGGCTCCAGATGCGCAGGCTCAGTAGTTGTGGCTCACGGGCCTAGTTGCTCCGCGGCATGTGGGATCTTCCCGGACCAGGGCTCGAACCTGTGTCCCCTGCATTGGCAGGCAGATTCTCAACCACTGCACCACCAGGGAAGCCCTGGGCTCTTTCTTTGAAGTAGGAATGGACAGAGAGTAAGAAGTAAAAAAATAGTAAAGGAGGTCATGCAGTATTTGTCTTTCTGTGTCTGGCTTATTTCACTTTGTATAATGTCCTCCAGGTTCGTGATCTTATTTATATGTGGATTCTAAAAAAGTTGAACTTTTTAAAGCAGAGACTAAAATGGTGGTTACCAGTGGCTGGGGGTGGGGAAATGGGGAGATGTTGGTTATAGGGTACAAACTTTCAGACATGCAAGTTGAAGAAGATCTGGATACGTATAGCACGGTGACTATAGTTAGCAGTACCATATTATATACTTGAAATTCGCCAAGAGAGTACATCTTAGTTATTCTTACCCCACCCCCCAAAATGGTAACTATGTGAGGTGATGAATATGTTAATTAGCTTGATTGCGGTAAACCTTTCACAGTGTATACATATATCAAAACATCAAGTTGTATGCCTTAAGTAAGTACAATTTTTATTTGTCAATTATACCTCAGTAGATCTGGGGGCGGGGAAGAATAGTAAAAGAGGAAGGGAGAAGCTGGATTTGAGAGACCCATATGTCCCAGTGCTTCCTGAAGGCGGTGCTTCGAATGATGGGAAAAACAGAAAGCTTGTAGGCTGGGATGCTTCATGCTGAAATCCCAGCAGACAGGGTATAGGGGAAAGACTGAAAGTTTGCCACTAAAACTTTTTGCAGCTTGATTATCTCTTTAGAATGACCTATATTAAGAATGGTTGAAAGAATCATTGGAAGCCAGAGGATTGGGGGTGAGTGGGTGAGTGATGAGAGGGGACTTAGCCTATGAGCACGTGGTCCCTGGCGTTGATTTAGGACTCTTGCTTCAACGTAGGGCTCCCAGGAGACTTATTCTTCCCATCTGTCCTTCCTTCGCCTGCCTGGCTATCTTCAGATAAATTACCATTTGCCAGGGGGTCCTAGAAATATCTTAGAGTGGCGTTTGTCCCAGCCGTATGTGTGTCATTACTCAGAATAGAACTGACTTTAACCAGCTTGGGATCCATTGGTAACAGATTTGGAGCAAGTCAACTATCTTTGGCAGCTCTAAAGTTCACTACCCTCGAGAAGCACCCTCTTGTAATATTTTTAAATATACAATAATATGAGAAAACTCTGAGGGACTTGGGTTTCCGTCTTAACATTTGAGATAGATTTCCCCTTGGAAGGGAAGAAATAAGAATAAACATTTTCAAAAATCGACTTCAGAGTGTAATTATCAACAAACCAAACACAATTCTGTTTGGGGAAAATGAGTGGCCTTGCGTGTGGTGTATATAGGACTCATCTGCAGTTCCTGTGAAAGGCTCAGCTTTAAAAAAAGGAAAGTTGGTTGATTAGTATAAAATGTCATAGAAAAGTCCAAGAGCTAACCCCCTGAGATGATAAAATACCAGGTTTTGGGTAACCAGCCAAGCTCCCATGTCAGGATTAATTGGCAGGCATATTAGTAACAAGCATGACACAGGCTGTGCTATTGCTGGCATATCCCTTTGACTTGCACAAAGTGGTCACATGACAAAGAAACATTAAAAATCCTACCAATTATTTCATCTTCTGTGCACTTGAGTGGTCTGGTAGCTGGAAAAAGCTCAGAATATTTAAATCAAATGGACTGTACTTGTCACTTATTTAAAGTAAATTTGGGAAGTGTAGGTGTTGGAAAAATCTCTATTTTGCATTATTATACATCACTTAACTCTGGTGGCTTAAAGTGAAGACCTCTTAAAGCGGACTTTATAGGCCCTTGATTTCCATGGTCAAATAAGGTTGTAGAAATGTGGGGAATACAGCCTTGGGACTAAGGCTGAGGACCCCTGAGAAATTTTCACTCTCTGTCCTTTTCCCCAGGAAGAGATGCGACGTGTGACTGAGAGGAGAAAGTCTGCTGGATGGGGGCGCACACTCAGAGCAGGGCTGGCAGAAGGGCGTAGGTAGCTGTGAGCACGTGCTGGGGGCTCCAGGGAACAGGGCTAGCCACATCCAAAGTCAGTTTTTTTGTGAACCAAATAAAACGTATTTATGAGTGAGACATGGAGGTACAGCAATTGTGGATCTCAAGTTTAAGTCTCCTCCCCCCCCCCATCTTAATGGGACTTTTAAGCAGCGTTCTATATAAAAAGGAATTCGCAAAGCAGCTTTCTCGGTCATAAAAGAGATGTGAGCAGGGTCCAAATGAATAGCTTTTGCAAGAACGCTTACTGCTAAAGTCAGCAATGCAAAGGCTCCCTGTCCCTTTACCCCCCTTAACAATCATGTCATCTACTTTGGCAGTCAGACTATGCTAACCCTAAGAGGAACGGTGCTGGCCATCTGTGGGCCATGGGGGCAAAGGCCTTGAGGTGGGCATCTTTCCTGGAGCAGAGAACCTGGGTTCAGTGGATTTCAGTCTAGGTCTGCACCTCCCTGGCCTCCCAGGAAAGCCTCAGTACAACCCCTCTCTTGGCCAAGCACAGTCTGAAGCTTATAGAAATGCACTGGGCACTTGTATGTTGTAGCACAACGTTTACAGATTGGTAGTAGGGGCAGGGGGCAGATGCACTTTGGCTCTTTAACACCTGCTTATAACCTGTTTAACTCCTACATATGAAGAATATTTGAATATTGGATTAGAACACTGAATATTAGAATACTGCAAAAATCTCTATCTGAAACAAGACCTTCTTCCATCCTGGAGGAACAGCATGTGTTACCCCTCCCTGCCCCGGTACCTCATCAGACCTAAACAGGAGTCCTTCTGTACTGGATAGGGCCAGACCAGACTGGAAATGATTTTGAAGCTCTTCCTAGGGCCAAACCCCACAAGTCTCAATGTGGCAAGAAGGTGATTATCCAAACCTGCTCAATACCCAGGACTCCACTGGCTGTGACCAAGTGAAAATTTTAAGTGTTGAGTTTTAAAAGGAAAGCTGCCAATGGGTGTTTTGTAAATCATTTGTGCCAGCAGGCTGACCCCATTTGTCAGCTAATCCTGGAAATACAGGAGGTAAATTTAAATCTTCTAGCATGAAGCACTTAATCAATATTCTAAATGTTTTTCTTGCAATTTATGCTAGCAGAGCAATGGGGAGCTTTGGTGTCCTGTTAATCTTCTGGAGAAGAGTACTTGAGAGCAAGGCCAGGGTGGTGGGATTTTGCACAGGCTGACTGGTGGGAAGGTGGGAAGCTGGAAGGAGATGGGGAGAGGCGCTTATTTCCACACCAGGCCCCTAGTGCGGGGCTATTCATCCCCTGTACTCACGCCACCCTTGCCAGTGGTTAAAGCCACCCTCCGGTACCTCCATTTCACCCTGTGGCTGACAGCCTAGGAGTTGCTTTGCTGGGGTCGGAGCATGAACTTTGGAGTTGGTTGAACTTGAGTGAGGTTCCCAGCTCACTTCCTATTGCTCTGTGACCTGGGTCATGTTTCTTACCGTCTCTGAATGTCTCCTTTAAGCTATCACCCACCTCTGGGGTTTGTTGTGAGGATTAAAGAACTAGTGCCAGTATGCAGAGGGCCTAGCATGACAGGCCAACCCTCTGCACTTGGGAGTGGACACCACTGTTATCGTGGTTGGTGACACATGTTAGAGCTTTAACTGTGGACCCTAGGGCGATATAGGAAGGTTGTTCCCAGGGATTGGGGTGGGGGTAGGGGCACATGGATGGAAAAAGATGGAGCTCTTTAGGTTTTGCTTCCTTAATTTGTAAGAAGGCTTTGAACTGAGTGATATCCTGCTGGTTCTATGATGCGGTCATTGTAGAAAGTCCCAAGGAAGGAGGGGAAGGGGTAGGATATTCTATGGACACCAGGCCAAGAAGAAAAGGAAACCACAACACAATAAAGAAAGGATCAGGTCTTGAACTGGGCTTAGAACTGTTTCAGATTCCATGTCTCCCTGCCCAGGAGTCTCTCAAGAGATCCTCCTAACAATCAGATTCTTGGTGCTGTGAACTTGGAGCTGTGACAGTAGTCAGGTCTTGGTCCAGCCTGGGTGTCAGAGTATGACCACCTGCCAGAGGCCATTGCCATATCTCTTTAACTAGTGCTGACAGTGGGAAGAGGTGACACAATTGTAAACAGGAAACACTCTTATTTGCAGAAAAGATGGTATTTGAGAGCTAGCCCTGCCTCTTAGCCGCAAAGACCAGGAATTTGCAGGCTTTCCCATATTGCATTCCACCAGTGCTATTGTTTGCTTAATATTCATCTTTAAACTCAGTATCGAAATATACTGTTAATAACATTTGTGAAACGTGAATCAATGCAATAGCTCTCTCTATATTAAAAAGTCATTATATAAATATTAAAATGAAAGCAATAAAAATGTTTTTATGCCACCTAAATAAAGTCATATACACCACTGGTTCCCAAACCCCACTTTGGGAAACATTACAAACGATCTAATCGTATGACAGATCCTAGAGCTATTTTCTTCGGTAACTTGCATCACCTCTGCTTTTTGTGGTTTTGTATTAATAAAGCAAATATGCAAATAGTACTTTCCATGGGTCAAGTACTACTCTAAGCACATTATATAAATACATATATATATGTATGTGTGCATATATACGTATATATATAAACTAATTTTGACAGTAACTTCATGAGGTCAGTTCTATTATTATTCCCATTTCTCCGACAATAGACCTGAGACACAGAGAGGCTTGATCAGAAGAGAAATAGAACAGCAGCATGTTTCTCCTCTATGCATTTTAACTGGCTACACTGTAATACCTAAATCAGAGCATTTTACCTTTTTGTTTCTGGATAACATTATTCATTCAATAGAGATTAAATCAGTCCCTAAATTCTTGTCGAACATCTGGCAGATTGAGGTGCCAGACCGGTTCATAAACGAGCATAAAGGAAGCTAACGATACCTATTCTAACACCAACTGGTATCCTGCAGTACAACTCACTTCTGACGCTGGCCCCCTGAGCTAGCACAGATACCGCAGGTTAAGGGCACGGTCCCCAACAAGACTGCCCACTTCAGATGCCAGCCATACTTCCGGAGTCCCCAGGCTCTTCTGACGAACTGGCTACAAATTTAGGTGTTCCCATGATGCCCTCAGGTTCAATTCACTAGAATGACTCAGAACTCAGGAAAGCACTATACTTACAAGTACAGTTTTATTTTAAAGGATACAAATCAGGATAAGCCAAATGAAGAGACACTTAAGCTGAAGCCTGGGAGGAGAGCTTCCGTGCCCTCTGCCTGTGAAATTCCTGTGGAGTTCAGGCATGCCACCCTCCCAGCACATCAGTGTGTTCATCAACCAGGATGAACCAGGCCACTGGGCCTCAGTGACCAGTTTTTATTGGGGTTCTTCATATAGGCATGGTTGATTGATCCATTGGGCATGTGACTGAACACAATATTTGATTCCTCTTTGCTCCCTGGAGGTCAGGAGATCAGGCTGACCTCATGTGGCTCAAAGCCCCAACCCCTTGACCCACGGTTGGTCTAAACAGAACCATAACCATAATCAAAACACTCCTATCCTTCATGAACTTCCAAGGATTTAGAACTTATCTCTTAGGAACCGGGAATAAAAGTTAGCGGAATTTTAATTTTAATTCTAAGGACACACTGTGAAACTTCTCACAAGGAAGCTGGAGTTGAAATTTTGAGCATGGGCTCACTTCACCACTTACCAGCCACGAAACCTCGGGCAAATTACTTATCCTCTCTGCCTCAGTCTTATCGCCTGTGAAATGAGGATGGCAGCCAGAGTGCCTCCTCGGGTGTTATGAGGATTAAATGTGATCCTACTTGTCATGCGTTCTCAGGGCAGTGCTCCGCCCTAAGGAAGTTTCTATTAGCTGTAAGCTTCAAAGGGCTTTTAGCACTTGGTTATCACTGGCCCCCTTTGTCCCACCTTTAGTAACAGAGAAGTTCTCCAAGGGGCCGGGCTAAACTATGCATTGCTTGTGGGTCCTGTTTTCCAATGGCTTTTTTCGATATTGGTGGCCTATGGGGCTTTGCACCTGTAGAGTAAATGAGAACATGTGAGGCCTTGTCACAGTGACGGTTTTGAAATATAGTTTAGTGTCAGATGCCTCTCCAGGGGAAGCCACCTGCTTCCCTGGCATCTTTGCTGAAGATGGGCTACACACCTCACTACCAATCGTGGAAACTTCAATAAAGGTTGTTTAGTGACTTCTTGGCTATGAACTGAACGGTTCTCCAGGTCAGGCTTACTCAATCTCAGCCCTGTTGACCTTTGGCCTGGTAATTCTTTGTTGTGGGGCTGCCCTGTGCCTTGTAGGATGTTGAGCAGCACCCCGGCCTCTGCCCTCTAGATGCCAGGAGCCCCTTTCCCCGATTGTGATAACCAGAAATGTCCCGCCACACAGCAAACGTCCCCTGCAGGACAAAATCGCCCCTGGTTGAGGACCACTGCCTGGGAAATGAGGGCTGCCTCAAAAACCCCCTTTTCTTTCTGCTAACATGGAAAATGGAGGCATGTAAGAGTCTTTTCAGGTTTCCTTCTCCTTGTGTGGTGAGGAGCTTCAGGATATTGAAGAGCAGGCGGGTGCATTGGACCAGATCTTTCCTAATTCGTGCCGGCAAGAACAATGAAGCGGGGCTCTGGTGACCACGAGATGCCCAATTTGGGACACTTAAATTAATGTCCCTGAGGCAACACTCCCCTCAGAGTGACACCCGGGGTAGACTCATACGTGGTGTTAACCGAGACTCTTGACCTGGTTCTCATCATCCAGGGGCCCGCAGGAGTCCACGGCCTTCGGGGCCTCCCACCCTCACCCTATCTGAGTGATGTCTTCCTCCATCCAGCATCCCAGATGAGTATCCTGCAGGTGACATGTCAAAGGAGACTTTTGCTGGACAACCACAGTAGATGGAAGTGCTTATACCAAACCACAGCTGGGTTTCTCATGCATGGACTTTGAGGATGGGGGAGTTTTAGGAGGGGCTGAGATTGACTGCTGACCAGACAGGTCACTGTCTGGTTCTAAATGATTGTGGCTTCTAGATGCCATTTCCTGGGCCTTTTGTTTAAGAAAACGGTCTTGGTGCAGCATGTTTTTTATGGCATTTGGTTTATGGTTTTTGTGAGGTTGCCATCATTTCTGTGTAATACACAGCGTTTTCTAGCACCCACTGTTGTTTTCGTTTCATAAAAATAATTCCAAATCTTGGCTATACCTAGCATTTCCTTCGCATAATGCTCTCCTGCTTAGAGCGAGTTTAAGTCCTAGGAGAAATGAGCTGTGGGAGGGTCTTACCTTAGCAGAAGTGGGAAGCCACAGGGCACACCACCCAGGCTGCTTCTGGGCTCCCCTGGCAGCCTCCTGACGGAGCTCAGGACCAGACTGCCGAGTGGCCCTGGGGCCCTGTGTGATGGGCCCGGCTACTCACAGCGTGGAGAGACTGACAGTGGCCTCCTGGGATTTAATCTTCCTGGCTTTAGGTGCCAGCAGGTGAGCTCAGAGGGAAGCTACATCCCAGAATCCACCCATGTTAGCGCTGGGAGGAAATAGGCTGTTGTAAAAACACTTTTTGAAATAACTGCTTATAGAGCGTTTTCAAAGCCCTTCATCCAGGAGAGTGCTTGAATTCAGAGCTCAGAATTGCGTATTACTCTGTTAAGGCTGCCATACAATCCAGGATGCCAAAAGGCATTTTCAGCTGTGTATTCAAACCCTATTGGAAACGGAAACTTGCAGGGTATAACTGGTACCAAAAAACAGGAATTTCATCTCGGAGGCCAGGCTTCCTAGTAGGTACATGTACATATCACCCTATATCACAGAGTGCAGTGTCATACATTGTATTCGTTTGCTGGGGCTGCCATAACAAAGTACCGTAGACTGGGTGGCTAAAACAACAGAAATGTATTTCTCACAGTTTTGGAGGCTGGAAGTCCAAGGTCAAGGTGTCAACAGGTTTGGCTTCTCCTGAGGCCTCTCTCCTTGGCTTGCAGACGGCTGCCTTCTTGCTGTGTCCTCACATGGCCTTTCTTCTGTGTGTGTGCACCCTGGTGTCTGTGTGTCCAAATTTCCTCTCTGTATAAGGACACCAGTCAGATTGGCTGAGGGCCTGCCCTAATGACCTCATTATAACTTAATCACCTCTTTAAAGACCCTGTCTCCATCCATAGTCAGTCACATCCTGAGGTACTAAAGGTTAGGACTTCAACATATGAATTTTTGAGGGACACCATACAGCCCGTAACATACATGTAAGTGGCAGGTACTCAGCAACTAATCATCTGACATTTAAAAAGTCTCACCTATGGGGTGACTTTAAGGGGAGAAGATTGCTATTACCACAAGCATTTCCTCAATCCCCACGGCCCTGCTAAGTGTCACCTGTACAGCCTTTGATTATGAGAGGCTCTGACTATTGGCTGGTTCTGTGGTCGAAGGAATGTGGGGAAAGGCACCTCCCTCAGGGGACCAGCTATCTCACCCAGCCTGCAAATATCAGGTGTTGTCTGCCTTGCTGAATCAGATGCTATCAGATTTCGGGCTTCTGCAAACTTAATTCAAGTAACGGTTTCTTTGTGAGTGGCATATTTGCATTGTAGCAAACTTTGGTTCAACATATTGTTAGAATACACAATACTGTAATTTAAGATATTTTATCAGCAGCAAAGGGTTTTATAATTCATTTAAAAAGTTGTAATGGGTTTGAGCATCTTCATTATAGTTTAATAATATAGCATTTTATACCTGGCTGTAAAATTTTAGATTACGGTTTTATCAATTGTACAATTCTATTTTATAGTTTAATAATTGTTCAAATGAAGGAGAGTGTAAGGTTCCTAAAAACCAATTTAATGACTTAGAAAAATAGCCTTTATGAAAATCTATTGTATACCTTTAATGAACCCAAATGTCACCTTTTCAACAAAGGCAGATCGCGGCATCTATTTTTCTCAACCACAAAGCCCTGCAAATTAAGCACGTAGAGTGCAGTATCTCTGAGTTATAATTTTTCTTTTTCCCTCTTTTATCCCTCATCTCCTAGAGCTGGAATAAGCCTATTGCCCCCACCGGGCGAACTGCAGCCAGACCAGAAGAGCTTCAGTAGGAACAGGGGAGTGAATTGGTTTTCTTTTAAGAAGGTTCTTTATTTTACAAATGGCCCCTTGAGCTCACCACTTCAACCCCGACTCTTAACTCTAATCAGGTCTCTTATCTATGCCTCCAAATAACCCCTACTTCACCATTCTGTGAAGTAAGTGGCAAAATGGGGAGGCCTACATTATCATATAATTGTACACTATCATTACGCTTAATAAAAGTGTTGGCATATAGCATCAGGGAGAAGGCACTGTGTCATATTGTCGCTGGAATTGTAATTCACGTTATTATAGTTCTGGGATTTTCCGGGGTGTATTTTCAGACCACTAAAGTCAATAAATAGGAGGCCCTGAGCCAGGTACACAAACACGGTAACCATGGAACATATGGGGCATACCTTGGGGATGCGGTCCCAGGATCCTTGGGTGCAGTGAGATTCTTGAGCCAACCAGCTCTGGCTCAGAGCCCTGTTTCTGTTACAGAGAAATGGCAACAGTCAGAGGAAGTCCCACGTGGCTGGGCTCCTTCCTCTTTAAGGTGCAGTCCAGGGACTTGGGGCCCACAGTCCGTTTCTACTTTGTGTTATATGCAGCTGTGTCTGTGATGTGGATGGCGGGGAGGCTGGCTCTGAGCTGCCCACCTGAGAAGAAAGCACGGGAGAGGTCACCGGCAGTGGCTGCAACCCCTCTCCTGCATCACCCCGAAATGACACGAGCTTCCCTCCTTTTCTGTCTCCCACTCAGTGTTCTAGTTGCCTCACCCTTCTTAGTCAGCTCCAGAGAATTTCTAGTTGAAGTTTGGTGTTGCTTGAGAACAACATAAGGCTGTCCATCCCAACAGCATTTGGGTAGCTTTTGCCAGGTCACGGTCGTCTCAGCAGTGAGGCCACAGCTGGAGGGTATTCTTGCTGCCCAGGGACAGGCATTTGCTCCAGGCGTCAGCTGTTGTCTGCACCTATTCCCGGCCCCAGCACACGGCACCCGCTACGTTATATCAGGGTGAGGGTAGCACTTAGTGATTCCGAGTTCCTTTGGAGAGTCAAGGCAGTGCCATCATTTGTTTTACTCCAAAACCAAGCTCACTTTCAGGTAATATAACTCAAGCCTTGCTGTTCCGATGCTTGACAAGGGATCATGCAGACAGTAGGCAAACAGTGGCATGGTTGTTTCTCAAAGTTGCTTTTTCAAGAAAAAGGCTGTTGTGCTTAAGAGTAGAAAATACTGAAGGACCAGACTTCTCGCTACAATAAAATCAAGCCTTCCTGTGGACTACAATGGAGAGTAGTTTCATCTCCTTAATCCTTGGGTTTGTTGTCTGTAATGTGGGACTAATGGGCACAACCACCTGGGAGGGTTGTGATAATTAAACAAATTAAAATTCTTCACCATAGGAACTGAGCCTCAGCACAGTAACTTTTTATCATTATTTTATCCTCCTGGTTCGTCTCTGCTGACCATGAGACAGAAGGAGCCTGAGTACTGAGGGACAATTTGGTGACTTTTATCCCAAAATTCATCTGGAAAATGAACTTGGGCGTTGTATAGGGTGTGGACCCTGTGGTTGAAACAATTTTTATGATCACCCTTTTATGATGTCTTCTCCTAAACTTTTTTTTTTTTTCCTGCTACTTTTCTCAAAAAGTGAGAATAACCACTTAAGGATGGGGACGGGAAGACTAGGCCCCCTCAGTGCATTTCGGGAAAAGCCATTAGGCCACCCGCCCCTGTGGTCCAGAGGGTAGTGAGGCTGGCCCATCAGAGGGATAGTAATTCAGCAGTTGGACAATTGCTTAACCCAATTGGTGCATAATAAACATGCTTAATAAAAAGGAATAGGACGCCTGTACCATCTTGGCTATAAATATGCTCTCTTGTTCTGGGCAACCTACGAGAATACCTCTGAGCGCACTTAGATCACATACTATAAATAAATCCAATTTCTTGTATCCCCTACTGACCTTTTATCCTTAGGACATCTAACCAACTGTGCTTCCCTGAATAATAGACTCTGCCGTGCACTTGAGCCATGCAGCACACTTGTGGGAGGAAAATGGCTCTGGTTCTCTTGGGGGTGAGGTTCAATGCAGGGCTCCCCTCCCCTGTGCTCCTCAGATTTGAGGCCCAAGAGGAGTCACATCATGGACAAGGCTAGAGAGGAAGCGTAGGATGGTGGGCACTGAGAAGACATTGCGGGAGTTTTCCCCAGGGTGGCTGTCCCCTGCCACCCCGAGGGCTGCAGGGACCTCAGATATGACGTGCGAGGTGCTCATCTGTGGAGGCTCTCGGGGGAGTGAAAATCACCAGCCCTGGCTTGACCTCTGACTCCTTGGGTTGATTCTAGGTTGCCTCGGCTGGCTCTGTCCATGCTGGCTGTGTGACCCCGGACTTATTACCCTTATTATTCTAAGGGTTGATCTAAGGATTATGAGAGATAATGGTACCGTATCTGGCAGAGTCAGTATGCGTGGGCTTGAGAGTCGAAGAGACTGAAGTCAAAGAGATTCAAATCTCAGCGCAGCCACTCTGGGCTGTGGAAACTTGGGCAGGTCCCGACCTCTCTGAAACCCCTGCTTCCTGATCTGTACAAAAGGGGAGTACCCCCTCAGAAAGTCATGTGAGTCCTTGGGGAGTATTCAGTAAAATGCGGATGGGATCATTACCAGTGGAGGCTATTCTTAAGAGTAATCAACACAGTCATTATCACTATTAGTCTATTTGGTCTTCCTCTATTTTCTTTTTTTAAAATTATTTATTTATTTATTTATTTTTGTCTGTGTTGGGTCTTCGTTTCTGTGTGAGGGCTCTCTCTAGTTGCGGCAAGCGGGGGCCACTCTTCATCGCGGTGCACGGGCCTCTCACTATCGCGGCCTCTCTTGCTGCGGAGCACAGGCTCCAGACGCGCAGGCTCAGTAGTTGTGGCTCACGGGCCCAGTTGCTCCGCGGCATGTGGGATCTTCCCAGACCAGGGCTCGAACCCGTGTCCCCTGCATTGGCAGGCAGACTCTCAACCACTGCGCCACCAGGGAAGCCCCTCCTCTATTTTCTTGAATATTTTCCTCTGTCTACTAAAAGTACATTTTTTTTAAAGTTTTTAAATTTTTTGCTTTCACCTTGTTTCTTGCAGCACCACAAGTGCTCCATCTTCCCACCCAGAGAGTGAACAAAAGCCCTGGGTCCGTGCTGTCTCCAGACCTGGCGTTTTATATCAAACCTTAGTTACCACCATAAGTCACAGAGCCATTACAGGGCCGCTCTCAGCTGCACATAAATGCACAAGAGAATGAGAGGCCTAATAAATATTATCTGATGGTGATGAGGGCGCGTGTCTGATGAGATAGGCTTCGTGCACTTCTCATCAGGGACCACGATGAATCTTTGCTGCTGCTCTCTGCACACTTGCGTTTCCAAATGCACGTTTTGAGAAAACAAATGTTTCCTTTTGGGGCCATCCCCCTAGTTACCATTACACCATGATCACTGAATGTTTGCTCTACAAAACCCCTCCCCCACCCCAAACTAAAACATCTTTCACATAGTGCTTGGCATAATCTTATTGTTAATTGGGCATAATTTTCTAAAATGCAGCTCATAATTGCTTCTTGTCTGAATAGTTTACTAATCAAGCAAGTTAACCATGAGCGAAAACACACAGTTCTCTAATGTAGTTGGCAACCTGTGTTCACCCCAACTTGGGGAAAAGCAAAATAGATGTCAGATGACCCTGTGGAGTTAGGGGAAGAAGAAAGGCCAGCCCAAGCGCCGTGTTAAGCTCCCTGCTGCAGACAGTGTCTGCACACAGCGCTACTTGCCGTCCTGCCATTAGTGTTAAATTACAAACGCAGGGCTGCAGACATCCTTTTATGGTGTGCAGGAGACTGACAGGCAAGCCCGAGGGACTGCTTAGCTAATGGAGGACTGTTGATATATCTTACAGGACTGTGTCTCTTTCATTGCATTCATTTTTAAATCCGAGGAAAGAAGATCATGAGCCAGTTGTATTCAGTATCACATTCACAAGCCAAATTAGCTTAATCTTTTGTATTTTTCACACCCCTGCCTGAATCCAAGAACATCCAGTATAGGGACCACAGAGAGGCTAAGAGATCATCAACAGCAACTTGGATTTTAAAAGGACTTCCACCCCGAGTATCACGTTTTTGTTTTTGTTTTTGTTTTATCAGAAGCCTTTCTTTGGGGAACTTCTTTTTTTTTTTTTTTAACTTTTTGGGTTATTTATTTATTTATTTATTTATCTATGGCTGTGTTGGGTCTTCGTTTCTGTGCGAGGGCTTTCTCTAGTTGCGGCAAGTGGAGGCCACTCCTCATCGCGGTGCGCGGGCCTCTCACTATTGCGGCCTCTCTTGTTGCGGAGTACAGGCTCCAGACGCGCAGGCTCAGTAATTGTGGCTCACGGGCCTAGTTGCTCCGCAGCATGTGGGATCTTCCCAGACCAGGGCTCGAACCCGTGTCCCCTGCATTGGCAGGCGGATTCTCAACCACTGCGCCACCAGGGAAGCCCGAGTATCACGTTTGATTCGCACAACTCTGTGAGGTAGGCAGTAGTAGGGCGGGGGTTATTATAATTATAGGTGATGGTTGAAAAGCTAGGACCAGGACCTTCCTAACCTGTGGTCTTTTTAGCATACCTTATCAGTCTGGTTCCAAGAGCAAGTTCTAAATCATAGTAGAAGCTCTCTTAATGGACCCTCATTTCACCAGCTCACCACAGAAGCCAGCCTCTCTGCCATTCCCATGTAAACATCCAATGCCCAAGGCAAGCTGAATGCCCCAAGCTAGTGGGCTCTCTCCCTCTGCTCACCTGGGCCCCTTGCTCTCTCCAGTGGAGGCGCAGGTTTAAAAGATTCAGGAGCATTTGTTCTCAAACCTTTGGGTGCTGTTGTGTTTGGTATTTTGCTTACATAATTTAATTAAATATTACATGAATGATTGAAATAGGAGCACAAAAGAAAGAAAGTTGTTTCAATGAAAACTAGGTTGAATACATTAGAAAAGTTCAAATTCCTTTAAAAAAATACCTTTGATTAGGTGTGGCCCAGACAACTCTAAAAGACTGAGAAAAATTGTAAAAATGTAGAAAGATTCTGCACTGAGATTCCTCAGTGGGTGTCAGACAAATGCCATTCCTGTTTTAATGAAACAAAAACTGGAAACTGTAGATTGTAAATGATAGGTGTAGCTTGCGCAGAACATAAGCCAGGGAATTCCAATCGGCAAACTCTTTCTTTAAAAAACCTTTTTAAGAAAGTGGCCTTGATCATGTATCCAAAAATCAGTCAGTGAATGACATTCAAATTATAAATTAAAATGTTTGATGCAATACATACAGTGGAATATTATTCACCTTGAAAAGGAGAAAATCCTGTAATATGCAACAACATGAATGAATCTGGAGGACATTATGTTTAGTGAAATAATCCAGTCACAAGGACAAACACTGCATGATTCCATTCATATGAGGTGTTTAAAACAGTCAAACTCATGGAAGCAAAGAATAGAATTTTGGTTTCCAGGGGCTGGGGGAGGGGGACACGAGGAGTTGCTGTTCAACAGGTATGTAGGTTCAGTTATGCAAGGTGAGTAAGTTCTAGATCTGCTGTACAACATTGTGCCTGTAGATAATAGTGCTGTGTTGTACACTTAAAAATTTAAGCGGGTAGGCCTCATGTTAAGTGTTCTTACCACAATAATTAGAAAAAAAGCTTCTAAATTAAAAAATGGGATACAAATGTGTAATTTTTAAGTGATTTAATGATTTTGCTCTTTAACGTCATTTCTCAATTGACCAGTGACCTAAGGGCCCAGCCCCCAGTGCTGTCAGGTAAAAAAGTTTCTACTCTAGGCTTGGCCCTAAGCTCAACCTAAATTACACTGTTAAACTTGGAACAACTCACAGGTGCCAGGAATCCAAGACCTTCTAGATTCTAGAACAGCAATCCATATCACCTTTAAGGCTACGACCACCACACACACACACACACACACACACACACACACACACACACACAAAATCTGGCCTCACTTCATGGAGGCCTTGTCTAAACAACCCATCTGGGATCTGAGCCTGTGCTTCCTTGGGCTAAGGAAGCATGACTTCAGGCCTCCAGTCCTCTCCCCACCCCTTTTTATGACCAGGCTCGACCTGCCCAGAGCCTGCCAGACTAACTAAACTTGGTACCCAGTGGGCCTTCCTAAACCTGTGCAGGGTGTAACATCTTTACAAGGTCTTCTTAGAGCTTAATGTAATGAAAGCCTTTTGGCTGAGGTTCAGGTAATATGTAGACACAGTGTCTTGGAGGGAGAAGGTAGATGAGACATGGTAGGAAAGCTGCCCAAGAATGATCACCACCCACATCTCACTCTGTCCCTCCTCATGGCCCCTCAGCCCCTCCCCAGCCTGTGCCAGAGCCCGTGGGGCTGGCAGAAATCGGCTTTGAGGAAACAGAGCCGAACACAGGCTCTGAGAGACAAACACCCACGCCCAGGGGCTCAGAGTAGACCTTATTTATGTGTCCACTTGTTTTAAGCACTGACTTGACTACACATTATTCAGACCAGTGGTTGTTACCAAGTTCATAGAAAAGCAAAACTCACCGGGAAGGTGAGTTTCAAAATAGACAGTGGCAAGGATTTTAGAAAGACTGGCCAATTGCTTGTGACCAGACCGGAAATAAAACCTCCCCTGGCTCTCCCAAATCCAACAGGCAAAATCCAAAAAGCTGAAAAGAGTATAAGACTACAGCGCACTGAGCACATGACTATTTCTTAGCTAGGATTCACTAAGCAGGCAACTTCTTTTTTTTGTCTTTTTTGTGTGCGTAGAAATTAATTTGGGCAAATATGTGTCTAGTGCACAATAGAATTGTTATATAGTAAGTTCTACCCGTAGAAGTCTATAATCTGGTGAATCCATTTTATTAAAATGCAAAGTGAAAAATGAGAAAGTAATAACGGATTACTCTGCTCAGTTATCCTTCAAATTAGGTACACAGCCTTCTTATGTTTTGCCTTACGAGAAAATGTAAGATGCGTAGATTTAAATTGAGAAATGGCTTTGAGTTCTGAACTGTTTTGGAAAGAACTCATGCAATGGTTTTCCCTAGCAAAGGTCCAATTTATGCTGCAGAAGAGGCTCATATGCTGATAAACTGATATTGACAAGTGTGATAGATGCAGCTCGGTACTCTTAGTACTGGAGAGCAAAGTTGATTGCGTTTTACAGTCTGTGTATTTCTGTTTATTGCTTGTATTCTGTCATTAAGCAAACAGGTTCTTAATATAGCAAATCTCTCTAATCAGTAAAGCAAAGGAGAAGAGAAGCAGAAGCATCGTTAATTATGACCATTTGGCTGCGGCCTGGACAATCTGTTGCTGTTGGATTGAGCAACTACCTCTGGTTTTATTTTCTGGAGGTAGAGCAGAAACTGGCTTTTCTTATACATGGAGGAGAGTAGAGAAATGTTGCATGCCCTGCTGGCTGACAGCTGCCTAAAAACCCAAGATTAAACACTGGCTTCTCTACAGAAATGGAGTCCCGGGGCAGCAAAGGCCAGACTGCAAGTGGGTATGCTATTAAGTCTCCAATTCCATAAACAGAGCAAGTGTGCAGCTCCAAAGCCTGATCTGACCCGAGGCTCGGGGAGAACCCACCGCGGGCAGAACGCGTTGTGTACACGGTGCCCGATGAGTTGGCTTGACTGAGAGCTATGAACTGTACGTGTGCCTGGGCATTCTGTACCGGAGAGCAGTCGGCACCAGGCAGGCTTTCCAAATGCTAATCACAGGGGTAAAAAGCAAGGGAGTAACAGAGGTTAACGGCATCTAATGCATTTATTAACCCTTTAGTGCCAGGGACTGGGGAAGTCTGGCCACAATTACAGTGCCATGGAAATTCTATTATGCGACATGCCTGGACTTGGGGATTACTGCCAGTGACAGTTTTATAAGACTGCTGCAGGGACAAGGCTTATGAAGAGCCTAAAGAACAAGTTCCCTAGTTTTCCAGAATGACAACAAAGCTACTGGTTTGTGGATGGTTTCTCCAGTATCCTCTTCACCTTCTCAAGATGAAAACCTTGTGGTACTGTGTTTTGGTGGTGTTGTTTTCCCCAGCTCGGAGTCAGGCAGCTTCTCCCATAACCGCATAACTATGGGTTAGCTGTTATGAAACCCACTTTCATAAAAGGGATTAAATAATTCGTTTTTCAACATGCTGTAACAACGGTTAAAATTTACTTTTAGAAAAATTGAAATCCATTCTCTTCTCTTCTTCTTTATCCCTCTCTCCTTTTAAAGAGATACCATATTTTAAAGCCACAAACTGTAAGGTTTGGTGCCTAGATAGGTCTGGGCTGGCCAGGCTCTATGTTGGGCCCCTGCCTATCCTCTTAATGAGCAGGGCTGTAGAGCTTGCAGACAGGACTTGTTCCATTATTACACCCCTGGTTTTACCCGTTTAGGGCTCGGCAATGGTGCTCTTCCAGTTTCTAACTTGCCTTATACCTTGCAAGGTCTCAGAAGTTTTTGTTTTCTTTTTGTTTTTTTAATTTTCCTGGGACAGTCCCAATTTTCATCAACGGAGGCAATGTTTAAAATACATAAATACTCTTTGCAATAGTTGAAGGTGAGGGATGCCCTATAATTTTATCTTCTTGCGTTTATCAGACCTGACTAGCAAGACAGCGATAGCTTGATGTTTTAAAAAACGTTCAGGATAAAAGCCTTTAAAATGTGGAAACAGCAGGTTGCCCAGGCTTCTACAAGGGGCTTTAAGAGCCAGATTTTCCTAAGTGGACTTTGGATCTGCATAGGTAGATAGATTTCTGACCCTCGGTGGTCACCCGAGGGGTTCAGACTGAATACAGGACTTATAAGCATGCCACCAGCTAGACATACGTAGGTCTGAATCCCCAGGCTCTGCCCCTCCATCTGCAGCTTACGAACCCTTAGAGTCACTGGACACCCAGTTGATGCCACTCAGTCCAAGCAGCAGACCCACTGGCCCTCATTTTGTAATATATACCCCAGGTTTGGTGTGGGATTTTAAAAGATCTCATGTCTGTGTGCAACCCTTCGATTCTTTTACCCAGGTGCTGCCTGCCCTTCCAACAACCAATAACATCTGTTCTTTGCCTTCTAATCACACTCACAGATGTTAGTGTGGTTCATGCAAAGTTCTGGCGGAACTGGGGGGCTGCTCTTCTTTGCCTCTGCAGTTCTGGGGGGTTTCCCGGCCCCCCAGGCCTCTCAATGGGAAGCAGTGTTAGTATGCTATGCAAGCAGAGGCTTTTGAGGCCAGTGTGCGTGGACCGCTAAGCCTCTGGAGTGCTAGGTGCTTCTGCTGGGTTAGGAAAAGGTCTGACAGGAGAGAAGACATTTTCTCAGAGCCTTTGCAGAGTCCTGGTGGTGTATGGCTACGTTCACTCAGCAGTTCATCCAGTTCTGCCCACCAGACTGGTTCTCAAGGCCAGATGAGCTTGGAGCTGCTGCCTCCACCTTAAGTAAAGCCAGTGGGGACACAGGGAGACAAAGCCAGAGGTTGATTATTTGCTTTAGATAGAGGCCAACAAGATGCCTGCTTTGGGGGAAGAAGAGCCCGGAGCCTTCACAGACTTGGAGCTGGTCTCAATGTATTTTCTTGTGTCATTCAAACAGTCATCCCAGCCATTCTCAGATGGGAGGCAAGAGCATGTCTACCTGGTGGTATGACTCTAATCCTGTACAAAGTTGAACTCTCAGTGACCACTGAGGACCAGAATCTACCTATGTTGATGTAGAGTCCACTTAAGAAAATTGGTTAAGATAGAGACCTTTTCTAGTCCGTTGGTGGAAGCCCCCTTTACAATCATGTAATAGATGGGCATTTTACTAGTACGTTAACAGGTTCCTGAAGTGACTAAGTGTAGCTAGTGAGCCTCTCAGATGGTATAGATGATGAGTGACACACTGCATGCTGGTGCTAATCATATAGAACAAAGTAGGAGGAGGCCTACCAGCCCTTGGATCTCTTAGAGGGCACTGCAGTCTAGGACACTGAGGTGGAGCTTAGCTGTGACCACAGCACGGAAACAACTTGGAGAAATAATGTGTCCCAGACTAGAAGTCAGGCTGCCTTCTCTGCACGTTTTAGTGAACTTCTTAGTTATGCAAAGACCCTTAATGAGGGTTGTCTTTTGTAGACTGCCGCCTAGAAAAGACAGAATGTGATGTTTTAGGGCCATTTTGGTGCCTGGCACAATTCCAACCTTGAACAGAAATAAAACGTGCAAAGTTCTACATATTATTCTCTACAGGTTACAATGCAATGGACCAGATTTGCTATTAATATAGATTAAAAGTAGGCTTTTGAGTAAGGCTCAATTCCTCTTCTGATTTGCCCTCTGATCTTCTTATACATAACATTTAGTGACCTTTGAACAGCCCAGGGATGCTTCACAGTGTCTTTTTCTTGACGCCTGTTTAAAGGTTTCTATTTCATATTCACAGCTGGCATATGCAAATAGAGGTAAAGGTTATGACACCGGCCACGTAGCATTATGGTCAATAAATTACTCCTTGGGAGAACATGCTATCATTTCAGGCTAGCACGTCTTCAACAAGTTGCAAACGTTGTCCTGCAGTAGGCAGCCTGCCAGGGCATTCCCACAGAGCTGGTTGCCCAGATACTCCTAGATTCAGGTGTTTTGCTTATCCAGGGCCATCCTGTCGACAAATGAGTTCTCGGTCTTTCAATACCAAAGGGCTCCTAGTTTCAGGGGGAGGGAGTTATGGGAGGGATTCTTTGTGTGGATTTTGGGGGCAGGTGGAACGTGAAAAGTCAAGCATGCCAGGGTTGCCTGGGAGAAACACTGTAAAGCAGGAAAGAGCACAGTTCCATTCAGGAGTTTCAGAGACTTATCTAAATCTCGACTCTAAAGTAGTTCACTGTGTGCTCTTGGATAAGTCACTTAACTTCTCTGAACTCTAATTTGTTTTCCTTTACAAAACAAGAGAGTTGTACTGGGTTAGCAGTTTTTATTGTAATTGAGCAATGGAACCTTCCCTCCACCTCAGTTCTCAGGTAGAAACCCAGTGGAAACTTGCTTCATTTGTGAGGAAATAGGGAGCTTAAAGCCCTCACAGCTCAGGAACTTGTAACTGCCCTAAAGCAGTTTTCAATAAAATATGTATTTATTTGTATTGCATAGGTAATGTACATGTATTTTTTTTTAAACATCTTTATTGGAGTATAATTGCTTTACAGTGGTGTGTTAGTTTCTGCTTTATAACAAAGTGAATCAGTTATACATATACATATGTCCCTGTATCTCTTCCCTCTTGTGTCTCCCTCCCTCCCACCCTCCCTATCCCACCCCTCTAGGTGAACAGTATGGAGGTTCCTTAAAAAACTAAAAATAGAACTACCATACGACCCAGCAATCCCACTACTGGGCATATATCCTGAGAAAACCATAATTCAAAAAGAGTCATGCACCAAAATGTTCATTGCAGCTCTATTTACAATAGCCAGGACACGGAAGCAACCTAAGTGTCCCTCAACAGATGAATGGATAAAGAAGATATGGCACATATATACAGTGGAGTATTACTCAGCCATAAAAAGAAACGAAATTGAGTTATTTGTAGTTAGGTGGATGGACCTAGAGTCTGTCCTACAGAGTGAAGTAAGTCAGAAAGAGAAAAACAAATACAGTATGCTAACACATATATATGGATTCTAAAAAAAAAGGTCATGAAGAACCTAGGGGCAAGACGGGAATAAAGGCACAGACCTACTAGAGAATGGACTTGAGGATACGGGGAGGGGGAAGGGTAAGCTGGAACAAAGTGAGAGAGTGGCATGGACATATATACACTACCAAACGTAAAATAGATAGCTAGTGGGAAGCAGCCCCATAGCACAGGGAGATCAGCTCAGTGCTTTGTGACCACCTAAAGCAGTTTTAAGATGGATGGATCTGGGGTCCGTAATGCCCTTCACGATTCCTGAAGGGGACCTGTCTGAAAGAGTCCTTGCCCTGTGCCTTAGCCTCCAAGCACTGAGTGGTTTTCCCACTAGAGGGCAGCCACATGAGCCCAGGACCACATCCTTTTTTGTCATATCACCGCATGCCCAGCACTGGAAAATAGCTTGGTTAAGTGTTTGTGGACTGAAACAAGTAATAAACAAATGAACAAACACACAAGCTTCAGGAAGACCTATCTTTATGTTACTAATAAATGTGGATTTTTATTGCACCATTTTTACCTAGAAGGCAGTTCCTAAACATTAACTTTCAGAACTATAAGTGAGTTCAAGATGTAAATGACTTCAAAATTTTTTCTCTTGTAACCTGTGCAGTGACTTTGAAATGAGGTGGGTACAAACTGAGATGTACTATGTCAAACACACCAAATCTGGAAGACTTAGGATGAAAATAAAAGAATGTAAAGTATCTCATTAATCATCTTTTATATTGATTACATGTTGAAATGGTAATATATTGAGTTAAAGAAAATGTTATTAAAATTTTCTTCACCTGTTATGTCTTACGTGGTTAGGAGAAAAATTTAAATTGTATATGGGCTCACAGCTGTGGCTCACATATTTCTGTAAATGGCACAGCCCTAGACAGTTGATCATCAGTAATTACTCTTCCATAGTATGTATGAGTGATTTTGTGTGTGTGCGTTTTTGTCTCTTTCCAGGCACAGAAGCTGAAATCCAATATGTCGGGCAGTCCACACCTCTGTCTTTCTGATGTAAGTTGTTTCTTTCTGAGTCTCCCTACATTTATAGGAACAGAGCCTTTGGGACCCTGGAACAGGAAATGATGTGAAGGGCTCAAAGACAACAAGGTTTCAGGTCCAGAAAAAAATCTAAGTTACCCTCAGTGTCCCTCTGCCCTTTGAGCCAGGTGCAGTCTTCAGATCCTAGTGCCCAAAGTGAGAACCAAGTGTGGACCCCAGGATCCTCATCTCAGAACTGGACCAGCACAAATACCATTGCCCCAGTACCATGATAATCTCTGGTCACAGTCACATAAAAATCTGGCACAGAGAAGATACATAACAACTCTTGCTCCTTACCAGATGTCCTTTGACCTCCACAGCAACCCAGAAGTAGCCAAGGCGGGCCACATTACACTCCCCAATCTACAAGTGAGAGAGTGGATGGTTCTGTCACAATCATAGCTCATTGTGGCGGGATGTGGCATTATGGGATTGAGCAGGTGCTAGGGATGGGGATGAGGGAGTCAATCCTGGGGAAGGACAGCTGTGCTGACTGGGAATTTGGGAGCCTCGGTTTTGGTCGGGACTCTCTGACAAGCAGGGCGAGACCCTTCATCTATGAAGTCCATGGTTGAACCAGCCAATGGAGGGAAAGGCTACTGCCTTCTCTGCCAGTCTCCAATGCGATTTGTGACCCACCTCTACATGAACCCATACTTGCTTGGGCAAGGTTCCCAAGATGATTCTTCCTGCCCTCCTTCACGATGGAGAGAGACAGCAAGCATCCTTCCTCAGTCATTGGTACCCAGAAGGAGAATGGTTCCATGTTGCACAGTTGCTGGGGGACCTTGGGAGTGGGGGTAAAATCTCAGGTCAGCTCTGGTGAGCAGTGAGAGAGAAAGAGTGCGGTTAAAATATGCCTTGATAGAACGAACACGTGCAGTGGGTGATAATGAAAACATTCTTTCTTACAGCGTGATTACGAAAAGGATGGTCTTGCTGGGGCTTCCAGCCACATAACCACAAAATCAATGGCTGCTCCTCCAAGCTGCAGTCTGAGCCCACTGCTGGTCCTGGTGGTAACTGCCCTGTCCACCCTATTATCTTTATCTTTGGCTGACACATCGTAGCTGCATTTAAAAAACAATATGGACATGTAAAAAGACAAAAACCAAGTTATCTGTTTCCTGTCCTCTTGTATATCTGAAATTCCAGTTTTAGGAGCTCAGTTGAGACACTGCTAAAACAGTTTCATCCAACTGGAACTTTTTTCTTTCTTTTTTTTTTCTAAGAAAGCTTCTTGTGATCCTTAGGGCTTATATGGGATCCCCGATACAGTGCTACATTCCAAACTCAGAAGGCTTTGGGGCATGCTGTATTGTAAAGGGACAGTTTGTTGATTTGACTGTAAGGCAAACTGGGGCCATGTTTTTCAAGAGGACGATGAGGATGGTGATTTTAACAATTTAACTCTGGCCTTCACTAGCTAGAGAAGGAGTTAGTATTTCTAAAGAATCTTCCATATCTCACGTAATAGGTTTTATTTCTGATGACATGACTGCAGCGGTACATGGATGCCAAGTTTTTTTTTGTCACAAAGTGAAGATCCTCATCAAGACAATCTTGATGGACTTTGTGCAGACAAGCTTGTACCAATGTTCACTTTTCTATACGTACTAGTATTTTCCGCACTGCGTTTATGTACTCTAAACAGTTCTGCACTCTCCTACAAAAACAAAAAATACCTGTCACATTCCACTGTAGTGTCTGTCTTCTAGTCAAAATAGAGAGTGAGAGTGGGCATGAGACTTCACAGAACCTTGATCATTGAGACATTTTCCTAAGCCTTACCTGAGTGAGAAGCCCTTAAACTAACAAGAGTCAAATATAGCTGAAGCGTCATTCCAATACTCTTTACACGTATGAGGTTATATGTAGAAAAAAAATTTTACTACTAAATGATTTCAACTACTGGCTTTCTATGTTTTGAAAGTAATGACATTGTCTTCGTTTTTTTTACTGGTGGTTTAATACAAAATACACGGAGCTTGTTTTCCTCTCATAAGTAGTGTTAGCTCCGAAGTTCATGAAGACAGCTCTTCAAAAGCAGACTCTGAGGAGCCTCGTGCTTTAGCAGAAAGCTCTGCATCACGTTATTGTGGACAGGCAGAAGGAAACAGAGCAGCCAAGCATTGTCTTTTATCATTTCTTGAAACGCAAGCGTGCATACCTGTGAGGAAACCAGCAGCCACTCGTAAATGTTCTACAGTGTCCAATGGCACCCTTGCCAGTTGACACAGACCAGTACCTTGGTGTTCCTGTTACTTGACAAAGGCAGCCTTGACTGGGACGGGGGTTGGGACGTGCTGCCCTTTCTTCTGAAGCAGATCCATGCCAGGGTACACAGTTCTTTTCCTAACGATTGTCTTGACTCCCAACTGTCATGGCTTGGCTGCTGTGTAGAGCAGTTTGGTCTGAAGGTCATGGGGGGTCTGCTTGCACCGTGTTCTGTGTCCTCCGTGACAGACTGTGACTGACTCTGCAAAAAAGACAAAAGGTTTGTGGATCCAGAGGGTCACCATTAGGTCTGTGGAGCTGAGTTGATTGGCACAGAGACACAGAACAAAACAGGACTCTGGATATAGGCATTTGGCTTGTTAACTGCACGTCCTCTTCTATCGTTCTTTTCCTTAAACGAATAGACTCAAAAGTGCACTTTTGAAGTCTGGTTGAAATGGTGAGATTCGATATCTACAAGGATCGAGTGCTAGTAGCCATGTTTCTTTGAAACTGAATAGAGGCGAGGAGATTCCACCCAATAGAGTATTGGAAGCGTTTGCTTTCCTCCCATATCAGTAGAGGGGTGGAGGGGGCAGACCCACAGTGCACATTTCATCCTGATTCCCTTTGCCCACGGATGTTTGCCTTGTAAGAATTAATCAAATTACTAGGGTGGGAAATCTATTAAACCCAAGAAGAAGGCATAGCCTTTTAGCTCTATTGGTGTTTGAAGTACATTTATATCCAAATGTTAATAAACATAAATGTATATACTAAGTACCGAGTTTTTTCACTTCAAAATGTTTTCAAGGGGAACTCATCAAACAAATTCAATTAGTGAAAGGTTTCGTAAAGACTCTTCCTTTGAATAAACACATTTAAACATGTCAAAATACTTGGAATTCCAGTCACCTGTGAAAGCATATCTCTTACAGAGCATATTTTGTTTTAAGTAAGGTATCTCTGTGTATCTACATTGGACTAATTGCACAGAGGTCTGATCCTATGTAATCTATTGTAGAAAGCTATTGATTACTTCTGTAATAAACAGCAGCTCTAATTAGCTTCAGATGACCAAAGAGGAAATAGGAGTTATCAGAGCTAACAAGAGTGGCCTTCAGTGAAGAACACATGGATGTGCAGCACATAAATTAAATTTTGAAAAGCCTCATCTTTCACCAACACAGATCTCATTTTTCTTCAGAGATAGAAGCATATGAGAGTTACCAAATCGTCAATTTGAAAATAAATTACTGCTTAAGTAAACAGCAGGAAGGATGTTCCATGACAACTTGTTAGAGAGAGTCTTATAAAATCATACCAAGCAAGTGTTTCTGCCGTTCGGGGTGATCTCAGTTTAACACGGTGCCCCAGAAACACCATCATTTGCCCCAGTACTGGAGCAGGCAAAACCTTTTACCTATCCAGCTTCCTCGGGCAGTGCTAAAAGCAAAAAATGATTCACTACTTCCTGTCCTGCAGGCCCTGCATGGAAGGTGCCACCAAAATACAAGGGCTGTCTGCTGAGGTTTGGGCCTGTTGGAGAAGGCATCTCATTGTAGTTGATTTTGACAAACAAAAACAGTAACTTACATCCATGGAGACCACGGCTCCCAAATCAAGTCTAGCTATGCCCTACTCATTTCAGAGAAAAAAAGGCAAGACTGCCAAACCGATTAGAAGCACATTCAGTCCCCTTGATGTTGAATATCTTTGACCGAGAGGTGTTTGAGTATCTTTTTAAATAGAGCACATGAAGGAAGAAGGGCACAGTAAAGAGAGGGAATTCAGAATGCCAGCTGAATATATTTTTCCATATCTGGTTTTTTTCAAGCCTCTAGTTAAAAAAAAAGTGTAAGTTGAGAATGACATAGGTTATTTTTCATTAAGTATAGCAAACTGTATCCAAAGTGTGAAAGGAGTGTGGTTGCCATTAAAAAAAATTTCTTTTAAACGATTCTTTATCCTGTAGTAAAAAATGTTTTAGAAGCTACTTCTTCAAGAAAAACAACTATAGGACAGGGCTCCTCCAGAGCTGCTGTGGCCTTTGATCTAGTCTATATTAGGATTGTTTCTATCTTGCACATGCTCCGAGGATGGGTCGTCTCCAGCTGCATCCCCATTTCCCACCTGCCTCTTTGTACTCTGAATCAGACACTCCCAAACACTCCTTCTGCTGAGCTAGGAAAGTGGGAGAGGAAGCATTTCTGAATCAGTGTTAAGTGCTTGGGAAAAGACATGTAAGAGCAGTGAGAGTTTATATAATTAGCAAATTCTGTTCTTAGAATCCAGCAAAAATGTATTTCTGTTGTTCTTATTTACAAAACAGCAGCCTCAGAGGAGCTGTCTTTTGGAAAATAAGTTTTCATTCATGTAGTCAGGCACGCACGACTTATTTGAGTCAATAAACTGGGGGCCAGAAAATGACCTGCTTAAATGAATGCACATTTTCTCATTCTCTTTCAAGCTGTTCTTGAGCTCTTGGATTCATACCCCCGCAATCTTTGTTGTTTCTGCTCTTTGATAAAACAAATGAGACCATGTCAGACCCATCGTTTCAAGAGAGACCAAAAAGCAATGACAACACACAAGAGTCAATTACCCATGGCCTGAACATGATGTGGGCCAAAGTGCCTGTCTGCACTGAGTTTGGGGAGTTTGAAGAGATGAAGCAAAATCAAGGTACCACAAGAGACCATGTGCCATTGGTGAATGGAGCATGCAGTCTGATCCAAACAGAAAACTTGTCCCAACAAAACATTCAGAGTTCCTTGAATTAGACACCAGTGCCTTTGTAGGAAGCACGCCACAGCTAATATCTGGAGGGCAGAGGAAGGAATTTCTTTTTAGAAATTCTAAAACAGCAAAACAGCTGGGAATTTGGTTAGATATCCTTACAAGCTATGTTTTTCTCTCATCCCTAAGATAAGCATCTCGTGTGTAGATCTGATACCTCTTGACTTTGACACAGCCTTTATTCTCAAGTGACCATTTATTTGAACTCTATTGTCTAGAATTCTTCAAGACGACTGTACCTCTGAAATATATTCTCATTGCAGAGGCCTTAAATCTGTGGGTTTTGCCACTGCCTCCATCCTGGGATGTATTCAGTGGGACATTTCATTTCCCAAGGGTCGTTATCTTAAGACATTGGCGGATTCCCTTCTGTCACATATCGATTATTGATAACCCCAGTCCCCACCCTTGTTTCTTATTGCCCAAGTAGTTAACAGAATCCCTTCCCATCAATTCTTCATCGTAATCATTCTAAATTTAGTCCTACCCAAATTAATTCTTGTTCTGTCAGATAACCATCCTACACGTAACCCTGGCTTTTTGAAGACGGAGAAGTCTCTCTGAGGAGCCAGGCGATCTGAAGATGATGCTAATCCCGGAGTAGAAAGTTCATCCATCCAGCCCTCCCCTGAGCTCCCCCTTCTTAGCTCTGGGATTGTCTTGTCTCCTGCATCCTCGCCAAGCATCCCTTTGTAGTTCCCAGAGCTCTCTGAGGAGCTTCTCCTCCCTCCCGGAGACAGCCTGGGTCTTTCAGCGGGATGCACCACCTGCACTTCTGATTGTTCTGAGACCCAGCCCAGAGGAGTGGGGAAGGCACGCCAGCCCTGTTTCAATAAACTGCCTGCAGAGAACCGCAGCCTGTAACAGTCATCGAGCTCCCAGCCCCCTGAGGTCTCCAGGCTCATTTGACCAGCGCAGCTGCGACTTCGGCGGTCTGCCTCTGGCAGGTGCCCATAGCAGCAGCTTGTTCCACTGCCACAGGGAGTTTATTTTTGCTCAAGGGCAGCTGCCAAACCCAGCACCAGCATCAATAGAAGGTTTTCTCTGATTTTCTTCTCTTCATCCCAGGTCCGGCTGTCTTACCAATCCCCACTTTTCGTTTTGCAGGACGTGCCAAGAGACTGGCCGGAGACCATCAGTCCCTTTCTTCTTTTGCACCTCTCTTCCCACTCACCCTAACAGCTTCCCAGCAGAAAGCATGACCCATAGTAGGAAATTAAACACTGCTGGGTGAATGGAAAACTTTAGGACATTGAAGGGTTTCATTCTGAAATACAGTAGCAAGGACTGGCCCATTTGCATCATCTTACAGCACTGAGCTGTTATGCATCGATGCTGAAGGTGTCCTCCTGAGGTTATTGAGGGTGACCTGGGAGAAAGGGTGAAAAAAAGTGTTAGGATCAAAGCGGCTTTGTCTGATGCATTCCCTGCCGAGAGATGGAAAACTAGCATTTGTCCCCAGAAGAGCTGAGCGTGACCAGCCAATCCCAGCAGGCTCACGGCATCCACCAGAAAGGACAGGACCCCAAATGGGGTAGACTTTGTGGAAAATTAGCCAGGGAGTCTGCTGATGTTTTAATCTGCCTCAAGTGCAGGATGCTGGCAAGAAAGATGGACCACCCTACCAGTCCTGACCAACCCCAGGGATGCAGCCTCCGCCAGCATCCTGAGAAGTGAACTCAGGTGCTTAACAATTCAGCACATTTATGGAACATCTACTGTACTTGAATGAAGCTTCATTTGGAGCCGAAGCTCCCCCAAGAGTAACTTGAGAATATAGGGCCCTTTGACAGCAGCTTAGGGGAACAACCGTCATTTCCAGATTGGCAGAATCCTTCACTTGGATATCCTTTGGAGAATCTAAATTCTCTGTATAAATAGTCCATGAAGCTGTTTTTCAGACTCAGTCTCAAAGAGGTAAGTCCCAGCCCACATGCATACAACCCGCCCAGCCCACCCATCGTGAAGCAGGCAGATATACCCACCCTCAGCCTGTGCCCGCAAGGCCACCATGGGGAACCCAGTGGGGTCACCCCTCTGATCCTCAGAGGGCCGTGAACATGGCCAGGCCCGTAGGCCAGTGGAAGTCCCAGCTGTCAGGGACCAGCCATGGTGCTGGTGGGAATGGGAGACACCAGAGCTGTCCGCCAAACATAACAGATCTTAGAACCAGAGTAAAGTCGGATGAGGAATTGGAACACCCAGTAGATGCCCCGGGTGTAGGAAACGCAGGCTGTTAGAAGTCGGTAAAGGCCTGTCGTCTGTCGGCAAGCCGGCCGGGCGTCTGCAGGTCCAGGGGAAGGTACTCGTCTTTCTTGGCACCAGTGGCACTTGATAAAGCTCCCTCTCTCTTTCTGTGTCGCAACTGCTACAGGGCTGTATGGTCCAGCTTTATCTTCCTGCCATGCAAAGCATGCTTGATCCGGAATTTGTTTTTTTTTATTTTTTAGCTTTAGCTGAGGGCATTTCTGAAATGGGGTGGGGGGAAAGGAGAATGGAAGCCATAGAACCAAATCACAGATTGCTCTGCCTTATTTGGTTGTGGTCTTCTAGTAATCACACACTTCTGATGTGCTTTTCTGGATTCAGAAATAGCTGATTGTCCTCAGAGGGTTGAAGAAATGGTTTCAGAAACCTGAAATGCAGGGCCTTATAGTTCTCCTAATTATCTGTCTTTTCTCTTTTTCTCCCTTCTCTCCCCCAAGGGAGGTGGGGAAACGCTTTTTACCAGAGTTTGCTTTAAAGAGTTTTCTCATCCTCTGTGCATTTTCCCTTGATATTGAAATTATTTTCTCTTGTTTAATCCAGCTCCTGCTGAGAAGCTGTGTGAGCTGTAGGAAGTGGGGTTGTTTTGCTGTATCTTTTGGACGGTGTTGCATTCTTACTCTTAACCCGAGGGTATGTCTCAGTTCTGTTCTGTTTCATGCTAGTTAACAATACAGGTGGAAGAGAAGAAGGATTGTGGTGTTTAGGGTCATTTTAGAATTCTGTCCTGGGAGAGGGGTTCAGACCCTCAGCCTCGCCAGAGCTGGGGTGAGGGGTGGAGTGAGCCCCGCTGAAGCCCCCAGTTAGGAGAGGATACGATGAGCAGCTTTCTTTCCGGTCGCCATTTTATATTGTGTGTTTCCTGAGTTTTCCACATGTAGAAGATAACGCGTTTATTTCATCGTCTCGTGTATCTGCTTCCTGAGGAACCTGGATGCTCTCCTGGGGTCCTTCCCTCGCGGCTTCCTCACACAGCTGTTTTGCAACGTGCTTTATTGCCGTCACCCACGGAAGACCATCTCCATGCAGAAGTACGCGTTTTGTTCTTTGGACTTTGGAAGTCGTTTTGTGATGTTTAAATTTTCTGTTAGCATATTGCTCAAGCGTTACAGAATGTACATACGTAGTCCCTTCAGCCATCTCCCCCACCCCAGAATATCCTAATAAACATTGTTTTCTTTCTTAAAAAAAATGATTATTGTGTCTTCTTCTTTTATCTTAATTCACTGGAAAGTGATATTGAAATCTCCAAATACTAGAAATCCCCAGTGTCAAGACATTGAGGGGTGTCTGGTCCTGTGGGTGTAGGATGTTTAGAAGCATGCCTGGTCTCTACCCACTAGATGCCAGTGGCAACTTCTCCCCTCTGCCAAAGACAATGTCAAATCCCTAGGAGGCGGAGGAAGCAACAAGGCCCGCCTTGTTGAAGCCACTGTTTTAGACCCAGCCTAACAGCTCGTATGTGCAATACCAAAAGGAGCTAGGTTCTAGTGTAGGGCCACGGCTGATATTTATCTCATGTCTTCAACATGCAGTTTTATATTGAGAGGATAGAGTGGGTGGGTTCTCTAGTTACTATCATATGTGTATTGAATTATTTGCATAAACTTAGAAATAGTAAGTGTTTTGATAAAAAGTAAAGACAGAGTGAGCCATTTTCTTATTTCCAGCATCCAGCTCAGTGCCTGGCAAGGAAGAATCACTTTGTATCACGTGAGGCTAGATTTTCTCTTTTAGAATTAGCATCATGATCATGGTTGCTCAAAATATGACTCCCCCACTTCCCTGGGGAAGTTATCATTTCTGGTACCTTATCACCACCAGGATTTTTTAAGGCGAATTATTAAAACCCAAATCACAGTAATTAACTTCACCATTGTCGTTTGCTTCAGTCTGAAAATTGCAGCCCACTCGACCCCAAGAAGACCTTGCTGTTTGTAGGACAGAAGCCTGTGTTTCACTTGAGATTCTGTAGAACATTTTTGTTCTTTGTGATTTTTCATTCAACTAGGTTTTCCTACTCCCTTGCTTTCTGAGCTGCTTTCAGTTGACCAAGTTTAGGATGACTTCCGCCAGACTCCACAGCTTGGATCCAAAGTTTGTGAGCCTTTGGAGCTGGGCTTGGTATTTCAAAGGTATAGCAAAACCCTAGATCCCAACATCTTACCCGGCTCTGGGTTGCTCAGGACAGCCTGAGCAGAAATCTCTAAGCTCAGTCGCAGGGAAGTGAACCTCTCATGCCAGCAGCAGTGGGCTGGCCCCGGGAAGGGAAGGACTCTGATGTCCCCTGAACCATCAGACAGAAAGGGGGGGGCAGTAGTGCTCTGGGGACCTGGAGTTTCCTCCCACAGTCTTTAGTATTCTGATCATCTCCCTAACACAACCAAATCTCAGCATGCAGGTGATCGAAATTTTAGGAGCTGCAACAAGAAATGACTAATAAAACCCTGAGAGAAATGCCGAGAAAGTGAATAAAGACTGTGACAGAAACCAGATCCAAGACTGCTTGTGTTTGGTGATATAAATAAAGCATAAACGAAAACACAATGATGTGAAAGATACGAGCAGGAGTATCCGTAAAAGTCACATAAACTGGCAGTGCTGGCTGCACGGATGGCTTTTATCCTCGTGAAGAGCTCTCCCATCCAGGCTGGTAGACAAAGAATTCACCATTTTTCAAAGATAAAGTGAGCGCTTGGCCTGAGAAAACCTTGGGTGGGTACATTAAAAAGGGCAATCTTTTTTAGAAAACTGTTTGACAATAGGTATCGTAATTTTAAATCTTCATCCCTTTTGAGCCAGCAGTTCCACTGTAAGGAATTTACCCTGCATTCTTACACAGCGTGGCAAGATCCATGCAAAAGGGTTTTCATGGTAGAATAGTTTGCAGTAGCAAAACCCTTGAAACAACTTGAATGTCCATCCACAGTGAACTGGTGAAAGAACTCATGGTGCATCTGGATAAGGGAATATTATGCAGCTATTTTAAAAAGTAGATGTACGTCCACTGAAACAGAAAGTGGTCAATGGTATACTAAGTGAAAAGGCACGGTACAGAAAAATGAAAAGTATAGTCCTACTTGTACACATTTAAAAAACATAGATGATAGATGTAGATAGATATATAGATGACAGATAGATAGGAGATATAGATGTGTGGATAGATAGACAATGAATGGATGAAGAGATGAATGGATGGATAGATACTATCCAGATACAGCATTTTTACCATGTCTGGATTTTTTTTTTACCAATCATTTTAAAGAATAAAGTAAGCTGAACTGTGCAATGGCTGGAACCCAGCTCAGGGTTTGGCCCCTGCTCTTTGGAAGAAAGAGGCAGATGCGGCCGTGGCTCAGTGCATGCTCAGGACTGAAGTTTCTTACTGAGTCCAGCAAAGCCCCGCAGAGTGAGTGTCTGCCCCGCAGAACCTCTTCAGAGATTAATTGCTGCGATTTGGGGAAGAAGCACCTCACGGGCTCTGTGTGCACTGTGTGCATAGGAGGATTTTTAAATAATTGCTTACTCCGTGGTTGGTGACACAGGATGAGTCCTCTCTACGCAGGGCCCACACAGCCCAAGGGGAGACTGGGTCGGCTCCTTTGGTGGCAGGTGTGTCAAGGGTTAGCCCACCCTGCGGATAGTGCCCTCAGAACACTCATGACAATAAGAGCTGGTGGTACTAGGTGCTCAGCACATGCCCCCCACACCAGGATGGATGGGCTCTGCGTACATGATCTCATTCAACCCTCACAACTCCCAGGTAGAATTAATCTAACTTTGCTATGAAAGCAACTGAGGCTCAGAGAGGGCAAGTGACTGATGCAAAGTCATACAGCTAAGGGCGGCAGAGCGGGACAGGAATTCAGTTTTTCGATGCCAGTACCCATTCAAACTCTGCCCTGCAGCCTTGTGGGGAAAACTCTCCTGGCTTCTGAGTTGGAAAGCTCACAGACCCACCCGCATCCCCACTTCATTTCCCTCTACCCACACTTGGGGCTGTGTTATGAGAGCAGCCCAAGCTGACATATTGCAGCATGCGTTTGTCTTCAAAAGATAATTACATTACCTCCCTCGCCTTAAGGAAAAGAACAGCAGATTAAAAAAGAAATGTGACAAGCCATCTGAGTGCCAGGACCGCTCCCCTGAGAGTCCCACTTCCATCTCGGTCCCTCACTCTAGACATGAAACCAATTAAAGTCGTTGCAACATACGCAGTTAACACCAAGTGACAAAAGCCTGCCTAACGGCTTTAAAGATCTAATTTACCCACAGACTGTGCCCAGAAAAACATGGCTGGCCTGTTACTGTGCAACTTTGGAAGCACTTGATTCAGCTCCAACTCTGAGGGGCGTCCAGTCACCCTCTCCAGAACCTCCCCCCGCCCCGGCAGCTGTCACTCCTGGGCCTCCTCTGTCTTCAGTACAATGATGGTGGCCCCAGAGAACCGGAACCCTTGCCACTGGGGACGTGGTGAGGGCAGGAAGCAGACCCCTGGCAGGGGGGTTGGCTCAGGAAAACCATTTAGTCCTTCGTAGCCATCTTGCCCTGAATGTTGACCTCTCCCACTTCTGCCCGACAGCTGGAAGATGTAGGGGAAGAGAGCACATCGCTTTGGCAGCCCTCACCTGGAGAACTTCTATCACACAGTTGCTCTCATCTTATCTCAGGACTGGTGCAACTACTTCTGAAGTGGACAGACCAAGATCGGTGATGGAAAGTGGGTTTTATTCCTTGATTTGCCAGGATTTCATTCCAAACTCCAGGAAAGGATCTTCAGAAAGAAAATGTTACCAAATGGAGAAGAAAATGGACAACAGGCAGAAAGAAAAAGGTGGTTCCTGCCATGCTTGTTGCTTATCTAAGTTTGCTTCCCTTCCAGTCCATTGAGAATAAATCCCTGACCCCCTCCCTCTGTCTGTGGGTACCAGCATCAGAACAGGAAAGCGACCGCACTCTGATGCAAAGCCCTTTTGTTTTCATTCTTCCAAAACATTTCTGTCCCTGGAAGATCCCTAGGGTATTCAGACAATATCTCCTTAACTTGCAAGGGCTTTACAGTTTGCCAAGCTCCTTCACACACGTTCTGCTTCCATTCTCCCGCTGGTGGGTGGGGAACTAGTTGATCACCCCCATTTTATGGATGTGGAAATGGAGGCCCAGAAAGGCCCTTATCGGGTGAGTGGCAGAGGAGCCCCTGCAGCTCGGCAGCTCTCACTCATCCCCCCCACCATGTGACCTTCTCCTTAGCTTCCTGTCTCTTTGCCGGCATCTTCCTGCTCACTGGGGAATTGCAAACTATTTTAATGGACTCTCAGCTTTTGCTGAGCACATCTAGAGTGTCTTTTTTTTTTTTAATTCCACTGAGTTTTTCAAGGCAGTTTTTAGAGGGTATTAAGTGTTCTTTGAATAACCCCTTCTGTAATCTAGGGATAGCCAAATCCAGATCCTTAGCGCCCGCCTGCTAGGCGATCTTGCTCTGTGCTGCTGAGGCAGGGGATGGTGGCTTCCGGGCTGGGGATGGTGGCAACCTCAATAAAATGCCTCAAGGTTGCACACCAAGACCAAGGTGTGTTTGGGGTGGGGTGTGTGTGACGAGGGCAGTGCCCGTGCTGCCCTCTGGTGGACCCGGTTACCTCTAGGTACTGATGAGCTGGCCTTGCCCTGCCCTGCAGGGAGCCCCTGCGTTCAGCATGGCCTCACCCTCAGAACTCAGCGCTCACACAAAACCCGCAAAGCCCCGATTGCTCAGGCGCCAACCGGGACCTCCAGGTCTGCCACAGCACCCCACTACCCAAGCACCACCCCCCATATCGACTCCATTTCTAGTTTGGTCCCTGTTTGCCCCTTGCCTTTGCACATCTCCAGTAGAAGACCTGTATTTCCCTGCATCCTTCATTCACTGAGTACTTACTCTTCTAGGTAATGCTGACCATCCCTTTGGATCTTTGCAGCAGCGCTGAGACAGGTGCTGCTGTCCCAGTTTTGCCGATGAGGAAATCAACTTAGGGGTTAGGTAACTTGGCAAAGTGCCCTAGGTCCAGGAGAGCCCAGAATTCAAACCCCAGCAGCTCAGCTCGAGGGTCTGCCTTGTAACCCAGGTGTTATCCTGCAACCGCCTGGCTCCAGAAGTGGCTTCCTGCAAATCACATCATTTTGCAAAGCCACAGAGGGATTAGGTCTTTAAGGAAACCTGAGGTTTTAAATTGGTGATCCTCTTGTAATGTGAAAAATCAATGTATGTGTTTGGATTTTTTGTCTTAATTTGGGATTTACTGACAATGAAACAGAATGTCTTTTAGGCAATGAGTGAAATGGTGACATTTTCATGAGTTCTGACTCCAAATTGCCTGTGTATCTTCACAAGCGGCTCCCCTGCCCGGGAAGGCTCGGTCTCTGTCCCTCTGCTCTTTCCTGCTGCCCTGCCCTCTTTGGAGAACTCCTTCATTGCTGGGCTTCAGTTGCCACCTGGAGTGACGAGCCAGGGCTGTCTTCCCTACATCCCCACTCGCTTCCAGTATTTCCCACCTCCCTGGGAAGAACCAGCCCCCTCCTCGAACCAGCCTGCCCGCAAAGGAGTCCTCCTCCCTCCACCTCCTCTGACCCACCGGCTTTCCTAACATAGGTCAGCACTTACTCTGTGCCGAGCATCCTTCCCGGCAGGAGGGATGGGGTGGAGGATGGGAGAGGTCACGCCTTTCTTCTCACTGGGCTTACACAGTCGTGGGAGGAGAATTTATGACGGTAAACACATAAAATGAGAGATGGTCAGTGCTCTCGGTCTCCTCATCTGCAAAATAAGGATGATAATGGCACGTACGTCACAGGGTGAGTCTGAGGATTACGTGAGCTAATTCAGGCAAGGCGCCCATGGTGTGGGCACGCAGTAAAGCACTAAATACATGGGAAGTGGTTATTACTTTGAAATAAATAGGGTGTGATGAGGAAAGGGACCGGGACGCCAGAGGATGGCTCTTTGAGGAGGTGTCCTCAGATATGAAGCCTAAATGTTAAGAAGGCACCAGAAGTGGGGAAGGAGTGCTCCAGGCAGGGGAACAGCAGTGTCAAGGTCGGGAGGTGGGGATGAATGTGGTGCATTCATTCAAGAAAGAAAAGTCAGTCCAGGGCTTCCCTGGTGGCGCAGTGGTTGAGAATCCGCCTGCCAATGCAGGGGACACGGGTTCGAGCCCTGGTCTGGGAGGATCCCACATGCCGCGGAGCAACTAAGCCCGTGAGCCACAACTACTGAGCCTGCGCGTCTGGAGCCTGTGCTCCGCAACAAGAGAGGCGGCGACAGTGAGAGGCCCCCGCACCGCGATGAAGAGTGGCCCCCGCTCGCCACAGCTGGAGAAAGCCCTCGCACAGAAACGAAGACCCAACACAGCCAAAAATAAATAAATAAATTTATTAAAAAAAAAAAAAAAGTCAGTCCAGGGAGGCTGGAGGCTGGCGTGGAGGGACTGTGGAGAGATGGGGAGGCTGGAGAGGGGTAGGGACCCCATGCACCGGGAGAGGGCACAGCGCTGTAGGCAGGAGGGCTCCCCATACCCACGCGGCCAGCAAAGGGACAGAGAGAACAGTCAGGGCTGGTACAGGGCCTGTGCAAGAGAGGGTGGGGCACGTTCAGTGGGTAGGAGGGGCGGAAGGAATTGGGAGGTAGGAGTGATGGGACTCGATGCTTGCAGTGAAAGGTGAACAAGCATAGCTCCCAGGTTGGGCTTAAGCAGTGGGGTGAATGGTGGCCCCTTTGCAGAGGACATGTGAGGGAGTCACAGGTTCCCAGAGGGTGGGGAGAAAGGCATCCAAACCTCCTGTTATGTGTGGTGTCTGCACACCCCCGACCAGTGACTGGCCTCAAACCCCAGCACTCTCGGTGATGGCTGTCCCTCTCCTTCCCCGCCGGGCTCCGTAGCTGATTGGCCAGCCCGGCTTTGCCTTCCCTTTGTCCACCCTGCTGTTCCGTTCCTGCTGCCTCCCACCCCCCAACCCGCCCCCCCCCCACCCTCCAGGGGAGGGATCTCACTTGCCTTGAGCCTCCAGCTGTTCCCTGTTCAGCCTGGACCGTTTCTCCGAAACTCCACTGTAACCTGCCTCTGGCTCCAGCTATCTCTCAATTTTCTCCCCTGCTGTCCTGAATGAGCAGGGCCCCCTCACTGCCTTCTATCCATCCACCTCCCACCTTCACCTACCGCTGCCTCTTACCCACCCTGCCACTCCCCCGGGAAGCCTTCCAAGTCACTCCAATTTACAAGGAGTTCTCCACCTTTGGGGCGCCCACAGCTCTCACAGCCCACCTCACTCACTCCTGTGCTCACATGTGACCTTGCATTGTCTCTTAGTTCTGTGGACATGAACCTCCCCTCCCCAGCAAGGCTTTGAACACCCCCCAAAAGTGAGGATTGGCTCCTCTTGTATCACAAATGGGTGCTGAAGAGTATAAACTCTAGAAATAAAGTTCTTGACCTCTCTGAGCCTTGGTTTCCTCAGTTGTCAAGTGGGATAAATAATAGAACCTACCTCAGGGGGTTGCTGTCAAGTTCCCGTGTTGGCAACGGCTCCTGCCATAAAGATAATGACAACAAAAATTAGTGATGACACTGACAGTCAAAAATGAAGGTGACACTGGGACCCAGGCTAGGCACATATTGGGGATCTGAGCCCATGTAGACTTGGTCTTGAAAGGATGTATGAACTGCGTTTCCCCCAGGCTCCTTCCTTCCCACCCTTATCAAATTCACTGGAAGCCTGCCATGTGGTGGACACTATCTTTGGGAAACAAAGAAATATAATCCCTCCCCTCCTGGGTGTTTAGGTTCTTTTCTTTCTTCCCTCTGTCCCGGCCTGAAGCATGCAGACTTCACAGAGGCAGGAGACAGCCTGGTTCACACTAGGGAGGCCATTCCATCAGATCTACATTTGGAACACACAACAGAGTCTATGACATCCAACGGGACAGCTGGTTCTTATTAATGGGATTTAGAGTCTTCTGGGTTACAATGCCTCATATACCCCCTCCATTTATCTTGCTAGGAGAGGGTGAAGTCTTCAAAGGACATCTGAGTCCTTTCCTACCATACGCTAGATTCTTCTGAGACAGGGTCCTACCCTAGTGACGTGTCTGCACGTTTACCCAGCCAGTTGGATGGCATTGCTCCAGGACTTGATAGAAAAGAGCCACTTATGCATCTACTGATTTCCTGTCACTTAATCGACATTGTATAGGAGTTCATTGATGTTCCCTTAATCTTTTGTGAAGAGTTAAAAGAGTTTCAAATCTAATCAAACTCAAAACTAGTTTATTTGCCTTTTATGGTGATTGAAATGATGCACACTGTAAAAAAAACCTTATGTTCAACACTCAGCGATATTAATTTCACTTGACTTCATGACTTAAGGTCAAATATGTTAATCAAAGCCGTCATCATTAGTACAGTTTCCTTTTCTATTAAGCAATTATGATGGCTTACTATTAATGAGTCGTGAAGTTTTAATAAATTTTTGCTGCTGTGAAATTGCAAAACAGTAATTATGACACATATTGTATGGATGGCTTGTTCCACGATGTCAATTTGGCCTAATGTTGGTAAAAATGAAAAAGAACGTTAAGTAATTAATTAGTTGCCTCCATGAAACCAAAATAAGTCTTTACCATAGAAGTAAATGAATGAAAAATGAAGAGCCTTCTGCTGTCATTAGTGAACTGTTAAACAGTGGGACCTAGCCACTCAAAAAGACCCAATCCCCTCAAAATAATATCTTGACTTAAGCCAGAGGAGAAATAACTTTGCAAGAATTTCTTGCGTTGACGTCAATATTTCTGGCATGGGGCTGATTATATGATAGTATGGGGCAGGAGGAGGATTCTGAAATAAAATTAAATGTTGATACACATGGATTGATGGAAATGGGATCAAAGGATTACTGTCTCAAAGCTGAGAGAGGTCCGGTGAGGCAAGCATTCAACACCCACAACAGCAGTTCTCTGCAGGGCGCATAAGAATCCCTAGATGATTATGTTGAAATGCAGATTCCTCGGCTCTGCCCCCCAGTAAGTCTGAAATAAGGTCTAGGCATCTGCATACACTCAGGATTATTCTGATACAGATGGTCTCTGACCCACACTTTAGGAAATAATGATCTAGAAGCCCAAAGCCACAGTTCTGTAAAACTATATAGGGAGTCAAAATTCTCACTGAGCAAACATTTATGTGTCAGGCCCCATAATAAGTACTAGCTTATAAATTTTCTGGGTTAAGTTCACAATTGAATAAGAAAGGTATGATATGTATGTAAATAACAAATATATCATCATCTAAGATTTCCTGAACACTTATTTGTAATGTGCCAACCACAGAGCTGAGTATTTTATATGCATAATTGGATCTGACTTCATTCACCCCATTCCAATTTACAGGTGTGGAAGCTGAGACACAGAGAGACTAAGTAACTTACCCAATGTCACACAGCCAGCAATGCCAAGCTGAGAAGTCGGTTCTATTAGTTGTAGAAAGTTTAGGCAGGGGAAGAACACAGCCAGAGGGTAACGAAGATTCCTGCAGTGACAGTGGCATGCAGCAGGTGTTGGGGGCCCTTTGGAAGGCAGTTTCAGTTGTCCAGGGCAGTGGCTTTCAAACTGCTCCCCAGAGCCCTGGAGGCTTTGGGGTGAGCCCCAGGGTCAGTGCTGAGGGGGAGGGTTAGGTGGTGGTCCTCATCCTATTGCCCTCCACTTCACACTTCCCATTCTCATTTGTATATCAGCTACTGAGGAATGCTGCCATGTAACAAAATCTTTGAAAGTCCCCATCTTGGGGAAAGCAAGCAAAGAGGCAGTGGATGCAAGTGTAGGTTCAGAGATGCTTCCAGGGTTGCGACCAGGCAGAGGTGTGAGGTGGGAGGTGAGATTGTGTAGGATGCCAGGGCCACTCTGCTGGCAGAGTGTTGGTGGGAAAGTCCACCTGGGGGTCAGGAGATGAGTTGGCAGTTAGGAGGTGGGAGACTTGATGCTTGTTTTGTAATCACCTGTGGCCAGTGATTCCTCTGGAAGGTAGTGTAGCCAACCAGTTCAACTCAGAGTGAGGCTGAGAAGGATCCCAGTGCCGGGGACGCTAAACACCCGTCTCCTGCCCTGGGAGCCCCGGACTGTTGCCCTGCCCACTTGGTAGGAAAGGCTCACTGAGTTCAAGTACCACCATTGGCATCTCAGCTACCCTCACGCAGCACCCACCATGTGTCAGGCACTGGCAAAACACTTTACGTTTCATCTCATTTACTCCTCGGGGCAGCCCATAAGGAAGACATGATTATTTCTCCCATTTTACAGATGAGACTAATAAATGCATCTCACTCCTAAGCAAGCACATTAGGAAGTGAGATTCCAAAGCGTGTGTTCTTTCCTCTCCACACATGGTGACATGGATAAGACTTGAACCATCCTAAAAATTTACCAACAAAAGAAGAGCAGCGGGCTTCCCTGGTGGCGCAGTGGTTGAGAATCTGCCTGCCAATGCAGGGGACACGGGTTCGAGCCCTGGTCTGGGAAGATCCCACATGCCGCAGAGCAACTAGGCCTGTGAGCCACAATTGCTGAGCCTGAACATCTGGAGCCTGTGCTCCGCAACAAGAGAGGCCGCGATAGTGAGAGGCCCGCGCACCGCAATGAAGAGTGGCCCCCACTTGCCGCGGCTGGAGGAAGCCCTCGCACAGAAACGAAGACCCAACACAGCCATAAATAAATAAATAAATTAAATTTAAAAAAAAAAGAAGAAGAAGAGCAGCATCAGTTACACAATGTAAACTGGACAGATGGGCCCTGCCAGTAATGCTAATTTACAACAACATAGCTGGGCCGTTCAGGCACGTCCCAAATCCCACCTTATCTTGGAATCACCCCTCCTGCAAGGAGAGGTAGGCTGTCTAAATACAAGAATAAGTGAAGAGTGTCTGGAGACCAGAAGTCCTGGGAAGGGATGCAAAATCTCGCAGAAAATGGGCACGATGTTTCCTATTACCACCAAATACTTTATTGCACTGGATCAGTTGCCTAGGAACTGATTCTTTCCCCTTAACCATTACATATGTCATTGTGAAGCCATGAGTCTTACAAGAATTTTCTGTTGGGTTCTTCACTAAAAAGTCTCAGACCTCACAACCTGGGCACGGGATCCCTGCCCTTCAGATACCCGTCTGGAGCCTCATCCAGGTTTGCCAAGAACAGCGTGAGAACCAAACCCCAGCTGACAAATGCTGCTGCCCGTGTTCTTCACAAATAGCGTCCTCTCCCTTATTCTTGGCAAGACTGGTGTCATCTGGTCTTCACTTCAAAGTTTTTCTCAATCTTTACCCACGCAGGACGCAAAACTGATAAGTGACTTGAAGACAAGATAGTGCCAACACAGAAAGAAAAATAATGAGTTGATAATCTGCAATTCAGCAACTCATTCTCAACTACTTCAGGACAAAAAGTTATTTGTAGCACTCGTGTCAAATTTTTTGGTAGGTTTGAGATTGTTTCACACAAAGTTTGGAAGTCACTGGCATACAGAATGGATGGGCTGCATATCAAGGTCCTGAACGAGAAGAGGAAGCCACTCCATCTCCACTTGGCCATGATGAAAGACGCACCTGCAGACAGAGCCAAGATTTTCCATAGCGCACATCCCCAAATATCTATTACAAATAGGGATCAATGCCTAACTGTTTCATGTCATATATTGTAACTGTAAAAATTTTATCTTAGGATAAAATAGGAATACTAAATTAGAAAACTAAATACCTACCTCATCCATAAGAGTACACCACTGAGGGACTTCCCTGGCGGTCCAGTGGTTAACACTCCGCGCTTCCACGGCAGGGGCACGGGTTCGATCCCTGGTGAGGGAACTAAGATTCCACATGCCGTATGGCGCAGCCAAAAGAAAAACAATACACCATTGAAACATCTATGGTGTGCAATGCTGATAGTTCCACCCACCTACTTGAGCGAGTTGCCAAAATTAACGCCAAGATGAGTAAATGAGGTGAGTGGCTGAGGTGGTTTATTAGCCATACAGCAGTTCTTGATCAGTTTTGATTCTGGCAATAATTAAACAACAAGGCCAGTTGTTCTTGAGACTAATTAGATGAGATCATCTGGATTGATTAATCCAGGTAAGTCCCAAGTATGGTGAGTGGTACAGAGTAAACACCACTGTCGTCATCCTCTGACTCATAATTGTTAATGGCCATTCGCAAGCAGTAACAGCAAGCTATCTCCCTGGCATATTTTTCTATTCTTCATTGCAGGTGGGCACTCTCCAAGCTCATTCAAAAAAGTGGCACCAATCACTGAGGAACAAGTTAAAAAGATGCGGATGCCAGAAATTGTTTCCTCGATGCTGGAAATTATTCACTGATCAGTCCGGCAACCATTTGGGCTGAGACAGTGATTTGCTCAGTGGTGTCCCAGTGTGTGGTCTGGGAGAGCCTTGATAACGAGAATCTGTTAAGTTCACACGTGTTGGCCTATAATTGGTTGCAGCCAGGGAGTCAACAAGGAAGGAAAGTTCTTGAAAACAGCCATCTAATAGTGCTCCTGACTTATTTTTCCATCTGCACCTCCTGTAAAACACTGACCTGAGAAATTCAGGCTAGCTATGCACTATGGATAAAACATGTTTAGTTATAAATGACATGCCCAATAAGCTAATTGGTCTGTAACTAGGGAAAGGAAAAAAAGGGAACTCGATATTCATTTCCAGCAAAATAACAAACGAGGTACCCTGACCAATTTTCCCATTGAAAATAGCTAAAAACCTTGGCAAAAAAATTGTAAACACCTTCTGAAGTGCATTGATGAGCTGGCAAGAAAATAAGGAGCACAAAGGCAAAAAACAAAGTAAAGTATGAACCCAAGAGGTAAGTAGAAAACTGAACCGCTTTCATTCACCCTGGGGCATTTGCAGAGCTAGGTATATTGAGCTTAGTTTTCACAGCTTCACAGGGCACAAAAGACAGAATGCAGGGTCCACCTAGGAGGATGGGAGTAGAATAGGAGATCCTAACTAATAAAACCAAGATTCCAGGAGCCAAACCTTCTGTGTAAGGATGAATTAGAAATAACTCTGCTACCTCCTTACTACCAGTGGGATTCCTGGAAATGTTACCTTGAACTTTGGAGCAAAGAATCCCTGAGAATAGATACCAACCAGTTAGTCTGCACTCAGGTCTGCAGCCAGAATTCTTATGACCTGGAGTCCGAAAACCCTCAAACCCACAATTTAAGTGGTCCTAGATTAGTAGTGATTCCAGGCATCCAGCAGAAGCTAAATTAAATCCTCCCTGAAAAAAGCCACCTTCATTCCACAGATGAAGAATTCCACATATAAACTTGCAAGGAAAATGAGCACACAAGGAAAGGAGGGAACAAAAGTAAGTATTGGCAAAAACAAAAATCAGTAACAATGACTTTGAATACTGAAATTATCAGAGACAGAACCTAAGAGAATTTTGTTTATAGAAATGAAAGATAATATTGAATATAAGCATAGATAAGGAAACTATAAAAAATGACTAAGATAGCTGAAGAAAGAAGTAGTAAAGAAATTATCCAAACTACAGTCCAGAAATAAAGATTTAGAATGTATGAATGAGACATTAAGAAACAGGAAAGATAAATTAAAAGGTTTAATATATGTCTAAGGAAGTAATTCTCAACCAGGGGCAGTTTTGCCCTCCAGGAAACATTCTCGGTTGTAACAACTGGTAGAGGGTAGAGGGTATGTGCTATTAGCATCTAGTAGCTAGAGGTCATGGATGCAGGTAAACAACCTACAATATTTTGGACAGCCCTGTGCACAAAGAATTGTGGCAATAGTGCTGAAGTTGAGAAATCTGGGTCTACATTAAGTTCCAGAATTAGAGTTAAAAGGAATGGAGCAAAAGCAATATTTGAAGAGGTAAAAGAAATAAATCACAATGATTCCCTCCTCCCAAATATATAAAAAGAAATACACACATATGAAACTTTAATACACCAAAGAGAAAGAGTAAATATTTAAAAAGCCAGAGTATATTAGGCTTCATTACACTGTTCTGTATTCTTTGAAATTTTCCACATGTAAGATCTGAGGTTAAAGAAGGAATAGAGGAAAGAATGTGTTTAAATTGAAACATTGATTGTCCAGAATGATGATGATGATAATATTACTACTACTAATAATAGTAATGTCTTGAGGGTTAAATTCTAACCAAATTTCTACTGGAAGAAAGTTGATGATGTCATATTTGTAGCAGATCAAATAGATTTTGAGAAAAAAGCATTAGTAGAGATTAAGATCTTTAAAATGAGAAAAGTAAAACACAAAGAAACTTATACAGATTTTAAAGTAATATATCTTCGGGCTTCCCTGGTGGCACAGTGGTTGAGAAACTGCCTGCCAATGCAGGGGACACGGGTTCGAGCCCTGGTCTGGGAAGATCCCACATGCTGCGGAGCAGCTGGGCCCGTGAGCCACAGTTACTGAGCCTGCGCGGCTGGAGCCTGTGCGCCGCAACAAGAGAGGCTGCGATAGTGAGAGGCCCGCGCACCGCGATGAAGAGTGGCCCCCGCTCGCTGCAACTAGAGAAAGTCCTCGCACAGAAACCAAGACCCAGCACAGCCATAAATAAATAAATAAATAAATAAAATAAAAATAAAGTAATATATCTTCAAAACGTGATACAAATACTGACACACTACAAGCATGAATAGACATAAATCATTTGGAATATTTTCACCCATCTTCCAGCAACTGAGAGATTAAACAAGCAAAAATTCAGTAAAAATAAAGAATGTTTGATAATAATCAAGTCTGGTCTAATGGACATGCATAGAAGCCTGCACCAGACAAATACTTACTCTTTTCAAACGCACATGAAACATTTAAAAACTTCATCACATACTCAGCCGTAAATAGGTAACACACATTCTGGTTTCTAGGACAGTACCAGTTTATACTTCTTGTCTTAACATCTATGCGGTTTAGCATTTATTCCAGACAAAATTGTCCCTCTGTGTACGTTGAATTATATGATCATTCTAGCCATACGGCAAGTCTCAAAAAATTCCAAATAACTGTTATCATGCAAAGCATGTTCTCTCTATAATATAATTAGGTTGGAAATCAATAACTAGTGTAACTAAGAGGTAGGGGCTTTCTCCTTCCACCCAGCCTCCACTCAAAGGATGAAATCTCTACCTTGATCAAGGCAAGTAAGAATACTGGGTCCTAATCACCCTTGTCCTGGCTCACAAGGTGGTGGTTCCATGTCAGGAGCAGCAAGTTGAGAAGTTCTGAGTCTACTGTCTCCCCACCTACACCAAGTGCTCAGCTCCTAAAAGTAGGGTTGTCACTCAGAGAGAGTCACACCATTGTCCCTACACCCAGCTCCGCAGCTGTAGTGCAGAGACATTGCCCCGGGGGGTGGGAAGGTGGGGCTTGGGGAGAGAAGCAGGTTACAAAACAGAGAACTCCTTATCTCTTTTCAAAGTAACTGACTCGATTGGCAATGGAGTGTGGAGAAGTTCAAGTCTAAGTCTAAGTTCAAGTTTCCACCCTGAGAAACAGTGGAAGTTGTGGTAAAAGGCATTTTGGGAGGAGATTGGTAGATTCCTCGGAGATATAGGTTAAATTGTAGACCAGTTAGTTTGCTGGAGAGAACAAGGGAAAGAGACATCTGGGAGGAGACTTCCTAGGGTCAGAACAAATCTAAAACCTGGACTCTGGGAACTACCCCTTCAGAGGAGCCTGGATTTGATTGTTTATCAATTTGTGCCCTCAGGGCAATGCTGACAAAAATAGAATAATCGGATGGCAATTAGTGGAAGTTAACAGCTGAGTATGGTCAGGGAGAGAGATGTTCAAAAACAACCCTGCCAAAACTATTGTCATCCCTGGGTGATTGTGGGCTTACTCAAAGCCATGCCCTCTGACAAGTAACATTGGCAGCTTCACATTATGGGGAGGGGAGGTAAGGGATGAATAGAGTTACTTAAATGATCCAGCCCATCACTAAACAAATAAAGAAACAAATAACAATAACGAGTCTTAGGGAGGGGCCAATAACCAGAGTGGCTGAGGTATATTATCTAAAATGTCTACTTTCCAACAAAATTTATGAGACATAACATAGATACAGGAAAGAATGGCCCATAGACTAAGGGTAAAAAAATTAGGCAACAAAAAATACTCATGGAGGTGACCAGATGTCATATATAACAGAGAAAAGATTTCAAAATAACCAGTATAAATACATTAAAAAAACTGAAGGAAGCCATGCTTAAGGAAGTAAGGATGACACTATTACATCAAATAGAGAATATCAATAAAAAAATAACAATTTATAAAAAGAACCAGGTGGAAATTCTGAAGGTGAAAATTCAATAACGAAAATTAGAAATTCATTAGAAGGGCTCAACCGTAGAATGGAACCAGAGAAGAAGGAATCAGCAAATGAGAGAAACAATAAGGTGTATCACCTGTGAGGTTGGTAAAGGTAAGTTGGAGAGGCACCTCTCTAGAAAATGAAGCTATGGTTATTATTTTTTGCACATTATACATTACTCTTTTGCAATAGGCCATGTGGACTTTGAAGTCAAATAAATTGCTAAGGACAGTGTGTGTTATGTGGAAGTAAAGCTGATAACAGTGTTGCAGTCAGAGTGATTTTTTAAATAATAAAAGATGCATCTCCTCATCCTGGTTTCAAAAACAAGAAACCAGGATGCCTTGCCCTGCTAACAAATACTCTGGATTAGCCATCCATCCATCCATCCATCCATCCATCCATCCATCCATCCATCCATCCATCTACCCATCCATCCATCCACCCATCCTTCTATCCATCTATCCACCCAAAAGATATTTATTAAGCACCTACTATGCTAATCGAACTAGGCACTAGGAATACAGTAGTGAACAAGAAAATGTCCCTGTCATCTTGATACTGACATTCCAATGGCAGAGTGGGAAAAGTGGTAGAGATGCAAACAAACAGATAGATACATGAATAAACAAGCAACAAAAAAAGAGAAATAAGATTATGATAAGTGCTATGTAGAATCTTAAAATAGGGAGCAGTGCTAGGGAAACTGGAGGACTACTTTGGCTTGGATGACTTCCCTGAGGAGGTGACATTTCAGCCGAGACCTGAGTGACAAGAAGTTCTGGAGGAAGGGCATCCCAGGCAGGGAGAACAACTTGTGCCGAGACCCAAAGCCGGGCCTTGGTGTGCTCATGACACAGAGGGGTGGTCATTGTAGCCAGAGCAGAGCGGGCTGGCGGTGGAGGGCTAAATAAAGCCCCAGGCTGCAAACCTAGTTCTTCAGAATCTCCACCACCTTCAGGGACTTAAAGAAAGACCCTGCTTAACCTCCGTCTGGATCCTGGGGGCATGTGAGTGAGGTGGCAGCTGGGCCAGAGCAGAACAAACCACACAGTCTGCAGGGACAAACCGCCAGCACATGACCAGCCAGAGAGTCCAGAAGTCTCCTTCCCCTGATCCCAGCACACGGGCGCGAAGGATGGGGCCGCCACATAGGGTACTTTTCAGGAAGCTTCTGATCCTCCTGTGAGAGGAGGTCCCATTGGGCAGGTTTGTGCCTTTATCGATGAGTCTCTCACCACGGCCAGTTGAAATAATTACCACGTGTGTGCAGTGCAGGGTCAGATTTGAGGATTCCTGGGGAAACTGCCCCTCCTTCCATCGCCCTTCCCTAAGAACTCCCCTGCCCTATGCCTAACCGTAGCTCCCATTTGAGAGCGTGCTATGTGCCCCAAACTGTCCGAAGCAATTTACAAATACTAACTCATGCAATCGTTAAAACAGCCCTAGGAGCTGGATACTATTCTTGTAACTATCTACATGTGTGGAAGCTGAGGCACAGAGAGGTGAAGTAATGTGCTCGTGGCTAAGAAGTGGTGAACGTGGCATCTGAATCCAGACACGCTGACTCTAGAGCTCATGCTATTGAGTTCTACACTATGCCTGAAATTTTACTATTCCAGAATGTGTTTTCAGATCCCTACCCCTGGGGTGTTTTGTTTTGTTTGTTTTTTCTTTTTAAGACAACTTAGAGATATTCTTAAAGACTAATATTAAATTGGTACCTATTTAGGTTTGCTTTCCACCACTCCAGGACCCTGTCACTCCCAGATGGCCAGGTCCAGTGTAGCAAGGAGCCCTGGCACAGTTAGTGGCATCTTGAAGTGGATTGAGCCAGAGAGTGGGTGTAAAATTCTGTCTTTTGGGGGTAGACAACATTTATAAGGGCTGTATCAGTTTTGAGCTTTGAAGGTTAAGGGTAGGGCCAGCGCAGGGATGGGGTTTAGTGGCATAGATTGATTTCAGGAATGGCCCCAATTTTCCATGGCTCCCTGTACCTATGCCCTTTGTAAAGTGCCTTTGCATCTCCTCCCTCAAGGAATGGCATCTATTTCTCCACCCGTGAATCGGGACTGGCTTGTGACCTGCTTTGCCCAGCAGAGCACAGTGGGAGTGATCGACCAGTGAGGCCAGTTCTGAGCCCAGGTTTCTAGAGGCCTTGAGCCCTTCCCCTGTCCCAGAACCCTGGCACCAGCCCGTAAGTGAGCTCAGCTGGCCAGATGGCGGGTGAGACACCGTGCGAGCAGAGCCCAGTCGCCCCAGCTGAGGCCCCCTTAGGCCAGCGAGGCCCCAGCCGGCCCGGCGGCTCACTGCATGGGTGAGCCCAGCCAAGACCAGAACCACACGGTTCCGACCAGCCCAAATGATCAACTCCTAGAGTTGTGACCCGTATCCAGATGGCCTCCAACTTACCATGGTCTGACTTGGGACTTTTCAACTTTACAATGGTGTGAAAGCTCTACGGGCTCAGTAGAAACCAAACTGCAAATTTCGAATTTTAATCTTTTCCTGGGCTAGTAAGATTCCCTGTGATGCTCTCTCATGACGCTGGGCAGAAGCCCCAGCTCCCAGTCAGCCCTGCAATCACGAGGGTAAACAACCCGTACACTGACAGCCATTCTGTTCCCAGGCAACCGTGCTGTTTTTCATTTTCCGTACAGTACTCCATAAATTACACTAGACCTTCAACACTTTATTATAAAATAGGCTTTGTGTTAGATGATTTTGCGCAACTGCGGGCTCATGTCACTGTTCTGAGGATATTTAAGGTGGGTGAGGCTAAACAATGATGTTCAGTAGGTTAAGTGTATTAAAGGCATTTTTGACATGATAATTTCAACTTACGATGGGCTTATCCCTGTCATAAGTCGAGGAAGATCAGTAAATTGTGGTTGTTTTCAGCTACGACTGTGGAGCGGATTGTAACACAGCAAGAGCTGTCCAATTGGGTTAGCGGTGAACCAGGCTGGGAAGTGGGTAAGTGCAGCAGCGGCCGGGAAGCCTGGGCCAGGCTGAAGGCAAGCAGGTCAGGCACAGACTGAGGCCCTGCGAGAGGCTGGGCACCCAGCCCTGCGGAGGTGCAGGGAAGAGCAGTGTCGGGGGCACTTTTCTTCCGACTGGAGGGACTTGGAGGAGCTGAGGGCCTCTCCGAGATACACAGACCCAGCTCTCATGCCGGTCTGTAATACTCAGGAAATAAGAGTACTTGGCACAGGAAACAGGGGATGATATGGATGGGGGCCCCAGAGGGGGGTGGGCAGGCTTTCCAGATGTGCCAGAGGCAGCCGACTCAGACTTGACCCCCTGGCTACAGACTCAGATCAGATCCAAACCCTGGGCAAAGGGCCTGCAAAGTGTCTTCACTAAGCGCCAGCAGAGAGCCGGGGGCACCGCCAGCCACTCACTTGGGGACACTTTTCCTGCAATTAGTGAAATGGAAATGCGCTACTAACAATCAGCCGGATCGAGAAGGAGGTCTGCCCTTTGCAGGTGCTCTTCTGAAGTGCCATCTGTTGCCACTGGCCTCTCTTCTCAGGGGCCCAGCGTTCCAACAAAAGGGATTACAAAAAAGAAGAACTGGAGTGGAGTTGAACTTGCAATGTATTTATGATTTAGTGCAGGCAGTAGGCCGGGTCAGTCAGGAGTTACAGGGCGAGGTGGTGGACAGGTACAGCCCTAACGAGCAGGTGGAAAGACCCTCCCCCAGGTTCCTCGCTTGTCCCCAGCCAGTGGCTGCTGGGGCTGGAGGTATGGCGAGTGGGGTTAGCTAACCTTCCATGGGTACCAGCCTCAGCTTCCCAGCTCCCCGAATCCCTCGTGGACAGCCAGCCCCATGGGGCTTCCCTCCATCGTAACACCACCCCACTCCCAGACACCAAGAACCCCCAATCAACCAAATGTACCGGATACCAGCCCCTCCACTGGAGTCAGACACACTGGCTTTGAATCCTGGCCCTGCCAGATATTAGCCAAGTGACACCGGGCAAGTTACTCTTCTGTTTTCCTCATCCGCCCCATGGATCTGAAGATGGCACTCCCTCCACCCCCTGGGGCTGAGGTGAGTACTGAACAGGACAACTGAGGGCACGTGCTCAGCACAGGGCCCGGCACAGAGGAGACTCACCCTCTGTGAGAGCAGCTGTCATTTTCAGTGCTCGAATACCCACCGGGCATCTGCTGAGGGCCAGAGTTGGGGGGCGCATCAGGTGTGGTTCCTGCTTCTGAAGGACTCCCCTGAGTGAACGAATGAATGAATAAATGAGTTACAGAGCAGCTGATTTATGAAGAGCTCCTACGCCTCAGCGAGCCCCAAGGAAGGCCATCCTGTAAATTCAAGCCTGAGCTGTCCTCGCTCCCGGAGCAGGAAGAACAGATGGAGCCCTCGTTGGGCGGGTGCCTCCTTCTCTGTCTTTCGCCTTTGTTCCCTCACTGTTCATGCACTCAAAACTTGAAAACTGGCAGAAGGGTCATCACTCTTTATAAATGAAAATTGCCCAAATACAATATAAATATTTCCTGCAAAGGATACTCCAGGGAAGCTGCTCCAGAGACTTCTGTCTTGGAGAACCTTCCCAACAGACCCAGGAAGCTGCAGGATGAGGCTCTCAGAGATGTCAGAGGCTGTGGGTGACTCCAGAGGCCTGGGGAGGTCTATTACCGCAGCTGCTTCTCTAACTTGAATGTGCACAGGAAGCTAATGACGCTCGTCAAAATGCAGCCTCTGACCCAGCAGGTCTGGGGGCGTGGCTGAGGATCTGTACTTCTAAGAAGCTCCAGGTGAGACCCTTGTTGCCTCTCTGTGGACCACTCTTCAAGTGGCAGGTGTTTCTCAAATCGAGGCCACAGGAGAATCACCTGGGGAATTTTTTAAACATGTTGAGCCGTAATTCACACACTATACAATTCACCCATTTAAAGTGTACAATTCAGTGGTTTTGTGATATTCACAGTGTTATGCAACCAACACCTAATTGATTTTAGAACATTTTCATCTTACCAAAAAGAACCCCCATATCCATTAAATAGTCACCTCTCAGTTCTCCCCCATCTCCCCTGAGCCTTAGACAACCACTAATCTACTTTCTGCCTCTCTAGATTTTCCTCTTCTGGGCATTTCACATAAATGGAATCATACAATGTGTGTCCTTTGTGTCTGGCTTCTAAGCATAACGTTTCTAAAGGTCAGCCATGTTGTAGCATATATTGATACTTCATTTCTTTTTGTTGCCAAATGATAGTCCATTGCAGGATATACCACATTTTATTTATCCCTTCATCAGCTGATATGCATTTGTGTTGTTTCTACGTTTGGCTATTGTGTATAATGTCGCTATGAATACTCACGTACAAGTTTTTAAGTGAATGTATGCTTTCATTTCTCTTGTGTTTATGCTTAGCCATGGAATAGCTGGGTCATGTGGTAATTCTACATTTAACATTTTTGGAATTTTCAGGCTGTTTTCCAAGGTGGTTGCACATTTTACATTCCCACCAGCAATGGATGAGGGTTTCAATTTTTCCACATCTTCGACAATACTTGTTATCATCTGTCTTTTAGATTATAGCCATCTTAGTGTATGCAAACTATCTTATTGATTTTCATTTCTCTGATTGCTACCTGGGGAGCTTTTAAAAAAATACTGATTTCCTATCTATACCCTGACCAATTAAATCAGAATATCTGATGATGGGGCCCAGGAAATCAGTATTTTTTAAAAGTCCCTAAGGCTTCTCATGAGGTTCATGTTTGAAAATCTGTTGGGTCTTGTATTCGTCAAGGTTCTCCAGAGAAACATAACCAACAAGAGATATACAGATAGAGACAGAGACAGAGATAGAGATAGATAATAGATATAGTCAGATGTCTGTCTATCTATCCAAGAGATTTATTAATTTTTACATTTAATTTAATTTATTGTTTATACAGCAGGTTCTTATTAGTTATCCATTTTATACATATTAGTGTATACATGTCAATCCCAATCTCCCAATTCATCCCACCACCTCCCCACCCCCCGCCACTTTCCCCCCTTGACGTTCATACGTCCGAGAGATTTATTTTAAAGAATTGGCTCCCATAATTGCAGAGGCTTGGCAAATCCACCATCTGCAGGTTAAGCCAGCAGGCTGGAGGCCCAGGGAAGAGTTGCAGTTCTAGCCCAAAGGCCGTCTGCTGGCAGAATTTCTTTTGTTTGGGGAGATCAGGCTTTTTCTATTAAGGCCTTCAACTGATTGGATGAGGCCCACCAACATTATAGCGGATAGTCTGCTTGACTCAGAGTCTACCAATATAAACATTAATCTCATCCAAAACAATACCTTCACAGAAACATCTAGAATAATGTTGAATCAGATATCTCAGTACAGTGGCCTGGCACAGTTGACACATAAAATTAACTATCACAGGTTTGTCATTCCTTATTTAGCAACACTGACTACCTACCTCTTATGAACTGCCACAGGCAGTTCTGCGGGTACGGAAATGAAGACATGGTCCCTGCCCTCAGAAAGGTCACAGTGTAAAACAGGGCCATTCTCACTGCCTACCTCATAGGAAGAGCGTGAAGAATAAATGGGAAAATGGTATGTGTGGCAGCCAGAATCACGCCTGGCAGCAGCGGGTGCCCAGAGCGGCATCTACACATTAAGAACCAAAGAGCAACAGTTCTAAGTAGTATTTTTCTAGATGATAAGAATAGTCTTATTTTCAGAGCAATTGCATATACTAAGCCACTGCCAGAGCCGTCCCCTGATACAGTATACAAAGCCCTCACTCGAGAGAGATTGACTGCCATAAAAATATTGCCCTGCTGGCCAGGAAAGCTGCGTGCCTGCTGCGCCCTACAGCGGCCCACTGCCTACAGCCATACACACCAATCTGAGCAGGATTATTAAAGCATAAATCCCCATCTCTTGTCTCCCTCTCATTGGGCCGGAGCATTACCATGTTCATTATCAGGAAATGTGAGGTTATATCATCTAATTTTTATAACTCTCCAAGGATGGTGTGGGTCATACATTAGGCTGAGATTTCAACCTTTAAAGATAAGGGGAATGTCATTTTTATTAAAAAGAACCACAAAGCATAATGAGAATTATTACCCCAAAATAGGCAAAATAACCTGGAATCCAAAGAAAAGAGTGTTTGTAATTCTCTCTAATACTCGGTCTCTGAAGCAGGAGTGCAAATTAAGCAGCTCAAGGGCATTTCCAGGACTAACCAGATGTACCCGAGCCTGGCACACAGGCGCAGGCGGGTGTAGGGCCTGACTCCTGATGCCTGGATGGCGGAAGTCTTGCCCAGGTTCCGTCTGCATTCCCTGCCTGCGCGTGTGGGGTTCTGAAAGGAAGCAGGGCCAGGGAGGAGCAGATGCCAGGGCTGTCCCCACCTCCCGCCCGCCACAGAAGACGTGGGCAGGCACTGAGGAACATGCAGCGTGAGAAACCCCTGTGGTTCACGAGAGAAGACGCGCTACTCTGTCCGTTCCAGACCTGCACGTGCCAGTGCCGGCCACCCCCTCCCGGCCCCAGCAGCCCCTCTCGGGCCTCTATGAGCTGCTGGGACAGATGACAGTGCTCCCAGGATGAAAGTGCTCTGGAGTCAGAAGTGACCCCATAGACATGGACTCGGAGGCATCAACAAGTCACCAGCATTTGGTCTGTCCCTTCATATGTTCAAGGGATCCCACAATAGGTTTAATTAACTGTGTACAGAAGTGCAAACCCATTGGTGGCCAGCATGTTCTTGACTTTCACAGTTGCAAGAGATTCAAGAAAACTTAAGACTCAAAAGCTTCGACCTCGAATGGAATACAAATCCCTGGTTTCCCTGGTAAGCCCGTGGCTCTGCCATGCTAGTGGCACATCCCACCATGCTCAGGATGTGCGCTCTCACACGTGGGCTGTTTCCCTCTTTGACTTTTCCTGTCGCCAGTCCCCATTCACGCAGCCTTGGATTGGGAACTCATGAATTCAAGTCTGGCTGTTCTCCCACTGATCCACTGCCCTAGCTTCCCCTGGGTTCCCCTGCCTACCGTCTTTGAAGTTGTCTTACTCTGTGGGTGAAACCGTTTCCTGGATGGTCCCCACTCCCTGCCCTTTCTCCTTTCTCACCTTCCTGCAGCTCTGCCTGTGGGTGAGGTTGCTGAGTGCCCATGGCTTGCCTCATTGGCCAGATGATAAGATGTTGAAGGCAGCCACCCAGCACCCAGAACAGTGCCCAAGATCGTCAAGCTGGTCTCAGTCATCCTTTGTAGGTTAGCTCCAGCAGAATCCATCACAGTTGCACACTTGGGAAGTGAGGAAACAAGCTAAGTTTCTTAAAATTCACTTTCCCACATTTCCAATTATGCTGGAGACACTTACAACCTGTCTACTCGGCAGCTCAGGGAGAAGTTCAAGGTCCAAAGAGAAGGAGATGGGATGGAAGTCTGAGGACATAAAAGCCCATCTCAAAGTCCACTCCCAGCCCTTTATTCTCATAACCCAGGGTTGCTCGTGCAGGAAGTCCTGCCTCAGCTAATCTACATCTTTCTTGTTGCAGTTTAAGCCAGTTTCCTGAGTAGTATGATGCACTTTTCATCAAGGACACATGGGTGGCAATTATCTTTGAGAGTGGCTATTACGGGCAGGCTTAGCAGATGACAGACTTTTAAGTTTTCAGAAGTGTATGTGTCTTTATTCCATGCCATATGGACTTCCTGCTCTGTTGTTCTGCATATTTAAACCCGTCTCCTAGCTTATCTGTTTGAAATACATTTAATCTATTGGAACGGTCAGGATATCAAGTAAAACCATATATGACGTTTCTGATCAATACCCCACCAAGGGAAATGCTTAAGCAAAGATGACTTACCCATCAACCCAACCAAGGCTCTCTCAAGAATGTTGCAGACCTTCACTTCTCTCACTCCCTAAAATTTGAAGCTCCAGAGATTTCTGATAAAACACGGAGACAGATGTTTATAACCAGGTCACCCTAACTTCGAAGGTATGTTTCCTTAAAACATATGTGCTATTTTGCAAATGTTTATTATCAGGTTATCCTAACTTTGAAAGTATGCTCCCTTAAAGCACCCTGTGCAATTTTAAATAATAAACTTTTATGTACAATTTAAAACATTATCCAAAGAGAACGTTGTAGCTGGGATTTTGGTAGCTCCTTTCCCACAAAGAGATCTAGGCCCTGAACACAGACTATGTGGAAATAAATATTAATTGAGATTCTGGTGCTAAGCTAAATCTCATGTTGTCTTTGCAAACTATCCATAGTGAAACCAAACATTGCAAAAAAATTACTCTGTGCTTTAACACAGATCTGGATGAAGACTGAAACTTTAATTAGAAGTGTGTCCCTCACCCCTCATTTTGTACAGGAGATGTGTTTTCTGTCTGGGTGGTCTGCTTTGGGATGACATTAATTTTTCATAATATGTGTCTATAAGAACTTACTCTCTTCCCATCACCCTCCACTTCTCATTAGTGCTGGGTGTGAGGAAAATACTCAAGTTTTGAAATAATCCTTTGAGGCAGGAGGGACAGACAGCTCTTTGCTGAACAAATCTTTGCTTACTATTCAAAACAGGGAAAGTGTTGATATTTCAAAACAAGTTTGGGGGGTTCACCAAGGCAGGTTTCTAGTTTCTAGATGTCAGACCCATTAGACGCCCAGGACAAGGTGCTCTCCTACACAGGCTGGAGTCTCCCCCCAGGGAAGATGGCACTGTTGTGACCCAGAGTAAGGGAAGGTCTTTGTAGGGTCAGGGAAAAATGATACAGTTGTTTTGGTGACAGGGTGGGGTTGGGGAGTGGCTTTTGGACCTCAGTTCTGGGACTTGCAGCTCACAGAATGTTTCTGGAATGAAAGGCCAAAAACACAATTAACTTCAGCTTCCGTGAGTGACTGACCTGTTTCTCCCAATGGTTTCATGGAACAAAACACCCATGGAACATTGGCAGAAAGAAAACCAATCCTGGGCAGGAAACCAGTGAGATTCCCAATGGGGATGGAAGAAAGAATGGAAAGTTATTTTCCTGATGGAGCAAGAAAGTATTTTTCATCCAGTTATGACTGATAAAACAAAAATCGTAATTGCCATTAAAAATCAAAGGATTCATTGTTCTCTTTGGAGACACCATTGCCATTTCAGATCTGAATAAATCGGCTTGGTTTTTGTCAGTTCAATAGATGTGTGTGTAATTTTAGTGACAAATTTTTTAAAAATATGTTTATTATCTGGATTTTTCCTTCTAATTTTCAATACTTTTTCTCTCTTCTGGATGAACAGCAAATCAAGAGATATTAGAATAAAAAATTCACTGCAAAACCCCTCGAAAAACCAAGTGCATTTTATTTGTGTCGAAATTCTAATAGCTAAGTCTATCTGTTAATACAAATAGAAAAATATGAAAATCAAAATCACTTTATACTAAAATATCCCATTATTCCCTCTCAGCTTCCACCCCCTTTCCCTTTACTTTATTGTCTTTATTATAGTCAGCACAAGAAGAAATAAGATGCAAAAGCAAGAAATCCTGGCTCCAGAGAGGCAATTGCATTTCCAAGCACAAGAATTGATCACCTACTCTTCCTCTTCATGCTGTTCAAACTCATATTGGTCTTTCTAATTTTAACAGCAAAAGTCAGCTTGGAAAGAATGATTTTGTGCATATTTTCACAATATGTTAACAATTCCAACAGCGAGGAGTCAACCAGTTACAACATACATCATAACCATCGAGACTGCGGTAAGAGGAGATAATTATGAATGGAAAAAATATATATTATTTGTGTCTAAAAGCAGCTTCGGATGATGAGACGAAGGCCTTGCTCATGAGAACACATGTTTGGTAATTGAGATCTCATTTTGAAGATTAATTGTTCAGTGACAGCTGTCTGAGACATGTTCCCTTGTCACTGACAGAAAATGGCTCCTCTTTGTCTGTCCTTCTGGAGTCCTTGGCTTTGGGCTGACAGTTGAGCAAGCCATTGAGGGCCCAGGGCCGCAGTTTTGCAGGGGCCTTTGGTCATGGTTCTGCCTCAAATAAATATTCCTTCCTTAGAAACTCACTCTCCCACCAGATTCTTGGGGCTGTATCCCCCAAAGGATGCTTTGTGTTCCAAAGTTGGTGGATGAAATCATTTTATGTGAGACAGATGTAGGTTTCATTTTAATATCTATGTAGTCACTTTCCTGTGTATTATTGAAAATACAATCAGCACACCCAAATGTAATTTCAGAGGTAGGATTACTTAGAATGAGGCAAAGTAACAAAAGTCAGTATGTTTAGGTAAATGCAAATAACAATAAGTAAATTATGAGACAGGTATTACTTAGACATGGCAGGAGACATGAAGATGGTTGGAGAATGACTGAGGTTTGGAAACCACTGCTGTGAAACTTTGTTTCTTCCCAGACAGACAACACAGAAGTCCTGACTCCTTTTCCTGGGAGACAGAGCTGGGATGGTGGGAGGGTGTTTAGATTGCACGTGTCCAACACTCAACTTTTGGACACTCAACACTTTTTTTTTAAATCATTTTACTGTTTATTACCATAGTCACATTTGAATTGGCAGAACTGTTCCCATGACAGACAAGACAGACCTGTCATTCAAGGAAGAATAAGTGAAGGTTTTCATAAAGCTTGAGGAGAGAAGTCCCACAGTAACTAAACACAAGGATGGCTGCAGCAATCTCAGACAATGGTGTGCAAGTAGGTAGGAACAAAGGGTGTTCCAGCAGTAGCTGGCCTATGTGTGTTGGCCTGAGACCACTGCTGTTTCCTAAGGGGAATTTCTTAATATGGTGGTAAGCAGATCACTTGCAACAGACATGTAAGTGGAGTAGGGTGACACTTCGCAGAATAAATTCTATAAGATTCTGGGCAGGTTCTCCAAATCTCATTGGTGATAAATGTTTGCTGAATTATGATTCTGCAATGGTAATCCCATAAACGGACATCAGGGAATTTTACAACTGGTGAAATTCTTAGGCCAAAAATTAAATAGCCGTACATACCAAACCTACACACGGTGAATTAAAATGATGCCATGTTAGGCCTTCTGAATTCAGATATGTCAGTGGTCTCTAGCGGGCTTAAAAACAACACCTGTTCGCGTTGCCAGGGTTGTCAACACGTGGTCCTCAAAATTACAATCCAGACTTCGATTCTGGCATCGAAATGGGAAAAGCAGAAGCAAAACAATGTGTGCGTCTTTGAATTCTATGCCTTAAAAGTCTCCCAAGCCCTGCTTCCAGGAAATCTTAACCTCCCGGATGCAGAGACTCAATCTATTATAGAAACACTGAGACCTGCAGCAGCAGCAACAACGTCTGAGCTGTACGGGGGCAGGCCCTGCTCTAGGTCCTTAACCGGAATTATCTCATCCCAGCCGCCATCACTCCCAGGGCGGGGTCGTTAGTCCCTTTTTAAAGATGCAGAAGCTGAGGCACAGAGAGTTAACCCCTTGTACATGGAAGAACCTGGATGTGAACCCAGGTCCAGAACCTGCCCTGGTAACCATCACAAGTGTTATAAATGCCTCACATTTTCTATCACTCAGTGCTCTCCCCTCATCAGGTGCTCTGAAATGTGAAATTCACAGTGAGGCCCAAGTCCAGACCTCCTGAGCCAAGAACGTGGAGGTTGCTGAAGCACAACCTATTCAACCAATTGTCTGTCCCTTCTCCTGAAGGCTGTGGCCTTGGCTGATCAGCAGATCAGCATTTTTCAAGAAAAGAGTGGAGGTGCTGTCAGTAAAAGGTGATGCTTGCAAGAAACTGATAGGTAATTATTTTCTTTCTTTGTGTTTAAATTTATGGTAAGTAAGAAATTTAAAATTGTGGTAGCAGGATGGAAAAAAGTCTGACCACTATGTCTCAGCTTTATCAGGAAAACGAAACACCTTTAGTTTTTCTTTTCTTCTTTTTTTTTTTTTTTAAACTTGATCTTCTCTCCCAGACTCCATCATTTCAGGATCGGATATGCCTTTTGAGGAAACATGATTGAAGAGCATCTACACATCATTTCTCAGCTTTCCGTGGCTTTTCCCAAAAAGAGCGCCTGTTAGGGTGCATAGAGGTAATTTTTCAACTCTGCTGTCAAATTGCCTATGAAAATGACTCTTCTTCTCAAGGTCAAATTAGCCTTTGAAGAATATTTAGGATCACTGAAGGAAAATTACTCTTAGGCATCCTAATGATAGGTAATAGAAAGAGAACTCCGGTCCCTTTTTTGAGTTATGAGAATTCACCAAATGCTAAACTTAAGTAGTAAGAAAAATATGCACTGTGTGAAGATACACACACGCCATTTGAGATGGGCAGGCAGTGGGCTATGAGTTAGTTCTGCTTTGGCACTGATGATGGTCAAGGCCAAGTTTCTGACACACACATGGGGAAGGTGCTAGACCAAAGCCCTGGGGTATTTTCAGGTTACAATAAACCTGTTACGTTAGGTTGCAAGAAACACACTTGTGCTTACCAGGGGAACAAGACAAAAAGCCATCTAGAAGCTCTTATCTCCTTCCCTTCGTCTGAACAAAGGTATGAAAGGAACACTTAAAAAAAAAAAGAAAGTCAAACTGTCTGTGTATTTAAAACAGCTTGGAGAGAACTCCCCAAAGCCAATCAGTCAAGATTCACCTAGGTTTTGACATCAGAATTCTCTCCCATTTTCTTCTCTCTTTTCTTCTATTATCTCTAGGTCAGACCAGTACCAACCAACGGCAAAACCAGATCCACCACCCTCACTTAGAGCCTGAATTCTGTGGGGCAACCAGATGGAGGGGCTTCAGTGAAGGGCACAGCCAAGTTTATGGCCCCAGTGCTTCTCATCAGGGCAGCTGACTAACACCCTCTAGACCTGTCATTGAAAAGCCTATTCCCGAGAATTCCCTGGCGGTCCAGTGGTTAGAACTCTGCACTTTCACTGCCAAGGGCCCAGGTTCAATCCCTGGTTGGGGAACTAAGATCCCGTAAGCTGTGTGGCACAGCCAAAAAAAAAAAGAAAGAAAGAAAGAAAGCCCATTCCCATTCAGAGCAGCAACAGCCACAGACATCTGCGTTCTCAAAAATTCATGAATTAAGGACATTCATAGAGCCCTCACTAACGTCATTGTCTACACTGCCTTTCTCGTGGCTAACACCTAAGGGAGCTGACCAGAGCCATCCTATCCAGTTCAGTGATAACTGACATTGCCCAGTCTCTTACTGTGCCAGGCACTGTGCTAGCAACTTTGCTGAATGAAGGTAGTTTTTCTTTACAACAGTAAAGATTCCCATTTTACAGGTGAAGAAACCAAGGAGGAGAGAGTTTACCTTGCCAGGAAGCACATAGGTAGACCAGGCTTGAGACTCCGGCAGGGTAGTAAACCCCAGAGCTCATATTATCAATCCTGGTTAGTTCAAATCCACCTGAAGTTGGGCTCCTGAGTGTGGTCCTGACACCCACCGCTGTGCTGTACACATCCTTCAGGAGGGACCCACCCCAAGGGCAGGGTTGCCCTGAAAAACATACTTTTCCATTCATTATCTCCATAAAGATACGAGCATCTCCCATGAACTAGACACTGCTCTGGATACTCAAGATATAGCAGTGAAAAAAAAAGAGGAAATTCCATTAAGCCAAGAAGCTTATATTCTAGTGAGGAAGTGAGAGACAGACCAATGAGCAAAGAATATGGCCAGTGGTTAGTGATAGCAAAAAACAAAGTTGTGTGTGTGGGGGGGTGGTATTTCATACAAAGTGGTCAGGGAGGTCCTCTCTGAGGAGGAGACACTGAGCAAAGACCTGGAGGGAGTGAGGGAGGAAGTCAGGCAGATAACGGGGAGCAGCGTGTTCCAGACAGTTGGGAACAGTGAGCGCCAAGCCTCTGAGCCGCAGTGCGCTCGGAGGAACATCAGAGAAGGACAGCAGGTCTGCGGTTAGAGAAGGCAGAACAGTGGGACCCTATGACCACTCACTCACTCAAACACACGCTGAGCACCTCCTGTGAGCTGTGTGGCCAAGGGAGAAACACCAAGAAGCAATCCCAGCCTTGAAGGAGGAAACACACCCACTGGCGACTCAGCACACAGAATCACGGAAGAATTCCTGGGGGAAACAAGAGAAAATAATGCAAAATGAGCTAAAGGAGAATGTAAAGGAGTCAGGAGAGATCCCTGTGGCCTGGGAGCACCTGAGAAGGTATAGGAGGACGTGGAAACGTTCTTTGACCTTGAAGGATGGCAGGAGTCCTATAGGTCTAGAGAAAAAGGGGCCAGGTTTATTTAGCACAAGTACGGTGCCTGGCACATAGAAGATACTCCATGAACATTGGTTGCACAGACTGAATAAAGTAATCACCAAACAGGGAAGCAGTGGGAGATAAAACACGGAGGCTAATTGGGGTCGTTCTTTAGAGAGAGCTGAATGCCACCCTACAGCATTCGGTAGAGAATTAGGGCATTTCTGTTCATCTCAACCTTAAGAACAATTATTAATGTACTGTGTAAATTGCAATCTTATTTTTCATAGGCAACCATTTTGAATGCATTGTCTAGGCTACTAGAACTGAAAAATATTCAGCACATGAGTTTAAAGTTTTTCTTTCAGTGGCTTTGGCCCAACTGTCATTAACAAGATTGGTCTATAAAAGCTTGTGATCACGTTGTACGTTCCACAAAGAGATGGAAGGCCAGGCAGTGCCCAGATCTTGTGAAGGAGAAACTCAAAAATTCATAGATAATTGCCTCAGTAAGCCCAGATTCTTGCTAATGTTAGAGGTGCATGCCAGTGTAGATTTAAAGTGCTGATGGACCTGTTTCTTGGGAAATGGCTGCAGTATTTTACCACAATCCCTTATTGCACCAAAGCACTTGAAGGAGACTAGTAAATTACATCACGCTGGCTGAGGGGGGTGGGGGAATCTTTGTTTTATTGTGGACAAAGTCTCAGGCTAGATGAACTGTTCTATTTTCCCCTCAAGAATCAGGGCACATGTTAACTTCAGAAATGGACCGTCCACATCCAATTGTCAGGAGAATCGGTTTTGATGTGAAATTGCAGTTTGGACTGAAGACCAATATCTTACATGCCATATTAAATAAAACATCACATACAGCTTAGAAGAAGTAGGAGAGAGAAAAAAAAGTTTGAAAAAATTTAGCAGAGTCACAGATGCCAGTTAAACCCAGGACAGAAGCTCCCTTCCCAAGACACCGTATGACGGCCTATTGCTTCTAAAACAATGCATAAACAACACAAGCAATTGAGCCACCATAGAGCTAGGAACGATTATGGGAGAAAGTGATTTGTTTATGTGATCAGCAGAACTCTCCAACAGCAGCAGCTGCTCTGCAAGAGGTAATTCACAATCAACCATCACTTGGCACTGTTGCTGAATTTATTAAAAATTAAAATAAAAATCAACTCCTTTTGTCAACTTCTTCTGAGAAAACAAGGCCAAGGTTCAGCATTTCAAGCCTTTGAGATGGGGTGATAATGGCTCCTCAAAGAGGGAAATGTAGAGAGTAGAGAACACCAGGTATCGGCTTTATCCTTTCATCCCCCACTAACCCGTTACCCCTCCTGCCCTTCAGGGCAGTCTAAATACGCACCATACCAAAGGCTTTGGCGTGGGCTTGGATGCAAGTGAGGTGAGAGGTTTTCTAGCCTCTAATTTCTGCACACACACTTTCAGCTAAGCAGCCGCTAAAGGAGAGGGCACTTCTTTTACCCTGTTCTGCTCCCACTTCCACCAATGGCAAGAGGGCACTTAGAAGTAAAGGTCTCAAAACTGAAAGAAAGCTCAGCCTGCCTGGGAGAGATGAAGTGGCTCCTATTTCTTTTAAAAATCACACAAAAGGCCAATAAATGAGTGCCTCCCTGTACCTCCTCAGGGCAATGACTCAGCCCCAAACCCAGGAGAGACAAGTTTGATGAATTTTCCGGAGATTAGAGCAGGGACTTCTGTGATCGATTCCCCAGAACCACCCATCTTTGGGATGGAAGACAGGCGTGTTTCCTGTGCTCTGATGAGGACTTTATCTTCTTAGGTCCAGGAAGAGGAAGAAAAGCTTGACTGATCTTTCTGATGACAGCATTATTAAAATTTTCTATCTCCCATCATTCCCTTTCTTTCTCATTGTCTAGTGACCTTTTTTATTGGATGGTGAAGGGAGAGCCTTGTTGCCTTAAACTTATGATCCATTGCTTCGATTTAGTATTCTATTTACTCAAAAACATATCTATTGCCCAGAACCTCTGGCAATATGTTGGAAATACAGATGGGAAAAATATGACTCTTATCAGCTCAAGTGCTTGGTTTAAAAAATAGCCCAAAGTATTATCTAGCAGAAAATATCAGACATCGCATGCAATGTGTTGTATCCCAAGTGAAAAGGTCAAAAAAGCGGGAAGGTGGCCAGGTATGGGGCTGCTTGTTTTCCAAGGACACTGGTAAGATCCAAATAATGTGGGTACCAAATTGAAGTCACAGATCTGCTCAAAAATATGGGTAAATCCTTATGTTCTAATTCTTCCCTCCTGGATGTAGTTGTCCCATTTATAGATTTGCTTTGATGAATTACAATCATGGTTATGAATGGTACAAGAGTGCTTGCAAAGTATATTTATAGGAGGCTAATTTATTCATCAGATAATCTCCAGGGAAGAGGGCTTGACTGATGGTGTATAATTCTGTGCATGGGGGCAAGCAGTTTTTCTCCTTTCTTCTAGTGGAAAATAAACATGCATTTCCATTGCTGACGGAGGGAGTCAGAAGTTCCAGGTAGAGAAATACAACTTGAAAAGTCCAGCTCTTTATAAGAATGTCTGCTGTGGAATCTAAAACTTGGAAATGTGTGATTTTCAGTTCAGCTGAACTTCTGGTGACCTCAGAGAGAAAGGCAGTGGGTCAGGATCATCATAACATCTGGGTCTGAGGAGACTGTGATCTTCAGGGGCAGCCAATGAGGAAATAAAACCAAAGAATCAAAACTCCTGGAAGCTGTCAAGCCTCTGTTTAACATCAGCTCTGACAAGCATGTCTCAAGTTCTTAAATGCCTATGGAAAGAGGTGCTGTGAAAACAGAACTTCATGGCTTTCATTCCTGCCCTCTTGGTGATTATAGTGTTTGTTAGAAAAACACCTACTGAGGTTTTCACTGGAGTTTAGTTTTCCCTGAATTAAGATTTGGCAAAGAGCGAGGGAAAGACTTTTTCCAAGACTCTTCCAATCCTACAAGACCGATACTTACCACTTTTTTATCAATTGGCCTACTAGCCAAATCATGTTAGGATTTAAGAAGCAAACACTAGTCAAGAAGAAAAGGCCATTTTTGGCAAAAATGAAAACTATTCCAGATCCAAGGCAAATTCAAGAGCCAAATGAAAGTTCAAAGAAGAAAGAAATTAGTTCCGAATATTAGGAGTTCTAAAAGTAGTGGCATGGAAAAAACAAAAAGTGGTGGTATGAAAACAAATCACTGTCCCGGGTTTGCAGTAAACCCGCACTCCAGTTAGAATACTAGATAAGCTCAGGACTAGGCTGGTATGTTGACCTGCAGCTCTGTGTCTAGATCTGAAGCGATCCCTGAGGACATTCCTCCAGCAGGTAAGGGTCTCAGAGGAGAAAGAACTGAGACCAGAGGCCCTCCTGGCCTTCCCACTGAGGCTGTAGCTAAATCTAAGTCAGACAAGTCCTTCAGAGGAAAAGAACATGTGACATTAGGACCTCTTCACGCAGCAGGTGCATTTAAGGTGCTGCGTCAGAAGGTGAAGTTCAATTTCTTTGCCTGCATTGGGGCTGGTCCTGTGGCTGCTTAGCCAGAAGAAGGCTGTGGAAGCGACACTGAGCAATTTCTGAACCTAGCCCGATTTCTGAACCCTTGGAGCCTCCAGTTCAGCAGCGGAGATAGCCATGACCATCAAACAAGCAGTTATAACCATGATGGGTGCCATAGAGGGTAAAGATTAGGATGCTGTGGAAGGTGCACAAAATAGCCAGCACCAGACAATGTAAAATTCGCAATGTTTGGTATCTAATCAAAAATTATCAGGCATGTAAAGAACCAGGAAGAAACAACCCATGAAGAGGAGAAAAATCAATAATAGAAACAGACCAAGAAATGACACAGATGCTAGAATTAGTAGGCAAAGACATTTATGACTATATTCCATGACATGGAAGATATTAAAAAGGACTCAAACCAAGCTTCTAGAGATGAAAATTAAAAGAGATGGAAAATACACTGGATAGTATTAACAGCATATAAGACAATACATAAGAAAATTGAACATGAAGACAGAGCAATAAAAAATACCCAGAATGAAGCACAGAGAGGGGAGAAAAAAGACTAAAAAGGAAACAAAACAAAAAACAGGGCTCCGTGAGCCAACATCAAGTCCTCTTGATGGGGAGGAAGGGGCAGATAAAATATTTTTAAAATAAGAGCTAAATTTTTCCCAAATTTGTTGAAAACTATAAATCCACAGACCAAAGAATCTCAAGGAACCTCAAACACAAGAAATACATATATAAACTACACCAAGATACATCATAATCAGGTTGTTTAAAACAAGTAACAAAAAGAAAACCCTTAAAACCAGGCAGAGGAAAAATAGCACATTATGTACAGAGGAATAAAGATAAGAATGACAGGAAATTTCTTCTCAGAAGTAATGCAAGCTAGAAGATAGTGGTGTGACATTGTTAAAGGGTTTTTTGCTTGTTTGGTTTTTGGCTTTGGGGGTTTTTTGTGGGGGAGGGTTTAGGCTCTCAACCTAGAATTCTACAGCCAGCAAAAGTATCTCCCAAAAATGAAGATGAGAAGCTAAGTCAGCTCATCATCTTACATTTTCTGGCTTCACAACTGTTTTCTACTTTTTTCAAAAAATAAATTTATTAATTAATTAATTTATTTTTGGCTGTGTTGAGTCTTCGTTACTGCACGTGGGCTTTCTCTAGTTGCGGCGAGCAGGGGCTACTCTTCGTTGCAGTGCGTGGGCTTCTCATTGTGGTGGCTTCTCTTGTTGCGGAGCACGGGCTCTAGGCACGCGGGCTTCAGTAGTTGTGGCACATGGGCTCAGTAGTTGTGGCTCGTGGGCTCTAGAGCACAGGCTCAGTAGTTGTGGTGCACGGGCTTAGTTGCTCCACAGCATGTGGGATCTTCCCGAGCCAGGGCTTGAACCCATGTCCCCTGCATCGGCAGGCGGATTCATAACCACTGTGCCACCAGGGAAGCCCTGTTTTCTACTTTTGAAGTTGAGGAAATAAGCTTGGAAAGACAACTGTCAATTCTCCTCAAGTTGACCTATAGGTTTGACACAACACAATCCCAGTAAAAATCCCAGCATGTTTTTCTTTGTCCAAAATTGACAAGCTATCTCTAAAATTCATATGGAAAAGCAAAGAACCTAGAAAGCCAAAACAAACATGAACAAAAAGAACAAATTTGGAGGGCTTGCACTAAATGATTTCATGATATTACAAAGTTACAGTGGTTACGACAGTATGGCATTGGTGCAAGGTAAACATATGTATCGTTGTAACAGGATAGAGTCCACACATAGGCCTACTTCGGTCTTTTTGATTATGACAAAGGTGCCAAAGCAATTCAATGAAAACTGTACAATCTTTTAAACAAACGGTGCTGGAATAACTGACTAGCCAATAAATAAATAACTAAATAAAGTCAAAAAGAATAATTGGATTGAAAGAAGAAAAAGTACCTCAACCCTTACCTCATGGGATACACAAAAATTAACTCAGAATGGATCATAGACTTAAATGTAAATGTTAAAACTATAAGACTTTTAGCGGAAAATATAGGGGAAAAAATCTAATCCATCTCGGATTTCACAGAGATTTATTAAATGGGACACAAAGTACAAAAGAAACAAAATCAATAAATTGGGCTTTATCGCATCTAAACTGTATTTAAAAGGCACTATTATGAATACAGAAATGCAAACCACAGCATGGTAGAGAATATTTGTAAAACATATATCCTAAAAAAGACTCGTCAATAGATTATATAAAAAACTCTTACAACACAATAATAAGAATACAAGCAAGCTACTTCATCAGAGAATATATACAGACGGCAAATAAGCTCATGGAAAGATGCTCGACATTATTAGTTATTAGGAAACACAAATTAAAACCACATTGATATACCATTATACACTAACTGGAATGATTAAAATTACAAAGCCTGACCAAAGCAAGTATTGGCCAGGATGGGGAGTAACTGGAACTCAGATATGCTGCTCTCTGGAATGTAAAATAGTGCAACCACCTTGGAGAATAGTTTGACACTTTCTTTAAAATTAAAGTGTACAGCTACCATACGACCCAGTCATTCCACTCCTAGGTATTTATCCAAGAGAAATGTAAGCATGTGTTTACATACAGACCTGTAAATTAATGTTTATGGCAGCTTTATTTGTAATAGCCCAAAACTGGAAATAAACCAAATGTCCATCAAACTGTGGTATAGCTATCCAATGGGATACTACCATTAATAAAAAGGAATGAAGTATTGATGCATACAACATAGATGAATCTCAGAATAGTTATGCTGAGCGAAAGGAGACAGAAAATCAAGAGTGCATACTGTATGATTCTACGCATTTTAAATTCTTGAGAATGCATGCATACCACCACCACATTCAATCCATACCACCTCTTCGGACAGCAACTTGCAATATGTAAAAGTATTCAAATGCACCTACTTTTTAATCTGACAACTCTACAAATATGAAGTTATCTTATAAATATCTAGAAGATATTAGTATACAAACAACCTAATTAAAAAATGGGCAAAGGACTTAAATAGTTATCTATCCAAAGAAGATATACAGACGGCCAATTAGCACATGAAAAGAAGCTCCACGTCACTCAAGATTAGGAAAATGCAAATCAAAACTATAATAAGATACTATTTCACTCCCACTGGGATGGCTATTATGAAAAAAACCAAACCAAAACAAAACAAAAAACAAGAAAATAACAAGTGTTGGCAAGGATATGGAGAAATTAGAACCCTTGTTCATTGCTGATGAGAATGTAAAATGGTACAGTCCCTGGAAAATAGTATGGCAGTTCCTCAAAAAACTAAACATAGAATTACTGTACGATCCAGCAATTCCATTTCTGGATATATACCTAAAAGAACAAAAAGCAAGGACTCAAACAGATATTTGTACACTCATGTTCACAGCAGCATTACTCACAATAGCCAAAAGGTAGAAGCAACTCAAATGTCCACTGATGGATGAACGGATAAACAAAATGTGGTATGTATACATACAGTGGAATATTATTCAACCCTAAAAAGGAAGGAAATTCTGACACATGCCACAACATGGATGAGCCTTGAGGACATTAGGCTAAGTGAAATAAGCCAGTCACAAAAAGGACAAATACTGTCTGATTCCACTTATATGAGATACCTAGAGTAGTTAAATTCATAGAGACCAAAAGTATCAATAGAATGGTGGTTGTCAGAGGATAGGAGGAGGCAAGGGTGTAGGGTGGTGGGACTGGGGCAGAGAAAAGGAAATTATTGTTTAATGGGTATGGAATTTTAGCTTTATAAGATAAAAAGTTTTGGAGATGGATGATGATATTTGCACAACAATGTGAATGTACTTAATACCACTGAACTGCACATTTAAAATTTTTATTTTACATATATTTTATCATAATAAAAATTGGAAAAAATGTTAGTATAAGAGATTCCCTGCAATGTTGTGTATAATAGCAAAATACCAGCAACAAGCTAAGTGCCTGTGAATTGGGAGCTGGTCCAAAAAAAAAAGCACATTTAAGAAAATGTAGCCATTAAAAATAATTAGATGGGGCTTCCCTCGTGGCGCAGTGGTTGAGAATCTGCCTGCTAATGCAGGGCACACGGGTTCGAGCCCTGGTCTGGGAAGATCCCACATGCCGCGGAGCAGCTGGGCCCGTGAGCCACAATTACTGAGCCTGCGCATCTGGAGCCTGTGCTCCGCAACAAGAGAGGCCGCGATAGTGAGAGGCCCGCGCACCGCGATGAAGAGTGGCCCCTGCTTGCCGCAACTAGAGAAAGCCCTTGCACAGAAACGAAGACCCAACACAGCCATAAATAAATAAATAAAATAAAATAAAATAAAATAAAAGTAATTAGATGGCTCTCTATGGGATAGAAGATGATCTCCAGACCTTCCTTGTAAAAGGGAAAAAATCAAGAAAACAGTGTGTGCTCCCTCCCAATTATATAAATTAAACAGAGGGGCTGGGATTTTACACGCAAACTTGGACACACACACATAGTTGCATGTGGAAACATTATCTGGAAGGATACATAAGGAACTGGTACCAGTTACCTCTGGGAAGGGTGGGAGAGACACCTTTTCTTTCTCTGAATTTTTACCGTGAGCATGCATAGCTTTTTCATTTAAGAAGAGTTAATTAAAAGAAATTGTCACCTGCACTCTAGATTTCATACTTTCGCAGCTCCTGAGGAGCTTGCTTCCCACACTTAGCACCTCCCTCTCGTAATTTCCCCAGCTTGCTCCGCACCAGCTTCTTGTCATCTGCGCTCAGAAGAGCACCGTTCCCCACAAAAGCCTCTACTCAGACCTGCTCCCTCCTCTAGCGCTGCGTTTTCTCGTCTTCCTCTCACTGACAACTTCCCGAAGTGGTGGTGATGGCTGCCGTCTCCACTTCCTCACCTGCCACTCACTCCCCAGTCTCCTGCAATCTGGCTTCCGCTCTCTCCATCTCCCATAATTGCTGTCTCTCCAAGCCCCCGGCGACAGCTGCCTTCTTGCCAAACCCAAAAGCGTTATTCAGGGCTCCCTTCCCTCACTGACTTCTTGGCAGCACTCGGCAATGACCATGTCCCTGTTTCTGAACTTCTGTCTGCTTCTTCTCTCACTGGACCGTATGTCCCATGAGTCTGGGAGACGTTTGGGTTTGGAGCACCATCGTCACCACAACACCCTCGGCGTCAGCAAGACGCTTTGCATACAGCAGGTGCTCAATGAATATTTGCTAAAAGAACCGAGCCCTCCTTCCCCCTCCTACTTAACCACCTGCCCCGTTTCTTCTGCAGAATGTCCGTCACTGTGGGTGTTCCTCAGTGCTCAGGCTTTGCCCTTCTGCCCTTCTCTATGGCAAGACATCTGCACACCTTTCCCCAACGTAACCAATGATGTGCCGGCCCCGCATGTTGGTCCCTCTACAGCTCCACCTCCAGTGCTTTGTAGAAGCCATTCCTTGGATGGCTCTTCAGTTCAGAGTAAGAGCTGGTCTGAACTTATCTGCTCCTCCAAGCCAGTAACCTCTCCACTTTTCAGGAATTGTGTATTGTTAATTCTCATCTATTTATCTGGTCAGCAATCTGACCAGCTCTGCCTGTAAATGTTGCTTCCTCTTCCTCACCCACTCTCTCCACTCCCGATTCCCTGCTACAAGCGTCAGCTCCTCAAACCCAGTGCCCTGCCCAGACTTCCAACTGGCCTCCCGGTCTCCTATCTCTTGCCCTACTAATACATCCTTCATACGGCCACCACATTCATATTTAAAAAGCTCTTTCCCAACCACAACTAGAAATTAAGGTACTCACTTTAAAATGGTTCATTTTATGCTATGTGAATTTCACCTCAATTAAAAAAAATTCAATTACTGAACTTTTTAAGATGTTGTAACATCTTACTGGTTCCCTCATTAATTAATGAGTTAAATAAAATCTTCAACATGTGTTTATTTTTTAAAAATTAAGCTACTTTACCCTCATGTAACCTGCTTAAATACCATAAATGATTCCCCGATGCCCTCACGAAAGAGTCCATATTCTTCAGCTTTGTATTTAGTATCCTCGAATGTCCATTAGAACTTTCTATAGGGATGGAAATCGCTGTTCTATAATTGCACTGTCCAATACAGTAGCCACTAGACATATGTGACTATCGAGCATTTGCAATGTGACTAGTGCAACCAAGGAACTTCATTTTTAACGTATTTCACTTTAATTAACTTAGACTTAAATTTAAGTAGCCACACGTGGCTACTGACAAGCGTAGTGGACAGCACAGCCCTAGACCATCTGTTGAACGTTGGTCTTTCCTTCCTACCATTTCTCCTGCTTGTCCCCAACATGAACTTTTTTTCCCCCAGCCAGGCTGGTCTCTTTTGAATGGGTTATGTCACTGAAGATTTTCATCCTTTGCTCTGACTGCCCTTCCCACACTCCTCTACTTATCAAAGCCTACCCATCACTCCAGGTCCAACCTCCGTCCCACTTTCTCCCAGGAGTTTTACTATTGGTCCAGTCAACAGTGCTCTCTCCCTTGCTCAGGTCCCAGAAGACTTCACCTGTAGCGCTCACTCTGGTGCTTAGTGAAGCTCTGCTCTTGAAGAAATGGTGTCCTCTGGGTTCATCTAGACTCCCTCTAACCTTCTAGATTGTGAAATCTTGATTAAAACACTTTGTCCTACTCCTTTTCCCCCACCTCCAGCTCTTCCAATGCCTTACTCATAATCCGCACTCAGAGTACAGTTATGGGACAGCTGCGCAGTGAACAGACGACCACAGTGAGACCATATGCTCACACTTCAATTCACACCGACCACGACGATGTGTAAATGAGCATGAAATGTTAAGATGAGAAGACTTCCCTGAGCTTCTATATCTAGAGGGAAAAATGGTGACTAGTGTCACATATGGTCTTTATATTTTTGTCCCATGGGTGGTTTCCTTTTCAGTTTAAACCCCAAAGATTGTTTAATATACCCCACCAATCATGGCATTGTACTGCGTGTAAACAAAACTGCAACCCAAGAGGACTCAGATTTGTGCATCAAGCCAAGAGAGTGAGAAGCTGGGCTTGGGCTACTGAGAAAAGCAGGCAGAAGCATTTTGGTGGGTGTTTAGAAGAAAACACAGTCTCTTGTGCAATGGAATTGATAGGTCTGTGCTTAAATATGAGCAAGTCCAAAAGCACAGACTGAGCGAAAGGTGCTTAGTGTGATGAAGAAAAATCTGAGTGCCAGGTAGGAAAACATAAGGGCAGGGTGACGTGCATAGAGAGAATCTGATGATTTGGACAATGCCTGAAAAGCCGTATCACTCTTTGACCACGAAGTCTCTCCTCTTCTTACCCATTTTTACTGAAAGGTTTACTAGTTGTTTAGTAAAAAAAAAAAAAAAAAGAACTGGAAATGAATCAGAACCTCGCTAAATACTAACTACTACTACTGCTACTACTACTAATAATAATAAGGTGGAGAAAAAGGAGAAATTAAGAATAGTAGTTGAAGTAAATAACCCAGTTGACTATGGTAAAATGTATATAGTTTTCCCTCCACGCTGTGTTTTCAGTTGTTCTCAACTAATTTGTTGGCTGTCTTTATAAAGTCCCCGAGTAAAAGAACAATGTCATGTGCCCTTACAGATAAGTATTTTAACTGAGCACACCCTGCCTGACTTTGCAGTCAAAATTATAGTGCCCAGAGCAGATAAAAGCATGGAAGCAGTCAATTCCCCTACAGAACTGTGTCTTAACAAAACTTATTTCTCTTGGGGTAAGTGTAACTCAAAGGCTTAGAAGCGAGTGGCGCCGGAGAATGATGAGTTGGTCTTGTGTCCGAGACGTGGGTAAAGGGCTTAACTCTCCCCACCTTGCACAACTATTCTGAGGATTAGAGAAAATGCATGTAACTGCTTGGAGCATAATAAAAGCTTAATAAATGGTGGAGATGACAATGACAGTGAAGCTTCCAGGGACTTGGCAATGGAGTGGTAAGGGCCTTTTTGGCCTACGGCTCTGGAGAAGTAGACCCTGACTTTGAGGGGTTTTGCCAAGCCTGCCTCATGGACATTGGGCCACAGTCCTGGGAGCAGTGGCCAAGCTATGGAAAGAAGATCCAGAGGAGACGGGACCTGCCCCAATCCTCTTCCCACCCAGGGACTTGGAGTAGGTGATGTTGCAGGTGGAGACATGAGGCCAGATCAAGCTTGCAGTGCAGTCAGAGGCCACACACACACATGGAAAATTAATTCAAAGAAATACAAAAGAAACATGAGTATTGTGGAAAACATCAGGCCCCCTAGAGGTGGGCTCTTGTTTTAGAGTCAAACACACACACATACACACACATGTACACATGCATACACATGTACACTGATCATACCAGAATGATCATTCCCAACACCCCTTTCCCCTTCCAAAAAGAGGAAATACATTTCCTCTAGTTGGGCTATCGATTTTTGAAGAGGGCAATGTGACAAATGGACTTCCTGATCAGAACTCAAGCGATCAAAAATGTGGTACAACATGTTGGAGTTTGAAAGGAAGAAAGTCATGTCTCAGCTTAATGTACCAGGTAGAGCGTTAGTACATGCAAACGACCAACAGGAAGCAATGGAGCCACCCGGAACCTGGCCTCCTCCTTCTCTCCTACCATTCCAGTCTTGAAAGCTCATGACAAGTGACCAGACACACATGGTACCTGCTGATGCTGCTTGTAACAGAAACCCACACTTGACCAACTTTTTACAGTTCTGAACAACACAGAAGAGCTACCATTGGGGGTACCAGCCCCTGAGCCAAGGACTCCATTTAACTCTGTCAACTACCCTATGAAGTAGGTGCTCCTGTTGTTCTCATCTTCCAGATGAGGTAAACAGACTCAGAGAGGATAAACCATTTGCCCAAAGCCCACGGCTGCTAAGTGACAAAGCCAGGATGGCTGGCATGGAAGCCCCTGCGTGATCCACCTTGCTGTGCTGTGTACGGGGAGTGTCTCGGAGGGCCGTTGCCGTAGGGACCATGTCCTCCGCAACACTGCGAATGGGGAGGCTGCCCTCTGACCATGTGTCCCTGGGCTGCCAGGAGGTTGACTCAGGGAAGGGGGTTTGGGAGAGGGAAGGGAAAAGTCCTGCCTCAGCGTCTCTGCCTCTGGAGATGCATATGCTCTCAGCCCAGCTTACAGGTTCCTCTGTCCTTGGCATCATGGCACCTTCTGTGTCCTGCCTCCTCTAGAAAGCTTTCTTGGAGATTCCAGTCCCCGTCCCCCACCCCCATTCATTTCTTCCTAGTAATTCAGTGCAGGGACATGGTGCCCACTTCCCAGGCTGACTTGGCACAGTCTTCCGTAAACCATCACATGGCTGTTCCCAAACAGCTGGCAGGCACTGAGAGAGCGGAGCCTGTTAACTTAGACCTGAGCTGCCCATTATGGTACCACCAGCCACATGTGGCTGTTGAGCGCTTGAGATGCGGCCTGGCTGAACTGAGGTGTGCTGTGTCAGGTACACGGGATTTCCCAGCCTTAGCACTGAAAACAATCCATTAATAATTTGTTTATATTTATTCCACGTTGAAATAACATTTTGAATATGTCAAGTTAAATAAAATATATTATTAAAATAATTTCATCTATTTCTTTTTTACTTTTTTTCATGTAGCTCTTAAAAAAAATGTATCATTTCATAAGTGGCTCATGTTATTTTTCAGCTGGACAGCTCTGACTTAGGCCACCTCCTCCCTTGGGAGCTCAAGGGTACAGACTGCCAGGTGACAGGTCCCTAGAGCCAGGGAGATGCCCAGAAGTGCCCTCCGGGGTCAGCCTCCAGGCACACTTGGCTTCACTGTTTCCCAGTCAGCACACAGGACCAGAGGGGAGCCAGGGGCAGGGCAGCATTGGGTTAAAACCCAGAAAAATCCACATGAGGCTCTTACGAACTTTGCCTCCAAAGGAGTTTTAAATAATGAGCGGGGGAAATAAAAACTCAATTCGCAAAAATATAAGAGAGAGAGGGAGAGAGAGAGAGAGAAATTAAATTAAATTGAAAAAAATAACTTCTCGGGCTGTCAAACACCAGAAGAAAATTTGCGAAAACATATTATTTTAGTTTCAGGGGTTTACCAGATAGATTGATTTGGTGATAAAGGGCTCTGAAAGCTATTTTCTCAGCTTCAGCAGAAGTTAACCACCTCAGAATGCCTCAGTATTTAGCTCTGCAGCTGACAGCAAACATGTCAGGGAAAAGCAAGATAAATGAATGAACACACTGGATCAGAGCCCCTAGTAGTCTGTACAGCTTTATCCCCCGTAGCCCTGATTAACACTGAGGCCAGCTTAGAAATCTCACATTGTTTCTGTGGGAGCAGGACAGCAGCCGAAGTTCAGGGACATGGAACCTCCTGTAGCAGCCCCACAAATGGACAGGAAAGTTTTAATTGGGATTTTAGCTGGGCAGACAAAAGGGGAAAGGGAGAACTTTTTTGCCTTTTTTTAAAAAAATCTTCTCCTGTAAGCTACTTCCAGCCCCCAGGTCCCAACCCCCAAAACACACACACGCTCACAATTTTCACTTGCTTTTGCTCTGATTGGAAAGCAAAGCAAAATCGTTTATTTATGTTCCTTACCGTGAGACCCAGCAAGTGACACACACATAAACATTTGTTCTTGCAGGAAAAAGGAGAAACCTAATTTCTTTTGTGACACTTGTACAACCCCACTGCGTTTGGATATTTTTTGAGATGAGAAATAAAAGCTCTGTCTTTAAAGGCTGCTTTGTTCTTGCCTTTTCTTGAAATAAAAGTGTTCTTGAAAAAAACTCCTAGAAAACGCTCACGAATTCCAGGTGCTGCTCTGGTTCTCTCTCCCCTCCCCCTGCCCAGCCTCCCTGGGTAAATTCTAATTTCCCATCAGATCCCAAACCACAGATATATAATATTGCTCTTCTAGCCGTCAGGGAGAAGGAAATGCCTTTTATTAAATGCTGATAGAGCAGAGTGACAGGTCGGAAGGTCTGGATAGGATTCACAAATCCGAGTGTGTCCCTGGTTTTGTTGTTCTGTCTGCCCAGGACAGTTGTCACTCCAACCTCTGTCTGACCTCAAGATTATATCAGAGCAAAATTCACTCCGCCTACTCCTTCATCAATCCACAAACCCATGTAGAGTTAGGACTATGCCATGTTCCTAAAAGACAACACTGAACAAGCCAGCCAAGTTCCAGAGAGCGTGCAGGCTGGGGCTCAGTGGTTGAACTTGAACACCATGGGCTCCCAGCTTAGAATGGTCCAAGGAGTGATGAGACTTTAATCATACGTGATGCTGGTGTGCAAAACACATAAACACTCCCTCTTTCATTAGCCCATGGGTGGGCTTTAATTTCTTACTGAGAATCAAAATACACTTAGTGAGTCATAAATTGGGGAGACAGTAAAATGAAATGGTCACGTATACAGTGTTTAAAGCCAGACAGACCTGGGGTCAAATCCCAGCTCCTTCAATTACTGCCCATGTGACCTTGAGTCATTTATTAACCTTTCTGAGCCCTACTGTCCTCACCTGTAAAATGAAAAGAATAGCCCTTGTGATTTTGGCTCTGAAGCAGTGCTGTCCGGCAGAAATAGACTGAGAGCCACAGATACAAGCCATGGATATGATCCAAAATTTTCTAGTAGCTACTTAAAAATAAGTAAAAAGAAAACAGGTGGAATGAATTTTAACTATTTTTTATTTAACCTAGTAGATCTGAAATAGTAACTTTTCAACATATAATCAATATAAAATATTAATGGTGTTAATGAGATGTTTTATAAACTTTTTGTCACACTAAGTCTGTTAAATCCAGTGTGCATTTTATACTTACAGCCCATTCAGCTCAGACTGGCCACTTTTCAAGAGCTCAGTAGTCATACATGCAGGACAGTGGGGCTCTGGGAGTTAAATAAGCCAACACAAGCCCAGACACGTAGAGAGCGGTCAATAAATGCTGGTCACTATGATGTCATTAACACTACTCAGGGAAATGTGGCCAGTGGAGTCAAGACTTTCTTCCTCTGTGATTCTGGCTGCACTGAGACAAGGTGAAGCCCACCCACCCAGAAGTCAGCCTGCAAGGACTTACAAGGCTCCCCTAATGTGCTTCGCCCCCAGCTGGGTCTTACAGGGCAAAGTATATCCATGCCAGGAAAATCTGCCATCCCTTCCTGCAAGAAACTTTCAGACTATTGGATGATAGAGTTAAAGAACCATGGAAATTTCTATTAAAGACAAAAAAAAATAGAGCTGGAGAAGGGAAGGGACTTATTTAAGGGAGGAAAGAGAGCCCAAGGCCAACATTCTTTACACATGAAACAATCAGCCTCTAATTAAGCACTTGGTCAAAGCAGAGGGCTGTAGCCAGTAGAGGGTGGGATCAGGTAGGGCTGCAGGACTCCAGGAAATTTCACCTCTGAGGTTTGTGGGGAGAGGCAGGGAAAAGCTACTTGTGTTGGGGGCCCCTTGCCATCCTCTCTCCTTTGACCAAGACTCACCTGTCCCAGCCCTATGCTGGGTCGCGTCCTTGGCAGTGTAGTTTGAAGGACCAATGACTTCGGCAGCTACCCCAGGTATAAGAAAATATATTTGCCCTCAGCAGGGTGAGCCCTCTCTACAAAAGTCACAGCCCACTAATTAACCCAAGCTCACCACATTAATGGGAATTTTGGCTCTAGCATAGGTCTGTGGGTGAGATGTTTGGGGTCAGGAAGACACTCCAATCCCGTCCCATGGTCTGCTACTCTGAGCGGCCCTGGTAGGCCATCAGGTAGGCATTCATCCTGCTCCATATCTAGCAGCTTAAGCATCACTTTCCTTCTTTGGGGGGGGGGGGTCTCTCGAATTTATACAACTTCTGAACAAACAATAGTGCCTCACCAGCAATCAACTACAAAGACCAGGAGAACGTGAAGGAACCAAATGCTCAAATCAAGCAAAGCAACCAAGTTAAACTCAACTCATTAAATGGTGTGCGATGATGCCACAGGGTATCACATGGCCATCTGCCCAGGCAGCAGCCCTGATGAGGAGTCAGGTGACCTCGTATCTGAGGATGGGTGAACTTGTTAAAGGGTGACTCTCTGAACCATCACCGGAGGCCCAAGGGGACCCAGATGCTTGGGGAGAGGTCTTCCAAAGGCCACTAGAGCAACCTACCTCTTCAGACCAGATGTCCAGCCTGCCCTGCTCTGCCTTCCTTGCCCCTTCCCTCTCAATTTGTAGATTAAAGGGAACAGACTAAGTCAGGAACCAGGTACTCAGAGCAGTATGGTTTCCCATTGACCAGGTCAACAGCCAGAGAGAAGCTGGTGTAGAAAGCCTGACTAGCCCTGGTCAGAAGCCCTGTCTGATCACCGCCCCCCATCCCCTCACTAGTGAGTGTGCAAGAACTCAGAAAAAGGTTCAGACTTGAACCTGGACGATAACCCGCGGCTCCTGGGAGCTCCTGCTTGGAGTCCAATCACTTTTCCAGGCGACTTTGTGCTCTGAGCAAGGGCAGGCCCCAAGTGACTGGAGGTGTCCCCACCCTGGTCTGGGTTGGGAGACTTGAGCTGCCCAGAATGTCTCCCCATGTCCTGGGGGGCTGCAGCTGTTAAATGACATTGAATAACACCAATACATAGATTTCCTAAAATACCTCTTTTGTTTTGCCACCCTGAGCTCAAATTTTCCCTGTGGTCTACCAGATGGATTCTTTTTAATACCAGAATTCCCTTTTCAAACAGCTTCATGTTGAATCCCAGTGTATGATGAAATTGGACCCTGAGGTATCGGCCTTGTGCTATGTTCTTCAGAAGGTCCCCACAGGTGCTGACCGTCTTTCTCCTTTTAGCCACAGGGGCTCAACTCCTATAGGGGGTAGGTGAGCAGCAGATGCCGTGATATACTCCATCATCTTCTCCAAGAGAAGCCCTAGCCTGCTGTACAGTTTCCTAGGGCTGCCATAACAAGTACCACAAACTGAGTGGCTTAAACAATAGAAACGTGTTCTCTCACAGCTCTGGAAGCTAGCAGTCTGAGATCAAGGTGCTGCAGGGCCATGGTCCCTCTGAAGGCTCGTAGAGAATGTTCTGTTCCAGGCCTCTCTCCTAGCTTCTGTAGTTCTCTGGCTTGTGGTGACATGGCATTCTCCCTGTGTGGGAGCCTGTCTCTGTGACCATAATTTCCCTTTTTTTATAAGGACACCAGTCATATTGGATTAGGGCCCACCCTAATAAACTCATCTGAACTTGATTACCTCTGCCAAAACCCTGTCACCAAATTTAATAATGTGGCCCCTACATTCTGTAACCTACATTCTGAATTACTGTAGGTTAGGAACCCAACACACCCTTTTTTGGGGACACAATTCAACCCATCATCTTTGCTTCTGTCCCTCAACATTAGCTAACTTCCCTCCCCACTCCCACAGCAGTTTTTAGCTTCTTAAAGCTATGCCTTGAATCTCAAATACCTCTCTTTCAGAAAAGGGTCTTTTCTACATTTCCATAATTAAAAACCTCAGTTGGATGTTTTTCTCAAAACAAAGAAACCATTTACCCCAAAGGAGGTCTGACATCACCACTTCTTATAAGATGATCAGTTTTAGTTTGTTAAAAGGCAGGTTGGGTTTTCTTGGTTGCTTTTTTTAGCTTCTGCTCAATAAGATTTCAAAAATCTTAGGGTCTACTTCTCTGCTTAGGTACCCTACAACATTAATATAAATTTATTTCATAAGTCCAAATGATTAAACATTTGTGAATACAATGAAGTCACTCAATGAGAATAATGAAACTGTTTTGAGCAACATAGAAATTTGAAATCTGGGTTCATGGAAGAAAACAGTAATCTTATATCAGCTTCAGCGTGTAATTTATTTCTGTATGTGATTTAAGTTGCATAAAATGGAGAAAATCTTGATTCGCATCAGTAAAACCAACACCCTTTACAGCTTAATAGCACATGGCAATCTCAGAATAATCTTCAATTAAATAGCAATGGCCAGAATTTTATTCAGAGAATTGGTCAGTAGCATAAGTTAATTGACTGGAGGTCAACAACGTGTTAAAATTTAGTGTAAACCAAATTTGTGTGTGCCGATGTAATTGTATTACTGTTTAAAATATGTAATTTGGAAAATTAAATTTAAATTATTTTCAGAGCTCCAAGAGCACCTCTGCTTGCCTTGGGGCTTCTTGGAAGAACATAATTAGAAAACCTCTGACCTACTCAGTCAGGGCCGAGCTCACATGCATTTCACTTTCCCCTTCAACCTCATTCCCTTTGCTCCTACGATGGTGATGGTGGGCACTTCCATCCTCAGGGCGGCTGATATCTCAGGGCCCCTGGTTAAGTCTTTTTCAGGTGTTTTGTGTATGCTGCACCCCTGCCTGGAATCTCAACAACCCCTAGATTTCGAGCCCCGCCCATTCTTCAGGTTCAAGTCCATCCACCCACTATCACTTGCTGGGTGTCAGGCATCTGCTGGGCACTGCCAGGTACAGCCCGGCTGTAAAGACAGCAGACCACAGCCGTGTCCTGTGGGGCACCCAAGGGCGGGGGTCAGGGAAGACAGGTGTGAGCAGGCATTCAAATGCAGTGAGGTCACAGCACGAGCTGTGCCTCCCTGGGCACAGTTACCTGCAGGATCACAGGGAAGCTAGGACCTCATTCGGAAGCCCCCAGCACACCCCCATTTCTGTAGTCCCTGAACTTCAGTTCACTGCTGGCTTTTCACTTCATCATTCATGAATGTGTTCACAGGTTCTACCTCTCTTCCACAGCCCCTCTTCCATCCTAATTTCTTTAGGGGCAGGGCCTCAAACACCTCTGTGTGCCCCTCAGTGCCAGGCACAGGGACAATCTCATTAAATGTTCAGGAAATGCATGTTGGTTAGTGTTACTGACCAGCAGGATAAACAAGAAGACAAGTGCGGGTGGCGTCAGAGCAGAGAACCATTGCAGGCAGAAGGGTGTGGGGAAGGGGTGCCCAGAGGGCTCTACAGTATAGCCCAGAGGGTCACATTGGCCCTCCCAGTGTGGCATCCTGTAGGGCTACATGTGGCTCTCATGCTGGCAGGTGTTCCTTCTTTCACACTCCCTTGAATTCAAAAGTAAGATTTTGTATCTTCAGAATGGTTATGACTGGCTGGCCCAGAGTCGGTGGGCTCCCTCCATGTTTAATTTTAAGCTACCGATATGACTTCTGAACAGGGATCGGGAAGAGATGTGCACCATCGGCCGCAGTGAGCTGGCCAGAGCACAGCACTGCTTGGAATCAATGTTTCGTACAAGAGATCGCATTCAAGGAAGGCCTCTATAATCAAACAGGACGTCCTGTCTTTGATTAATTTCAATTACAGTCAAAAATAGAATATACAAGAGCTTATTCACAGTACAAGACAGAGACAGCCTAATGCCTCCCTTCCTTCTAACTGTCTGTTTTGATGAGTAAATAATGACTGACTGGCTTATGGATGAGACAGATCAAAACCAAGAAAAAGATGCTCTGCTTGCAGGACTCTGTGAAGGTCCCGGCTCCCAAGTGTCTCGTTACATTTGAATTCCACAAGCAAAGGCTGTCTTTCAAGATCCTACACAATGCACACCACCCTGTGGGGCTTGGAATTTGTGCAAATGCAGATTTTCATCCCATCCCAACCCCACCCTCAGATTCCAATCCAGTAGGTTGGCAGTAAGGTCCATAAAATCAGCACTAAATTTTAAGACCCACCCCTCTATGTGATCTCGGGTGGCCTCAGCCTACAGTGGCTTGAAGCAGGATTTCATTTTCCAGCCAGAGATGGAAGTCAGGCAGCAGCAGTGAGAGCGCTGAATCCCAGCCACTAGGCCACTAGGGACCAATGACCAGCGACAGGGCCCTGGCCCATCAGCTGTGCAGAAATGAATTTCCACATAGAGACGGAAAGTAGTGAAACAAGTCAAGTGTTTATTGGGAGGAAAAAGGCTACGTGTGGCTAGACACATGGGTTTCCTGTGGCCAATCATCTTGCTTTGCCTGGTTCTGAGTCCATATTCGGTATATCTCAGGGTTCTCCCCTGTGTGCACGTGCATCTCTTAGCCAAAATGGATTCTAGTGAAGAGGTTTATGAGTAGGTTGACATCACCTACTATGGGGTGGCGCTCCTCCCCCCCTTTTTGACCTTCAAGGAGCCTTTCTGCGCGTGCGTAGTCAGGAAGGCCTTCTTGACCTCAAGAATGAGATACATGTGGTCTCCTGTCTGGGCAGGGCTTGGCTTCTCCTCCCTCCTGTTATTTTGGAGGATCTGTCCACAGGGGATGAACTCCAGCTGCTCAGCCTGGGACCCATCTATCTCCTGTGTCACGTGGAAAGACTTTTTGGAGATAAGCAAGAGTGTTCATGAAACAACCTACTATGAGCCAGTCTCTGCTCTGGGTGCCGGGGAAAGAGTGACAAACAAACCAGATGCAGAATTTAAGATCTATCGGAAAGAAAGTATTTTAAAGCGTGGCTGGTTTCCCCTTTCCCACTCACCCTGCATGACTCTATCCCTCACCCCACCTAGTCTTACTATAGGACCTTGCTCCCCAGAGAAGGGCTGGACTTGGCTCAGGTGGCCCATAGGAGCCTTCAGGAGCTAAGCCCCTGACCCGAGAGCTAAGCCCCCGACCCGAGAGGGCACAGGGGATGTGCTCAGCCCTTTGGCCCCCCCATCATCTTGCTGTGAGAGTCGGAGAGAACAGGAACCTCAGACTCCACAATCCCAGCATTCTTCAGAGATAGATGCCTTGGGAAGGAGTAGAGCTTTGTCAACACACACCTACCTATCAGGGAGGAAACTTCTCTCAGAAAGTCACAGCCCCACCACTGTTCCAATGCCCCACTTTGACAAGTTCACTGCAGATCTTTTATTAGACTCATCATTTTCTCCATTCAAGGTCACCAGTTCCGACTCACTGGGAGTAGCTTAATGGGCTGAAGAGAATTCAAAGCGACTGGGGTCTCTTGGCTACACTTTAGTATCAGATGTATGAAAGCTGCTTGTCAGCAACAGTTGTTGCTTTGACTGATGAGCCAGCCTCCAAGAGCAATGATTAAAAGTGACGTCCGTGAGATAGTTATTCAAACTTCTCTTTCCATCCCTGAGCCATCATCTGCATGTCTGCACTGATTTTGAAATGCAGATGGCGGACATCATTGTTCTGTATCCGGATACCCTCCTTAGAAAGCTTTTGCTGCCATGAAGGAAGAAACAATCCTCTGAAGTACATGTATCTACAGCCCATCTGTTGGAGCCCTCCTCTGACAGGCGCCACGGGTGCAGGCACTCCTAATTTGTCTCTGTCTTTACTGCTGCACCGTCCCATATTCATGAATGGGAGTCTTCGCTCACCGCCTGTAATTAATCTCTGTCTCATTGGGAGAAAACCCAGCTAGCAACAATGCAGCTCGTGTATCTGCAGGCAGCAGACACCACACCTATCAGAAGTGCACGCAGCAAGTTCATTTTCCCATCATGAACTCCCTCACGTTTCGAAACCGAGACAGCTGGGTGAGCACACAAATGAGGCTGTGTGACTGGGCCGCCCGGGTCAGCGAGCAATGGACAGGGTGCATCAGGCCCGAGGACTTGATGCTGAATGCCCGCCCCAGGGAGCACCTTCCTCCTCGGCATGTGTCTATAGTGGAGTGGAGCAGGACACGCCAGAAGCAGCTTTCATTCAGTCAAGAGGCCACGGATCCCTTCTGCTGTGTAACACCCACCACTCCTGCACTGGCATTTCATGTGGATGCCATAGTGGTTTTTAAGAGGTGCCATTTTCCTTAAGTGGGCTCCATCTGTGAACTCGCTGAGCTCTGGCAGCGTCTGCGTGTGCGGTGGGGAGGGGGAATAGCACGGCCTTGGCCATTAACTTTCTGGTTGGAAATTTTTACTCTCTCCTTTTCTGCAGAAGAATGACATCTGTGATGGGAAGCACACACATGCACACAGTCCTGCTTCAGAATACGGTCATCGGTCGCTGGGACATTTGCTGCTCTGGACCATGGGAGCTGCTCTCCATCTTGACAACACGCTGAGTGGAATCTCTTGGCTTGTGGAATCTGTTAAAGCAGAACACATGGGGCGTAGGTGGGAGAGGGGGGACGAGAAGTGGAAGAGGATTTTTCAAAACATGGATGTTTATTAACTGAGGACAACACATGCAAACTACCTTTTGGATGAAGGTTAAGATAATCTTTAGAGAAAGTGTTTACCTTCTAGAAACTCCTCCGGGCCTGATGTGCCTGATGCCTTGGGTGCCTGTTCTCCTCCTACCTGTCTGGCTATTCCTGCTCAGTCTTTATGTGGAGACTCTTCTACTACTGCTCTGTAGGACAGCCTTCCTCAAACTGGATGTACAAAAATGGTTCTGTGTTTAAATCAGAGTGGGGAAGTATGTGCCTTCTCTTGGAGACCCACCAGCCCTATTAGTGCTTACACGCTCTGGGTGGATTGGTTGACATCTAGACAATTATTCCAACCCCTCTCCCCCACTCAGAATGATTGGTTCAAGACAGCTGATTCCATTCCCCTTGCTGTTGACTGATTTAGGCATAGGCTTGCAGCCCAATCCAAGCCAACACAATCTGAAGGAAAGAGAAACCTTAGGAAGAAGCACTTTCCTTCCTCCGTTTAGCAGAAGTGTCCAAGTCTCCACCCTGGTGAAAGAAGACATCCCTGCTACATTTTCAGTCACCACGTCTCTCCTAGGCACCCCATCCCTGTTTCCAGCTGCTTATAGAAGTCCCAGCTGGGTGCTTCCGGAAAAGCCATGGGCTGGCATTCAGGAGAAGTGTTGTCTCCTAACCTTTCTGAAACTGTTCATCTATTGGGTTGATCCACATGACTCATGCTAGGATTCCATTTTTACAACCAAACTCGACTCCCACCTTCTGAGCCCATGGCCCCTAAAACAACTAGCTGCTCCTCTGTCATCTCTGTTGGTTAATGTTGTCACTATTCCTCCTGTCAGGGTTCTGTAATTCCTTCTGTAAAGGTTTCCTTCTTTCCAGGCTGAAAACCTCATGTTCCCCTGCAATTCTTCTTTTCCTTTATTCTACCGCATCCAACCAGTGCCCTTCCCCATAATTCAGTCACGCTCCTGCCCCTCTCTGTGGGCTCTTCTCTTTACAGATAACGAGAAAAATTATAATAGCCCTGGATTTAGGATGCTTTGTATAAGCTCTTCCCTCTGAAATTATCTACTATGTGGATACCACACAGTGTCTAAAGGCAGTGATCTGACCCCCCCTCTATCTCCTGTTCAGAATCATTGAAAGCCAACCCATTGCCTTTAGAATAATTCCAAAACTTTCTTCATAAATCTGCATGATTGAGCACTAAATTAAAATCCCAGCTTTATCACTTGCTATACTCTCATTTCTTTGATGCATCCTTTACAGAGCCCGGACAGGTTAGTGTCCCCCGACTCCAAATTCGCTTCTTTCCAGAACATCAGAATGTGACCTTATTTGAAAATAGGGTCTTTGCAGATGTAATTCATTAAGACAAAGTCATACTGGATTAGAGTGGACCCTGATCCAATGACTGGTGTTCTCATAAAAAAGCTATATGGAGACACAGATACACACAGATGGACGGCAGCCAGGGGAAGGAGGCAGGAACTGGGAATTGTGCTACCACAAGTCAGGGGACACCAAGGATTGCTGGCAAGCACCAGCAGCTAGAATGGGCATGGAAGGACCCTCCCCTAGAACCTTCAGAGGGAGTATGACCCCGCTGACACCTCCACTTCGAACTTCTGGCATCCAGAACCGTGAGGAGCTAGTGTTCTAGGCTAACAGTCAGTTCGTGGCCCCAGGAAAGCAACAGAGAACCTCTCCTTTTCCTTAGGATTTCTTTAATTTCTCTTAGCAATGTCTGGATTTTCAGTGTACACGTCTTTGCTTGATTGTGCCTGCCACTTCACACAAAATACTCCAGAGTATTATACCCAAAACAGGGACACTATTCCAGGGAACCAGCACATAACCTCCCAATGAGGAATTATGGTTTCCACATTATAATCCAGTCCACAGGCCCACTTAATCTTTCACCAGTTGCCCCAAGAACAGCTATCTTTCTGTTAGATCAATCCCTATGTTTCATATTTTGTGATGCTATTTTAAGTGATATTTTTATTTCAATTTTCAATTGTTTGTTTCTGGTAATTAAAAATAAAACTGATTTTTTTACATTGATCTTGCCTTCTGCAACCTTGCTATAGTAACTTATTGGTTCTTATAGATTTTCAGCTTTGTTTTTGTTTTGGTAGATTTCTTATGCAGACAATGACATTGACTGTGAATAAAGAGTGTTTCACTTCTTTATTTCCAATCTGGATGTCTTTTATACTTTTTTCTTGCATTATTGCACTGGCTAGCATCTCCCAGTTTTGGGTAGAAGTGCTGAGAGCAGAAATCTTTGCCTTGTTCAGATGTTAGGTGCAAAGCAATCTGTCACCGTTTTATATGATGTTAACTGTTGTGATATTCTGATGTATAATAAGAAATATACGTTTGATCTTCCTCCCCTTTTCTGGCACAGAATTCCAAAACCCTTGGGATTTCCTTGATGAAGAGAGCTATAGAGGTGTCTTTTGTTGTGTTAGTGAAGTGAGTTTTGGAAAGCCATAGGTATAACCAAAGGAAAAGGGCTGATTGTCAGAGGAGCCAACCATGTGATTAGAGAATTGAAACGTCCAGTCCCACGCCCCAGACCTCTGGGGAGGGGAGAGGGGCTGGAGATTGAGTTCAATCACCAATGGCCAATGGTTTAATCAATCATGCCTATGTAATGAGGCCTCCATAAAAACCCCAAAGGAGAGGGTTTGAAGAGCTTCCAGGTTGGTGATCACTTGGAGGTGCTGGGAGAGTGATGCACCCAGAGAGGCCATGGGAGCTCCAAGCCCCTCCCTCATGCCTTGCCCTATGTAGTTCTTCCATCTGGCCATCCCTGAGTCATAGCCTTTTATAATAAAATGGAGATCTAGGAAGTATAATGTTTCTCTGAGTCTGTGAGCCACTCTAACAAGTTAATCAGACCTGAGGAGGGGGTCATGGGAACCCCTGATTTATAGCCAGTTGGTCAGAAGCACAGATAACAGCCTGGGCCTCCGACTAGCTTCTGAAGTGGGTGGGGGTCTGGGGCAGCAGTCTTGTAGGACTGAACCCTTAACCTATAGAATCTGATGCTGTCTCCTGGTAGACAGTGTCAGAATTTAGTTTCATTCTAGGATATCCTACTAGTATCTAAGAATTGTTTGTTGTATGTGTGGGGAAATCTACCCCACCCCAGTGCTGAAACTGAGTCTCAGAACACCAAGAGCTGTGTTTTTCAGATGCCTTTCTCTACCTAGTTTGCCAACATCTTCTACTAGGAATAGATACTGATTTTGTCAAATACTTTCTTTTCTTCCTTCCTTCCTTCCTTTCCTTTCCTTTCTTCCTTCCTTCCTTCTTTCCTTTCTTTCTTTCTCTCTCTCTTTTTGCATCTATTGAGAGGACTGTATCAATTTTCTCTTTTATTCTGTTAACATGAAATAAATTGATTGATTTTTGAATGTTAAACCAGTCTTGCACTCCTAGTATAAACCCCACTTGTTATGGTGTATTTTTCTTTTGATATACTGTTTAATTCTATTTGCTAAAATTTTGTTAAGAATTTTTACATATATGTTCATGAGGGATATTGGTCTGTAGTTTCCTTGCAATGTGTGTCTAGTTTTGGTATCAGAGTAATGCTGCTCTCACAGAAAGACTTGGGAAGTATTCCATCCACTTCCATTATCTGGAAGAGTTTGTGTAGAATTGATATCATTTTTTCCTTAAATGTTCAGTTGTAATTCACCAGTGAAGCCATCTTGGTCTGGAGTTTTGTTTGGTTTTGTTTTATGGGTATGTTTTAAATTTATTTAAAATTTAAATGAATTCAGTTTATTTAAAGCTATAAGGTTATGCAGGTTACCTATTTCTTCTTGACTGAGCTTTTGTAGTTTGTGTCTTTCAAGAAATGTGTCCATTCATCCAAGATTTTACATTTATTGGCATAAACGTGTTCCATTTATTGGCATGAATTTGTTCATATCATACCCTGCTATTCTTGCAATATCTGTAGAATCTGTGGTAAAATTACCTCTCTCATTCCTGATATTAGTAATTTGTGTCTTTTCTCTCTCTTTCTCTTTTCCTGATTAATCTGGCTGGAAGCTTATTAATTTTACTGACGTTCTCAAAGAACTAGATTTTGGCTTCATTCCAGTCTTTCTATTTTGTTTGTTTCCTACCTCACTGATTTTCACTTTGGTCTTTATTTCATTTCTTTTGCTTATTTTTGGTTTAATTTGATTTTCTTTTTCTAGTTTCTTAAGGTGGAAACTAAGGTCACTTATTTTAGATTTTTTTTCTTCTCATATATAGGCGTTTCATGCTAAAAATGTCATTTTAAATACCACTTTAGCTGTATTCCACAAGTTTTGGTACATTGTGTTTTCATTTTCATTCAAAATATTTTCTAATTTTCCTTTTGATTTCTTCTTTAGTCATATGATATTTAGATGTGTATTATTTAGTTTCCAAATATTTTGGAATTTTCCAGATATTGATTGATTTCTAATTTAATTTCACTGTGGTCAGAGAAATAACTTTGTGTGACTTAAATCCTTTTGCATTTATTGAGGCTTGTTTTGTAACTCAGAATGTAGTCTGTCTCGGTAAATGTTCCTTGCATACTTGAAAAAAAAATGTGTATTTTCCTGTTTGGGGGAAATGAATGTTTTATAAAAGTCAACTAGGTCAAGCAGGGTGATATTGTTGTGCAAGTCTTTTACATCCTTATTGATTTTCTGTTTTTTCTTCTTCTTTCAGTTACTGAGAGATGGCTGATGAAATCTCTAACTGTAACTGTGGATGTCTCTATTTCTCTCTGTAGTTCTTTGGGGGAGAGGGATGTGGAGGTCAGAAGGTTGAGTACCACTCCCACCAGAAGCTGAGAATAAAACCCCATAGTTGACCATGTCAGGGAAGGGCAGTGGCTTGAGAGTCTACAGGAGAGCAGGGTGCCAGGAGAGGCCCCACCATACTGTCAAAGATGGAGGTAATGTCTCTTCCAGAAGGAAAGACGCTCAGTTGGGCTAAATTCTGGTCTAAACACTTTACAGTTCCTCTAACATGGTGATTCTCAGACTAGGATGTGCATCAGGATCACTGAGAACTTGTTAAAATGGACTTCTGGGCCCCGCCCAAAGAGTTTCTGATTATGTAGGCCTTTGATGGGGCCCAAGACTTCACATCTCTAACAAGTTCCCAGGTGATGCTCGTGATGCTGGTCGTGGACCGCTGCTCTAGTGCAGCCTCCCCTCCACGCTGGGCCTTACACCTGCTCTCCCATTGCCCTGAACCCTATTCTGCCCCCACAGCTCCCACCCAACCTGGTTAACACCTATGCAGCTTCCCTGAGGCTCCATGTCCAGAGAGTCGCTTCCCCAGATGCCCCGTGAGCCCCCATACATCTCCATGTCACATTACACAGTGACTGCCTGTTACCTGTCATCCTGTCCTCCCCTGGAATGTCAGATCTCGGGAACAAAGGCTCCGTCTGGCTTGTTCACGATTGTACTCCTGGAGCAGAGCGCAAGCTCAGATACTCACTGCACAAGTGATGTCTAACTCCTCAAAGTGTGAGTGTTCACAAAGGCCTCACCTGAGCTTTCCATACATTCTGTGAACTGAATACTAATCGTAATGTCAACATTAAGATACCTGGAAATGGATCCAGAGTCTCCTGAGACCATTCCTTCTTTCTTGGGTGTTAGATTTGGGCAAGAAGCACATGAAACAGGATTGGGGTTTGGGAGGGCAATAATTTCAAACACACATCCTCTCTGGAATTTCTTCCCCAAATGCACACATTACGAGTCGGGGGGTGGTTTTGGCTCCCTCCCAGAGGAGCGGTGCCTGTCACTTCTTAGCCCTTCGGGGCAGCGTCTGCTTTGTGTCGGTGGCAGCTGCCAGGTGCAAAGATGAATGACCCAGGTTCCACCTTGATGGATAGCTGCCCCCAAGAAACTGGTGCATGATCTACAGAGATCTTCTTTAGGAAATGTGACAAACAGTGATAGATGAGGAAGGTGAGCGGCTCTTCTGCTGCCAGAGACACCAGCTCTGAAGACACTTATCTGTGGCTGATGAAAAACAGTCCACAACACAGATCCAAAGGGAAAAAGAAAACAAGACGCCAGTTCAAGTAGTGGAAATTAACAGTACCTTGCATCTGGATAATCTGCACTTCTCAGAGATTGCTTTCACTCAGTTATTATAGTTACCAGTGAGATAGACAGGATAGGTATTAGTATTCTCATTTTTCCCTTGGGTAAACTGAGGCTGGAAGAGGTTAAATGTCAATTCCAAGGTCACAAGTACACTGTGGCAGAGCCAGGGCTACAGCCTGTCATCTGATTTCCCACCCAGCGCTCCTTACACCCACTAGCCGGACAGTGGGGTGGGAAAAACACTGTCACCTATTTTCCTACAAAGCAGTAAAGAAAGTGCTGACTGGTAAGAAATGTTTGTGTACGCATACTTTATCCTCAAGGCTGATTTATGGGAGAAAAACATCATGGGAAAGCATTTGGTTGGAGCTGAGAATTAAAAAGAAAAGTGCTTTTTGTCATTTCAGGTATGCTGCATGCCACATTACCCAGCAAGCCCGAGGTGAGCGGAGCTGTAGCCGGTGGTCGCTGCCACCTGCCTTTGATGTGGCGACACCGAGGCTTTATTCTTCTGGTGAAAGGCTTTGCCAAAGCAGCTCCCCCTCTTTCTGACTGCAGTGCTACATGCATTGCTTTAGAGGACAAAGCCAGGGTCCATGTACCAGCCTCAGGCCAATTAAGCCTAAAACAAATGCTTAGGCTGCCAGAGCACCGATGACACTCGCAATGCCGTGGGCCCCGACCCACAGCGGAAAGGCTGCCAGACATGCCCCAGTAATTGGACTGACGCACCGACTCAGCGTCCACGGCTTCCCTAATGACCAGTGCTGCCGGCTGTTGGTTTAGGAGCACTTAAAACGCGAAAGCACTAGAAAACGCAGTCGGTGAGCCCACAAGCCAGGCCCCCCTTGAGGCCATTTGCTGGACACACACTCTGGATTTTTCTACCACGTCTAGGGGCATACATAGGAGAGCTGAGATGCAAGGTCAAAAAAGCCAGAGTTATTAAAGCAAGGGCTGAGAAGTCTCCAAAGGTGAGAGGACCCTCAGATCAGGTGGGAAAAAATCATGGATTTTTCATCAAGAAAACACAAGCTCAGCATGGAAGAGGAAACAATTATTCACAAAACCCACACGTTGTAAATGCATGACCTCTCGTCCCATCCGAGAGAGATTCCAAATGGCTAATAGCTTCAGGGTGATTAACTTGGGCTAGACTAACTTTGTGTTATAAATGGATCAAATCCACACAGTTTAGAGGTTACACAATCGTTTGTTCCCACCAGTGTATTTTCATAAGCAGCAGAAATAAGAAAATGAGACTTCAGAAGAAGATAACTTCATCTATTTGACTCCAGAAATGTTTCCTGAGTGCCTACTATGTTTTGATGAGAAAAATGCCTCCCTTTGGGAAGAAAGAAACAATCTCCCAGGAGTTGACAGTCTCCAGCGGGAGAGGTGCACTGACGGAGCATCTGGGCGGGGAGGGACCCTGACAGTCGTTTTCACCAATTCGTATCAACCAAGGAGCGCACATCAAATACACAGGCTGCCCCTTCCTCGGAGACTATCAGATAGGTCGGGACCAGGCAGGTGTGGTGTTAGAAAGCTCTCCAGGTCATTCTGCCAGACAACAATCTAGTCTAGTTCTTCTGTTGTCCAGATATACAAACTGAGGCAATGCAAGGTCTTTTACTCCTTCTTGTTACTTCTTCTTCATCGTCACTTTTTTCACTGACTCACTGACAGTCACCTCCCATGTTGGGAGTTAAGACAGGGAGGGAAGGAAGAAACCGAATTCAGCTACTTGCCGTGACGTGGACGGGGAAGGGCTGGGTTGACGGGGCCACCATCCTCTGTGAACGTCACCTTCTCCACATCCGTGACATGGCATCAGAGAGTGGCCCCTGCTGAGGTGGCTCCCAGGACAGAACTGGAGGCCACAGACACATCAGATGGCCTGCTGCCCCCATAGCTCTTGACTAAGATGAAAGGTGCCATTGCTTTATTCCTCATAATATCAGAATGACTTTTACGTCCTCGTGCAGGCAGGGATCACTTCTTCTTTCTTTTTCCCCTTTACCTTTGATATTCTAAATTGCTTTGGACACACTAGGAGGAAAAGCCAGAAAGGGGCTAACGCAAGTCTTCCCCAGGACCTGGGACTCTCGGAGCCATGGTGCAGGATCCCAGCTCTTGAGATCAGAGCTAACCTGGGAATAGAGTCAGCTTTAAAAAACCCAACTCAAGGGCTTCCCTGGTGGCGCAGTGGTTGAGAGTCTGCCTGCCAATGCAGGGGACACGGGTTCGAGCCCTGGTCTGGGAAGATCCCACATGCCGCAGAGCAACTGGGCCCGTGAGCCACAATTACTGAGCCTGCGCGTCTGGAGCCTGTGCTCCGCAACAAGAGAGGCTGCGACAGTGAGAGGCCCGCGCACCGCGATGAAGAGTGGCCCCCGCTTGCCACGACTAGAGAAAGCCCTCGCACAGAAACGAAGACCCAACACAGCCATAAATAAATAAATAAATAAATTTATTAAAAAAAAAAAAAAAAAAACAAGCCCAACTCAAGAAAAAGCCCCCTCACCTAGAGGGGTGGGATAGGGAGTGTGGGAGGGAGACGCAAGAGGGAGGAGATATGGGGATATATGTATACATACAGCTGATTCACTTTGTTATAAAGCAGAAACTAACACACCATTGTCAAGCAATTATACTCCAATAAAGATGTTAAAAAAATTAAAAAAAAAAAAAAGAAAAAGCCCAAGTCGAGCAGAAACTGCATTTGTTAGGAGAATTCATGGAGAAAAAGAAAGTCTTCATAGGAATAAACACGATTTTTTATTAAAACTCAAAACTTGCCAAGTGTGTGCAGCTTGCTGTCTGATTATCGTCCACAGGGAATTTGAAAATCTGGGGGAAAATAATGCACTGAGGAAAAAGTGCTGGATCAGGGAAACAGAAGAGAAGCAGCGGAGGGCCCAGGAGGCCGGTCATTACCGATGCAGGAGATGGAGGGTGTCAGGGATCAGAATATCACTTGGAAGCTTCAGGGGGAAAAACTCAGCCAGAGGGAAGGATGGTGTGGGATCCCTTCCTCTGCGGGCCCCTCTTCGCCTCCCCACTGCAGCACCCGAGCTGTGCGAGGGCTCCTTTCCCCAGACCAGGACAAGGGGAGGGCGAGTATCACTGAGGCTCGTGATCACTGAAGTCGCTGGTTCTACCCAAGTCCAGGGGCTCACGTCCCCAAGAGCCCTTTCAGCTGGGATCAGACTCCATCTTTGCCTCTCAGTGATACTGAGAGAGTCTGCTTCCTGGTCTGTTAAGATGCTTCACAAGAAGTCTTTGCTGGGCAGATGAAAAGAGAAAATGTAAAGTCCCTTGGCCCAACACCTGCGTCTTCCAGCAATTCAGTGCCCATCAATTCATCCATCCATTCATTCATTGTCAGTCATTTGATGGCTCTGATTTCTCCCCCGGCAATAAACCTGGAGCGTGCCCTACACAGAATTGCCAGGTTAAAAAAGTTTCGTTAAATAGCAAACTAACCCAATAGGCATGAAACAAATCTTATACAAAACTCTCTCTCCCAAAACACAACCAAGAGTCTTAGGCAATAGGTGTAGTTGCTTCAAACATCACACTTCTGCCCAGTGCTTCCCAAACGTCAACCTGTTTTTGTGTGTCTGAACTATCTGTGTTGGTGTGTGTAGTAATAAATGCTCCTGTTTGTTGAGTGCTGCCAGAGCTATGGAACCCAGACTCCATGAGTCTCCCTGTGGTTGCTGAGAGCACAAATGTGAAGATTGGCTGCCTCACCCACAGCTAGGGAGTCCAGACCCCAAATCCACAGCCCCTTCCACAGGCATCCCTCAAAAGCTCAGGACTCCTCAAGTTAAGGCATCTTATGGGGTCAAGGCTCAGGGTGGGGATGGAGTCTCCCCTTCTCTCCCTGCGTCACCTAACTCATTCTTAACAACAGCACCAAGCAGCTGGTTTTTAACAGATAGCAGGTGAAATGGATCACATTGCAAAAGGATCAGAGCCCTGTTAAGTAGCATCTTCAAATCTTCCTTTGCAGATCATTAAATACTTAATCTGAGAGGAAGCCGAGGTGTTTTCAATAACTGCTGATTAAGGAACAATTAGACATATTTAAGAAAATAAATTTGACACCATAGCGACAAAAAATATTAAAAATCCTCACATACGGAGATGCAGTCATTGAAAGCTGTATTCTGCTGTTTGTTTTTATTGTTTGATTTAGTGTGGGTGCCTCCAGGGCTCTGAGGTCCCCCTGTAGCACTAATCCCATCCCCGCATCAGCCTTCCTGAGGTGGGACCCACGGAGACCAGGGCTGAGGCGCACCATACCCGGGTCTAGGGCATCTGTTTTTTTGCTACTGCAAGTCCAATTTCTGAAGTTGACTTCTAGAAGGGCCTTTTGAAAGCCCTTGAGCTGAGATGCATGCAGAGCTGCTTCAGACTAAGGGTTTATAAATCCCTTTTCCCAGGGAGAGACATAGCTCGGGGAGCATTTGCAAAATTGGTGCAATTTGGGACAATGAGATGTTTAGTCTAACAGGCCTCCCTTCCCACGAGGCAGTTTCCAACAGTAGAGAAGATTCTGGCTGCCTCCGAAAGAGCCTGCTGTAGGCTTTCTTTCCCGGGGCTTCGCAGCATTCTTCCACAGCAGACAAGATCCTTAGAAAGAACTGCAAGGCCTTTTCGCTGCATTCCTGTGCTGGCCCAAACCCTCTACCTCTCCCTGTGGAAGCAGAGAGAGGCTGCTCGGATGGGGCAGGAAGCTGCCAACCAGGAGACGGGGTGGGTCTGGAGAAGGAGCCGAGCTGGGCCCACCCCAACCCTAGCAGAGGCCAAGGGACCTGCTAGAGCCCCACTAGCAGGGGCAACTTCCTGGGCTACAGTTTCTGTCCCCACTCAAAGGAAATAAGCCAAGGGCTCAAACTGAAGCCCAGAGTTTCCTGAAGTCCATCAACAGCTTTTTTGGAGCATCTATTAGAATGCCAGACACTGTTCCAGGCAGTGAGGCTCCAGAGGGGCACAGATGCCCTCTCCTGATGGAAGAAGACAGTGAGTACACAAACTTGGAAGATAAAGGAAGACCACCCAAAGGAGAACAAGCGGAGGCTATTTATTCACAGCTTCCCAGAGCAGCGAGTCAGCCACTGTCACTGGTGTTAGGCAGAGCCAAAGGCGGGCAGGGAATTGGGACGCCTTTAAGGTGGACATAAGGGAAAGACTTCAGGTGTGCCCTGACTGGAGGTTGCTGGCCTCAGGAAGCTAGAGAGGGGTTAATAGGGCATCCTATGTGCTTCGTTAGGGGAACATTTTTGGCTCTCTTGGGTAGGTCCTGAGTTGGAAGGGGGGGCAAAAATTAGAGGGAGCTGGCACTCTCTGACTCAGTCTGGACCGTTCTGGGCTGGCCGCTGCAGAAGTGGTGGGTTGTAGTTTATCGCCATATGTGCTCTAGCCACTGTCCTTTTGTATATTTAGTCTCTCACAAATCAACACGTAATGACGGGACCATGACGAGATACCACTGTACACTGGTTAGAATGGTGAAACAAAAAACAAACCAAAAAACCAGCAACACCAAGTGCTGGTGAGGATGTAGAGCAACTGCAGCTGCCATCTCTTGCTGGCAGAAAAGTAAGACGGTGCAGCCGCTCTGGCAAAGGACCGCCAGATTCTTGTAAAGTTAAACACACAGTTACCGTACGGCCCAGCAATTCAACTCCTAGGTATTTACTGAAGAAAAAATGAGACCTTATGTGTTCACAAGAACTTGATCACAAGCTGCTGTAGCAGCTGTAATCATGTTCACTCAAAACTGAACACAACTCAAATATCCTCAGTAGGGAATAGATAAACAGCCTATGGCCACCCACACAATGGAATACTACACAGCAATAAAAAGGAATGAACTGCCATATCCAACACCGTGAATGAACCCCAAACGCATTACACTAAGGAAGGAAGACAGACGCAAAACACCACCTACTGTATGACTCCATCATTTATGTGATGTTCTGGAAAAGGCAAAACTGTAAGGACAGAAAACAGATTGCTGAGGACCAGGTGTGGAGGGCTTGACCCCAAGGGGGCACGAGTGAATTTGGGGAGTGATGGAACTGCTGTATATCTTGATTGTGGTGATGATTAAAGGGCTGTAAGTTTTTTGTCAATGTTCAGAGAACTGTGCATTAAAAGGGGTGAATTTTACTGTATATAGATTGTATCGGAAAAATGGAAAAAATATAATGGGAAGTTATAACTATTATGAAGAAAAATAAATCAGGCTAGGGGAGAGAAAGAATGAGCTAAGGGGATGCATTTTAGATGGGTGGTCAGGGAAGGTAGGGGAAGTGACATTTGAGCAGAGAGTGAATGGGGGAAGTGGGGCATGTGAATGTCTAGGGGAGAATGTTCCAGACCAAGGGACATAGTGCAGGGGCCTGAGGCCTGTGCCGCAGGGAGGGTTTCAGGAACAGTTGGCTGGAGAGTGAGAGAGGACATTAGAGCTGCAGCCCTAAATCCCAGCAAGCATGTTAGATTTTAAGTTGGCTGGTGGGCATCAGAGGGTTTGGTGAGTGACATGATGTGACTTATACATTAAAAGGCTTACCCTGGATGTAGCATGGAGGATGGAGCAGGGAGCTGGTGAGGTGGTAACGGGTGGTGATGGCTCAGACCAGGCAGGTGATGGTGGTGACGTGAGGGGTGGTCCTCCGATCTGGATTTGGGGCACCTGGGGTGGTTGAGACAGGATTTTGCTGATTGGTTCTCTGTGGGTGGTGAGAAAATATGAGAAGAGGAGGGTCTGGAGTGAGTTAAGTGGTAAGCCAGGTAGGGCAGGCCGGGCATTGGGCACAGACAGAGCAAAGGCCAGGGAGGCCAGGGAGGTGGGAGACCCCTCTCCCTCAGGGATCTTGCTCTGGATCCCAGGCTCTGCCTTCACCAACCTCAATCCTTGGAGGGCCCTGAAGGAAGTCTCCACCCCACTGTCGCCAGGTCTCCACCTCCACCTCCTGCCACTGTTCTCCCAAGACATAGCCATCGGTGTCCAGCCCGAGGCCCCGCAGGCCACCCCTGCATGCGTCCTGTCTCCCATCCTTGGGCTCCTCTTGTCCCCTCATTCTTCTCTGACAGCCTGGCCTTGGCCTCTGGCCCTGCTCCCCTCGCCTCTGTCGTTTCATGTATCTCTTCCATTTCAACGTCCGGCTCTCCCTTGGCTACTCCCGAATCTACCTTCCGAGTCCTACTCCTTTCCCATCAGCTGCCCCATGTTTCCTTCTGACTGTGGGAAGTTCTTTGGCAACTCAAGTTCAAGAGTTCGAAACGCGAGTCTTTGCTCTGTGCCCTCTGAATGCACAGGGCATCCCCAGCCGCCCACGCTGGAACTCCCATCTGTCCCCAGTCTTCAATGACAAGCTCCAGAGACATGGCAATTAACCTCTTGGGCACCTCTGGTCAAACTGTCCCCTTCCTGTCATTGTCACAGCCACTGCCTGGGCTCAGGCCCACATTCTGGACCCCGGCCATGACCTCCTGATAGGTCCCTCATTTTTCTCCAACCCCTCCACCCATGCTAACTTTTCCAAAACTTCCACCTGCTGTCAGAGTCTTCCTTACAATCCTCACCAAAATAGCTCAGTTGAGAGAGTGTTAGACTGAAGACGCGCCTTCCTCATAAACACCTGGGGGGTGAAAGTCTTGTTCCTTAGCAAGAAGCCCCTCCTGGCTTCTCCTTCTCGCCCAAGGTAACTATGCAATTTACCATCCAAACCAGGACACTTCTGAACAAGAGGGCGCCATTAGAGGTCAGGGTCAGGCTGGGACGACAGCATTTACCAGCAAACAAGGGCACCTCACTCTGGCCTCATCTGCTGCCCTGTCTCCCATCCCCACCCCAGTCATGACCCCCATGGGGTCACAGGCACAAGATCAGCCTTATGTCCGTGGGCCACGTTGTTCTTTTTGTTTGTTTGTTTGAAATGACTCTCCTCCTCCCCCGCTGAATTTAACCCTGCTTCTCCTTCAGACCTGGCTCTACCCCCATGTGTCTGTGAAAGTCAGCTAGAAAGTTCCCGGGGCACCCTCAAAAACCCCTCCTGTTCCCTCTGGCTCTGCAATGGTGAGACCTCTGGCCCTGGACTCCTGCAGACAAGGCTGCAAACCTCCAGCAATTCCTTAAGATTAGACACCTCAGTTTCCACACCTATAAAATGGGTGTAACAGCACCATCTTTCAGGCCCTTGTGGGCATTGAACGACTGACATAATGTATGGGAATCACTCAACTGTGGTGGGGGACACTCAAATGATTACAGTCTCACAGAACTTATCACACTGCGGTGCAGACAGTGGCTACCCCCATAAAACCAGAAAGCTGAAAGCCATGGTTTTCTCCGCTCTACACCCCCGGCACAGTCCTGACTTCCTAGCAGGTGCCAGCAGACATCTGAATAATGGAGGACTCCGCGGAGAGGCGACAGAGAAGGCAGGCAGCCTGGCTGACTGACTGGAGGCTCTCCTCTCAAGTGTCAAGTGTAATCACTAGCTGCTCCTTTGCAAGGGGTCCCGGGGAGAAGCCGAGTCCTAGGAAGGTCTGGAGAGAAGAGATGGTTTATGAGATGCAGACTTGAATAAAACATCTACCTGCAGGATAACCCCCTGGGCTTCTCTTCCGATGGTTCCACTGAGTATGCTGTGAGCTCATTAGTCGGAAGCTCATGTCATTGGTCTTTAATAATTGAATATTTCCCCATCTTTTGGTGCATCTTATATATGTGTTTAAATCCCATTAATGCCACACTTCACTGCTCTTCTACGGCCTTTTGCATTACGCCTGTTCTCAGCAGAAGCTGTGAGCGCTCCTACCAACTTGCAGTCACCACAGGCCCACTGCCTTCTAACAGGTTCAAGGGGCCCAGTGCACGAGGCAGTTCAGAGGCCTTTCTTAATGAATCCGGCATCACCACGGACCACGTGGTCCCCTAATCCAAGGAGGTGAGAGAGAGGCAGCACGCAGGACCTGAAATACAGGCAAAGGCTATTTGCTATTTTGCTAAAGCTGGAACAAGGGAGCTTCTTTCATGGAGGATAAAAGACTAAAAATCAATGACAGGGTTGTCTGTAGGCTCAAGTTTCATCTCAAGAAAGAAAAAAAAACACACACAGGAATCAGTTACTCCAGTCTTTCTCTATTAGATTTATTTCAAAGATGTCACTGGCGTTGGCAGTCAAGGGGTATTGGCTATTTATCTGAAGGATACTTGATAATCCATTTGTTTATTGATTGGGTTAAGCAGGTGTATGTAACCTTGTTTACTTGGAAGGAAAAGAGATCTTGTATTATGTGAAAGAGAAATTTTCTATGGGTTCAAAAGAGTTCTGTTAACATAGCAAAAGACAGAAAGTTATTGGGGTGGAAAAATAAAATCAAGTGCTGTCTAAGCTCTCAATAAATTCAGAGGAACCCAGAAAATTATGTGAAATTGAAGATCTGCAAAGAGTGGGGACATTTTCTCATAAAATCATAGGTGGAGAGAAATGAACCAGTGCCCGGGACCTGTTGGAGGGGTGGGAGCTCAGGAGAGATTGCTCCCCAGTTTTCACGCTGGATGCCTGCAGACACGAATTCTTGTGAGGAACACGAAGAGGGAGTTGGAGACTCAACCGTAAAGACGGCAAAGTGAAATGTTAGTACGTGTGAAGGAGGAAGCTTGCCAGAGGAAAATCACTGGAGCCTTATAAACGGTCAAGCATTTTAGACAACGGTGAACTTTTGGTTGCTTAAAAAATGTTCAGAAAACAAGCTACACATGGACAAAGTTGTAAGTCAGTTCCTTTGAGACAGGAGCAAAGAATCTTATAAGCAAACCTTTGTAACTTTGAATGGCAGTCACATCACCATGAGCATGGTTTTCTTTCTCTGGGAAGAAAACCATTTAATAAACACTTTGGACTGATTGCATTTACTCAAGGCTGAAGTCAGGATTTTCTCCTTGTCAGGTGCTGTTGTCTGAATGCTCGTGCCCCGCCCCCCAATTCATATGTTGAAATCCCAACCCAAAAGGTGATGGTGATAGGAGGTGCAGCCTTTGGCAGGTGATTAGGTATTGATGGTTGAGCCTTCATGATGAGATTAGTGTCCTTATAAAAGATATTCCAGACAGCTGGCTGGTCCATTCTGCCCTGTGAGGACACAGTAAAAAACCACTGTCCAGGGGCTTCCCTGGTGGCGCAGTGGTTGATAATCTGCCTGCCAATGCAGGGGACACGGGTTTGAGCCCTGGTCTGGGAAGATCCCACATGCCACGGAGCAATTAGGCCCGTGAGCCACAACTACTGAGCCTGTGCGTCTGGAGCCTGTGCTCCGCAACAAGAGAGGCCGCGATAGTGAGAGGCCCGTGCACCGCGATGAAGAGTGGCCCCCGCTCGCCACAACTAGAGAAAGCCCTCGCACAGAAACGAAGACCCAACACAGCAAAAATAAATAAATAAATAATTAAAATGAGTTAAAAAAAAAAAAAATCACTGTCTGGGAAACAGGCTCGGCAGACACTGAATCTACTGACGTCGCGATCTTGGACTTCCCTGCCTCCAGCACTAAGAGAAATAAATTTCTGTTGTTTATAAACCACTCAGTTTATGGCATTTTGTTATAGCAGCCTGAATGGATGACGACATCGGGGCTAAACCCACTTTACTACAGTGAGAGAATCACAGCGTGTTGGAAGTGGGAGTGGCCTCAGCTCTCCCCAGTGCTCTCATCTTGCAGAGGAGAATGTAAGAGAAGAGGTAACTGTGGTTCTGAAGAACCTAGGGGCAGGACAGGAATAAACACGCAGACGTAGAGAACAGACTTGAGGACACGGGGAGGGGGAAGGGTAAGCTGGGATGAAGTGAGAGAGTGGCATGGACATATATACACTACCAAAGGTAAAACAGATAGCTAGTGGGAAGCAGCCGCATAGCACAGGGAGATCAGCTCGGTGCTTTGTGTCCACCTAGAGGGGTGGGATAGGGAGGGTGGGAGGGAGACGCAAGAGGGAGGAGATATGGGGCTATATGTATATATATAGCTGATTCACTTTGTTATAAAGCAGAAACTAACACACCATTGTAAAGCAATTATACTCCAACAACGATGTTAAAAAAAAAAAAAAGAGAAGAGGTAACTGATTCCTCATCATGCAGCTACTTGCTCAGCAGAAGAAACTGATCCATGACCACAGAGCTAGCTGCTGGCACCCTGAGGACCATGCCAGGGCCAGCTTGTGTGTGTGAATGATGGCCACCAGACGGAGAGGACGGTCATTTGAGGAGATGATGCAAGGCATTCCTGCACCAAAATATTTCTCTAGACCTCAACCCCTCCCCACCTCACTACTGATGTGGGTAGGAGAGGAGACAGCCAGTGACACTTGGGCCATGCCTAGCTCTTTCACTTGCAGATGGCATCTCTTGGATTTCTAGGTTCTGTGTCAGATGCCATGGTTATACTATATTCTGCTATGCATCTTACTCTTTGACTTCTGTGGGCTTATGATTTTCCATGTGATGTCCATTTAATCAGACCCTTTGGTGTCCTGCAACCCACTGTTTACTGATTATGCCTCATCTCAAATTATTTCCTCAACTACCATCCACCAGACTGAACCCCAGCCTCTGGAGTGGGAGTGCCCCGGGTTGAGGCATCTCTAGTCCCCTAAGGGGTCTGATTTGTTCAAAGTCGGCATTTTCTCCCTTCTACCTCTTAGGTCTCCTGTGGATCTTATGTTCAGTGTACTTCTGAGTTTGCTTGGCAGGCAGCTCAGTGTGAGTCCCGCCTCCTTGCATAGACCACCAAAACTCTGCTTCTCCCTCTGTAAGTGGAGAGTAACAGGTGACTGGTGTGGACTGAAGGGAGCGAGAGATCATATTCTTAGAACAGTGGCGTCACAACAAGTATTAATAAGTGTTAGTCCCCTTTGGATGGCTCTTTGCTTGTATCGTGGATATTTTTAGTTCATGTACGAATCACATTCGATGAGTTCATGGGGTGAATGAGACCACCCAGAGGAAGCCATCATCTGTTCAGATCAGCTCTGCTGGGAAGGCAGTGAAAGTGCATAAAACGTCCACCCAAACTCTCTCCAAACAGTGAGCTGAAATCTAGAGCTTAAAGTAAATTTTCTGTTCATGGTGGGTGAAATAAAGTTGTCATATTGGGTATAATACTTCATAAGCCACTTAACTCAGGTGTGTAAAAAGGATAACTATTCCCCGCTACTCAAACTATTTTTTTCCCTAAAGCTTCTATTCCAACTGTGGCAGAATTTGAGGCAAGTTAAGGAAACTCAGCTACTTGAAAGTCTCTCCTAAGGTTTCCAGTCATTATCAGTCCCTCAAGGCACATCTACCCTCTTGTGGGCAGGGTGATGGGAAGCAGGGTATGTCCCATGTCAATGGGGAAGATGCTTTGTCCCCTGCCACCTTCCGTTCATGGTGGCGTCTCTGGTGATGGCCACCACCCTGTGTTGCTCTGCCTATCAGCATCCCCGTTGGTATCTGCCGAGGCAGCTGGTCCTCCACTGGCCTTGGACTTGGGCGATCCACAGGCTGTTGCCAACAGCCGAGACCTTACGGCCCCGATGTGCACAGGTGTGCATGTGCGCTCTCCCACGCCCTGTGGTCTTAGAGCAAAGAGAGGGACAAGGGCTTCAACTCTTCGTCCAGCTTTCTCTTCTCTAGATTCTCCCTGTTGCCCATGTAGGCATCCTCAGCCCATTTCCATGGCTGAGGATGTCTGAAGGCAGAGGCCCATTGGCTAAACATCCTGTCATACCTCTTGCTCGTGCTAAGCCTTGGACCTCAGGATCTCAAAATCCAGAACTGAATGTTAATGTATTTTCTTTCTTTTTATATTTTATATTGGTCATTCTTTCTCAGGGAACAAGGAGCCAGATCTGCTTTGCTTGACCATCTGCTTTATTTGTGGGAGGTGCACCACTAAGATGACGTAAACAACAAAAAATGAAAGGACAAAGTCCAAAAAACAAAAACAAAAATAAAAACAGAAGCCCACCCAATAAACGTCACGTATCAGCCCTCTCCATGGGCAAAAGTTTGTGATGCAAGGCACAGCAATGGTGGCCAGAGAGCTGAGCAGTGAAAGGTAAGCTGGCTCTTTCCAAACAAAGGAGTCAGGATCAGGGGCGAGGCTCTGTGCCCCGCAGAACTGGAGGCGAGAAGCCGGCTCCAGAGCGCCCCGACTCCCCTGCGGTGGGATGGGCGGTTACTAGCATAATTTAGCAGCACAGGGCGCGTTTAGGAGCAGACATCAAGGCTGAGAGCTTACTTCTGAGAAGAAGCTGGGCTTGCAAGATTGTGACAGCTTCTTCCCCCTCCTTCCCAGCAGTGCAAACAACGATTCTTCACATTAGTCTGTCTCACTTCAGACCCTCATCCATCTCTATCCGAATGGCCTGTGATGAACACTGTCCAAAGAGCTTCTTTAAAAGCCTCACTTAGCACAAACGTGCCAACGCCAGGAGTGGCTCCTTCTCCCTGCTGGAGGTCAGGCCCCACCGTCTGCAGAATTACCGCCCCCCTGAGACGGGAGCTGTGGCCTCTGCCCACCCGCGGCAGCCCCTGCTTTGCATGAGACCTTCTCATCCCCACTAAGTCTTTTCTGGACCCCTCTTGCGTCTTTCCACGGCTGCTAATGACCACCCTTTATTCATTTCAGTGGCATGTTTAGTCCCCTCCGAGCTTCTGCTTTTGACCTTTCATAGTCTTTATCGCCCTGTCAAATGGTTTTGGTGGAGAAAAGTGCAATTTACCCGGCACTGGAAAGCACAGGTAAAGTTGGTTTTCTAATTGTACTTCTTTAGTCTGAGCTGCTGAAGTCAGGCTCAGCGGTGTGTGTGTTGAGGGCGGTGCTAACCTCGTGCCTCCCTCCTCCTTCTCTCCTTTCCCCCACATGCCCTTTCTGCATCTGGTTGGGGCAAGATGATGACGGTGACCAGGGACCTGCAGTGATCACGCACAGGTGATTGCCTCCCTAGGCTTCCTAGGTCTAATTTCTTATCCTAACCCAAAGAGGATCTTATTTTGACAGTGTTTGAATGTCTTATAAAAATGAATCTATAATTCCATCTGCGAACTATATTAAAATAATGAAAATGCAACATTGCTGGATTAAAAATTGTGCCACAGGGAATTGTAGGGACTGAAAGACGGGTGTATTACCTTCCTGGGGCTGCTGTAACAAATTACCACAAACCTAGTGGCTTAAAACAACAGAAATGTATTTTTTTACAGCTCTCGAGGCCAGTAGGCTGAAATGAGTCTCATGGGGCTAAAACCAAGCATTTGGCAGTGCTGCTTTCCCCTGGAGGCTCTAGGAGAGAATCTCTTCCTTGCCCCTTCCAGCTTCTGGTGGCCAGTGGCATTCCTTAGCTTGCAGCTGCATCACTCCAATCTTGGCTTCCGATGTCACATTGTCTTCTCTTTAGCTGAAGTCAAACCTCCCTCTGCTTTATTCTTATAAGGACACTTATGATTACAATTAGGGCCTAACTGGATAATCCAGGATAATCTATCCATCTCAAAATCCTTACCTTAATCATATCTGTAAAGTCTCTTTTGCAGTAACTTGTACAGGTTTCAGGGATTAGGACATGGATATCTCTGGGGGCCATTATTCAGCCTACCAAGACAGGGAGACCATTTTCAGCTTGGGCCCTACGCAGGAAGGGATCCTTCTAGCCAAAGGGAGTGGGTGACACCTGTGCCCTTTGCCTCAGCACTCGGGGAGATCATCAGCATGACCCAAGTGCCAGTAGATGAGGGACATTGCTGCAGGGCCTCTCAGGTGGACCAAAAGTATTCCCTGGGTTAGCACATACCATAAGCAGACATCATTTTGCAGAGTTTTTTGGAGAGAAAATCATAGTCACCAAAACAAGTGATAATTCCAAGTGATGAGAGATTAGAAGATTGCGGCAGACACTGCTGGTTGCCCACACCACGGCCCTTCCCATCTTTATTGCAGGCATAATTCTGATTTTCCCAAACTGAACATGCCCAGCCCCAGGGGATGAATCATCATTGGTTACAATTTCATGCCCACCTGATCACCATGGGGCCTCTTGTTAAATGCAGATGCAGACTCAGTAGGTCTGAGGTGGGTCTAAGACCTAAGACCCTGCGATTCTAACAGGCTCCCTGGTGAAGTGGATGTGCTTCTCCTTGGACCACACCTCGAGTAGAGAGGATCTAAGCCAATCACAGCAATCACATTGCCTCTTGCCGGGGACTAGTCCAGGGTGAGCATGTGACTCAGTCTTAGCCAATGAAAGCTACAAGAAGATGAGCTGAAGGTCAGGGTGGACTTCTGAGAGAGATTTCGTTCCTGATGAAAGACAAGAGAATTCTAAAGAGAAAACAATATTGCCCTCACCCCTCCCTTCCTGCTTTGTGCAATGTCATCTGAGGACATGAGGCCTTGAGCTATGGCAGCTATCTTGTCACCAAGACGCACATACTTGAAGAGAAAAGCCCATTCACTGAGGAGGGAAATATCTCTGAGCCATCAATATCCCAGGACTCCTACTGCCAGATTTTCTTGTTAAGTAATATATACATTCCATATGGTTTAATCCACAGTTGCTCAGGTTGCTATTGTTTGTAGCTGGATACACCTAACCTCAGAAGGAACCTACAGAACAAGGAAAGGCACAGAGAATTGGAGTCCAGATACGACCACCAGAAGAAGACTAAAGACCCACCAATTCTTCATAGTGAGGAGCGACTTTAAATTGCTGTATGAACCTCACTGCATGGCACCCAATCATTACTATGAGGCTTTATGCAGTTACTATATGGTAAGTGTGCCTTTGGTTCTTGTTCCTGAGTTTGTAACAGGGTCTCAAGAACCCTTTAATCATCTTCATAAGTCACAATTGGGTAAATCCTACCTACAATAATTAGGATTCTGATGTTGACACTGAACTGCTAAACCCTTTAAGTCACACACTTCCCCTTTTATCTAAGATATCTAAAACCCCTCCATGTTAGATAGTTCACGCATGTCCTTTTCAGTATGTTTATTTCAGCCGGGGTACCACATCTCATGCACACACTTCCCACATCAGCCAGATGCTCCTCAGCTCCATGCATCATAGCAATCAGTCACAGGATTGATTAATTCTCAGTGTAACTTAAGCTACTTTAAAGAAAATCCCAGGCAAATAGACATAAATACCTATTTTTCTTGCTGAATTGTTTGTTCGAATTCCCTCTCATTCCCTCATTGAGATCAAACTTAATTATGCAATATCATAGAAATACACAAACATCTGCGGTTATTTCTAAGCACATTTGAATGACAAAGATTTCAATGTCCTGTGTGGTTTCAGGAACATGATTAACCTTCTTGAGGCTTGGGGTAGGGGCAGTGGGGAATAAAGAAAGAAGGAAAAAATAACTTCCTTTATTCAGATGATATGGAATTCAAAATATGTCAAACAATCAAAGGAGAAAGACCTGTGACATTTCATAGTGCAGGTTCTAGGTTCTATACTGATTTTTCTTTTAAGGAGTAAATCTTAAGGACGTCACCATTGCCTTTGGGATATGGTTATAGCATGCCTGTAGCACTGATTAGCTACATAACTTTTAATCGAGGAGGTTAAATTATGTCTGACAACTCCCCTCCCATCCAGCGCTATCCTTCTATTTTCTGAGTCAGCACACTCACTCTTAGAGGAGCCTGCATCTTGCAGAGCTGTCACTTCTATCAAACACAATGCCCTCAGGGCTTATGCTCATCATTAAAGAAAAAAAAAACTTGTTAGAGTATTAGCCGAGCCCAGTGCAGCGCCGTTAAATTAATTTTTAGAGATGTATCTAGGTCATACATCTGCATGTTGCATATAAACACACCAGCTAGTTACCCAGTATTTGCATGTTTCTGAACTGTTAGAGCCATGCTTGTTGGAGAATTGCTGTTTATTTTGGCCCCAAATGGAGAATAATTGTTTCTCCATGATATAATCATAAAGTAACTGGGATGTTTCTTCTGAAAGTTGGCCACCACAAAAATATTTCCAACCATCTCTTTTGGAGACTAAAGGACATTAACATTCCTGTTTCTGTTAACTAGCAGTTCTTTATATAGAAGAATCTTTTGATGCCCAAATGATTTAGTAATTCTCCACATCTCATTTTATCTTCTGAGTAGAAAGAATGTCCCTTTAGAGGCAATGAAGGTTCGACACACAGCTGAAACAATGAAGTCACAATATGCTGTCCTTTGGGTAGAAATTAAGCTTCATTGAGAAATAAAATAAGAATTGAGTATTTCGGTGGTGGTGAATAAAGAATATTTGAAGTATGTGTACCTCAAAGGCTTTCTGTTATAAAAGATAAAGAAAATGTGTGAGAAGCCTGCAATACCCATTTCTTTCAGCGCGATACCACGCCAACCCGAAATGTAACCCAAGCGGGCCAAAATCAGAATAAAAACTTTGACCTTGTAAATGCCACCCCTGTGAAGATTTGTGTGCCATTTTAAGGACATGTATTTCTTGTGAGGCTGAACTAACCTGATGGGTTCTAACACAGCCTTCTCACAGCTGATGTCATAAAAATCTAAGGAACAGGAACCCAGGAAAGCACGATAGCATTGTCAGCCGGTAAGAATTCAGAGACAACCAGCCAGTATGTCCTGAGATGGACCTTCGCGAGACGGATGAGAAAACTGAGACTGAGAAAAAGTGAAGGACCCTGATCCTTCCATGATCACGCTTTAATTGAAAAGTGCGGTGCGTCAATTCCTATTATTGTGGGACCTGTGTAAAGAAAAGTCTTCCAAATGTAGCTGGCATTTATGATAGTAATATGAGAGTTCTAGGAAAGAACTGTAATGCTTCTCATAGCAACTTGTAATGCGATTTGAACTGATACAAATTTAGGGCACCCATTATAACCTGTGCTTTATTCTCTGAGAGCTCAGAACCCTGGGAAGAGCTGCGTAAGCGATGGTGCAAGACAGAATCCAGCAAGGAGAGGATTGTTCAGTAAAGGGTGGGGAGAGAGTAGAGGAGGGCGGTGTGCTGAACATTATCTAAATGTAGTAGTAATGACGGACAAGTGAGTCCCTGTGAGAGCCCTGACCGCCTTTCTGATGACCTTTAGCACTGAGCTTCAATGAACATTCCAACTACAGTCTAGAGATTTGTCAGTCCCAACAAAGTGGAATACTGACAGTATGATCACATCAAGATGTAACTTGTAATTGCAAAGTCACATTCGATTAGATCACTGGCACTTTTGTGACCCAGTGATATGACATGATTAGGTCTGAAGCCAGCCCATGAACACGCACGATGATTGTGTGATTAACTAGGCCGACTAATGGGCACGGTGAGTCACAGGCAGCTGAAAGTCTGAGACCGCCTGGAGCTGGGGAGAGTTAGAGCTCATTTTCATGATAGCTCCAAAAGATGAGATTGCTCACCAGAAAGGGGAAAATATCCCTTCGATTAAAAATGTTTCAGTCATTAGACATTATAGTAAGGGAATGATGGCTGGAGTTTCTGACATCATTTTTCTTGCCATTGTCTGAAGGTTTTGTGTTAATTAATCACCAGCAGGTTCAGGGGAAGCAGCACACTGTGATAGATTCTTTCCCATATCTGCCACTTGCACTTGGGAAGCTTAATACGCTAAGCCTTAGTTTTCTCATCTGTAAAATAGGGATTCTAATATTCCTTTCTTATTGGTTGTAAGAGGATTAAATAACATGCAAAGTGCCTGGCACATAGTAGGTGCTATTAAATATTTGAACTTTTAGGAGATACATGTCAAAACAGAATCATCTTCAAGAAGCTTGTTCCATACCCACTGATTGATTTTAAGGGCAAATGTAAATGCAAATAAATTACCATTCATACGTATACATGAGAACCTAGTCTCCCCAACCCCCAAACTGCCTTATGATACGGGAGTCAGAAAAACCCTACAGCACTGATGGAACCAAAGCAAATCACAATTGAACTTACACATTACGTGGGATAATTATACAGCTGAGGGACACGCTAGGCCAATTCATGACCCACAGACATAATTATGCCACATGTCAAGGAAAGCTGAGCAAACGAGGTCAGCCTGTGCAGTGGGTGGGCAGTTGCCCAGACGGAGGCTTTATGAATGGGCTTCCCTCCGAAGCTCTATATCGGCAATTTTAGCACCACTACGAGAAAGGAAAAAGAATTGGGCCCTTAAGTAGAGTTCCCCAAACTTGTCTGTTGAATTAATTGGAGCCCTTATTAAAAACTCAGACACCCGACAGAGCCCCAGATCATTCCTATCATCAGCAGGGCTGGAAAACATCAGCCTGGTCCAGCTCTTTACAAGTCAGTCTGGCTTCTGGCATTGCCCATTAGCACAGGTGTACTAGATTGTTATTTCCATTCAAAAGTTTGTTTTCAAATGTTTGTAATGCCAGCAAAGCCCTCAGGGGATCTCCATGAATTAAAATGTAGGCACTGATGTCATCTCTCTGCCCAAATTCCCCACTTAGCCCCTGCCCAACTGGTCCAGAAATTCACCCAGAGTTCACCTCAGAGACACACAAGGCCCACTGCTTTCTGGTAGACAATCTCTGAAAACACACTGGAATGTATGAGGGACACGGACTCATTGCTCAGTGCTGCACTCAAACCATGGCTGCCTCATTCTGATTGATTTGTTTACAACAGGAGTTCTCAAAGTGAGGTCATCAGCTCCTGCCTCACCATCACCCAAGAACTTGTTAGAAATAAAAATCTCGAGCCGCATCCCAGAACTTTTGAATCAGAAACTCTAGGATTGGGCCCCAGAAATCTATTTTAATAAGCCCTCCAGGTGATCCTGATGTACTCTAAAAGTCTGAGAACCACTGGCTAAAAAAATTTTTTTTCTTTCTCACTTATTTCAATACAGTGAACCAGTAAGTATTTAACTAGTTAGGCCTCTCAAGCATTTCTTGAGATTGTTCTATATTCGGTTAGAGGAAGGAAAAAAAAAACCTACCTCATTTCACATGATTGACATTCCTGCAAAGTGGTCTTGATTTGAGGACATCAAAATGAGATGATCAAAACCTGATCGTTAGAAAAGAAAGGCAGTATTTTAATTTCATTACTTTGAGTATTTACGTTCATAAGCCATAGTCGCCTGATGAAGTCATTTTTTACAAAAACTATGGTCTAATCATACTGTAATGCCTCTTCAAGGTGCAACTTCTACATAGATTATGAGTGTTTCCATGTACATAATGCAATGTGACTCAGCAGCCCAGATTGTGAATAGCCATTCAGGACATTGTCCAAGGGGTGAAAAGAATTTTTTAAACCTAATGCTCATTTATGACTCAACTTCTGTTATTCATTTGTAACATATATGTGAATATACTGTTACATAAACATGTTCTACATTTACAAGTGTATATAATAAATAAGGGTATGAGATGTATGTATAAATACATCCTATGCAGAGAGAGGAATGTTTGTAAATAAATAGGCTTTAAATGGGAGAAGAAGTCCATGAAATATACACACAAATATATGAGGAAAACCATATTATGTAATACAATATACTCTATTTAATAATTCTCACGTTGGCTTATAAAACTCAAAAGAACAAAGTTAAATGAACAGGAATTGAAAGTGCATGATGGATGCATCCCTCATAGCATTTAAATCTCTTCCACTTGATTAAAAATTCCTAGTTCCTCTTCACTGAATTGTTTAGAGTTTTTGAGCAGCCTCTGCCCTGATTAAAACAAATTAGCATCAAAGATCCCCTGTTGAATGAGAAATCATTAATTGAGAAACATGCAATGCTCCTTAATTACCTTTAGAACAGTGAGAGAACAAATAATCTCAGGTTCCAGAGGGACCTCCTGCTCTGCACTGTGGACTCATTTCATGTAGCTGCTGGAATAAAACTCAAGTTGCAAACACTACTGGGGAATATCAATGCGAGCTTCAGTAAACACAATGCCGATTGTTTATCTAAAAGAAAAATATCTAGGTAACGACTAAGAAGGAAGAGGGAAAAATGTTTTAGTTTATTATCTTGTTGAGAGCTTTAAAAGTGTTTTACATGTGCCAATAGTGATTGAGAAATAATGTGAGCTGTTCCTTCTGATACAAATTTTAATGCTTTGTGTAAAATACTTCATTTACGTAATTACCTGCTAAAATTTCAGATGCTTATGTACAGATGAGTAGCTTTGTCACTTAACAGTGGAACAGAAAGCACTAGTGTCAAACTTCACCAAATCTAGCTTACAAATGGAAATTCAAATCATGATGTTGCACCTGAGTCATTTATTCCTTTATCTATCGATACAATAGTTACAAGAGCTTCTGTAGGTCAGTGAGATATGATGCATCCCTCTACCTTCAAAATCTAGAAAACACTGAATACTAACCCATGGGAAAAGCATTAGGGAATGAAATTGTTGTAAGTGTTATGACAATGCAAAGAATATTACCAAAGGCTTACACACAGTGCCATCTGGACAGCCTTCTGATAACAAGTCATATGGGACTGGATCTGAGGTTCTGAAAACTCTCTATTTCTCATAAGCACCCTGGAAGGAAGGAAGCATGGTGTGTGAGACTTGTCATTCAGCTGAGGATAGAATCTTGGTTTTATTCTAGTTTTCCCGGGTCTCCATTTTAACCACTAGATCATGAGTCAACAGCCTTTGAAAAAACTGACGGAATTGATTCAACCGCCTCTGCTTCCTTGGATATTTTTGGTTCATGTATAGTTTACAGACTCGTTCATATAATATAAAGCACAAAACATCCAAACAATGCTGCCATTTCGAATTGATATTAACGTGGTTAAGACCCGATTCTGGAAATTTGCTTTAATTTTAGTGACACGAAGTGACTTGTTTTATAAGTGGAATTAAACTTTATACCAACAGTCATAGTAGATTCCAAACTTGTAGAAATGACTAATTATTATTCTTTGTTTTCTACTCCACCAAGATGATATATTTGACGTTGCCATAATCTTTGCAAATATTGTAAATAATCTCTTAGAGACTACACTGCAAGGGCAATTATCAAGACTACATCAAGAATATGTACACAAAGTAATTTGCACCAGAGAGAGAGAGAGATCATTAATTGCATTTATGCAGTGTGAAAGGATATAAGAATCTTATGACATACTGAAACAGTAGAAAAATTGTTATTTTTTTCTCAAGGGATTCCCATGAAGGTATATTCTTTCTTTGGCCATTCCACTTTAGGACAAAGTAATTCTCAATTCACTAATGTGCAAAACCCATGTGGTTCATATGTGCTATCAAAGTAAGAATTACTACTGAAAAGTCTACCACATAACCATCTTCTAAGTATGGTTTAGAAAAGGAAAATCTTGTCACTAAAACATTGCATATCATGTATGAAAACACAAACAAAACATCGTTACATATCCTTACAAACTTCTAGTTTGTAAAGCTCATCATGGACAACTGCTTCCTGCGAAACAAAATGATGCTATTTGGTATTTTTCCCTTACAGAAAAGCTGTTTCCTTTAACAGCCAACATCTTGAATTTCTGCACTGGAAGGTCAAACTGGAGCTGTCACTTCAGAAATCAGCAAGGAGTGGATGTTGTATATTCAGTCTTCGTTTCCTCTTCCAACTAGTTCATCTGCACATAAATGTTCAGGAGACCATATTTTTTTATACTCCCAGGGCAATGAGCTTCAAATGAACCTGGAGTTCTAACTCTCAGCAGGGAATAGTCCTGATAAGTAGAATATCCCATTTGCCATTATCTATTTGTGTTGCAAGGTAATTCATTTTGGGTTGAAATCAAATTGTTTTAAGCTGAGCTGGTATTTTTATTGGTGTCCTTCCAGCCGGCCTTCCTTTTAAGTACCATCGTATTTCAAACAAGCTGATCTAAAGGAAAAGATTACTGCTGCCAATGTGCGTTGTCACAAGGGAACAAAGATGTTCAAGACCTATTTTGTGTTATTTATTTATTTTTAAAGCATTGATAGAGGTTTGAGAGCACTAGTCTGTTGCTGGGGGAAATAAGCTGACTAATCGATGGAGGGTCAGGAAAGATGTGTGATGATGGGAAAGAAAATCTAAAACAATCTGGTGGTATTTGCTATAAAATTACCATTTAAAGTTGAGGAAGGTAATATTTGCAAAATGTAATAGACACTGTAAAAATCCTGAAAAGCACCACTCTGAATTACCAGGTAACATATATCAGTGGTTTCTATCGCAATTTAATTATTTGGGAACTTTGGCACATATACGCCCTTTAGTGTTACCAAAAATAATCGAGAAGAATCGTTGCTCATGATTCCCCGAATTTAACCTTAAATCTTTTCATAGTGTAAGGACAAAACAGTTAACTCTAATCTACTTCCTATTTCAACAACATAAACCCATCATAACACCTAAGTAAGGTAGGTGAGCATTTTTATCCCAGGTTACTTAGAAATAGTTTAGACAACTGTTCCAAGGCATTAAAAAAAGTTGGCATTTGAGTTCACATTAAAACTCAAGTGTGTCCCACACAGGACCTATTCCAAGATAACTTATACATAACTGAAAAGCACACTGTTTAAGATATCTTTCAGCAATAGGGGCGACAGAGGCACAAAGAACTGTTAGAAGAATTTGCTCACTAATGCCATTTTCTTAGGTGGATTTTCTAGAGTAGGATCTCCTATCTGACCACGCACACAGCTGGTTTAAAGAGGATTGTGCTTAAACAGCTATCTCGCCTGAGTGAAAATTTCACTTCTGCCCAAAATAAAAATGGTCAAACCTTTTGATGGTGAGGAGAATACAGTGTTTCTGCAGGGATCTTTGAGGGGTTCGGTTTCTTGTTCACTTAGGGCTGCTCCACAACCAGTCCTTGAACAGGGCAGAATTATTTCCTCAACAAAGGGTGGGAGCCCTGGAAGGCAGACAGGTCAGAATGGGGGAGGGGGGTGCAGTTTCCAGAAGCTCATCCAAAATACAATGTGGTCTCGTATTTAGAAAGCAAAATAATACTTGCTGTTTTCACTTGAACGGCCGGAGAAAGTAAAGCTCAACAAAATTTCTTGGCTGTTATGGCTGTGCCAGGAACCCTAATGCTAAACAAGCAGGGGAGCCTGTTGGAAATTGGAGAGGGAGTTGCATGTTTATCAGAAAGGGCTGTGGGTTAGACCTGAAAGAATGCTGGCCCCTCACTTCAGCCACTCACAGGTGACTTCTCTAAGGAAACCTCTTCAGGGCAAAGAAAAATAAATTTTGAGTTGAAATCTTCAAATCCCTTGATAACCATTGATCCACCATCAAGAAGCTGAAGAGGCGCATGTGCCAGGCTCAGATGTTCAGAGAAGCTGCTGCTTCTTAATTTTTTTTTATTAATTAATTAATTTATTTATTTTTGGCTGTGTTGGGTCTTCGTTTCTGTGCGAGGGCTTTCTCTAGTTGCAGCGAGCGGGGGCCACTCTTCATCGCGGTGCGCGGGCCTCTCACTGTCGCGGCCTCTCTTGTTGCGGAGCACAGGCTCCAGACGCGCAGGCTCAGTACTTGTGGCTCACGGGCCCAGCTGCTCCACGGCGTGTGGGATCTTCCCAGACCAGGGCTCGAACCCGTGTCCCCTGCATTGGCAGGTGGATTCTCAACCACTGCGCCACCAGGGAAGCCCTAAGCTGCTGCTTTCTGTTGTAAGGGAAAGGCGCTCCGGGATTCAACTCCGAGCCCTCCCTGCTTCAGACACATCTTCATCTGGGCTCCTCCCCAAAACTCTTCTCCCTTCTCTAACGCTTCTGGGGCATGCTAGCCAGGCTGGGCAAGTTTCTCAGGGCACAGTGGTCCTCTTCCCTGGCCTGACCTCTGGGAGGTGTGGTGTAGGGCTGCCCAGGAGAAGGGGGTCTGCCGTTTTATCCCCCAGAGCACAGGCAGGACCACCCTCAGGGTTAGGCCTCAGGTCAGGCGCTGAGCACAGGAGGTGCTTGGTCCTCCTGTGGGGTTGGACAGAAGAGAGGCGTTTGGATCCTCTTGGCTGCTCTGCCTCAGTAACACTGGACTGAGGCCCAGAAGAGCAGTCAGTAGCACTGACACAGGCCAGGACCCAGAGGGCAAAGTGGGGACTAAACCCAGAGCTTGCCAAGGAACAAGCAGACCTTTCTTAGAAAACTCCTCAGCTGTGCCATGGCTGCACCAGTCTTGGAAAGAGGACTTCCACTGTAAGTAAGAACAACTTATGTAAACACATGGTCAGGGCAGAGACCCTCAGTTTTGGCTGGAATCCTGGCCACTTCGGCTCTTGTGAGCTTTGCTTCCATTCTCAGGAACAGTCAAAGTGTTCAGCATGTAATTCAAAGAGAACATGTAGAAAAGGCCAAGAAAACTCAGGTGAAGAGAGAAAAATGGATTTTGAATGTGGAATTCCATAACCAAATTTTATAACCAAGTCTTAGATGGCAGATGGGCTTTTCCCGCGGTTGAATGCTTTTTCCTGGATGACCTTGGGAGGGTAAAAAATATATATAACAAAACTTCATTTGGCAATGGGGGTTGGAAGATCCAATGTTTTTATTTCAGTAATTAAACTCCTGATCAACAGCATACTATATCATAAAATGTTGGCTTTTTAAAGCCGGTTTGAACTTTCACACAATCTGTTTTAACACTGGCATGCACACCTACATACATATATACTGAGATGGTTCTCATTCACTTAAAAAATTTGATAAAACTAAAATGTTAAATGTACACTGTAATGAAAACACTGTTGTAACACCAACCAGATGGCTTGTATTCCTCGGAAAATTATTTAAAGCATTTTGACTTCGATAATTTCGTTATTTAAAGAAATTCTTCTAACTGTAAATAAAGGCAGCTCTTTGGCCCAGTGCAATGGCTCCTTAATTTGCCTAATCATAAGAATCACCGAGGTGCTTATTAAGCATATGAATCTCCAGGGTTCATCAAGTCCTTCCGTATCTTAATCTCTAGAGGCAAAGGTAGGAATCTGCACTGACCCAGGTAGTCTTATGATCAAGTAAGTTCCAAACTCACCTTAGTAAAATAGCAAATGGTCTTTGGAAGCTGATATTTTTTTTAAGTCTATGCGGGTAGAATTAGTTCATTTGATCAGTTTTAATTTTTTAAAACTTTTTACATGAAACACTTTTCAAATCATAGTTTTATGTTCAATGAAAAAAAGATGTATTATGTATGACAACCAAACGTAAGGATCGATCCTTCTTGCCAAATTTTGACGAGAAAGTGACAATTGATGTTTCTGTCTAAATGTCACCAAGCAGTCATTTAAAAAATGCTTTACTAAAACTGTATATATTTTGAAAGAGTTAAGAGCCGCTATTGACCAAAATATCCAAGTGGTTTTTTAGAAATCTCTATATCCTAGAAATACAGGAACTTAAGTTTTTATGAAATCTTCATTTGCAAAAACCTACTTGGCTTTTACCTATGGTGAAAAGAATGAATGAAAAATTAACAGATGAATTCATGAAACAATCGGTAGAAAAAGAGTGGCCTGGTGGTCCCATGATTGTTAATACCAGCTACACTGCACTGAGGGCCCGTCGTGGAAGCTCTATGTCTATTATCTTCTAGGCTCACAACAGCTCTGCAAGGTGGGCACCAGTACCTTCCCCCACAGATGGAAAGTCTGAGGCTTCAAAAGGTTAAAACGTGCCAGCACCACACAGCGCAAAGCTGGTTGCAACATCTGTTCTCAGGTCCAGCCACCAGTCTGCACTCTAAACGACCCTGCAGCAACACAAAGCCAGGCAGTCACTGCTGTCTTACTGGAACCCGGAGAAAATGAGATATTGAGAAGCATAGCAAGTATCGATTACAGGTTGAAATATATTCTACTTGAAGTTTTCCTATTGAACATAACACAGTAGTATATGGCGTACATTTTCCTTCTATGTGTATCACTAAATAAATTTTCATTTAAAAGCAATTACGAAAATCCCAATCCTCTTAAAATGTATTAAATTGATCTGTAAGCATGTGCATCTTTTTTCAATGAGAATTCTCTAACTGTCCAAATAGTGTCCCCAGGTTAATTTTTAAAACTCCATTCCACTTAACCAAAATTTTTCATATTTGGAAGAATAAGAAACCCTAAAATCTAAAGAATTTTTCAAAGTCATTCTAAACTGAAATGTACACAATTCCATTAAGATGAGTTTTCAAGAGAATCAGTCATTTAATGCCTAACTTCTTTAAGAGTATCTGCATATACTTGTGGTTTGATTTAAAAAAAAAAAAAAAAAAAAAGAAGCTTCCAAATTAAAAGTGTTTGGGATGTGGGGAAAAAAAGAACATGACACAGATTCAAAGTGATTATCCCTAAGGTCTTTTCAATCCACTTCACCTGAGGGTGAAGAGTTTTATTGCCAGTAAAAAGCTTTGGAAAGTCGAGAAGATATTGCATAATTAGTCACAGAGTTAGCAATATTTGGCCCAGAAAGGTTTAGTATGACTTTAACTTAACATTGCATTATGTCCCATAATTGTCTGAAATTCAAATTTCTGAATTTTAAGAACCTGATGAGATTCAAGGTGAATGAGGCTTGACAATTCTTTCACAGTAATTCTGTTTGCTTAGCCTCTCTAAAAATATAGCTGAAATAGATTTTACGGACAACTCTGTATGTTTCCGTATTTTTGTTATATATGCTTTCTCTCATGACAATTGTTACAGAGTATTAAACAAATTGGGCAATCATTTTGTTTTTAAATGATTATATTTTTGTATTCACCAGTTTTGTCAATTTATTTTTCCAGGAGAAAAAAATCAACATTTAAAGGGCCCCCCAAAAAGCTAATAAAATTGCTTGATGGTTTTCAGGAGACATTTACAAACTTCGCTCAATTTTCTTTTCTTTTTGAGAGAGAGAGAAAATATCATAGGGAGGTAAAAACAACCAGCTCTACTCCCTAGCCCCCCAAAAAACCCATAGGCTATAGATTAAATTGATCTAAGAATTAGTCTTATTTTTAACGCATGGAAAATAGCAAAATTATCATGCCAACATAAGGAATATATACTATAATTCATAAATCCCTAATTATCAAAACAATGACATAGTCATGGTTAGATGCAACCTAACAATCTTATATATGATGCAACTACATATTGTATGATCATTCCTGTTATATATTACATTCGTTCCCATCAAATTAAGCTGGCTATGTCTAAATGGCATTGTGAAATAAACATTTAATATCACAATAGGGTCATATTCTGCTACTGCACAACCATAGCATGCAAGTAACTATGCATTAGCTGTAAACAGTAAAGTGTCATTACCTTCCAGAAATCCAAAGAACATGATAAGTACATAGATAGTACTAAACATCAATTATAGTTAAATGACTTTCATATTGAACAAAACTATATTGTATAAGGCAGTTTTAGATATTTCTGTCACTGCTCTCTACATATATTCTGTAGTTCCCTTGAAGTTAAGAAACTGCAATTCCAAACAAGATCTGTTAATCTACTGAGTTCTAGTGAACTGTTGTCAAAATTAGGACACAAATGATTCTATGTTCCAATGTGAAAGCTGTCTTCTATCATTTTTCCTTTCTGCCGTAATTCAGATGTTTGAATCATTAACAATATGCTAAATGTGGGCAACAATGAACTTATTTTATTTCTTAAACTGGAGACTCTCTCATGACACCAATGTGCTTGTGTTAGAAACAGGAATACTGTAGATGCTTCCCAGCAAATGCTCTTCTCTACTTGTGTTCTAAGTGAAATAGTTGGCAGGAAGGAACCTGGGTCATTTTATGACTTGGAGGAGGTGCTGTCTGTAAAATACTTTTCATAATGTTTGTAAAAAGTAGATAAAATCTAGCCGCTAGGAGAGGAAGGCCAAAAGAACATGATCTGTTCTTATAAAAATGCAGATGGATCATTTAGGTCTGATCCAATGATTCCTAGGCAATTAAAAAATTACCATATTAGAGCAGAAGCTTGCACACTGTAAAATAACTATTTCAGCTCTCTTTAGGTTTGTGGTACTGGAGGCTGGTTTGGGAAGGAGGGCAAAAATTGATTGCTGGACAGGCTTTTCCATGCTCTATCAGCTCTGATAATGAGTTAGGCAGTTGGCATGGACGACAGCAATGTCCTCTTCACTCAGAATTCTAATAAACCTCCTGTGAAGTTGCATATACCATCCATCCAAATGGACTCATTTTGGTCTGCATTCCAGTTAGGTGGAAAATAGTCACATTTGAAAACTGAGTTTGGACATGATATGGTCCTGTGAAATATTTAAATACATTGCTTACATCCTACTAAATCAAAATCCTGCTTTTACGTTTACATGAGATAAAACAGCATTTAAAGCCATTGCAATTTGTTCATTTCCTGCTCATATACAAGTGACTTAAGTTTGCTTATGAGGCAAAAACTGTACAATTCTCATCATTCAGGCATTATAAAATGTCTTTCTTTAAAGTCTTGGGATATAAACAGTTTGGTTTATATGAATTACATATTTTTCATCTGCATTAAGAAACAATATACATTTTTTTTCCAGAGTAATGTTATCTGTGATAAGCCTAAGATAGTCTTAAAAACTAACTTTATCACTGTGACCATCAATACTGTTACTTTGATAAAACTCATGAACATTCTTTGGCCACTCAGGTCATTGCCCATTTGCAGGGAACTGTATCTGGGCCCTGGGACCATACAGAGATTTGCCTCCATAAAAATCGAGGCCACAGACCAGCCTTAATGGAAGCCATTTACAAAGTCAAACATTACAGAACCTCCAGGAGCAGTTTCTATTTCTCAGACACACGTTCCTTGACGTGTTGAGAGGTGGTGTTTTCGATTTCGGACTCCTGAAGTCTTGTCTTTACTATCTGAAGGCTTCTGTTGTGAAATATCTATTAGGGCACTGGCAATTGCAAGGCCTGGAAAAACAGGAAAAAAACACTTAAATGTTTGGTTACATATTTCTGTGATGGCAACAGTGGTGGCCTAGCATTGTTTTACATTCAGCAATCAAACATTTAGCTGCTTATTGGAAGTAGTTTACCCTTTACTTAAAATATTTTTTTTAATTGAAGTATAGCTGATTTACAATGTTGTGTTAATTACTGCTGTACAGCAAAGTGATTCAGTTATACACATATAATATATTCTTTTTTTTAAAAAAAAATTTCTTACCTTGGACATACAAACTGTACACATGAAGAAGGGCAAGGATCTAAAGAAATTAACTGACTGACACTGGACAATCAAATCAGTGTGTGACAAAACATCACAATCAGTTGTGGATATGACTCCACACCTTTGTTTCTATGTCTGAACACACATTTGTTCTAAAAGTATAAAGAATTTTCAGTTGTGTGTGTGTGTGTGTGCGTGTGTGTGTAACAAAAGTCAGTATATTAAGATTTTTTTTAAAAAATTAGAGCAGCTTTAGGTTTACAGAAAAATTGAACCAATATTGATACATGATTATTAAGTAACGTCCATAGTTTACATTAGGGTTCACATTTTGTGCTGTACACAAAGTTCTATAGGTTTTAACAAAAGCATATTGTCATATACTCACCATGAAAGTATCATACAGAATAGTTTCACTGCCCTAAAAATCCCCTGTGCTTTACCAATTTATCCCTTCTCTTCTCCTGAGCCTCTGGTTATCACTGATCATTTTTTTTTTTTTTTTTTTTTTTTTTTTAAAGGCTTAGGTGTTTTGTTTTGTTTTTTTTAATTAATTTATTTATTTATTTTATTTTTGGCTGTGTTGGGTCTTCGTTTCTGTGCGAGGGCTTTCTCTAATTGTGGCAAGTGGAGGCCACTCTTCATCGTGGTGCGCGGGCCTCTCACCATCGTGGCCTCTCTCGTTGCGGAGCACAGGCTCCAGGCGCGCAGGCTCAGTAGTTGTGGCTCACGGGCCTAGTTGCTCCGTGGCATGTGGGATCTTCCCAGACCAGGGCTCGAACCCGTGTCCCCTGCATTAGCAGGCAGATTCTCAACCACTGCGCCACCAGGGAAGCCCACTGATCATTTTTTAATATCTCTATAGTTTTGCCTTTTCCAGAATGTCATATGGTTGGAATCATACAGTATGTAGCCTTTTCAGATTGTCTTATTTCACTTAGCAATATGCCTTTAAGTTCCACCATATCTTTCTTTTGGCTCGGTGGCTCATTCCTTTTTATTGTTAAATAATATTCCATTGTATGGATGTACTACAGTTTTTCTATCTGTTCCCCTATTGAAGGACATCTTGATTGCTTCCAATTTTTGGCAATTATGAATAAAGCTGCCATAAACACCCATGTGCAAGTTTTTGTGTGGACATAAGTTTTCAATTCCCAAATACCTAGGAGCACAATTGTTGGATCACATGTAACTCGATGTCTTAGCTTTGTAAGAAAGTGTCAAACTGTCTTCCAAAGTGGCTGTGCTATTTTGTATTCCCACCAGCAATGAATGAGAGCTCCTGTTGCACCACATCTTTGTCAGCATTTGGTGTTGTCAGGTTCTGGATTTTAGCCATGTGGCTGTATCTCATGGTTGTTTTAATTTGTAATTCCCTAATAACATATGATGTTGAGCATCTTTTCATATGCTTATTTGTCATATGTAAATCTTCTTAGGTGAGGTATCCGTTCAGATCTTTTGCCCATTTTTAATTTTCTTGTTTGTTTTCTTATTGTTGACTTTTAAGAGATTTCTTTTACATTTTGGATACCAGTCCTTTTTCAGATACTGTAAGTTCCTTACATACGAACGAGTTTCATTCTGAGAGAGTGTTTGTAAGTCCAACAAAGTTAGCCTAGGTACCCAACTAACACAATCAGCTATATAAGTACTGTACTGTAATAGATTTAAAATACTTTTCACACAAATAATACACAAAAACCAAACACAAAAAATAAAGAAAACATTTTCAATCTTACAGTACAGTACCTTGAAAAGTACAGTAGTACAGCTACAACGTCGCTGCTTTTATGTTTGCTTCCTGACATCCTGGGCTTGAAATAAAGATAATGTACTACTGTACTCTATACAGTACTGTACAGTAAAGTACACAAAAGCACAACCACTTGTAGAGGATGCAAGCACATGACAATGTACACCAGACATGTAAACTAATTACGTGATTGGACACGTGAACGCACGTTCACATCTTTGACAGTTCGCAACTTGAAGGTTCGTATGTAGGAGACACTGTATATGTTTGGAAAATATTTTCTCCCAGTCTGTAGTCTGTCTTTACAGTCTCTTAAATTGCTTTTAAGAAGTAAGAAAGTACCCCAGGGATAGAGTTGTGGATGCACATAGAAGAAAGATGACTTGTAGAAATTTAGCTGATGTCTTAAATATAAGAAAAAGACCATTAGTATTATCAGTAGAATATCTACACAAAAGTGGATCTCTAGTTATCATAAGTAATTGAAATAATATTGTTTTGTTACACTGTTTTGTCCATTGATTGACAGGAACATTTGGTAAGATGTTCAGGAATAGTAAAGCCTTTTCTAAATTTATACAAGAAATGGCTCAACCAGATACCCTGGTTTATCACAGCTACACAGGAATCATTTTATCTAGTTTTGGTTTTTGAGTAAAATAAAATGTGCCAAATCCTCATACTAAACCACGAGACCAGACTGCTTGCTTTGAGAAGAGGTCACCAGTTTCCCTTCCCTAAGGTCTTGGAGGCTTGACTGTGAATTGAGCTGAACCAGTCCCTGAGCTCTCACAGACATCTTCTCCACGTGCTGCTCTTAGAGGAAGGCCTCACTTTTGGATCTCATCCTATACAAGGTGTCATTGAATTATTTCATTCCTGTTGCTCAATTTATTCTAGGTAAGTCTCAAATATGACCTGGCAAGAACGGACCTCCAGAGATTCATGAACAGAAGGAAATGCCAGTGAGGGGAAATGGACACTGTAAGAGGAAGTTCGACTAGCCTAGCGCAGTGCTGTGGAAGTCAAGGGAGGAGAGAGGTCAAGGCGTCTGCAAAAAGTACCTAAAGGGCCAGCATGTGAGGCTTGCCAAAGAGGCCTTTGGATTTCCTCAAGGAAGATTCTGGTGATCCTTGAGTCATTTCCATACTTAACTGAGGATGGAAGCCTGAACAGTTAAGCAGGGAATGGAGTGAGAGGGAGTGTGGCCAACAGACATAAGTCTCATGTGCAAGATGTTTGTCGATGGAAAGAGGTAAGTAAGCTGGTACGTAGGGGAAACAGCAGGGTCAGATGAGATGTACGTGAATGCATATGATTATCTGGGTACATATATTTTTTTAAAGATAAAAGGAGTTTCAAGTACATTTGAAAACAGAAGAGAAGTTATTTATGGAGAAGGAGAAATTAATGGTGTTAGAGAGGGAAGGAATTAAAAAGTTACAGTCATCACTGGCTAGGCTGATAATCTTACATATTTACCTTTTAATGGTTGATGTTAAGTAACCTACTCTTTCAGGATATTAATAATTATCCTGAGTTTCTTAGAGATAACATAAGTTCAAAGGTTCAAATTTAAGTAAAATTTACTTTCTTTTTTAATTTTTTTAAAATTTACTTTCTTGACCTTTGAAGAGCACAGATGAACTTCTGAAGTGTCCAAAATAGATGTTTTAACCACTTATTAATGCTGTGAGAAATAATTAGTTTGTTATTTCTGTAAGGGAGGGGGCTGAAGCACATTATTTACAAAAAATCAGAGACCGTGGTTGTGCTAAGTGAAAGTTCAGTACAGACAGACCTTAAGTTTCCACAGACCTCCTGGCACACTTCTGGCAAAATTTACAACCTTTTGTTATTTCATCTTTGGTAGCATCTTATCCAGAGACAGCCAAATATGACAAATAATATACATCTCTTTTAATGTGAACAGAGATCACTTACACTAATTCCAGTGATCACAGCATCCAAATATGAAATCATGTTATTCATTAAACTACGGCATGACCTCGTCCAAAGGAGCCCTGAGAAACAACACTTTCCCACTTACATGTGGCTGCAAACATTGTTTTCCATACAGAATATACAGAGCCAAGAGAAAAGTAAACAGTTTAAGTGGCCAAAACAGGAAATTCTATGCTAATCCTAAACTGTCACTGTATCTTTGTATTTGGGGTATGTGAATGTGAAGTCTGGGTTTACTAATGATCTGTAAGCTTAGAAACACATTCAGTTGAAAATAATTAATCATAAACCATATTTCAGTCCTTAATTTAAAACTAAAATTACAAAGCATGCTTATTTTTAATTTGACAGCTTTTTGTCCTTTCCTATGAAAACTGAACAATCAACTGAATTTTCAGATTCTGTATAAATGGCAATATGTATGCGGGAAACCCTGCTTTCCTCCATGCAGTGATATTTGAGTGTCCACCATGTGTACTCACAGAGGACGCCCAGAGGGCCACTTGCCCAGGTCTTATCGTCTTAATGGGCCAAATGATGCTTTCATTCAAATTTAAGCTTGAGTCCTTCCCTGGACCACACAGCTGGTGGCAAACCATGAGTTCTTCTGCATTTTAAATCCTGTAATTTAATTACAAACAGCACAATAATCAAAATAACTCTGTGTGTGTGTGTGTGTGTGTGTGTGTGTGCGTGCCTTGTGTCAAATTGTTAAGTGTAAGTTTTTATTACTATGCTTGAATTTCTTCATATTTTAATATATGGAGAACCTTAAAACACAGCAACAACAACCCAGAAATTGCTAGGTCCTCCTTCAACCTGTAAGAGGCCCTGGACACAAGAGTAAACAGGAGAGACAAGAACCCTGTCTTCTTAAATTGGCTAGTGTGTGGAAGACTCATGAAAAAAGAGAGAAATTAATTTCTACCATTCCCTTGCAGCTAAGGAATCTAATTTTCTTAATTGAGAAAAAGAAAAGTCAAGTCAGTAGCTCTTTAAAGAAAGACAATATTGCTCCCCTTCTCCCTCAAAATGTAACAGTTATATGCTGGTGAGGGACCGAGGATACAAACAGACAATGGCCAGACCATCTATAAAAACAGAACTCTGGCCCACAGGCTGTAGCAACCTGCACAGGAAACCAGTCTCTTATCTATAATAACCAGCCCAAGAAGCCAGCCTGCTATGTCAGGCTTGTAGGAGTCAGACTGCCATCTCTAGTAACAACCCAGGGAGTCAAACAATTACCCCATAACAATGGGCCCCAAACAGCCAGGACTTGATTAATAACTGACAGATTCCCTAATGTTTGTCCCTGCTTCCAACTTAGGACCAACCAGAGAAAGGGAAATATGCACCCCTCACCAACCACAGAGAATGCCCCGCTTCTAGTTAGCCTGCCGCCAGCTTTCCAGCCTTCTGGAGCCAACAGCCTCCAATAAGCATATACTTGAAGCTTTCTCTTTTTTCCATTATAAAAGGGTCCCACACATTTGCCTGTCGTTAAGTCTCTGCCACAGTGCAAGCAAGCGATGGTGGATGACTCCCTTGCTATATGGCAAGTTCTGAATAAATAATCTTTGCTTGTAATTGGGTTGGTCTTGGTTCATTTTCACAATGACAGTGAAGAAATAAAGGTGGCTTGAGATCTTCCCTGGATTTAAAAAAAAAATACGTATCAATAAAATAAAAGCAACTTAGAAGTAAGTTCTCCATATCGCCCTTTGACGCAAACGCTCTCTCCTGGTTGAGATTTCCCGAGGAGCTTTTTCCTGGTGAGAGGTTTTCTGCCGATGACCCCACACTCTCCGTGCCCTAGGAGAAGGTGTTTCCTCCTGGTAGGAGGCCGCACAGTGGCACACCCCCGTGCCATTAGAGTTCCATTAAAATAGGGTCAGTCCAGAAGATCATTTTTCAACAAGTCACACAAATCATCTGGTGAAATCCACTTATTGTGTTCTCTAGGCCTAGCATAGTTCCTTGTTATCAAAGCAATACAATTAACTGGGGGAACAATTCATTATGTTAGACGGGTGTTCTAAAGGAATTTCACTTACCGTGTCAAGATGATGCAGAGACACTGCAGGCTAGCAAAATTTACATCACAATATGCCAGTAGATTCAATCAAAATGCTGGGGTTTAAATATTTATTATAAGCTTTACCTTTTTTGCACTTTTAGTTCTTAAATACCAGACACTATGACATTTAGATTATTTAAATATGAATTATAAACCTCATAAGAAAGAAAGTGCCATCTTCTGTTTCCTCTTCCATTTCCCATGGCCTCTTGGCATTTTGAACTGGTGTTCGATAATGGGGAACATCACCAGTCGCTGCTCTGGTTCGCCCAGGGCAGGACAAGCTGGGAAGGAAGCAGACTTGTTTGGGACCATGCAGATTTCTTTCCGAACACGGGCACAGTTTAGTTGTTACTGGTTTGGATGCTAAGAGCTACCAGAGGTATTTAGTAAAAGTAGAAGATGCACCCAAATCAGGCCTTTACCCAGGACCTTGGATAAAAACAATATTTTTCTCCTAAATTTAAGAACTTCGTTTCTCAATAAGCATGTGCAGGCATGCCCTAAAGAGGAAGCGACGGAAATGAGTAACAGCTAAATATTTAAATCGTAAATATATCTTTCTAAAACCACTAAATTTGCAAAACCACCAAGGAGAAACATCAGGAATTTAGGTATCTTTAGTAAAACTCTAGCTTTTCCTAATGGAAGTGAAACGGTATTAGTAGATGCCAGCAGTAACAATCTAATCATACAATTACTGATGTGTGTTTTTTTTTACAATTATGCAGAACAATTAATAAGTACAGTAATAAAATACTGCATATCAAATGAAATTGCCTCATTTTATATACAAACATAGCACTTCCATTTTACATTTGAACAAAGCCTCAGATAAGTCATTCATTTTGAAATGCTCTCCTCCCAAGTCTGTGTAAGAGCAGGCACCACTATATATTTTAATTTCCCAAGAAAACAGCTCCATTAGGTGTGAAAGGTTAATTGCGGGTGTAAGTGGAGCTCAGGGAATGGTTCAGGGTCTGTAATGAATTGCACAACCTGCTTCAGGAAGACTTGAATGAGCACTGTTAACTGTTCGCCCGGCTGAAATGTTTTTACTACCTCATTTACTATGTCTTCTTTTACGGCTTATATTTGTAGTTCTTCTAAACCTTTAATGGCTACAGTTTTACTTCACTGTAATCAGATTTAAATGGAAATACCATGCTGGGATGTTTAAATGTTTTCCCTCTGATTGTATATAGCTACATACTACTGATCAGAGCCCTGGCTATCCTTCACACAATTAAGAAAGTGACTTTGGGAAACTTTGATGTTGCATAGACTCTAGCTGTTGTGCAGACTTAATTTAACATTCAGTGTGGCCACCCTTGCCAATATGCAACTAGGGCTGGATGCATAATTAGAAAATATGCATTTCCACTTTAATTTATCTGTTGGAAGGCCAGCACAACTGAAGTCATTATTAGGCAAAACTCCAAAGGTTACACTGTTGGACAAAAATTGAAATACTTCAAGTGCTGAAGACACCGGAATGACAAATGGACCGTATTTGTCTGAGAGTTTAAAGAAATGTTTCCCTTCACCTACTAGAAACCAGTGACAACTACAGATGTCAATGTTTAAATACAAATGATAATTGTATTCTGGTTATAAAATTTTGCTTGGCTTTTAACACATCCTTTTTTTTTTTTTTTCCTGTGCTGCGCAGCTTGTGGGATCTTAGTTCCCTGACCAGGGATTGAACCCTGGCGGGCCCTCGGCAGTGAAAGCTCAGAGTCCTAACCACTGGACTGCCAGGGGATTCCCAACACATCATAACATTTTAAAGTTTAATTTAGACACACAGTAAAAGTTCTACAAAATGTAGAACTCTAGCACCACAGTGCTGAGTACTCCCTGAATTTTATGTGAACTCTTCCCTCAGTAGTTAGAATGAGCTGAAGAAATCATGGCCATTACTGTCTCAAGTCATTGTTCACTGCAAATCCTCACGGTTCTTCACGAGTAAAGCTTCTTTTAGATCGTTATCAGTTTTGATTTTAATTATATACTAGGAAATTTTATTGATTCATTTAAAATATTTTGTGATTCTTTTTTTAGAGCCACAAACATTATAAGAACCAGCTCTGCAGCTACCATGTTTTTAAGTAAATTTCCAATTGAGAATTTCCTGTTTCCAAGGCAACTGGGAAAATATTTCCTAGTATTTCCTTCCTTCAATTAAACAAATCTGATATATGATAATCCCTTATTTAAAAAAATTATCCTTAATTTAATTGAAGAGCTTACTGTTCATTGAAGAAACTGAACCATAGCAGTTTTGTAAAAATAGCAATATTTTAATTTCCATTAGGTAGAGACATCATATTTTAGCATTTCTAGTAGTACCATGTCATTGTTTGCTTTAGATTAAAAGGGATTATATGTGAAAGTATTTACAAACTATAGAGTATTATACAAAGTGAGTTAATAATTTCAATAACAGAATAAGTTACTACCATTAATAATAAGAAATCACAATCAAATTACAAATATTCAGAAAACTCCAAAGTCCTAAGGGTCAAAAAATTGTTTAAACAGCAAATCACTTCATTCAATTATTACTTCTCGAGTGCCTACTATATGCCAGGCACTGCTCTGGCCCCTAAGGGTTAAGCAGTGAATAAGACAGACAAGACATAAAAGATTCTCTACCTCATGGTGCTTATTACATTATAGTGGATCAAGTTCATATATTCTTTTGACCAAGTTATTGTGAGGACTGAATGTAAAGGGCTTAGAGAAGCGCCTGGCACATAAAAGCTCAAAAATGTCAATCATCATCATCATTAACAGCAAGTGGGAAGTTTGAAGTCAAATTGGAAATTGATAAAACATTGGGCACTCAAGATTTTGCCTCTATCCTTTAGGATCACTCATTCATTCAATAAGGTATTCAAAACCCAGTATGACTATCAAGTGGAATGCCTAATAAGGGACAAAATTTGATGGAAAGATGGATTCAAAGACTCACAGACAGTATCAGTTTAGAGCAACACCGTCTGTGAGGTGATAACTGTGTACAGAACTCAAGCCAGGATTATTTTGATGCTTTGGATAATAAAATTGAGAACCTGCTCACGAACGTATGGACGGCTCGTGCGTGTCACCTGCTCATTAAGGAATGTGAAAATAATTGAAAGCGATGATGGCAAAACAGATGAATGACGATATTCCACAGAGAAAACACTGTATGACTATTACTTGTACTATTAGAGATACCACTAATAATTAACTTTCATCCATTTTTTAGAGTTTAAAAATGCTTTTACGTTAATTATCTAGGTTCTGTTGAAGTGGGTCAGGAAGCTATTTTTGTCCTTGCTTCACCGACGGCCAGAACAAGGCACAGAGTGATTAAATGACTAGTTCAGGCTTGCACAGCTGGTGGTCATGGGGGGACCTGAACCCAGGACTCCAGATCCTTTGACTTGCACTCTGCTCACGCTATAGCCGTTAGAAGGAAACTGCTGATCTGGTGCAAATGACTAACACGCGATTGTGAACCAAAAGGAAAAGAAAAGCAAAAACTGGTAGGGATGTGAAATCAGTTATGGTCAAAGGCATTAATTAATGTTGATGTTATAAAAACAACAATAATAATATAAACAATAACTATTCTGTTAACATCGATATGATATGCCAGGCATTGCCCTCCGCACTTTACATGCATTATTTTACCCGTTTATGCAGACAGGAGTGGGTGATAATACAGGTTAAACCCATAAACATGCATTGAGGGCACATTGCAGGCAGCGTGGTTGAGGCTGGCTGTTGTCAGAGTCATTACCAAATAGCATCCAGCGAGGACAACGATGCAAGGGCTCCTAGATTCGCAAACAATCACACAGAGACAAATTCTATGAAGTTGGCACAAGGCAAGAGGGAAAGAAAGATAGAGGTGAGATCTGCAAGGTGGGGGCAGAGATCAAAGATTCCCAGGGGAGATGATCTCTGAGCTGAGGTTTGAAAGAGGAGACGGAAGCTGTCAGATAAAGAACACTGGCATGAGGGGTGTGGTATGTTCTGGGTAGAGGGAACTAAAACTTCAACAGCACGGAGAGAAAGGATATTTGGGAAACTTCAGGACATTTGCTATGGGTGGAACACAGGTGCAAATGGGAGAATGATGAGAGGGAAGAAAGAGAGGTAAGCAGAAGGGGGTCACATGATTTTTAGGAGTGAAGAGGCACAATCAGATTTTTATTTCAAAGAGACACCTCTACCGGTAGCACTGACAGACTGGAGTGGTGGGTGAGGCTATGATTATTAAAACCAGATAAGAAAGCGACAATAAGGAGAGAGAAAAGGGATGAACAGGACAGATATTTAGGAAAGATTAATATGGGAGATTAAAAATAGGGAGAAGCCTAGTACGACTCCCACGTACAGCTTGGTACGCCTTGGGTGGCTGGATGCATACAAATGCTACTTACTACCATATGAAGGAGAAACAGGAAGAGTCAGGGTGTGTGAAAGGTGGGGGATCATTTGCTTAGTTCTGGACCTCCTGAGTTTGATGACCTGCGGGGCATCGTAGTGGAGATGTCTAGTTGCATATGCAGGTGTGAAGCCCAGGAATAAGTCTAGCCCAGAGAGGTAGAGTTGTGGTGATCTGCATGAATTGAGTCTGAAGACTGTAATTGTACGGATGGGTAATGCTAGTTGTTACAATAGTTAAACCCTGCAATCTCAGTGGCTTAGCAAAAGAGAGGTTCATTTCTCACTGTATAAAGTCTGAGGTAGGAGTCCTGATTGGTGTCAGGACGTGTGTGGGGGAAGAGGAAAGAAGCACGGCACCTGCTTTATGTAGTTATTCGGGGACCCAGACTGATGATGCTTCTGCCATCTTCAATCTGGGGTTTCCAGGGCTGCCTTGAGCATTGATGTCTAGGTGGCAGGTGGGAGATGAGAGGGTAAAAAAGGTTCAACCCCTTCTAAACCACCGTGGACCAGAAAAGCTCAAGACACTCTGTTTCAATGCCATTAGCGGGTACTACTTCCCAGAAACAAGCCTCCACCAGGGGAGGGAAGCAGAAGTCTTGGGTGGAGAGCCAGCAGTCTCTGCCACTGGAGTGGGTAAGGTCTGGTAGAAAGAGAGTAAGACAGAGAGAACGACCAAGAAGAGGGCTGGTAATGGAGGAGCAGAGCCCATGAGAAGATCCGAACACCCAGAGAGGTAGAAGAAAGCCAGGACCGAGATAGTCCACAGACTCTGTAAGGCTAGGCAGTGGCTGGCCATGACCTGCGGATCCTGTTTCTGTTTGCAACAAATAGCCCCCAAATTCCATGACAACTGTAAGCCAGCTGAGTTTGTGGCTTCCAAGCTTTTCTTGATTTGAAATTCAGAACGTCCCTTGAGCGATTTCTCTTGGAAGGAAGTTGGAGTAGGTGGCTGCTAAGGTCACTTCTGGCTTGACGAATTTATGACTGCAGCTGCCCTTCTTCAGCAGGCCAGCAGCGAGGACCCAGTATCATTGCTGGCCTCCTCTCTCACGCATGCTCTCACGTGGCTGCCACAAGCATCACTGTGAAGCCAGGGGACTGGCTGCGTTCAAGAATTTCCTTGTTAGAGATCTGCATTCGCTTTTGCTAGCTGGGAAGGAATGGACATACTTCTACCCCAGTGAGAACCACACTGGTAATAGGAGGCATGGGTTGTACTTACTGTTTGTTAGGTGTGGTTTTTATGATGCCAATAACACGGGTAAAGAAACTGGCTCTAAGTCTCAAATTGGAAAAGTGAAGAGACTGGGCAGCATCAAAGACCAGCCTGGGACTTGATCTTACATCTAGCAATCTGAGAACAACCTAATAGGCATTTTTTTAAGTTTAGTTTTCTAATTTTTCAGATTATATTACAATTCTGTCTTTATAACTCTGCCTACCCCTCACGATTGGGAGCACCTTGAAAGTGGGGATTATGTTTTCATTCACTTTTATATCCCAATGCTTAGTCTATGATGGGTGGTCAATAAACATTACTGGAATGACAATTAAATGATGTATTACGATGCTATGTGCTTCTAAGGAGGTGAATTCTGACTAGAATTAGATTACAAGTCTCAATGTTACTTTACCTTAAAGGTATTTGGAAATATAGTCTGGCCTCCTCCTTGTTTCTCTAATCCTTGTACTTAGTTGCAGAGAAGTTATTGAGAGGAGGGTGGGAATCAGGCAGGCCGGGGGAGGGACACCACAGCACCAGTGTGGCTATTGTTAATCTACTGTCCAAGAAGGTGACCCAGGGGAGAGTTACCTGCATGATGCCACTGTGCTGCAAAAGTGTCCAGCCCCTTCCTGAGAACTGGGCGTGCTCACCTCCCGAGTGTGAGAGCTACACTCGTGAGCATCGGGCTTGGTATTTTGGTCAACACTGTCCCTAACAGGTTTTAATACGTGTGGCTGTGTGTACAATATTGATGAAAAACTGAAACAGCTGCCACACTTGCTTGGCATCAAAGCATTAGCAATTTAACTCTCCCTGAATGTCTTTGCAGAGACTTTTAGTATTTTAAATCAACTTTGGTAGTTCGACCATAAGCTTCCCTCGTTCCTGGATGGACCACTTCCCAAAAGGAAAAATCAGTTTACCTTTCATGTTCTGAGATCTCCCTGGAGATTGTTCAAAGTTAGAGCCAACACAAAAACACAAATGATTTTTTTTTAAAGAAACTAGATTACAATTTTAAATCAAGGTTAAACAGTGTTAGGTGGTGATGTGAATCATTGCTTTCCAATCATTGCTTGCATTTACAGGAGAGTATAGGAGACAGTTACAGGGCTTATATACTCTACACAGATAAACTCCACTGAATATTAAAAAACAAGCTATCAACCAAAAAAATGAATTTTAGTATCATCCAAGGTGATGTTTCTGCTCCTCTAAGTTCATAACAGTCAATATTTTAAAAGATATTTCAACATTAAAAGAAGTTGAAAACATACAACTATCTCTGCAAAGTCAAAATACAATTTTAACAAACTCCAATGGTAAAGCAAATTTATGCCTTCTATATAAAAACTCAGATCATTACAAAAATGGGAGGGAAAAAACAGATAAAATTATGCAAATCCTCACCTCTGGCCATTTAGATAAAATGGATGAGAAAATGCTATACAGAATCATGATTTTTCCATTAATATTATTATAAATTTCTTAGACCTTACCAAAAGTTATTACGGATAACTTAATGGCCAAAGGCATTTTAACAAAAACAGATGTGTCTGTAGCCAAATTGATCCTTGATAAATCTCTTTTGCTGAAGGAAAAGGCAGTATAGTTGGACAGTATATTTCTCAAAATGGACTTCAAACCATTCCTCTGATGTTTGCTAAGTGATCCAGGACCCCAGATAGTACATATTCTCTCCAGTAATTCAAAACAGGGACTTTGTGGAAGTAGTTTGTTTAAATGACCTCCTTTAATCTCACAGAGGATAGTATAAAAGAAACCTTCATTCTCTGATGCAATTTTGAGAATCTGACTGAGTACATCCCATAAATGCTGACCCTTCTGAGTGAAAAAAGTATCAGTTTGCCCCACTTTGCCTTTGGGAGGAATGAAAGTGGCCTCTGAGCTACTGTAAATTGAGAAGTGTCACAAAGAGTCAGCACTAGTGGAAACCTTTCCAACCCTACAGGCAAGTAAATCATAGAGAGAGCAGACTTCAGAGTCACCTGGAACTTTCTCATGTTATATCCAGGGGGATAAACATTGCTCTGCATTCACTCCAAGTTAACTCCAGACACAAAGAGAATTCTCACACATTGTTCCACAAGCCTGGACTACAGTTTCCTAAGTGAGTTGCCAAGTGTATCTGTAGAAGGGACATCTTGCTGACCATAGGTTCCTCACAGGTAGCAATGAAGTGGGTCAAGAGATGACGGATGGAGACAGAAATTCTTACAAGCACATGTGATTACAGAAGGCCCGCTGGACACAGTCAGAATGTCACTTGTGGGGAGGGATGGAAGACTTTGCCCTCTTTATCTGGCATATTCACTTTAGATGTTATCCACTTACTTTCAGTAAGTGCCTCAGCTAGCAGAAAGATGAAAAAACTTGCTTTCAGGTCAATAAAGGAAATCTCTATGATCAGTGGTTGATTAGAGCAGGATCTTCTAAGCGGGAGGCTCTGGCCTGCATTTTGTAAAGGGTTTTCAAATTAGTCTTACTCTGAGATCTGGGCAAGGGGCCAGTTCACCACCCAGCTGCCGCTGACTTTCAGCCCAATGGTCCATGATGAGTTCCCATAATTAGAGGAAAAAAATTTTTTAAATAAGGAAAAGAAACTTATATTTTAGAGGCATTGAATCTAAGAAAGTAGAGTACAGCAGAAGCATGGTACTATCAGGTTTTAAAAAGTACATATATTTTGTCAGATTTGGTTTCATATTCCTTACTCCAAACATTTACTAAAGTTGGAGAAATGCAGATTATAATTATTATTCGCAAAGGTGTTTATGACTTGCCCTAAAAAAAACATAAAAGGGGATTTTGAAAGGACAAACTATAAATGGCTTATTTATAATTGACTAAGTATGTTGAGTTTTCTCTGCTTTGTGTGTGTGTGTGTGTGTGTGTGTGTGTGTGTGTAAAACTACCTTTTTAAAAGCATTTTGACAAACTGGGATCATGATTATCAAAACAAAAGCAAGTCCTCTATGAATAACTGCATATTTTAATTAATCATATATCATTCTCATTTCACTTTCTAGAGTTGCAAATAGTCAACCAGTTGTTTGTGTTTCTTTGGTCAACAGAGAATTGAGAGAAGAAAACAGAGAAGCAAAAATATTGATCTTGAGCTAATGAGCCACAGTGCCAAAGGGCTACCCATTATTTCTACAGAGTTAGAATAATTTGCAAAGGATGGAAAGTCAGTGTTACAGAAAAGCAGATCCTAATGCTCACGACTTAGATGTCCACCGTCTATCAGCAGGACTCTTAGTTGCAAGTTTAGAGCACTCTTTGAAGGGGATTATAGACAACGTGATCTCTAACAAATGTTGGGTGAGCTACCTGAGATGAAGTATGACTGTCTTTGTAAAAAAGAACCTACTTGCTTGGCCAGAACTGTCCCAGCTGAATCAACAGCTAAACCAGTTATATTCAAAATTTAATTTTAATTCAAATAAAAGCAATTGAATTGTAGGTGACTGAATTACCTGGCTGTTTCAACTGTTCATATCAGTATCCAGTTATGGTGCCCTTTGTGTATGACTAGATCATATTCTGAAGCTTATTATCCAACATGAAGAGTTGTTACACTCCAATTCTGAGCATGGCCTTTATTTAGATGTGTAATTAAACATGGCAGAAGCAATGTTCGGGGCAAACGTCTAATAAATCTCTAGTGTTCCTGTGGGATGAAATATATTGTTTAGTAATTTTAAATGACTAAGTTTTAATTTCGGGAAAAGCCTGTTTAGAAGAAGGAAACAGGACACATGATGCCACATGAAGATAACTTTAAAATATGGAGCATTGGCATTAAAATGTGAATTAAACATAGCGTATCAACCATAGCCACACCACCTTAGACCAGGTAATGAGGAAATATTTCCTAAACTTCCCGCAATGGCCAATATTTTAATATGCAAGGATCTCTAGCACAATCTTTGAAAAAATTTTAGGAACTATACCACCAAACTTCAAGAGGTGCTTCTCTCACAGGTTATTTAACCTTTCTCAAACATTTACATTGGATTGATATTTGAAAAGAAAGGTGAACTGAAAAGAGAAAAAAATATATTTTATATACAAAAGCAATCTGTTCAACTTTCAATCTTTAATATATTGACATGTGTTTTGTTCTAGCATTACTCAAAATTAGCTTTGAGATAAAAGTTCACATTAATTATCGATAATGTAGTCTAATCACTGCTGACATTTTGAAAGAAGATATTAAGGCAGCCAAGATAAACTAAAAAGTGGGTGAAAAATATTACATATGTTCATCCCAGGAAGCCTATAGTGCTCCTCAATGAGTTCATTTTTTTCTTAAACTAAAACCCTGGAGTCAAGGTAAACTAATTGGGCCCTCTGACCTTCTCAAGCATGAGCTCCTTCATACTTGGCACTTCTCTGGTTCTTAGATGATGAGACAAAAAGATTTTGGATGTATTTCAGTTTTAATTTCATCGTTCTATCGATTTTTATGATTTTAAGTATGACATAAAAATAAGATAGGGTGTGTCAACGGCTTCCCTTTCTCAATTTAAATAATTAGCCCTAGAATTAAGTGAAGATTAAATCTAAGCTGGCACTACCTTTTGAATTTAGTGAATATTGCAAATTTTAATATTTAAAAAAACAGGTACTTTTATTATTATACAAAAATTCCTAAATCCCAGTATGAAATATTTGCAACCCAACTTAGCATCTGCAAATTTTTCCTTTTAAAAAACATAAGCATAAATTAGCTCCAATAGTTTGTTTATTTAGTCAATATAAAAAGTTGAAATTTCTCCTAGTTGAACTGAGTGAACAAAACAAGCATTAAATGCAGTTATAATACAAATGCAAAAGAAAATACTGACTTTGATTGTCTCATGTTCTTCAGGATAAGTATTCTAGAAAATGAGGTTTGTGTGATAGTTACCTCAGTGAGTTTGGAGATGCCTTTATTTCTTACAATCTTATTGAAATGAATTTAATAATCTTAAAAGTATGAGGGAATCAAGCTCACAGGACGCGTTTCTAAAATCATTCTTAAAATCTTATTCTACTAAAAAAGATGCTTTTCACACATATAAACACATACGTATGTATATGCATGGAGTTTTAGATTAAGTCCTAAGAACCAAGAACTTACAAAATATTCTATTAAATTTATACTGGTTCTCTTTGTACTATCAATATGAACAGAAGCAAAATACTCCCTATGTAAAAAAAGAAAAAGAAAAAGAAAAAAACCTTTTATTTCTGGTTTTGATGAGACTATTCAAACAAGGAAAAAGGTAAGATCATCAAAAACTAAATCTGGGGCCCTTGGTTTGAGATAATTAACTAATCAATAGACAATTCTTCTCAGGGACACATAGGACCAGACATTTATTAAGGAACTCTTCAGAGTTTCATACAAGGTAATTAATACAGGCTTCACTATAGAAAATTACATTTTAATGACTTTCTGTTCAAGTTACATGAATTTTATGTAAGGAAAAGCTTATAAAGTCTAAAATTTTCTTTCCACCCAAGTTATTAAAATTTGTATTTGAATATAGTTCCTTTCATTAACATTAAATCAGTTAGCTTTAATTTATGAAAAAGGACTGCTAAGTTTTACCACAATAGTTTGCACGGCTTTGATTTGCATTCATGAAAAAACACAATAAATTAATTTGCTACTTGGAAAGAATTTGACAGATGCATTAATCATGAAGAAACCGAATTCACTTTTCTTTACTCTTTCTCACAAAGATAGATCTAAGATAAGAGACTGCTGATTTAACATTCTTTAAGCAAAATGAGGTGTAATGATAATAATGGAGATATTCATAGAACTAGAGAATTTTAGAGCTGGAAGGAATCTTAGAAATTCCCTGATTTAACAAATGCGGAAAGAACAATTCCGTCTCCCAAACTGTCCATGGAGCAGAGTAGTGAAGAAGGAGTATTCTCATTTTCTCCACTGGAAATCAGCACAGAAGTTAGAATTATTCAAGGGCTGACTAATTTGGCTTTTAAATGACTTTGGTTCCTCCTGAACCATGCTACTTCTTGTCCCTAAGGTTTTGAGAGTATAGTCTGAGCTCAGAGATGATGCTGAATCATAACATGAAACACCTATTGCAGAATTTAGATTTTTTAAAAATAGCATGAAAACAGCACTAAAACTGTTCCCAACATCTACACTGTGCACTGATTCTTTTGACAAGTCAATTAGATATTGTCAAATACATTTACAAGTTTGTATACTGTGAAAAGATTTGGGTAAAGATATTCAACAACAATATATTGTACTGCAAATATTTCTCTAATTTTGTTATTTGTCTTTTTACTTTGTTTTATTTTTCTTTCTCTTAGCATCAAACTTTTGTTTTCAGATGTAGTGCAAGTCACAGATCATCTTTATGACTCCTATGTTTATATGCTGCTTGGAAAAGCCTCTCCTACTTAGACCATCACAAGGTATTCCTATGTTGTCTTCTATTGCTCTTTTAAATTTAAATTTTGGTATTAAACAAAATACAAAAATTACTGAAAGCAACAGTAATCACAATATTCTAAGCAAATGTTCAAATTTTAAAAATCACTTTTAAATGAAATGTAATTGTGTTTTTGATGCACTACCTACATATTACATACCTGTATATATATATATAAACATACATATACATTAATTACTGAGTTACATGAAGATTTTGGTATAAAAATTTAAATCATGGGACCATTTCATCAGAGTCACTTCACCATCATTAGAAACCTTTCAATCCTCCAGTAAAGGCTTTGGACAAGAGAATACTGTAAATGCCTACAGAATGATCTTAATAAAGAATCAAAAAGCTTTTTGTGGTTCACACATTATGTTGAATCATGGAAATAATTCATATTCTCCCTTTACTGTGGGGCAAAGAAACACTAGTATCTTAAGGAAAAGAAGAAAATAACCCATGTGCCAAACTTACTACACTTGGGTTGTGTTTTCCTTGTGCTAAAGATTCTGAATTATTTTTACTCCATTGGTTCTTTGTTTCTATAGAAATAAATTTAATTTCTTCTTCTCTAAGCCTACAACTATTTTCTCTCTCTGTTATTTGCTATATAAAAGAGCTTGCGTTACTTCTTATTAGCTTTAAAATTTTTAAATCTGTTCTTATACTACCACATATGTCAGTATGGAAAAGAGTATTTTTTGCTAGAGATAATCCTACTGACTTCTGAGAAAGAATATTATGCTGGTTACTTATTTATATATGTAGAAGGGTCACGTTATTTTTTAAAAATTATACTTAACTTTGATGGGCTATTTATCTTCAGGAAATATTACTGATACTCAATTCTAACCAAATGATTACGGACAAACCATTCTTCATTCTGTTTTCTTTAACAAAACATACAAATCCCAGTTGACAAAATGTACTGTTTCTCCTAAAAGATAAGAATTAAAGTAAAAATATTCTCCCAAGCTCAAGGAATGCCAACTGCCTATGTATATCCACAGAATTTTTCACTTCAGGTAAATCTTAGTGCCAAAATATTTGGTGGGAATGTGGGACCAGGTTCAGAGAAGTTTCAGGCCCTGGTCCTGCACCATCTCACCTACAGCCCGACAGGGTAATTACCCTACAGGTTAATAAGGCTGACAGCAGCCTCACTCAGCCAAGCAAGCCTTAGCCTGCTACTCCAGGTGGGTCAAAATCACCGAGACAGGGAGCCCACCAGTGGTTAAGAAACACTTTCACTCATAAGTTTGAAACAGAAAGTTTTGGTTAACCCTGAATTATCCACGATATTCAGTTAATCTGTTTTTATTTGACAATATTTAAAAATGCAGAGTTATAAAATGGTTATTAAATTTAAGATACATTTCACTTCAATATGAGGGGATTCACCAATATTTTATACTGACGTGCTTCTTAGAAAATCAATGACTGCACGAAGCGAGGTTAATTCACGTTATATTTCTTCTGGTATCGGTAGTAGGTACACTCGTGGGGCACCTGCTACTTGCTGTTCTCAACACCTGCGCGATCCCCTTAGGACCATGGAGAACAGCTGCAGCTAGCAGGTAAATGGGGAATGTGTTCTCAAACTGCAGCGCAGTACAGACTGGAAGCAAGGAGGCAGGAGGTATACAAGAATGAAAGGACCTTAACGTTAAAAGGTATTGTGGTTTGAGCCTCTCACCTCATCCTTTTCTCACAAAAAGGTGCTAATTTCTACAATTTTATTTTTTATCTTTTAACACATATTAATTCATACATAAATTTTTGAGGAAAAAATACTGCAGAGCTACACCCATATCTTTTAGATTGTATGCAATTATTTTTTCGCTTCCTTTTGTCATTTATTCATCCTCTGCCTCTTTTTAAAACACTCCCTTTAGTTCCTAGCTTCTTTTACTTTAAAAAGCAGGTGGTATGATGGCTGGGATTTGACATTCTTGATTAAATAACTGCATTATCTGAGCCATCTTCTAGTTTTCAGGGACCTCCTTTTGTGAAACTACAAAACTGTCTACTATAATTTCTCTAATGCTCTCTCCTTCTGTGAGCAACTTAGACTGTCATATCAGTATTTGATACTGTGAAACTTAGAGGAAATTTCAGATGGTTTCAATAACCATTTCTGTTATTGTGCTGCTTTTAACTTCTCATTTTGGTTCACAGACAATTTATATTTAAATATCTTCTATATATACATCAGTAATAGAAAGAAGTACTGATATTTTGATAATTCTTAACATCTTCATTTTTGTCTAAAAAGTTTTTTTGCAATTTTAGTACCAATATCTATAAAACATTGAGTTTAGATGACTTCATTTTATGTATACTGACTAGAAGAGCTCCCTCTTTTACTAATGTTTCCATCTAAGGTTATGAAGGTGATTTTTTCAAAAGGCTCAATGGAGGGAGTTCCTTAGTGGTCCAGTAGTTAGGACTCAGTGCTTTCACTGCCATGGGCCCAGGTTTGATCCCTGGCGGGGGAACTAAGATCCCACAAGTGGCGTGACCAAAAGAAAAAAACAAAAAAAGCACGAGGGAAGTGAATCCAGATTTTGGTTAATAGTGCAAGGTCACTTTAAGGGACAGCTTAAAGCCATTCTATACACTTTGGGGCTGCTCTGCCCCTTCTAGGAGTTCCCCTTGAGCATCTCTACCAAATGAGTCTCATGCCAGATCTGGCTACCTGGGGTCTTGTGCCCGCCTCAGACTCTGGGTGTCTGTAATACAGATAAGCAATCAGATTCCTCCCCAGCAGAGATAGTTGAATCTCAGAATTACTGTCTTAATATTACCCCTTCTTGCCCACAGTCTGGCTTCTGCCATTTCTTTGGAAGTGCTTGTGATAACTCTAGCTTTTGCTCGTTTGAGTTCCATGAGTAGCAGCAGTGGGGACTGAGACGAGGACAAAAATACGTTTTAGCACAACTCCTCATATGTGCTAGCGTCAGAAAGAGGTTCTATGCACCAATGAGCCCAGAGGAGAGATCAGAGGACAGCATGCACCTGAACACACCAACTCTCGGACTTCCCCGGTGGCGCAGTGGCTAAGAATCCGCCTGCCAATGCAGGGGACACCGGTTTGATCCCTGGTCCGGGAAGATCCCACATGCTGCGGAGCAACTAAGCCCATGCGCCAAAACTACTGAGCCTGCGCTCTAGAGCCCGTGCGCCACAACTACTGAGCCCGAGTGCCACAACTACTGAAGCCCACGGGCCTAGAGCCCGTGCTCTGCAACAAGAGAAGCCACCGCAATGAGAAGCCCGTGCACGGCAACGAAGAGCAGTCCCCACTCACCACAACTACAGAAAGCCCGTGCCCAGCAACGAAGACCCAACACAGCCAATAAATAAATAAATAAATAAAATTAAGAACACACCAACTCTCAATACTGACATCCAAGTCATCGTGTCCTCATGAGAGGAGGGATGTGGAAGGCGGGGGTCCATGGTGACTATGGGAGAAGCGTAGATCCCAAATTCATTGTGTTTTATTGAAGCTTTGGTACAACACTTTGTATGGCATGGGTGACAGTTATTCTCTGCATCAGAAATATAACTGAAAATGTTATTCCATATTGGAAAAAACCAGAGATACCTTAGTTTGCTAATCATTTTAATGCGTTACTTTCAAGCTCTCAACTGACTGAAGCTCTCTTTACTCTTCAGCTAAATGATACCTTATATCTCATTGGGTTTCTCTATTTTTATTTTTAAGCATAACTATTGTTAGGTTTCAGAATCAAGCTGGCATCCTACCTAGCACACCTGGGAGGAATAAGCACACTGATTTGCCTATTACAGAATGGATCAAAACAGGTACTATTACTTACCAAGATATGAATCACTGTTACAAACCCACAGTGGGCCATGCACTACTCTGAACACTTAAAACATTAACTCTAACCCTACCAAAAATCTGCAAGGTAGTTGTTATTACCTTATTTTACAGATGAGAAAACTTAATCCGGAAGGAGGTAAAAGCTGCTAACTCAGAGTAAATGGTAGAACCAGAATTTGACTCTGGGTCTCTCCGTCACTCTACTTCGCCTCTCAACACATCTGTAATGACTGAGAGCAATGGTTCTCAATACGGAATGCTTGGATACGGCTCTAAGTAGTCATACACTTTTACTCATTTGTAGAATCAGCAAGAATTCTTCAGGTACAAATTCAGATCGTTACCAGTGTCTTATTGGTGAGGCTTGAACAACTCTAGAAAGATTATAAGCCAATAAAAGTATAATCTGCTATCAACCTACATAGTGGTTCTATTTCTGGGAAAATTCAGTATATATTAAAGCCATTTGAAATTGAGTTTAATATAAAAAAGAAGATCCAAGTTCAGACAATTTATTACAGTTTTTGTTTTTACCTTCAAGAATGTCCAGCAGGTCACTCTAAACTGGTGAGGGAGTTAGGATGACTCTTTATTATTGTGTGCTACTGTCCATGTTCTACCGGGCATCTAGGACCCCTGTGCCCTGCTGCTAACTGACTTTATAGTGGCCCCAATCATTACGAAAACCCAGTGTCCTACAGATTTCTGAAAAAAACTTTAGGGGGCAGTATTGCCCCCACTGGGAATCACTGCTGTCAATGTGTTCCTTTGGCTAAGATGTGAAAAATAGTAGTGGTGGACCAAGGCTTATTCAAAAAATGAGGAATTCTCACCTAACTCCTTGTATTTTTTTTTTTTTTTACTTCAGGATAACACATTACACTGCTAGGTCATTGTATTAGGTCACAATAATATAACAAATTACCCCCAAAGGTAGATGCTTCAAATAACAAGCATTTATTAACCTCACAGTTACTGTGAGTCAAAATTGGGGAGCAGCTTAGCTGAGTGGCTCTGGCCTAAGGCCTCTCATGAGGTCACAAGTAAGATGCTGGCCATGGCTACAGTCTTCTGAAGGCTTGATTAGTAAGTATCTGAGGATCCACTCTGAAGCCCACTGGCATGGCTGTCAGCAGGAGGTCTCAGTTCCTTCCTGGCTGCTGGCCAGATGCCTCAGTTCCTCACCACAGGGGCCTCTCCATACTTTGTGTCCTCATGACCCAGCAGAGAGAGAGAACGAGGAGAAGCTTAAAAGCCTTTTATAACCCAGCATCAAAAGTTGCACACTGTAACCTTTGCCTCATTCTATTTGTTAGAAGGGAATCACTGAGTCCAGCCTATGTTCGGGAGGAGGTAAATTAGGCCCCATTTTTTGAAGGAGGGAGTATCAAAAAATTTGTTGACATACTTTAAAACCACCAAAGTCATCAAAGCCAGGGACAAGCTGTCCCTGTTTGGAATACAAAAGACCTAGAGAATTAACAGGATTCCCACAAACGTAATATAACATGGGCATGGCGTAATGGGAAAGAGTGTGAGAAGAATGGCTATCAGTGGGTCTAGGTTTTGAGATGAGTTAGGAAGGATGGGATTGGAGAGAGGTGAGAAGAGGATGCTGGGAGGCATGACACGGGCAAGTGAGCAGACTCTTAAGACAACTACAAGTTTCATTTTATGTATCATCTATATATATCTAGAACTATACTTATATTTACATATATCATCTATAGTACAGAATTCTAATACCTTCATCATCATTTTATCTGAAGAAGATAAACTTCACTGTGATTCTTAAATGTTTGCATTTGTTGATGACAGACTTAGCTGGAAATAATTAGACATGTGGAGAGCTTCCATATGCCTTCTGCACCCACCACTGGAGTTGCTGAGGTCGTAACGAGTAGAGCTGTATTAGAAAACATTCTCCATCCTGCTACACTTCCTCTGGGCTGAATGAACCCATCATTTCTTATCAAGTATTTTCTATTTAGTATTTCAGCCAGCTTTCCAATTTAGCTAACTTTCAGGTTCTCTTGTTTACTATTTACTTGTGCTCCCAAGTAGAATTCCAACATCTCATTTGCATAAACATAATCTGTTGACCCCTTATCCTTTGAAGATCTGCATGGAAAAACTCAGGGCAATACTGCATGCCAACCGGAACAGTGGGCCTCAGTGGGAGTATTCCCTCTTCCCATGGGTCATCTCTGTGAAGTTTTACTGCTGAGTAAGGGCCAATCACTTCAGCCACTCATGGTCAAGTTCTTATGTTTGCTAATTATCTAGAAATGTTTTATACACTCAATAATGTGAAAGAATTCACACTTTATGTGAATACACACAATAATGTGAAAGAGTCTTCCCACTACAGATCAGAAGTGCAAAACACTGAAGGAATATGCTTCCTCTACATATCCAAATTCTGTTCATCTATTCTTCAAGACACAGGCTAAGACCTGACTTCTCCAGCAAGCTCTTCTGATTACCAAAGACTGCACTAAAATTTCTCTCCTGAACTTCTTTAGTACCTGAAGCCTGCATTACATAATTCAACTCTTGGTGGTTTTTATTGTTTATTGTTTTATCAGCTAAGACTGAAGAGGATCCTCAAATCCCTAACCCCACTAAACCTCTACTATAGAAACACTCATTTGTTAATGTTTTTAAAAATCTAATTATTTCCTAATAACTGAACTAATTGTCATAAAATTATTTAAACTTTTCCTGAGAATTTCTTAACCCTATATTCTACAAGGCATGTAAGCTAGCATTATTTGTTCATCTATATAACCACTCAGAAGGCAAAAAGAAGACACTGGAAAATAAATTGCTGTAAGCTAGAATACATATCACTCAAGTCTCAGATGCTTCATTTATAGCAAGGCAAGAAACACTTTTAAAAGGATTTTAAAATGATAGTAATCATTATTTCTGGTACCTATTATTTACAATTTTAACAATTAATAGAAATAGGATTTCATATAAGAAAAGTCAACCAATCAAAGAATACTTGTGTATCATAATTATAATAGCAGGGATTTCTGTTGTTCCCACTTATTTTGTTGTTGCTTGTTTACATGGAGAATATCAGGTGAGTAAGGACTGAGACGACCTGAAATATTAATAATCAAGCACTACAGAAAATTTTCATTCAAGTATTATTATGAACAAAATATAGTTATCATAACTATTTGGTGAGCTTATTTCACAGAGTCTTTGTTTTCCTTTTATGAAATAGCATTTGAGAATAATAAACAAGAGTTTTTTTCTTTAAAATATTAATCACATATGGACTTTTTAAACCCTAGAAAGTCTATAACATTTAAATAACCCTTCTCATTCAAAACAAAACCAAACAGAAAACAGAAAACCACTACATACTGAGTGGGCTTTTGGCATACTTTAATATGTCTAGTCCACACAATTACTCTAGAAGGTGGATACTATGGCCTCATCTTACAAAGGCCATAGATTGAATCCCAGAGATCAGAATCCCAGAGATTGCCCAAGGTCTCACAGCTACTAAAGTTGAAGGCAGAATTAGAACCCATCCCAAAACCCCTACAATATTCCCTTCATCATGCTGCAAGATGGTACCATTTGCAGGGTTTCCCTACGTGAGTGGGCTGGACCTGCAGGGCTGTATATGGCAGCCCTCTTCATTTGCATTGCAAAAGGGAATACTCTGAACTCAATTTTGTGCCCCACCTAGAGAGGACTTCTGATCGAGACCAATCCTAAGCCTGGTCCTATTAAGCATTATAAATACTGGGACAAAAGGAAAAGGAGGGGTGTTGGAACATGAAGGCAGGGTATTTCAGTGTGGGAGAAACAACTTTCTAAGGGTCAGAGAAAGAGTGCCCAGTGAAGAGAGATCCTGAGCTCCCAGGGCTGCAACTCGTTTCAGCATCAAGAAGTGCCCTGCAGACCCAGGGGAGCTGCGGGGCTGCGGTGTCTGGCAGTTCACATCATCTGGATCTCTCCCCACAGAAGTTTTCAAATAAGACTTTCGTGAATTCTAATGCACGTGGAATTATAGAGTGGAAGTCAGTAGAAAAATAGGATTTGCTTTACAGAAATTTACCATGTAGCCAAATGCTGTAACACATAGTCCATAAGGTGAGGGAAAGCTGAAATCACAATGCTGTGCTCACTGGCTGTGTAAGTTCAGTTGCTTTAAATGTTATATTTACAACCATTTTCCCTCTTTGCACCATGTTGTTGCGGGACTGACAGACGGAGACTATTTCAAACAAAGGGTCTCTGAGGGTCAAGGCTATGTTGACTTAACTTGCAAATGTGGGACACCGGTCAGAGCCTGATAGGCATTCTATGAATTTATAATGTATGTTATTTGGGGTTGGTAATTATGATTGGGCTACAGCTTCAGTCTGAAACAATTCAGCAGTAAAATCGAGACTAAAATGTGAGGTCATTGCCTCCCAGCAGTCATAATCAAGTTACTGGTGCATGAGTATGACACGGAGATTTTAGGGAAGGAGACTGCCTTTTAAAACGCTCCATTCAAGCTGGAAAGCCTTCTGGACAAACGAGTGAGAAGGAGCTGACTCACTAATGTGCCTGAAAACACTTTAAAACTGTACTTTAAATGATGCTCTGCTTTGAACAGATAATTAGCCCAATTCTTCCCTTTCTCTGTGTCTGTAACTCCCATTGAAATCAATGAGAACTGCATATTCAGAAGGATGAGAGAACAAAGTTGCAGGTTGAATTAATGGGATAAAGGACTGCAGATCTCTTAAAGCTTGTGCAATTAAATTGTGGCCTCACACAATTCTCTAGGGTCACCAGCAATTTGTTGGCCTAGGAAAGCTAGCCGACTTCGTTTTCAGAGGTGTCACAATTTATAGAATGCATGCTTTTAAACATCAACACGTGAGCCTTCTCAGCTCAAAATCTACCTCCTCACTCTAATCTCTTTAGGACCTGATAGCTTGGAGTCTGGGATTTTATTCACTTGCCCTTATCACCAGCTAAGATCATCAATCAGTCAATCAGCAAAATCTCCATTTAAAAGTCATGCAGGGGCTTCCCTGGTGGCGCAGTGGTTGAGAATCTGCCTGCTAATGCAGGGGACACGGGTTCGAGCCCTGGTCTGGGAGGATCCGACATGCCGCGGAGCAAGTGGGCCCGTGAGCCACAACTGTTGAGCCTGCGCGTCTGGAGCCTGTGCTCCGCAACAAGAGAGGCCGCGATAGTGAGAGGCCCGCGCACCGCGATGAAGAGTGGCCCCCGCCTGCCGCAACTAGAGAAAGCCCTAGCACAGAAACGAAGACCCAACATAGTAATCAATCAATAAAATAAATAAATCTTTAAAAAAAAAAAAACTCATGCAAACTAAGCATGTGTGAATATCTCATTTTTCTATAAAAATATCTGTCTATGCATCATTTGTATGCATATTAATTATCTGCTGTCTCTCCCAACTAGAAAGAAAGTTCTAACTGGCAAAAACTTTGCCTTATTTATCATTACAGCCTTAGCCCTTAACCTGTTTGTAACTGTCAAATATTTTTAATCTTCAAAACACTATGAGCATGTTTGATTAGATATTCCTAAAGCCACAAGAACAACACTGGCCTTTAAATATTGCAAATGTATAAAATGCAATATCTGCATTTAAACACTTCTCCACTGAAGAGAAAGAAGATATTTACTGTCTACTATATGCTAGTTTCTCTACAAGTATTTCTTTTTCACTGAATTCTCACAATAGTGGGGTGGGATGTAGTATTTTTATATTTATGTTACAAATAAGAAATGGAGGCTTAGAGAAATTAAATAACTTTCCCAAGGGCACAGAATTAGGAAGTAGCAGAGCTGAGGTCTGAATCTTCTTCTGACTCCAAAGCCCAGGCTTATCTCCCATTATTTCACTGCTTAACGTTCGAAAAATAAGGAAAGGAAACACATTTATAAATTGGAGATGGTCTCAACCTGTGCCTCATAAGAAAGGATGATGATTACAGAGCCATCAGCCTAGAGAAGTACTGAGCAGGCGTACAGACAAGCTGGAGGGACGTAAGGTGACAAAAAGGAAAAGGCCCGGGATTGGCTGCCCAGCAGAAGTCCACAAGGCACCTGGAAGGCTGAACCCCTCGCTTGCTGGCTTGCTGAGGACCTGACGACTCTAGCTGGGTACGTGTGTGACACAAGCATATTTCCATCTGCTTTGACTCATTTGTGGCCTATTTCTGACCCCCAAATCCCTGCTCTCTGGTCACACTACTCCAGGATTCCATCATTGCCACATGCTTTATGGATCACACCGGATTTCTTCCTCTCCATGCATATCTTTCCCCAGTGTTCTGTTTCCCCCGACACACTATCCCTCCCAATCTCTCCGTGAAGTGTTTTCAAATGCTAACCATTCCCAGTTTGCACTTATACTCAAAACACACATCAAGGTAGGGGTCCACAGTTTCGGGTTCACAGTCTGAGGGGATGCACCAGCAGTCCGGACATCCATCAAGGTTTCCACCATGTTCTGTAACATCATCTATGTTTTCTGCACTGACTGACATGTCCTGGGCTCCTTAACCAGACCGTGATGGGAATGCTGGGAAGGGCACAAGCACTGCTCTGTAACTGAAAACTGAAAGTTATCTAGGAGTTTGGGGCAGTAGTAATAATAATAAATCCTACCATTGGTCATTGACTCTGTGCCAGGTGTTGCACTAGCCAAGCCCTTACCTGGATTATTTCATTTAATCCTCCCACTGTCCCAATGAGGTAGAGGTTCCTATCTCCACATACCCATAGTTGAAGGAACTGTGGCTTTACAGCAGTATAAGCATGCCGACTTAGGTTTTGCAACAGGTATTGTGATAAAACTGGTATTTGAACCAGGTGTCCTAACGCCAGAGCTGGTCATCTTAACCACATCGCTACCCTCTGGGTGAGGCTGAAGCCATCTTTGGGTGCTGGTGTTGGTGGGCATGATCAAAGGACCCAAGACTGTTTGTGGAGGTCATCACATAATCAGGCAATCATGATTATGTTTAAGATACTGATGACAGCCGGGGAGATGAATGCTCTCTATGTGGGAAAAAAATGATAATTAGGAATCAGTTAAAATATCGTCTTATACATATACTACAAATTAGTTTATAAAGTACTTTCACAGTTTATTCTCCATCCTACTAATACTTTTCTCTCTCTAGTGCCTGCATTCTGTGCTAACAGCAGCCAGCTTTCTCACCACAAGGCAGTTTTATACACTTCATCTCACAATTCTCCTGCTGAGGTAGAAGCAGGGGGCACCGGGAGGAATTGGGAGATCTGGGTAGTCTAGTGGCTTTGCCAAGGCCACATGGTTAGTAAGTGGGAGCGGCCAGAGCATCTGGTCCTCAGCCCAGTGTCCCCTCCCTGCCTTATATGCCCTCCCAGGTGTGGAGAAGGTCCCTTCTTACTTCACTGTTCCCACCATATGAAGAGCAATTACATTCTTCCAAGATTTTAGGTGAATGAATTTTGGCGTTTAACAACTTGACATTTCTCCATGTCGTTAAATATTCTTTTCATTATTATTATATAAGACAAAGCTATATAATTCATGTAAATTTTTCTTACCATTGTTTATCTAAGTTTTCAATTTTATACTATTATAAATAATGTTGGGTTGACCATCTCTGCCTTCGATTATTTGACCAAACTTCTGATCATTTCCTTCAAGTATATTCCTAAAAATTAAATTACTAAGTGTAAGAATATGAACTATTTTGAAGCTTTTGATACACAGTCCCAATTTATTTTAGAGACTTATACCTCTACCAGCAGTGTTTAAAGTATGCCTGTTTCATCATGTATATGTATAATATATATTTAATTTTTCACTAATTTGACAGACAAGGATCACTGTTTTCGTATCTCTTTTATTGACTACTAGTTACACTATAGGCTTTTAATATTTTCTATTGGTCATTAGTCTATTTATCAATTGCTTCCTTGTGTATTTTGTCCCTTTCTGCACTGATACGTTAGGTTTCCCTTATTTGTATGAGCTTTCCCTATAATAAAAACAATCAACATTCTGCTGGATTTGTTGGTGACAGTTCCCTGGATTTGTCCCTCCTCTTGCTGTGGTTGCTGCTTGGTGTCTTCACTATCAATAAGGACCTTCAGGACTGGGGTGCCACTGCCTCCTGTGGTTCTTCCAACCAAGTTCTTCCTGTCACCCCGATGGATGGAAGCTATTTAAGTCAGAAGCATGACTATTAAATCATTTTATAGCCTTTTGTTAGCACATGGTGTGGTGGTAAGAAAAACAGTATACAAAGGAAGCACACCCTACGGAGCTCTGTTAAGGTATGCAGACGTAGGACATGAATCACAAATTATGACCTTCCAGATTTCAAACTCTCCAACTGAGCATGGACCAAATAATAAGTAGCTCAAATAAGGAGTAAGGGGGAGAAACACAGGATGGTGTATGGGGAAAGCAAGGCAGCAACTCCTTGAGAGGAGAAACTATAGCTTGTTTATCTGTGTCTCCTTGTGCTGTTATTATGCCCAGGACATGTCAGCTATCTGCTAAGGGCTTGCTGGAGGATGGGTAGACGGATGACCACACCCTCCTCTCCTGACTGCCACCCACTGGCTCTGTTACTTTAGACAAGTCAATTGCCCTTTTTGGGTCTCAATTTCACCATTTGGTAAAATGGTTACTGAACAGGGTTGTTGCCAAGATCTAGTGAGATAATGATATGAAAACAACCTGTGAACTATAAGGGCAAAAGAAAATATAAGTTGTGCATTTTCATGGAAGTTGTGCTGTTGTTATTTACTATCTTAAAGGAAAAATTCATCGTCAAGCAGGATAAGAAGCCATGGTTCTTCTCAGATGATTAGTCTGGTTTCTTTTCATTCTCCCTCTCCCTCTTGCCCCTGACCTGTGATATGCATCTAAATGTCCCTAAAACACAGGCTTTGTAGTCATTCAACTTCACTTCCTATGGTGGCCAGCACAGCCTGCTGAACAAAATTATGAAAAGTCTGCAGGAAAATTCTGTTATACACACATACATTCTGTATAATACATTAAAGGTTAGCATGCACTATTGATTAATGACCTGCCCTTGCTTTGGGTGATGGGGTGTGCTGGTCATCAGGAAGAGCTTCACAGATATGATGCTGGGTACCGACAACGAGCAGGAATTGCCTGGTGTGCAGGTGGGGAGGGTAAAAGGGTGGTTCGGTTACTGGAAGAGCACGTACAAAGGTCTCGAGGTGTGAAGGAGCATGGCGTGGGTCCTGGATGGCTTCTCTGAGAGGTGGAGATGGGTGCTGGGGAAAACAACCTGTCAAAAATTCATCCACCCAGAACAATCAAATTGAGCGCCCTTAACACAGCTCTTAAAAAGTAAACAAGGTCTGGGTAACGGGTATAAGGGCAAAGAATGAAGCTGAGAATGTAGGAACAACAATTTCTTTCCTCTGTTATCACAGCCCGGATCCCTCAGCACAATATTCTTGTGGTTTAGGCATCCTGTCTCATAGGAAAGTGACCTGAAGAGGATGTGTTAATGACCCTTGAATTGTTTTTGGTTGCTTTTCACCAGGTAACTGGTGCTAAGAGATCAGGTGACTCCAAAGAGGGACCCTTTAAAGGTGAAACTTCTCCATGCCCAACCCTTCCCAAATCAGGTTGCAACATCCCAAGCAGAAGATGATTTTCCATTTATTTGCTTACTCTTAATGTCCACTGAGTGAAGTAGAAACTCATTTATTCTTAACTCTCCCATCTACTTTATTTAGGGAAGGTAAGGCTTAATTAATAATGCTTAAAACATCCTTCTGGTTTGGTATCACTAACCACTACAATGTTACGTCTGATTAGCTGTATGTTTTAACTGAAGCATACATTTTACCTGAATTTAAACACACCATATTTGCTCTCCTCTTCCAAGGCAAGATGATCATTCTAATATTTTAAAGAATCTCTCGAACAATGGGTGACACTTGCTCTTCCCCAGCCCCAATTTTTCCCATTTATCAAAGTGAGAAAAAAAAAACCACACAGAGAGAACTTTAAGTCATCTCCTCTCTTTGGCATGTTTGGGGCCAGGAAAGAAGAAGGGTTTTGTTGGAAGGCTGCGTGCAGTGGAAGCAATGGAAGACAAAGCTGGAGAGTTAGGGTAGGATCAGATTTTGAAGAGCCTCTACTGAAGAGTTTGGCCTCTATCTTGTAGGCAGGCTTGATGGTTATTTTGGAAATCAAATGTGTTTCAATAAAAGAGAAAAGTGTAACACTGGTTGCTGAGTGCAGTATGAAGCAGAAAAACTACTGCCACTCACATTTTCTGTGTGAGGAAACTGAGGCACAGAGAGAATCAGAAATTTGCGGAGGACTCACAGCTACACGGCAGATCTGACTCCGACAGCTTTACTTCCCTGCTGCCTTTGATTCTTTTCAATGACAAGGAACAAGGAAGAAGAGACGTGGGCACAGGGAGAGGGAGAACAGGGTCATTATTAGCCACGTCCATTAGCAAATCACATGACATCCTGAAAGGATCCCTTGCCTGTGGCAATTTTCTTAAAATTTTTTTCTGAATAAAAAGTAGAGAAAACAGAAACAAATATGGGATAGAAAAATATCAGTATGGGTGTGCAGACACCTCACACACGTATCTGCGAACATAGCTGTCGCTCCCATTAAGGGTCTCTCCTACAGGGTATTATTATCAAGAGAATAAAGAAAGACAGTGAATCATACAACTTCCCTATCATTAGGTTTAAGGGTAAAGTAATGAGTAGGAAGAGATGGCAGCGTCAGCTTTAGAGGCAGAACGTAAGGTACGTTAGGGGAGCCTTAGGGGGAACACAGCAAGAGGAGGCGAACTTGCCTCTGGAGATCACTCAGAGCCCCAAGGGGTCTACTCGCCTCGGCTTTGCCAAGTGCCTCCGCGGTGGGCAGAACGATGCCAGCTCTCTAAAGACGCCCACTCCACGTCCTCATCTCTGGAATCTATTTTACATGGCAAAAGGGACTGATGTGATCAAATGAAAGATTTTGAGATGGGGAGACAATCCTGGATTATCTGGCGGCGGGGGGGGGGCATATAATCACAAGGTTCTGAAAAGTGGAAGAGAAGAGGGAAGGGCTGGTCAGAGTGATGCAGTGTGAGAAAGACCCCACCAGACACTGCTGGCTTTGAAGGTGGAAGAGAGGGGAGGGGTGGGGGTGGGGGGTCAACTGCCAGCAGCCTCTAGAGGCTAGAAGAGGTGAGGAAGCAGGTTCTCCCCCTAGAGCCTCCAGAAGAAATGCAGCTCTTCAGACCTGTTTTAGATTTCTGGCCTCCAAAACTGTAAGATAATAAATTTGCCTTGCAAGCCACCTGGTTTGTGGTAATTTGTTACAGCAGCGTTAGGAAACCAAAGAGCCTCCGACATGCTCAGAACTGTAAGAGGTGCTGAGAGGGAGTCATGGGATATTCAAAATAATGCAAATGGGCCAAGGGCTCTGGTTTTATGTATTCATAGAATCCAACTTTTCTGGGCCCCAGATGTGTCATCATACTTCAGGAGTTTATGATCTGGGTGGCGAGCTAGTTCATCCGTCACTTCCAGCCCTCCCCTCCCCTCCCCTAGTTCATCCATCACTCCCTCTCCTCCCCTCTCTTTTCCCTCTTCCTGATACTGCTGTTTACTGCTGCTTCTTACAGGAAGTATTTCTCAGAATTACCAAGTCAGAAAATGGAGGAGTAATAATTCAAGTATTTGCACGGCAGTACTTAGGAAAAATACCTATTGATTTTTAAAAATTGGTTACTTATGAAACTCATAAATCAGACAATGTACACTTTGTTCTTTGCTTCATTCAGCATGGCTTCTGCTACAAGTACAGGGAAGCAGGCTGTCTGCTGTGCAGTTTGTTAAGGATTGAAGTGAAGTGAGTCGTAACAAGGCTCCTTTAAGACCTTCATAAACCCTTCTATATGTCATACCAAACACAGTAAAATGTACTGACATGAAATATTTATTATACAGTATTTGAAAAGCTTTTTATAATTTTATTTAAAAATATTTACTATAATATCTCATAGAACACATGATTGATTATGATTATTCAGTGATGATCCTGCCTACTGAGGAATTCTAATGAAGTAGGCAAATTAAACCTAGATTGTTTGCAAGTGTACTGAAATGTTTATGAATGCTAAATTGAATAGTTAATAAAGTTGGCATTATATTACATTGGGTAGATATTCCTTAATTTAAGTTTTATTGTTTTCTTATTTTAGAGTAGAATTTTTGTTTCTGTTCTTAAACATTTTCTACGCCCAAGGCACTGTGCCCACAATGCTGCTAGATAAGACGGTCCCGTGTACCAACATCACGGCCACAACACACGGAGCTCAACTACACCAGCGCTTCTTTTATAATGTACACATCCCATGACGGAAGAGTTAAGGTTACTATGGAAACCATAACACAAAATCTAGCACTGAATGATTGCAAATTCAATCCGCTTGCTTTTGCAACTCCCTTTTCAGTGATATGATCATCATTTTCATTAATGGGAGGCAGCACAGTGCAAGGATCAAGAGAACGGACTTCAAAGCCAGGCAACGTTGAGCTCCATTCTGGCTCTACCACTTTCTTAGCCATATGACTTTGGTTAGGTCACTTAAGCTCACTATGCCTCAGATTCCCCATCTATAAAATGGGGGTAATGAGAGTAGCTGTCTCAGAGGATCAAGAGGATGAAGTGGGTTGATATTTACAAAGCACTTACAACAGAGACTGGTACACATAAGTGTTCTATATGTGTTTCCTGAATTAAAAAATAGTATTTATTCAGAAGTTACTGAGTTTGACTACATGGCCCCCATTGTGAAGATGAAGACTAGGGTACAATCCCTGTCCTCAGGGCCCTGAAAGTCTAATGGGAGGTATGTGCTGGAGCAGAGGTGTAAACAAAGTAATATAAAACACTGGAAAGTGTTTCATTTTAATAATAAAAACCACTTTACCCAGTTATAGTTGAAATTGTTTAAAATAATTAAAGTATCTCCAAATATTGAAAATAAAATTAATCAAAACATTTATTAAGTACCTATTTTGTTTGCTGTCCTGTATGGTCCACTGTGACTGCTTTGTATAAAGGCACATAGAGAGCTGCTCTGTGCCAAGGGCTTTAAAAATTTTATTTAACTCTCTCAATCTTGCAACAAACTTTGAGTTATGTATAATCACTCTCATTTTACAAAAAAGTTACCTGAGTCTCAAATATGTTAAGGCAGAGAAGAATTTGAATCCAGATAAAACTCTCTGGCTTAAAGCTAATTTTAGTGTTGCTGAATCAGTGATTTTCAAACTTTATTAGCAGAAAACTAGCTTTAAAAAAATCATACTTTGTTAAATGAATTATTTTACTAGTATAAATATAAATTCTGTTTATAGCCTTTTAAACAGTTAGTTATAACAGTAAACATTTGTCATAAAGTCAGTCAATGAAAATAATGGCTATAGTAATGAATTTGAAATCAGAGGTTATAGATGACACTCACAGTTATACTGGTCTCACAGCCTGACTTATTTCTGCTTTTCTTTTTTTTGGCATAGTATTTAGAAAATCCTGCATCACACAGTTGTAAATTATAACAGATTTTTAACAGGTCACCTTGTAAACCAGGCTATTCTTCAATTAAAGTCATATAGAAGCTTGAATGACATGAGTAGGAATTAAATTCTATTAAATTCTATTTTATTACAACAATTATTTATCAACCCCCTTCTATATGTTAGGCACAGTGCTGGATGCCAGAAACTCCATGGTGCACATGACAGACGTAGTTCTTGGCCTCAGGATAAGTGCTTTGAAAGGAGAAGTACAGGGTCAAGAAAATTCACTGGAGTGGAACATTTACACAGATGGATTTTTCCCCATAGATATAAATGTATGGGGTCTAATTAACCTCTTATGGAAAGATTTTTCCCAGTTGAATTTATTCTCACAAGTCATGGATTCTGGGCATCAGGCATAGGCTGACTGGAATCCTTGGGAGACTAAAACCAAGATTTTCTCCATCTATCCTCCTTCACTCACTTACCACTGAATCCCTGCTGTGGTTTTGGTAACCCGGGGGGGTGGGATAATTACTTTAGGGGCTGGGGACAAGCTCCGTTTCTACTGTGGATAAGTATGAGGTCAGGGCTGTAATAATCTCAAGGTGCCTATGAACTTTTTGGACTCTTTCAAAATTATGCTGAAGTACTGAAGGAACTACATCCATCCTATTTCCGGACAGTCCAGGATGAAGCTGCTATGGAAACCCTAACTTCCCGTAGGTATCAAGAACCCCAGTAGCTGGCACTGAACAACATAAAAAATTGGAGAGAGTGCACTCTAGATTTAAAATTTTTTTTTAATTCAGTAGGGCAAGAGGGGCAAGAGAACCTGATTGCGGACTATTTTTTTTGAATTTCAATTTGTAAAGTAATTAAATATTTGGACTTAAATTTTTCTCCAGGAATTTGAACATGGGAATAGGTTTATATTCAAACTTAGGGCATCTTCGCGTTGGCAGTCTATTATTAAAGTGTCTTAATGGTGTTTGAGCTCTATAACCTGTTACATGCTCTATTAGAAACATGGTTATGCATAATTTGGAATGGGGAACAGTAAATGGATTTTCAGCCTTGGCTACAGCACTGCCTTGGAGCTAATTTAACTGATGTACGATTTTCATCAATTTCTGAGTTTTCGGGGGGAGGGAACAATCTGCATTGCCCATCAGTGATCCCATAATGATTCCCAAAGGAGCAGTAGTTGGTACTGGGAGATTGGCCAGAAGGAACAGATTGCTCTCATGGTTTGCTGATATCTTACCCTGAGGGCAATAACCGCACTGCAAGTGGGAAAACAAATAGCTGGGTGTGGTGGCCTACAAAGGTGCCGGTCAGATCTCCTAGCAGTGGCCTGACAGCCCTAACTGTCACCCCTCGGGTCCCTGAGGCCAGGCTTCTCCCAGGTGGTTCCCAGCCAGTGCTGAGCACGGTGGGGGTACTAGTGCAGCCCCGCTCCTGCCTGATGAGGGACTTCTCTCGCAGGTGACTGGCTTGAGGACTTCCCCACCGGCCTGACCAAAGCTTTCTGAGAATGGCGCCACACGTACCCCATCATCCTTCCTCCCCCCTCTCCTTTCAGAGGTGTCAGATGTACATCCAGGTCTGAGGCTGTCTGTACCATGCTTCCTCCCTGTATCCTTCACAGGCATTTCCCCTAATAAAGCTATTGTACATCTAATATCATCTTGGTATCAGCTTCTTAGGGGACCTGAGCTAACACACTGGGGAGCGTTAGGGGAAATCAAAGTACTTTAGAAACATAAAGTTAAAGTGAAATGCCTATGGGGTCTCCTTACTGTCATCCCCACTTACCCCAACACCAGTTTTCACTGGATACATTGCTCAAACCACTTCACAATACCAAGGACGGAAAAAACAGGGTTTTGTTGTGAGGGGAAAAAAGGATGATTCTTTAGGGAATTCGGACCAGAGCAGATCAAGGTTGAATTGGATCCCAAGACAAAAGAGAGGATATTAAAGGTGATAAATAAAGGACAGGGATATGGTCACATTTTAAGCTAAAAAAAGAATGCTGGTTACAGGAGTTAAATTTCTTTTGGCTCCAAAGAAAGCTGCAGGTAATGCTCTGAAGCACGGCATTTGTCACAGTTAAGAAAGGAAGGAATTAAAGTAGGAAACATCGCAGAAGCATTTTCCGGGTCAGTATGAATAGTAACAACATTCCAGAGATAGTGCTAAGCAGTCATTGGAAGGGAGAGACTGGAGGCAGAAAATGATACTGCTGAGCCCGTCCAGGCTAAGGAAATGCAGGGCAGACTGAAAGATACCAAGGGGAGGGCTGCTGTTCAGAAGACTGCTTCTACCCTTGAAGCACGTGTTCAAAGGTTAAAATCTAATTTGAATGCAACATTCACCAGATGCAAAATGAATGTGTCAATATTTTTAAAGAAAAGATGATGGCATGGGGACCTAGTCGCACTTTAAATAATTTAACTCCCAGGCAATTAACCAAAAAATAAAATAAGCGAGAAACTTCCCCAATTTGTGTCAGATATTTGTCTAAAATTTAAAACTTTCATAAGGTACGCAAGAGGGCCAAGAGGATCACAGATTCAGAGGCTACACTGTAAAGTCAGAAGCAGTTTCCAGATTTTGATAGATTTCAGGCAAGATGTGTCAAAAGGTAAGCTTGACATAGACAGCTTGTCTCCCCTGAAAATGAAGCTTCTGTGTACAGAGTTCTTCAGGTAACCAATTTCTACTTTCACCTCTGCCTCCAAAAGCAGGTCTCACAGGACTCTGCTTCAGCTATAACCTGTCAAATCCCCCAACTGCTTTTCATTACTGAATTCCTTCTGTAAGTTGTGTCATTTGTGTTACAATAACAAATTCACATCCGATTGACTTGTGGAGGAAGGAAGTGCCTCAAAATTATTCACCGATTTTCTTTAATATACAAACAAGCAGAAAGCGTAGGGGGAAAACACATTTGTGAATTGAGCTGTTTGCTCTTGGTGCAGCTTCTCTAGAGAAAAACATGGAGATGTTCATTCCAGATTCTGCTTTTTTTTTTTTCTTTTCCACTTTCTAATATGATGGCTCCACTCATCTCCATGCAAGTGTTTCCCTTCCATTAATGTTAATGGAAGTCACTCTTGTGTATCAGGGGGAGACTAGACCCCTTTGTCTTTTTAATTGGTCCTATAAAACAATAAATGAATGCACTATGTGAATTCTATCTAGAAATAGATTCTGGCCATCAGTACTATGCTGCTTTAAAAAAAAAAACATTTTTTTAAAAAAGAAGATAATATGTAGCTTCCTGGTTGGATACTAGCTAGAAACCAAATACATAAAAAAGTACATCAAAATTAAAGGGATAATAGGTAATTTCGTTCTTTAGGAAGGTGATGTTACTAAGTGTGTCTGCAGAGCATGAGGCAGAATACAAAGCACAAATCGCCTGTTAAGATGAAGCAATTGCAACCGCAATTTAATGGAGGACAAGAAAGCAATTAACAGTGTAAAGTCATTGATGCGAAGGATAGACCTCGAGATTAGAATCTTATTAAAACAAAGGCTGGTAAACTTGATTATAATGAGTAAAGTTGAAAGATCTCCAAAACAATCTCAGCGTGCAGCTGTGGAAAAGAAAACATAATTTACCCTAATATTATACTTTGGGCCCCATAAGCTGCTGATAACATTGGGATGTTTCACAGATCAATACCTCAAACAAACTGAACAGGTGCCACCTCGGGGACTTAATTCTGCAGGACTGGACCGAGGTTTAGAGGGGCGGTTTTTGTTTTTTCTTAATCACTACAAACTATGATAGTTCAAAGCATGATGATTTTTAGCACTGATGTTAGGAAACTTTCTAGAAGAGGAAGGCTTTTTTTTTCTTAAATTCTTTTCTTCTCTGGCCTTTTTATAATAACATCACTGAGACTCTTTTGCAGGCCAGTGTAAAGATATGCAGTGGTTTGAGATGAACTGAGCTGTAATCTTCTGACACTTCTCTTACTGATTCACTATTTTAAGATAAATATCATACAAGGAATAGTGAGAAATGAGGCAAAGGGCACCAGATTAAATGATGAATAAAACGCAGCCTAAAACCCTGCAATCAATTAACAGTTATAATTTTGGTTTGTCAACCCCTCCAAACTGGTATAAAAATCCTTCTTAAATAGACTCAAGAACAAGTTAAAAAATTTTTTTTCACTCAAATATGTACCAGATACTTAATTAAAATAGACTTGGGCTTCCCTGGTGGTGCAGTGGTTAAGAATCCGCCTGCCAATGCAGGGGACATGGGTTCGAGCCCTGCTCCGGGAAGCTCCCACATGCCTCGGAGCAACTAAGCCCGTGCGCCACAACTACTGAGCCTGTGCTCTAGAGCCTGCAAGCCACAACTACTGAAGCCCGGGGGCCTAGAGCCTGTGCTCCACAACAAGAGAAGCCATCACAATGAGAAGCCCACGCACCGCAACGAAGAGTAGCCCCCGCTCACGGCAACTAGAGAAAGCCCGCACGCAGCAACGAAGACCCAATGCAGCCAAAAAAAAAAAAAAAAAAAAAAAAAAAAGGTACATAAATAAATAAATAAATTTATAAAAAAAAAAATTGAATGAGGCCCAATTTTTCCATCAATGATGGTTATAGATCACTGTATAAGTCAGATGGCACAAATCGGTGTTTTGTGAGTCAAATTTGACATATATATGTAAATAAAACCCACATGGTGTTTTCTTTTATCATTAGGTTTCAGAATCCAATTTCCAGCTTCTTTTCCAGAAAACTGGAAAACGTGGCAGCCTGGCTCAGCGTTATCTCACAGCAAGAAGTAGCTGGAGCTGAGAGTGGTGGCCGTCCCCTTGAGAAAGTAACTGTCCTCCCATTCTCTCCAGTCCCCATCACTCCCTACTGTCGCACAGCTGACCCACTTCCCTCAGTTCACTCTCATCATAATCCATCTCGGCATTTACGCTTTTTATATCTGTCTAGATAAACTGTATCTCCTTCTGATTAACATTTAGGGCATTTCTAACTTCATTATTATACAAAATGCTGAAATCGATAGCCTTGAATCTACCCTTGAATACTCGTTCAAATATTGTTAGTTCCTAAGAGAGACTGATAAAGTGCACTCCACATTTTGATAAATGTTGCCAAACTATCCCTTCAACAGTGCATGAGCATGGATGGCCCTTTCTTCAAACACTGCCAACATGGATATTATGAAATTGTTTCTTTTTTGCTTATCTAATAGGTCATTAAAGGTCATATATTAGAGTCACAACTTGCATTTCTTCAATTATTAGCAAAGTTTAATACATTTTCGTATTCTGATAGGCCATTCCTATTTCTTTGTTTAGTATGTATGTTTGTCAATTCCTGTTCACTTCCTTTGCCTAGTTTCCTATTGGCACATTTATTTTTAAAAATTAATTAATCAGGATACTTTATGTTAGGAATATTGACTCTGCTATAACTGTAAATAGCTTGTTGGCTGGGTTTCAATCTTTCCCTGTGGCTTTGGTTGTGGAAGTTATGTGTCAGTATCGCAGTCACAGCCACTAGTCTTTTTCTTTGTGCGTCTTCCCAATTAAAAGTTATAAAAATGTTTACTCACATTTTGATTTAATATATTTATGTGTATCTTTTTATAGCGCTATTTTATCCATCTGGAACTTATATGAAAGTAAGGAGTGATATATGAATTCATATTTTTTAATAGTATAAGGCAACTGTCCTGATACTATTATTGAAAAATCATCCTTCTTTTACTTATTTGATATTATTATTGCCTTGAGTTACCATATATATTTGTGCACATTTCTGTACTCTTTATTTTATTGATCTGTGCTTTAGTCTAAGACCCACAGTGTTTTAATTTCTATAGCTTTATATTTTAATATCTAGAACAATTATTCTTTTCTCATTATTATTTTTCCAGGCTTTTACTAGATATTTTTATACCTTTATTGTTTTAAGTAAACTGTATAACCATTTTGTCAAGATATCCTTTCACCGTGCTTTCTTTGTCAGGTTTTGCGTTATAGTATAGTTATACTTGCTTCAGAAAGAGTTGACTTAGTCCTCTATGCTCTGAAATAGTTTAATTAGCATTTGAATTATTTTTTTCTTAAAGGTTTAAAACTATTTGCTTATAAAATCACGTGGATCTAGCACTATTTAGAGCATATGTTTAAAATAGCTTTCTAAAATTATTTTGTGATTACTGGTCAATTTAAGTTTTCTGACTTGTGGGTCATGAGTTTCTTTATATTAATAGTACAGCACAGGCAGAAAAATAATCCAAGAGTACATGTTATACATTAGGAAGACAACATACCATTGGATCCATAGAGAATGGGCAATATGGCTTTTTTATCCATCTGCTGACTACATTAGGGGAATGGATTAGAGAAATCCAGTTTGAGGATGATGATGGTGATGAGAATAACAGTGACAATAACACAGAGAAAGTTAACTGGGCTTCCAGCATGCATCCCATTTCCTCCTTTTATGGGTCCCTTTCTTGGTTTATGGCATCCTTATCCATCTGGTTGATCAAATTAGCAAATATAAAGCCATCCTTTCTGCCTTCACACGTGCTCTTTCCTCTGTCTGGTAACATCTCTGCTTTCTATTTGATCCACCTGACGGAATTCCTCACATCCTTCTAGACCCAGTTCAAGCACTAGCTCCAGTGGGAAGGTTTCCATGAATCCTCTTCTGCACATCACCTGTACATGACGCCCACAGAACAAAATGCCATGAGCAAAAAGGAGAGGGATAACCTAATTGTCTAAAGTCTGTTTCCTTCATAGGACATTAACATCTTTGAGCACAGGGTCGGTTCTTATTCACCTTTTACCTGCCTGGTGTTTAGCGGTGTCTTGAATTCAGCTGTGTCCCCCGTGGACCAGTGTGGATTTGTTCCTTCAATACACACAGCCACCTTGGACTTTGTACCTCTTGTTTCATTTCAGATCATGCAAATCTCTGAATATTTGTGCTAAAGTTATGAAGGTAAATTGCTCCTTTTATTTTATTGCTTTTTTAGAAATGATCTGTGGAGGAACTAAGAGAACATTAACAGTATAACAGCAATTTAAAATAAGAAGCTTTTGATGAAATTGCTTTAATTACATAGCCCACTTTGGCGTACTTCAGTTTTGATCATTATTCTGGATCTCATGCACACGGCAATTTGAGTTTTACTTAAGAAAACAAGTAAACTAGAATGACCACACACAGCTTATGAGTAAAACCACAGTTACAACTGAGCGATTAGGAACCATTTAATTGACCTAGAGGTATAGTAATCAACCACCAGGGATAAACTAAAAGCTCATTTTGTAGACTACAAGTGTTTCTACACAGGCCCCCGTGTTGTCTCAGTCTGCCAGAAGCAAAAGTCATTATGGTTGCCTTTGTATGAACAGAAGGAGGTAGATATTTGTGGTAGATTTTAGAAGAAATGCTATTGCCACTCTCACTGTCCAGGAGTATTATGTGGTAGCATCCGGACACCACATGGTTTTGCTGTTATCTTAAACAAACAGGATAAAGATTTCTTTTGTAAGAACATACTGTTGACCATTATAATAATGCAACAATGATTAATATCTTGGTAGCTACCTCAAAAACTAATTTTCTTCAAAAAAAAAAAAAACTAATTTTCTTTGGGAGTTTTTGGAGATTGCCAGAATATTTATATTACAACTCCAGTATTTTGCAGAGGCCTGGTAAATGTCTTTGAAATTATAAAGAAGGAATAAAATTCCCTTAGGTTTTACTGCCTTACGTACATTGCACCTGTCTATAGCCAATTTCAAAGCTCTAATATTTTTGTGGAGGTGAGTCTAAAGTACTGCTTACTGAATAAATAGTGACGAGGCCAGCAAGTTCCTGAACAAAGCTCAATGTGACTTCCTAAAGAACAGCAAAGTTAAGGAAAAGCAACACGATGCCAAAGTTCTGTTCCAGTCATTAATTTCATAGCCTATAAAGCAGAAAAATATAACCATCACCTCAGTCCCATTCCTCCAACCACTTGCTGGACAGTGGGCCGTCAACAATCCCCTCTGGTGCATCTCCAATCCAAAGTTATGCCAATTAGATCATTGATTCAATATCAATTATGTTTAAGAAACCAGGCTTTATATGCAGCATAGGAGCTAGCTCAGGGCTTCCTTGTCCCCTGAAGTCTCATTAAAATTTCCCTACATTCCTCTTGCCTCTTTCCTCATCCTGTGGAAGCATAAAGTACTTCCAAAGATTTTTGTTCATTCTTTAAGATGAGATTATAGTGGTCTTTTAAATTTCCTTGAATTCTGGCTTCCTTGGGAAACTTTCCTTTGTCATGTTGACTCAGGTATGTAATAAAGATCCTTATTTGCTTTACATCATAAAAATATCCATACTGAGCATTTGTGAGTTCAGCAGACATTACAAAAATTATTTTTGGAGGCGGTTCCTAGGAAAAAGTCACATTTCATTCTATGTCAGCTGTCTGTCCCATTTGCTGGCCTTCCACTCCCGACTGCCATCCCTGCTGCCCAGCCCCTGCCCCCTAAATCACCTCTGGGAGCAGCCAGATCTCTGTGCTCTAAATGTAGAGCAACTCAGCTCTCCTCAGACCTGCTCCCAAAGTGTTTCTGCTAAATCCATCAGTGTGCTCAGCACAGCACAAAGTCTTCCAACTGGACAGGACTCACCCTTCTTAGAAGAAAGGTGAAATATAAATAAGAAAAAAAAGTCTGCTATATAATCTACATTAAATTTTATCCCCCCAGCTATCTTTTTTAAAAAAATTGAAGTTTAATTAACACACAACATTCCATTAGTTTCAGGTATATAACATAATGATACAATATTTGTAGATCTTGAGAAATGATCACAGGAAGTCTAGTTAACATTGGTCACCATAAATAGAATTTTTTTCTTGTGATGAGAACTTTTAAGGTCTACTCTTAGCAACTTTCAAATATGTGATACAGTATTATTAATTATAGTCGCCATGCTGTATATTACATCCTGATGACTTATTTATTTTATAACTGGAAGTTTATACCTTTTGACTCCCTTCACCTGTTGTCCACCCCTCCTCTCCCCACCTCTGAGAACCACCGATCTGTTTTCTGTAACAATGAGCTCGGTTTTTTGTTTTTTTTTTTTTAAGATTCCACATATAAGCAAGATCATACAGTGTTGTCTTTCTCTGACTTATTTCACTTAGCATAATGCCCTCAGGATCCTTCCAGGTTGTCATAAATGGCAAGATTTCATTATTTTTTTATGGCTGAGTAGTATTTCATTGTATATATATACCCCATCTTTTTATCCATTCATCCATTGATGGACACTTAGGTCGTTTCCATATCTTGGCTATTGTAAATGATGCTGCAGTGAAAACTGGAGTGCATATCTTTTCAAATTGGTGTTTTTGTTTTCTTCAGATAAATAGCCAGAAGTGAAATTGCTGAATCATATGGTGACTCTATTTTTAATTTTTTTGAGGAGCTTCCATACTGTTTTCCATAGTGGCTGTACCACTTTACATTTCCTCTAAAAATGCACAAGGGTTTTCTTTTCTCCACATCCTTGCCAACATTTATTATTTCTTGTCTTTTTGAAAGTAGCCATCCTAACAGGTGTGAGGTGATATCTCATTGTGGTTTTGATTTGCATTTCCATGATGATTAGTGATGTTGAGCATCTTTTTAAGTACCTAGTGGCTATTCTTCTTTGGAAAAATGTCTGTTCAGTTCCTCTGCCCATTTTTAAATCAGATTGCTTGTTTGTTTTTGCTATTGAGTTGTATGAGTTATATATTTGGGGTATTAACCCCTTATCAAATATATGACTTACAAGTATTTTCTCCCATTCTGTAGGCTGCCTTTTTATTTTGTTGGAGGTTTCCTTTGTTGTGCAGAAGCTTATTAGTTTGATGTAGTTCCACCTGTTTATTTTCACTTTTGCTGCTTGTGCTTTTGGTGTCATTCATATATATATATATATATATATTTATTTATTTACTTATTTCTGGTCTCTCTATTCTGTTCCACTGAACTATGTGTCTCTTTTTATGCCAATACCATACTGTTTTGACTGCTATAGCTTTGTAATATAGTCAAGGAACATGATGCCTACAAATTTGTTCTTCTTTCTCAAGATTGCTTTGGCTATTTGGGGTTTTTTGTGTTTCCATACAAATTTTAGAATTGCTTGTTATATTTCTGTGAAAAAAAAAGCCATTGGAATTTTGAAAGGTATTGTACTGAACCTGTAGATTGCTTTGGGTAGTATGAATATTTTAACAATATTAATTCTTCCAACCCATGAACGCAGAATATCTTTCCATTTATTTGTGTCTTCTTCAATTGCTTTCATCAATGTCTTACAGTTTTCAGAGTACAGGTCTTTCACCTCCTTGGTTAAATTTATTGCTAGGTATTTTATTCTTTCTGATGCAATTGTAAATGGGATTGTTTTCTTAATTTCTCTTTCTGATAGTTCATTGTTATGTACAAAAACAAAACAGAGGGGCTTCCCTGGTGGCGCAGTGGTTGAGAGTCTGCCTGCCGGTGCAGGGGACAGGGGTTCGAGCCCTGGTTTGGGAAGATCCCACGTGCCGTGGAGCGGCTGGGCCCGTGAGCCACAGTTACTGAGCCTGTGCGTCTGGAGCCTGTGCTCTGCAACAAGAGAGGCCGCGATGGTGAGAGGCCCGCGCACCGCGATGAGGAGTGGCCCCCGCTTGCCGCAACTAGAGAAAGCCCTCGCACAGAAACGAAGACCCAACACAGCCATAAATAAATAAATAAAAATTTAAAAGGAAAATGTTAAAAAAAAAAAAAAAAAACAAAACAGATTTCTGTATATTGATTTTGTACCCTGCAACTTTACTGAATTCATTTATTAGTTCTAACAGTTTGTTGGTGGCATCTTTAGGGTTTTCTATATATAATAACATACCTACAAATGGTGACAGTTTTACTTCTTCCTTTCCAAATTGGATGCTTTTAATTTTCTTTTCTTCTCTAACTGCTCTGGCTAGGACTTCTAACACCATATTCAACAAAAGTGGCAATAGTGGGAATCAATGTCTTATTCCTAGTCTTAGAGGAAAATCTTTCAGTTTCTTACCATGGAGTATGATGATAGCTGTGGGCTTGTCATATATGGCCTTTATTATTTTGAGGTACATTCCCTCTATACCTACTTTGTCAAGAATTTTTATTGTAAATGGATGTTGAATTTTGTAAAATGCTTTTTCTGTATCCCTTGAGATGATCATACAATTTTTACTCTTCATTTTGTTAATGTGGTGTATCACATTGGTTGACTTGCAGATGTTGAACCATCCTTGCATCCCTGGAATAAATCCCACTGAATCATAGAGTATGGTCCTTTTAACGTATTGTGAATTTGGTTTGCTAATGAATGATTGAAGATTTTTGCATCCATGTTCATCAGGGATATTGGCCTGTAATTTTCTTTTCTTGTGGTGTCCTTGTCTGGTTTTGGTATCAGGATAATGCTGGCCTTATAAGATGAGTTTGGAAGTGTTCTCTCCTCTTTTATTTTTTGGAAGAGTTTGAGAAGAATTAATTTTATTTCTTATTTGAATATTTGGTAGAATCCACCAGTGTAGCTGTCTGTTGGGAGGTTTTTGATTACTGATTCAATCTCCTTACTAGTAATTAGTCTGTTCAGATTTTCTATTTCCTCATGATTTAGTCTTGATAAGTTGTACATTTCCAGGAATTTATCCATTTCTTCTAGGTTGTCCAATTTGTTGGTGTTTAATTGTTCGTAGTAGTCTTTTATGATCAATTATATTTCTTTGGAATCAGTTGTAAAGTCTCCTCTTTCACTTCTGATTTTATCTATTTGAGTCCTCTCTCTCTCTCTCTTTTTTTTCTCTTGTCATACCTCTGAGGTGAGTCTTTTATAGGCAATATATAGTTGGGTATTTTTTTAATCCATTCAGCCACTCTATGTCTTTAGATTGAAGAATTTAGTCCATTTACATTTAAAGTAATTATTTTTTTAAATAGATTTTATTTATTTATTTATTGGCTGCGTTGGGTCTTTGTTGCTGTGCGCGGGCTTTCTCTAGTTGCGGCGAGCAGGGGCTACTCTTCCTTGAGGTGCGAGGGCTTCTCATTGCGATGGCTTCTCTTGTTGCGGAGCACAGGCTCTAGGCACACAGGCTTCAGAAGTTGTGGCATGTGAGCTACAGCAGTTGTGGCTCGTGGGCTCTAGAGCGCAGGCTCAGTAGTTGTGGCGCATGGGCTTAGCTGCTCCACGGCATGTGGGATCTCCCCGGACCAGGGTTCAAACCTGTGTCCCCTGCATTGGCATGCGGATTCTTAACCACTGCGCCACCAGGGAAGCGCTAAAGTAATTATTGATAGGTAGGTACTTATTGCCATTTTGTTAATTGCTTTTTTGGCTGTTTAGTAATTCCTCTACTACTTTCTTCTTCTCTTGCTCTCTTCTTTTGCTGTTTGATGACTTTTTTTAGTGGTATGCTTAGATTCCTTTCTCATTAACTTTTGTGCATATACTATAGGTTTTTGCTTTGTGGATGCCATGAGAGTTACATATAACAACTTATATTTATAACAATCTATTTTAAGTTGCTAACATCTTAACTTTGAACAACACATTCCAAAGTTCTACATTTTTACTCTCTCCACAACAATGTTTTATGTTTTTGACGTTACATTCACCCAACAATTTTTTGGTTTAGGTAATCATTATTTTAATTTTATAGAAGTAATGGATAGATACTCAAGGAGTTAAATACATTGCCAAAAGTCACATAGTTTGCAAATCCATAGCCTTGTTCTTTTGCTCTGCATCATCCTCTTTACTAAAGTCCCTCCCAGGTGTAGATGATCATCTTCTCTATAACTTCTCCTTTCTCACCACTTCACCTGGCTGCTGAATCATCCACATAGTCAAGGTCTCCATATCCTACACCTATCTCCCTCCACCTCAAGCTTAATATCTTGAAATTCAGCTTTTGCTCTCACACATATAATGAAACTTTAACCTGGCCAGTCAGCAGTGGCTTCTGAGTTGACAAATCCATGGTCTTTTCATATTCTTTATTCTCCTCCTATTCTTGAGGCATTTGACACAAGAATTTGACTCCTTCTTGAAACCCCTTCCTCCCTAAGTTTCCATGACATACATGAATACGTATAATTCAACAGCAATTTTTTAAAAGTAACTTGTCTTGATTAAGTAATTCTAAAGCATTAGTTTTAATTGAAACAATTTTTGAGCTAACATTTTACTAGTTTACAGAATATATAATTTGAACACTTAATTATAATACAGTACAAATATAATTAGAGTTAAAATTACAAATGCAGGTGCATAAACAGGCTTGTGAAAGAACTCAGTCCCTCTTCTTTTCCCAGTTGTCTGAATTTCCTCTTTCTAAATATACTCTCTGATCATGAAAGATTTCTATCAGAATTCAAATCCATTGTACACTATGCAGTGCTATGACTTATTAATATGGGTGGCTTGAGGGGGCTTTAGGTCTTCTGTAATCTCCATTTGCTTCCTCCCCCAATAAGTATATAGGATGGTATAAATGATATACTTGCTATGCCTGCTTTCAAAGAATTCATAGTCTTACAAGATACATATTATCAGCATGAAACAGTGCTAGCCTAGAATCCATTATTCTTAGTAAAAGGCAATAAGAAAAGTGGTATCACTCTGAATGGCGCTGTGTCACATACAAGTTTTTATGATTTACTGGAGATACTGAAATTACTGGTGGTTAAATAGGACAGAAAATGTATTACCAGATGCATAAATTACAAGGAGAACTTGGATAGCTTTTACATTACGCTTTTGGAAACTGTAAATTCCCCCTTATTTGGTAAATGGTCTCTTACACAAAACTTTACCATACTCCTTCAACATGGAATAGTAACTGGTTGTGTTTGTACTGCCTAGCAGGTTTCTGAAACAAAAGCCATCAAATTTTGCTTTAATGAAAACCACCTTTGTAATGTCTTGAAATTTCAGAAATATTGTTCTGAGAGGAAAGAAAAAAAGACTCATGTGACCTGACTCCAGAATAAACTTTTTTTTTTCTAGGAGAAAAAATTCCCCAAACTATTTGATTGGGTTTCAGCAGTCTTAATAGACTCTTATTATCCCTATTCACATTCAGTCTTAGTTCACAAATTTTACTCTCATCCACATAAGGATGAAGCTGTTTTCTTCTCTTACCCTGCATCCTATCATTCAGTAAGTAAATGGGTGAGCATTTGTATCACACATTTGTAATGAACTGATGAATTGAACTAATAATGTCCTATTTAAACTGTAGACTATTTCCCATATGTAAAATTATCTGATCAACATAGCAAAACACTATAAGTTTTATTAAAGAAAAACAAACTTTTACTAGCTTACTGGACTACGTTAAATGAATCTCAGTCAGATAACCTAATTGCCAAAACAAAAGAAAACTAAAGCTATCATTTCTTGGGACATTTGAAAGTTCTTATCCATTTTGAGGAGACAAACTCTCTACAACAAAGAACTAAATGATCTTATAGTACAGTGTTTGGAGATGACACATTTTGAAACAGAAGAAATTACGGAATAAATATCTAATGAATGGATCCAAGGGTAGAGAAATAACTGATAGGAAATCTATGATAATTCACCTTGAAGCTGAATCATTGTTCCAAACATGGCATAATTCTAGGTACAATTTAATTTGATATATTGTCCACATGAACTTTTCGCTTGGAAATAATTAAGTATTCCTCCATTTATTTGCCAAACTCCACATTTCAAAAGAGAAGGGCAAAGCCAACAAGTCCACTCCCAAGTCTGCTCTTGGATGAGGTTAATAGGCTTAGGCAGTTTAGGGCTAAAATTTGGCCTTCCCACTTCCTCGGGACTTCCAGGAGTCTATACCTTACATTCTCTGCTTCCTGACCTGAATTTCTCCTTCCATAAATGTCCTCACTCTCAATTTTCTTCTCTGGCTACCCATGTTTTAAATATAACAATGGATCCTATTTCATATATTGCAAGCTTTCATTTATCATTAAAAGAATATGTTTTAGGGAACTCTACTCAATATTCTGTAATGACCTATATGGGAAAAGAATCTAAAAAAGAGTGGATGTAATGTATAACTGTATATGTAATATATAACTGATTCACTTTGCTGTACAGCAGAAACTAACACAACAGTGTAAATCAACTATACTCCAGTAAAAATTTTTTAAAAATCAAAAAAAAGAATATGTTTAACATAAGATAAACATATGATTTTTTTTTTAAATTTTTACCCAGGGAAGATAGAACACATTTTTTAAAAAGTTCCCATTAATGCTGTGGGCTGGAGGTGCCCTTACATACCACACACCTTGACTTGCTCCTTTAAAGTCAACCAAGAATTTCTTTGGCATGTCATGAGTCCCCAGGCTGCATCAGCAGTAAAAGGTACCATTAGAGATAAACCAGGCTGACCACCTACAACTCGATGACCATAACTCTTTACATTCAAACTGAATATTCTTCTCATCAGAAAACTCCCTCAACACTAATTTGGCACAGAGGCAAACAGGCCATTGAGCAAACATGTAAACCAAATGTGTCAGATACAAAAAGGTATTCTTAAACTGATAAAATATCTCTGCATATGAGTAGGCATCATTATGGGGCTGTATTTCTTAGTACCTAAAGTTTATTGGCTCCTTCTTCAAACCTGACAGTGTCCTTCATGAACTGCCAAATATATCATAACACAAGCTATTAAGGGAAATAGAAAGTGTACGTTTCTCTAAGCAATCTTTTCCTGTAGCAGGCAAACTTAGTGCACTTCGAAAAAAGTAATGTGAAATAACGAGAACGACAATTTTCAAAAGATGATCTGAGAAAAAAAATTTTATAGGCACGATGAGCCACATAAAGTCCCTTTATACAGCACCATTATTGCAAATCTTAACAAAGATACAATGAAAACAGGTGATGAATGAGAGTGGTAGAGAAAGATTCATACTACCAAGTGCTCAATCAAATGTCTTTATGTTCAATAAACAGCTTTAAAAATTAACCATACTAGAGCTTGTGAAAAAAATGGAATCCTTCAACTTCTCAATCTGTGCTAATAGGTTCCACATTCTTAACACCACACAGGCTGCCACTGCTCCCAGTGTGCTTTCATGACCACCACCCACAGCGATGTGGGTGCAGAGACAATGATGAAAGGGCTTACGAGGGCTTCTCTGGCTTATCCTGTGATGAACACGTTCACGATTTAATGTTTTGACTGTATGTAAAGCTAAACATAAAGCCACGGCTAGTCTGACTTATGCAAATGTAGAAGAGTATATACATCAAATAAAAAAAGGACAAGGCACTTTGTGGCCATTGTCTCAGCTGGAAACCTCCCTCCCCCACAAGAAACACAACCAAAACAACACTGACCAATTGTGGGAATATCACCTTGGCTTTAGAATACATAACTCAATTAAATACAGAGACTTACATTCTTTGGAATTTGCCTACAGTCTTGGCAAAATTCTACAAGTGATCCCTCAGAGTCGATTACCTAAGGTAGGTCATGGGGATTACAATGGGTAGATTAATTACACTACTTGTATGTACTCGTTCTCAAGGTTGATAAATATTCAGATGTTTAACAAACTCTTCAGTGTGGCATCGTGGCTAAATACACGGGTTTTGGAGTCAGGCAGATCTGACCCACATCCTGAGGCAGCTAATTGTGACCTCTGTGTTCTGGAACAAGACACACAAGCTCTGAGATAAAAATGACTAGACCGCAGAATTGTTGACAGAATGACTGTATGGCAGTGCATATAGACTACCTTGCACACTGTCCAGCACATAAACACTACAGCATACCTCATTCTTGTTTTATTGCACTTCACAATTGCATTTTGCAGACATTTTTTTTTTTACAATTAAAAATTTGTGGCAACCCTGCACTGTCATATGATGGTTAGCATTTCTTAGCAATAAAGTATTTTTAAATTGAAGTATGTACATTGTGTTTTTGGACATAATGCTATTATTGCACACTTAACAGACTACAGTATAGTGTAAAATAACGTTTATGTGCACTGGGAAAAAAAATTCATGTGACTTGCTTTATCGAGATATTCACTTTATTGCATGGTCTGGACTGAACCTGCAATATCTCTGAGGTATGCCTGTATTGTGAAAATTTTTGTTAATTTCATCACAGTATAGGAAGCCATAATATTACAACAAAACCTGACTTTTTTGAGAGGAGGTGAGACTCAGGCTGTTGACCAGGTTAGTTAGCATTACCCAAATGTACGTCAGTACAGGAAGCAGCAATGGGTTATGAAAGAAATGTCTGCTAGTCTTGTTTTGTATCTGCCTTTCTGTTTCTCTCTGGTTTTGTCTCCCTCTCAGTTTTTACCTTCTGAAATCTTCAATTATTCATTAAACCAGGAATTTGTATTAATTGCCAAACATGTGAAAGTTCAAATACTTCAGTGTTCTTGTAAAGGTGACTCAGATTTTGACCTTGTCCTCTTTCAGGAGTTTATGGCTTGGAAGAGAATACTAGTTTTCACTCATATCTGGTTCTGTGCACATTCCAAGGCATATGGGAAGATTATATTCCATTGTCCCATCCATTTAGGAGGGGTCAGATTACTAGTTTAGTAGAAATGACATGCCACTTCTGGGCTAGGACATTTAATAGACTGTCAGCCATCTCCATGCTCTGTGACACCCTTGGAAGCCACATGCTGGGAAAACAGCACAACAAGATGAAGGGAACATAACCACTGAGTCACTGGATGGAGGACTGCTTCACTCAGCCCATTGCACTGGGTGTGATGAAAATTAAACCTTTGTTTATTTTTTAGCTAGTAGGGGTTACTTACACCAATTAACACACAGAGAGAAAAAATATATAAAGTAATTATTGTAGAAGGTCGTAAGTACCATATAAGAGGTTTTGAAGAGGACTTCAGCTGGGAAGACCATATGCAGGCACTCAATCTTGAAAGACAGGTATTATTTGCTATCTGACAATGGGGGAGAAAGGAACTACTCACGAACAAAGGCAGAGAGGTAAGAACTTGCAGGACTTTGCCTATTATCTGCCAGGCCCTGAGCTAGGTTACAATAGTGGAAAAAATGATGTGTGGTCCCTGCCTTAATGGAGCATGCAGTCTCATGGAGAAGTTAAATATTAACCAAAGATTTACCAAAGATATTAACGAAAGAAATGAATGTTGAGTTACAACTGTGACAGCTATGCAGGAGAATAAATGGAATGGATGAGATCACAGAAGAAGAGGAAGGGATGTAATTACAGAGGCCAGAGAAGGTTCTCTGAGGAAGAAATGATTGATCTAAGGTCTAAGGAAGAATGGGAATTTACTAGATAAATTGTCATGGTGGGTAAGAGAGCAAGGTGTGAGATGACTGAAACCTTAGAGGACATGGCATGGAACAAGTCTGGAGAGGCAGGCAGGGGGCAGATCTCCCATGACCACATTACAGATTTTCATCTTTATCACGAGAACAAAAGAAGGTCATTGGGATGTTCTAAGCAAGGTGGTGATATGATCTAAATGTGTATCCAAAAGATTACTCTTTTCCAAAATTTATTGTGGAAAATCAAAATAAATTGGAGCGGGTAAGAATCAAAGCAGGGGAACCAGTTGGGTAGCTACTGCAAAATGTCCAGGTAATAGACAATGGTAGCTCAGACAAGGTTGGTGGCAGTGGAGAGGGCAATGGACAGAACAGGAAGGATGTGTGACATCGTGAACTTGGTGATACATTATATATGGGGGATAAAACAGAGCAAGGTTTCCATGTGCGTGGCAGAGTGGATGACTACGTCACTCATTGAGATAAGGTAGCCTGGAAAAAGAACTAGCTGTGGTGAAAAAAATGCAAGTTCTACTTTGAATATGTTGAGTTTGAGGTTCCTTTGAGACAGCCAAGAAGAAATGCTAGGGAAGCAGTTCTACCTCTGGGTCTGGTTCTTAAAACAGTGCATCTTAAACTTGAATATGCCACAGATCACTTGGGGGTCTTGATAAAATGCATATTCTGACTCAGTAGGCCTGGGGTGGGTCCATGATTCTGCGTTTTTAACATGCTCACAGGTGATGCCAATGCTGCTGGTCTACAGACCTAAGTAGCAAGGGTTTGGAGGACAAGTTTGGTTGGAGCTAAAATTTATGGGAAACTATAATGAAAGCCTTGGGTGTGGGTGGGAGTGCTTTAGAGGGAGTACAGAGTAGTAAGAGATGATGGTCTAGAATTGAGCCATAAGTACCACTAACTTTGAATGTGGCTGGAGAGAGGCATATAAACCTGTAGGAAAGCAGAAAAGGGATAGATAGAAAGAAAGGAGGAAAACCAGGAGAGTACTGTACAAGTGAAGTCAAGACAGGGGAGTATTTTAAGAAAGAGGGAGCAAGACAGTTTTGGTGTATGAGGGGCCAGAATGTAGGCTGGAGTGGAAATGAAGAGATGCCGTCAGTGCACATGGAAAATTCTTCAAAGAAGTTTGATGTGAAGAAGATTAGAGAGATGAAGTAGTAGTGGGAGGCAAATGTGGGCTTCTGGACTTTTTGTTTTTAAGGATATATCCTTAAGCAAATTCCCTAATCTTTGAGTTTCAGTTTAATCATTACTTAGCTGTGAACCCTTTCCTGACTTCCACGCAGACTGAGGCGCTCTTTCTCTTATTCTGTCACAGGGCACGGTGCATCCATCCATCACATAATAATCATACTTCAGAGCAGTGGTTCTCAAAGTGTGGTCTCCAGACCCTTAGGGGTCCTTGAGGCCCCTTTAGGAGGGTAATGAGGTCAAAACCATTTTCATAATACAAAGACATCACTTACCAAAATAAGATATTATTTGCCTTTTTCATTGTGTAGATATATTTGTACTGATGATGCAAGTGATATGTTGGGTAAAACTGCTGGAGCTTTGGTGTGAATCAAGACTCTGGCAACAAGCTGTAAGCGCAGTCAGGTATTCTTCATCTGCTACATACTCACGGCAAAATAAATAAATAAATAATACCAATTACACATGAAGCACTTCCGCTGCATACCAAAGTTGTCTCACGAAAGCACTTATGTGACTGAAATGCCGGCTGAACTAGCTGTAGTTTTTTTCTTTTACTGGACACCATTTCTTTCTTAAATGAATGACTGACAAATTTTTCTTTTTAACATTTTTAGTGGAGTATAATTGCTTTACAATGGTGTTAGTTTCTGCTGTATAACAAGTAAATCAGTTATATGTATACATATATCCCCATATCCCCTCCCTCTGGCGTCTCCCTCCCACCCTCCCTATCCTACCCCTCTAGGTCATCACAAAGCACCGAGCTGATCTCCCTGTGCTATGCGGCTGCTTCCCACTAGCTATCTATTTTACATTTGGTAGTGTATATATGTCCATGCCACTCTCTCACTTCGTCCCAGCTTACCCTTCCCCCTCCCCGCGTCCTCAAGTCCATTCTCTGCGACTGCATCTTTATTCCGGTCCTGCCGCTAGGTTTTTCAGAACCATTATTTTTTTTCAGATTCCATATATATGTGTTAGCATATGGTATCTGTTTTTCTCTTTCTGACTTACTTCACTCTGTAGGACAGACTCTAGGTCCATCCACCTCACTACAAATAACTCAATTTCATTTCTTTTTATGGCTGAGTAATATTCCATTGTATATATGTGCCACATCTTCTTTATCCATTCATCTGTTGATGAACACTTAGGTTGCTTCCACGTCCTGGCTATTGTAAATAGTGCTGCAATGAACACTGTGGTACATGACTCTTTTTGATATATGGTTTTCTCAGGGTATATGGCCAGTAGCAAGATTGCTGGGTCGCATGGTAGTTCTATTTTTAGTTTTTTAAGGAACCTCCATACTGTTCTCCATAGTGGCTGTATCCATTTACATTACCACCAACAGTGCAAGACAGTCCCCTTTTCTCCACACCCTCTCCAGCATTTATTGTTTGTAGATTTTTTGATGATGGCCATTCTGACTGGTGTGAGATGATACCTCATTGTAGTTTTGATTTGCATTTCTCTAATGATTAGTGATGTTGAGCATCCTTTCATGTGTTTGTTGGCAATCTGTATATCTTCTTTGGAGAAATGTCTATTTAGGTCTTCTGCCTATTTTTGGATTGGCTTGCTTGTTCTTTTTCTGTTGAGCTGCATGAGCTGCTTGTATATTTTGGAGATGAATCCTTTGTCAGTTGCTTCATTTGCAAATATTTTCTCCCATTCCAAGGGCTGTCTTTTCGTCTTGTTTATGGTTTCCTTTGCTGTGCAAAAGCTTTCAAGTCTCATTAGGTCCCATTTGTTTATTTTTGTTTTTATTTCCATGTCTCTAGGAGGTGGGTCAAAAAGGATCTTGCTGTGATTTATGTCATAGAGTGTTCTGCCTATGTTTTCCTCTAAGAGTTTTATAGTAAATGGCTTTACATTTAGGTCTCTAATCCATTTTGAGTTTATTTTTGTGTATGGTGTTAGGGAGTGTTCTAATTTCATTCTTTTACATGTCACTGTCCAGTTTTCCTAGCACCACTTATTGAAGAGGCTGTCTTTTCTCCATTGTATATCTTTGCCTCCTTTGTCATAGATTAGTTGACCATAGGTGCGTGGGTTTATCTCTGGGCTTTCTATCCTGTTCCACTGATCTATATTTCTGTTTTTGTGCCAGTACCATACTGTCTTGATTACTGTAGCTTTGTAGTATAGTCTGAAGTCAGGGAGCCTGATTCCTCCAGCTCCATTTTTCTTTCTCAAGATTGCTTTGGCTATTCATTTGTCCATCTGGTCCTGGACTTTTGTTTGTTGGAAGATTTTTAATCACAGTTTCCATTTCATTACTTGTGATTGGTCTGGTCATATTTTCTGTTTCTTCCTGGTTCAGTCTTGGAAGGATATACCTTTCTAAGAATGTGTCCATTTCTTTCAGGTTGTCCATTTTATTGGCATAGAGTTGCTTGTAGTAGTCTCTTAGGATGCTTTGTATTTCTGCAGTGTCTGTTGCAACTTCTCCTTTTTCACTTCTAATTCTGTTGATTTGAGTCTTCTCCCTTTTTTCTTGATGAGTCTGGCTAATGGTTTATCAATTTTGTTTATCTTCTCAAAGAACCAGCTTTTAGTTTTATTGCTCTTTGCTCCTGTTTCCTTCATTTCTTTTTCATTTATTTCTGATCTGATCTTTATGATTTTCTTCCTTCTGCTAATTTTGGTGTTTTTTTTGTTCTTCTTTCTCTAATTGCTTTAGGTGTAAGGTTAGGTTGTTTATTTGAGATTTTTCTTGTTTCCTGAGGTAGGACTGTATTGCTATAAAATTCCCTCTTAGAACTGCTTTTGCTGCATCCTATAGGTTTTGTGTCATCGTATTTTCATTGTCATTTGTTTCTAGGTATTTTTGATTTCCTCTTTGATTTCTTCAGTGATCTCTTGGTTATTTAGTAATGTATTGTTTAGCCTCCATGTGTTTGTGTTTTTTACGTTTTTTTCCCTGTAATTCATTTCTAACCTCATAGTGTTGTGGTCAGAAAAGATGCTTGATATGATTTCAATTTTCTTAAATTTACTGAGGCTTGATTTGTGACCCAAGATGTGATCTATCCTGGAGAATGTTCCGTGCGCACTTGAGAAGAAAGTGCAATCTGCTGTTTTTGGATGGAATGTCCTATAAATATCAATTAAATCTATCTGGTCTATTGTGTTATTTAAAGCTTGTGTTTCCTTATTACTTTCCTGTTTGGATGATCTGTCCATTGGTGAAAGTGAGGTATTAAAGTCCCCCACTATTATCGTGTTACTGTCGATTTCCTCTTTTAGAGCTGTTAGCAGTTGCCTTATGTATTGAGGTGCTCCTATGTTGGGTGCATATATAGTTATAATTGTTATATCTTCTTCTTGGATTGATCCCTTGATCATTATGTAGTGTCCTTCCTTGTCTCTTGTAACATTCTTTATTTTAAAGTCTATTTTATCTGATATGAGGAGTATAGCTACTCCAGCTTTTTTTTGATTTCCATTTGCATGGAATATCTTTTTCCATCCCCTCACTTTCAGTCTGTATGTGTCCCTAGGTCTAAAGTGGCAGACCCCTCAATGTTAACCTAAATTATTTTTACTGTGTTACTTAAATGTGTAAAAATATGAAATTACATAGTAACTCTTTGTGATTACAGTTCTTATACAACCCAAATTTAATACAAATCTACAAATTAAATACAATATTTACAAACATAATTCAAACCAACAGCATTAATTTAGGGTGACTAATGATATTTATTTGAAACTTGATTACTGTTTGCTATGTGAATATGGTATCAACTTCTTGGGCATCTTGGTATCTTGGTATCTTCTTCCTTTGTATCTGCACTACTGCCATGTGATGACTCAATCCTGCCACCACTTTTCTTTATTTTAACTTCCATTTGTCCTGAACACTATGAAGTCTTTTGGTTTCGTTTGGTGGTACGAAGTATACCAGCATTTGCTTAAGTCAACCTCTGCCATTTCTCATTAGTCCATGACAATGAAAGTGACACACCGGAGCTCCAGTACACTGCAAATACAGATGAAAACTCAGGCACTGGAACTGTCACAAGGTAATTATTTAGGATGAAGAACCTAGAATATGCTTTCATGGAAATATAATATTTAAAACTTCTCTTAGAGAATCCTCAAACAGTGAAGAGCAAAATAATAATGATTAACGGTGAAAAACGGGAAATAACGTAAATGTCCATTAAAATGGTTAAATAATTTCGGGACTATCAGTATTACAGTATATTACAGGATCATGGGAAATATGATGAGAAATCATACTTTATTAGAAGGTTCCTAATACACTGCTTTAAAAAAGCAGGTTGCAATGTTTTATATATATATGTATACACACATTTATATACATATATGTATACATATATATATACATATATATGTATACACACATTTATATACATATATGTATACATATATATATATGTATATATATATATATATACATACACACACATACACAGAGAGAGAGAGACTGATTCATTTAAAAAAGAGACTGAAACTCCTCAGCAAGTGCTGTTGGGAAAGTTGGACAGCTGCATGTAAATCAATTAAGTTAGAACACACCCTCACACCATACACAAAAATAAACTCAAAATGGCTTAAAAACTGAAATATAAGACATGATACCATAAAATTCCTAGAAGAGAATGCAGGCAAAAGATTCTCTGACATAAATCGTACCAATGTTTTCTTAGGTCAGTCTCCCAAGGCAATAGAAATATAAGCAAAAATAAACAAATGGGACCTAATCAAACGTACAAGCTTTTGTACAGCAAAGGAAACCATAAACAAAATGAAAAGACAACCTATGGACTGGGAGAAAATACTTGCAACTGATGCGACTGACAAGGGCTTAATTTCCAAAATATACAAACAATCCATACAACTTAATAAGAAAAAAACAAACAACCCAATAGAAAAATGGGCAGAAGACCTAAATAGACATTTCTCCAAAAAAAAGACATACAGATGGCCAACAGGCAAATGAAAAGATGCTCAACATCACTAATTATTAGAGAAATGTAAATCAAAACTACAATGAGGTACCACCTCACACCAGTCAGAATGGCTATCATTAAAAAGTCTACAAACAATAAATGCTGGAGAGGGTGTGGAGAAAAGGGAACCCTCTTGCACTGTTGGTGGGAATGGAAATTGATACAGCCACTATGGAGAACAGTATGGAGGTTCCTTAAAAAACTAAAAATAGAACTAACATACGACCCAGCAATCCCGCTACTGGCCATATACCCTGAGAAAACCATAATTCAAAAAGAGTCATGTACCACACTGTTCATTGCAGCTCTATTTACAATAGCCAGGACATGGAAACAACCTAAGTGTCCACCGACAGATGAATGGATAAAGAAGATGTGGTACATATATACAATGGAATATTACTCAGCCATAAAAAAGAAACAAAACTGAGTTATTTGTAATGAGGTGGATGGACCTAGAGTTTGTCATACAGAGTGAAGTAAGTCAGAAAGAGAAAAACAAATACCGTATGCTAACACATATATATGGAATCTAAAAAAAAAAAAAAAAAAAAAAAAAGGTCATGAAGAACCTAGGGGCAAGACAGGAATAAAGACTCAGATCTACTAGAGAATGGACTTGAGGACATGGGGAGGGGGAAGGGTAAGCTGGGACAAAGTGAGCGAGTGGCATGGACATATGTACACTATCACATGTAAAACCGATAGCTAGTGGAAAGCAGCCACATAGCACAGGGAGATCAGCTCGGTGCTTTGTCACCACCTAGAGAGGTGGGATAGGGAGGGTAGGAGGGAGGGAGACGCAAGAGGGAAGAGATATGGGGATATATGTATATGTATAGCTGATTCACTTTGTTATAAAGCAGAAACTAACATACCATTGTAAAGCAATTATACTCCAATAAATATGTTAAAAAAAGTCTATGAATAACAAATGTTGGAGAGAGTGTGGAGAAAAGAAACCCTCCTACACTGTTGGTGAGAATGTAAATTGGTACAGCCACTATGGAAAACAGTATGGAGTTTCCTCAAAACACTAAAATAGAGTTGCTATATGATCCAGCAATCCCACTCCTGTGCATATATCCCAAGAAAAACAATTCAAAAAGATACATGCGCCCCTATGTTCATAGCAGCACTATTCACAATAGCCAAGGCATGGAAACAACCTAAATGTCCACTGACAGATGAATGGATAAAGAAGATGTGGTATATATACACACTGGAATACTACTCAGCCATAAAAAGGAACGAAATAATGCCATTTGCAGCAACATGGATGGACCTAGAGATTTTTATACTAGGTGAAGTAAGTCAGAAAGAGAAAGACAGATACCATATGATATCACTTATATGTGGAATCTAAAATATGACACAAGAGAACTTATTTACAAAACAGAAACAGAGAACAGACTTGTGGTTGTCAAGGGGGAGGAGGGGGTGGGGGAGGGAAGAATTGGGAGTTCAGGGTTAGCAGATGCAAACTACTATATATAGAATGGATAATAACAAGGTCCTACTGTATAGCACAGAGAACTATATTCAATGTCCTGTGATAAACCATAATGGAATAGAACATGAAAAATTATATATATACATATATATATATATATATATATGTATATATATAATTGAATTACTTTGTTGTACAGCAGAAATTAACACAACACTGTAAATCAAGTATACCTCAATAAAATAAATTTTTAAAAAAGAGAAAAGAGACTGAAAGCATATAAAACAAAAAGTTAACACAATATGGCATTATAAGTGATTTCTATTTTCTTCGGTGTTTTTCAATATTTTACAAACTTGCTACAAAGAATACATATTAGCATTATAATCAGATAAAAATGTTATATTTGAAAAGAATTCTTACACAAAGCATCTGACACAAAACTATTGGATTTAATAGCTTAGAGACAGGCCATATTTAGTAAGACAACTTCTAAGTATTTGGGTTTTGATGTACACCCAGAGAAAACAGTGAGCACTGCTTGGTGCAACTCATCCCTCATGGTGAGATGAATCACAATGGACATCTTCCTGACGGTGGGGCAGTACTGCCATCTTCCCACCTCCAAGGAGCTGACAGTATTATTATTAATTCTTGACATGGTATACAATCTCCTTGAGAACAATGTAATTTACAATGAGACGTGGTTCTTTGAAACTGTTTATTTATTTATTTATTTTTGGATAAGGCACACATTTTACATAAGTACTCTCTACTTACACAGGCACTGTTCATCAATTAATTATACAGCTAATGCCACGGATTACAATAGCAAGTGCACAAAGATGTAATTATGGGATAAGTACCTGGTAATTTCTATTCTCTAAAGTGAAGATGGAATGTTAATTAGCTTTAAGCATATTACAGTAGGTGCAATTATCAGGTAATCTTTGAGAATGTGTACTTTTTGGATCAGCATTTATTAAGGAAATCCTATGAAGTTACTGAGGAAATGTCATAAAAAGCTGCAGACCTTTGTGCATTGATAAAAAGAAAGAATAATTAGAGAAGTTAATTCCACTGTCACTTTATTGGTATTACTATATTCCCATTGCTTCCTTGTAATTCTGTCCCTCTAAATGCTCAATTATTCAATATTCCCAGCTACCTGGGAAATTTGGAAAAGCTGTACATGCGGTGCATATCTAAGTACAAAATGCCAAAAGAAGCCAAGTCCATCAGCAGTTTTTGTATTTAACTCTGAAGCCATAATGAAGTGTCCAGGTGGCAAAATTTTTTGCTCCAGCAGCTGCCGTACCGACTCAGGGATTCAGAAGCAGAAGCCCAACAGATTAACGATTCCCCATAATATTATCTCTGTAACATGCAATTTGTTCTCAATGATAATTAGATATTTAGAGAAAGCCATAATTAGGAAGAAGCGGCTTAATGCTTTTTGTTGTTTTTGTTGTTTGCTGAGAATCTCCTGACAGCCAAGGGATCCATTCTGGGAATAATATGATTCTGATACTGGGGTTTGCAGTAGCTGGCTATGTTGAGAAACGGCTTAAACATTCTGCATGGTGAAATAAAACCATCCTAAATCCAAACCTTTCTATAGTTAATTGGTGTGTCATATGTCGCATCCTTGAAAATAGGCCAGAATTCTGTTTATAAGTGCTTTATAAGCATGGATTACCAAAAGAAATACTGAACCAGATATAAAGAGAAATAAGATACAAGTTCAAATCCATTTTGGAATGATGATGGCTAAAACAGCCACGGAAAGGTAAGGTCCAGATGGGAACTGCTATTTTCTTTTGCCTTGTTATGACAGCTGGTTCCCTTTTTCCTCAGCTCTAGCACTGCTGCTACCAGAGCCCATATCTAAATGCACACTGTTTTCCCTGGAATTTTATTTACAGAATCTACCACTAGGTTTCTTCCTATGAGCAGAGTGGACAAGCTACTGAAAAATGTCATTCCCCACGTCCACCTCACATGCCCCACCACAGGCTGTCAAGTAAAGAGTACAAAAAGATCCAGGCAACTTTTGAACGGGTCAGAGATCTTTACCCCAGCAGAAGGTCAAACTTAGTCAGAACATTCACTCCCCAAAGTCACAGTTCTCTCTACACCAAAACCCTAGAAGGCTCGCTCTGCTCTCCCCTCTCCAAAGGTAACCACTAAACTGACTCCTATCACCACTGATCAACTGTTGTTTAAAAACCTCTATCTAAATGGGATCATGCAGTACACACTCTTTTGTGGCCGGCTTCTTTTGCTCAGCCTCATGTGAGGCTCATCTGCACTGCTGCAGGTAGCCATAGTTTTATTCCACTGTTACACGCTATTCCTGTGAATACTACACTTTAGATATCCATTCTACTGCTGATGGCTGTTCGGCTTGTTTCTAACTTTTAGCTATTCCATTATGCTGCTATGAACATTCCTGTTCAAGTCCTTTTGTATACATATCTACCCATTTCTGTTGGGCTTATTCCTAAAGATACAATTGCACTGCTGACTCCTAACAGCTGTAACTCACTAACTCATAACAGAGAGTTTTGTTGAGGAATGGGTCTGAGTTGGAGTGAGAAGTATAGAAAGAAATGGCATCTATTTTCCCACTGGGGCTTGTGGACTGGATGTAATTTCCCTGTGAAGGAGGGGTAAAGAGGTGCCTACAGGTTGGGATGGGTATGAAGTGAGGTAGACCAGATGGTTCACTCCCACTATCCTGTGCAAAGCTGAACCAAGAAAGTAGAAAGTAGGAATTTGGGATTATAAAGAGGCTGCAGCCTTGGACAGCTACTGGCATCTGTTCCCCTGATAGGCCAAGGGAGTGGAGGCATCTAAAGGCTTTGTGTGCAGGGGACATGGACAAGGGACAGCTCAAGCCAGAGGGTTCAAACAGAGCTGAAGTCACATGGCAACAGTGATTCATTTCTTTGGAGACTTCCAGGAATAACTAGCAGCCCATTGGGAGGCAGGGAGGACTAAAGGCTCACTGTCTGGAAAGGGTGGAGGTATCTGCAGACATCCAGCTAATTATAAAACTGGTCAATACACAAAGTGGTTAATGCTACAGCAGTATGATGAGCAAATACCCAAGAGCCAGTAATGAATAGATGCCATTCCATTCCCCTCTCTGCTTCTCACTCCTCAACTCAGACCCCTTCCTCCCCAAACTTTCTGTCTACCCCTCTGTTACAAAACCACAGAGAACGCTTTTAACCCAGCCTAGAAAGAGTCTGGAAGGCTTCACAGAGGAGACAATGATGTTTGACCCCAGGGAGTGACAGGATTTTTCCAGGTGACAAAATGCCTTTATAGGCTGAAGGGATATCATGGGTAAGGGAATGGATGTATGAACATACAGGGCACCTTCAGGAAACCATGAATAGCTCAGTGTGATTAGAAAGCAGAATGTGAGTGTCAGAGGCTGGGTGGTGCTTTTAAGGCCACTTATTTAGGCTGTTCAGTAAAAATTGCCCCAACAGCACTGGGTGGGGTGAACCTGGCCACTAGTTTTCTCCTGACACTCACCACACGTCCAGTCGTCTGGGCACCCTGAGGGCATCACAGTGTATGTGGTTACTTGCTCAGCTCTCAGTTTTTATTCAAGGCCTTTTGTGGCTCAGATTCCCCACCCCCAAATCCCTTTGCCAGAGACAACACCTGCGTGTGAAGGCTGATCGCTGAGCCTGAGGGTCCCCCAGTTACCATTTGTGCCCAGCACCTTGGTTGTGCTGGTCTCAGTCTGGCAGTGTTGGAGAGGAGTCCTGCGTGTTAGAAAATTGGACTGAAAATATAAGTGAGGGCTGCCATGCTGTGGGGTTTGAATTTTCCGTGTCAGAAACGGCTAGCCCTCAACGATCTCTGAAAGAATAGACTGAATGTGTTTGAGGTCTTTACCTCTAGCTCCTGTGTGGGTGGAAGATGGCCTGGGGAGGTGAGAGTGAGGTAGGGAAGCCATTTAGAGGCGCTGGAGCAAGTGATGAGAACAGTGCGGTGCAGTGGAAAAGTGCGTGGGATTTGCAGTCACGCAGGCTCATTTGGAGTCGAGATACTTAAATCGTCTAAGCATGAGTTTCCGCATTTATCAAATGGACATAATGGATGAGAAAGATAAAAGATACACAGTTCCTAGCTTTTCGAACTACAGAAATAGTCTTTCAGAAATCAGAGTTGGGATCAGCACTAGTGTTCCACTGCACGGAGAGGTTGAGGGACGAGTGAAAAGTGATTTTAATATTCTGATTAAAGCAAGCACAGAGGATAAGGAGTTGTGGGGGAAAGCTACTGGGTTCAGTTACGGCCTTGGTGCGTCTGAGTCGCCCGTACATTACCATCCAGGCAGGAACAGAAGCAATCCTCAGGGGTGCTCTGAGCGGCTGTGCGAGCTCACCACTGTGCAAGAATGCCTGGGGAAGGGGCGAGTGTGGCCCGACGTGCAGCTCACACTCTGGGTGCCAATCCACGAACGCTGGGGTGGAACTGCATTGGCTCAAAGGCAATACATGAGCTAGTGGCGGCCTTGGCAATACAAGACCCCCAACTCTAACTGAGCAGTGAGCAGGGTGGGCAGCCTGGCCCCCAGAGGAGTACTCAGAGATGGGAAAGCTCCCACTCACACCAGCCAGGCATTGCCCAAGCACAAAACTGAGACAGCCCTCGGGAGAGGGAGCCCCCTGCCCCTGAAAACACAGGTCAGGCTCTGGGGACATGTGCACCAGTGCAGCTCCACAAACACATGAGTACCCCATATCTCTGAGTAATTTTTACTCTAGGGGGATCATGTGATTCAGAGATTTAGGATATGTCAAAGTGGGAAGGGGCCTCATAACTATCCACCCAGAGCTTGTTTGTTTTGGTTTCTCATGGGGAAAGAAAACCTTTTTCTTGGGATTCACTGCCTCCCCCATCTCTTCTAAGGCAGTCCTTTCACCCTCATTCACTACATACACAGTAAATACTTAAGAGCGCAAAGGGCTTAACTACACTGAAGTGCACAAAAGAGTCAGGATAAAAATTCAATCCTAATTAGGTAAATGACAGAGACACAGATGGTCTAGGTGTTTCATAACATTAATTACATTCTTCTAGGCCCCTTCAGTTCCACTCCTTTTCTAATTATAACAGGTCTTCTTCTCTAGCCAGAGGCCGGAATTCCCTCGCTTTTCTCCTAAGTCCACCCTCTCCCATGGCCAGGCTCAGGTTGAACCCACTGTCTCAGATCGCTGGGTCCTTCAAAAAGTAAGCTTTTCAGTCTGAGCTACAGATCTACGTCCTGGGCTGGCAGCACCTGGCAGTCTAGGTAAAGCACTCTACATGAGGGCTTGAGCAAGGTGACTTTATCCTGAAATAATTCTGGTCCGGCATACAAGATGCTTCATGTCTGAGGCAATCTTTGCTTCATTTCTGGATAATTTTTGGCATCAACTTCGCTGTGTCAGCTTTTACCAGCTGGTGAATTTTGATTTCTAGCTTCTGAAAATTTTCTTGGCTCCTGAATTCAGCTTTTACTGCTCCGCTGTGACTCCAGGCTCCTTCATACTGTTACTTCATCTAGTTCCCATCCATCACCCATAGCTTCATCTTGGCTTTGATTTACTGGTGCCCACGAGTGAGTGCAACCTTAGTTTCAGGTTGAAAATGTTTTCCTTACAGCCGTAATTTGAATTTCCTTGCAGCTACTTGAACCGCAATTTGACCAGAATCTCTCATTACTTCTTTAAAAAAACTCTTGGTGATTATTATTTATTTATAATTTATCCACTATCTGTTTCTTAGAAAGAATTTACAGCAGCTAAGCGACTACTATTTTTATTTTTATTATTTTTATTTAATCATCATAGTCAAGGTCTTCCCCAGTCAACCTTTTTCTTGATTCCTTTCAAAGTTCCTAATTTCTTTCCTCACAATTTCCTTTACCTTATTAAACAGCTTCATTGAGTTCACACTCTCCTTTAGGCTTATAAAGAAATCTGCCCTCTACCTACATACCCTGCAGAGGGCTTAACTAGCCCTGTGGCTGCATAGCATTGTGCTGAAAGCATTGACTGGACAGCTAGACTGTCTGGATTCAAATCCTGACTGTCACTTATTAGCCGTGTGATCCTGGGCAAGGTGTTTTACCTTGGCCTCCCTATCAATGAAATTTCAGCAGTATGTATGTTTATCTACGAGGCTTTTGTAATGTTTAAGTGAGTATGTGAATGCACGCACATATATCATTTTAATATTGATAGTATCTGGGTTAGAATATGCGACATACATGTGATAGCCATTATAATTTTTCTCTTATACTATTATTATGCCTAAAATCCCACATTTTCACCTTTCTTCATTCCACCACTGGAATCGACCAATCCTTCAATCAAACAGTTAATATTTGAGGGGTTAGGGGGTCAAGTCTTCTACATGTGCAGGCCATGTCGCCGCCGGCCCAAGAGGCTACTTGTGCTACTCTGCGTGCACAGTGTCAGGGGCACTAGCATTGAATGGTAAGGGTATTAACAAAACATATACGTTATACAGCAGAGAACACGGGATCTTGAAACTATAGGGTCATAACACAATGTCAAGTTGTACCTTCTTACTCTCATTATAATTGAAGCACATCTCCAGGTCCCTCTTGAATAGGGAATGAGCAAAAGAAAACTCCTATAGGGTATATGGCCCCTGCCCCATTTATCTACCAAGACTGGAGACACAGTGATTGAATTTTATTGAATATGATACTCTACAAGTTTAGATCCTTTTGGCAGTTTCAAAGCATTTGGCTGACATGCAGGTTTGTGTGCGTGCGTGTGCGCGTGCGTGTGTTTAGGTATACTGAGGTTTCTTTCAAGTTATCCATATCTATTTCTTTCTTACAGATACCCACTTCCTAGGAGAAGAGTCTTCCTAGTGGTACTCTCTCCTGCCTAAACCATGGTGACAAATAAGATTTGCCCCTCATCGCAAAGAGCAAATTGTGGCGCATTAGGTTGGTTGGAATGAAGTTCTGTGCCCTTGGTGTGTGGCCAGAGTGGGTAGGCTGGCCAGCAAGATCTGAAATAGGTTTAGCCAGGACGGTGTCCTGAAGAGCAGAGGTTTCCCCATCGTTCTATACATCAGACCACATGTAAAGTGGTTTTCAAACTAGGTTCTCAGAGCCCTAAAGAGGTTGACCAGAGGGCAGTGAAGGGAAGAGGAATGGCAGGTTTCTTGCCCTGTTCCACTTCTGCCAGAGCTGCTCTGTCATTTGCAGAAAAGATCTTGTGGTACCATTTGATTCCTGTCTCCTGCACTAGACTGTAAGGGTCCAGAAGGGCAGGAGTCGGTGTTTACCGTATACCCAGTGTTGTATACTCAGTGCTTAGGATTTTGCCTGTACTCGTAAATAATTTTGAATAAATGAGTAAATATATGTCAAATCTACTTGTTAAGGGAAAAATACCGTCAAGTTCCTCGTGAGGTTAAACGAACATAGCATTTATGTAGATATGTGGTTGGCTGAAATATTTGAAGTTAATTGTGTAAATTTTGTTTATTGGTTGTATTTACTAGGATTTTCATATTCTCAAGTCATGCTTTTGTCCCCAAAATCCAAATAAAATAATCTTATCCAGGTATTATCACAGAAGAAATATTTGAACATGAGTGTACCTTATTGATTTGTCACTAACCTATTCCTGACCGAACCGTTTATATGAATAGGGACTCTCTGGATTGGGTCTATCTGCACTGCTATATTCTGAGGGAAGAGCTAAGGGGAGTTTTCAGTAACTCCCTGCAGACATTCTTGATTTGAGCAAATCTATAATAATCTTCCCACTGTGATTTCCATAATGGTCTCCTCGGGTCTGACCAGATTCAGGGATGCCTAAGTCTACACAGGCAGCTTCATTTCTAACCATGTGTATTGGCTACAGATCTTTTTTGCAGGCTACATTCTGAAAAGGAGTGATCTCTCTATTCACATTAATAGCAAATAAAATGACTGCCATTCTGCCTAAAGTGAAGTACAAGGCAAGTTACATCCTAGCTTCAATCAGATAGATTCCTTCTTCTCAATTTTGTTCTCATGCTTCTAAGAAAGCTGGATAAGTATTCTATGGTAATAGCAGCTCAAAGCAGCTCTATTACAATATACCAGTTACACATTTTAGTCTGCAATTTCTTATAAAGCACAAAAGTTGTATGGTTTTTGGCTGGGATCCATAAGGCAGAAAATTTACTGTACTATGCTTCTAATTGTCTGCTCTTCTTTTAAAAGGGAAAATCATTGTAGATAAATTGTTTAGCTGAAATGCTAGAAATGTTTTAACAGAAAAAATGTTTCCTTTCCTGGAACTGTCAGAACAGTTATCTAATTAAAACATGGTAGGCGTATAGCTGAGAGAATATTCAGAGAGCAAGAGGTTAGAATTCAGTTTACCAATCACTTCAAAACACAAAATACATAAAGATGTTTTAAAATTATTCTTTAATATACACTAACTTAGCAATTAATTAACTACTCTTATTGCTATGAAGTCTCTGTAATTATACAGTAATCATTCATTCATCAAATCTTAATTGAGCACACACTGAATCCTATGTCTAAGTGACTATATTTACATGCTAATCTCTTCACCCGCCTCTGATCTGAAGATTTCATTTCAGAGAGCCTCAAAAGTATGAAACACAATTAGAAGTCCAGAAAATGGTGGAAAGGACTCAGACAAGCTTCTGAGCAGCAAAGAAAATGTCAGTTATAAAGTTCATGCATTTTACTGTGTATATAGATATCTTCATGTTATCACCCAAACAAACATGAACCGAATAGAACAGCAAAAGGATTGGTGACATGTGAAGGCAGAGCCTATTTGTCTGTCAGGCACTGAATTAAGCATGTTATAGGCATTATCTCTTTTGAGCCTTACATTATTCCTCAGAGATAGGTAGTATTTTCCCCATTTTACAGAATAAAAAACTAAAGGTAAGAAAGGCCAAACGTGTCTTCTCCGATAAAACACCTAAACACCTAGCAAGTGTCCACATGCATCTGACTGCAAATCCAACGCTCTGACCAGTAAGCCACACTGCTTTTTCCATTTAGCTTGTGCCTACAGGTTCTGGGAAGGATAACATGGGAACCGCACAGGTAGTAGTTCACCAGCTTATGTTTACTTCTGTCCCATTTTCACTCTGTCTCCAAGATTCTCAGTATTTGGTTTCTTAATTTGCCTTTCAATGCCCCTATGACTGAACGCTGCCTCAGACCTCGCTCTGGTCTTTAACGGTTGGTTTGACTCAGGGATTAAGCTCTCTGCACATGAACTCAAGTCTCTTGATGACTAGATCTCAGCCCCTGCTGCCACATCTTTGGAATGCTAACAGCTAGCCCTCTGGCCCCCTGCAAATCACTGGCTTCATTTGTGCCCCGAATCTCTTTCTTCTAGTCTTTGCCTGACTAATTCCTGGTTATCAAAGTTATCAAATTCAAAGTTTCCACTGCAATGTCATTTACTCAGGGAGGCCATTTCTGACTGTCAAATCCAAATGAAGAACCCTTGCTATACTCTTCACTGCAATGACCACAATTTGTAATTAGATACGTATTCATGTGATTATTTGTTTGATGCCTGTCTCCCACACCAGACAGTAAACTCCAGAAGGTCAGGGACCGTTCCTGCTTTGTTCACCCTGAGCTCACATCTAGTAGGTGCTCAATGCACATAAATAAAACAGTCTATGCAAAGCCCTTAGCACAAAATAGGTGCTCAGTAGACATTAGGAATATTACTGCATGAATGAATAAACTCTACTTAGATCCTTGGATCTTTAACCTCATTCCATGTTCCGTTTTGTCTCAGGGACTGATACCTTGGTTTAGAGGGATTTGTTTTGGAGTCCCTTTCCTGGCTATTCTTAGAAAAATCAATCCTGAACTTTTTCTTCCACTTGTCCCTCAGGATATCTAACCTGAAAGTACTTTCTGACTGGCTAGTCACTCTCCTCCTAAAACTGGGTAATGACATTAAGTTTCAATTGTCTCAATGTTTTATTTATATAGATTACCTAATTTTTGATGATGTCTTGCTTACTAAGATCTTTAGGGTAATTCCGATAGTCTAACAAATTTATTCAACTGGCAAGGAGCTCTCAAATCAGCTTACATTAAGAACTTTGCTGTTAACATAAAAATATCTTTAACGAGTTCACTGGTAGAGATATATAATGCCGAGATGCACAAAAGAATACATGATATATTAGTGAATTTAATTCAATTTTGTCACCAAATGCTATCAATTCCTACTTTGCAGTAACTTTCAGATTCATCAGATACTCTCCTTTCCTATCGCCATCTGGACCCTTACCTGCCTGGATTACTGTAATTTTTTCCTAAGTAGTCTTCCACTTCTACTCAATCTTGTACAATTGAATTTGTGTACTGCAGCAAAGCTAATTTTCTTAAAACCCTGTGTTTTAGGCCTTTCCCTGCTCAGCAACCCATAATGGTTTCCTAATACCCACCAGATCAAATTCAAATGCATCCTGGGAGTAAGGGCCTTCCTCCCACCTTCTATCTGCCTTAGCAACTCCCCACTTACAAGTCACTCTGACTTCTGACTCTTCTTTATTCATGAGTCCCTTGGCTTAGATTGACCTTTTCCTTCTATACTGTCTGCCCATGTCCTGCCCATCACTTGAAAATCTCAAGTTCTACTGACTCCATTTAACTTTTAATGTATTAGTCTGCTGGGGCTGCCATAACAAAGTATCACAGGCTGAGTGGCTTAAACAACAGAACACCAAGATCAAGGTGTTGGCAGATTTAGTTTCTCCCGAGGCCTCTCTCCTTGGCTTGCAGATGGCTGCCATCTCTCTGTATCTTCACATGGCCTTTTCTCTATGTGCACACACCCCTAGTGTCTCTTCTTGTTCTTATAGGGACCCCAGTCCAATAGAATTGGGCCCTACCCTGTGACCTCATTTAACCTTAATTACTTTTTTAAAGGCCCTATCTCCACATTGTGGGTTAGCGCGGCAATGTATGAAGTCGGAGGAATACAGTTCAGTCCATAACATGCAGTAAGTGTTTTTTCTCCTCATTTTTTAAATATAAATTCATCTTATTTATTTATTTTTGGCTGCGTTGGGTCTTCATTGCTGTGCGCGGGCTTTCTCTAATTGCGACAAGCGGGGGCTACTCTTTGTTGCGGTGCGTGGGTTTCTCATTGCGGTGGCTTCTCTTGTTGCAGAGCACGGGCTCTAGGTGCCCAGGCTTCAGTAGTTGTGGCTCGCGGGCTCAGCAGTTGTGCTCATGGGCTTAGTTGCTCCATGGCATGTGGGATCTTCCTGGACCAGGGCTTGAACCCGTGTCCCCTGCATTGGCAGGCGGATTCTTAACCACTGAGCCACCAGGGTAGCCCTCTCCTCATTTTTATCTTTTGTAGAAATGTTAACTTTCACATACTTATCATCTGTCTGAGGAGATTACAGTCTCCTTTAGAAAAATAATTATCCAAATTTTCTTTTCTATTCCTAAAGTTTGTACATAATTAACATTAATTTCTTTCTTCAATAATGCTCAGTACTTGAGAAACAGATTCTCAAGAAGCACCTGTAAAGGTAAACAACATGTTTCCCCAAGTCAGAAATGGAGGGCAATCTAAAATAAGGCAGGAACCTGATTCCAGTAGGTGATTCAATCTGCTTCAATCAGTACTGGTCAGTGTGAGAATGGAAACTTCAGTTGAGAGGTAGGGCAATGAGGGAGGTAATCTTCAAGGTAGAGGAACTCAGCCCAGCAAGTACAAGGCACCTCTGGCCTTGGACTCTGTATTCTAAGGAAGCCATGTGGTGTAGCCAAGATGTGGAGGCATATGTCACTGACAGGCAGAAAAGGCAACAGATTTTCTCCAGCAGGCCGTCAGAGAGACAGCAACAGCAATCACTCTGCCCCCGAGTTGAGAAGCATGGAGAGCTGTGCAGGAAATAAGGGGACGGGAAAGACGAAAGAGAAAAGAGTGGTGGTACCACCTCTGGGCATTACTGTGCTGTCTCAGTGTGGTTCTATTAGACCTATTACCCCTAGCAATTCCGAATACATTTTCAGAACCTTGCTTTTAACCATTTCAGCAGTTATTTGTATTTGGGTTAATATCCCTGCCTGATCAATCAATGGAATTACTTAAAACCTTCTTAAAGAATTCTCAATATATTTCTTCAAAAAACTAAAAATAAAACCACAGTATGATCCAGCAATTCCACTCTTGGGTATATATCCAAAGAAAATGAAAACACAAATTCAAAAAGATGCATGCACTCCAATGCTCATAGCAGCATTATTTACAACCACCAAGGTATGGAAGCAACCTAAGCATCTATCAACAGATGAATGGATAAAGAAGATGTGGTATATATATATATATACACATATACAATGGAATACTACTCAGCCATAAAAAAGAATGAAATTTTACCATTTGCAACAACGTAGATGGACCTAGAGGGTATTATGCTTAGTGAAATAAGTCAGACAGAGAAAGACAAATACTGTATGTTATCACTTATATGTGGAATCTAAAGAATTAAAACAAACGACTATAACAAAACAAACAGACTCATAGATATAGAGACCAAACTAGTGGTTACCAGTGGGGAGGGGGAAGAGGGGAAGGGGAAGATAGGGGTAGGTGGTTAAGAGTCACGAACTACTATGTATAAAATAAATAAGCTACAAGGATATACTGTACAGCACAGGGAATATAGGCAATATTTTATAATAGCTTTAAATGTACATAACCTATAAAACTTTTGAATCACTATGTTGTACACCTGAAACTAATACAACTAAACCTCAATTTAAAAAGACAAAAATAAGGGACTTCCCTGGTGGCACAGTGGTTAAGAATCCGCCTGCCAATGCAGGGGACACGGGTTCAAGCCCTGGTCCGGGAAGATCCCACATGCTGCAGAGCAGCTAAGCCCGTGCACCACAACTATTGAGCCTGTGCTCTAGAGCCCACAAGCCACAACTACTGAGCCCATGTGCCACAACTACTGCAGCTCGCTTGCCTAGAGACCATGCTCCGCAACAAGAGAAGCCACTGAAATGAGAAGCCCGCGCATTGCAACAAAGAGTAGCCCCCCCTCGCCACAACTAGAGAAAGCCCGCGCACAGTAATGAAGACCCAATGCAGCCAAAAATAAATAAATAAAATAAATTTATTTAAAAAAAAGACCTAAAAAGAGAATTCTCAGTATCATTTTTCCTACCTGCACACTAAAATTGTTATTAATTAAAATGTTGTGAAATCATCCATAGGTGTTCTGATATTAGTCTTTGAACAACGAATGAAAAGTCTATTTTCCTCCGTCATTTTGATTGAAAGTAAAAATGTTTATCTAATAGACAATCAACAGAGTAGATCCCAGAAAAAACTTTGGAGCAACAAAGTGTTTTCTCCTTCTGGTCCAAAGGGCCCTCACTCCTCCCTTTCCCCAGGAAATACTTCTTTAAGGCATAGAATTTCAGACCTGAGCAAGTCAGGGGGAAGTATTTTATGGATGGACTAGAGTGGTGAAGAGAGAAAGGCCACAGTTCTTAAAATCATAAAGTATGCAACTTCTCACTCTGAACAGGAGCTTTTTTGGTCCTACTCAGATTCACCTTTTGGATGAATTTAGCAGGATGTGAAATATACCCAGAAGACTCCTCTGTCTCATATTTGCATCTCTGGTGTCTAGGTCCTAGCTCCTGGTCATCCTTGCTTTGGCAATAGCTCTCTTTCTCATTGTGGCATCACCAGTGACTCACAAAAACAGCTTCTCTGCTGATGGCACAGACAGAGCTGTATGAAGGTCACAGACAAGCAAACAGGTAGACAAAGGGATATCTTTCTCAAGCCAGCCATATCCGGCATGTGGGTCTCAATTGATTATGCTCAATTGTTACATAGCTATTGTCTCCCATTTCAGGGTACTTACCTCACAATGAGGAAAACAATGAAAGGACTCTGTGAAATATGATCGGAAGGATCTTCTTAAATGGCCAATAAATAGTGTGTACAGCTTGATTTTAAGGAAGAGCAGCTATGCTGTAATCTTTGAAGATTCCCAGAAAATCTAGGCTTCCCAGAATTCTGGCCTGATTTACATAAACAAATCAAGAAAATGTTTTACTCATGGATTCTTCATTATTTCTCTGACAAACGGTAGAAAAATTGGCAAACTGAAGCATCTGCCTAATTTACAGTTGCTCTTTCTCTGGAGCTCCTGCAGTCAGAATATAACAGTATCTCCAGGAAACTGCAAATATTCACTTTATTTCAATTAGTTTTCTCCACACAGTCCACTGCCTCTTCAGCCATCTCAGAAAACCTGACTTTTAGTATTGCTTAAGCTGCTTGACTTGTGAGATAAGCACTGAACTCCTACCTCGTCATTCCCTAGGAAGATTGGGTCCTTTGTGTCTTATCAGTTTACCTCCTGGTATTTATTTAACACCATTTATGATGAGCTCTCACTTTTTTTTTTTGTCCATTTGAATTCTGACTTGATATTAATTTATCTTTATCTTCCGATTAACACAATTCTACCTTTGTGACCTAGAGTCAAATTTTTCTTTGAATAGGCTCATCTAAACACAAACCTCGGAAATGAACAGTACCCACTTCTGAATAAGACTTTTAAGCTGGCACAGTCTCTATCAGGCTTTTGAACTTTTAACAAGAGAAAGCACTGACATCTTTCTGTCAACATTTTCCTGAACCACAAATTGCTCATGCATTAGAAATTCTCTAGAAATGACATAAAAAAAGCTACGAAGCAAATGTATTCTTGTGGTACAGGTCTGCAAGTCAGGGTAATTTCAGAATATACCACATAAGCTGAAAAGATGGCAGATGCAAGAATTGGATTTAACCATAGATGATAACCCAATTTTCTCCATAGCACTGTAACTCAATAAGTCTTTAATGGCTTCTTAGATAAACAGATGGATGTCATCAAAAGGCACAGGATGATAAATCTGATTGGTGTCTGAATAATTTGCACTGCTTTATCCCCCAAACAAGTAGCAAGAGCAAAATGGGAGAACCCACCCTTAAGCCCCAGCATGGGAGTTTAGATTATTCGATTGGAAACAGTTGTATTTTCCCAGGGGCATAATATTGAAAACAACCAGAATGGTAAAGTTCAGGAAGTGCAGTATATCTTTTTAATTAGGGTTCTTCTTTTGAAGATTTATACTATTTAGTTTATTAGCTGTGTTTATTCTTATTTAGTTGACTCAGCTTATTTTTATACAGATTTCCAAATATTCAATTAAAGCCCTTTGGAAGATTATGACTTTCAATTATCTGTGATGGCCCAGAGTTTATAGACTCTCAAGTCCATGGCCCAGTTTCTGCTGCTCAAGCAGTTCCTGATTCTTTGAACAGTTCCTTTACTTGGATGCTTTCTCATTTAGCTCATTTTTTCACCAGGATCATTCAGTGGAATTAGATTTCAAACAGTTCATTGTCAGAAGTTCAATATATATATGAAAAATCTGATCAAGCCTTTCCAGGGACGGAACTGTTAAATTCTAAACACACACGGATAACCTTAGCAAGATTGTCCAAATGAATCCAAGAGAAAGGGTATGGCTAAAACAGTTCTGAAAGGAAATAGGTTGTTTGTTCTCATTACCATTGTTATATCTGGGTTGTGAGATTATGGGAAAGTTTTATGGTTTTTAAGTGTTAATTTAGGAAATTCCTTGCCTTAAACAGAAGAGAGGGCTAGATTTTTTTAAAGATGTTTGATGCTAAAGTGTATCATTTTTTTTTATATTAGAGGGAAAAGTATCAAATGGGATGGTAATGCTAACGGTCTTTGTCTCTCATAGAAGATATAGTTTTCAAATATTTCTGAGAGATGCAAAAATTTACTTAGTTGTAACCAAAAGCTTTCTCCCTTCCTCCCTCCCTCCCTTCCTTCCTTTCTTTTCTTTCTTTCCCTCTCTTTCTTTCTTTCTTCCTGTATCTATCTATCTATCTACCTATCTATCATCTACCTACCTACCTACCTACCTATCTATCCTTTTCAAGGACAGAACAAGAATATTCTTGGGAACCTATTTGAAAAATAGTCTTCCTTTTATCCACAGAATCCAAGCAATTGCTTTAAAATATTTTTATTTTCTAATATTGTTTGTCTGTTGAAGTTAATTCTTAGGGATTTGAAAAAATAAAAATAGGAGATTCACATATAGCATTACCATGGGCCTGAATACATATGCTAAATTCCTAGTATTTTAGATATATTAACCCACTTACTCTTCATGACAATTCTAAAGGAAAGAACTACTCTTATCCTCAGTCTATAGATGAGCAAACTAAGGCACAGATATATTGAGTAACCTGCCAAGATCACACAGCTATTAAATGGTAGAGCTAGGAATTAAACCTCAGGCAGTCTGGCTCCAGAGTCTATGCTCTTAACCATTTACATATTTTACTGCCTTTCTTGATTGATGTATAAAGATATTCATGATGTTATCAGTAATCAAGTAGAGATGGATTGATTAGGTCCCACTGAACATGGCGATAATAATCTCTGCTTTGGAATCTGGTTACTGAGTTATACAGGTCGGGGAGCTCAGGGAACACTCCAGCAGGAACAGTCTCAGACGGCCAGGGCTCACTTCAAATGCTTTTAGGATGCCAGTGGGGTGTAAATAATAAAGCATATACTACCAAATGTATAGATATATATTGATAAACTTTACTACCAGCTTCTTCATATGCTAATGTGTGGCCTTGTCTCAGTTTCAGATGACTTCTACTGTACTCTTCCTCTTCTAGGCCTCTGCAGAGGCTCTGGTTTGATGAATGCAGGGGCCTGTCACTAGTCAGTTGCAATTAATCTTTTCATTGTGGAATCTGTCTCCCTGCGTCCCATGGGCATTTTCATTAGGGAGGGGATGTGGCCATAATTCACAACAATAGTTTTCATGACACTCAAAATGCCTCAGTTGGCTGAATATAAATTGGTAAAATTTTCCTGAAAAGCAACTTAACAATATTTCTTGGAAACCGCCCCCCAAAAAAGGTTCATACCTACCAGTTTCAGAACTAATCTTGTATCCTTAGGAAACAATCAGAGATGTGGACAAAAGTTTTACATGAGAATCTTTATCACGGCATTATTTACAATACCCCATCCTCCCCCATTCCCCCCCCCAAAAAGAAGCAGCAGCTGCCTGGGGACAACATAAATAGCCAAGAAGAGGAGAATAATTAAGATGTTTATGATACATCCATAAATGCAGTATTATACAGTCATTAGAATTGTTTTTGAAGAATTGTTAATGACACAGAGAAATACTCATTATATAACATTCAGTAAAAAGTCAGAATACAGAACTTCATAAGAAACGATGCACTTATAAAAAAGAAAAGAAATCTAAGTATGTCTAAAGTCCTGAGAGGAAATATATTTTTTGTTCATTATCTCTGAGTTGTAAGATTTTGATTTCTCTTTTCTAAATTTTCTAAAATGAAAAGATACTAATTTTAAAATCAGAAAACCAACCAATAAAACATAAATAACCATGAGCTACAGGGGGAAGAACTGGCAGGTATTTGTGTGGTGGTGGTGTTGGCGTTGGTGGCGGTGATGGTGTCGGTGTTGTTGGTGGAGGTGGTGATGGTGGTGGTGGTGATGGCAGTGTTGGTGGTCATGGTGGTGGTGGTGGTGATGGTGTTGTTGTTGTTGGTGGTGGTGGCAATGTTGTTGTTGGTGGTGATGGTGGTGATGGCAGTGTTGGTGGTCATGGTGGTGGTGGTGGTGATGGTGTTGTTGTTGGTGGTGGTGGTGGCAATGTTGTTGTTGGTGGTGATGGTGGTGATGTTGTTGGTCGTGATGGTTGCAGTGGTGTTAGTGGTGTTGGTGTTGGTGTTAGTGGTGGTGATGTTGGTGGCGATGATGGTGGTGGTGGTGGTGATGGTGGTGGTGATGGTGTTGGTGGCGGTGATGGTGTTGGTGGTGATGGTGGTGGTGGTTGTGGCAGTGATGGTGTTGGTGTTGGTGGCAGCGGTGGTGTTGGTGGTGATGATGGTGGTGTTGGTGGCAGTGATGGTGTTGGTGGTGGTGTTGGTGGTGATGGTGATGGTGGTGGTGGTGGTGGTGTTGGTGGCGATGATGGTGGTGTTAGTGGCAGTGATGGTGTTGGTGGTGATGGTGTTGTTGCTGGTGGTGTCGGTGTTGGTGGTGGTGGTGATGGTGTTGTTGGCTTTGGTGGTGGGAGGCAGTGGAGGTGAGCTGCAGAAGAGAAATGAGGCCTCGTTTTCTAGAAGAAATGTCCCAGTGCCTGTTCATCCTCCTCCACCTGCCCAGTCCTCAGCAGCTGTGTGTGTGAGATGTGTGTTCACCTGTACATACACATGTACAAACACCTGATCACCAATCTCGTGTAGCTATTTCCTACAAAAGTTGAGGATTTCTGGCGACTACAAATATAAACAAAGCTAACTCATCTCAACGCATATTTTTAAGCAAATTACTCTGAAGCCTGGCTCTGATAATGCTCCCACAATGGGGCCTTAAATTCTTTAGGGTAAAATAGTCCTTTCACACACACCTTCACAGATTTTTGTAATGCATCATGGGTTGTGATACTCATTGGCACTTCATCGTTTTGCTGAATACCAAGTCCCTGTGCATCTTCTAACTTCCATTTAGTGAGCTAAAATAATATAAGATACGTGAAGACACTAGCTCAATCAGTGCTCATTTCCTTCCTCCCTCTGTCTTTACAGGTTAAATCCTTTTTTTGGAAAGAATATGAATGAAGATGAGTAGGATTTGGGCATTTGAGGAGTGAGAGAGGAAAGACATTCCTGGCAGAAGGAACATCATAAGCAAAGGCCTAGAGCTGGGAACACCGGGCTCTGCATGAGAAACAGTGAGGATCCTGCTTCTGCGCAATGACGGATCTGCACGTGGGAGTAGTGGAGAAAGGTGGCTAAAGGCCAGATCACAGAGGCTTCTGGTAACCTTCTGATGCCAAATATAAAATCCACCAATCAAGAGAATATAAAGATTCAAGAGACTACATTGTGGGCTTTGAGAGCAGTTCAAACGAGTAAGCCAAAACTTATTTTGAGCAATGGCAGTAGGGTATGAAACCAACTGGCCTGGGAGTTAGAAGAACAAGGGTCATATGCTGGTTCTGCCAATAATAAGCTCTTCTGCCTTGGGCAAATTGTACGCCTTCTTTAGGGCTTCTGTCTTTGTATACGTAAAATTAGAGGGACAGAATCTGTGAATGTATTCATTCATTCTTTCATTCAGCTAAGTGTTGAGGACTTGTTGTGTCAGGCGCTGTACTGGACACACAGGACACTGTGATAAAGGAAGACGGTCCTTGCTTGCATGGAGCTCACAGTCTAGGTAAGGAAGCTTTCAGTGTAATGGGTGGGTCCGGGAAAGTGAGAGGTCACCAAATTGCCCCCATTAAGAGAGATGGGGGTCACTGGTGACCTCAGTAGGAGAGGTTTAATAGAGAAGTGGCTGCTGAATAGATTACAGTGGGATGGGGGGGGGATAAATGAAGATGATGATAATAGACACTGAGTATGAAGTTTGGCTGAGAAGAAGATTAACAAGAAGGAAGGGGCAAGAGCTACAGTGAGTTTAAGTCCTCTGCATTTCTAAAATGCTAAGAGTCATATCACTCCGATAGGTATATTTAACCTTCCAAGGTAACAGCCTTGAAGGGTTAGCAGCAACCAAGGGTCAGCCTTGTTAACTTCAAGGGTTAGCCTTGAAGGGGGCAGCAACAAATTCAATGCATAAGCTCTAGTATGTTTGTATGAAAATCAATCATGCAGTGGCCACATTCCAAATACTAAAAGGAAATTAAGATCTGGAAATTATTGCAGTGAGAACCTGTATTGTCTCAATCCGTGGATATGTTTAAAAATATGAGATGGGAGCTGCGCAAGACAGGGGGCTGAACAGAATGAACTCTAGTTGTCTGATCCTGTTATGCTAACAATACTGAGACAGGAAGGGAGGAAGGAGGGCCAGTTCAGGGAGGAAAAAGCATACCAGGAACCCTAAGCCGCCTGCCAGGCTGCTGCTTCCAGTAAGCAGGCCTTGATCTTGTCTCTACCATTCTTTTGTTACTAAAGATGGTGTAAATAAATGGAAGCTTCCTCTGATTATATGACATTAGAGAGATGTTAATGCTTAAGCAGTTAGTTGCTTAAAATTCTTAGATGTATTATCAAGCTGACATTAAAGCCAACAAGTGACAACATGGAATTCTATTGTTCTAAGAAAATGCAACAGTGGAATTTAATTTTATAAAACAGCCAATATTTGCAGTTAGAATTTCTGGTAATCCTTACATTACCACTTTAATGCTAATAATTTTTTTTAAAATGCAAATGTGTCTATTTTTTAAGGGAAATATTTTTTTTTTTTTACTGTATGAAAATATAGGGATTTCAGAAAGGCAGTAACATTAATCTTTGTGGTCAGAATTCAGAGTTACTATGGTAAAGGGTTGGATTTACTTTTTCATTAGCATTTTATTGATTGGAACAATTAGCCTGAGCAAGCCTGAAATTCCCAAGATTTCCTGAAACTGACATCTGTGCCTTTCTTAAGCTGCTGGTGACACACATGATGTAAATTTACCAATTACAAGACAGAGATTGATGTACATCAGCAGCGGTGAAGCCTTGGGTTTGAATCTGAGGTGCTCTGGGACAAAAGATAAAATAATGTTTGATCTCTCAATCACTCTTTAAAATCCCTCCTTTCTTTTGGCTCTTTTTTTAAAAAAATAATAAAATAGAGCAAATTAAATGTAAGCTTAATATATTTCACATAAATGCCTTTTTTCCTTCTTAATTTTCTATGCTGTATTTAATACTTTCCTGCCAGGGAAGCATTAGAGTATAGGGATTAACGGCATAAACTTTAGAGTCAGAAAAAAATCTAGGTTGAAATCTTGATTCTGTCAGTTATTAGCTCTCTAGACAATTGGCAAGTATTTGAACCTCAATTTTCCTAACTTGTAAAATACAAGTAGCAGTATCTAAGTTATAGGATTATTACAAGATTAAATGAGAAAATATAAGAAAACAATTGTTATAGCAACTGACTCATAGTAAGTACCCAATAAATGGTAGACTTTTTTTGGTTGTGTGTGTGTCTGCTCACTTTGGACATTAATGTAGCCTACCGAATATATTTTTTAAATTGAGAAGGGTCCATAATAGAAATGGCATTTGCATTAGAAGCCTCACCCTCTATAATTGTTCAGTACAACATGTCTATGTCAACATAATTTAAGAATATTTTTAATAGGAAGAGCTTCTTAGTCTCAACATGGTCTTGAGATGCCTAATTATTTCAAACATTTTCAAAATTTTAACCAAAAATATGGTAACACATTGTAAGTATCAATACAAATAATTCAGTAAATGAGTATCATCTTGCTTTAAGCTTTTATTAACCTTGCTCCTCCTGCTGCATGAGAAGTTCTACACTTTCTGATTTACCCATCAAATATGATTTAAAGACGGGAGGAAGAAAAAATCCATAAACTACTTAAAGTTAATATTTTAAGAGTAAGGCATTCTAATGGACAAAATAAGAAATGAACATGTAGTTCAAGGATCAGGGAACGATTCAATGGGATAGCACAGAGGCATCCATAAGATTTTCAATGTCTCCAATACGTGAGCAACTGGATTGGCAGATGGGGCCTCAGAGACTTCAACAATGGGGCAGCTCAGCATACAGGTCACATAGACCTGGCTCTAAAATCAGCTCTACAACTTGCTTGCTCTAACATCTTTGGCAAATAAAACACTTTTGGCAAGTATAAAACCTTTCTGAAGCTTGGTTTCTTTAGCTGTAAAATAGGCATAAATTCCCCTATGGGCTGTAGTAGGAAAATGAGATGATTTTATACGTATGTGCGCGCACGTGTGCGCACACACACACACACCCCTGGGATAGTGACTGTACATGGCAGGTACTCAGTAAATCTAATGTTGTTATTTAGTTACTGTAAATTAAGTTTTCATTTATATTTTAACACATCACATAATGGCTAGATAGACTTTCACCAAATTTGGAGGTATGTTTGGGATGGCCTGGCTTAATATACACTGTGTGGTTTATACAAGATTCACTTTGGAAATTCTGAGGAGGAGCTTCAAAGACTGTGATACCCATTCGCTTGAACAGCTGAAACTGAGGCACAAAAAGCTCACGTGCCTGCTGACTGGGAAAGATCATGGGCACAGACAGCAGAGCTTTAAATATTTGAGCCCCAAACTGAAAGTCACACGGACAGATACTCCCAATTGAGTTGCAAGAACAAGAGCAGGTTTGTGATTAGGCTGCTTCTCATCTGGGCAACTCTGTGTAGCATTTTCTACAGTGAGAAGCAGCAATACTTCTGATGATGATCAATCATTCTTTCTAGAAACACAGGAGGGGCCAGGGAGCAATCATGAAAATGATCATTGTGACCATCTCTTCTCTCTCTTCTCCCAGAGCTTCTTGGCATGCTATTTTCTCATTCTGCACCAGTCCCTACTTTGCTAGATCCTGTGCAGGACCATTTTCAGAATTTAGAATTAGAGAAATCTGTGTCCCCAGTGTTCAAAGGTGTATGTGTGTGTGTGTGTGTGTGTGTGTGTGTGTGACCTCACATGCATAGGGACCCTCAATATGTATTATCTATTCTTAATCTATTGTTCCTCTTAAAACCCTAAGGAACATGGCCAGAGTAAATTGTTTACATTCTAGAATACGGTGAGGATGGTTAATAAATAAGCAGAGACACACAAACATACAAAAATTCTAGGCTAAGTGAGCTCTTGAGTGCTAGCCCAGGAACCATATAACCAGGGAAATATAATTTCTATGAGAAAATATAGCCTGTAATCTATAGATTAACTTTTGGAAGGCAGCTATGCTCACCACTATACCACCAACACGGACTATAGATTAAGTTTTGGAATATGACCCACTTGGAGAAGAGGCCTGAGAAATACTCTTTATTAACTTTTCACTTTGAAATAACTTTAGACTTACAGAAAAGGTACAAAGAATTAGAGTTTTCATTTGCCCTTCACCCAGCTTCTCCTAATGACAACATTTTACATAATCACAGTATAACTGTCAGAATCAGAAAATGAACATTGATATAATACTGTTGAGTAATCTGTAGACCTTATTTGAATTTCACCAGTTTTCCCACTAATGTTTGGTTTCTGTTCCAGGATTTAATTCAAGATCTCACTGCATGTAATGTCATTAGTCTCTAATCAGTGTTAATTCCTCAGTCTTTCTTTGTCTTTCATGATCTTGACACTTTTGAAGAGTTCTGGTCAGTTTGTTTTATAGACTGTTCTTCAGCTTGGATTTGTCTGATCTTTTCTCATGATTACATTGGCATTATGCATTTAACAAGAATACCGCAGAAGTGATGTTTTGCTTCTTTTCAGTGCAACATATCAGGGGTATACGATTTTTATGTCTTATTACTGGTGATATTAACTTTGATCATTTGGATACGGTCATGTCTGCTACATTTTTCTACCATAAACTTATTATTTTCCCCTTTGTAATTAACAAATGTCTTGTGGGAAGATACTTGGAGGCTATGCAAATGTACTATTTATATTTTCTCCCACTAATTTTAGATTTCATCAATGGCTCTTGCCTGCAATAAGTACTACTCTAGAATTTACCTAATGGTGATTTTTCTGTTTTCCTTATTTTCTATACATTCATTAACTGGAATTCTACTGTAAGGAAGAGCTGCCCCTTCTCTCTCATTTATTTATTTATTCAATTATATATCTCTGTTAGTGTAGACTTATAGGTATTTAATTTATTCTTTGAGCTATAATCCAATAGTATACTTATTTATTTTTTGTTCAAGTTGTTCCAGCTTTGGCAATTGGGTGCTCCTTCAGGTGGGCTTCTGTATCTTTTCAACATGTCTTCATAATTTTTTGAACACTTACTTTCTGGAACCAGATGTTCCGTTTCAACTTGCATTTTCCCTTCCTAGCCTTGGAGTAAACTATTTCCCCGAAAAGCCCTGGTTCCTTTTATTGGAAAATGGTGTTACGAAACCAAGATATGGGTGCTAGGTGTGTTCACTGCTACTGAGTTATCATTGCTTCCAGGCCCTCTCAGTGGACACAGCTAGGAAACATGTATATGTATACTAACGCACTTACACACATCTGTATTTCTATATCTCTCTATTTATCTACCTGTATCCTCGCACATAGTAATGTCAGAATTGCTAACACATGCCCCTGTTTCCAGAAGAAACAAATGTACTAACCATAGTATGATGTTTGTGTGTGGTTCCCTTTGCCTTTAGCCTTACACTATACAGGCAAAATACTATTTTCCAAAATTACTTAGGTTGCTCTTTTCTTTCCTATCTCCTCAGTGTAATTACGTTATTCATTTGTAATGCATTTAAGTTCATGTTTCACCGTTTGTATTCCATTTTGGGTTCTTCACATCCCAATTTTATTTATTTATTTATTAGGTATGTGAAACATTCCAGTGTTTCTAAGAGTCAGAGATTTTTAAAAAGGTCCACTCAAAGAAGTGTCACTTCCTCCTCATCCCTAAAACTCCCTCTCTTATTTCCCCATTTTATACTCCAGTCCCACTTCATTTCCTGTAGGTAACCAATATCATTAGTTTTTGATTTATCTTTCTTATAATCTTTTGCAAAATTTAGTAGTTATCTGCATATTTGCTTAAATTTCTTTATTTCTTACATAAAGGATTGCATGCTCTAGGTATTATTTTGCACTTTACATTTTTCACTTAATAATATATCCTGGAAACAATCTCACATCAGTTCATAGAGATCTTCCTAATTCTTTTCTACTGATGCATTATACTCCATTTGTGAATGTATCATAATTTATTTTACTACTTTCCTATGTATGGTCATTTAGTTCATGCCCAATATTATGTGATTACAAACAATGCTGAAATAAATAACCAATGGTTGTGTATTTTCATACTGCTGCAGGTGTATTTTAGGGTACATTCCTAGAAGTGGGATTGCTGGGTCAAAAGAGTACAAGTGTAGTTTTTTTAGGTATTGCCAAATTCTCCTCCAGGAGGGCTATACTAGTTTGCATTCGAACCAGAAATGTGTTGTCATACTTTAAAATTTTCACCAACATGATGGGTGAGAAATGGTATCTCAGTATTGTTTTAATTTGAATTTCTTAGAAATACTTTTAATGCAGATGGACAAAGGAAGTTGAAGGGAAGCTCAGATGAACAGGCAAGACCTTCACAAAGAGATAAAATGGAACTTAGGAGTGTCCTAACAAGACTAAAAGTCACCTAAAGAGCCTAGGAAAAGATGATGTTTCTGAAGCACTGAAGAAAGTGAAAAGCATTAATGTAAAGACTGAAGTGACCCACTGGAGATATAAGGGGAAATAGAACATTATCTGTTGTACACCAAGCATAAGCTAGGTTTAAAGAGACAGACTTGTTTTTACATGCAAGAGAAAAGGTTAATAAAAATTATGCTTAAAACAGACTCAAAGTGCTAGAAAAATCTCAGTCTTAAGAACAACTGTGATCTGAATACCAGCAACAAGAGATGTAAAAGCCACATAGCCCAGCAAGAATTAGAAGATGCTGAATATCCATGGTCCAAGTAGCAGAAGCAGGGTCTGGTGACCCATCTAGGCCACCAAGTCCCTGGTAGGGACTCTGATACCGCTTAAAGCACCAAGAATGAAGAAGAGCCTATGAAACATTCATTTTTAAGAACAGGAAAAAAGAATGGTCTTAGAAATGATCAAACAATGATCTTAAGAATGACCAAACCATCAAAGTGAAATTTTTATATGTGGAAAAAATAACAAAACACCCAAAGAAATCTGTTAATAAGTATAGAAAAAAATCATATTGCAAAATGAATAACATGACCCATGACAAATAGGTCTCCAGAATGAGGCTGAATAACAGCCCTGGTCAGTAGTGAGGAATCAGTCATTTTAACTTCAGTAAAGTTTTCAATTCTACTTCATAAGCCAAAATTTAGACCAGAGATTAAGGAGGGTTTTTTTTTAACCTAAGAAGTATTTAGAATTAATTTACATTAAGGTACAAATAATAAGTACATGCATAAAATGCAGTCAAAAGTATGAATTCACAGGAAGCTTAAGAGTTGGACTCTGGGAAGTTATCACCGATAAAGACAGGTGAGTAGGAGAAAGAAGGAAAATAATTAGGCAAATATATTGCGTTTCTATTATGCTCTAGGCACCACTTAGTCCCTGGAGATATAATGGTAAACAATGGGGAAATCCCTGCCCTTAGCTTGTCTGGGTAGAGTAGTCATAGTGTAATAAAATTTTTATAGTAATAAATTTTAAAAAAAAAGTATGGTTGGGCAGAGATGGGGACAAGCCCCACAGAGGAGGTGACCCTTGAATTAGAAAGCCTCTTGGGGGAAAGGGTAGGTGTGTGTATTGGAAGACAGTCCAGGCAGAAGGACTACTACTTGCAAAGGGACAGAGGTATGGTGTATTCGTAACAAGTGGTATTTTAAAAGTCACGTTGGAATCCAGCAGTGTGAGGCATTTAATATCTCCCTGAAATCATTGTATTTGCAAATAACACAGATAGGGACAGGGCACGAGACTGGCATTTGGAATGATAGGATTAGACTTCAAAAATGACCTTGAAACATCAGAGAAATGAACTGAAACTCACTGCTCCCTTTTCTTGTGCAAGAAAAGTAGTAAGCATAAATACAAAATGCGGAATGGCAGAAAAGGTTAGGACTCCTCCTACAGAGGAGTCCCACTGAACTGTAAGTGGGAAAGTAACCAGCGAGGCAGGGCAGTTCATTTTACAAGAGAGGTTAGGCACTGAAAAACAAACAGTGAGAATAAAGCCAGAGAGAGCCCCTTGGGTTCTAGCATTGGTCCTGCCATGTAATAAATATCGGACTCTAAGGAAGTCTGTTCAGGTGAACCTCGGTATCCTCATCTGTCAAACAAAGGGACAGAACTACCTCTAGAATCCCTTTCTGTTTCATGGTTCTTAAGCCAGAGATATCTGGGAAGGTCAAAGAGCATTCTGAGCGTCACGAGGTGACCTAAGCTGGAAGTCCTAAGGCAGGGATGGAAGGACCTGGAGTCCTGTACTGAACCTGAACTGAAGGCTGGGAGGTGATTTCAAAACTGCCTTCCAGCACCCAAGTGACAGATAATTATAAGGAACAAACTCAGCTGTTCTCTATTTCTGGAAAGATGAGAACAAGAAGAAAGAGAACAAAAGAAAATGGAATCAAATTGCAGTGAAGACTGTTAAATAACAGAATGAATTAGTCCCGGAAGTTATGGGTATGTCTTTTGGGAAAGTCTTCAGAAACAGTCTGTCTGTCCGAGATGATTCTGGACAGGGTCACCAGCTGTGGCTGCAAGCAGTTGGATGAGCCAGATGTCATTTCAGTGCCCTTCCTATCTCTGTGTTTCTGCAGTGGTATAATAATATCCATCAATACAGTAATACCAAAGTACCCTATTTATACATTTTGTGTATCTATTAATATGGACAACAGTTCCTTTCTATTTTACTGGTGGAGTTTTGAATACAAATGTGACTTGGCCCCTCGCCATTGCAGCTCTACCGTCAGAGCTAATTGCCTCACAGAAAACTTAAGGAGTCATTTTTCATTATGATGGAAGCAGATGGCATAGTCATGTTATTGATTTGATGATCCTTGCCTGGCTCGCTGAATAAATGGAACTCAGTGTATGGTCACTGCATCCAGACTTCTAGGGCCTTCAAGGTTCAGTTCAAATTATGTCAGACAGCAGGTTCACGGGGCAGAAATCCACTTATTCCTCTAAGGCTTCTAAATGACGATCCCAGGGACCATGCAGACTCTTCAAACCACCTCCTGGGAGTCCTGTGGACCCATTTAGCCTCCCAGCTCTTAAGGAAGAGGATGAGCTCTCTCTTAAGTTCTGCCAGTGCTTTACCTGAACTTGCTGCCCATCAGTTAGGGAGGTTGGCCCAACTTAGATGGGTTATGCTAATTTGCAAATAATTAGGTGAATTTAAGGAGGTAAGTCACTCACTTTTCAGAAGGCCGTTAACTCTTTCCCTGAAAGCCCTTAAGCCTTCTGGTCTTAAGGAGTTAATGTAATTATAATCAACATTTACCTTTTTTTAGAATTCAGCATTACTACTACTGGTGCTTGTTCCTCCACTGGACCTTTCATTAAGAATAAAGGCATATCAAAACTCAAAAATGCCTTTGGTAGATATGGCACCATTTTACAGGAAAAGTAGGATCTGAGACTAAATCAGCTAACAGTGTAACATAGAATTTTTATGAAAACTTGAGTGTACTCCCACCGGGTTTGCTAAGGGACCACCGGCCCTTTGAAGTGGTCCCCAGAAAAATGTTTATGTGAGAAGAAGGAACTCCCAGGGCCCTTGACCCACATTTTCTTAGCATTTTGTCAGTTTGCTGATAAGGAGACACATTTTCTCAAGTTACTTAATTTCCCTTTTTGGATCTAGGGAGTTCCTTTCTGTCTGCCATTTCTGCCCTGGTGGCAGAACCTATGCGGTACTGCCTTCTAGTAAGAAGTGGATTGTTATTAATTTTTTCTGGTTATATTTTGCAACCTGGCATAATACACACGAGGGAGGGGTAAAGTCCATTCCTGCATGAGGGATCCAGAGACCCTGGCTGTAGTCCCTGCTCAGCGTTGACCTGAGACAAGTCCCTCCCAACCTCTGGCTCTTCAGGTTTCCTCTGCAAAATGTGGGATAGAACTAAGTGATTTCTAAGGCCATTTCTAAAGCTCCCAAAATTCTAAAATTCTCTGACACTCAGGATTAGCCGTCTATCCTTGTTAAATGCAGGAGGTAGCCTTCTGCTAAATTCCCCTAAACCTACGTAATGCAGGACTACTTAATTCATGACCAATTAAAAGTAAAATGTTTTACTAATTGGCAGTTTTATATACAGACCATGGTGTTACCTATCAAAAGAAATACGGGGGCAGGGGGTGATTTAGCCTTTAAATTTTATTCATACCCACAAAATTCTTATTTTGTTGTTTTGTGGTTTCAAGGGCAGCTTGCTTATTCCAAACAAATCTTGATTTTTCCCCTTTGGCTTTGTAAGTTGATTTGTTGAGTTGCTTACTTTTTCCTATTTTTCTCTTTGACCACAGTAATTATTTACCAGTCAATTCTAGAAATACCTGAAAGGGGTGGCACGTGGGGAGAAGAAAAAGAAAAGAAAAATGTGTTGGCCATGCTTTCAGTGCTGGTGGTCTCATTTTTCATGTCCATAAATTCTGACTTTTTATGTGAGTTTGTTTCTAATTGTTCTATCTTGAAAGTATTTGAGTGGGTTAACTTTTAGGGTATTTCACTCACTTCTGCAGCATGTTCAATTAGCCATGTTCACTATTCTTCAAGTTTGTTGTCTTTATTTTCTTCTTTGTTTCATTTACACATTCATCAATTTCTCTCAATTGACAATAGCACAGAGATAAACTTTAACATCTCAAATGAGAGAACGATGGCCATGTTACTTCACAGTGACACTGTCAGTAAAAGAAAAAGCTCGTGAGCCTGTGCTATCCCCAAAAATCCACCCCCCGCATCCCCAAAAAAAGATATGGAAAGAGCACCATGGTGTGAAATTCTCTGGTTTTAAATTTTGGCTCCATCACTTATTTACTATGTAGGCAAGTAAGCTCCATGAATTAATTTTCCTCATCTGTGAAATAAAAGTGATAATATATACCTCATAGGGCAGTGATAATTCAAAGAATAGTAATGAGCATAGAATAGATTGTGTTAATGGTGTATGTTAATGGTAACAGCTACAAGAGCAATTGATACTTTTTATTTGCCAGGTGTATCTTGTGACATTATTTGTCCTGTGTATAAGTAATATGTGGACATTTATTCCACAAGGTTCAATATTATTTTTCTGATCATAAAGGGTGGAACTGAGTTGCGCTTTTTCAAATTTAAATTAAATGGTTCTGTAAAAATTATTATCCAAGAAAACAAAGTCCAAATTATAAAAACAGAATAACTTTATGATAGGTTTAGTATACATTACATTGGAAATATAATTTGCTTTATTATTTTGTGTCATCTTTCACTAATATTCTGATTTTCACTGAACCTTAAATCTGAGCAAGTAAGTTTTATAGATATTTTTTATCAAAGGTTCAATGTTGGGCTTGATTTTAGTCCCTAAGAAATGTAGCTTGACTCCTACATGAATCATGAAAACATAAAATCCATTCTATCAAAGAGTATGGGCCTGAAGTGAAATTTTACCTAGTAAAGTTTACATTTGTGTAGTATATATCTACATATTTCCTACATATTTTTTTGGTGAAGAAGTTCTACCATTTAAGGATAATTAACTTTTTCATTAATTAAATACTTATCAAGCAACTACTAAGTACCAAGAACTTGTTAGCTACTAGGGATTCAGAGATAAACTAAGATATAACCACTGCCCTCAGAGAGCTTACTACCTGGGAAGAAAGTTAAGAAAAGTACACAGTGATTTTGATATGTTAGAAAGCAGTAAAGAAGTGAGCCAGCAAATTCTATAGGATTTCAAGGAGAATGAGGTCACATTTGTATGGAGGAAACTGAAAAGGCTTCATGGAAGAAGAAGTGGCATTTTAACTGGGCTTTGAGCACAGGCAGCTGAGAGGGAGAGGGCATTTCAGGAACAGGGAACAATAGTGAACGTGACAAGAACACATACACACTCATGGAATCACAGGGAGAGATACACATGCGGAGTTACAGGCCTAACAGCAATCATAAAGACATTCTACCCAGTCATCTTCCTTACCTTACAGACGAGGAAACTGAGGGCTCAAGAGGTTAAAATAATTGCACAAGGGCCCCAAACTAGCCAGAGGTGGCCCCAAACTAGCTGTGCAGGTGGGCCTGGCAAGGACTCTGTGCCTGCTAAACGTGAAAGAAGGCTGGAGAGAGGTCAAGGAGGACCTCACAGCCCAGAGTAAATGTCTGGACTTATTTCATCAGGCAATGAAAAGTCAGCAAAGGTCTATGAGGAAAGGAGCGGTATGATTCGAACTGTGCTTTCCTTTGGCAGAAGTCCAGGTGAGAGGCAACCAGGGTCTGAGCAAAACATGGAGGGAGTAAGAATGGCAGAAGGAAGTCTGTTCTATCTGCCTCGGGGGTAAAATCTAAAGAGCTTCGTGGTTACTTGGAGGTCAAAGTGGAGAAAGAGAGAAGAAAAAAAGCTAACTCCAAAGTGTCAAACTTGAGTCACTCTGAACTGGACTTTACAAAAGCAGTAAAGTCGGGGTAGAAGAGCTAGTCTGGGGAGCAGGGACGGTAACAGGAGAGAGGGGGAAGGAAGAGTGACTTTATACTGAAACACTATCAAATCCAGTGTTGGCTGGAGACCCATGCAGTTGGGAGTTATCATCTGAAAAGCCCCCTAAATGAGCAAAGAGAGCATCACCCTAAAGGGAGAGAGTGGAAAAGGAAAAGAAGTGGACTACGGACTAATCCTCAGGGAATGCCTATCGGTACTCAGAGGGCAGAAGAAGTAGGTAACGAACAGAGGCGAGGTGCTCTACATCCATTATCTCTAAGTAAATTCTAAGTAGGCACCTGTGATAGACTGAGGTAAAGAACACCAGAGGGAGTTTCCAGAAGTTGGAGAGGCATGATGGGGAATATTCAATAAACACTACAGAGACGTGATGACAAGTGAGAACTGAGGACAGGTCATTTTAATGACTACGTTTACCATTTTGTTACTACTATGGAAAGATATTAAAGCTTAGCAATTGTACATCAGTTTTATTTCACCTCTTTCTCATAACACTGTCTACTCTTTACTCATAAAATAACATATTTTATAATTACGGGTTTATTTGCATGATTATTTGTTCATGTTTATCTCCATGTAGGCTCTAAAATCTGTGGGGGCAGGAATTCTGTTTTGTTCACCACCATATATCCAGTGACACGTAGCAGATACTTTTAAATATTTCTTGAATGAATAAAGGTAACAAATGAAGATTCATAATAACTATATTTTGGATAGAAGATAAAATTAGTTCCTACTGTTGATTTTGTTTACTTTTAATATCAGGGTTGTTTTTTTTTTATTTGATACAAAGTTGTATTATTAACAATAATCTCAGACATTTGTTCTTATCTCTGTCATTCCCTGGGCTCTCTTTCCTAATTTTGTAGTTTGTTTTGCCATGAGTGCCCACTTTTTCTTTCTTTTTATGAAGACCCATATGTTGGATGTAAACAATATTTGAATTTGCGCTTAAAAGGTCACTAACATGACAGATTTTTAGAATGAAGTTTTGATACAATTCAGTAGTTTTATTTCTTATTCCAGCCACCTCAAACAAAGAGAGTGCTAAGATTAGATCAACAGGTGTGTTTCTACAAGTGTGAAGATATTGTGGCAGAGTTATGGAAGGAAAACAGAGTCCTAAAGGACAGGAAACTCCAGAAGCTTCTGGAAAATGCAAATTAGCTTTAAAAAACTGGCTTCAGATGCATGAGTACTGCACTGAGAGCCAGCAGACCTGGAGTCTGCTCCCAATTCATCTCTGAGATTGTAGAGACCCTCTACCTCTCATTGGTGCTATGAGATTTCTTTTACTTATTTCTAAAGTGGGGCAATATGAACGATCTACATCTTCTAAACATGCTGAGAAGATTGAGAACTAGCCTTTATTAATAAAATTATTAAGAATTTTTTTTAAATTTAAGGATCCGGGACTTCCCTGGTGGTGAAGTGGTTAAGAATCCTCCTGCCAATGCAGGGGACACGGGTTCGAGCCCTGGTCCTGGAAGATCCCACATGCTGTGGAGCAACTAAGCCCGTGCGCCACAACTACTGAGCCTGCGCTCTAGAGCCCACAAGCCACAACTACTGAGCCCATGTTCCACAACTATTGAAGCCCGCGTGCCTAGAGCCCATGCTCCGCAACAAGAAAAGCCACCGCAATGAGAAGCCCCTGAACCGCAACAAAGAGTAGCCCTCACTCGCCCCAACTAGAGAAAGCCTGTGCACAGCAACGAAGACCCAAAGCAGCCAAAAAATAAGTAAATAAAATAAATTAATAAAAAAAAAAGAAATGGACTAAAATTATTAAAAAAAATTAAGGATTGATGCTAATTATTTTTATTCACTAACAAGCAATATACATAGGAATATAGCTTCTTAACTGGTCCTGAGCAGCTGGAAAGATAAGGTACTACTTAGAAACAAGTTATTTGCTCTTCCTACCCCAAACTGGTGTGACTTAGCATAATCTGTAGTAGAACTGTACAACAGGAGTAGAGTGAAATCCATCTTAGGATTTCCTAGCCCAATCCAGTCATTTTATACATGAGAAACCACGACCCAGAGATGAAAAGACTTGGCCAAACAGTTAGCTGGTGGCAGAGCTGGATCTACATCTTGGGACTTGTGACTCCCAAGTCCATAACTCACACATACAAGCCGAAGTTCTTTTCCTATAAATACATGCCCCAAGTTGTTATTACACAACGGAGTCATACTTTCATTAGCAGATGTGTCATGGCACGTGCACCTTTGCATTTTACCAAATTTCTGGAGTTAAATCACCAGGAAAGGTAAATATATCCTTCTTGCCCCCTTAAGTCCAATGCTTAGCAGAACCCTCCAGGTCCTTCCTCTTTGATCTGAATATAAAGCTTCTTCTGGAATGTGGGCTATCCCGAGTACTCCTGTATCTTTATCCAGAGAAGCCCAGTGATGAGGGAGAGTCTCACAGCCTGAAGATCTAGATGGCCCTGAATTTGAATTCTGGTTCACTCACTCACTGGCTGTATTGGCCCTCGGACAAGTCATTTAATCTCTCTTGAGTTTCCAGATTTTTTTTTAATCTGTCAAAGTGGGATAATAATAGCTACTTTTCAGGTTCATTACGAGGGTTACAAGAATTAGTGTATGTAAAGAACCTGCTTCAGTGCTCAGAATTACTAGTTCTTGTTCTCCTCTTTTCATTGGACTAAACCAAAGTTCTCTTTTTGTCATTATTACCCATGACACTGTGGGTAGACTATCGTTTTTAAACATCGTACAATATTTCTAGATTTTTCAAAATTATCTGGTCATCCTGCCAAAACTTCTAAGCCTAAAGAAAAAAGTTTCAAAACCTTAGACTTTCCAGCAGTTTCTGTTTGTTTTGTTTTGTTTTTTTGCCAAACATAAGGCAAGATTAGGGCAAAATTCTACATTTAGGTGAAGCACTTAGCTCCCTTTTGGCAGTGGACATTTGGGCCACCGGATTTTTAATCCAGTGAGAAAAGTTAATCTGCTTCATATTACTAAGGATCCATAAAGTATGAAATCCATAATCCTTCATCACAAAGTGACACAATCATGATCATTTTCAGTTTATGCTTTTGAAGAGCTCTATTTACTTTGTCCACATTTCATCTTAATGTGACTCTAAAATGCTTGGGGACTTTGCTGTCCAAGGTGATTGGAGACATGCATCAGGGTTACTTGATATGCCCTGTTTTTACAGGGACATCAGTCTTCCAACCACTTTGAGGCAGAAGAGAAAGTGGCTGTGTACATATGTCAACAGCAGAAATCCCACTTTAGCCCAAGAGAGTCTGGCATTGTTGGCAGTGGTTGCTCACAGAAAATACAGGAATGAAGCAGCAGGTTTACAGGGCTGGGGAACAGGGAACCTAATTAGCCCAGCTCCAGGAGTGCCAAAAAGCCTATTTAATATTTTTTGCTTTTACTCTTCTAAGCCACCTAGAGGGAGAATTGCTCATAAACGTCTAAATTCATTACATGGAAAAAAAAAAAAGAAGAAGAAGGAAAAGATTACTGCATGGGGTAATCTACAGGATGAATCTGCAGTTTCTCTTTTGACCTCTGTTAAGATGAGAGCCATGGAAGGGACTTCACACATTTTAGACAGACATTAAAGGGCCATGTCTAATTATTACTTGCTAAATATTACTGAAATATATGCTGGTAGAAAGAGAATAACGTCCAAAGACAATGCCATATTTTGAGTTAAAAAAAAAAACACCACTACTTGCTACTTAAAAGAGATGGCCAGAACTAGCCCCTGCTTCTTTCCAAATCACTTATTTGTTAGTGCTGACATTCAGGTTCTGAAAGAAAACCACCATGCCCATAGGATGCTTCCACCTTCTCCATACCCCCAAACTCGTCCTTCTCTTAAATGCTTTTATTCATAGTAATGAAGAGTGCATTATGAAAAGCATCACTCGACATTCAGGAAGCTAAATTTCAAAAAAGGGCCTGATAAAAAAAAATTAGAAATTGTGCAAAGTACTGCAAGAGGACTTTTAATCTAATAATTAATGCTTATTCCTCATTGAATAGATACACTCACATTAGGAGACATAAATGGCCCAAGAGCCAAGAGAAGACTCTGGGCACCCTGTCCTTCACACAGTGGGGATGGGGTCAGGAGTCTGTCCATGAAGCTACTCCTCTACCTCCTTCTTAACTCCCCTAACCTCTAACCCTGCACCAATGCTGGAGGAGGCGCTTCAGCACGTAAGGCTCCTAGCTGTGCGATTTGAGAATCAATGAATGGATTCTAGTTCAATTGCTCATTTTATTGTTGTTCACTGAGTCTCACAGACAGAAGTGGTTGCTCAAAGTCATGTTTCCCAGGTCTCCTATCATTATCATAATCATCAAGAACATTTATGAACTGCTTTCTAAACATAGGGCACTGTGATAAGCCTAGGCACACAGATGGACTTCCTGTAAAGATATGAGATAAACCAAACTCTAGCAATGAGATAACCAATGTCAATATTTCCCTCCCGAGAGCCAATATGGTTCCCAAACTATCACTGGAAGGCATTTCCTCTCAAATATTGGATGAGACTATGTTAAGTTTTAATTGACTGGGTACACACCAAATATCTTGGTGAAAAGTGAAAAAATAAGTCATTTCATTTGAATACTGGTGTCAGCATTTGCCTTGTTTAGGGAAAACATAGATGTGAACATTAGAAAATTTCTCTCTATAGGCACTGCCTTTACTTTCCCCCAGTGAAGTCAAGAGTTTTCAAAAAATTTTATTGTTTCCCACATCTTACCATAAAAAATTTCAAACATACAGCAAAGTGGAAAGAATTTTACAATGGACTCCAGTATTCCCATCACCTAGATTCTACCATTAACATTTGCTTTACTTGCTTTATGACATATCTGTCCATCTACTCATCCTACTATCCATCCATCAATAACATTATGTCTTTGATGCATTTCAAAGTAGACTGCAGACAGAAGACAATGCTTTATTTTAAAGGAGTAGAATCAGTGACTCTTCCTCTTCCTACTCCTATAAAGTTAGCTAGAGAAATTTTATTAGTTTTTTTTAAACAAAGAACAAACTCATCCTGAATTATTCACACAGATATTCAACATAGTTCAATCTACAGTCACTGTAAAAAGTGTTGTGAATTAACTCAAGGTTTTGTCTACTTGTGTTAACCCTGGGGACATTTTCAGTACTCCTCCAAATGTTTGGCTTTGTGAAGACATGGGCTGTAGATTATAGAGAAATAAGCTCTCTGCTATAGATCATCAGGAAAAATTACCTGGAATGTTAGTAATAAGTATTTTTTGTTGTTGTTTTGCTCTGTACTCTAATAGTTTTCTAATTATTCCTTGAGTATAGAAATACAGAGATCTATATACACCAAGTCTCTCATTTATAAAGTGAGTTTTATAACACCTATGGCACAGGCTTGTCATAAGGATCAAATATGAAAACTAGGAAAATACTTTGTAAAGAGTAAAACACTATGCACATCTAATTTAGCATTACCATTAGTAATTGCAATGCATCTGTAATAAAACACAGCTGAGGTAATGGTCCACACTGTTATTTGGCTTTTTCAAATCAGTCAAAAAGATTTCAGAGGTTAAAGGGACAGCGTATTGGCAGTTGCCTTCACTCTGCCCATCAGTACATCATCTTGTCAAGGATCTATCTAGAAGAACCTTGGTGTATATCACATAGACTTGTTTTCATTAGTAAAGTGTTTGTTTTGGAAATCATCCCAGCTTTGAAACAATACTTCCATTAGCTGGGCACAGTACCTACAATTATCCATCTTATCTGCCCAGTGCCAAGCTATTCTATTTACTGCATCCCATTTACCTTGGTTGTTCTGAAAGGAGAAAAGTGAGGCATTGGCTCAACATATGAGAAGGTTTGTTTCATTGAATAAACATCTACAAATGAACTTTGGGTAGAAACTCCTGCAACAAGATATCATCAGGTACCATAAATGACAAGTCTAAAGGTGATGGAATTCGATGGAATTCCTCTGTCCCTGTATGGGAAAAATTCCGTTACAAAGATATCTTAAAATTTATAAGGTATAAAGTAGTGTAGCTTCCACTTTTGTGTCTCATTGGACACAAATCATGAAAGTGAGGAGCAAGGTCAAAGCTAACCAGGGAACTAAGGAAAGAAAAATAAGCAGGGAGCTGAGTTCATCATCAACTACTGCTGAGAACCTGTCAGATCTCTGGCACTTTATTTTATCCTTAAGGGGAACTGAAGAGAAAGATTTGAAATCACCCTGACCCTAAAAAAGCATCCATTTCACTGAGAGTCATTTAAAGAAAACAATCAGGAGAAAGAATAATCAGAAATTGTAAGCAGATGGAAAAGGATATGCACAAAGAGAGAAATAAGCGTGGTTTGTGATTTAGTTACAAGTTATACTCAACATTGGGCATGTTTACAATGTGGACAATGTGGAAGCAATGAGAAGATCTCTAAGAGGATACATAGAGTTACCTCGAATTCAAAATATACTTTTTATGCAGGAAAAGGAGAATCAGAGGAAAAGGCTGGCTGTGCTCAAGTGAAGGAGAGGGTCCCTGTGTCCATGAACCCCACCTGTCTTGTGCTGACAGCAAGAACTTATCTTCAATATTCCAGGATGGTTGCATCAAGCTTTTATCCACCGATGCCGTAAAACATTCCAAACATGTAAGTAAGCTCCCTAATTAGATTCCATATTTATGAAACAAGCTTCTAATCATATTTATAATTTGGCATCCCATATGACACACATACTGGGAGAAAAGAAGCTGCCCAAAAGGGTCACTTTGCCCTGCTAGTGAGATTACTCATTGTCATGACAACAACAAATTGAAGTGTGTCCGTACGTACATACATGTGTTAATGTTACACACAAATACACACATATATTCAACACGTATTTTTTAAGAGAAACACTTGCAAATCTGAATTTATAGCAAGGCAGATATCTAGATATTTGGGTAGAAGTTTGTATTCTAGTAAAATTTTACCATGCTGTAAATTAGAACCTTGTAAATATCTTTATTGTGCTATCTGGTAGTATTGTTTATTTCTTCTGTTCAGTCTACATGTTTTGCTTAACTGCTGATGGTGCCTCGTTCATCTTACCTGACTGCCCTGGGGGAGGGGCACCTGATGATCCTCGTGGTAGACAAAGAAACACAGTCAGAACTGCCGCTCTGTTCCCAGCACATGGTTCAATGGCTATCGGTTTGGGTGTTCCCTGAAAAAGAAAACCCATTCTAAATTTGCATAGTTTACATGACACTGCTATTTTACTTTTTTCCTACTATGCTTCAGGCAGCTAAAATGTTTATTCCTAGTGGTTGAAGGCACACCATTTCTCATTTTTTAATAGTTCAACTGAATATTTTATTGTAGTAATATGTAGTTTTTTTGTAATGGTGGTCGTTTACATTTAGAAGACATTTTTCTTGGGGCATTATATATTAGCACATATGTTTGCAATTTTTGAAAAGTACTCATTGCTTTGTTCTATTTTTATCTTGTTTTTTTTTTCTCTAATAGATTTTATTTTTTAAAGAAGTCTTAGGTTTACAGCAAAATTAAGAGGAAGCTACGGAGATTTTCCATAAACCCACTGCCCCCATGCATGCACAGCCTCCCCTATCATTAACATCCCCCCCCAGAGTAGCACATGTGTACAAGCTGAGGAACCAACACTGACACATCTCCACCACCCGGAATACATAGTTTACATTGGAGTTCACTCCTGGTGTTGTACATTCTATGGGCTTGTCAAATGTATAATGACATGTATTTTTCATCATAGTATCATACACAGAGCAGCTTTCCTGCCCTAAAAATCCTTTCTGTTCTGCCTATTCATCCCTCACCCCACCCCCAACCCCTGGAAACCACTGATCTTTTTACTGTCCCCATAGCTTTGCTTTTTCCAGAATGTCATATAGTTGAAATCATATAGTATTTAGCTTTTTCAGATTGACTTATTTCACTTAAAAGTATGCATTTAATGTTCCTCCATGTCTTTTTTTATTGGAGTATAATTGCTTTACGATGTTGTGTTAGTTTCTGCTGCACAATGAAGTGAATCAGCTCTATGCATACATATATCCCTTCCCTCTCTCGGACCTCCCTCCCCCTATCCCCATCCCACCCATCTAGGTCCTCACAGAGCACCGAGCTGAGCTCCCTGTGCTATACAGCATGTTCCTACTAGCCATCTATTTTACACATGGTAATGTGTTTATGTCAAACCTAATCTCCCAATTCATCCCACCCTCCCCTTCCTCCCGTGTCCACAAGTCCGTTCTCTACGTCTGTGTTTCTATTCCTGCCCTGCAAATAGGTTCATCTGTACTATCTTTTTACTGTCCCTGTAGTTTTGCCTTTTCCAGAACGTCATATAGTTGAAATCACATTGTACTCAGCTTTTTCAGGTTGACTTATTTCACTTAAAAATATGCATTTAATGTTCCTCCGTGTCTTTTCATTGTTTGATAGCTCATTTATTTTTAGTGCTCCATAATATTCCATTATCTGGATGTACCATAGTTTATTTATCCATTCAGCTACTGAAGGACATCTTGATTGCTTCCAAATTTTGGCAATGATGAATAAAGCTGCTACAGACATCCATGTACAAGTTTTTGCGTGGACATGAATTCTCAACTCCTTTGGGTAAATATTAAGGAGCATGATTGCTGCTGGATCATATGGTACCATGTGTCATTTTAACACTAAATCCTGGCACATTGTAGATGTGCAACAGGCCTACATTTGAATAAATGAATGCAATTTTTTAAGGATTTTTTTTGATATGGACCATTTTTAAAGTCTTTATTGAATTTGTTACAATGAAACTGTTTTGGTTTTTTGGCCACGAGGCATGTGGGATCTTAGCTCCTTGACCAGGGATGGAACCCACACGCCCTGCATTGGAAGGTGAAGTCTTAACCACTGGACCGCCAGGGGAAGTCCCTGAATGCATTTTAGTATATTTGATATTTGATATGTCGTCTGTGAGCCACAAAGTTATGCAATTTCTGTTGCTTTTTCGCAACTGTTTCCTCTCACCAATGATAACAGTTTATCTCCTCAAATTATCACAATCCAAAATATTCTGTTGACGTATCTTTTAAAAATTTTTTTCCAGTTTTATTGAGCTATAATTGACATACAGCAAGGCATATCTTTAATATCATTTCAGTGAAATACATATGTAATAATCACCCACCAATGCATTTGTATAAATAATATGACTTTAGAAATAAAATAGAGTAAATGAATATATGATAATGATTGTAACGGTAATGCTAGTATGTTATTAAATACTTACTATGGATTAGGTGTTCAAAATGCTTTACATATATTAACTTACTTAAATCTTACAACAACCCTGTAAGATGAGAACATGAAAGCAAGAAGTTAAAAAAACTTGCTCAAATTCACACAACTAGGAAGTAGCAGGGCTGGGATTTATACTCAGGTAGGCTGCTTCCTGAGTCCATGTTCTTAGCAACACAATGCAGTTTATCATATTGTGAATGTACAAAAAAATCATGCACCCACACACACAAACATAAACACATGTGCAAGCACATGTGTGTGAACATACACAATCCAGGCATACACAAGTGAACAAAAACACACAGAGAATTTAGGTTTAAATACAACATCACCTTTGAAACAATAGGAACATCATTTGGCTGAGGAATGGTGGTTTTGGCTATTTCACTCAAAAAGTACAGGTGAGACATGGTTGACTTAATCAAAGTAACATCTATACATAAAGGCAAAATTAAATGGAAGAAAAAATACCACTACTTTAATTATTAGAACAAATGATTTGTTTAGTCTTGTTTTTTTTTTTTACTGATATTTGAATTTTTCAGAAGGAATACAGACATATGTAGTCATCCACCTAGAATATTTTAGAATATTGCCATTTCCAGAAAGTTTAATAAGGCATTAAAGATAAAATATGTTCCCTTTCATGTAAAACTTAGACTGAAATTTCTGGTGACAACGGTTTTATGTGGTTATAAAGGATTTCTCCTTTATAGCAGCATAAATCTCATGTTTTAAAATTATCCTCATACAGATACATTTTGGGAATTTTCAATATAAAGGTGAAAGTGGCCATGGTAGTAGAAGTAAAGGGCATAAAAATCTTCCAAGAAAATGCTGTAAGCAATGTTGCAATACTTGTATCAAGTTACAAGATCTATGGTTTTCCCCTTTAAAGCTTACATTTAATTTAACAGACTTATTTTTGAAAATGTTAAGCCAAAATCAGCATAAGTACATAGATATTCTCCAATGATGTAAATATTTAGAGAATAGGCTTGTCATATTCCAAGGCTAAAAGAAAAACACTATGAATGTTTTGAATCGTATTTCTAGGCTACTAAAATTTATCCTAATTTAATAAATGCAAAGTATATGTAAAGGTCAATTGGTTAAAATATACTAAAGGAAAATAAAATGAATTCAGGTTTAAATGATGGCGATATATTAGAAATACCCAAATCCCTTTTAATATACCTAAGAAATAATTTATCATTTCTACCATCAGGCAAGGTTTTCTTTGTCATTTTATTCGTAAGCGCTCAACGGCACTACTCAAAATATCCAAAGCCACGTTAAAATACTTGATTATAAAACTCAGAAAAGAATTTCATGATTACAACAAAACAAAACAAAACAAAACAAACAAAACAAAACCACCAGTTGAGAAACAGTGGTTCTTGGTTTACGAGATTTAGAAAAACAAGACACAATTTGAGAGTACATCAGTTGATGAATAGCTAACATTTATTAAGTGCTTACAATATGCCTTGTGCATATTGTGTGTTGTCAGGCTACCTTTCCTGATGCTTTTAACACTAGAAGAAAAGGTTTTAAACATCAAATGCTGACATGAAAAGCACCAATTGAGAGAAAAATTAGTGAAAAATAACTGTAAGTTTCAAGTAGAAAATGGCTTAATTATTTAATACTTTAAACTGAAGAGAGTCAGCAACGGATACAGTATAGTAAGATATGTTGACCATGGGAAAGGAATTATGTTTGCATAAAAGCCACTTCTGTAAAATCTTCTTTAATATAATTCTCTCACTCTTAATTCTACTGCTATTGCACAGAAAACATTCAAAAATTTCATTATATTGATAAGCTCTATGAAAGGAGATTATAATCCTATTCTGAAATCAAATTGGCTTACAACTTTGTCTATTTTTAGCTATGAAATTTTCATAAAAGGATATTAGCAAAAATATGAATTATTCATTATGATAAAAATATTAGTGACTAGCACAGCTCTTTGACACTGCTGGCAGGAATTCATATAATTTAAAAAATTATTTCCAAAGACTGTGGCAAATATCACTTTCAATAAAGTATTTTAAATAAAAAAGAAAAACACTTTATAGCACTTGAATTTTGCAAGAGAAAATAGCAAAACCCCATGAATGATATTTCTGATACCTTGAGGTTTGTCAATTGTTTAGCAATAAATACGTAACCATGAATCAAAATCATTTCACAATGACATAACATGTTCACTGAACTGTGCAATTTATCATGTATTTTCCATGGCTGCCTTTGAAAGAGATAAGGCATGGGTTTGTTTGCCCACGGCACTCTGCAAATGTGATTCACTTTTAGGCATTTTCATATTTGTTGTACCGAAAGAAGCTGGCATTAGACCGTGCCAGAAAATATCACTGACAGTTATGTAATTAGCAGTCCTTGTTTATTAAGCACACGGAGCTTTTACAAAAGACTTGTTTTGTTCACACTAGTGTTTTTCAAACTATTGTACTCATATCTTCAAGTTCTTTTTTTTTTTGGAGCAACAATTCTATGTTAAACTCTTTTCATTTTTCAGCTATTAAAGACAAGCAAATTACCAGAGAAGCTCCTGGAATCATAAGGATTTTCAAGATTACAGTTCTTACAACTCATAATAACATGTCCTAAAAAAGGAAGGCCACCATCTGAACCTGGGATCTAGCCTGGGAAACTGCTGCTATAAGAATCACTGGATGTTTAGAAGATACCAACAGGCAAAGCTGGCTACTTGCTCCTTCCTCCAGTGGCCTTCTCAAAGAGTGAGTGAAGGAGTAGGTGGGTGACACTGGAAACTAACCCCAGCAGCTAAGGATTTAAGAGAATTATCTGATGTCCTTGGACTAGTCATTGCAATTTAAGTAGGGTTTTAGTTCAATGCTCTAGAACTCCAAACATTAGAAGGATGTTATTTCCCTTCTCAAAAAACTTTCAGTACTATGGAAAAGAATCTGAAAAACAGTACACACACACACACACACACACACACACACACACACATACACACATACAACTGAATCATTTTACTTTACACCTGAAACTTTGTAAATCAACTATACTTCATTAAAAAATAAAATGAAATAGAAAACAAAAGCAAAACTTTCAGTACTGCCTCAGTAGGGCTTGCAAACTCAAATCTCTTCAAGGAACAGCTAACATTTCTTAAGTGCTTAAAATATGCCTTATGCTATGCCAAATGCTTACATGGGTTTAATTCTACCACAAGAGGTAGGGGCTATTCCCATTTCATAATTTGTGAAACTGAAGTTCAAAGAGTTTAAATAACATAACTAAGGTTGCAGACCTAATAGGTGACCAAACCAGGATTTGGAAAACTACAGTCTATTTTCTGAGCTTGTATGCCTAACCGTTATGCATACTGTCTATAATAGGTAAGAAGACTGCCTTAACTTGCAGAATAAGACAATAAAAAGCGGTCGGCACCACAGTGAGCTGAAAAGTACAAGATTTATTTAAAACATTAAATCTCAAAAATTTTGCTGCCAAAAAAACATGGCTATGTGTCAAAACGGGCTGAGAGCTGTCACTTTGTAAAATGGAGTCCAGGATGTCATTTCAGGGTTGCCAGGCTCTTGTGTCTCCCCACAAACTTCATCTTTTATTCTGCACAAGCTCCACGTTTTAGTCGATGTAAGTGCTCACTCTTTAACGTATGTGCCCAGGGTTTCCAGAATCTGTTCCTTCCTTCATTCATAACATTCCTACTGTCCAGGAGATCCTTCCTATAGGCCTCTAACTTTCCTAAAATTATATATCCCTCAAAGCCAACTCACCCATGAAGCTTTCCCTGGTCTGAGGTATTTAGTTTCTCCCTCCTTAGTTCTTTAACTGTTAGGGCCCTTTTCATTTTCCACCTTGAATGACACTTGGGCAACTGTCCTGTCTTCCCACTGGAACAAGCTCCTTGAAGGAAGGTCCAGTTTCTTATTCATGTCTATTGGCCCTGTACTTACTTCCTCTCTTTGAAAAGCCTAAGCATGGCACCTGTGTTACCTTTTGGGGACTGATGTTTCCCAATCTTTTACTACAGGTATTGATGTAATTGTTGTATTAGATTACAACATAGGAATCTATTAGATTCCTACTCTTCCAAGGCAGGTATCATATTGGATTCCTTTTTGCCTTACCTATAGCATCTAATGGAGTGCATTTTACACATGGTAAGTGAATGAATAAATGAAAGAATAAATGCAATTGTCACATGGTGAGATAACTGGGAGGTATGATTCAGTTTCTACACACTCATCAAACGTATGAGTGGGTAGAAACTGAATTAAATTAAATTATGGATATTAAAGGGATAAAATAAAACACTGAAAAATAATATCAGCTAACATTTATTGAGTACTTACTAGGAACCAGGAGCTGTGCTAAGCACTTTATATGCATTATTGTGTTATTTTCTATTTTATACAGATGAGGGAATTGAAATTCAGAGAGGTCAGATAATATTCTCTGGGTAACACAGCTAGTGAGTGGCAGATCCAGGATTGGAACCCAGGTCTGTTTGATTCTAGTATCTTTATTCTTAACCACTATACAACACTGCTAAAAAATATAGCTTAAGAAGCCAAGGAGTCTCTCATTCTCTCAGCTTGACTATTAATAGGAGGAATATAAAAACTATATGCGTATACTTGCCCCATTTCTGAGCAGGGTTCAGAACACTTGAGTTCTAGGACCAGTTCTGCCAGTATCTAGTTGTGTGATCCTGGGCATATTACTGAATCAGTTTTCCCAACTGGAAAATGAACAAGTAGGCTGGATGATTTTAGGATCGCTTCAACATTCTGTGACTCTGATTTATGGACAACCTCCAGAATGTGTGACATAACAATATCTAACACTTAGTCTAAGTACAGTGAAATTTGAAATTTCCAATCCTGAGTAATTTTTTTTCCTGTTCAAGTACTTTAAATGACACGTCTAATTTTTAAAGCACATTATTATACCATATGATGAATACATCACATAATACTAAATGGCCACCATTGCATGCCAAAAAAGCAATTAGAAAATTGAATCAAGGAATTAAGGATTAATGTGGATATGTTATACCTGTCAGCAGTAATAAGTGTTTTGACAAGGACAGAATAAAGTCTGACAGTATGCACAAATACTAATCTGATATATGAGTGAAATATTAAAAATGCAAACAACTGCACATTAATCACTCTAACATTTCCCTATTAGAACACTTTTAATGCTATTCTTATCAGAATCCATTTATAATTAAAAATGAGTCTTTTTCAACAGCTTGCACAAGTTGGTATTTGCAGTTTAATGACTGTTTATATTGATATAAAATTTAGTTTTTAGTCACATTAGTATAATAGAATTAATTTACTGAACATTGAATTAAGTCAGCCTGATGATTTGGCTCACAGCTGATGAACTGTGTTGATTCTATAGGATCAACAAATACCAAGACTCCAGATCTCAGAAACAGATTCTCTGATTTCGTTGTTTAGACTTGGGAAAAAACCAAAAGTGAAAATCATATTCTCTCCTTATTTACCATTTGCATGAAATGATAAAGGAAAAAACACATTAGCTAGCTTTACTCGCTAGGAGAATAATTCATATTAGTAAAAGAAATTAAGCTGATGGACACTCTCAAAACCAGGGTTAAACTGCATTGGAAGAAAATTCAAAGAGAATAAAGTATTACATGTGGGAATAGGTAAAGGAATAAAACATAATATTCACAGAATTAGTAGGCTGCTCCTGTAGTTTCAAAGGTATTTCTATCGTAAACTTAATTTTCATATCGTACCAAATATTTTTTCCTTTGTTGAAATGTCTCTACTTTCAATCTCTGTTCAAAATCTCTCACTACACACATATGCACACACACGCACACACACACTCACACACACACTCATGTACACACATATTTAAGGTTTATATCCATAGTAAAATATATAGTTTAACTGAGTTTTGCTGTTATTTTAATTGTGTGGCACTGATTTGGGGAGTGAAGAGGTTGGATTGTGATAGCAGTTACTTTGCCACCTATTTTTTCACAGGTATTTAGGTCCCAGAAAATGAGGATATTATCTCTTTTCGAGATATTATATAATCATGCTCTGCCCCTGAGTTGGTCAATACTTATGCATGTTAATAGGAGATGACTTTGAACAGATTATCTTTAAAAGTTGATTCCTGATAGTATTTTTCAAAAATCTGAAATAGATTATCTATTAAATAATTGCCATAATTAGATTTTTTACAACCTGTAATTTTCTCCATAGCTCTGTGCAAAAAGCAACCTAACCATTATACTTCATATACTAATTTCAAAATTGGGACTGTCCTTTTTGACCTCAAAAAATACTGCTAAGTATGAGAGACAAACGTGCCTCCCAGATCAACTGACTTCCCATCTTGCTTCAGCCACCCTGTGCTCTTGGTCATTTCAGCCACCTAGACTACTTGCCAATGTCTACCATTTCTGCAAGATCCAGCTCAAAACTCTCAGTTGGCAAGAAGCCATCCCAGGTCGTCCTAGGCCACTCCAGGACCTCCTCACTTTATTCTATCTCAATAATCAGGAGTAAGTTATTTTTCCTGTTGTAACCATTGAGAGGAAGTGTAATGTAGTGATTAAGAGAACAACCTTTAGCAACCACTGCCTGGGTTCAAATCACATAACCTCTCTGTACCTCAAGTTTCTCAGCTGTAAAATGGAGCTAACAATACCTTCCTCATAGTGTTGTTATAAGGATTAAATGTTATATATTATATACATATAGGATGTATATTATATACAGATATAATATACATATAGAATATACGTATTTTATGTATCTGTATGTATATATATATATATATACACATATCCACATAGGTATATATATCACAGTACTTGGTAAAGGTCAGCTATTATTATTATTATGCTATTCTTCCCAGTTCCCACTTTGCTTTAGAATTATTTTCTGTTCCACTAAAGAATATGCTCAACTCAAAAGTAAGCTATTTGAAGGCAGGTACCATATTTTTAAAAGCTCTGTTAATGGTTTGAAATTAATTAATTAAGAAATTAAGCCTCCAAGGGAGAATTTTATTGACGGCTTATAGGGTGGGAAAAATCTGATCTCAATGCCAATTTTTCTCATTTTTGTTCTCTGCTTCTATCAAAGAGTCTGATCCGACGGTGAGCATTATGTGCTACATAGAGTAAACTTTTCCTGGCACCTAAGCTGTGTGTTCAATAAGTATTTCACGGATAAATGAGCATTTGATTTTTCTTTTCCAAATTGTGCACAAGGTAAATCTCTACATGTTGTGACAAAAAGTTATAAAGAGAAGCTTCGTCTATAGCAGATGGATATAAACCAGCAGGAAAGTTAGAAAATCAGGATCTTGGTATTACCCTCCATGTTGGTCCTTTCCAAAACACATTATGTCGTAAATGCAAAATGTGACCTTAGTCATGCCGCTGATAGATCAATTCAATTTAAAACATAAATGTGTTAGGCCCCCTGCTGGCAACTGGGGGTAGAGCGCTATACAGGCATAGTGCCTGCCCTGGGTAAAGCTTCCTTCAGGGCAGTCAGGCTGAGGGCAACTAAGACTATGTCAGAGCTAAATGTGCTCACAGAGTTATGCACAGAGCCCTGGGGGTGGGAGCGGAAGGAGGAGGAGGGACGAGTAGTTCTCATGGGGAAGGACGTTACCTTGCAGAGGATGACTAGGAGAATGAAGGATGGAGAGTTCTGGTAGCAGGAAAAGCATGGACCCAGAGGCATAAAGGCACATAGCTTGTTTAGGAAATTGCTAGAAGTTCATTGGGGATAGAGCCTCAGAAGTGTTGACTAGACAGGGATGAGAAGAGGTCAGAGAGGAGGCTGAGGTCCTCTGTGAAACAGGGCTCTCATCATCCCCTTCTCATTCTTCCTGGTCATGACTGACATTATCAATACCTGCTTAGAAAGTTATAGCTGCTCAGATGGAACCTGACAAGTGCAGAACACAGTGGGCCTCTGTTCAACCTTCACCAAGACATGCTGCAAATCATCCCAAATGGACATCAACAAACTTTTCTTTATCAGGAACTCACAGCGCTTTTTTATTAAACTATTGTTCAAATCTGTTATACCAATGAACATTAAATTAAAACATTTATTTCTGAAACTTCAATCATAAAACTAAATCAAGAAACTCTGAAAACTGTCAGCAGAAAAAATACAAGTGCAGACATGGCAATATTCTTAATGAGGAATCAAATGTTAATGGATCCAGCATAATAAATGACTTTCTGGTATGATTATTATGCCAATCACAGCCTATTATAAGTAACGAAAGCATGGACAAAACTCTGAATGAAAGATCTTATCTGACTGGTTACAAAAATATGTATATAATTAAAATACAGTAAAACCTACCTAGATGTCTAAGGGAATGAGTCATTCTGGATGACAGAGTTTTCCCAGAAAGTTGAACATTAACCCCATAAAGACTTTGCTATTTTAAGGTATATTTTTTAGTAAGTGTGAAATCTCTTTCAATACCCACTTCTCTGCTTCTCAACCAGACTCTAATATACTAAAGGTAATCTAGCATTGTCTCCATGTCCAGTGATCGCCCTTATGGAATATCAACTTCCATAATATACTGAAGACACATGGAATTTCAAATGTATGTATGAATATGTACGTTATATGGATTAAAGACCTGAAACCATAAATCTCCTGAAAGAGAACACAGGTAGAGCACTCTTTGACATAAATCATAGCAATATTTTTTTTGGATCTGTCTCCTAAGGCAAAAGAAACAAAAGGAAAAATAAATAAATGGGACCTAATTAAACTTAAAAGCTTTTGCACAGCAAAGGAAACCACTGACAAAATGAAAAGACAATCAACTGAATGGGAGAAAATATTTGCAAATGATATGACCAATAAGGGGTTAATATCCAAAATATATAAACAGCTCATACAACTCAATATTTAAAAAAATCTGATTAAAAAATGGGCAAAAGACCTGAGTAGACATTTTTCCAAAGAAGATATACAGATGGCCAATAGGCATATGAAAAAATGTTCATCACTAATCATCAGAAAAATGCAAATCAAAACCACAATGAAATATCACTTCACACCTGTCAAAATGGCTATCATCAAAAAGTCTACAAATAACAAATGTTGGCAAGAATGTAAAGAAAAGGGAACCCTAGTACACTGTTAGTGGAATTGTAAATTGGTCCAGCCACTATGGAGAACAGTATGGAGGATGCTCAAAAAGCTAAAAATAGAACTACCATATGATCCAGCAATTCTGCTGCTGGGTATATATCTGAAGAAAACAAAACATTAAGGTGAAACGGTACATGCACCCCAATGTTCATAGCAGCATTATTTACAATAGCTAAGATATGGAAGCAACCTACGTGTCCACCAACAGACGAATGGATAAAGAAGATGTGGTATATGTATACAACGAATGTTACTCAACCATAAAAAAGAATTCTGCCATTTGCAACAATGTGGATGGATGTAGAGGGTGTTATGCTTAGTGAAATGAGTCAGACAGAGAAAGAAAAACACTCTATGTTATCACTTATATGTGGAATCTAAAAAATAAAACAAACAAATGTATATAACAAAACAGAAACAGACCCACCAGATATAGAGAACAAACTAGTAGTTACCAGTGGGGAGTGGGAAGGGGGAGGGGCAAGATAGAGATTAAGAGATACAAACTACATGTATAAAGCAGATAAGCCACAAGAATATATTGCACAGCACTGGGAAATATAGCCATTATTTTGTAATAACTTTAAATGGAATATAATTTGTAAAAATATTAAATCTATGTTATACACCTGAAACTAAAATAATATTGAATATGCACATTATAGCTATAGCCCTAGGAATTTCTTTTCTTTTCTTTCTAAGAAGTTACCAATGCAGAGCTTGCTTTTTGTCTGCCTCTTTATATAAAGGCAAATTGCACAGCTGCCAGTGAGTAACATGGCTGCTTTTCTGTAAAACCCGTCAATAATGCAAAAATTGAAGTGATCTTCCCCTCAAGGGGTTTTCACATCCTCCCCAGTATCTTTTTACCTGTTGCTATCAGTGTGCTGTGACCTGTCGGCATCATTCAAAGCAGTGACTACATCACCAATCCCATGGACCACAGACATCTTCTTGACAGTTTATAACAGTCCTCGTACGTCTCTTGAAGTTTGTGGGCACAGCAGTCTTTCTGATTTCAAGAATTTTGACCATAGTGTTTGGGAATAATCTTATCATAAAGTCTTGAAGTACTTCATCAGGCCCAAATGACTTTACTAAATGTGAAGCAGACTTGGGTTCAAATCTTATGGGACCTTGGGCAAATTATTTAATTTTCCCTCAGCTTCGTCAATAGAAATGAGAGTTTATAACACCAATCCTGCAAGGTTTCTCTGAGGATTATAAAAGATAATATATGAATAAGGCACTTAACATAGTGCCTGACAAAAAGTAGATGTTTAAATTTTCATATTACGTCAAATCATTTGCAAATGCAATTTTTGTTAATTAAAACCAATCGAATATCAGCCATTTTTATCGGGGTCCACCTTAATACTTCCCTTCCCCTTTGTTTTGGTGATACATGGTAGGGCAGTAAAGGAGGTTTCTATATCCAGATCTCTTTTTTTATCTTTCCCTCCTGAGATTTTCACTAAGGCTTGGTTCTGAGTAAGGGACCAGTATTACAAGTGTCTGTGCATTAAAGGTGGAACCAAGCTCCAAGTTTTTTAGAGATGATAATTGATCAATGAAAGTGGTGAAAAGTTCAGAGGGAAAATACCCATAAAAAAGATAAAGATTCCCTGAAACCTTTCTGCCTAAACCGCAAAGAGAAAACTATCTTATGGGCATATGTAGAAATGGTTACTAAGTGTGCTTTTATGTGTCTCTGTGTAGCCTGGGAAGCCTCTTTGCCTACTAGCCCTCTCACCATTATTTGTTAGATTAAAATTGCCTTAGTTTTATAATCAAGAGGGCTAAGAGGGAAAAAATGAGAGGAAAGTGGATAGTAGGCAGTAGATGCTTTTAGCAGGACCATGGGGTCCTCATGCAGTCATCTTGGTCATTCCCAGGGTCTCTGGAACTCACAGGATAGGCTTGCTGCCCCACTTATGATCTGAGATGTGTGGATCCCTTGAGTGACCAAACTAAATATATTTGCATTCCTTTTGGCTTTTTCCTCAAATGATTTGATTGTGTGAACTCAACTACCTCATCAGAGCTTGCTTTGGAAAAAGAAGTATGTAAAAGTGAAAAAAACTCTCTCCAAATCTGTTTTGGTTTTTTTTTTTCCCCCAAAGCTCCTTTTTCAGTATAACTAAAAGTTAATGGTCAGAGTCTGTGTAATGATCCTTCGTCCGGTTTTACCCCTGCTGCTTTACCAATTCCCTCCTGGTCCTACTAATTATCTAATTGATTAAGCCTTTGAGGAGCCTTCTGTCACTGGGTGTGGCCCACTGCACACAACTGTCTCACTGTATTTTCTTCAAAAAGAACAGCAGGGTTAATTAAAAGATTCACAGCACAAATAAAGCTACCAACAGGGAAGCAAATCTTGTTTGCTTCCTGACTTGGTCTCTGAAGTGGGCTGAATAGTATCCCCCAAAAGTTCATGCCTACACAGAACCTCAGAATGTGACTTTATTTGGAAATAGGGCCTTTGCAGATATAATTAGTTAAGACAAAGTCACGCTGGATTAGGGTGGGCCTGGTGTCCTTATGAAAAGAGGGGAGGCCATATAGAGATGACATAGAGAAGAAAATTCCATATGGAGACAGAGGCAGAGATTGGAGTGATGTATCTACAAGCCAAGAAATGCCAAGGTTTGTTGGCAATTACCAGAAGCTAGGAGAGAGGCAGGGAACAAATTCTGCCTCAGGGCCTCCTGAAGGAACCAACCTTGCCAAAACCTTCATTTCACACTTCTGGCCTCCACAGCTGTGCGAGGATACATTTCTGTTGTATTAAGTCACCAAGTTTGTGGTAATTTGTTATGGCAGCCCCAGGAAACGAATACAGTCTCCCTAGTCACAATCTGACCCCTAATTGAATGGCCAGAGAGTACTGATTGGCTGCCACCCTTTCCCCCCATTGTTTTGGAAATGATCATGACGTATAAGACTGAAACTATGACTAATACTAGTCCCTCAGGGCATTTCCTCTATCTGAGTTCATTTAAGCTACATTCATTTGAGAAATAAGCTACATAGCACACAGCATGGCAAATGTCAATGGGAAAATTCACTAGGTTATGGGAGTTTTGTGATCATCATAAAATTGATGACATTCATAAAATTGGAAATAGTGATAATAATTGTTCCTTAGAATGTAGACATAGTATATGTTGTATGTCCAGGTTTCCTAGGAAACAGATTCTGAGACTCCAAGATTTGTGTGCATGAAGTTTATTGGGAAGCACCCTCAGGAGTAACATCTGCGCGGGGTTTTGGAGGCAGAGAGGGGCAGAGGGAGAAGCGGATCTGTGATGCATTTGCAACAGAGGCCTCTGGGGAGCAGAGGGTGGTCCTTTAGAGTTGCAGCAAATTGAGGCAAGAGGCCAAGCCTTTGAACCTCCCAGTGGGTGTAGGCTGTCGCCAGGGAGGTGGCATAACATTGAGTGAAGCAGCTTCTTTCAGCAGAGGGCAACTCAGCTGTGGGCTGTGAAATAGGAGGCTCAGTCCTGAAGGAGGATCTGGGCAACATATCCCAGCCCCACCATAATATTCATAATTCAAATAAACAACTGTCCTTGTTAGCTAAGCAAGTGACTTGGGCCAGACCCATACAAGATACGTTATAGCATAGAGAAGGTTATTGGACATGTACACTTTTGTTCCTTACAGGGTGGAGCTGCTGTATTATTGCCATCACTAATCTTCCCAGAAGAATGCTTGCTCTTCGGAGCCATGATTTCCCTCTTTAATTTTCCTACCTTGGCTAGCAACTCTGATAGCTACTTTTCTCTTCAAAAAAGGGCAAAATTATGATCTCAGTGCTAATTCCATGGCTAGGTCAATAGTCTAAAAAACTGAGTAAGCATTGCTTACCCTTCACATTTATTTTGCAAATGACTCAATGTATCTTAGTCTTCGTTAAGTCATGAAGCTTCTAGAGAAAGAGGTCACCCTTATTTTGCATGCAGGCACAGTGGAAGATGAGATGATTAATATCAGTGAAGTTTTATAAGGCATCAGAAGGAATGGCAGAGAAGATACCAATTTCTTCTTTTTGCCTGCTAAGTCATATTCTCTTCTGGTAAACTGCAAATTTATATGGCTTTTCTCCAACAATAATAATGGCAACTACTATTCACTGAGCACTTATTATTTATTGAGCACTCCCTTAGGCAGAGGGAGTAGCTGGAATAAAAAGCAGTTACTGGGCGCTGTGCTAAATACTAATATATGCTCCAAGTAGTAGCAAGATTTAAAAATTTTTTGAACGCAGAGCATATTTAAGTCATACTTGGTTGTTTAAAAAAAAAAACAAAAACTACTGCTGGAAACAAACTGAACCCTTTGGGGAGAATGTTTCCATCAATACCTTTAAGATAAAGATCGGCTCCTATCACAGTAAGGCAAGATGATACACACCAGGGTAGAATACATAAACTTGAGGAGGAATAAAAGGCACTAGGGTGACGTATGAGGTAACAAAAGTGCAGTACTACAATGCAGACATCCAACTGGAGAATAAACAAGGATGATGCTTTCTTAATACCGATTCTGAACCTAACACTAGCTACGTCTCCTGTCAATCCCATTCGTTCAATTCAAGGAGAAACTGGTCCTATTACCTAACTTAACTAAGAGACAGAGTCATTTCTCAGGCTAAAAGAATAGAGAAGCTGATATTCTGGTCTGGTTCTAAACCACAGAGAACTTAACAGGAATGGTAAGAACTTTTAAGAGTGTGACCATGCTCTTTTAGAATTTAAATACTGGGCAAAATCATTATCCCACAGATACTTTTCAAGCACGTACTTTGAGTAGGACTGTTCCAGGCATCAGGCACAGAGCGCTGAGCAAGACAGACAGGGTCTTCCCCTTCATAAAAAGAATCTAAAATACGGCTCAAGACACAGGAAGGTTTAAAATGTCATTTAAAACACGATAAAAAGGATAAAAAAAAGGAATTTTGTGTTTCTAATGGATGGCAGTAAGGTAAGCTATTAGAGTATGCAACCTCAGACTCAACAGGCGGAGCAAGTTCTATGAGTGCACCAAGGATGTAGGGATAGAGGGATGTGATAGACAGCTGGCTCCTGAGAGTAAAGTAACAGCAAATATTTTAACTCTAGGTAGAAAAATGGTCGGTTACAGGCAAGTCCATTCTGGTGTACGAGTGAAGTGCCCCAGAGGCTGGGCAGGGCACAGCCGTGGGGAATCACTCCGTGAGAAGTATTTGCGCCCTAGCCTCCCTCACAGAGAACATCCAGATATTAAATACAGCTGGTGAAGGTCACTGCTGCTTATAAGAGAGACCTTTTCACTACAGCTTTCAAAGACAATACATTGTATAAAAGAATTCAAAGAAATGAAAATAAAGGAGTAAAATTAAGTAGGCAGTTGATATAGGATAGAGGTTACAAATATAGCTTCTGATACAATGCTACCTGGATTCAGTTCTTAACTCTACCACTTACTATGTGAACCTTGGCACATTTCTTAACTCTCTGTACTCAGTCTCCTCATCTGTAAAATGACAATAATGATATTATTTACTTCATTGGGTTGTTGTGAGGATAAAATAAGTTGATACGTTTAAAGTGTTTAGGATACTGCCTGGCATAAGCCAAGTGTTCAATAAATGTTAGCTATTGCTATTTTGATTTGTTATTCTTTAATGGTCTGTTTAATTCACCATACACTTTTACTATAGGAATAACTTATAATTTAGCTTTAAATCTTCTAATTTATGATGGAACATCTTAGGCACTTATATGTGGCTCTGGTAAGACACAAACTCTGAGGAGCCTTTGCAAGCAGGTTCTAGATTCAGCACACTGTACTATGAAAAGCAAAATTGAGTTTGAATCCTGGCTCTACCACTTACAGAGCATGTAACTAGGCAATGAGACAATATTTCTAGGCCCAAGTCTCTTCAGCTGTAAAACGGGAATAATAATAGTGCCAAAAACTCATAGGGATTTTCAATGAGTAAACTAGATAATTTATGTAAAGTACTTGGTATAATGTATGGCGTTCAATAAATGGCAGCCATGTAATTATTTAGCCCTTTTTTCTCCTTGATTGGAGATACCTTTAACTTGCCTGCTTATTATAATTGAATACCATAAATTTCTAGTTTGCTATTTCAATTTCCTCTTTTCTCCTTTCTTACATGTCCTGAAAGAATTAAAAAAAAAAATTCACTAAAATGAAATACTGCGTCATGAAAATACTTGTGATGGTCATTTTCCATTTAGAAGGGAATTACCTTGCTACTTAACTGCAACTCTCAACCATAGATCTTTGTACGTTGAAACTATAATTCATGTTATTGTCAGCGCTGGGGCAGGGGCAGTCAGGTGTCAGTGGCCAGAAGAGAGGGAGAGATGAAGCATCAAGAAGGGGTGGATTTGAAGCAAGCAGGGACAGCATAAGTAAAGAGAGAGAGTGGATAAAGTCAGCTGTGGATTTAGAAGTGATATACGTAATTATAATAGACATTTTTGGGTACCTAATATTTCCCTTGCCTGTACAAGGTAAGTGGAAGAGTCAGGACTTGAACCCAGGCCTGTCATGATTCTAATGCCTCGCTCTTTCCCTCCCTCCAGACTAGCATCTAGAAGTTATGAGATATCACAGGAGGCAGGCAGACACATTCAAAGTCCAAGGCTCAGAACCCAGAGATTCTGTGAGATTTGAAGGAAGGAGACAAGAGCAAAAAGAACATCAAGTTAGAGGAAATGTAGAACGACCCTCCGAACTCTCTCCCTCCTTCAGCACTGTCTTCTGGTTCTTGGTGATAGGAGCCAATTTCCTCACGGGGTTGGTGGAGGCAAGAGATGACTAACAGCTCCTGACCAAGGTGAAGCTCACAGGGCAGACACCATCAGAACAAACCAGTTGTGAGGAAATCCTACATGCTTCTTTATTTTACCCTGGCTCCCAGACAGCTCTCTGACCTAGACTACAGTTTTATTTTGAAAAGGAACATGCCCCCTTTCCACAGAACTTAGATTATTTTTAAAAACAGAAATACAAATTAATTTCTCCATTTCTCGCAACCACGAGGCCTCAAATTTTTCATGACCTTAGCTTTTTTCTTTTATTTATCTCATAAAAGGGAAGTTAGGACCTATTAATCTCTGTAAATAGCTCTGTATTTTTGGAGATCACCTCAGAAGAAGACTATTTGCATAAGATGAAATTACTATTTGTCAGAGAATTTAATCATATTATTTTTCTTCTTGTTGGTTGTAAAAGTTGCTTAATGCCAGTAGCTAATAGCAAGCAGCTACAGTAATTTTAAAGTCTCTTTCAGTAATAGCAATCTCTACTGACTTTTTGTTTTTTTCAGCACTGAAGAGTTGACAAAATTCTTCAAAATCTCACTTGAAAAAAAAAAACAAACCTCCCATGACCCTCATAGCTACTTACTATCTAAACTTTACGAATAAAGCTGGGGCTCTGGGTGTTGAGTCATGAAGACACAAAGTTGCTGTACTATGTTGGCAGGTGCAAGATGTGAACATCTAAGTACCGACTCCTGGGCTCTTCATAGTACAGATTCACACCTTCTGGTTTGCCTTCCATACCCTGCTCCACCCTCACCCCAATACCTTTGCCGTCGGAGACTTTTCTTATGAGATACCGTGGGCTTTATCAAGTTCATCCATTTGTACTCATCTATGAGATGCTTTTTCCTGTTTATTAAAGAAATATAATTTGTTGAAAAAAAATTCTAGATCTCCAGTTCTCTCTCCTCTGACAATTCCATACACTATTGTAAATATGGAGACGTAAGATCGAGAGGTTGAAGGGAGACACGCAAAAGGAAGAAGGAGGACAAGAAGTGCCAGGAAAGGAGAGAACCACAAACAAGCATCCTTCTGTCCTCTGTCCTCACTCTCTTCTCTCCCAGCTGCAAACAGTCAGTAGTGGCACTCAGGGAAACTTCCCTGGGGCTACTGAACCACAAAGAAAAGGGAAACAAGCAAACATCAACAAACAAACAAACCTGGGTGTGTTTCTTGGTGAACAAAGGGAAGGTATTATTGAAGAAGATGGCTTTTCTTGATATTTTTCACAAAATATGCATACGGGAAATCCTTTCAGGAATATGAAGAGAAGGAAACAATAACCAGGATGGCACGGCTAAGTGTTAGCCCACAGCCATGGAATAAGGTTGAATCCTGATCTATGTTTCGGTTTTCCCACTGCAGATTTTCATATGAACTAGAGAAAAGTCACTCGGGCAGTCATAGTGAGGACGGATGAACAGAAACTAGCTGACAGGGGAAGGGCTATCAAGAAGCCATCTTAGCACCACTGGCCAAAAGCATCTCATTTGCCATGAAAAATGACCAGGAAGCTGTGGCCAAGGTTCCCCAATGAGCAAAATTCAATTGTAAAGCTTCTTCAACATGTTTCCAAGTGCTCCTGGTCCCATCTACAGCCATCAGTGTAAAATAGTCCCACCTCTGTGCCTTTTATTTGAAAAGCAATAGATTTCCAGATACTGCAATATCTTCTGACAGAGGGTCTGCATCTATCTCACTTGAATTTTAGGAATTTGTGAACACAAACCCGATTTGAACTATCATCATCACAACTCATCCCACTCAAGCAGATGGTCAGACTAAACCCTCTAAAGCTTATTGCTGTAAAGTCTTGGTAACAAGACAGTCATTCAATAAATGTTTATTGAGCATAGCCTATGTGCAAGATACTATAGCCATGCTAGATTTCTTATTACTCAGTGTACTGCTCCACATAATGAGAAGGCTGGTCTTGCTGAATTCCAAACGAGAGATGCCTCAAATCTTACCTCAACCACTTCCAACAGCATAAGGAGAAAAGAACTTATTCTGTTTGTAACTCTATGTCTACATATTCTTAGCTCAATTGGCCAGATTAATTCGTTTTTGCTAAAAAAACCTTTCGTACATATCCACACACCAAGTATTTATTGAGAACCTACAATGCACTGGGCACTGCACACATGCAGCTAGAGCTGCAGGCCTTCGGCAGTTGTGGGCAGGAGAATTTTGCACTAACAAAGGATTGTCTTGTTGCAGGTCTACTGATTAAGCAATAGTAGGTAACCTGTATTGCACTTCCTGTAGAATAGGGTAAGTCCTTATATGAAGTGTTTCACACAGCATAGACCAAGATGAATTCCTATCATGTAAGTAAAATTATGGAGCATTAATAATGTAAAGTCCAGAAAAAGTGGGGCTAGGGTGGCATCACTGTGTGTTGGTAAACGCCTATGGAACCATTCCCAGGTTAATCAGACAAGAGGCTGAACCATTAAGAATATATCTTCTAGGGCCATCTAGTGTTGACTCTTTTCCTGCTTTAGCTCTTAAGGGAGTCCCCACAACCAGAAAGAAAACAAAGCAAAACAAAAGAAAACAAAAACAAACCCATCCCCCATCCCTGCAACTATTGAATTGGAATTCCCTGGTGGCATAAGATACAGAATCTTGGGAAAGGATATCCCTTCTTCTTCTTCTTTTTTTTTTCTTAAAATAATACGATAATCCGGAGAGGAAAGGCATAATCTATACCAGGGAGCCCTGTGCTGCTCAGCCCTTGTTACAAGCAGCAGTACTTTACTTTCTAAAAAGATTTTCTGAAAAGAGTGTAGAAAGGAAGCCTGTGGAAATATCCTGAAGAAGAGACTGCAAAGTGGAAATCAACATAAACTTGATCATATAACACAGAATAAGCTTTCCTAAAAGTCCTCCCTATTTAGGGTCGTGTCTCGCCTGCAACTCTCTCTTTGTTCTTCCCTATGAACCCCACCCGGGCTATCTCCTCTCCACACTCTGCTCCTCCTCCTGACGCCTCTGATGCCCTCAACTCTCGTCTGCCAACAGTTTTCCTTTTTATCCTAGAGTAGGGAACATTCGTAGGGATAGAGGACCATCTTGCTGCGGGTCTGGTCATTCTCTGCATTTTTTCCCCTCAAATGCTATGTGGCACATCCACCTCGTGCTCGAAACCGTTTATAAACCATTACCTGTTGCTTCTGGTCCTCAGGTGATATTTATGGAGGGAAATTCCACAGATAGGAAGATTGGGGGAAGAAAAAGGATGATATAGAATAATGCCCATCTGTAGAAGTTAGAACTCTTTATCTTTAATCCAAGGTCCTCTCCCCTGAAAATGCTGCCAACATACCTAGATCTTGGAGTTTCTAATAACATCAGGAATTTGCAGAGGGCTAATAATGTGACACTGCATTTTTTCAAACAGGAATTTAGTAACACTCTTAAATTTATTTGAAAACTCTTAGGTGTGCCCTACAGAGGCTGACAAATGCATACATCTTTCACTATTTGCACAGACTGGACTGAAGAGAAACCTGGACCTGCATAGACTACTGCGAAGGTTAGGTTAGCAACTAACCCCCACAAACAGACTGGTGAGATAGTGATGAAATTTAGGGAGGTAACTATAATGACTACCCCTTGAGCTTGTCCAAAGAATACAGAAATGTAAAACATTAATAAAACCCTGAGAAATTAGACAACAGCTCCAGCGAGAGAAACAGGTAGACAGCTGCCACCATGCTATGGGCTATGCGTCCCAGGGAGAAGCAAACATTACAACTGCAGCTGTCCAGCTATACCTTCCACTGCAACTGAGATGTCCTTTAGAGTAAAATTGACAAGCCATGAAGAATCTCCGCTTTATCTCCTTGATTTCTATTTTCCACAGCGCCCTCCCACACAGCCTCAACAGCTGCATGCAGTCGGCCCTGCTGAGCCTCATGCCAGGCTTCGTGCTTCCTGAAGCATGCATGTCAGTCCGCGTGTGTTAGGGCCCTTGTTAACGTCTCTGTCCGCCCTCCGTCCGGGCGGCCACAGTTCTCTAAGGGCCACTTCTTTCGGGTGCTGAGCGAGAATTAGCTCTGGTGGCAGTGCCTTCAGAGGCAGCCCTCTGGGAACATTCTTTAGCCATGATTTCACTGTGACCACTGTTTAAGGGTAGTCTGGGGTTTCATACTTGACCACTTGCATGCTCACAGAGTCCAGGGTCATTCCCTTGTGTCAGTATTTGACAACTGTCTTTGCTCTTATGTCATCTCTTGCCTATGCCAACATGTGGCACACGGAAGCCATCCTGTTGACAAGGGAGCTCTCATCCCTTCTCTGATTTAAAATCTATCCTAGGCAGCGGTTTTGTACAGCTGTTAGGATGTTTTCGGAATTCTTCTGCCCGCAAGAAAAGTGAAACCCACACCACATTCTGCAATAGGTTCATGATGTACTTATTCCTTTGGAGAATCATCAACATTAACATCAACCGATACCCTGCCTCTGACCTCAGAGGGCTTCAGACTGATGCAACAAACATGGGAAACACAATCTCTGAGACAGCTTGAAGCCTGCCAGCATTCTTTGCTCAACTGGTATGTGAATGCTTAGATAACACATTAATTGCAGGCACTAATCGAGTATCTTTCAAATTGTGAAATCCCAGAGCATGGGCCGATGTTATGCTTTTTCTATCCTGAAGCAGTTTATAGGAATGTAAGCCTATAAAATTGGTAGGCTGAGCTGCAATACTTTGGCTCTTCCCTCATGGGTTTAGTTGTTCACACCTTTAATAAGGCAGTGACTTGGAGTCATGCCATCAGATTTCAGGCTTCCGGGGACCCTCTAAGGCAGGGACACTGTCTTGTGGAGCTCTGACTTCGGCATTTTAACGTCCTATCATTTATGCCAAGAGCGGGGCAGCCACGATGTTCACCTCCACTCAGTTTAACAAATGAATCTCTCTGTGGGGCTGTCCACTTCAACAAAGTGTAGCTCCTTGATGTGTGATACCTGAACATAGGATGCCAACAACTCCAGAGAAATTGAGACAAAGAGATCTGAAAAAACTGGGATAGTGTTTCGGTTGATCCATTTCTGAAAGCGCAATGGGGTTACAATCACGGCTAGTGTGACCATCTATGGTTTCGCCAGGAAACAGTTCTCAAGAAGCCAGTTTTCATCAAATGTGTATATTTCACGTGAGTTCAACCTGGCAAAAGGTTTCAAGATGTTTAACAATAAATGACCAAAAGCTAAATCAATAAAAGTTAAAATCTCATGTGCATATACACTAATTTCTGTTTACAGTGCTCACTTATTCAGCAGACTTAACTGAGCACCATTTATGTGCTAGACACTGAGCACCAAGTTCCCCAGATGGAGTAGTTACAGTGGGAAAGACACCTAAGGAAGCAAAGCGTCATGACATTGCAAACATGGGCTGTGCAAGCTTATATAACTTGACTGCCTGGTCAAGGACTAAATGCTGGGGCCAGGGACCTTCCCAGAGAAGACAGTATTTGGCCTGAGAGCTGGTCTTAAAGGACTAGCATTTATTAGTGTGTGTGTGAGGTCCTGAGAGAACCTGGTATGCAGCTTGACATGATTAAAAACAGGGGTCGTGAATAGGGAAAAGGCAAGAGATAAGGCTAGAAAGCCAGAGTGTGGACAGGTCTCAAAGGGACGTCTATGCCAAGGATTTAAAGGCCAAGGATTTAAAACTTCAAATATCTTTTAGGTAATAGGAAGCCATGGTTGGGCAGGCGGTAGGGCTAGGAAGGTTTTAAAGGTGTAGCATGTTAATAATGCCCAACATATATAGGAAGGTTACGACATGCTAGATGCTTTTCTAAGTACATCACATGTATAAACATATTTATTCTTTATGATTACCTACGAGGTAGGAGCTTTTATCATCCCTTTAGTAAACCAGGAAATTGGGGCACAGAGAGGTGAGACAGAGGTGACAGAGGTAACACATAACGCAGTCAGAACAGTTAACTGCGGAGTGCACACTCTTTACCGCAACTCTGACCGGCCTCTCAGATAAGGATCCAGAGCAAGAGGAGGTCTGGAGACTGTGAAGAGTGAGCTGGACCCAGAAAACATTGGGGCCAGAACCCTTTGCCTCTGAGAGACTATAGTAACTTGGTGTGATATATAGTTCAGGCCTATCTGCCTTCAATGAGAAAAAAATAATTTCAGAGGTCAGTTGTTAACTTGTGAAAATCCAAGGCCTTGACATGTATTGCAGAAAGCACTTAGTGATTTTCCTCAAAGACAGCTCTATCTCCTTTCTGGATCCCGATGAAGGAAGCATTATAGTTCTGGGGCACTCAGGTAATGGGGCCCCCTGAAAAAACCACTGTGCAAAGGTAAAGACGCACAGAGCCGGAGGAGAGGAGCCAAATCAAGATATTCTGCTGTGACAAAACCTTACTAATCAGTCCCAGAGTGAATGCGATGGGCAGGAAGATGACTTTTACTTACGTGTGACAGAATGGAATGATGGAGAGGAAGATGAATATTATGTTCTGATAATTTATGGAATTTCTGCCAGTGTTAAAACCACAGTGATTTTCAGAGTGAGGATCAGAGAAAGAGGTGCGTGTCACCCATACCTTAAAAAGGGATTTACACAAATGACAACAGGACAGCAGCCTAGTATTGGGCTACCTCTGGAGACCATTTCTACATGCGGGTTTGGGGCTGTAGTGGCAGAGTGGCGTCAGGGCATATTCTAGCTTCATCTCCTACTGAACAGCCTCACTGCTGCCTCCCTCACCTAGGCCTATTCCTCACTTTAAAAGATGTTAGGATTTAAAAAGGATGTGTTTCCTGGAAGTGGAATTCTACCTCCCAAATGAAAGAAGAGGGCAGTAAAGAGAGCTGCTTATGAGATGAGGCAATGGTGACGTTTAATTTGGAGTTTAGTGGCAAGGGCCAGTGACTTGGGGTGAAAGAACACGATAGACTCTGCATATCTCAAGGAGCTGCATCTGTACTAGGTATTTTATAAAATAAAATTGAATGGGTGTGGGGTCCTATTGAGAGAGATAGAGATAGAGACAGATACAGAGACAAAAAGAGTGTCTTAACATTATAAAAGAAAAGGCTTAAACTAGGTAGAATGTTGTGACGATAATGACGAGGGGATGAATTCCAGAGAGGTTTTAGTGGTACGATTTTCAGGACTAAAGAATCCCTTGAACCAATGTTATTAATGGTGTGGGAGACAAAAGATTCAAGAAAACCTCTACTCTACTCAACACATGCTTTTCATACCTAAGTTTATTAAGAACTAGAGACCCAGACCTGGGCAGAAAGGTTCTCTGTGCTCATAGAAAACAGTAGTGAAAACATTCTAGGTAGAGAGAGATGCTATTAGCTAAGAAAAAGTATAAGTGGAGGGGAAATAAAGGTCTGAAGAAGAGATATTAAAGCTAATGCGTTCGACTTTCAACATGCTGAGTCTGAAGAGCCAAAGGGCCCCTCAGGTGGCGATGTCTAGCAAGCTGCTGGCTAACGGGTTTTCAGATCAAGAGAACTGGCACCTACTAGAGAATGGACTTGAGGATATGGGGGGGGAGGGGTGAGATGTGACAGGGTGAGAGACTGGCAAGGACATATATACACTACCAAATGTAAAATAGATAGCTAGTGGGAAGCAGCCGCATAGTACAGGGAGATCAGCTCGGTGCTTTGTGACCACCTAGAGGGGTGGGATAGGGAGGGTGGGAGGGAGGGAGATGCAAGAGGGAAGAGATATGGGAACATATGTATATGTATAACTGATTCACTTTGTTATAAAGCGGAAACTAACGCACCATTGTGGGGCAATTGTACTCCAATAAAGATGTTTAAAACAAAAAAAAAAGAGAACTGGCATCATGGGCACGTCGAAGGCAGATGAAGTCTGATGAGATCACCTGCAGGGAACAGGCAGAGCAAAGAGAGGGCCTAGAAAGGAAGTCTGAGTAACAGCAATAGTTAACACAAAGAAAGAGCTTCCAGCAAAAGATATCGTGATGGAAATGATTGAGAAAGGAAATAAACTCTGGATTGAATGAAGTCATAAAAATAAAGGGGAGAGAGTTTTATTTCCTGTAATTGCCTGTTTTCTTTGAATTCTTCATTGGACAGTAACCTCCTTGTGGGCAGTGACCACTGCTACCTTGTTCGCCTTGTCTTCCCAGTGACTAGCACGGTAGTTAACACGTATTTCTGAAAGACTTAAGAGAGGACAAACCAGCCGTAAAACATGCTATAGCCAAGTCAAGTAAGACAAGGACTGGAGAGCATCTACTGGGTTCACCAATTAGGAGGTTCCTGGCCGTGTGAGGAAAGAACAATTGAAGTAACTGGACGGAGAGACCCATAATAAATACCACTGGCTTGTAAACTATTAGATGCGTGAAGAGCTGTTAGGGAGGGCAGAGTAAACACATAGTTTACAGACAATAAGCCTTTCTTTGACAACAGTTTCTTTAACTAAAATGGAGTTGCATTACATTAATTGCTTGCTGATTGCTAGACTGATATGAAAATATAATACAGAATAAAATAGTTATCATAAAAGTATTACAAATTTTAAAAACGGCATTCATCCATCAATATAATGCCAAATTACTTTAAAATCCTGAATAATCATTTTAAAATCCTGAAGCAAAAAACTTCAGGTTTCTGTTTCTGCTTAACCAGAAACAGTTTAGGAACTGTTAGACCAGCTTATGGTGTGGCTTCATGGACCAAATGGACTCCAAATCTGTAAAGCTTCAGCAGCTCCATGTTCTGGCTCTTATTCACAGAAACTGAAATTATTGAGTAAAGGGTTGGCTGATTGCCAAAAAATTAAATCAAATAAATCTTGGACTTCAGCTTGGACTTAAGAAAATTTGTTTCTAAGCAAGCACTTAGAAGCCCTGGAAAGCAATAAAATGAAAGGCAATTTGCACAGACTAACGGAGCAGCTAAAAGAGGAGTGGAGAATGGGAACTGCGTAATAGCGGAAAAGTTTCGTTTTGGAATTTTGCTGTAAAACAGTCTTTCCCTCATGATGAACCACTGGCTAATGACATCTAGGATTTTCTGTTGGTGCCATGATAACTTCAAGTTTGTGTGACTGCACATTGAAACAGAAAACAATACAACATAAAATCAAAGCCATATACTAAAATTTTGTATTTGGGGAAGTATCCTATGTTACAGGGCTAAATAGCTCTCGATTAAAAAGCAAAACAAAACAAAAAACCCACTTTTTATGGTTTAGCTTAGATATTTAATGCTAAGTGCTAATTCAGCTCATGAACCATCTTGACAGTTTTCTTTTTTCTTTTCTTTTCCTTCTTGTATACGAGGTGGTTTTATTTTCCTAGCTAAACACAAAAGGTATAAGAAGGAAAACTAAGATTAATAAGGTCGACCTCAACACAGTCACTCGTAAGTATTTATGATTGGGTGCACGCATGTGGCTCACTCGTTTTTTATATTCTTCTATCATATATGCACATGTCTCTCTTTATTAGATTGTATATAACTTTAAGGTCAAAAGCTGTGTCGCCTTCATTTTTGCCTGAACATTTTATTTTATACTTAATGTTTGTAAACATTGCTTAAATAAACCCATGATGATCTTTCAGGTGCTTGAAGCCCTCAGATACTTTAGTCTCATGAAATCCATACTAGGAATCTAAATCACATTTATTATTACCTCATAAATAATTTCATAATTTTTTTCTGAAATTAAAAAAATAGTAGTAGGCCAGCATAATCATATTTGCTCCCCAATTCAAAGGTCAAGAGAAAAACCTTATGTTCTTGGTTATTTAAAGTAGACCAGGAGATGGAGCTTAAATTCTTGGCTTTAAAGATGTCCTCAGAGGCCTCCTGTGTTCCACTGGCTCTGGGGCCAAATCTGTACAAGTAAACATGCAGGTGGAAGCGTGGGGATTCCGAAGGGGAAGTGGGATGATACATCATACCCGAAAACGGACTACGAGCTCTTTATTTTCAATCTGGCCTGGGATTTGTGTTTAGAGAAGCAATTTCCTTGCAAATTATCCAACAGCTCAGTAGGAAAAGGAACAGTTAGGTGAAGGAAAAGAGTTTCTATTTTACATAACAGACAAATATGATTTGGGGAGTACCTGTCATAACCCACATGCAACTCTAGACGTGATTTTATTCTAGTTGTTGAAAGAGAGTTGAGGGCTACATTATGGATCAGAGCTACTAATTTTCTTCCCCCATAGTGAGGGTCTATGATATAGATGAAAGGGGACAGGCATTAAGGCATTACAGCCAGAAATATCTGGATTTGAAATATTTATTTGTTTATTTACTTGTTTATTTTAAATAAAACTATATGTATTTAAGGTGTACAACATGATGATTTGATATACATAGTGAAATGATTACTGCAGTCAAGCTAATTATCATCTCCACACAATGATCATTTTTAGTGTGTGATAAGAACACCTGAAATCTATTCTCTTAGCAAACTTCCAGTATTCAATACAACGTTATTAACTATATCCATCATGTTGTATATTAGATCTCTAGGCTTACTCATGCTACATAACTGCAACTTTGTACCTTTGACCATCATCCCTGCTACTCAATTTTCCCTATCTCCCCACTCCTGGTAACCACCATCTGACTCTCTGCTTCTATGTATTTGATGTTTTAGATTCCAAATAAAAGTTCTTACGATGTGTGCCCAAGTGTCTGGCACGCAGTAGATGTTCACTAAGTATTTGTTGAGTGAATGACTTATAATACATCTCATTCTTTTTTTTTTTTTTAACCACTATATGTTTATTATAATAGATTTGGCAAAATATTACCAATACAATGTGCTGGCAGAGATGTGAAGCAAATGGGTCTCTCCTACATTGCTGGTGGCTGTATAAAATGGAACAGTCACTTTGGAAGGCAGTTTGCCAACTTCTTAAAAAGTTAAACGTATACTTAACATAGGATTCAGCAATCCCTCTGTTGGGATTTATCCTAGAGAATGAAAACTTATATTCACACACAAGCTTGTATATACATTTTCAAAGTATCTGTTGTAACATCCCCAAACTGGATGCATCCCAACTGAATGGATAAAAAATCTATAGTATATCCACACAGTGGAATTCCACTCAGGAATTAAAAGATGTAAACAAACACAAAAACACAAGTTGGTACATCTCATTCTTAACCTCCTGCCATGGTCAACTGGATCTCCCATTGTTCAGTGTCACTCATGTGGGGCAACAGCCAAAAGAACTCAGTGACACATGGCAGCCAGGGGTCCCTTGCAGACAAACTGGCAGATTGTGAGAAGCTGCAGTTGGCAGATCATGTCGTGTGATCACAGATGCAACGAATCCCAGCAGTTTAGCAGGTAGAGCTAGACTTAAGTGATTAAAGTCTGCGCTCACTGACTGAAGTTCGGTGATAATGTGAATGTTTCTTGTTTTCTACTGTCACACTGAAGAGGGATTTCTTTTCACTTAAAATTATCTTGTTTAGCCCCAAGACTGTAATTCACTGAATCTGTTTCTAGAGAGTGTTCCCACAGAACATAATTAGCCCCATACTGCATGCTTATGTGGAACAGTACTGAAGGTTCATGGAATCAGCTTGGCTTCCTATTTATCCTCCCTCTTATCCAGCAATCTGAGATTGAAATATAATTTTTAGAAGAATTTTAAGGCAGGAAATCACTGAGAAGATAAAATGTACAACATCTATTCAGAATCCCACCACTTTCTCATTTTCTAGCCTTTATAACATAGATGTGGGTCTAGAGGCTCCTCCCGCTACTTCCACTGATTCTGTGCACACATTTCTACTTATGTATACACATATTTCTGTTCTGTTAAATCCTGCCTGATAAGGAGAGAAAGTTAAAGAAAAAAATCTCTGTTCTTAAGTCAACCTCCACTTAAAGATAGTCCACTAACACTGACTTAAAGATGGGAGGCTAATTTGTTGCTAGGTTAGTACGTCTCTTTGGATATTTGTCAAGCTTCACTCAATTTGTGATTTAAGAAAAGCACTGAAGAAAACATAATTAAGAAAAAAAACTGGATCTGTGGTGGTGTAACTTAATAGCAACTTCATTTTTAGGTACTTGAAATAAAATTCAAATACATGAACAGAGTAATTTTATTACTTTCAAATAATAAAACTGTATTTTTCTACAGTGCAGGGTTCTCACAATTTAGAGCACGTTCTCCGCACCCAGTCTCAGCTTCTGAGTCTTTATTATTCTCAATTTGAAGTGAGAATAAGATAAGCCTGAAAGAAGTGTAGAAATAGACTGGATTTCATACTACTACAGGGACAAGCTAGGGACTGAATTTTTGGTGTTTGTTTGTTGGTTTGCTTAATGGCTACCACCTATTCATACCAGCATAACATAGGGATGTAATTCTGGAAATGTGCTCCTAACCTGATTATGTATGTGAGCTGTGATTAATGAATGTACCATGCTTTGCCATTTGAGAAAGGTTTTTATTCCCACATGACTATGGAATTTAGATAACGCAATAATTCTGTGAGGTAGATACTACTATCATATTTTTAATAGATGAAGAAACTGAGGCCCACAGAGACTTGATAACTTGCCTCAGATTTTACACCTAATAGGTATATAGAGGTTGAACTCACACCCAGGTCTCATGACTACTTCCTGTGTGCTTTCTGACAACCTAGACGGTAAGATCGGCGCTGTGAAAATTAAGAGTGCTTTCACCTATAAACACACCAGAACCGCCTCCTCCTCTTCTTCTTTCTGCCTTACCCTCTTGGCTAAAGCCCTTCTTGAACCCTGATGGTTAATGCTCTCTAGTAATTCAAAGACATGTTGAAGAACACTCTGAACAATCACACTGAAGGAAGACAACATTCAGACTGCCTGGTCCAGCTGGCCAATTGCTCTTTTTAACGCTTCTGTCTCTACATAGCTAGTAGCTCAGGGTTGCATACGTCTCTATACCTGGAATGCTTCCTGCAAATTAGGAACTTATTTTCAAGAATTAAACTCTATATTTTGATTTTAATAAGATGTATTGGGTAGATTAAAATAATCAAAATGATAAAAATAAGCATATAACCTTTTTATTAAAAAAGGGACCACTACAATATTCTGATCTTCAGTCAATGACTAGTTCTGAAAAGTCACTTTGGAAGTAATTTTTTTAATTAAAAAAAAAATATATATATATATGTATATTTCGGGGAAGGCAAATTACCATTGCTGACCAAATCAACATCTTGATATTTTCCCAATATGGCTGATATTATGATGACTCAAGCAGGATCTTTAAAAGTATTAACTGATTTACAAATTATACTTTCATATTTGCTCCCTAAATTAAGGTACAGGAATATTTAGAAGGCTGAATTAGATCATTCAGTTACTTGATCTTACATTTATGTGATGCTCAGGGATTGAACTGGGTTTTGACCTATTTTATTAAGGTTTTTTAAAATAGGATATCATTTTCTCCTCTTTCCAAAAACAATACATAACTGTAGCTTCCTACCACCAGCATAATGAAAATGATATTCACCATTATGGATCAAATGAAAACAATAAATAACTCTTACAAGATTCTTCTCTTCAGATTGCACTTGGTTGTCAAAGAACATTTTTTGTAGGTACAAGATGTTCTAAGAATGTCTGATTAAAGTTAATTAAGGGAGTAAGAAGAAATATACTTGAAAATGTCTGCTGTAATTGTTTTCTATAAATAGATAAACCACATTTCTCATCAATACCTATTACTGTAATTTGTCTGGTAAGGATTTTTTTAAACACTACATATTGTTCTTTAGACGTCTATCTATTATTTAGTACCACTTACAATTGCTGCTGTCTTGATATACTAATGGTAATGAATTTTGTTGTGGAAATTTAAAAAATCAATTTAGAAAAAGTTATTTAAATTTTCTGTGATAATTTAAGGGTACCAAGCACAATCAGCAGCTATACTATTGCAATAGCATAAAGTCAGATTTTGATATTCTGCCAGTGATACAATTCAGATTACTATTAGTGAAAAACAACAGCATTGAATTTTCAACAACTCAGCTTCAGTTTTCTAAACATATACACATGCTTCTTTAGTTTGACAAAACCAGAAATTATCTGAAAGAGAGCCTCCTTTGGGTCTCACTCGCTAAAAAATAACAAAACAAAAATGCCTAACTACACTGTGGTGAAACAGACTACATGTAAGGAAAATACATCTCTGCAGGGATGTCAGGGGACTCTCATTATTTTTACTGAGATGATCTCAGGCAGGATGGGTAAGAGAACTCATAGTGTCACTTCAAAAGGAGATTCCAAGAGTGTGGCAGAGTGTCAGACTCTCATGGCAATCTGTCTGAGGGGTTCTCCTTTTGAAGAGAAAGGCATCTTCATTCATTCTCTAGCCTATTCCTTCTATACAGAGCTTAAATTAAGCAATCAATGCTAATATGACAAACTCTAGTGTAGGTGAACCAAAGGTAGGGAAAGGCACTTACCCCAGACTTGAACTATAAGAAAAGCTTCTTAGTGGAATACAATTATTATTGTGGTATAAAGGATGAGCAAAAATTAGTCAAGTGAGGTTGAGAAACAGGGGAAGACAGAGCAGGGAGAATTAGGCAGAGAGAAGAGCTCGTGAAAATATCAGGAGGCTGTCAAAATGTGGCCCATTGGAGGAATTAGAATAAGCTTATAATGTCTACATGTAGAGTAGGAGAAAAGAAATGTTGTGAAACATGCATGAGATTATAGAGACAGGGCAAGGCCCAAACAAGGACCTTGTAAACAAATAATAAGATAATAGATTTTAACCCAGCCATATTGATAATTTCATTAAATGTAAGTGGTCTAAATATATAAATTAAAAGACAGAATTGTCATATTGGACAAAAAAGCAAAACCTAATTATAGCTGTCTACAAGAAACCCATTTTAAATATAGATACACAGATAGGTGAAAAGTAAAAAGATGAAAAAAAGATATTCCATGCAAGCACCAATTAAAAGAAAGCTGGAGTGGATACATAAATAGCAGGAAAAGTAAATATCAAACCAAACATAAAATTATCAGGAAAAGGGAAGGACATTATATAATGATAAAGAAGTCAATTCATCAACACAAGGTAATAATCCTAAATGTGTACATGCTTAATAAAAGAGCTTTGAAATACATGGAGCAAAAACTGACAGAATTTAAAGAAGAAATCAATAAGACCACAACTATAGTTAGATATTTTAACACTTCTCTTTTAATAAGACCATAAAACTAATGACAGATCAGTAAGAATGCAAAACTAAGGACACAGGAAACGTGAGTAATATTATCAACAAAATTGACCTCATCGGCAATTCTAGAACTCTGCACAAGAGCAGAATATATATTCTCTTCAAGAGTACATGGATCTTTCACCAAAACAGATCATATTCTGAGCCTCAACAAATTTAAAAGGTAGTTTTGTAGGGAAAACATACAAGAATAGTCTCTGACCAAAACAGTATTAAACTAGAAATAAATCACAGAAAGATATCTGGAAAATTCCCAAATATTTAAAAATTAAACAATGTGTCTTTAAATAACCCAAGAATCAAAGAGGAATTCATAATGAAAATTGGAAAGTGTTTTGAACTGAATGAAAATGAAAAAACAACATACCAAAATTTGTGCAATGTAGCTGAAGAGTGTTTAGGGGAAAATTTATGACTTCAAATGCTTATACTAAGAAAGAAGAAAGGTCTCAAATCAATAATCCAAGCTCCCCTTTTAAGACACCAGGAAATAAATAGTAAATTAAACCCAAACAGATAGAAAGAAATAAAGATACAAGTATCAATTACATACAAAATAATAACAAAAGTAAAAAAAATCCATAAAGCCAAAAGCTATTTCATGGAAAAATATCAATAAATTTGATAAATCTCTAGCCAGACTGATTGAGAAAAAGAGAAGACATAGATCAGAAATAAAAGAGAAAACATCACTGTAGATTCTACAAGCATTAAAAAATAATAAGGGAACATTAAAAAGATAATAAAGGAATGCCAATTGATTTGACAATTTAGATAAAATGACTAATTCCTGGAAAAACACAAACACCAAAATGTACTCAGAAAGAACTATATAACTGGAATATCTCATAACTATTAAAGAAATATAATCTACTAAAGAATTTGTTAAAACTATCCCCCTCTCCCATGCCCCACCCCCACAAACACAGAGACCAGGTGGCTTTACTTAATAATTTCTAGCAAACACTAAGCGTGATATAATACCAATTCTATACAAGCTCTTCAAGAAAACAGATGAGGAGGGAACATGTTCCCACCCATTTTATGAAGCCAGCATTACTTAAGATACCAAAGTTGCACAAAGACATGGCAAATAATCAAAATTACAGACCAATGTACCTAATGAACATAGAGGTAAAATAAAAACCTTTAAAAATAGCAAATTGAATTTAGCCATATATAAGGAAGATAATACATCATGACTAAGTGAGGTTAATACCAAAAAGACACTGTCAATTTGACATTGGAAAATCAATCAACTTAAATTACCATACCAACAAACTAAAAAAGTAAAACAATGAGATTATCTTTAAAAATGCAGAAAAACACTGTCAAAAGTCAGCAGTGAATCCTGACAAGAATTCTCAGCAAACTAAGAAGGAAATTTCTTAAACCTGATAAAGAACATTTTAAAAAACCCTAAATTTAACATCATATTTAATGGTGAAAGACTGAATGTTTTCTTCCTAATATAGCAATAAAGCAAAGATGTTGGCTGGCAACACCTTAATACAATAGTGTATTAGAAGTCCTAACCAATGCAATAAGGCAAGTAAAAGAAATAACAGGCATACGAATGGAAAAGGAAGAATTAAAACTGTTTATTTGCAGAGGACATGATTTTCTATGTAGAAAACCTTAAAAAATCTACAAAAAAAAACTATTAAAATTAATAACTTGAGTTTAGAAAGATCACAAGATAAAGGATCAATATGAAAAATTAACTGTATTTCAGTATTCAATGGCCACAAAAATTAGAAATTAAAATGAAAAAAGTGCCATTTACAATAGCATAAAAAAGTGAAATAAATACAAATTTAGCAAAATACTTCACCACAAAACATTGCTGAGAGAAGGTAAAGAGAACCTAAATAAATGGAGAGGTACTATCACGTTTATAGATTAGAAGACACAAGACTGTTATGATATCAGTTTTCCCCATATTGATCCATAGATTTAACCCAACTCCAATCAATAATCAGCTGGGTTTTTGTTGTTGTTGTTGTTTGTTTAGAAATTGAAAAGTTGATTCTAAAATTTACATGGAATTTCAAAAAACCTAGAATAGCCAAAACATATCTGAAAGAGAAGCACATATTGTAGGATTCACACTACTTTGTTTTAAGTCTTACTATAAAATCACAATAATCACGACATTGTGGGATTGGCATAAGGATAGCCATATACATCAATAGAACAGAATAGAGTCAATAAATAGAAACACACATATATAGTCAATTGATTTGCAATGAAACGGCTGAGGTAATACAATGGGGGCAAGGAAAGTACTGGACCAATTAGATATCCATATTAATAAGAAGAACTTAAGCCCATACTTCACACTATATCAAGCAAAAAGCAAACAAGAAAAACCAACAAAACAAAATCTCAAAGTGCAATATAGATCTGAATGTAAGAGCTAAAGCATAAAACTTCTAGCAGGAAACAAGAAAACCTATGTGACCTTGACTTAGGCAAAGATTTCTTAAATTTGACACCAAAAGCATAATTCATAAAAAAAAAAATTCAATAATTTGAACATTAACAAAAGAACATTCGTTCTTCAAAAGATAACCTTAAGAAAAGGAAAGGGCAAGCTGGGAGGAAATATTTGCAAAACACATATATGATAAAAGACTTGTATCCAAAATGTATTTTTAAAAATCTCACAATTCTTGCAACTTAATAGCAAGACAAACAACCCAATTAAAAGTGGGCAAAAAAAAAAAAAAATTTGAGCAGAGACTTCACCAAACAAGTTATATAATAAACGGCCAATAAGCAAATGAAAAGATGCTCAACATCAGTAGTCATCAGGGAGCTGAAAAATTAAACCACGATAAGATATCCTATAGAATGTCTAGAATTGAAAAGTCTGACTATACCAAGCGTTGGGATGTGGAGCAACTGGAACTTTCACAGATTTCTGGTGAGAATGTGTAGCAGTGTAGCCCCTTTGAAAACAGTTTGTCAGTTTCTCATAAAGTAAGACATCTATTTATCACACAGTCTACCAGTACAGTACACTCCTAGGTATTTAACCAAGAGAAATAAAAACATGTGTCCACAAAAAAAGATCTGTTCATAAATGTTCATACCAGCTTTACTCATGATAGCTTCTAACTGGAAACAAGATGAAAGTCTATAAACTGATGAAAAGATAAACAAATTATGAAATGTTCATACTAAGGAATTCTATTTACCTTCAGTAAAAAGGAAAAATTTCCTCCTAGCACTAGTTTAAGCGTGCTACACTGAAAAAGACATCACTTTGAAAATGTTGCAAATGTCATCTTAAGCATGAAAAACAACAAATAAGCAACATTTTCCAAACAATAACCTTCTCAAGTATAGTCCACTTAAACCAGTGCTAGGAAGAAAAAAAAAACCACACCAATGAATGTGTTAGCATGTATATTTTAGTCATTTTATTAACATTTGTTTCAGTCACTCATTATTATTACTTAATAAAACATAATAGCTTAATAATTCATATAGCAAAGATAAATCATATTAAATGGAATGATAAAAGGTACTACTCCTCCAACTTCTCCCCGTCTCAGGAAAAACAAAAAAAAAACTCTCAAAACTAGGGAGCCTGTAAATGTAAGAGAAACCTTTAATTAACTTGGGAAATTAAAAGCAATTTTAAAAGGCAATCCTAGTAACAAGACACAACCAGGTGAGCACATAAGCACGTAATAAAAAAGAACAAGAAGCTATCTCAGGTATATCACTGACTAGGCATTTCAAAGGAATTCAAAGGAAGCCACAACTAAAATTTGTTAGTGCTATGTAGATAAACAATACAGTCAAAGCAGCATACGCCTTAATTCTACATTGTATTATGTCTTTATTTAAATCGCGATACATATCGATTGTAGAATGAGCATAGGCATAGCTATGAAAAGGCAACCACACTCTGAAGAGCCGGCTGCCCTTACCAGTGCAGGTGAGTTGCATATCTAGATGCTGGTAATTAAAAGTCCCTGTGTTTCTTTAAGTATCCTGGTCAATTGGCAGTATTCTTCCAAATATTTTTTCAAGAATTTTCTAGAATCTCAGCAAGAGAAATCTTTTTACTCAAAAAAAATATCAGACACTTGGATTTAGTACTTATAATATTGACTTAAAAGTATGTACGTACAACCAAGGGCACCCATTGGATTCCCAGGCAAATCACTTAAAAAGTAAGCAAATAAATGGTGAAAGACTCAGAAAAACAAAACAAAATTTGGGAGTGTTTTTAAAAATTCAATTTCTCTTCCAAAGATTTGGTTCCAGTGGTTATGGGAAGAGATAGCTTAATGAAAAGATACTCGAAAAATAATATTGAAGAAAAAAAAATGCTAAGTGCAGTCAAGTGTAGCACGTACTGTGTTCCAGGTACTATACATATTAACTCACTGAATTTTCACATCAACCCTATGAGATAGGTGTTATTTTGGTTCTGATTTTAAACATAAATGTAAAGAGGTATAGAAGGTTAAGTGTTATAAATTGCCCAAATTGCCACTGCTAGTGAATGGCAGAGGCAGAATTCAGGGAGTTTATTTCTAGAATCTATTTTCTTAACCATTGAGCTACACTACTTAGCAAATTTCTACATCTTAACCAGTTAATTAAATAATACATTTTATATTAAATTTGAACACTTTTGGATTATTTGTCACTTTTGTTCCTTTGTCAAATTTGCCTTAAGAATTAAGAAACTTCATAGAATTAAAAACAAAACTGTGTAGCTTAATTTATTCTGATGAATTTTAGTGACTTGCAGCTGTAGCATGTATTTATTCTTGCTGGCCACCCCCCTCTTTCATTTTATTAATTTCCTACAGGAAATTGCAAGTTAATAGAAAAAGCAGCAGTGGAACTGCCTCACATCCTATAGTTATTAATTAAAGCAAAGTCTGGTTCAGTAACTTTGGATCCTAAAAATATAGAGTTAAACAAAGCTGACTGCCTCTTGAAATGAAATTTCAACTTCAATAGTCTGTCTAAAAAATTTATGCATTAAAATCCACATCGTCCCTTAAAGAAATTCTCCAGAAAATTTTTAGTGAATAAAGCAACTCAATATCTGACCATTTCTCTCTAAGATTTCAGAAGTGAAAAGAATCCGAGAAAACACCGAAAAAAATGACTCAAGTTTAAATGTTTCTTTTAAAGGCAGTTAGTCACATCATTCTACTATATTCCCATCTACAGGTTATTACTCACAATCAATAAAGCAAGAAACTATATAAACTATCTTATTAATTTTATATAATGGTTAGTAAACTTTAAAATACTGTACTATAAAACTTTTAAACGTTTCTGATGGTTTTAGATCACACTGGATAATTTATCATTTTATGTAGCATAAAGTGTTAGGTAAGTGGATATCATGCTGGGAAAATGAACATAATTTCTGAATGTGAAAATCTATTCCATTGTAGATTTTTCTTACATAATATAAGGTTATTATTGGGATGATTTTTAGAATCTAGGTCTGTAAAAGTCACTAACGGACAAACTGCCGGCTATGTCTTCAAGCCACAGACTGCCTGTGTGTATAAGTATCCTCCCCCATCCTGCGGCTGGAGAAAACAGGATCCTGGCAAGTTAAAGTTGATTTTTGGTTCTGTCCTAGTACATAGAACTAAACTCCCTGGCACTCTCTCAACACACCTCTAGCCAAGCAGAGGCAAGTAGGTGATGTAGCAGTGGAATGAAATAGCTGGAAAGAAATAGTGAGCAGTAAATGTTTGATTTAGAACAGCTAAAACATGAGTGGTATGAATTTCTGAATTATCTAACCACTGTTTCACGTATTTATGAAAATTACAGAATCTTAAATGGTGAACAGAGAGAGAATGGATCTGTGGAAGTAGATAACTACCAGATGTAAAGAGAAGAAAGAATCATGACACTGTTAAAAAAATAATGCAGCATCTTGAAACCAACACAATATGCTTTCACGGGAGAGTGAGGCATGCAAGAACAACCTTAGAATGTCCTCTTCTGGGACTGGCAGAACTTTCTATAGTCAAGGGAATAGGATAGACTAATAGGACTGTAGATAAGGCCATACTGGATTTTTAGGCTGAATAACGAAGGAGCATCCTTTTCTACCATTTGTAGGGAGATGGGGAATGTTTGGGTGTGGGATGTGTACCCCCTTGAAAAATATCTCCATATTTTCACATATTTTCCTAGTGGGCATACTGCTCTGAACTCCATCTCTGCCCATCTAACACACACACATAACATATACACAGTTTGCAAATTATTCTTTTGATTTAACCTATACTTTGTTAGACTAACCTATAAACTAACCTACAGTCTTTAAAATAAATTGATATATATTTCCAAGGAGCTGTAGAAAATACTTTGCATATTTAATACTATTTTCAAGTTGACTCCCCTATAATTTAATGTGTTCCCACTTGGGAAATGTGTAGGAGGTAGGAAATCTACCTCTACTGCATAACGTCACAACAAAAAGTCATGGCTTTCATTTTAAGGTTCCTGTGCCTTTGTTCTTTGTGGTATGCATGGATTCAAGTATTTTTGTGTGTCCTGGGGATATGTTAGGGTCAATCAAGACAAGTAAATTTGAAAAGCAGTGCATGAAAGTATTGGGTTGGCCAAGAAGTTCGTTTGGGCTTTTCCATAACATCTTACAGAAAAACCTGAATGAAGTTTTTGGCCAATCCATTAGTTAAGAGCTCTATCTATCTAGGGAGTGTATACAAACCTAGATCCAAATCCTGGACAACTTTTAGTTACTGTGTGTCTTGGACAAGCTATTTAACCTCTACCACCTTAATTTTGTTCCTTTCTAAAGTAATGCTACAATAGTTCTTGTAAGAAATTTAGAAGACAGTTATGTGATGTGCCATCTTAGTCATTTCAGGCTGCTATAACAGAATACCGTAGACTGGATGGCTTAAACAATAGACATTGATCTCTCACAGTTCTGGAGGCTGGAAGTCTGAGAACCAGTGTGCTCAGGACTCTCCTTCTTGAATAGAGAGCCAGTTTTTCCCTGTGCTTCACGGGGCAGAGAGAGAGAGATCTTCTCTTTCATGTCTCTTCCTTTAAGGACACTAATCCCATTCACTCCACCCTCATGACCTAATTAGCTCCCAAAGGCCCCACTTTCAAATATCATCACACTGGGGATTAGGGTTTCAACATCTCACCACGGTACCTGGCACATAGTAAAAATGAATTAAATGTCAGCTATACGAACCTTACACATTCATTTAAAATGCACATCAATTATTAATTATCAAAAATGTATTTCATAGTTCATAAGCATCTCATGATATTTATACTTATTGGCAAGGCCATGACCCTAAGGACCAAGAAGATGTTCATCACTGGAGAAAAACACAAGATATAAAACTGGAATAAGTGAATATTTACATCACAAAGTACACCTGTTCTGACTTTGCTCTTGGAAGAGTCTATTTATATGTTAGTAATTATGGTTACTAGTTCCATAAAAAGGCAACAAATACACAAAAATGCTCTATACTGAGAATCTCATTAGTATTCAACCTGTAATAAAGATTGTGCTTAATAAGAAAGGTATACAAAAAGTCCAATCATTTAAAATGTAAAAAAAAACACTATGACAAAAAATTATGCCAGAGTAAAGCCCCTTCCATATTTCTAGTGGAAAGTGTCCATGAGGGGAAACAAGAAATAGAATGTGATTCTATTTGTTCTCATTAACAGTTTAAATAGTGATGTTTTATTTGCAAGGTCACATAAAATCATAAATGTAGTCTATGTAAAAACGTAGTCCTTGCTCCTGTTTCAGCAATGGGTTAATTTACTTCTTTCTTTAATGACTGTTGGTAGATTCATGTCATTGCAATATATTATATCATTCAAGAAAAGAATGATGCACCATTTAAAAATATTAACATATAAATTTCATTGTAAGAGGATTAGGTCCAAAGTAATCCTGCCAAATTAATTTAGATAAGTATACTAGGTAAATAAATCAGCATCCTTTTACTTCCAGAAAGCACTCCAAGCAATTTCAAGTCATTAAAAATACTCTTAGCTGCAACATTTTGCCTTTTAGTGCAGTCTTAATGGTTACATGAGGGCATTTCTACTACTGGCTGCATGGCTTTTATGCCCTGATGGCAGTAGCATTTTAGAAAACTCCAAAGAAAACTAAAATCAGGAGTAATTTTTGAACAAGTCTTCCAAAATTGTTAAATCAAAAATGACATAAATGTTGTAAGCTCTTGTAAATTCTATCATATGCATTCCTTTTGCCAAGCATTCAATGGGAGAGGAACCCTTCCTAAAAGGACATATAAAACAGGTAACGAATTGCAAAGGAATAAGGAGTCCCTGGATAGTGTTCTGGAAAAGTTTTATCAATTTTCTGATTGGCTGATTTATGAACTAGTCTTACAGGCTTGTGACCTAATTTCTCTTATGTCTACAAATGTCTCATATAGGTGAATGTCAGTATGTTTCATATCTATTTAGATTAAAAACCAAGTGCCACAAGGCAAAAGAGTCAATTATTTTCATTTTATACTGTTATTATGAAATATTGCTGTTTTAAAAATGTACTTCTGGAGAATAAGAATTGTTCACCAACATATTTTAAAGTGAATTTCAGGTGTCTGAATGCCAGGGAGAAAATAATGTAATCTCAAAATGTAACTTCAAATGAATTGTTTTTAAAGTGATTTTGTATTTTTTTCCACTTAGTTTCCTCAGACAAAGATGATTAATTCTTTTTTCCATCTCCGCGCTTACTACTGTAAGCTTTTGACAGTTGGTATACTTTCTCCCCAAAGAAAAATGTGATGAGTTTACAGATTCTACAGGATAAAGATGAGAGGCTTCTCTTTCCTCTAATTCCTAAAGAATTAGACCTTTAATTTAATTTCCTAAGCCTGAGAGGAAATGGTTTCAATCACCTCCATGTTGAATGTTGGCTCCCTCAAAATATCATCAAAATAGGCTTTTCCAAGCCTGTCAATAAGCTGAGTTCACTGCTTACCAGAAAGAGGGAGACAGCTTCCTAGGCACAGTTTTAGAGGTCTTTCAGAAGCAGGAGGGCAAAGTCTGGATATTTAAGGAGTTTTCTGGGAGGGAGTTGAGGGTGGACATTCTGGTTTAAGGCAGGTCTTTCACTAGGGCAGGGCTTGACTGAGATTGGCTAAGGATTACAATATAATAATTTAGGATTGTTGGACACACAAGGTGAAAGTTTCAAAGTCGATCTTAGAGATTAATCAGTTATTTGATTCCATCTATTGAAAGTTGAGTAGTTTAATATTCCTTTAAATAGATTTTCCAAAAGTTCCTAAAAAGAACAAGAAAGTTATTTGCAATTTTTATCTTCCTGAGCAAGAGTTTCTTGGAATGGTAAAATCATGCTGATGAAGATGGTAGAACAGTGAAGTCATGTTAATGAAGACAACTGAAAAATAAAGTCGCAGTAATGCAGACACTAAGCTGTGTGGGTAGAGATCATTTGGGTGTAGTCCATGAACAATATCCCCTATCCACAAGTTAAATGATCAAAGAGTTTAGAAAGTGAAAAATGGTTAACCACATAATTTGCATTTCAAAGATAATATTCCAACACATGCTTATTGCAAATAAAGGGGAGAATGGTTTATTAAACACAATTGGAAGCATAACAATTCACTGAAATTTCAGAACCTTCTGCACCGAAGTTTTCTCTTTTCCTCTTACTGATCTTTGCTCTCTTTCTCTCCTCTTTGTTTCCTCCATGGCAAAGTACCCTACTCCACCGTAAAGTTTTCCAAGTGGCCATAAAGATTATATTTCCTAGAGGACTCATTTCCTCAAGGTCAAAACAGGCAATCATTTAAGGTCAGACAAGACAAAGGGTTAACTAGCCACCTTTACCAGAGGTTTGAGTCCCCAAATGATGGAAAATACAGGGCATTAAAGCAAGAGAGGAAGGGTTTACCCTTACCAGAGATAAGGACCAGACTAGATCTAGATGGCTGGGAAAACCTTGGGTTCAGGTGCAGAAAATGACCACAAAGACAAAAAGTCTGCCATCTCCATCAAGAGCTGGGAAATGGGAATGTGAACCTGCCTCTGAGATGGGTCTGCTTGGGCAAAAGGCCTTTCACTTGAATGTTTAAAGAAAATGCAAAGTCATTGTCTCAGTCAGCTCGGATGCTATAACAAAATATAACAAAAGATTAGACGGCTTAAACAGGCATTTACTTATGCCAGTCCTGGAGGCTGGGCAATCTGCGATGAGGGTGCCGTCACGGGCCGCTTCTGGTGAGGACTCTCTTCCTGGCTTGCGGGAGCTGCTTTCTTGCTGAGTGCTCACACGGGCTGTGAAGTGGTTAGCTCTCAGCTCTCAGGTCTCTCCCTATAAGGGCATTAATCCCATCACGAGGACCCCGCCCTCATGACCTCATCTAAACCTAATTATCTCCGAAAGGCCACACCTACTAACTAGTACCATCACATTAGGGGTTACAGCTTCAACCTTCAGGAAACATGAACATTTAGTCCATAAGAGTCTTGGTGGGAGTCTCTGGTGTGGGAGATAAGCAGGAAAGGAACAAAAATAATGGACAAAGTTAGAAGCTTCTTTCTTCCTGGGCAGAATCGACCTCTGGGGTAAAGAAAACAGAGAAGGCAACATCCTTCAGTTATTTTTCTCCTGTTTCAAAAGTGCCTTTCTCTACCTTTCTTTCTCCACTACTTTTTCCTGATCTCCTTCCTTCTTTTATGAGTGGAATTATGAAGAGTATGACATGAGAGTCAGGCTTAAATCCAATTCTTACTTAGGTCTGCCAGTTACTTAGCTGTACAATCTTAGGCCAGGGACTTTTCTTTTCTTAGCATCAGATTTTTTACCAACGGAATAAAGATATCTGTACCTACCTCCTTGTAGGCTACTGTAAGGATTAGAAATAAAGCATGTAAACTGGCTGGCACAGTATCTGGTATACAGTAAGATCTTAGAAAATGGTATAAAAGTAGAGCCCTGCCATAATGCAATCAGTGGTGTCTGTTATAGACAATGTTTGTGCCCCCCCTGCAATTCATATGCTGAGATCTTAACTCCCACTGTGATGGTCCTAGGTGTTAGAAGATGAGGACTTTGGTAGGTAATTAGGGCATGAGGGTAGAGCCCTCATGAATGGGATTAGTGCCTTATAAAAGAGGTCCCAGAGAGCTGACGCCTCTCAATGAAACAGGAAATGGGCCCTCACAACACATCGAATCTGCCCACACCTTGACCTTGGACTTTGCAGCCACCAGAACTGTGAGAAATAAACTTCTGATGTTTATAAATTAATCTATGACATTCTGTTATTCCAGCTCAAATGGACTAAGACAGTATTCAAAAAATTTAGCTGTGTGAAATGTGAAGTTGTGATATTACAAGATTAACAAAATGACCAAGCTGAGCCTGGGCAGCAGGCCACCTGGGAGTGCAGCCTCCATCTGATCCAAACTCCACCTACTCTGGTTTGAAGTTTGGCGCCACCTAGTGGTGATCACTCTAGCTTAAAATTGATGGGGACAATTCTGGAACCTGCTGGGACCTCTTGGACAGCAGCTGTGATTCCAGGAATCTTCTGGTTAGTTGATAGACATTTTATTAGCCTGATCCAGAGAGACTGAGTTGGGAGAATACTGGGGACCTACTCCCCACCTCCCTGTTTCCTGAGATAGGATTGCCTGAATTTTCCCTGTCCAGCACCACCCAATCCTCCATGTTTCCCCCTCTTTTTCCTGAGGAACTTTGAGTAAAGAGATCAGGTAGAGGACAGGAATCACTTGCCAATTATTCTATGTTTGAATTCAAGTTATTCTAATTTGCATTACTGCCAGGTACACTATACAGGATTTATCACTTCACAACTAATAATATTAATTGTATCACTAATATTAAATTCAACAAACATGCACTAAGTACATATTATATGCAAAGCAAACAGATAGGTATTATGAATGTAAAGATAAATAAGATAGGATCTCTGACTTAAGAAAAGCTTATTGTCTAGTGGACAGAGTAATATTTAAATAAAACTGAAGCCAGGTGAGTAGTTCATTGTAACTGTATGGAACAGGAAACATTTCAGGGAGAAGGTGGCATTGGAACTGAGATTAGAATTATGAGTAAGTTTTCAACAATTGTGAGACTGAAAGAAGTTATTCCAGAAGGAGAAAAGGCAGGGACGTATAAATGTACAGGTGATACTCCATAATAAGAAATAATCAGTTTGGTTAGAATATGGGGCAAATCTTCTTATGGCATTTTGGGAATAACAATGGTCCAGCACTTCCATATTTTGGTTGGATGTGTGAAAGCCACATGACTGGTTTTCGAGTGAGAGGACATTGTCAGCTGTGTAAGGAAGATGGGCAGCAAAAGAGGGAGGGGGCAGAGAGATTTGAAGCAGGGAGTTAGAAGCCTCATATAATAAGTGAGAGATGACAGAAATCTCAACTGGGAGAAGTCAATTGAGAAAGGAGAAAATGGAATAGATTCCAGAAACAAGATTAGTGATGTGGAAGAAGGGACAGAATGAGGGGGAAAAGTCAAAGCTGACTCTGAGAAAAACAGACTTTCTAAATTGGAATCTTTGAGGCATTTACTGAAGAGAGTTTGCATTTGCTCTGGCCTCTGCCTGCAACATTCTTGCCCCAGATATCCACAAGGCCGCCTCTGTCACACTTGGGTCTTTGCTTGAGTGTCACCTTCTTAGTGAAGGCTTTCCTCATCTCCCTATTTTAAATTGCAACCCTACTCTATCCCCTACGCTGAGCAAACCCCTCATTTCTGTTCTGTTTATTTAGTGTCACAAAACTTATCACTGTCTAACAGATACTACACACACACACTTTTTATTGTGTCTTCTGCTGGAACATAAGTTTTATGATGCAGAGACAGAAATTTGCCTGTTTCGTTCACTGCTGTATCCCCATGTCAGTCCAGCCACTGGCAGGAGGAGAAACCCTATGTGAGGTGGCCTTGTGCGTCTGCAGCTCCCACCCACTCCTGCCCCAGATGCAGCTCCCAGTGCCTGTAAAGATACACACTTGTCTGGCGAGTATCCCAGTGCCTGAGGAAGGGTAAGATTAAATAGCAAACAAAAACACCATACAGGTCAAGAGAGAGACCAAGAAAGGAAAAAGTTATATTTTAGTGCTTTTAAGAGTATCTTTTTCCTACTTTTTGACCAAGGGACCCTGCATTTTCATTTTGCACTGGTCCCTACAAATTATGTGGGTGACCCTTAGTTGTTCAATAATTACATTTTGAATGAATGAACAAGTTTCCCAGGAATGATACAAACAAATAAAACTTGTTCCTGCCAATGACTGGAACTAACGGTCTAGGCCTTATACTTCAGAATAAACCCTCATTTTTTTTGTATTCCTATGTATTGCTTAATTCCAAACATCATTTACTTTAATTTCCTTTCAATGTATTATGTTTCTTGGATTAGCTATTAAGACTGAGCATATATAGAAGCTAATCCATTTATCTGTATTATAAAAATTGAGGAAATAATGCATAATTCTAATCACCTATGATTTTTGCTACTAAATAAGAATAAAAGTTGTGCATCTAACATTGCTATTATTAAATTTATGACTTCAAAATAAATCATAGATTTGGTTCAAATTATCACAGATTGTATATAGAAGGCTCAGTCCTGTGAAAAAATAAGTTCATTTTGTTGTACTCTTCTAGAACTACCCTCTTTGGAGTACAACCGGCAAAAAACTGCTTAAGATTCACTCTCCTCTCTATAATAGTGCCCAGAAGATTTTACTGAGATCATTGATAACAGCGAAAGACTGGAATTAGGTAAGTTCTCAGCTTTCAACTTGGGTAAGGTTAATTTAACAAGCATTTATTGAGTAACTGTCTCTGTGTGTCACATACTGTGTTAAGAGCTGAGAAATAAAAGATGTAAAAAATGTGGTCCCTTTCCCCACAGACTTCAGTCTAGTAGGTGAGGAAGACATGGCCAGTTAAAGTATCACGTGACCTTTTCCCCCTCCCCTTCCCTTTGCTTCCCTTCACTTCCCTTTCTGAATAATTCAGTCTACAGCCATTAGGTGGGGCAGAGTGAGGGAGGGGTCCATGCCAGGGGAAAGAGGGAAGTCACAGTGTGCCAGAACAGGGTGTCACAGCCCTGGTGGCCTGGTGCAAAGCTGTCCCAAGCTGAGTGATGAAGGCACCTCTACAGAGAAGCAGCCAAGCATGAGGGGTCAGAGCCCCAGCAGGCTGGGGAGGGTGTGGCCAGTGTGGGGATTCAGAGCCTGAGTGGGGTGAGACGGGATCCCCCCGCAGGGATTTGGGATTTGGAGACCTGGTGTACAAGCGGAATGAGGAGGGAGTCCAGATGCAGGCATGGTCTGGCATGCAGTGGGAGAGCCTTGGCAGGGTGAGGAGGGCATCCAAGTGGGACAGGGACCAGCCCAGTAAGGGGTGTTAGAGACTGAGTAGGGGGAGAAGGGATTCTGCACTGGGGAGGGGATGACAGCTAAGATGGGAGACTGGTTACATAAAAGGGATCTTTTTTTTTTGAAGTAAATATTTTAAGGGTAATGGAAACCAGGTTCATCAGCTGGTTAGGGAAAGGAGTTATTAATGTGGAAAAGGGAGAAGTGAACCCTGTGATACTGGATTGAAATTATAGCTGTTAGTATGAACTCATGATTATCAATATATAGATAGATAAATAAATACACATGCAAGTGTATATACACATGCACATATTTTCTAGTTCTGTCCACCAAGAGGCCTGGGAGCGGCAACACCTCAATTAGCAAGAGAACACCTAATGCCAGACCATGACTTCTACATGCCATTCTCACCAAAAGGAACGAGGACTTCTTGGAGAAATGACTGCAGCAGAGGAAGAACAAGATGAGACTGGGAACATCTTGTCCAGAAAGCAAGGAAGTGCTCCAAGAATATGGAGACTTATCCAAAGGACACGGAAGCCATCTTAATGAAGCTCTCAATGCCCAGATCTTGAACAATTTGAGCACCCAAAATATTTATTGTTCAGTGAATAAAACAGGAAAAACTGTTATATAAATAAGTGAATAATAAATTGAAAGTTTGATGGAGAAAGTGAAATTTATACAGTTTCAACACACCTTTCACATAATATTATTAATTATAAAAAGAGAAAGAATAACTTTTATATTGGAGAAGCCCTGCAGAGACCACCTTAATCAAATGATTAAAGTGAACATCATCAGTAATGGGACAAACTGAAATTGTGCACATTTTGGTAGGATGCAATGAGAAGAACATAGGATCCCTTCTGCAATACAGCTGCTGAAGATTATATTACCTGAATGTAGTCATTAGGAAACGTGGGAAAACCCAAATTGAGGAACATTCTAAATCCATTATAAAATAGTTCTTCAGAAGTGTCAAGCTCCTGGAAGTCAAGGAAGGACTGAGAAACTATTCCAGATGGAGGAAGACTAAATGCAATGCATGGGTCTAAACTGGATTTTTTTTTGCTATAATTTTGCTATAAATGACTGAGACAAATGAGGAAACTTGAGTGGGGCTTGAAGATTAGATAGCAGTCATATATTAATGTTAATTTCTCCATTTTGATGGCTATATTGTAGGTATGGAGAAGAATGTTCCTATTTTAGGAATATACACAGAAGTATTGGGAGATAAGGGGGTTTCAGGCAGCAACTTACTCTCAAATGGTAAAAGAAAGAAGTTGACGTAAATTTTCTGTAAATTTGTGATTGTTTAAAAAAAAGCATAATGTGTTGCTAGGCCTGAGCTTCCTTGCACATCCAGAGTAGAGCGACCACTAATCCCAAATCCAAGTGGTCTACCTTCTTCAGGACTGCCTTCTAAACTATTTGATGCACACTTGCCTCGTTGGTCAACACTGGCTTGAAGCCAATATTATACTCTCATTATGATGTTTTTGTCTTCCATCAATAAAGCTTTGTTTCTAGATAGCTTTATTGAAATATAATTCACATACCATAACATCCACCCATTTAAAGTGCATGTACGTAGTTCGGTTTTTATTATATTCAAAGGTGTGCAACCATCGTTGCAATCTAATTTTAGAACATTTTTATCACCTCACCCCAGAATCTCACACCCACTAGCAGACAGTCCTCATTTCCATCCTTATTAATTTTATTTTTAAAACTTATTTAATTTTCTACTGGTTCAGGATGTGGTGGCACATAGGAGGTGGTCAATAAATATTTGATGAATGAATGCACTGCCAACTGACTGATATTACAGCTATTTATGACTGGCATCTTTATGGGTGTTTCCCATCTGCTACTTTCCGTATTTTCATTTTTTAAAAAAGTGGTTCTCAAGCACCTTGTATGAAAATAAATGAAGCTTTCCGTTTCTTGAAAGTTATTTTATAAAGCCATGGTAGTAGTATTATCTTTATTATGGTCTAATAAAATATGAGCTACTGATGATGAGCTACTGTTCCATCAATACGTTTTGGAAAGTGTTGAGGTCACTCTAACATAGATGATAATAATCAGCATATTTGAACTTGCAATGTTTGCCACACTGGCAACGTACCATCAATTTCTATGATGACAGACTAAACAAACTTCTTCAAATGCAGGATAACTTTATTACATGATCGAGCTGGAGACAAACACATAAAAGAAGATATTTCTTCTGACATAACCTTATGAAAAAAAAGTAGAGTGAGCACAGATTATGCATAACCATAAATTACCTTTTTTAGAAACCACATTTTCTTTTTATTTAAGACTGTCACTGAGACCTTCTTTTCAAGAGCAATTCAATGAACAACCTCAAAAATGATCAAATTATTATTTTGTGGTAATGGTGAAAAAATGTTTAAGCCTCCACTTTAAAGTATCTCCTTAAAAGTTTAGTACTTACATGGATACAATCACTTGTATAATTGTATTCTTCCAAATACTAGTTATTTTTAAATGTTTAGCAATAATAAGTCTCTCAAAGAACTGGTTTAATTTGCCACAGAAAATAGGTACTATCTCTAGAAAGAATGACTTTTGTTATAAATTTCTCATGAAAATAGATACTTCAATTTTATGTTTTGAAGTACAGTTTTTTTGTGTGCTTTAGCCTATTTAAACTTCAGTTTATTAAGCAGAGGATATAATAATCTCAACCATTACTTGAAATCTGTTCTTTGAATGAAGAAAGGAATGCAAAAATACTAACATTATTGAAGAAGAGAACTAAGCCAAAAAATTACATTTTTACAGAACTTTCAGTATTTCTCCTTTACCAAAGTAATTCCCAGACTATGTCTAGATACTCTATTGCTCCACGACTTTTGTTTCTAGTAAAATGCAATCAATGTAGAGAAAAGGTAAAATAATGATAAATGCTACAAGGGAAGTTAATTTAGATACATACTGTCACCCTTACTGCATACTGCTTTGGATAGGTAAAATGGCAATATTCTAAATAGAAGATTTAAATGCTACACCTAACATATGTTGATAGTGTAGTGATTGCTGAATCTAAAAATTCATTTCAGGGGCCAGTGACACAGTGATTGCAGCTATTGTAGAACTCAGATTATGGATGAATGATACATCTAATCCTAACAACATAAAAAGAAAATGAGCACAGTTCTCTGGACTCCATAATGTACAAAAGAAAAGTGGACATTGTTCAACTGAAACTCTGTAGAAGAGAAAAATAGCTAACTTCAACTAGATAAGGATGAAGGACACTTGCAAATAGGCAGAGGTCCCAATGATGAAAAAGTTTCATTTGCATAACCTCTGATTACACATTTTGATTGTATATGTAATGATTGAGCACACTATCAAAACAAAATGAGATCACCTGTGAAGCAGTATGCTTCCTAGAATCTTTGGAATAAATGGAAATGGAAATGGTGACTTGTTCACGCGATCAGCAAAGCAAAGTCATTCTGAGGACTGGACCAGAGAACAGATAGTTTGGCTGTCAACACAAGCCTGAGCTTCCCTGCTACGAGAATGGGTAGCAAATATCAGAAACTCTATAACCCCTGAAGTTTGTTTCGGGAATTAATGAAATAAAAGAAATACCTGCCATTTGCCCAATAGGTACTTTGGATTCTGAGGGGTGAATAATTTTCAGTAAAATTAGATTACCCTTGGTCAGTTGATTCTGACCTAAGTCAACAGTGAAGATTGTCCTGTTAAGAGAACTGGGAAAGAATCTGAAAATCCAACAACAGTAAATATCAGAGATTGAATAAATGCCAAGCTAGGGAATAAAACTTGGGAGGAAGTGGGAGATTGGAGGTGGAATAGATATAGCTGACATAGCTGGTGAAGGAAGAGGTAAGTTAGTTGGACTAAGAATGGGTTTTGGGGTGCTCTAGAATAGGTCTAGAACTTCATTTGTACAATGAATGCCAGATATTTTGGTCTACTGTTTTAACTATAATAAATAAGTAAATTATGTATTATTATTAATATATACCTACGCAGATGATAAAACAATAAAGAAATGTAAGGGAATGATTATCAGAAAAGTTGAGATCGTGGTTACCTCTGGGAAGAACATGGGAAGATTCGTATTTCCTATCCTGGATGGCGGTTACACAGGTATTTGTTTACCCAGGTGTTTGCTCTAAATTGTACATACATGTTTTATACACTCTCCTGTATGAACGATACCTTTCACAAATAAAATGAGAAAAAGCATATGTAAGATGCTGATGGGTGTTATGGAGAAAAGTAAGGCAGAGAGGGGAGGTGACTTAGAGTGTGTGGACATGGGGAAAGGGGAAATACAATTTTAAATAGGCAGACTTGGCAAGGCCTTGCTGAAATGGTGACATCTGAGCAAAGACTGGAGGCAGGTGAGGGATTAAGCTATGTGGGTCGATCTCTGGGGGGAAAAGATGCCCACGAAGAAGTAACAGGAAGTTAAAAGGCCCTGAGACAGGAACATGTCATAATATATTTTTCTTAAAATTACCATGGTTACTAGTAGTTGCCTGACAGAGTCTTAGATTCACTCATGTCTCTAACTCCTTTGGGTTGCTTTGTGTGAATCACATAGAAACTGCATTTGGTTGGGAGATGGCAGAATAAGAGAAAATGTGTTTGTTCAAAACTCCCTAACATTCCTTTCTTTAATACTAATGACATTTCTACATGAAGCATGAAATATATGTGAAGTGAGAAACTGAGAGTAAAGAAAATAGATGTCTTTTAATTTTCTTCTACTTTAAGTTTATTAAAATAAAGTAGCAGAAGCTAGAGAATATAGCTAGAAAAGTAAATGAAATATTACCTTAAGCATGGACATTCTAAAAACATATCCAGGCTAGGTCTCTCCGAAACCAACATATTCAGTTAAAATTGTTTTTAAAAAGTCAAGCTACAAGTTTTTATAGCTAACCGAGGCAAAGTATTTCATTTTCCCTCCCTCTTTCTAGCCTCATCCCAATTTGAATAGTGTACCTCTGGTTGAATGTAAGTTTAATTAAGCTATTGTCTTGCTATTGTTTAAGAACAGACAGCTAGGAGGGAGACCTTCAAGATGGCGGAGGAGTAAGACGTGGAGATCACCTTCCTCCCCACAAATACATCAGAAATACATCTACATGTGGAACAACTCCTACAGAACACCTACTGAACGCTGGCAGAAGACCTCAGACTTTCCAAAAGGCAAGAAAGTCCCCATGTATGTGGGTAGGGCAAAAGAAAAAAGAAAAAACAGAGACAAAAGAATAGGGATGGGACCCACACCTCTGGGAGGGAGCTGGGAAGGAGGAAAAGTTTCCACACACTAGGAGCCCCTTCACTGGCGAAGACAGGGAGTGGGCAGGGGGGAGGGGTTTCGGAGCCACGGAGGAGAGCGCAGCAACAGGGGTGTAGAGGGCAAAGCGGAGAGATTCCCACACAGAGGATCGGTGCTGACCAGCACTCACCAACTTGAGACGTTTGTCTGCTCACCCAGGGCGTGTGGGGGCTGGGAGCTGAGGCTTGGGCTTTGGAGGTCAGACCCCAGGGAGAGGACTGGGGTTGGCTGTGTGAAGACAGCCTGAAGGGGGCTAGTGTGCCACAGCTAGCTGGGAGGGGGTCAGGGAAAAGGTCTGGACCTGCCAAACAGGCAAGAGGCCATCGTTTCAGGGTGCGTGCGGAGAGGGGATGCCTTCCCTGTGTGCCCCCAGAAGGCAGAGCACCGCCAAAGTGAGCTCCAGAGATGGGTGCAAGCTGTGGCTACTGGCTTGGACCCCAGAGATGGGCGTGAACCGCTAACGCTGCTGCCGCTGCCACCAAGAATCCTGTGTGCAAGCACAGGTCACTACCCATACCCTCTGGGAGCCTGTGCAGCATGCCACTGCCAGGGTCCCGAGATCCAGGGACAACTTCCCCAGGAGAACACACGGTGTGCCTCAGGCTGTTGCAATGTCATGCCGGCCTCTGCCGCCACAGGCTTGTCCTGCATTCCGATTATGACTACCATACTACTCCCTCTCGCAGGCCTGAGTGAGCAAGAGAGCCCTAATCAGCTGCTGCTTTAACCCCCTCCTGCCTAGGCAGGGAACAGACTCCTGAGGGTGGCCTACAAGCAGAGGCGGGGCCAAAACCAAAGCTGAACCCCAGGAGCTGTGAGAACAAAGAAGAGAAAGGGAAATTTCTTCGTGCAGCTCAGGAGTGGCAGATTAAATCCCCACAATCAACTTGATAAACCCTGCATCTGAAGAAAACCTGAATAGACATCGAACGTTCCCAAAATTGAGGCAGGGACTATGGAAGCAACTGTAGACTTGGGGTTTGCTTTCTGCGTCTAATTTGTTTCTGGTTTTATGTTTATCTTGGTTTAGTTTTTAGTGCTTATTATCATTGGTGGATTGGTTTATTGGTTTGGTTACTCTCTTCCTTTTAAAATTTTTTAAATCTTTTCTTATTTTTATTTTTAATTTTTTTATTATTATTTAATTTTTTATTACTTTTATTTTTAAAAATGTTTTTTCCTTTTTCTCTTTTTGTGAGTGTGTATGTGTATGCTTCTCTGTGTGATTTTGTCTGTTTAGGTTTGCTTTTACCATTAGTCCTAGGGTTCTGTCTGTTCGTTTTTTTGTTTGTTTTCTTTTTCTTTTCTTTCTTTCTTTCTTTCTTTCTTTCTTTTCTTTCTTTCTTTTCTTTCTTTCTTTCTTTCTTTCTTTCTTTCTTTCTTTCTTTCTTTCTTTCTTTCTTTCTTTCTTTCTTTCTTTCTTTCTTTCTTTCTTTCTTTCTTTCTTTCTTTCTTTCTTTCTTTCTTTCCTTCCTTCCTTCCTTCCTTCCTTCCTTCCTTCCTTCCTTCCTCCCTCCCTCCTCTTTCTTTCTTTTTCTTTCTTTCTTTCTTTCTTTCTTTCTTTCTTTCTTTCTTTCTTTCTTTCTCTTTCTTTCTTTCCTTCCTTCCTCCCTCCTCTTTCTTTCTCTTTCTTTCTTTCTTTCTTTCTTTCTTTCTTTCTTTCTTTCTTTCCTTTCTTTCTTTCTTTCTTTCTCTTTCTTTCTTTCTTTCTTTCTTTCTTTCTTTCTTTCTTTCTTTCTTTCTTTCTTTCTTTCTTTCTTTCCTTTCTCCCTCCCTCTCTCCCTCCCTCCCTCTCTCTCTCTCTCCCTCCCTCCCTCCCTCTCTCTCTCTCTCTCTCTCTCTCTCTCTCTCTCTCTCTCCCTCTCCCTCTCCCTCTCCCTCTCCCTCTCTCCCTCTCCCTCTCTCTCTCTCTCTCTCTCTCTCTCTCTCTCTCTCCCCTCCCTCCCTCCCTCCCTTCCTTCCTTCCTTCCTTCCTTCCTTTCTTTCTTTCTTCCTTTTCTTCTGAGCCATGTGGCTGGCAGGGTCTTGGTGCTCTGGCCGGGTGTTGGGCCTGAGCCTCTGAGGTGGGAGGGCTGAGTCCAGGACATTGGACACCAGAAACCTCCCGGCCCCATGTAACATCAATCGGCGAGAGCTCTCCCAGAGATCTTTGTCTCAATGCTAAGACCCAACTCCACCCAATGGCCAGCAACCTCCAGTGCTGGACACCCCATGCCAAAGACAGGAACACAACCCCACCCATGAGCAGAGAGGCTGCCTAAAGTCATGCTAAGTTCACAGACACTCCAAAACACACCACTGGACGCAGCCCTGCCCACCAGAAGGACAAGAAACAGCTTCACTCAACAGAACACAGGCACCAGTCCTCTCCACGAGGAAACCTATACAAGCCACTGAACCCACCTCACCCACTGGGGGAAGACACCAAAAAGAACAGGAACTACGAACCTGCAGCCTGTGAAAAGGAGACCCCAAACACAGTAAGTTAAACAAAATGAGAAGCTGTGGCAGCTTTGGGGTATAGAAATAGGACAGGACCAGTGGGCAGAAGTTACAATGAGGGTGTCAATTCAAATAAGGAAGCTCCTTCAAACAATGAGAATTTTTTTTTTTTGAAACTAATAAGGCTGCTTTGGGAGTCACTGGGTTCACCATTAGGAAGAGGCTGGCTGACTACTTGCCAGATTGTCCTTCTCTCAGTAGATGGTATCTCAGACCACATATTCTATGGCCCCAAAACTGATTTGGAAAATATACAAATACACACAAACACACAAATAAAATGTGTTTTTGGAAAACGAAAGCAAAAGAAAAATGTTTAGTGGCATGAAAATATCTTTATTCTCTGGTCAGTAATATTGTTTCAAACCACATTTGAAGCAAAGTCTGCTTATTCTTTATTTGTCCTGTTTTTAATCCTTCCTCTGTGGTATATCCTTCAATCATTGCTAATTTTAAAAATAACCTCTTGATGGTGTATTTATTTTAAATACGTTTTCCAGATTTTAATCCTTAATTGTGCTGCAACATTAAGCTGCTCAACCATAATAGCAGATTTGCATTTGTTTTGACTTTTACTTCAAGGTAAATTTTTTCCATAGTCTTAGACATTTTGCCCTGGTTTGCTAGGCAGGAGGTCCTGACTTAAGTAAATGACTAAGACGGGGCAAGAGGCATGATGGGAAAATAGGATACAGAGCAAAGAAATTTAAAAATAGGGAAAAAAAAGCATTTTTCCCAGTTTAATCATTAATTCGTCTGGCATATTTCTTCTATTTTTGCAAACTCTGAACTTACCCCTCCTGAGCTCTTCCAGGCAACTATCTGTGCCCAACCCACACAGTTGAACCTTTTTAGCGGTAAGACTTGGTGCTGTGGGCGGAGCTCTGCAGTGCCATTACCACCAGCATTACCACCAGTGCCATTACCGTTGAGCACACTATAATTTGTGTTGTGTGCACCCATTCTGAAATGTGTCAGGAGAGGTGGTGATTCAGGCTTTTGCATTTTTCTTGACAGTAGATTTAGTATTTTCATGTATTTAGAGCACCAACTTTCTCATCGAGTTTTATTTTCTTGTTACTTGAGAGAGAAACTGTTTGACTTGCTGTCAGATAAAAACAAACTTCCCTATTTCTACCCCTTCTCATTTCCATGGAGTCACTGGTTTCTGATCGGGTAACAAAGAACAAACAGCACAATCAGAAGCTTAATCGGGCATAAAACCTGCAGGGATTTCAACAACAAAACCTGCTAACCACGGGAAGCTTTCTGCTAAAGGTGAATTTGCTGAAACATTTGACTGAAATTCTGTGAACTTGAAGAGCTGGTCGGGTACAGTGGAAAAGCAACCAAAACCAAAATGATGTTCCTCACAGGACCCTTTATTTTACAACATGTGAAAAATGGATGCTGATAACACACCACCACCAAAAATCGCTACTCCAGAATGGATTTCACAGTGTGTTAGTCCCAGAAATGAAAGAACTTTGAAGATCATAATGCTCCTGACATGGATCTAAGTTTAGGTGCAAATTTTTTGGCAGGTTATTATCATCAATAGAGAAACTGTCCCAACTGCAGTCCTTTGCCAGAGGTAGAAAGGCTCTGACAGCCCCTTCAGAGAAGGTTGCATATAGATCCAGGTAGGTCTAGTTTGTAGTTTGTTTTACAGCTTCTCATTATGATATTGCCAGATGCACTAAGTCTCCTATCACTTTCCAGAGACTGGTTTTTCTGCCCAGTAGACATTGGTACCATTTTGGTGGGTACAGTTTTCATTCTTGTAATTAGGTATGGGCACTACTAATTGCTTTTCTATTTACCTCCTTGAGAATGCCAATTATCTCCTTGCCCCAACATAAGCATATGCAGTTGGCTAATTAGACCTTCAAGTAGGCAACTAGAAATATAATTAGCCATTGGACAGAACAATTAGTTGTACCATCAATTTGGCACCCATAAAGGAAGGAAGCTTGGTTTAATTTGTAATTTATAATGGTGGAATGAAAACTGAACAGAATTTGAGCCCTTATAAAGGAATATGAATGTTTACAGCAGGAGGAAATCTGAAATATACTATTCAGGTAGAGAAAGATGTGCCTCTTTTGAAAAGACATCCCTGAAATAGTCTCCCAAGTCTGTAGGAAATTTCAGAGTTAATTTTGATAGCCAGGTTAGGTATTACTCCTAAGGTCAAAGGGGAGAGATGTTACTCAAAACTCACAGGAGGTTCTTACTCCATAGAACTGCTAAGAAACATAATTATTATATATAAATCCAGTATGCTTTTGGTAGGGTATGGTGTATCTCACATCTTCTAACAGAAAATGTTATACACCTGTATTAGTTTCCTAAAGCTGTTGTAACAAATAACCCAAATTTGATGGCTTAAAGCAACAGAATTTATTCTCTCACAGGTCTGGAGGCCAGAATTTCGAAGTCAGTTTCATTGGACCAAAATCAAGGTGTTGGAAGGGCTACATTCTCTCTAGAGACTTTAGGCGGGAATTTGTTCCTTGCCTCTTCCTGCTTCTGGCCTTCCTTGGTTTCTGTCTGCATTACCCCAATCTCTGCCTCTGTGGTCACATTGCCTTTTCTCTTCTGTTGTCAAATCTCCCTCTTCCTCTGTCTTATAACACTGGGGCTTCCCTGGTGGCACCGTGGTTAAGAATCCACCTGCCAATGCGGGGGACACGGGTTCGAGCCCTGGTCCGGGAATATCCCACATGCCGCGGAGCAACTAAGCCCGTGAGCCACGACTACTGAGCCCGCGCGCCTACAGCCCATGGTCTGCAGCAAGAGAAGCCACCTCAATGCGAAGCCCGCGCACCACAATGAAGAGTAGCCCCCGCTCTCTGCAGCTAGAGAAAGCCCGTGCGCAGCAACGAAGACCCAATGCAGCCAAAAAAAAAAAAAAAATTTTTTTTAAAAAACACTAGCGATTGCATTTAGGGCCCACCTGGATAACTCAGGATAATCTCTCATCTCTAGATCCTTAACCTAATCACGGAAAGTCCCTTTTCCCAAATAAGGTATCATTCACAGGTTTCAGGGGAAAGCTGGGATTTTTTGGAGCGGGGAAAGTTTTAGCCTACAATAATACCTAAATGAAATAGGTGCTTGGAGCATGTTTTCATCAAGAACTTCAAGAGACAACACCCCAGCCTATAGCTAGTATGAGGTATAATTTCTAAATATAATATCCCTAGTACATGGATTGCTATGAAGATAAGACAAGTAAAATCTAGTAAGTGTATTGGTGAGAGAAGGGGCTTCCCTAAAGCAAAAAAGGATATTGTTTCATAGCTTTCAAATGATAACATAGATATACATTTTCTAAGAATCAATCAAGTAAAGAATAATATTCTTGGAATTATCTGCATCATATGAAAAGAATAAAGCTGTGAGCATCAGCCTGAGTAACCTGAATAGGAAAAGCTCAACCACACATTGATGTTGCAAATCTCTACTCTCAAGGGCTTAGAAAGTACAATGAATTTGCGGTCTTGGATATCATTCTTTTCTTAAAGAATGACCTTCAATTACAAACAAAGTACAAGACTACTGAATACAAAGACACTTTCAAAATCACTAGCAACTTACACATTGACTTTGCCATTGACATGTTAAAGTAACAAATCCCAGGCTGGGTAGCCATGGCAGACCATGTACTAAATATCAATTCACGGAATCATTTAAAGAATGCTTGGTATTTTCAACTTGAGCAAGTAACTAACTATGAATAAAAATATTAATATTTTAATAATATCTGCATTTCCAGGTACTTTACAATTTATACATATTTTAACATTTATTATCATATCTAATAGTCAGAACTTAGGAATTATTGGCCTTTTTCAAAATGAGTCTGCTGAGGTGAATTGTATATACTACAATTTATCTATTTTTATCTCTTTTTTGGGTGAGAATATTTAAGTTCTACTCTCTTAGCAAATTTCAATTATACAATGCAGTGTTATCAAGTATAATCACCATGTTTTACATTAGATTCTCAGAACTTACTCATCTTATAGCTGAAAGTTAGTACCCTTTTACCCACCTCTATTTCCCTCACCACCCGCCCAGTCACATATTCTCTTTATACATTCATCCACTGAAGTACACTTAGGTTGTTTCTTGGCTACTGTGACTAATGCTTCAATGAACATGCGTGTGTACATGTCTTTTTGACTTGGTGTTTCATTTCCTTTGGATAAATATCCAGAAGTGAAATTACTGGGTCATATGGTAGCTCTATTTTTAATTTTGTGAGGAACCGCCATACTGTTTTTGAAAGTGGCCTCACCAAACACATCCCCACCAACAGTGAACAAGAATTCCCTCTTCTCCACATCTCCATCAACACGTTACTTCTTGTCTTTTTGAGGACGGCCATTCCAACAGATGTGAGCTGATATCTCATTGTGGTTTTGATTTGCATTTCCCTGATGATTAGTGATGTTGAGTACCTGTTGGCTATTTTTAATCAGATTGTTTTTTCTTGGTGGGGGGAGGGTTATTTTGCTGTGTGAGTTCTTTATATAATTTGGATATTAACCTCTTATTAGATATATAACTTGCAAATATTTTCTCCCATTTGGTAGGCTGCCTTTTCATTCTGTTGATGGTTTCCTTTGCTGTTCAGAGCATTTTAGTTTGAAGTAGTCCCACTTGTTTATTTCTGCTTTTGTTGCCTTTGGTTTTGGTGTCAAATCCAAAAAATCATTCTCGAAACTGATGTCAAGGACCTTACCCCTATGTTTTCTTCTAGTTTTATGATTTCAGGTCTTACATTTAAGTCTTTAATCCATTTTTAGTCGATTTTTGTGTATGGTATAAGATAGGGATCCAATTTCATTCTTTTTCATGTGGCTGTCCAGTTTTCCCAATATCATGTATTGAAGAGACTACCGTTTAACAACCCATTTACAATTACATAAAAAAAGAATAAAATACCTAGGAATAAATTTAACCAAGGGGGGGGAAATGTACACTGAAAACCAGGACATTGATGAAAGAAACTGAAGAAGACACAAATAAATGGAAAGATATTCTGTGCTCATGGATTGGAAGAATTAATATTGTTACAGTGTCCATATTACCCAAAGCAATCTATGGATGCAATGCAATCCTTATCAGAATTCCAATGGTATTTTGAACAGAAATCAAAAAAACAATACTAAAATTTGTATGGAACTACAAAAGACCCTGAATAGCTAAAGCAATCTTGAGAAAGAACAAAGCTTGAGGCATCACATTTCCCGGTTTCAAACTATATTACAAGGCTATAGTAATCAAAATAGTATGGTATTGGCATAAAAACTGACACATAAATCAATGGAACAGAATAGTGAGCCCAGAAATAAACCCATGCCTATATGGTCAATTAATTTACAACAAAGGAGCCCAGGTTATCACTCTAATCTTGATTGACATATGGCTATCATGAATAGTACTTGCTCAAGTGCTTTGTTCTTTTTCTCTATTGCTTTGACTGCATCTTTTCTTGTTAATTTGAAGGAGTTTTTTATATATAATGAGGCATGAGTCCTTTGTTAGATATTTATGTAGTAAATACCTTGTCCCATAACATGGGTTACATTTGCACTCTCTTAATGGTATCTTTTGATTAAAAAAAAAAGGGCCTTAGTATAGTTTAATACATCACATTTTCCATTATGGCTACCACTTTTGTGTCCTGTTTAAGAAATCATTAAATATTGCCAGGTCATGAAGATGTTCTCTTGTTTTCCTTTAAAAACTTTATTGCTCTATTTTTCACACTTTAGGTCTGTGATCCATTTGAATTTGATTTTTGTGTATGGTGTGAGATGGGAGTCCCAATAATTTTTTCCTATATGTATATCCAATTAACCTATCATGATTTATTGAAAAGGTGATTCTTTTTCTAATACAATGCAACATCACCTTTGTCATATTCATACAACACTACCCATTGGTCTATCTGGCTATCCTTGCACCAACTCCAAATTGTCTTAATTAATAAAGCTTTATAATAGGTCTTGATATCTAGTAGCACACAGTTTTTTTCTTTGGATGTTCTTTGCCATTCAATTTCTACAAATATTTTAGAATCAGTTTGCCAATTTCCAAAAAAAATATCTCTAGGATTTTGATTGGGATAACACTGAGTCTATTCTCAGTTTGGGGAGAACTGACATCATTATACTATTGAGTCTTCTGATTCTTGAGCATGGTATATCACTCCATTTACTATGACATTTTTGGTTTTCAATAATGTTTTCAGTTTTCATTGTAGAGGCTTTACACATTTCTTGTGTTATATTTATTCCTAGGTATTTAAAACTTTTGATGTTATTTTAAACAGTAAAAATTTTAAATTTTATATTGTGTTGGTTGTCTGCTATCTCAGTTTCATTCTAAAATCATAGAAAATTAAGCTTAAAATGTTCCTTACAGACCCAGAAAAAATAGCTAGCAAATGACAAAAACATATTTTGGATATATATTCTAAGAATAGAGCCTTGATGAGTGGGTAAAACACATGTTGTGGAAGTTAGTGAGATCTTTGTTCAGTCGCCAGCTTCACCACTAGAAAAAGTCACTGGCTCTCTGAGCCTTAATTTTCTCCCCTATAATATGGTGATATTCGGGTTACTAGATATAATTATGTAAACTACCTAACACCATATACGTATTAAAAAATGGCAGCTGTTGTTGTTATTTAAATTATAGGAGTAGTACTTTTTTCCCCAATATACTGTATTATTCTTTCTGGTTCTTCCTTTTTGGCTACCTCCCCAACCAAACTTTTAAAAAATATTGTTTAGGGACTTCCCTGGTGGTGCAGTGGTTAAGAATCTGCCTGCTAATGCAGGGGACACGGGTTCGAGCCCACGTCTGGGAAGATCCCACATGCCATGGAGCAACTAAGCCCGTGCACCACAACTACTGAGCCTGCGCTCTAGAGCCCACGAGCCACAACTACTGAGCCTGCATGCCACAACTACTGAAGCCCACGTGCCTAGAGCTTGTGCTCTGCAACGGGAGAGGCCACTGCAATGGGAGGCCCGCGCACCGCAACGAAGAGTAGCCCCCGCTCACTGCAACTAGAGAAAGGCTGCACGCAGCAATGAAGACCCAATGCAGACAAAAATAAATAAATTTATTAAAAAAATAAAAAAGAAAGAAAATAAATGTTTGTGAAAATGAAAAAAAATCACTATTTCAAAATAAATAAGTCATGGGGCTGCAATGTACAGCATCGTGACTATAGTTAATAATACTGTGCTGTATATTTGAAAGTTGCTAAGAGGGTAGATCTTAAAAGTTCTCATCACAAGAAAAGATAAAAAATAAAAATAAATAAATAAAAAATATTGTTTAGCATCATGCTTTCAACTATTTATTATTATTATGCATAATTTATAACCTGACTTATCTTCTAAAATATTTGGAATAGCTAACAGTAAAACTCATATGTATACCAAGGCAACTAAGAATAAAGCCTAAAAGAGAAGTCCATGCCCGTTTAGATGAACTAGGGAGACTGTTCTACCAGCTGTTTAAGATAAAATGGTTAATGCACTTTATCATTAAATATAGTTCTAAAATTCCTAACAGTCAAGATCAAAAGGGATCTTCACTGCCAGACAAGAGGGAGTATAACAATTATTGAGAAAAGAGAATCATTTGCCAGGAACCAAATTATAAAAGGCACAAGTCTAGTGTGTATAACAGACAATGTGTTTAATGCTAGTTTTGCAGACTACTTTGACATTTTATGTTTTTTTACCAACCCTGGAGGAATGTCAAGGCAGAATATTACCCTGTAAATCATTGAAAGCATTTCTTTAGGCAGTTAAGTTCTAATGTAGTCAATCTAAACTAAATTCTATAATTTTCTTTTTGTGTGTGTGTGTTAGTTTCTGCTTTATAACAAAGTGAATCAGCTATACATATACATATATCCCCATATCTCTTCCCTCTTGCGTCTCCCTCCCTCCCACCCTCCCTATCCCACCCCTCTAGGTGGTCACACAGCACCGAGTTGATCTCCTTGTGCTATGTGGCTGCTTCCCACTAGCTATCTATTTTACATTTGGTAGTGTATACATGTCCATGCCACTCTCTCACTTTGTCCCAGCTTACCCTTTCCCACTGCCCGTGTCGTCAAGTCCATACTATAATTTTCTAAATTTATTTAGGTATAAATAATTAGTCAATCAACTAAGTTGCAGTGATAGAATTTAGAAAAAAATAAAAGGAATCTACTTAAAATCCTTCTTATACTTAGCTTTCAAGTATCAATGATTTCAACTGTAGTACTGGCAGGAACTGAAAGGAAGGCAATTCAAGATGGAGCTTTCTGGCAAGTGGCCCCGACTGTACATATCCTGAGTATTATTTGACTTATGATCCATATGCTTTAGAGACCAGATAAGTGGGTGATATTATAGATACTCAATTATAAATATCAAAGCCCTCAAAGCTAGACACATTCCACCTGCTTTAGCTGTCCCCACCTCTAAACAGATGACTCCCCAATCTAGATGTCTGCTCTAACTTCTCAGCTGAGCTACACCCACTCCCACATTTCCAATGTAGGATATTATCACTTGGCTATTCTAGCGGTAACTTATATTTAACATGTACAAAATTGAACTCACTCTCAAATCTGCTCTTTTATCTTCCTAATTTATTTTTCTATTAAAAGCTCCCTCAAACGCCCAGGTGTTAAACTTAAATCTGAAAGACTTCTTTAACTGCTTCCACTCCTGTGCAGTGGCATACAAAGGTGGGAGGTGGTGGAAGCAATCTTCCCTGGGTGCAGGCAATGAAGGGGGCTTTGTCTGTAGAGAATTAAAGAATAATAAAAGTGGCTAAAAACCGGTTGTCTTTTTATTATCGCCATTTATTGGCAATTCTAAACAATGTCAATCTCCCACCACACTCTACTTTGGTACATTCTGCTGTCCCCCGGCCCTTGATGTTGAACTAGGTTATGTCCTTTTTCTCTGAAATAGCTCCTCCTGTGTCCCTGGTTCAGGCTCTCATTGCTTTATGGTCATTTTGCACCTAGACTTTTCTTCTTCCAATTCACCCTACACAACCTGCCAAATTAAAAACAAATAAAAAAGTTCTGAACATTTCATTCCTCAGCTCATAATCCTTTAATAGCTTCCTACTGCCAACAGAATAAAGTTCAAAGCACTTAGCTTGGTATTCAAGGCCCTGGTGGTCTGGCTTAATCTCCCTTTCAACCACCCTTCTCTCCCTACAGTCTCCAGAAAGAACCATGTACTTTATTTCATATACAGGCTTTACTTCTATGCCTTGGTTCATTCTTATCAATTACCTTACTCTTACTGCCTCTCTGTCCACATTCTACTCATTCTTCTTCAAAGACCAACTCAGTATTATCTCCTGCATGAATATCTCCCTTATATGTCAAATGTAAGAAAACTTTCTTCTTTAAATTCACCTAGCATTTTATCGGATCTTTTTTACTGCATTTGCTCTTTTATACTCTGTATTATCACAGATTTTTTTTCTTAGCTCTTCTAATAGACTGTAAACTTCAACTAGCCTGCCATATACTTGGCATTTAATAGCTAATGCTGTTTAATGTCACTCATAAACTCCTTGAAGTTAGGGCCAAATCTCATTCATGTTAGCCCTCGGCACATATCCCAATTCTTTATACGAACTAGACAGTAAATAAATACCTCTTGAAATGAAGGAAGGGTATAACATTCAGCTACTAATCTTGTGATTGTTGTTACATATTCTGTTCTCATTCTTCCCTCCTGTTCATAATTCTCAAGGAAAGGCCTGCCCCGAACATTACTATCTATTCAATTGTGTTTTGTGTTCCTCCAAAACCACATGTTCTCAATAAGATTCTTTCATATTTCAAAGGACTTACAGAGGCAAGGAAGCCCCAAACCTTTCACTTCAAGGCCATAATGATTTTTTTCCTCTTCTGAACTCTCAGCACATATTATCTATATTATTCATTCGGTTCTTAATCATGTACTTCTTTGTTACTTGTCTTATATTTTTAACTTATGCATTGTTCTTTTTTCCCAAGGGCTGGATATTTCTTCCTAACCACACTGAGAGCCTTTTATGGGTGAAAGTCTTGTATTAGGCTCCATTTTCTCTCCCCTAGCATCTAACACTGGGCTATTTTTTGTTGAATGAATTGTTTTGTTGAAAACAATGTGTTGGCTAGAGTTTTATACTAGATATCTCTTTCTTTCTTGTTAGTAAACTAGAGTTACATTTAAATTTGGTAAATCTAATCTTAAAATACATCAAATATCGGAATTTACGTCAATTACTTTTCCTTAATGCTACAGAATTATTGCTCAATTTGGATATTATAGGAAATATATTATTTCCTTAGGAAGAACTTTACATTTCTTGACATAACAATTAAAGTCACAATTCCAGTAGTGAAATTAATCTTTTAAATTTAGAAACATTTTTAAAGGAAATTAAGATGTATAAATCATTTTATTCTATTCAGTTACTAGCAGACATAAAAAGTAGTAAAAATTTGAAAAAACAGTAACTTGTACTTTTTCAATGTTTACTCAATGTCAGATACTTCATATATTTTTAATTCTTACATCTACACTATACAGCGGGTATTATTACACTCCTTTTATAGACGATAAAATAAGAGCTTAGTTATTAAATTAACTTGGCCAGGGTCACACAGACACTATGTGGAAGAATAAGGAGTCTCATCTTGGCCTGTCTGCCTATAAATTCTGTGTTCAAGTGTGTAGGTTGACTGCCTTCCCAGTCAGAGAAATGATTGTTCCCCTTTTCTACTGATAAATGCATTTCCCAACAACATGTCATTATGAAAGTCTTCAAGCATGCAGAAAAGTTAGAAGAACTGTATAGTAACCACCATATACCTGTCACCCCAAATCTATAAATCTTAACAATTTTCTATATTTGCTTTATCATAGCTTTATCACAGATCTATCCATTTGTCCATTTTCTCAATCCATTGTTTTGGAGACATTTCAATAATAAGTTGCAGACATCAATACATTTCATTGCTAAAGCTTTCAGGATGTATTTCTAATCGATGTTCAAGCTTATTTGTTCTGGGGAGAATCTTAATTTGATCAGATGGCACTTTGTCGAGCACACAGACTTTCAAAAATTCTTTAGAAACATTTTTCTCTATGTGGCAATTCAAATCTTCAAACTTTCTCTACCATATCTTTCAAAGAATATATCTGGATCATATGGAATGTGATATGAAAGTGCTGGTTCTTGTATTTCTTTAAATGAGGCGAGCATTCTACTCCCAATGTCAGTGTCAAGCTGGTAGGCCCAAGTCTGAAAATGACAGTCCCTTCAGGTTGTATTTGTCCAATTTCTTTGATACACATGCATAGAAGAAAAAAGCCAGTGATGTCATGGTATTTTCTGTGACACTTATAATCCAAGAGCCCCAATAATAAAACAATTCATGTGTTCTAAAGATTTCCTATCTCTCTGACAATTATGCACATAGGCACCTTACCCTTTGTACCCACTACATGCTACTGTGATAACTTGTTTGCTTGGTGATAATTGTCAGTGAGTCATATTTAAGCTGCTACTGGCCTCCTAAGGCCTCCTGACAGTTTTCTTGGAGTTTTGTGATGGTGTTGAGATAACAAAAGTGAAGGTATCGTGGAAGTGAAGCTTTCCAGTTTCGGGGTTCATGCTTTAAGAGGCTGGAAGCTTCCATATCCTGTTCATTATTATGAAAAGCTTCTTTACCCTTCACCAGTTCATATTCTTCCAAGGAGGCCAAACGGAACTTGCGTAATGATATGTAACACCTTGCTACAGATACTCCATGTCAGGGTTGACATATGCTTTATATGATTGGAGGCAAAAGTCTAATTTGGAGTAAGGTCTTGGAGACTGATTTTGGTACTGCACATACTTTCTAGATAACACACTATTGACTCTTGGAGTATCTCATTTATTTTAAAGATGTGTTATCTTGCATATGTGATTAAGCTTGGTAATCCACTAGATCATAGACTAATTTGCTATGCCATCAAGAAAGCATAAAGCCTATAACACTGCTTAAATGTTACCTGTAGCACACTGAAATTCCTTCAATAAAGAGTATTTGAGAACAGGATAGAAAGCCCAGAGATAAACTCACGCACATATGGTCACCTTATCTTTGATAAAGGAGGCAAGAGTATACAATGGAGAAAAGACAGTCTCTTCAATAAGTGGTGCTGGGAAAACTGGACAGGTACATGCAAAAGTATGAAATTAGAACACTCCCTAACACCATACACAAAAATAAACTCAAAATGGATTAAAGACCTAAATGTAAGGCCAGACACTATAAAACTCTTAGAGGAAAACATAGGCAGAACACTCTATGACATAAATCACAGCAAGATCCTTTTTGACCCACCTCCTAGAGAAATGGAAATAAAAACACAAATAAACAAATGGGACCTAATGAAACTTAAAAGCTTTTGCACAGCAAAGGAAACCATAAACAAGACCAAAAGACAACCCTCAGAATGGGAGAAAATATTTGCGAATGAAGCAACTGACAAAGGATTAATCTCCAAGATTTACAAGCAGCTCATGCAGCTCAATAACAAAAAAACAAACAACCCAATCCAAAAATGGGCAGAAGACCTAAATAGACATTTCTCCAAAGAAGATATACAGATTGCCAACAAACACATGAAAGAATGCTCAACATCATTAATCATTAGAGAAATGCAAATCAAAACTACAATGAGATATCATCTCACACTGGTCAGAATGGCCATCATCAAAAAATCTAGAAACAATAAATTCTGGAGAGGGTGTGGAGAAAAGGGAACCCTCTTGCACTGTTGGTGGGAATGGAAATTGATACAGCCACTATGGAGAACAGAATGGAGGTTCCTTAAAAAACTAAAAATAGAACTACCATACGACCCAGCAATCCCACTACTGGGCATATAGTGGGATTGAGAAAACCATAATTCAAAAAGAGTCATGTACCAAAATGTTCATTGCAGCTCTATTTACAATAGCCAGGACATGGAAGCAACCTAAATGTCCATCATCAGATGAATGGGTAAAGAAGATGTGGCACATACATACAATGGAATATTACTCAGCCATAAAAAGAAACGAAATGGAGTTATTTGTAGTGAGGTGGATGGAGTTAGAGTCTGTCATACAGAGTGAAGTAAGTCAGAAAGAGAAAAACAAATACAGTATGCTAACACATATATATGGAATCTAAGGGGAAAAAAAAAAAAGGTCATGAAGAACCTAGGGGCAAGACGGGAATAGAGACACAGACCTACTAGAGAATGGACTTGAGGATATGGGGAGGGGGAAGGGTAAGCTGGGACAAAGTGAGAGAGTGGCATGGACATATATACACTACCAAACGTAAAATAGATAGCTAGTGGGAAGCAACCGCATAGCACAGGGAGATCAGCTCAGTGCTTTGTGACCACCTAGAGGGGTGGGATAGGGAGGGTGGGAGGGAGGGAGATGCAAGAGGGAAGAGATATGGGGATATACGTATATGTATAGCTGATTCACTTTGTTATAAAGCAGAAACTAACACATCATTGTAAAGCAATTATACTCCAATAAAGATGTTAAAAAAAAAAAAAAAGAGTATTTGACTTTTCTGTAGATTACTTTCTCGTAAACATTCCACCTTAAAAATTATTGTACTGACCCCTCTGGTTTTCTTACATATTATAAAGTCCATATACTACATTTGTCTTTTTAAGTTCAAACATGGTAACTTTTCATATTTCGTTCTAGAGACTTGATTTCATGTTTATTTTGTTATATTGGATTATAACTGGAAGCCTATTAAATTTTAAAAAGATCCAGTTCAGAAGAATAATCCAACACCATAAAATGATACTTAGTGGGTAAACACTTTTTGTTTGAAGAGAATATACTACTAATACTGTTTCCTAAAGTCAAAGTATCCTATTGATAATGCAACACTTAGAATACAATACATTGAATTTAAAAAGAGTACTATTTTATTTAGGTATTTTCTTTTAAAAAGATAAAATGATTATACTATTTTAAAAATCCAGCCAGATATTACCAGGATGATTCAACATTTTTTAACCAAACTATTCACATTCACTTGCTATGAATTTGACAAGCTATGGTTATATATGTTTTAGAAGGAAAAATTTGGAGGTAAGTATTTTAGAAGTATGTACTTAGAATTACACTAGACTTAATGTAGTTACTATACATTACTTAAAAATAGAGTTTTTAATGGTCAACTCTGATCAAAGGCAGGATTTATCATTATATTCTAAGTGTAACATTAAAAATTAACAGTTGATTGTTCAAAAACTCAATGCTGTTCATTTCTCAGCTAATGTCTTATGACTATTCATCAACATTATAAAAAATGCCATTGTTTCATTTAACTTTTCTCGATGCCTGTGGGATGAGGCTGGGAGAAAGAAATGACAGCCTTAAATCAAAAGAATGACCTCATTTACTCCAAACAGAACTGAGTGAAAGATTAGAAGGTCAGAAGTATTATCAGCCTTTTTTTTTTTTTTTAAAGGGAGTTCCCTGGCAGTCCAGTGGTTAGGACTCTGTGCTTCCACAACAGGGGGCGAGGGTTCGATCCCTGGTCTGTGAACTAAGATCCCCCAAGCCGAGCCACACGGCAAAAAAAAAAAAGTGTTATCAGCGATACCTAATCTTAAAAAATAAAATAAGAAAAGAAGTCCTGGGGCATTTTGTCTGTCATGGGATTAATGTAATAATAATTACAGTGACATGTCAACAAAAGATGAGTAGAGAATTTAATAGAGGGATCAAAAAGCATGCTACTGTCAGACTGAAGTCAAAATATGTTAGAAAGGAAATGAATAATGGTTTACATAGCAGTTTACTCAATTTTGAATAGGAATGTGAAATCTATTCTACCCAGAGGTGCTTTTTATAGCTTAGGTGACGAAGACTCTTGTAGGCTTAATTTTCCTATTACCTGGGACCTCAGAGATCCTTACCCTAAAAAACTCCTAGCTCTCATTAATTTAATTCTAGGATTTGGCATAGCCAGGTATCATCCACACGCATGCTAACCTCAAACCTGGGGCTGGGAAAATGGCTGGTGGTTTATTCTAGGATGAGTCTTGGCTTGGGGAGGCTAGAGGGAGCAATCCTTGGGGTTTTGCACCTGGATGGCTCATGAGTTAGAAATGGCGAGTGGGGACAAGGCTTTTGAAACTCAGGTTTAGTGATGAGGGCACGCGGTCCAAACCTGCAATGATAAGATAGGAACTCATGAATCCTATGTATTCCCACAGAAGTCAGGCAAATAAGGAAAGATGGGTAGGCAAATAAGATAGATCAGTTGGATAGAAAAAAAAAAAAGTTACATTTAGTGACTTCTAAAGCCCCACATTAACCTAAAAAGAATTTGGGTTCAAATTTTTGGTATTAGTGTTGAGAATTCACAAGTCAAAATGTTTAGATATCTTTAATGAAACACGTTCATTAACCCAGGTGGGAGTTCGCCGTTTCTACCATTATAATGACTAAAATGAAGGCGGACTTCATTGGCATTTGGCCTGTGCAGTTGCACAGAGCCCTACGCTTAGAAGGGTCCCAAGCTTGGGTAAATGCTCTGCTAAAATTCTTGAAATTCTCGAAATTCTCCTTCTTGAAATTTTTAATAATTTTTAAACAAAATGAGTATTTTTATTTTGTACTGTAGATTATGTAGTTGGTCCAGAATATGATCCACTATGACTAGGTTATATACCAATTGTGAGAGACAATAAACCAAATATTAAGCAAAAATGGGGTGCGGGTGAGGTTAAGTCATACAGCAATCTTTTTAAAACACTCCACTCTTCTGATGCCCCATCCTCCCAAAGCAATTTTCTTGTGTTCTCCTTGTGCAAGTCCTACCTGATGTAGAAATACTTTAACTCCTTCTGGGAATATGAGTTTTAAAGGGAACTGATGAACAAACATGATGAAGAAATCTAAAAGGAATGAATCGCTAATGCTGGACGTTTAGGGGAAGTGTTTTGGTGATGGATTTTCCTTTCCTTTTATAAAACATACACACTTGATTTACTTTCAATGCCCGAGCTGAGAACTATTAAAAATAGCCATTTACCCTGCTCTTGCTCCTACCTTGACATCACTTCTCGCAGCAAAGGAGAGTCCCTCTTTTCCTACTTCCCAGCAAGAGTTTTCTTTACTAAATCTTCCCTAATGTTCTTTGCTAGCTCCTTGTATAAAGGGGGTAGCAGGAAAACATTGTGTCCCCAATCAAATACCAATTGACACTGCCTATTGGCTATGGTTGATTTTTACCTCAGTCACAAGCCACAATTTCCAAGACAATTCCCTTTATGCTCTTTTACATCACCCCCAAATCCCTCCTCTTGCAGCATAATGAATCTCAATGCAGCTGAATCATGCAGGTCTGATTTAGCCTGCAAAAATGTCAGTCAAAGCAGGCAAGATGTACTCTTTGACCTTGAGTGCTCTAAGCTGCTGTGAATCACAGGTTTAGTTTTTGCCAAATGAAAAGCAATTTCACTTGCAAAAAAATATCTGTGGGGATAATTATGGCTTTTATTTAATACATGAAAATGTATTAAAATTGTCCAGGGAAAAGGAGATTGTGTGTGTGGATGTGTGTGTATCAATCTTTCATGAGACTAGAAAAAAGAAGAGCCCGAATTTACTGCATTTGCTTTCAATTAAAATCTTTTCATTTCTCAGCTTCATCTAACAGGTATTAACCATTAGACTAATAAATTGCTTCTTCAAATGGACCATGTCAATAAGTAAGATACTTAATAAGGTTGAAATTTTTGTAGGGGAGCGATTCAGTTAGACTCGGTTAGGGAGACTTTTGTAATTAGTTGCCAAAATTTTGAGCAATATGATATTTCTCTAACTCCTACTTATAAGCACCAGGCATAGTATAAAATTGTCTTTGTGAATATTGTATTCAATAATTTTGGAATTTCTGCTGTTAGGAAAGAAGAATTTTTACAAAAAATTGTTAACCTTCTTTTTCACCTTGGAGTCCAATTCCACAAATTGCAAGCTCTGTTCTGTTAGTACGGCACTTCATCTCGAGCCACAGAACACCTATGATGGTCAAAGGAGCTTTCATTTCTTATGAGGACTGTCTATCCTGACTTTTAAAGTGCAACTTAAGACATTGTTCAATACGTTCAGTCTATACCAGCTTTCGGTTAAATCCAAGACTCCTCTAAACAATGGTTATCTAGTACAGTGGCAGCCCCATTAAGCTGTCTGAAACATCTCACCTTATTTTCTTCTCCAAGATTGTTCTTGTTATGAACAATTTTTGTAGTGTAGAAAAGAATTATGAAGGAGTAAGCATTTCAGATAACATTTCAGATTAGGCTATTATAGTAAAATTGAGCATCCCAATCAAGTCATCGAGCTTCTAAACTGATTTACTGCACTATGATCTTTTATATTTTTAACGATTTGGAAAAGATGGAAAACTATAACTGATTTCTCTCCTGAAAGTGTTCTCAAGGAAGGAAAGCATAGAAAAGAGGAAAGCTGGTATATTAGATTCACAATCTGCTGAAGACATAATAAAAAATGCATTTTCTAAAAATGCTGAGAGATGACGTGAACTAACAAGATTAAGAAACAGACTGGAAGCAAGAATCCTATGAATGCTTGTTCTGGTTGCATCAGTAACCTTGGGGAGATTATTTAATCCTGGTTATTCTTATATTTCTTTCTCTTTAAAATGGGAATGGTGTTTTGTATCACAATGTTAGGGTAACATATTTGATAGATAATAGATTTTTTCTGTTACTAAGTGTGCTTCAATTTCCATAAAATCTGGCTTCCTAAAAAGTTAATATCATCTGTTCATTAAGATTAAAATTTTGTATTTTTTAGGTGAAACATTTTTAATACACTTTGTTTACCTTGAAGTAGATATACTCTTTTAAAAGGGGGGGGTACACATTTTTTAAAAACCTGCCTTGTAAATCAAGAGTATTTTTCTGAACTGCTTTACATTATATTTTTCATATGTCACACCTACTGAACATGTAGGTATAAGAAAATCCATCAATAAGTTCTTTTAAAGACCAAGATTAACAATATAAATTACAAGGCATTTACAGTAATTTTATTAAGGCTTTATTCAAACTCACTAACTGATATCACCAGAAAGACCTCAAATCATTTTCTCCCAAAGTTTTGAAGCTAACCATTTAAAATAAGAATACATTTTCTGTGGACTGCAGCTTATTTTTGTCATACCAGGGTTTGTTTCATTGATTTCAAATATGTAATTTTCTCAGCTTCAATTATTGCGTGTGTAGTAGACAATTTATAATTTGTTGGAAGATCTGTGCTTCAATATGCTTTTGACACACTCTAACTTGAAGAGGGACTGATATTTATTTTGAATAAGTTTAATCAGTTAACTTCCTCACTGATCTGTTAAAACTATTTTCCTTTCTTTAAGAAAAAGAGCTTAGAAAACACTGAGTATAAAAAATTAGACAATTCTGTATCACTGATTACATTTGTTTAGAGTTTTACTGCCACACTCAAGTTACCTCTAGTTTTCATTTCTTAGCATGCCATTTTTACTTGCAGCATCATTTTGGAGTTGAATGTACAACACAGAATTTATGGTATTTGGGTTTAAAATAGTAATTTAATATAAACCAATGTGTTCATTAGGTGGGATAAATTTTTGGACTTCCTTTTAAAGACTTTCCTTCAAATTTGTCAGTTAAAAAGCAAGAACAACAACAAAACCTTCAGGGTAGCAAAACCTAGATCCAGGTTTTGCTGGAGTCTTGGAGTTTTGGAGGCCCTCTTTAAGAAAAAGAATATAAAATTGAGAATACAGTAGTAAGTACAAGTCTTTGGAAGGGCCCTGTGCAAACGAGGAGCCTTTAGGCTTAAGGTTCATCAGCTTCAAAGTCAATCCACTTCTGGGCAGTAGGTGTTTGACTCTTTCATATTGTTCGAAGACATGCAGAACCTGAAACACTGTATTTAGTAGTAAGAATAAGAGCAATAACAGCTACTACTTATTGAGTCTAATAATGTGTACCAGGCACTGGAAAGCCCTTTACATGGATGACTTCATTAAATCCTCAGGACCACCCTATGAGGCTGCTATTTATTTTTATTTTATTGACAAGGAAACTGAGTTCAGAGAAGTTAAGTAATTTGGCCCCAATCAGCCAGCTATCAGGTGATAGATCTGGAATATAAAACCAGGTGTGGCTAAATTTGAAGTCAGTGATATTCAAGACTGATCTAACTAAGGAACTCCTTTTTTTTTTTTCCCCTTAGAAATCTCATTTGAGGCCCATAATAACACACAAGTAAAAAAATAAAGCCTCTTGAGAATGACTGCAGTCAAGGCTACTCCTCTCACCACACCATCTTCTCAGAACAGCACGTTCCATTACTGCAATGAACTAACTATGTGGCAGGCCTCATACTATGCGAATTCAATCCTTCTGATAATTTGATGACGTACCAATATATTCATGTAACAGGTGAGATGAGAATCAAACATACGTTTGTCTGACCCCATAAATCTACTGTAAGGAGGGTAATTCACAAAATTTTTCAAGTGCTTTCATTTTAACTCTGAGCCCTCAGTATTGTTGACATCTGTGTAACTTTCAGCTATAAATATTATGGGAACCGAAAATGTGCACTATTTAGCCATGCTGTTTCTTTAGGTTTTACTATTTATGGGAATAGCTTGCATGATTAAAGGGCATTCCAAACTCACCTGTACAGTTTCTAGTTCTAGTGCAGGAGGGGATGGCCTCCATATATTACTTTTACACCTTTGAACCTGGAAACCCAGTATAAATGACCATGGTTGAAGAAATAATATCCTTCATTTAATTGCTCTGGACATTTTCTCCTGTCTTATGGTTGACAATGTGCCACTATGGTTAATTCCTTAGTTATTGTTTTCATCTAATGGAGACAAGTCATTAACTAATATTATTTTTTCATATGTCTATACTTTAAAAATGAAATTTCAATTTTTTCATTAGTAAGAAAAGAAAAATATGAGAAATGACTCATTTAAGATAGAACTTAGTTCACAAAGGTAATTTAGGTAACAATTTTTTTTTTCCTGTGGAAAACAAAGTGCTTTATATTTTCTTGCAATTCTCACAAGAACATGATCAATATTATGAATCTGAATTTAATAGAATAATCTTATTAATCCCTTAATTTTAAAATTAAATCGAACAACTATAAACTGTAAAATAAAAGTGAGCTAAATTAACAAATAAAAATCTTCTACTTGACAGTGTCAGGAGAAGTGAACAGGATGTCCAACTATACTAATAAAAGAGGCCACCATTTATCAACTATTTAGCTGTGATAGATGATTTATATCTTAGCTCTACTCATCACACTTAGAAACATAGATGTTATTATTATCTTTCTACCTATGGAGATACATGAGGCTAAAAGTTCATAGGTAATTTATACAAAGTCATGGAGTGAGAAATTGGGAGAGGTAGGATGCAAAAAACAGGTTTTGCACAAAATGAATAAGAAAATTAAAAAGAAACTAAAAATGAGTAAGAAAAGTGAAAATTCAAACTATCAGTCAAATGATCAATTACTGACCATGAATCGTCACCATTCTCACCACCAAGGTACTTATAAATCCTTGGTTAGGAAAAGGAAAATGAAACACTTAATATAACCACGAGAATGTTCAAACCACTGTGTCAAAACTATAATGACTAAGCTCCACCCAGAACTAGAGTCTACAAGAGTGGTCCTGGGATTAGGTATCACAATAACAAACAAAACCTTCCTAAGGTGATTCTGATGTGCAGCCAGGATTGAGACCCTCTATGATACATTAAGGGAAACTAGCCAAGAAGAATGAGTTAAGCAATAAAGAGATCAAAGTAAGCTGAAACATGGAGAAAAGGAGAACACAGAGCAGTGGGAATGATTAGGTCTTGAAAGATGGTGCTGGTTGACAGGAGAAAGAACAGATGAAGAAAATTCTAGGGCAGAGACTACTATGAACAAAACCATAGGTGCAGGAATGAGCCTGGGACAAAGAAAGGAAAAGTAGTTAGGATATTGAGTTGGTGAGGGTAATGAGAAGTGTTAATAAGAAATACTTTGGATTTGAGGTGGCAGCCAACAGGAGACAAGTTCATAATCAGAGGGAGGGAACTGAAAAAGGTACTCTATCATAATAAGTCTGGTCAGGGCACTCAGGAGCTACAGGACAGGGAGCACAAGGTAGATGACTGCAAAGTTCCTACCCTCAAGGCTAGACTAACAATGGCATTGATTGAAATGGAGCTGTTGGAAAGGAAAGCCAGTTTAGGGAAAGATAATAGTGTTTATTTAATGTACATTAAATGGATGAATGTATGAATGGTAAGTCTCTCAGGGACTTGCTCAGTTATAAGGAACACTGCACTGTAATGACTTAAGACCACAGAGTTAGAGCAAAGGTATGGTAAGGGTATGAAATGCCAATGTTGAATAAATAAATGAGTGAGAACCGTTTGAAAGGGTTACTGAAGCACTGAGAAGAGATAAACTCTTGGGACACTAAGAGTCATAAGATAAAGCAGTGGGTCATAAAAACTTCATATAATTATCCTAAGCTCTTGCAACTGTGAAAGGCTTCACACTCTAAAAAAAAGAATTCTTACAATAACTCAGTGATGTAGACAGAGCAAATGTTATTCTCCACAATTTCCATATGAGTAAATTACAGCTCAGAGTTTATGTGACTTCCCCAAGGTAACATAGCTAATAATTAGGAAAACCTGCATTCAAATCCAAGTCTTTTGAATTCAAATTTTGTTCATTAATTAAGGTCAACTTCTCTAATTCTAGAGAAGAGTCAGTCCATGAAGTCATAATAGTCTGCAGATAAGAAAGGATCTGTAAAACTTAGATATTTTAACAAAGAAAAATACGAGCAAGTAGCATTGTTTTCCAGATGATTCTAGATTTCATATATTCAGTCTATCCCCTTCCCTCTACAATGGAAAAATAAACTTACCTTCATCACTACAGAGTACAATGCCAGGGATTCATTACACCAAAGTCTTATTAAAATGTGACTTCATGTGCAAATTAAAACTATGCGATAATAGTTTTCATCATCAGATTTCCAAGCGCAAAATGTTCGCTAAAACTCGATACTGGCAAGGCTGTAGGAAACCGCCATTGTCATGACTGTTGGTGGGACTCTTAAGATAGCATAACATCTATAGCAGTGCTTCTTAACAGGGGCCATTTGTAAAATCTGGAGACATTTCTGATTGGTCACAACAGGGGGATATTAGTCGCATCTAGTGGTTAGAGGCCAGGGATGCTGCTGAACAGTGTACAATGCACAGCACTCCACAGCAAAGAATTATCGGGTCCAAAATGTCTATAGCACCGAGGCTGAGGTCTCTTGCTCTATAAAGGTCAATTTGGCAATATTTGTCAAAATTACAAATGCATATTCCTCTGAAACGAGTAATTCTACTTCTACCATGTCTTCCCAGATAAAGTTATACATGTGCAAAATTTTTATGCAATAAATATTCATTGACTATTTATTCTGGGAGCTAGGAACACAGCAGGGAAAAAATCAAAGAAAAATCTCTGCCTTTTGAAGCTAACATGCTAGTGCAGGGTGGGAGTGGGGATTGACAATAAAACAAATAATGAAACAACAGTATTAGATGATGCTTTAGGCTTTAGGCTGGGGTGGGGGGGAAGGGTAATAAGGAGAGATGGACAAGAATATTCACTGTAAGATTGTTTGAAATAGCTAAAGCTTAGGAAGTCTAATTGTACATCAGAGGGTGACTAGTTAAATTACAGTACTATGGAGCACTATGCAGCCACTGAAAAGGCAGTTCCCTAAGTGCTAACATGTAGTTATCTAGCAAGGTGAAGAACACTGCATCTATAAAGAAGAGAACACTAATACTAGCATCAGCATAAAATATCTCTGTAAAGAAACACAAAAATTCTGAAAATAGCAGATACCTCTAGGAAGACAAGTAGGTGGCTAGGAGATCTAAGTGGGAGAATGGTTTAATTTTCACTTTCACTGTATCTTCTTTTGTATCTTTTGATTTTTGAATATGAATGCTATATAACAGGCGTTTAATACCTATTCACCAAACATGCACACATTTTCTTAATTTATTAAAAATACAACATAAAACAAAGGATTACCTAGAAATCACCCTTGTCCTGGATGAACAACTCAGCTGGGGTTGGGAAAAGGGTGCCTGAAACCTTTCCTGCCTAGGATATAAAATTCAGGAGCATAGGAATTTTGTCTGTTTTTTCAATGCTGAATCTCTAGTGCCTAGAACAGTGCCTGACACATAGCTGGAAATCAGGTATTTGTTAAATAAACGAATGAATGAATAGACTTAGTTTACTCCTGTTTCTTTTCTGACCAGATAGCCTCCTAACATCTTTTTCTGTCTTCAGTCTTTTTCTTCCAGTTTATTCCCCATAATACCACCAGAAGGATTTATCCAGAATACAGATGGATTGTGCTTTAAAATCTTCTCCAGTTCCCTGGCGTCTACAGGATTCAGACTTTGTGACCATCCTCTACTCCCCTTCCTTGCCTCTCACCATTTTCCCTTGGACCATATTGAGCTTGGCCAACCATACCATGCTCCCTCTTGGCTAGCTTTCTGTAATGCCCTCTCTTCTCTAGGGGAACTCTTACTTTTTCCCCACAGGATTCTGCTTATATATTACCCTTTCACTGAAACAATGACTCCATTTCCTCTCTGATCATAACTGTTCCTCCTTTCTTTCTGTTCCTAGAGAATATGTACATCTTTTATTGTTATGTCACACAGTCAAGCGTCTTGCCTCTCCCTCAACAGACTCTGAGTGCCTCAGGGGCAAGGCCCAAGTTTCATTAATCTTTTCATATGCAGCTTAGCATAATGTCAGGCCTATGATAGTTGTTCAATAAGTGCATTAATTTATGAATAAATCCTAACCTTTGATACAAATTGTATACAGTAATAGGATTAAAATGTATATGCAAAACATAAGAAAACCTCATTGGTAAGAATGTCAGTACATTATATTTATTGCATTATAATTTTTATGACAACCTGTACAGATTATTTAAACGTTCACAATCTAACTGAGATGTAATCCAATATTATACAAATGCTATAAAAAAGTGAAGAGCATATTTTAAAATAATATAATGCCTTTATATTTTAAGTATTAAGTATTTAAATTTTAAGTATTCTATAGACCTAATTTTTAAGTTGAAAAGGAATATTTCAATAATTTAAACAAAAGTGGGTAAATATATTTAAACACAATTTAAAAACTATAAGCTGTTATTTTGTAAGCCACTGAAGAAATTCAAAAGTAAACTTGTTAAAGAATGATTATTTTAATCATTAACTGTTTAACTTCAAAATTTTTCTATAGTTAGAATCTGTCAATATAAGTTATTGATAGTTATTTTTAAAGTATGGAGTAATATTTTTATTATTATACTTTTATAGAGTATTTATATAGTATTTTTTTGAGAGGCTTAGCTTTAGATGGGCTGTAAAAGCACTCTTTTTCCCCAACTCATGTTACAATCAAAAGAAATTACATGAAGGTATCAATCCCCTAAGTCCTGATTTTTTTTTTCAGCTATTGAGTTCTATACCACTGCATTGTTTCTTCTCATATTAAGTGACTATCCTATCAATGAATCCTTCATGTTGAACTTTTCATTATTAGCTAGGAAGTGTTAGATTTTATGCATTCAATTAATCTGTGTCCTCTTTCCAACCATCATGGATGAGATCATACAAATCCTAGTCAATCTGCCAAAAGAAAAGGCAGGCTTTTTGAAGAAGTCATCACTGCAGTCTGAGCCAGGAGGAATACAGCTCCCAGGCTTACCGACATATCTACTAAGAGTTTTCAAAACAGGAAGGAAGAAGGAAATTGAGGTTTCTTCTAATTCCTTTTTCCGAGGATCCAAAAGGTCCTTGTTGGGGCTGGGGCATTATAACTATTTCTCATGTCCTCCATAGTTCATATCTAGGTGTGTTACACAGAGTAGATGCTCAAAAAAAGTTGATGAGTAAATGAATGCTGCCAATGGACAAATTCATACATATGTAACTTGGATACTCTTTCATTATTGTGATCCTGGATTCTTAAAAAATGATTTGAATGTATAATGGAAAAGTATCTGAAAAAAGAATATATATATATACACACACACAAATATATAACTGAATATATATATATATATATAACTGAATCACTTTGCTGTACACCTGAAACTAACACAACATTGTAAATCAACTATATACTTCAATTAAAGAAAAAATGCTTTGATAGAAGAGGGAGAAAAGAGCCCTTCTGGGCAAGCTTCCTTGGAACCTCCATATTCTTAGGGAAGGGAAAAGCAGGGGGAAAGAAATGTTCATTATTGAGCCCCACTTTGATCCAGGCCTTATGCTAGGTATCTTACCTACTTTAGCAAATTTAATACTTGCAAAAATCCTTACGTAGTCATTATTGTGCCTGCTTTAAGGAAACAGTTCAAAGAACTGAATTAACCTACCCAAGACAAATAAGAGAAAAAGCTAGGATTTATATTCAAGCCTGTTTGACTTCAAAGTTTATTCTTATATGCCACTATGTACTAAAAAACAAACAACAAAAACCACCACCAACAACAAAAGCTGTGCTTTTATTTTGTCTGTCCCGTTCACTGTAAGTCACCTCAATTTTCTTTTGGAAATAAGAAGGAATATAAAAATGGGGAAAAAAATCCTAATGCTGTCAATAGGACATTGCTCTTCAGTATTATTTGCCCAGATGGAGACTTTAACTGTAGGCAATATATAACGAGCGAAAATTATTCATGGTTTTTGTGTCTCATCAACACATATATGGATCATGAGGTGCTGCATCTTTCTTTTGACATCGGGTCACATACTATTAATGAATGTGTGTTTTTGCTTATCTCACCCAAGTATGGGTGCCTTCCCCACCTCTCAAATCGTCCTACTAGTAGACAACAAAGGGTACCTACAAAGAGGCGAACTTACAAAGTGATTACTGTCATCTTTAATATGTGTTAATATTACCTGAGGCCAATTTCAAGCACTTCAAATAATGTATTATTATAATAGAAGAAAAATTTTTCTAATAAAAACAGCTTTTTGCTATCATCTCCAGTTTTCTATTGATAACGCGAATTGATTTTTTAAAAAAGAGCTCCAACAGCACAGTCTCTGAAAAGCTACCTCAAATAGGTCAGAGTCTTACTCCCCTGGTTGTGCCGTATAGCATGAAAGGCTGCCTGCGTTTTCTCATGACTTTACTCCTCGGGGGACCTCCCATGGATCATTTCGCTTAGTAAAAAAGAGTTCATTGACTGAGCCTATCCTAAAGCTAACAAACTGAGCTTTCCATGGGGAAACAACGGCAAATTGAGTACAGCTATTGACCAGCCTTCTGTAGTTAAAAATACAACAAACTCTACCTTGTCCGATCTATTCTTGAATTACTGGTCATTTTCATGCTCTGCTGGCATTACTTACTACTTGATAATCTTTCAGGCAACTAGAACAAAAGTTTGCCTACTATCTTCTTTCTGTTTTTGTTATCTGTATTTCCTTTACTCATAGCTAATAAGAAATTGTGATGCTACATATATTAAATACATGTTTTGTTTCAAAATAAACGGTGTTTAAAATTCAATGGCTTAATTACACTAATGATAACCCAACATTAATATTATCTTTCTTTCAATCAAGGATAATAGGATAATAGAAAATGATATACCCTGATAAGTAATCTAATTAGATTACAAAATTGTTTTATTCAGCATTTTAATGTCTTCTAGACATATTATTTAGGAGTGTTTAAAATTACGAATTATTTTAATTAAAAATTCAATCACAGTTTAAAATATTAAAATATATTTTTCATTTATTTATATATTGTTTTTTAGAAGGAGGAAAATGACATGTACTTTTGGAAAAAAATCTTTGGAATGATAAATGTACTAGAACAAATATAAATAAATAAATGAATAAATAAATAAACCAACTTCTTCCCTCCTCAAATTTAATTAGTATTTGTAAAATCAAAAACAAAACCAATGAAAACTAAAAACACAAATACATTTAGCACAAATTTAGTCACTTTTTTTTTTTGTAAAGAGAGTAAGGTAATGAGCATTGCCTTGTGGAAAGCATTAATTGAATAAATTGTATGCAATAAAGTATATGGAAAGAAATATATATACATCTATGTGCAATTTCTCTTTATTTTGACTAAAATTCACATTTTTATTTCTGTAAATTTTTATCAGAATAATTTCATAGGTTCACAATTATAAAATTCCATTTACTCAAATATTTAGTGACTGTACCATCATAAAATACCTTAAAAATCATTATGTTTACTTTCTACTAAAAACAAGACATATTAATCAGAACCTAATAATTAAAACTTTGCTATGCTAAAGTTTAAAGCAGTGGTTCTCACTGTTTCTCACTTGCTCTCACTCATTTGTTCTCACAAATGTCCCCTAGTTACCCCCAAGGGGGCATCTGACAATGTTTGGAGATGTTTTTGGTTGTCACAACTGCAACAGGGGTGCTACTGGCATCTAGTGGGTAGAGACCAGAGATGCTGCTAAACATCCTACAATTCACAAAACAGCCCCACAGCAAAGAATCACCAGCCCAATATGTTGATAGTGCCAAGTTGAGAAACCCTGGTTTAAAGATAAAGGTAAATCAAAACAAAAAGTATTTTTAAATGCCTATTTCCTCAAGACAGGACACATTCAGTCTAACTACTCAGAACTTCTGCATCTGCATAAACAATACAGGATAATGAGGGCTAATTTTCATAATGGTGTGTCTGAGCTCACTTTTTAAATCTCTGAGATGGGGACAGTAAAAATGCCTATCTCAGTGGACTGCTGTGAAGACTGAATAGAGTATTTTTAAACTGTAATACAAATAGTTTGTTATTGATATTAATACAATAACAAGAAGGTTCTCATACAAATAATTGATTTTGTTACATGTATTCTACTTAAAAAGGTGGGGAAAGAACTAACTTATTTTTTCATATATTTATGCTTAACCTATGAGAATTGAAATATATAGATATTTTTTGAATACTTTTTAAAATTTTTATTTTATTTATTTTTTTATACAGCAGGTTCTTATTAGTTACCTATTTTATACATATCAGTGTACACATGTCAATCCCAATCTCCCAATTCATCACACCACCACCACCACCCTCCCGCCACTTTCCCCCCTTGCTGTCCATACGTTTGTTCTCTACATCTGTGTCTCTATTTAAAAGGGTTGATAATTAAGTTAACCTGAAAATTTTTTATCATTGATAATGATACGGCATTAATAATATCAGCAACTCCATCTGTCTATCTCATTTCACGTTCACAACATATGAAGGCAGGCATTATTAGCCCTGTCTTCTAGATGAAGAAATGGTGCCATTGGTAAGCTAATTCACCTAGTATCACACAACATTAAGCGGAAGGAGGGAGTCTCCCAGGTTTGTCCTTAGTCCTTGACCAAACTCAAACATAACAGTTCTCTCTCTGGACAACTCAATTTATCAAAGTATTGGAAACATTTTGTTTCTGTGGGATTTCATTGGTAAAGCAAATTAAATGAAACGGATGGCCACCATACATTTTGTTGAAAAGAAAGCTCTCTTTCCAGTAAAGCCTCCCAATCTATAGGCCAAGGACCCATGGAGTAGGGGACTATGGAGTTATGGGGAAGAGTCTTTTATATTTATATAATTAATAATATTTATATTTATATAATTAATATTATAATTATATTATATATAATTATAATATTAATAATAAATAATATAGTATTATAATATTATTATATTATGATAATAAATAATATTAATATTATTGATAAATATATAATAAATATATTTATATAATTAATATTATAATTATATTATTATAATATTTATATTTATAAAATATTTATATAATTAATATTATAATTATATTATTATAATAATATTTATATTTATAAAATATTTATATAATTAATAATATTTATATTATAGGAATTTTTTTATATTTCAAACATCATCTACATATTAAAAAAATAACGTATCTTGCTTATATATTATTGCTTTTCAAATGTATGTACTTATTGTGGGATAATTAAAAAGCAAATTAACTTTTAAAAACATTGTTAATTTTATTATAGTCTTTGATAATTGTATTTTAATTCAATATCGTTATTTTTTCCTTTTATTGTCATTAATAAAGTAATGCTACTATGTAGTTAAAGAATCTCCAGAGGAGAAAATCAAATTGAATTCTTTTCTCTTTACAGTGAAATCTTGAGTTATAAATCTAAATGGTACACAGGACCGACTAATTATTCACACATATCACTTACATAATTAAATGTTATTAATACACTTAAAATTTATGACAAATTATTTTTAAGGTTATAAAATCTATGATTGGAATTATTTTAAGGTTCTAAGACATAGATTACTCTTTGATAACTAGACAAGCTGTAATTTATGAATCCTCTCAGCAAATGTTCCCTTATCTAATGATTTGTCAAACAGTATTTAAGTTTGTCTCTCTTCGTAAGCTATGTGAGGGCAGCAGTTTTGACTGTTTCAATAATTGCTGAATCACAGTGCCTACAACAAAGTTTAGCCCATAGTAGGTGCTCAGTAAGCATCTGCTGAATATATAACCAACTAAATGAATCCAAAGTTTTACTAGTCTCCTAGGTGAAAGTACTCTCTCCTTTTTCTGAAATCCAATCACACTCCTCTTTTGGATGTATTTCTCTTTCTATACTCTAGAAGAGTTTAGATAGCTTAGTCAGATTCCCCTGTGAAACATTCTGGATTCAACCACTCCTCTTCCCTCCTTTTCCCTCCCCTTTCCTCCTCCTCCTCCTCTTCTTTGTCTTCTCCTCCTCCCCACCGGACCTTCCCCTGGTCTTTACTCTTCTTACTTTCTGATAACACTCTCTCTATATTTTTTATTTTAATTGGTTGGTCTCAATTTTCTTGTTTTGTACCTGATATTAGTGGGAAAGCTTTGAGTTTATCACCATTAAGTATGATGTTAGCTGTTGGTTTTTTGTAAATATTCCTTATCAAGTTGAGGCAGTTATCCTCTATTCCTAGTTTACTGAGAATTTTATATAGTTTTTATAGGAAAAGTAAGATAAATACTTGATTATATCCCTATATTTATCAATTTTCAAAATAATTACTTGCTAGCATTCTCCAAACATGACAATTTTAATTATAATTATAAATTCATAAATTTTAACATTTCTGATGTGTTTCAATTAATAGTAGTTATTATTTTTGTTAATATAGTTTTGTTAATTGTTCAAATTGTACTATCTCTGAATAACAAGAACTTCTTCAAACTGGTTCCTGAATTTTTCTGATGTGAGCAAAATAGTCATTGATAGCTTTCTCGTCTTTTGCCTATTCCAGACCTGGAATCAAACATTTCTCTAAGGACCCTTTCTGGGAAACGGTATTTAGAGACCTCATTCTGGACACAAGAGGTATTTATTGCTACTGGGTTGGTCACTGTTCTAGGAAGTTTTGGGCAACAGAACTCAGTGTCATAAATTCCTTGAACTCTCAAGGAAGCAGACCCTCTGGAAGATGGAGTTAGCAAGCAGAAGTTCCTATGGACTAAAAGAAAATGTGGAAGGGGAGAGGAACAAAGTCTAACTGGACAGAGGGAAAGGGTCAAGATATCTAGAGGACATCTAGAGCTAGAATAATCTTTCAAGAATCAAGTTGGGCCAAGAGGGCCAGGCCTTTATACTCCCTCAGAATTTTTTTAAAGAGGAAAAATATATCATGAATTCATAGTGATATTGCCAACTCAGAGTTAAGTTGTTTTACTTTTGTATCTCTTTTCTCTTACATCAAAAATCTTGATACCTACCAGTATTGATAATTGCTTTTACGCTATAATACAAGTTAACATAATATTATATATTACATCTGACAACACAATTAATAAAAACAGATTTATTTGTAGTTTTAATGTCTTAAGGGTATATCCCACTAAGGTATACGGTCAAATACTGTGTATTTAAAATCACTTGAAATAGGTTCTCTCTGCATGGTTTTGCCACTGACTCAGTCCCAATTTAGGTTAATTTGTTGATTCAGACATTGAGTTTTTAGAGATTGCTCCCTTTTCCATTTTTATTTAATTTTGCTTTGTAATTGTAACACATTTATATGATTCCAGGGTCAGACTTCCAATATAAAGTACACTTAAAGAGGTCTGTCCATCCTTGTTCCTTTCATGCTATTCCCTTTTCATCCCTATGAATAACCACTAAACAACAACAACAACACAAAAAAGGCTTAATTTATCCTTTCACTTTTAAAAGAGAATATGCAGTATTTATTTATATTTACATTCTCCCCCTTCTTAGTTAAATAGTGACATATATTATTTACTTTTTTCCCACCTTGCTACTTTCACTTAACAATATTGCCTGAGATCATTCCATAGCAAAATATAGAAATTAAAAAAAATAACTACATGGTACAACATTTTACCGCACTTCATTTAACCAGTCCACTATTGATAGATATTTGAGTTGTTGCCAGTCTTTTTTACTATTACAAGTAGCAATGCAATAGCCTTCTGCATATCTTTTCATATTTGTCAATGCGGTAGAGATGGGTTTGCAGGATCTAAGAGTAAGTGTATAAGTAAACATAGTAAAATTCTCCTCCATAGCAGTTGTACAATTTGCATTCACAACAAGATATGAAAGTGTCTGTTTTCCCACAACCTTTCTCTTAGAGTACTGAATTAGTTGTCTACTGCTATGTAACAAATTACAACAAATTTAGTAGATTAAAGCAATACAAATTTATTACTTTACAGTTCTGGAAATCAAAAGTCAAAAAATAGGTCTCCCTGGGCTAAAATGAAGGTGTCAGCAGGTGTTTTCCTTCTGGAGGCTCTAGGGCAGAAACTGTTTCCTTGCCGTTTCTCTGTTCTAGAGGCAACCCACATTCCTTGGCTTGTGGCCCCCTCTTGTCCTCAAAGCCAACAACCGCATCACTCTGACCTCTGCTTTGATTGTCACATCTTCTCCTCTGATTGACTCTCCTGTCTCTCCTCTTCATTGGTAAGGACCTTTGTGATAATAACATTAAGCCTATCTGGATAATCTGGGATAATCTCCATGTCTCACAATACTTAGTTTAAATCATACCTGCAAAGTACCTTTCCCCATGCAAACTTCTGGGGATTAGGATGAAGATATCTTTGAGGGCTATTATTCTGCCTGCTACAAACATGTTACCAATCTTTTGGATTTTTGACAATCTTATTGATAATAAAAGTAATCTCAATTAATTTTAATTAACTTTTTTATTGTGAGTGAATTTGAACATGGTTTTCTATATTCTGTGCTCTTTGCATTTCTTTTCCTGTGAACTGTTTATAATCGCTTGCCTATTTTTATAGCTGGTCTCTTTGCTTCCCTTTAAAAATCTTTGGATCTTTGTAGAATTTGATTCTATTCAATTTGGAACAGATTCTGTTTTCCCTTTTTTCTATATAGATATTCAGTTATCCCAATGCCACTTACTGAGAAGCCCATATTTTCCCCACTGATGCATATGCCTCTTTTTTCATATACTAAATTTCCACACATAATTTGATCTATATCTAGATTTTTAATTCTGTTTCATTTTAGATATTTTCTTTTAAACTTTCATAATGTCTCTTATTAATATAAGAATTACTTGTTCCTGGAAAACATTCAACCAACAACATTAAAGTCAATGACTGAAATGAAAGTATTTATTATGCGTTCCTATGCTTTTCCCCACTAGAATTTGAGGTGGTTGGGTATTATATTATCCACTTTTATTTCCCTGGTCTCTAGCAGTGTTCCTTGTACATTAAGGATAATCAATAAATCATTATTAAAAATGTATAAATGAAAATGTTGGATAGTAAATCTCTGCTAGAACACTTTATGCTTAGCTAGCAATGACGCGTTTGCTATCTAAATGTAGCAGACCTTATCTGATCCAGTGAGGACTCTGAGTGCTAGGCATACCACTACTTTATAAATGACGAACTTGAAGCTCAGAAAAGCTTAAGTTACCTTCTCAAGGTCACAAAGCAAAAAGTAGAACTGGAACTGGAATTAAGTCTTCTGACTTCAAATGTTATGTTCTTTGCATTAGAGAATACACTCTTGCCCTTGATTTCATTCCTCTTTATTTCTCTTACAATTCTAAAACAACAGTCCTCCAAGAGATGGACACGTTACTAAGATCTAAACCTGATTACAATGAAATGAACCAATTATTCTCCACCAAAAGGAATGCATGACAGCCAAAATAACATTTCCAAATGACCAGTTTTAAACATTATTCTGAGGGTGTTAATATTAATTACATGTTTAAAGGTGATACTAAATAATAAAAGTACTTTTTGTTCAACATTTTAATGTTTAAATGTCTTTTACTATTTTTATACTTTATTTTTTACTAAAAGATTATGAAGACTATTTTTTTATTAATTTTTAAAATTTATATATAAATCTGTATGTTCAGATACACCACAAGGCTATACATAAAAGAAGCCCAGGGAATGACATTGCTGAGTTTCTAAGTACAATTAACAGGACAAAAAAGAATGAATGAGAAGAAATATAGTGAGTTTTCCTTATTTTGGGATTCTTGGTTCATTGTTTCCAGGGATAAAGGAGGAAAGAAAATAAAATAGATAGGACAAAAAACATACTAAATTATTATAACAATGTAGTTGAAATCCACTATGTTCTCACATTTAAAAAGTATAAGTTGTGTTTAGCAAAGCTGCTCCAATAATATGGTATTATATTTTAGATTTTTAAACAATATATTAACTGATTAATTTAAGAGCATAAATTTTGCATCTGAACTCTCTGGTTCTTCTTGAATGATTTACTGTTGTAATTTAAATCAGTTTCATTGTGATTATATTTAAAATCATCATAGACACTAATAAATTGCCATATACATTTTAACTGTTACTTATAGATCTATCATTTAAATATGTATTATGTAAGCTAAAATACATTTGCATTTAATAAATGACCATTCTGAATCTAGATGGGATGCTCATTTCCAGAATTAAGGCTCCTAAGGGAGAAAACAAAATTTCTGCTTGTGGAAGCTAAGCATAATGCTGTATAATCGATTGAGTCACTTAAAGGCAGCAGCCATGCTCCCTTCGATGACAGATTAAGTAAATATGAGAGTAGACAGCACAAACATTATGGGTATTACACAGCATATTGTAGTAAAGACTATGAAAATTGGTCATGCTCTAGAGCAAGCAATATGGATGAAAGTGTTTTAAGAGCAATGTATTCATAAAGAAATTGAGGAAAATGATTATATTATATAAGTGGTGAATAAATAGTGACATGTAGGGTAAATTAAAACCAAAACAGTCTTTAGGCTTTTCCAGAAGCAGAAAGGAGCTCCAGACTTTTAAAAATAGCCAAAGGTCTCATATAGGTTTATTCTTTATGCAAAGAAAATTCTGCATTTGCACATGCATGGAAAAATCCAAAGTGAACAAGAAGAAACTTTAAACCCTAAAAATTTACAATAGAGCGGCAAAAATGATGCAACTGATCACTAACACTAAGCAAATGATTTATAGATCAGATGAGCAGGATGGCCTGTTAGCCTTTCTTAACTGTATAAAACAGCATTGAAACTTCAGGACCCGTAAGAGTGTGCTTCCACATTGCCAGCTGCCCTAGGGGTAGATTTCTGTGTTAAATCACACCAGGAAGACAATGACTGTACACATTCACCAGCTTGACTAACAAAGCTAGTAGGGACAGCCACTGTAGGAGTGGCTTCTGCTTAAGGGCTACAAAGAAGAGACTGCTGTCAATAGCAGCCTTTTTCTCCTCTGATCTTACTGAACCCCACCAGTGATCTTCACTAGTTCCTTCTCTCCCTACGACTGTAAAGTTAAAAAACGAGGACATGTCTAATATAACACAAAGAATGACTCTGTACTTGGGTCATACTCATTACACATGCTTTGGTTAAAATCAGTACCCTTAATAAGCATTTGGTGAACTTTCAAGTAATTTGAATCTATTCCCAATGTGACCACTGATTTACTAATCCAGCTTTCCAACCTGCAAGAAGGGGCCAATACCTCGATCCCCTTTCTTAACAAAGATGTGATAAGAACAAATGCTTTCAGCTATTTGGAAAAATGAAACACTACAGAAATGAAGGTGTTCTAGCTGCAACTGAAAGATCCACCGGACCATCATCCTAGCGCCAGTCTGTGAGAATGAACAGACATGAATTTGAACCCAAAGCTGTCATCAATAGCAGGTGACATGACACAATATGAAAGGCTGAAGGTTGTACTTCGTTTCCTTTCTATCTATGATAACTATGTTCCTTATCAAAGTGAATACCAACTCCTACTGATCATTAAGGCTGTCATGTTTTTCACAGTCTCATCTGCCTTATAATTGAAATTCTTATTTTAACAGTATTATCTTAATGTTATTGCTAGCTATGGAATGTCTTGTGAACACTGCAGCATTAAAGTTAATTTGGCCCTACATCTTTGGTAACGGATACAGTCTGGAATATAATAAACTCTGGATACGCATACTTGGACTGAAATATGTCAAGGTTACTTCCCCAATTATTATAGTTTATCATAGGTGGCCCTTAAAGTGGTTGGTTATCATTTCTCACATCTGATTAAGCTCATATTGCTTATGGTCTTTTTTGTTAGAGTGGCAAAAATAAGAATTCCTAATGATGTGAAGTTTCTTTTTCTTTTTTTTTCATTTTTAATTAAAACCGGTTATGTACTTCAGTTGAGCTTCCCAGTGAGAAAAATTAGATCAGTATTATAATAAGAATTAAGAAAGTACTCCTAGGATTATAGTCAATGTGTAATTTAAAAATTATAATGCAGTAAATAAAAATATAGATCAAATGACCTATATTGTTAACTTAAGTAGCACCTTCCATTAAGCAGACCTGCAATTCTTATAATTTAATGTCTATACAGTACTACCAAAGAAACTATATATACAATATGCTAATAAAGTAAAACAATCTCACTTAATGAGTTTTTATTCCCAATCAGCTGTGATGATTTCCCATAGCTTACTGAATAAATGCTTGGAATAATATACCTAGCAAATACTTTACACTTTACATATAAATAGGTCAAACCAAAAGACTGATAAAACTTTAGAGATAAATACTAGAAATTAATTTTTAAAATTTAAACATTTAAAAAGAGTTATTTTCGATACTAATATGATAACTCAAGAGCGCTGAGATTCAATTAAAATTTAATCTTTGGTGCCTGGGATTTGCTTCAAAATAACCACTTGTGGAGCTGGGGGAAAAGGGGGATAGAGATGAAACAAGATTGGCCATGAGCCACCAACTGCTAAAGCTGGGGAATAGAATTCATTTTTCTATTTCTACATATGCTTAAATTTTTTCATTATAAAAGTTAAAAATTAATCTTTGATATTAATATTTTATTTCTTATTTAATGGTGTTATGTCACTAAAGAGGGCCTCATAGGAAGCTGGAAAAATACAAGGGTATTATGAAAATAGTCTTCCAAAGTTACATTTCTGGATTCTTATTTTATAGGCATATATTAGATATCCCCTACTCCCAGTCTTTTATTTTAGAATATCCCTTAGTTGATGTCTACGCATATATATCTATGGAAAAAATTAATATTTGAAGATATGGATACCTATAAATGGATAGGCAGGCTCTATCTATATTGAAAAGAAGTTTAGGTATCCTCAAAACCAAATACAACAATGATATACCACCATACACATATTAGAGTAACAAAACAAAATTCAAGAAGTCAACAATACCTAGCAAGGATGCAAAGCAACTGAAACTTTTAGATGTTGTTGATGGGAATACGAAGTGGTACAGCCACTTTGGAAAACTGTTAAAGTTAAATATACTTTTATGTTATGACCCAACAATTTTACCGATAGATATTTACCCAGGAGAAATAAAAACATATTTCCATATCAAGACCTAGATGAAAGTGTTAATGGCAGCTTTATTCACAATCGCTCCAGACTGGAAATAATCCAGATGTCCATCACCTGGTGACTGGACAAATGAATTGTGTGCATCCATACAATGGAATGCTATTCAGCAACAGAACAAACTACTGACACCTACAATGACATAGATGGATCTTGAAAGCATTATGCCAAGTGAAAGAAGTCAGACATCAAAGGCTACATAGTATGTGGTTCCATTTATTTGACCTTCCAGAAAAGGCAAAACTATAAGGAAACAATCAGATCAGTTGTTGCCAGGGGTTTAGGGAAGAGGGGTGGAATTGACTGCAGAAGGGCATGAGGGAACTCATTCTCTATCTAGACTGAGGTGGTCACTACATGACTGTGTACATTTGCTAGAACTTACAGAGTATGGATGAGGCTTAGGTTTATAATATACTTTCTTGTATTTTCCAAAGTTTCTATAATTAGAATGTTTTAATTTTCTAATCAGAGAGAGAAACTAACATTATATAAAGTTAATAACTGATGGTATGACGTCTGTATTGCCTTGATAATTCAAGAATACATAGAAAAATAGTTAAATAATATGTCATTAAGTCACCCACATTTTCTCTCAGTACTTAATAAAAACTGTGCATACGCATTTATACATGCATTTATGTACTCATACACTTACACTTCATTCAATACAGCGGGAGACTGGAGGTATGCAGTTAATCAAATGTTATGATGGAAAGAGTGATCTTATATTAATCTCATTACAATAAAATTTCTTTTATTACTAATTATACTAAAATTAAACTTTCTTTAATGAATCAAAAGTATTATGGGATCTCATTGTGCTTCAGGTTTATTATCATGTGTGTGAGCTATTATAATGCATGAGAGCATGTGGAGTAACAGAACTAATCTGGGAGAGAAAGAAAGGAGCAGCAGGGGCAGAGGAGAAGGGGATAACAAAAGGGGTGGGGAAACTGATGTCATTCTCCACAGTAGGTTCTAAGATAGTCTAGAGCACTGATTGTATCAGAAACACCTTTGTGTTGTCTGGAGTGCCTACTATAGCGCATGGCACGTTTTCTTGTTATTTTCTTTCCAAATAAATGGGATCATCAAAAGGTGATGTACTTTTAATAAAATGTTCTATGGAACTTCTTGAAATTCAATTTATATAAAGTAAAATTACTCTATTTCGAGAATGTACTTCCTAAAAGTTCCCCAAAACATACACACAGAAGTCATAATGTATCATTTCAAAGAGAGATTCAAGGGCCACATATACAATACACACTTCAAAAATTCATATAATTTTGAAAGTGAATATTCTAACAAGAAGTTATAGGCAAAAAACTTAGGTAGGGTATGTGTGAGAGCAGTGGGCAGGCATATGAGAAATCTCTGTACCTTCTTAATTTTGCTGTGAACCTAAAAGTGCTCTAAAAAAGTAAAATCTTGAAAAAAGGTACGTAGGCTTAGTAATACTCAATATTTATTCACATTTACTCACATAGAGTACATAAATCATTTACACTTACTTTTCCCCTGTGTGAAGATACATGTGTGCACGTGGACAACATAGTCTTTAAATACCATTTTCCAATTTGGTCACCAAAAGATTTTGTCTGTTCACTCAAAATCACCATCTTCTCTAAACAAAGTTGTTTTTCGTTTTTTGTTTTTTAATTCTGGGCCATTGTGTGTGTGTTTTAGTGCATTAAAGTGAAGTAAGGAAGTTGTAATATTGGATGATTAGAACACATATCTACTTAATTGTTAATGATCAATAAAAAGGCAAAACCAGGCAGCCCTAGTAACTCAAATCTCTTTAAGATCTAGAGCACTGAATTTCCACCTCACTCCTAATTAATCGTTATTCACAAGAGTAGGGACTGTGCTCCTATATTAATTTCTGTATTCTCAATGCTTGACATAAAGGAAGTACGCAATAAATGTTAGATTAGTAAATAAATAATGAGTTAACTAATTAATTAATCTCAACTCTCTATCCCTTGAGCATCTATAATGTCAGCCACAGCCCTTTACCTGCCTTCCCTATCGAACTCCTCGCTCCCACCCCCAGCAAATTTAAAAGAGGCTCTCATATTGGTATCCCAGCATCTCTCATTAACTTGATTATCTTTATTCACCTTGCCAGTATCTAACCCTGAGTGAACCCTACTAGGTGCTTTCCTCATTTCTGATCCCAGTTTTAAGACAAAGTCCTTGTCCTTACTAAAATTCATGCTAAGTTCCTTTGGGTTTTCATTGCTGCTTAGCAATCTTTTTGTCACCTTAAGATAAGGTTTTTCATTCATCTCTTCTTTTATTCAAACGTTCTTTCTTTTTTTTTCAGACCAGAAGAATTTGTTGAATTCTACCAGATAGGCAACTTCTTCTAGGACAAGTGAACAGCAGAAACAAGGATAGAGGCAAGGGATGTTGGGTAGGGATCAGGTTATTGGGGTGAGAGGGCAAGAAAAGATGGACTAAGAAAGGAAAGGACTGTAGGATACGGTACAGTATGCAGAGGAATTTGAATTTTCACTGTAAGAGATGAGGATCCATTGGGGAATTTTGAGAAGGGTGATACACACATATCTGCACCCTAGAAAGATCACTTTGGTAGCAAAGTGGAAAAAAGCCTGGAGGAGGAAGGTAGATAGAGGCAGGGAGACCAGTAAGGAGGGTAATATAGTAAGATCAGGAAACAAAGACCTTGAGGCTTGAAATCAGAAAAGTAGTAGTGACGATGAGTTTTATATTTACACTGTAGAACTGACAGGGCTCAATGACTGATGGAAAATGGAGAACAGAGTAGAAGGAGAAATCTTGGATAACTCCCAGTTTCCTGTCTTAACCAGCTATCATAGCCTTTCCAACAAGTGTTCTACATCTCTTCTATTATTCTTAAGCCTCCACCTTACACCCTCAGCTTATGCTAGTCAGGTAACCTTACTTCTAATAGTACCATAAAAAATAAGAACATCAAAGGTAAACTATCACATGGAACTGCTCAAAATTCCCTTTACTCATTTTCTTATCCTCTCTTATCTTTCCAAAATTAATCCTTATACTTGTCTCCTTGGTCCTCTCTCTGCTTTTCCCTCTCCTCTATCCTAACCTACATTTTTTTCCACATCAGTAATTCTTCTCCCAGAGGAACTTCTCTTGAACCTGACAGTTTCTTAAACTACTGTCTCATTTCCTTCCTTCCTTAGGACATTATCAATTTCAAAACAGCAGTCCACCTTGTTGCACCCATGTTCTCATCTTCAACCCAGTCTTTATGGTCTTGTTTCTGCCCTTCAATAGAAACTACTTCCTCAAAAGTCGCCAATGACTACACAATTACCAAATTCCATCTCCTCTACCTAGTTCTCAGCTTCACTGACTGCTTATGAAATGGATGGCATTGTTTGTCACTTCATCCTTTTTGGCATGCCTTCTTTTTCTAAATTCTAATGGTCCTAAACAACTCAATTTGCTTCTTTCCCATTCTGTCATTTGATACTTTCTTTCCTCCACTATGCCTCCAACATTTTAATTGTAGCAATTTCCAGAGATTCTGTCTTTGTTTCTCTTTTCTCTTCTCACACCCATGACTTATAGCATGTATGAGGAACTAGCAGCATTCTGGTCCTTCCCTCTCTGTGCCCCAGACTCCATTTCCATATTTAATCAGCTATTTCGTTCTGTAAATTGTGCCTCTTCCTAGTTTTCAATATGTTTGCTCCTTAACGTTTTGACAGCCACTAGTTCAGGGCTTAAGTGGCCAGCTTGTTTCTCCATCTCAATTATTCTTCAAAATGATTAATGACACAGAATGCTGCCAAGTAGACACTTTCTAAAACCAATCACAAAATTCTGCTCAAAAAATTTCTGTGTGGTCCTTAGTATTTCGTTAAAATTGACTTCCATAATATGTTCCAACATCTACCTTGAACCCTACAATTTCTTCCTCATTCAGCTAATCCTGCCTTTTTACCGTTTCACACACATACAACACTCTTTTCTGTCTCTTGTCTTTTACTCATATTGCTCCCTCAACTTGGCATGTCTCTTTACTCTTCCCCTATCTCAACTCTACTCCTTCCTCTACCTATTGACATTTCATCTATCTTTAAAGGCCAAGAACTACTATAATTTTTCATGAAACATACAACAATATACGGAGTTTTAAATTTTTTTCTCTCCTTTGTGTTTTTTGTTCCTTTTTTATGGAAAGCTTTTTATTCTAGGTATAGAAAAATATTCATATTTCTTAAAAACACAAGTTTGAAATTTTTGTTGACTACATAATCCATTCACTTAATTCAAAGTTCACAAAATATAAAATAATGCATTACTGTCCCTTAGCCACCCTGAGCATAAAACTCAAAACTGCATGAGTTTTGAGGTATAGTATGTAGTATTTTTGTTACTCTTTTCTATGTATTCTACAATTTTTTTTTTATTGGAGTATGGTTGCTTTACACTGCTGGGCCAGTTTCTGCTGTACAGCACTATTTACAATAGCCAGGTCATGGAAGCAACCTAAATGTCCATCAACAGAGGAATTGATAAAGAAGATGTGGTACATATATACAATGGAATATTAGCCGTAAAAAGGAACAAAATTGTGTCATTTGCAGAGACGTGGATGGACGTAGAGACTGTCCTACAGAGTGAAGTGAGTCAGAAAGAGAAAAACAAATATTGTATAATATCACTTATATGTGGAATCCAGAAAATGGTACAGATTAACTTATTTGCAAAGCAGAAATAGAGACACAGATATAGAGAACAAACTTATGGATACCAAGGGGGTAAGGGAGGGTGGCATGAGCTGGGGGATTCGGATTGACATATATACTCTACTATGTATAAAACAGATAACTAATGAGAACCTACTGTATAGCACAGGGAACTCTACTCGGTGCTCTGTGATGACCTAAATGGGAAGGAAATCCAAAAAAGAGGGGATATATGTATATGTATAGCTGATTCACTTTGCTATACAGCAGAAACTGTTTTTTGTCCTTTTAGCATTAATCACATTATATATACATATATATGTACATATATATAACATATAAGAGGTACTTCTGCATCTTATCTTTCCCATTAGTGTATAAATTCCTGGAAGGTAGAGACAGTATCTTTTCCATATCCATCTGTACTGAGTTGCACATAGTAATTTTGGTAAATATTTGTTGAATAAATTTATTATAGTATAGAATTTCTTGCTAAGATTGACTTTCTATTATGAGACATGGAAAAATAAAATTGGGTTATTTTTGCTTTTGTTTCCTAAAATGTGTTAGAGATGAGAAAGTGCTTAAGAAATAACGACCCTTTCTCCATGAAAAATTGCATATAAACTATCTATTTGAAGTCTACTCTATTTTTATATGCCATTAATGGTTAATCCTGTGCCTTTCTTCATGAACCAAAAATTAAATGAGACAAAATAAATATGAACAAAATTATAAGATATAAATATGAACAAAGATCTCTGGTATGAAAAATGTAAAACTGTAATCCTTGATTAAAAAGAAAATGTATATTAAGATTTAAGGTAAATTTTCAGATTTAATACCCTAAATTTTGACCTGGTTGCTATTTTATTTTCTAAGAAAGCAAAGTATGAGAACGTATGAAAATGTTTACTTAGCTAAAGTGTAACATTATTGGTTTCTTAGATTCTACATATAAAATATCTAGCACTACACTTCCAATATCTGGGATTATACTTATAAGATTTCTATTTGATGTAACAGCATTTTATAGAATTCTTACAGTCAGTTATTCCATTGAGGATATGAATTTGATCAGATTTATCTACTAATGTATGTAATGGAAAGAAAGAAGAAATATAAGTTAAATTAGTAACTGATTTTACATGAAATGTAAGCAGAAAATATATTAAACAGAGGCATAAATTTAGTGTAATAACAACTGCCATAGGGAACTATAGCCTAATAAAATATTTAAACAAAAATCAGAAAATAAAACTGCACACAATCAGACACACAACAAATCCCTCAAGACAATCTAAAAAGTTAGAAAAATGAGCCAAAAATATAGCTAGCTCTTTGTTATTGTTACTGAATAACCAGTACTAATTAAGATATTAATATTAGTTTTATGTTAATATATTAAACATTAATATTTTAACACATATACAAGGAATGAGTGTTGAAAGTGTTTGACAGTATTCAAAAATACCCTTGAATACTGTGTGTTCCTGGTTGCAGCAGATATAATCTGCCCACAGTTTTTTTTGGATGGGTCCAATATACTATCTGTTTTACCTGAGAGTAGGTAAAGGATAAGGATGGGGAGTGGGGCTGGAAATTCAGTCTTTTTTACTCAGAGCTGGAACACTGCACTCAAGAATTGCTAAAGTGTATTTATGACTTTCCAACAAATGATATTGTAGCCTACTTTACACAGCCACTTCTTATCTGCAAGACTGCTATATAAAAATAATTTATGCTAGCATTGCTTCAACTATGATACGACAGTATCCTTAAGTAAAGTATCATTCTGCTGAATGACAGCCAATATGAATATAGGTGACCAGGGTTATGAGCCTTTTGTATTTGTAAATGTTTCTGTTTATCATTATCAGACACCGTGAGGTGAAACTGCGCTTCCGTTTTCGTTGTTGTTTATTTTCCTTTATATTCTTCTGCATCATAGTTTATATTCATTTTAAGTGATTTAAGATGATAACCATAAAGTTTTAATAGCTCAATGAAAACTTCCATTTATAAAATTTTAATTTTGAAAGTGCATAAAAAATATAAATACATATCTTTAGCTTTGAACTCACTGAATTCTGAATGAAAGATGTTAGCAGTACTTTACTTACAAGTACAGTTAACCTAAGGCATTTATAAAGCTAGGTATTAAGAATATAAACAGATGACTTTTCTCATGCCTAAACATATTGTGACTTCTGCTTATATCAATTTAGAACCATGCAGATTCCAGTAATTTAAGTATTATATTATATTCATCCCATGTTAATGGGTCCTATTCTTATCATGTTAATTCTGAAGAATCAATCATCTTTAATTCTCAATTCATGCTCCATTCAATCATGAAATCCATTATAATTTTGTTATAATTCCAAATCTTATATTCCTAAAAAATTTTTTGAAAACATTTTCTGCTAAACGGTCTTGGTGAAGAGAAGTCTTTTTATAATTTTAAAAGAAAGATAAAGAAAATTCTAAATGCACCTGGGGAATCCATATCCTTCCCTACTTCAAAAACCAAAAATGTGCCTATAAAAATCTCCAATTTTTTCTAAATAATTTTCTTAAAATAAGAAAGCCTTTTGTCTTCTAAAGCATTTGTTATGAGAAATGTGAGAAGATGTGACCTTAACAGTCTACTTCTCTCTACAACCAACTGAAAATCATCTTCTTTGAGGCAAACGGCTCCTGTGGCCTATGGGTAGTTATGTGCAAACAGGGCTTGGGTCCTGTAAAAGCTCTGGTTGAGGGAACTCCTGCCGAACGCTACCCTCTTTGAACTGGGGAAGTGCACAGAAATTAGCATCAAGACCCAGGGTATGAATTTTACAGAGACATGGTCTAGAGAGCTCTGTAAATACCAAGAGGAAGGTCAGTATAATCCCTAACAGAGTATCCTTGGGCTCTCTGGTCCCTAAGAGGCTAAGAAAAAACATAATAGGTATTCCGAGTCCTCCTTGTTCTTGAGCCTTAGGGAGTACAAAAAGATTAGTAGGAAATTGGTGGCTTGACTGTTTCTATACCACTAACCATTTACAAGTAGAGAGAACCGTCCCACCCCTGTTGCCTTCCACCCCCTCAAAGGTTGCCAATACTGGAATCTCAAAGTGGTGATAATGAATATAACAAGCTAATGCCAGGAGAAGAACATCAATCCAAAAAGAAGAGAACCTGCACCCAGGAAAACTGAGCTGCTATTGAAGACTAACTATAATTTAAGTAGGGTCCTCTCACTACAAAATAACCAAATTCTTTTTAAACCATCGCAGTTAGGGAATGTTCCAAGGCAACCAGCTAAAACTGGAAAGGGGAGCAGGGAGCAGCAAGCAAACATGAAAGCAGAGCTGCCCTGAGGATAAAAGCTGAAACAAGTAACTTACAAGGCAAGAAAGCTGAACTTGAGATCCCTGCACTTTGCCAGGGACCCTGGAAGAAATGGTTAAAGAATAATGGCAGGTCTTGGTTTCTAGCAGAAGCAATCCTCTTTGGAGAAAAGCATTGTATATTTAGGCCTCTAGAAAACCACAGATTAAGATCAAAACAAATGCGAGCTCATAAGAATCACTAAATACACCAGGAAATAAGCCACAGTGAATGAAAGCCCACAGAAAGAAACTGATAGATTTAGATTTCCAAGGATTTCAGGTATTAAAATGATTGGATATAAAATTTTAAAAAATATGTTTGGAGTAAAATGTGAGGGAATGAAAACTAGCAAGCAAGAAGAGACTTTCGAAAACTGCTAAGCAGATTTGAAAAGAACCGAACAGAACTTTTAAAAATGAAAAAAATATGTGTTGAAAGATATCGTGGCTAGGGTAGACAGCAGATTATATACTACTGAACAAAGAAGTAGCGAACTGTAACAAGGCTCTGAAGAAATAAGCCAGAAGAAACACAGAGAGAGGAGATGGAAGACACTAAACTGCGAGATTAAGAGATTTTGAAGGTAGAATGAGAAGATCTGACATCGATCTAATCAGAATCTTAGGAGAACACAGAAAATGGAGGAGAGTAAAACTCAAAGGGATAATAACTGAGAACTTTTAGTAGTAAACAAAGGCTTTGAATCCTCAGACCTAGAAAACACAAAATCTTCCAAGAAGGATAAATACAAATAAATTTATGCTTAGGAAAATCATGGTAAAACTGCAGAACACCAAAGACAAAGAGATTTTAAAAGTCATTGGTAAGAAAAGCTAGATTTGCTGCAAAAGGATGACAATTATACTGTCAGAAGATTTCTCAGCTGCAACAATGGAAGCCAAAAGCCAGAACAATTTTCATATAAACAAAATGTTTGAGTATGGCACTCCTACTGCAAAGAAACTGGATGCTTGATAATGTGTACTTCCAAAACATTTCTTAGACTGCAAGCAATGGGGATGCTCCAAGGCTTCAGTGAAACTGAAGAGGCAGGCAGGGAGATGCAAGCTAAGAGTTTATTATCAGAAGACATGTGCCAAAGCAATTTCTAAAGATAAATAATAGGAAGATGGAAACATTTCAGAAGGAAGCTCTGAATGCAAAGAACAGTGAGCGAAGAAAATAGTGACTACATAGGAAAATTTAAACACATATTGATCAGGTAAAACAGCAACAATAATAATGTTTAATTCAAGGGGTGACAAAACTCATAGAACTACAAATAAGATAACTGTGACATATAAGATGAAAACAAGATTTAAATTGTTTTTAGGACCTTTTATTGTTTGGGAAGAGCTCATTATTTTCAGACTGAAACTATGCCTGCTACAATTTTAAGAGTAATCACCAAAAGAGGAGAAAGAGTGTATAATATGAATATCAGTTGAGGAGAAAAGGAAAGATTGATTTTTAAAAATCTTCAATTCAAGAGAAGGCCAGCAAAGAAGGAAAAATAATTAAAAATTCAGGATAAATAGAAAGCAAAAGTAATGTCTGAAAATATTACTAAACCAGTTTGATTAGTAGAAAAAAATAGAGAAAATATAACATTTTAATAGCAATATCCAGAAGGGAAATATCTGTAACAGAAAATTACAAACATTTAATAGATGTGATTTATAAATAAGAAGCAAAAAATGTTCCAATAGAAGGATGAAGAAATATACTGAATAAGCTATGAATCATTTCCAAATTTTCTGTGACTAATATAGAATTTCTTGTGTAATCAGATTACTATCAGTAAATGCTATTAAATAGAAGAGGACATGGGAATAATAACCAATAAAATGAACTAGGAGAAATACAGATGGTTAAAGACAATATGAAAATATTTGATTTTGCTAATAATAAGAAATCTGAAAGAGAATATAACATTTCATATTTCAAATTACCAAAATTGTTTTTTAAATGCTTTAAAAATCATTTTTGACAAAGATGCAGGAAAACAGGAATTCTCATTCTTTGTTAAAGGTAGTTTGAAAAGGAACATTTCTGGAAAGTAAGTAAGCAATATATCTCAAGATCCATGAAAGGTCATAATTTTTGATCTAGCAGTTTACCTTTTATAGGTTAGGATCAAGAGTTATGTACAAACATTAATTAAAGCCTTATTTATAATAGTGTGAAATTAGAATCAAACTAATTGAAAATAAAACAGCCAAATAAATTATGTTATACTACTAAACAACATGGCATTTTAAAATCAAACTTAGAAGTGCAAAACGTTCTTATTATACTACTTGGTGAGAAAAACAGAATGCAAAATCACATAGAGAATATACTTTCAATTCTGTAAAAATACATATATGCAAGAGGAAAATATTGCAGGAAGGAAATAAAAGTTCTGGCAATAGATATTTATGAATGGAATACTTTAATTTTGATTATTTCTGCATTTTTTTCTACAATGAGGATTTATTATTTTTATAATCAGAACACTGATAATAAATGTTAATAAAATAATTAAAATATTAAGTATCACAAGACAGCTATAAATCTCTGAAAAATAAGAAACCTAGGAAATCCTCAGTCCAACCATTGAAACTACTGTCCATGAAGATGCCAGGCCAGGAAAGAAATGCCAGAGGGGCCACTGGCTGTACCCATCAGCAGAGAACTGGGCTCACGCTGCTTTGGGAGCAAAGCCAACAATGCTCTTAACATGAGAGATGCTCACTGCGTCTGGCCTTGATTTAAACAATGTGCCCGTCACCTTTTTTCTTACGTAGTGTACTAGGCTGAACTGTCTCAATTACTCATGACTGCACGAGCATCTACATAAATGTTAGGTAATTCTATGCTTATAAATAGCTTTACAAGAAAAAATATTCCAGAGATACGTTGGGGCCTAAAATGTATTCTCAATTTGAACTAAAATCAGAATATTTAAGAATGCTGTGAAAAAGAAATTTCTTGGGCCAATCTGAGATACAAACCCTGCTCTTACTCTACTGGTGACTAAACTGTGATCTTCACCAAGGGTCTTAAGCTCACAGAGCCTCAGTTTCTTCAATAGTAAATAGAACAAACAAAATCTGCTTCGGGTTTTATAAGATTGACCTAGGTTCACATGAGATTGAGACAGTATATGTAAATAAATTTTGAAAAATAGTATCTTAAACTCAATTTAAGCACTTCACTTGTTCCCATGACCTACGAAGCTCAAGTTCAAGCTCCTTACCTTGGCATATAAATCCTCTTCTCTATTGTTTGGAAAGCACTCTCTAGTGCATGCTTGGTGAACACCTAAGCACTAATTTTGTAGAATATAACCCAATGGTCATCTACATTTTCAAAAATTGAAATGTGGATAAATTAATTATGATGAGTAAAAAGGTTAACAGGGCAGTCCAGGATATGTACAATATGCATAAGAGTTTTTGTTCCCTAAAACAGAAATGATGACTGAAAACATTCATGTTAAATACCTGGCAAAATTTCAAGCCCCCAAATATGCAGTCAATATAAGGGTCTAAAACTTAAGGGAAAAAACCTTCACATTTTATATTTTCACCCTATTGTTGGTTTTATTTTTTCCCGTTAAAAAAAAGCCATGCATGCCATTACAGAAAGGACAACACAGATATGCAAAAAGAATAGCCCAGATATACTACCCACCTAGATACAACTATTATTAAGAATTTATTAGACCAGATCCTTTTCAATGTTTATCAAAAATTAGATCACAATGTATATACCGTTTTGTAAAATATAATAAATTAACTAACAAATCCTTTAGTTTTGGCCATTAAAGTGGTTTCCAGTTTTTCAATATTAGGGGTAGAAGAATAATTGGCTAAAAAAATTAAAAATAAAAATAGAAACAAAGAATAATATCCCAGCAAAAACTGTCGATGACAATTGAGGACTCATACCAGCTTATAACACTGCCAACTCCCTCCCTCCTCCCTTCCTACCACTACTCCCCCCAATAACCGAGAACAGGCAATGTACATTCTTAACATCATCATCATTTCAACCTAATGGGCTATAAATTAACTTGCTTGTGATCAAACTGTATGCTCTACTTTTCATGTGACACCAGATCTAACAAGCCTAGTCGATCTAAGTCACTTAAGGGGCTCTAGGTTCTTGTACCTCATTTTCGCATGGTTTCTATCAGTTACCTAGGAAAAGCATATATTTTGTTGTTTGAGAGGGTATACTTAGAGAGAATGTGACTACTCCTCTCAATGAGTAAGTACAACAGCCTCAGAAGTTTTAGAGCTATTACAGTGCCAGGTAAAGAGAGAAAATCCTGTCTTATTTTCTATTTGGATTTTACAAACACAAAGTCTCTAGAAAGGCTTTCAAAATGAGAACGTTATACTCATAATGACTTTAAAGGCAAAGTCCAGAATCTGACCACTTCTCATCTCTTTTACTGCTATGACCTTGGTCTCGCCTCTCGCCACCATTATCCCTTGCCTGGATTCCTACAGTAGCCTTGGAACAAGTTTCTCTCCCTCTATTCTTGCCCTAGTAGCAGAAACTTTGGGTTGATTTACACTCCTCCCCCACCGCCACCAGTTACCACGTCAGTTTTCCGCTAACTTCCAATGCCAAAGCCTTCATTTCTTTGCCTGAGGGCTTCCTCTGGCCTTCTGGGAAGTGGCCCTCAACCAGTGATTGCAGGGAGGTGAGAAATTGTCCTGGTGTCTGTAGTCTGACGTGCATTTTACCCTGACTCCCAGGGTTTCCCCGACGGGATTAAGCCCTAGTTGTCCATAGTGGTACTGACTGCTCTCCATTCCCTTTCTCATGGCTCCATGTCCCTACCAGCATATTCTTCAAATGAACCAATTCCTTGTCTTGCTGTCTGCTTCTCAGGAAACTATACAATATCACCTTTCAAACTATTCTCAACCCAAAAGGCAGAGTGATCTTTCTAGAAACAGATTATGTCAGTCCTCTCTCAAAAGCCTGCAATTGGTTCTCTCCCCTTCACTTAGGATTGAATGTCAAGATCCTTACAAAGGTCTACAAGGCCCTATATCATCTGCCTCCTCCTGCACCTGCCCCCACCCTATGCTTGCTGTTTCATGAACTTGCCCAGCATCCCCACCTTAGGGCCCCTGCTCTAGCCATTGCCTTAGCCTGGAACACTTTTCCCTAGGAATCTGCTGCATGGTTAACTCCTTCATCTCTTTCAAGCCTTGCTCAACTCTCATCTTCTCAATGAGGTCACCCTGACCACCACCCTATTCAATACAGCACACTCTCCCCACCTCCACAAAGCACTCCCAAAACCCTTATCCTGCTTTATTTTTTCCTGTTCCATTGTACTTACCACCTCCTAATATATGAAATATCTTACTTTCTTGTTAGAATATAAACTCCATGAGGACAGGGTTCTTTGTTGTGTTCCCTGATGCTTCTCAAGTGCTTATTAGAACAGTGCCTGACGTATATGGAACATTCCATAAAAATCTGTTAAACAAGCACTGTAAATTATCATGCTATTACTTGGCGGAAGAAAACTGATAAATATATACTATATGGGTCACAAGGTCACCACAAAAATAACCCCCATTTTTTTTTCTGCCATGCTGTGCAGTATGCGGGACCTTAGTTCCTCGACCAGGGATAGAGCCCCGTGCCCCCTGCAGTGGAAGCATGGAGCCTTAACCACTGGACCTCCAGTGAAGTCCTAAAAATAACCCTCTTTTAAAAATAAGTTTAAAGCCAACTAATAAATTGTGTTTATATATAAATTTACATTCTAAGTGCATTTATTAAATTTTAATAATGTATTTTGTCACTATAATTTAGAAAAATAAAATGATTCAGATATTTTAACGGATAATTTAGGGGGGGATTATTCATACTATAATTTTTTTTTTTTACTCACAAAGAGTTTTACACCTAGGGTTTATACAAAGTTCTTGTGAAGACTGAATACTCCTCATTCATTAAAAAATATAATTAGCTTATATATAAAATTTTCAGGAACACATCTACTTCATAGAACAGGACATTTTGGTGTATAGTAGTACCATTACCTACAGATGTATCAAAGGTAATTAATTTCATATTATACCTTACATTCTCCCTCTGACTGTACAGATTTGGAACTCAGAGTGGCACATGAGTCCAATTTAATTTAAAAGGAATCCATTCCTTAAATTACCACATTATGAATACTCAATGAATATTTACAGAATAGTAATAGCCAGCTTACTTATGGCTTTGTGTTGAATTTAATCACTGAATTTTAAGAAAAACCCAGCAGAGGGACTTTACAATTACTTTGATTTTCTAGGTTTAAATGAAGTCCTTAATGTTATTTCAGGATAGGCCTAGGCTTCAGAATTTGCTGTGTAAGCAGATCAATAAACCACATCATACTAAGTTATGTATATAAAAAAGAGCAATTTGGAGCAGCTTCCAGTGTACTGTGACAATGGAAAATAAATCTCACATATAAATGTATATGTACACATATGTATGTGTATATACAGCAGATAGATAACTTCTACTTAGTAGTAATTATTACAAAATGCTTAGAAAAGGAGAAAACAAAATATAATTTTAAACTTTATGCTTCTACCTCTATTATTTTCTAAAGTATGTCAAAGAAAGAAATTAGCATTAGCTGCTGATATTTACTTCTGATGTTTAACTTTTACAGGAAGAAGTAAACAATTTAAGATCTAAAAACAATCTACTGAACAACAGTATTTTCAACCTGAATTCAAAAAAAAATTTCTAAGTTGTCAATTTACTTGAGATTATTAGACATGTGAATATAGGGAACTTTAAATATCAGAGATCATAATTATTTATCAAGATGAAGGAAACCTGGTACTGAACTTAGGGTTTTGAGGATGGAGGATAAAGGCACTCAATTAACAAAACTACCACCTTAATAAAGTGAATGTTAAAATACTATATGTTCTCCTAAATTGATCTACAGATTCAACACAATCCCTATCAAAGTACTAACAGGCTTCTTTGCAGAAACTGACAAACTTAACCTAAAAGTCATGTGAAAATTCACAGGACCCAGAAGAGCCAAACAATCTTCAAAAAGAAGAAAGTTGGAGGACTTAACATTTTCTTATCCCAAAACTTACTACGAAACTATAGTAATCAAAATAGTGCTGTACTGTCATATGATAGACCTATAGATTAATGGAATAGTATTGAGATTACAGAAATAAATTCTCACTTTTATGATCAATTGATTTTCAATGAGATTCCCAAGATCATTCAATGGAGAAAGAAAGTCTTTTCAACAAGGAATGAAAAATTACCATATTACCCAGAAATTCCATTCTTCGTTACATACCCAAAAGAAATGGAAACAAAACTTGTACACAAATATTCATAGTAGCATTTTTCAAAATATCCAAAAAGTAGAAGCAATGCAGATGTCCATCAACTGATGAGTGCAAAAACAAAATATGCTATATCGATAAAATCGAATATTATTTGGCAATTAAAAGGAATGAAGTACTGATACATGCCACAACATGGATGAAACTTGAAACTATAATGCTAAGTGAAAGAAGCTAGTCACAAAAGACTATGTATTGCATGATTCCATTTGTATGAAGTGGAATGAAAATATACTAGAGGAAAACTCATAAGGACAAAAAGTAGATTAGGGCTAAGAGAGAGGCTTGGGGAAAAAGGGAGCGGGTGGTGACTGCTAAAGGGAATGGGGTTTCTTTTCGAGATGAATTCAATTTTTGAAAATGTTCTAAAATTGATTTCTGGTGATGGTTACACAACTGTATATATACTAAAATCCATCAAATTTTACAATTTAAATGGGTGAATTGTATGGTATATGAATTACATTTTAATAAAGCTGTTTCCAAAAAAACCAACAAGACTATACATTGATAAGTAGAACCTGATCCCCAGATAAAAAGGGCTTTCTAAATGGGAGCATGCAGGTACGTATTTTTCTTCTTTGAGGTTTTGAATTTAAGTTTTAGAAAACAAGTGATACAAAAGAAATAGAGGCACACCAGTTATTCATATAACTGAATAATAATAAAAGAGAAAATAATAATACCAACATTAACATAAAGCTTTATGGAGTACAAAGCACTTGCACATACGGTCCTGCAGCCAAAAAATGACAAGCCAGAATGAGTCACTTGTCCCTCCCCTGAGTTCAAACATAGAGATAACGTATAAGAAATCAGAAGGTTGATGACTCTCAGGACACACTCAGAGGTTAATACAAAGTCTTGAAGAAATACTAGGAAAGACTGAAAGTGATTGGGACTCTTGCAGGGAGTAAATGGTGACCTGTATTAGAAGAGGACTGGAGTCCCCGTTGTCCTGGGTGGACTGATGCCTACCCTGCCTGCTGTGGGGCAGAAAAGCATCAGAACCAGGCCAGTGCCAGCCCAAGGCTGCAAACTAATGACGGAGGAGTTCTAGAGCTCTGCTAGGGCGAGGGATCCTACAGCCACACTAGCAGGAGGCTGGGCAACTCCTAAGCATTCACTTCTCCCCACTTCAACTGCTGACCTGGCAATTATACCAGAGGGAGGCTACCCTCTGATAATAATGCTTGGGAAAGAAGTACTAGATAGAAAGTTCTCTGCAGTGAAAGGGACACCCGTGGCAAATGAGCGGTAGTGCTTGAGCCCAGATTATTCATTATGAGCAGCTTCCTCACCTCCAACCTCTAAATTACCTATAAGAGCACTATCTAGAGTCAAGGATATTATGCCTATTTTTAAGTAGATCTTAATGACAAAATACGTGTTAATAGAATAACATAAGAGTGAAAAAAAGACTGTAAGCATCATGAAAGAAATAGAAAAATGAAACAGTCTACACTAAAGGATGGCAAATATGAAACAATATTTAAATTAAATATAATAAATGGTTTCAGAAAAGTAAGGGAGGGTATTAGAAATATGAATCATAAACAAGCAGTTATGAAGAAAAATCACTTGCAAGTATTAACAACAAAATATTTAATTGTTGAAATGAAGTCAATGAATGGGTTAAACAGCAGAAAAGGTACAATCTAAGAAAAAAATTGTATACTGGAATACCAGGTTGAGGAGTGTTCCCAGAGGCATCAGGAAGAGATTAAAAAAGTGGAAATAATAAGAGAAAAGCTATGAAGTATAGATGGTAAAAGAAGTATCAAGAGTACTAATAGGAATTCCAGAAGGAGAGAGAATAGAGTAATAAATATTTAAAGAAATAGTAAAAAAGATTAGCCGGAACTATACAAAGTTACAGGTCTGCAGATTTAAAGGGTACATAGAGTGCCAAATAGGATCATATTTACATATCAGAGAGAAATTTAAGAACACTGAAAAACAAGAGAAAATTCTGAAAGATTCCAAAAAGAAAATGGAGCTCATTAGTAAGGGACAAAGAATCAAACTGACACCAGACTTGAGACAATGAAGTAATATCTTTAAAGTTTTGAAGACAACTTTGAAACAAAAATTTGTATCTAATTAAACTATTATTTACATGTGAGGACAAAATCAATATATTGGTATATAGGTATTTAAGGTCTCAAATACATAAAGTTTCTCTTTGAAGAAAATATTTTGAGGATTTACTTTAGTGACAAGTGAAAGAAATGCATGAGCAAGCAACTAGACACAAAAAGTAAAGGAGGGTAAAGGTGGTTCATCGTTATTTAAATATGATGTGATGCAGAAAAAGTGCACCTAAAATATCTGGGTCAAAAATTCCAGGCAGTATTAACGCAGGGTGGGAGAAACAGAGAGAGCTGAAAGCATGCTAAAGTAATAACTGTGTTTGAGATGGGCAGGGCAGGAATTTGTATGAATAAGCTTTAGACACCGATAGGGAAAAATAGTCATTTCTATGAATCTTGGTAAGTAAGGGATAACTACCAGAAACATAGGAATAGAGTATTTCTCAGTTTAGTAGAAGAAAATCAATTTATCCAAAAGAAGCTGTGAAAAAGAACCAAAAAGAAGCAAGGCCAATAACACCAACAACGACCAACACACACACACACACACACACACACACACACACACACACACACACACCAGAGTAGCTAAAATGAGCCTTGGTAGACCAGCAATTATTATCAACGTAAACAGATTAAATTTACCAATCAAAAGACAGAAACACAGAGTGATCGGGAAAATAAAAAGCTAACAGTCTTTTCTACAAGGGATAGGTGTAAAACAGAAGGGTACAGAGAAGTTGGGAATAAAGGAATAAAAGAAGGACTACCAGGCAAATATGGGGGAAAAGAAAGTAGAGGTAGAACTTTTTAAACTCTACAAAATAAATTTAAGGTTAAAAAAAACTTGAGAATACTTTCTTGAACACTATTAAGCAGCAACTGACCAGCTATGATGATACACAGTTATTACATTTGTTTCTTAAGTTTATGAGTTTTCTAGTTCTTTTGATTATTCCTTTTCTACCTTGGCCTACGTACGGTTTATATTCGTTTGTCTCTTGTCACTTGAGTTTTAGCAGCATTTGAGAATGTTTTAAACAAGTGAGGAGAAAAAGGAAGTTAGATTCAAACAGTTCAGGTTTTCTATTTGTTAAAGGTTTGTACTAAAGTTATTTGAAACTAAGGGCCAAAATGAAATCAGAGCACTTACTGTAAAATTAGAAATTAGAGCACTTCTCCCTAAGTAATGGAAGATATACCCATAAATTTTCTAATGTTCTAAGCTTCCATGGCAACCTGTGATCTAGAGTAGTAAAAAATCAAGTACACAGAAGCTATTAATAAAAAAATTTCATAGAGAAATGCCCTCTAAAATCTGGTCCTTTGTATAGCATCCATGAGGTCTGACTTTATTTTTTTCAGAATGACCAAAAATTCTATGGACAAAATCAATTATATCTGTATCCGATATTTGGAGGAGTCTATTTTTATATTCCTTGCTTTCCTCAAAGAAAAGCAAAGTCTAAATATAGCAACATGAAGTTAATCACAAAAGGGTACTTTTTAAAAAGCGAATAAAATATTTCAATTATATAGTATTTTTTAATCTTCCTGCTTAAACATCTTACCACATATGAAATATAAATTAAAAAGGTAAGCATACAATAAAATTACTATGCCTCAAAATGCTTTGATTAGACGTTAATCACAATCTGTGGATTTTTCCTCTTTGGGGGTTATTATTTTCAGAAATTTCATGCATTACTTCAGGATTCTAATATCACATTTACTTGTACATAATCATTTCTCTTTCACCATACTCTATTTCTGCATTTGCAATAAAAGCATATACTAATACAGCCATCATATAAAAATATTCACTATATTCTACAATTCTCAATGTTCAAGAAGTGAAACTATGTAATTAAAATACAACTCATCTCCACCCACCTTTTATAGCCAACTTTGTTAATAAAGAATGATGTGAATTGTTAACTGGGGGGCACTGAGCACTCCAAGGACTAAATACAGACACTATGTTTCTTCCATCATACCTATATCTTGAATTCCTTCAGCTCCTATTTATCAGGGAAGGGCTGCCAGGTGAGCAGTCTGTCACTCCTGCCTAGACTAATAGGTTCTCCAGTGGCTTTTGTTACAGCTCATGTCATCCTATTGAAACTATGTGCCTTGAAAATGGCATAACATATGTAGCTGAATCTTGTCAAGTCTAGATAATCAGACTCTGTTTGGCTTCACAAGCAGATGCAGCTTAGAGAAGTAATATACATATGCAAATCACAGCGGTCCCCTTTCAGCACCACTGTTCCTACCTCTAATGACCCTCGCAGAAAGTCTGTTTGTTCAGCTCCCACTTCCAGGGCTACATCAACAGAAGCAAAGGGACGGCTGGCCATCTGCTGTCGTTCTCGAAGCAGTTGCTGGAGGGGGTTAAAAATCACTTGTTTTAAAACATGTTAAATTCAACAGTATCTAGTGCCATTTTGAACAAAATGGCATTCAAAATTGAGAAGTCATCTAATACACATACTCATATCTAGATCATTAAAAATGAAAATTATTTTCTCCCCATGGCCTGGGTTATATTTCCATAGAGGCTTTAAATGTATGGTGCCTCCAAAGAACATTTCCCTTGACCTCCATCCCACAAGCCTAATGAAATGTACTCAAAAGCACTTTGAAAACTTCAGATGAGAGCTGCTACTTAAGTAAAAAGTGCTATTATGATGATGGCTATGCCAAGTTTTCCCACTCAGAGTAACTCATGCTTTTGTCTTAGCTGAAAGCAAGTGACAGTAAAAATGTTTAAGAAAAGATAATCAAAAGTTGTCAAAATGCATTAATAGAGATTAAAGGAACATATACCTGCCAAGACTAAGCCTTGTAAGTCATCAAGATCCCCTGTCAATTACAGGAATTGTTATTGTCAGTGTTTTCAACTTTATTCAAAGCCTCTGTTCATTATTTAAATGAGGAATGATTAGTAGGTTGCAAAACATGTGTGCCAGGGCTTCTAAAACATTTCCGGATATTTGTTTCTTTCTATTTGTGTCTCTTCTGGACTTTGCTCAAACTAAAACCAATAAACCAGCAAGTCCCAACCAAGTACCCAGCTCATTTATATTTCTGCCTCTCCTTGTAATTATAATACTCATTAAGTCATGATAAGAAAAAATTGATGACCAGCACTAGATATTGCAAATCTTGCCCTTCTCATTCTGCACAGCTAATAAAATTATTATTAAATATTAAAAGTGGATGAGCAATGCAATTAAATACTCCTTCAAATGAGAAGAAAATCATATCATTGAAGAAAGGCAAAATCCTTGAACACAATCAATGGCTTCATTATTCACACAGATTTTTAAAGATTCACTGGAAGTAACTTAAAACATTAACAACTGGTCTTTGAATGTAAATGTATGTAGCACGGTGATGCATCATTCATAAAATTCCCTTTCAGATGATGAAGGAACAAAAGCCAACGCTTGATGGCAGTTTATTATTTAACATTTTTATTTTAACGCTTGTGACACAGCAGTAACAGTGTTCATGTAATGAGCATCTAAAATATAATTTAAGGCCTTGCTTTTATTATTAAAGAGAGAACATCTACTTGCTAATACGGGACAGAAATATTACAACTATTACTCAGTAGTAGTTTAAATTCTTAAATTATATGTATTTTTAGGAGTAATGAAGACATACTAAAAACATATTCACAGTAAAAAGTAAATGTGATTTAAACAACCGAATTATTCAATTTAATATAAACTCAGATTTGTACTATTAAAAATACAGCTGCTGGCAAACAGAATATTGTTTGTGTCTCTCTCAATAGGAGTGGCCAATTGATCTGAATACCGTGTCTATGCAAAATGCAAACATAATGTTACTCCAAATACCAAGGGATGCTAAGTGTAGAAGACACAATGCTCTTTTTATCTGGTAAAAACATAAACACACACACATACAAATATACAAACTGCCTTTGCTACCGTAATATAAAAATTCCCTTGAGAAAACTGTAAATTCTAGTTTGGATCTTAACATGATTTTCTAACATCTGTATTAAAGTTTCTTCATTTGTACTAGTTTTCCTTAGCTTACAAATGGCATCTCATATAATTGATTTTTTTAAAAAAATGAACACTTTCTCTTTCCTCATCTTACCCTTTCCCTACACCTAAAAGTAAAAGGTCTACAAAATATAATTAATGAATACTCAATACCACAAATTGTAATATAAGTCTACAAATATTCTACAGTCACTATCTTTGATAAAGAATAGATTCCTCTGGAAAATAATGTATTATTGTGACCCCCACCACTCATAATAAAGAAAAATCAGTGACTGATACTTTTAGTCATTTAAAAAAATGTACTATAGGATAGAAAGGCATTTTAAAAGATTCCAGTTTGTCTTCTGAGCTTTGAGTTTTCATCACTTTTTAAGAATTGAATGCTTATTACAGTACTCTTTGTAAAGAAGAAAAATGTTGTTCTTGTCCAGGACCATAACACTGTAGTTTGTAAAATAAGACATGGCGAAATAAAAATAATAAGAGCACAAGATAGTGTGCAGTAAAGGATACAAACAGGGAATTAGCCAAATGAATTCATTCCGGGTCACTTAGCAGAGGTCTAGTTCGAGGACTTTGGCTGACATTCTGACTTTGGGAAACTAATGCAAATGTTCTGACTGGGAAACTTAGGGAGGGTAAGTAATTTTATCCAAAAACACTCTTGCTTTGATATGATGGCCCTAAAATAATAAAATGGAACAAGTGAGATTCTCTTTGCTACTAAGTCCCTGGCTCTTAGCCATATCCTTAACAATTGTCCTTTCTCTTGCCAGTTAACATCTACATGCATTACTTCCTGAATTTTGCCCCTTCTATGTCAGAACAAAAGAGATATAAACTATATGCTTACAACTTAAATTCTTCAAAATTTAGTGGAAATATTGACAGGCAAAATACGTAGACTCTGGAATTAGGACCTGTGTTTGAATACCAGTTTTTCCACTTTGTAGCTGTTTGACCTTAACCAAATTATTTAGACCTCTCAACGTCTCAAATATTCTCATCGCGAAGTTGGGCTATTAATAGTGCCTACACCGAGACCTCAGAGGACTTGTTTTGAATCCCAGCTTCTCCACCCATTACCTATTGTACCATCATCAAATTCCGTAGACTTTTCTAAGGCTTTTTTTTCCTCTCTATAAAACGGGAATAGCAATAATATCAGAAGATTGGGACTAACAAGATAATGCACTTGCACTGCTCAACACAGAATCTAGCACATTGTGAGAACTCAGTAACGGTTCATTGGTACAATTATTATGTTAAATTTCAAGCACTAATTTTGTCTTTAAAGATGGCACGCTAATTACCACAGGCCCATTTTCTTCAGCACTAGTGACACATTTTGCTCTATTAGTCTCCCTTTTAACAAATGTTGCAAATTTATGAGACAGTTGGAAAATGTCATGATTGTGGTAAAATGAATTTAGATTTGGAACTGCTTTCTGCCATTTGTGACTAAGAATGATAAAAACTCAACCTAAAACTTATGGGGAAATATAGAGTACTTCCTTAAGAACTTCCAAAAATTGATTAACTTACGATGTGATTGTGATTTTTATATAAAATGAAGTTTGACATTTTATATATAGATAAGAAGCCATATAACAGATGATTTATTTTATAACTAGCCTGCAGTTGCCAATTTTTCAGGAGAAAGAAAAGGCCAAAAGAACAAATTGATCATAATACAACAGATTATAATCATGTTGCCATAAACATTGTTGTGCAGAACATTTTAAAATTATGGATGTTCTTAGTGTCATGTTTGTTATCTATAATAATTGTTTTATTATTCAAAATCTCTTACAAAACAAACCATGAAATTGAAAATAATATGAAAATCCATGCTTAAATTTGGCAACCGGGAACGGTCATTGATTCTATCAAATGTATATATGAAATGTTTCCATGCAATACTACTACTTCGAATATCGTATCATTCCCCAAAAGTTCATATTAATCACCTTTCCAACCACTGCGAAGGCTACAACTCTAATGGATTTCGGATAATAATCCTTAAAAACACGCACACTAAAGAAAACAGTAACTACCTCTGTTTCCAGTTGTCTTCCTATGTCTTTCCTCCTGTGTCCAGGTTCTATCTGTCCTCCCCCCACACCTCCAAATGTCCTTCTACTCCATCCAAGTTTGAAGTGATCATCTCACCTACAAATTATTTATGATATTAGTGTGGCAATATCTCTTTAAATCTTCATGCTTTTTTGAAATCTTTAAGGCAAAAATCTACTTTTTATTTGTTTTTTTATACCCCACAGCACTTAGTTTGTAGTCAAGAGTATTTGATGAATGAACAATGAATGACTGACTTAAAGTACAGAAATCTGTATCATCTGAATGTGATTGAAGGCAAGTTTTGATAAAACTTATTTTAATTGTGAAAAAACCTTTAAAAATATATGTCCTCTGATATTCTAGAATTTATGTCTTATGCTCAAATCTAACTGGATATTCATTTTTTTAGAATGGGCAATTTTGTGGACCCAAGAAATCACTATCAGGTTTTTTATTTCTCTTCATCCACTTTATTGCAATACTGTAAATATTATGAAGAAAACTGCCATAAACTCATCATAATGCATTCATATTTTAATAGCAATTATTCCTAAGATTTTTGAAAGGTATAAAAGGAGCAATCAAAATGATTTAGTCATTAATCCTGAGCTAACATAATAAAATTAACAAGGAGTTTGAATTAGTGATTAAGTAACATTTCATGAGACTATTTCTATTATTAACACAAACACATTTAACATAGAGGAATATAAGTAAAAAACCAACTTTGGGTTTTTGGTGGTAGGATGGTGTGAGGAAATAAAGAGAAGTGGCAACATCTCTTTGCATCAGTGAACTAGGAAAGCATGATATTCTATCATTTTATAACTAAATCTGCAAGGCACAAGCTTACTCAGTTTTTCTTCATTGTTTGAAAGCAAAGTGTCCTCAATTGTCAAACGGCCACAGCAGATTTTCAAGGCAGGTTGTTCAGGTATGCCAGGTTGTTGTTTGAGCAGTAATGTGTCAAAAAAAAAACCCACCTTTCCTCTCATCGAGCCTGATACCAGACAGAGGAAGAAAAGAGGAATAATGGAAAATTTTTCTAAATCTTCCAAAATATAAAGTACTATATTCCCTCTAAATGCTAAGAGATCATAACAGTATAAAACCTACTCATGTCCACCGGAAGGCAGACAGCAGAAACAGGAAGAACTACAATCCTGCAGCCTGTGGAACAAAAACCACATTCACAGAAAGATAGAAAAGATGAAAAGGCAGAGGGCTATGTACCAGATGAAGGAACAAGATAAAACCCCAGAAAAACAACTAAATGGAGTGGAGATAGGCAACCTTCCAGAAAAAGAATTCAGAATAATGATAGTGAAGATGATACAGGACCTCAGAAAAAGAATGGAGGCAAAGATCGAGAAGATGCAAGAAATGTTTAACAAAGACCTAGAAAAATTAAAGAACAAACACCTAGAAGAATTAAAGAACAAACAAACAGAGATGAACAATACAATAACTGAAATGAAAAATTCACTAGAAGGAATCAATAGCAGAATAACTGAGGCAGAAGAATGGATAAGTGACCTGGAAGACAGAATGGTGGAATTCACTGCCGCAGAGCAGAATAAAGAAAAAAGAATGAAGAGCAATGAAGACAGCCTAAGAGACCTCTGGGACAACATTAAACGTAACAACATTCACATTATAGGGGTCCCAGAAAGAGAAGAGAGAGAGAAAGGACCCGAGAGAATACTTGAAGAGATTATAGATGAAAACTTCCCTAACATGGGAAAGGAAATAGCCACGCAAGTCCAGGAAGCACAAAGAGTCCCAGGCAGGATAAACCCAAGGAGAAACACACCGAGACACATACTAATCAAATTGACAAAAATTAAAGACAAAGAAAAATTATTGAAAGCAACAAGGGAAAAACGACAAATAACACACAAGGGAACTCCCATAAGGTTAACAGCCGATTTCTCAGCAGAAACTCTACAAGCCAGAAGGGAGTGGCATGATATATTTAAAGTGATGAGAGGGAAGAACCTACAACCAAGATTACTCTACCCGGCAAGGATCTCATTCAGATTCGATGGAGAAATCAAAAGCTTTACAGACAAGCAAAAGCTAAGAGAATTCAGCACCACCAAACCAGCTCTAAAACAAATGCTGAAGGAACTTCTCTAAGTGGGAAACACGAGAGAAGAAAAGGACCTACAAAAATAAACCCATAACAATTAAGAAAATGGTCATAGGAACATACATATCGATAATTACCTTAAACGTGAATGGATTAAATGCTCCAACCAAAAGACACAGGCTTGCTGAATGGATACAAAAACAAGACTCATATATATGCTGTCTACAAGAGACCCACTTCAGACCTAGGGACACATACAGACTGAAAGTGAGGGGATGGAAAAAGATATTCCATGCAAATGGAAATCAAAAGAAAGCTGGAGTAGCAATACTCATATCAGATTAAATAGACTTTAAAATAAAGAATGTTACAAGAGACAAGGAAGGACACTACATAATGATCAAGGGATCAATCCGAGAAGAAGATATAACAATTATAAATATATATGCACCCAACACAGGAGCACCTCAATACATAAGGCAACTGCTAACAGCTCTAAAAGAGGAAATCGACAGTAACAAAATAATAGTGGGGGACTTTAACACCTCACTTACACCAATGGACAGATCATCCAAACAGAAAATTAATAAGGGAACACAAGCTTTAAATGACACAATAGACCAGATAGATTTAATTGATATTTATAGGACATTCCATCCAAAAACAGCAGATTACACTTTCTTCTCCAGTGCTCATGAAACATTTTCCAGGATAGATCATATCTTGGGTCACAAATCAAGCCTTGGTAAATTTAAGAAAATTGAAATCGTATCAAGTATCTTTTCTGACCACAATGCTATGAGACTAGATATCAATCACAGGAAAAAATCTGTAAAAAATACAAACACATGGAGGCTAAACAATACACTACTAAATAACCAAGAGATCACTGAAGAAATCAAAGAGGAAATCAAAAAATACCTAGAAACAAATGATAATGAAAACACGATAACCCAAAACCTATGGGATGCAGCAAAAGCAGTTCTAAGAGGGAAGTTTATAGCAATACAAGCCTACCTCAAGAAACAAGAAAAATTTCAAATAAACAATCTAACCTTACACCTAAAGGAACTAGAGAAAGAAGAAGAAACAAAACCCAAAGTTAGCAGAAGGAAAGAAATCACAAAGATCAGAGCAGAAATAAATGAAATAGAAACAAAGAAAACAATAGCACAGATCAATAAAACTAAAAGCTGGTTCTTTGAAAAGATAAAATTGATAAACCATTAGCCAGACTCATCAAGAAAAAGAGGGAGAGGACTCAAATCAATAAAAATAGAAATGAAAAAGGAGAAGTTACAACAGACACCACAGAAATACAAAGCATCCTAAGACAGTACTACAAGATACTCTATGCCAATAAAATGGACAACCTGGAAGAAATGGACAAATTCTTAGAAAGGTATAACCTTCCAAGACAGAACCAGGAAGAAATAGCAAATATAAACAGACCAATCACAAGTAATAAAATTGAAACTGTGATTAAAAATCTTCCAACAAACAAAAGTCCAGGACCAGATGGCTTCACAGGTGAATTCTATCAAACATTTAGAGAAGAGCTAACACTCTTCCTTCTCAAACACTTCCCAAAAATTGCAGAGGAAGGCACACTCCCGAACTCATTCTATGAGGCCACCATCAACCTGATACCAAAACCAGACAAAGATACTACAAAAAAAGAATATTACAGACCTATATCACTGATGAATATAGATGCAAAAATCCTCAACAAAATACTAGCAAACAGAATCCAGCAACACATTAAAAGGATCACACACCATGATCAAGTGGCATTTATCCCAGGGATGCAAGGATTCTTCAATATATGCAAATCAATCAATGTAATACACCATAGTAACCAATTGAAAAATGAAAACTATATGATCATCTCAATAGATGCAGAAAAAGTTTTTGACAAAATTCAAGACCTATTTATGATAAAAACTCTCCAGAAAGTTGGCACAGAGGGATCCTACCTCAACATAATAAAGGCCATATACGAGAAACCCACAGCAAACATCATTTTCGATGGTGAAAAACTGAAAGCATGTCCTCTAAGATCAGGAACAAGACAAGGATGTCCACTCTCGCCACTATTATTCAACATAGTTTTGGAAGTCCTAGCCACAGCAATCAGAGAAGAAAAAGAAATAAAAGGCATACAAATTGGAAAAGAAGAAGTTAAACTGTCACTGTTTGCAGATTACATGATACTATACATAGAGAATCCTAAAGATGCCACTACTAGAGCTAATCAATGAATCTGGTAAAGTTGCAGGATACAAAATTAATGCACAGAAATCTCTTGCTTTCCTATACACTAATGATGAAGAATCTGGAAGAGAAATTAAGGAAACACTCCCATTTACCATTGCAACAAAAAGAATAAAATACCTAGGAATAAACCTGCCTAGGGAGACAAAAGACCTGTTTGCAGAAAACTATAAGACACTGATGAAAGAAATTAAAGATGATACAAACAGATGGAGAGATATACCATGTTCTTGGACTGGAAGACCCAATATTGTGAAAATGACTATACTACCCAAAGCAATCTACAGATTCAATTCAATCCCTATCAAATTACCAATGGCATTTTTTACAGAACTAGAACAAAATATCTTAACATTTGTATGGAGACACAAAAGACCCCGAATAGCCAAAGCAGTCTTGAGAAAGAAAAACGGAGCTGGAGGAATCAGGCTCCCAGACTTCAGACTATACTACAAAGCTAAAGTAATCAAGACAGTATGGTACTGGCACAAAAACAGACATATAGATCAATGGAACAGGATAGAAAGCCCAGAGATAAACCCACGCACCTATGGTCAACAAATCTATGACAAAGGAGGCAAAGATATACAATGGAGAAAAGACAGTCCCTTTGATAAGTGGTGCTGGGAAAACTGGACAGCTACATATAAAAGAATGAAATTAGGACACTCCCTAACACCATACACAAAAATAAACTGAAAATGGATTAGAGACCTAAATATAAGACTGGACACTATAAAACTCTTAGAGGAAAACACAGGAAGAACACTCTTTGACATAAATCACAGCAAGATCTTTTCTGATCCACCTCCTACAGTAATGGAAATAAAAACAAAAATAAACAAATGGGACCTAATGAAAGTTAAAAGCTTTTGCACAGCAAAGGAAACCATAAACAAGACGAAAAGACAACCCTCAGAATGGGAGAAAATATTTGCAAACGAATCAACGGACAAAGGATTAATCTCCAAAATATATAAACAGCTCATGCAGCTCAATATCAAAAAAACCAAATAACCCAATCAAAGAATGGGCAGAAGACCTAAATAGACATTTCTCCAAAGAAGACATACAGATGGCCAAGAAGTACATGAAAAGCTGCTCAACATCACTAATTATTAGAGAAATGCAAATCATAACTACAATGAGGTATCACCTCACACCAGTTAGAATGGGCATCACCAGAAAATCTACAAACAAATGCTGGATAGGGTGTGGAGAAAAGGGAGCCCTCTTGCACTGTTGGTGGGAATATAAATTGATACAGCCACTATGGAGAACAGTATGGAGCTTCCTTAAAAAACTAAAAATAGAATTACCATATGACCCAGCAATCCCACTACTGGGCCTATACCCAGAGAAAACCATAATTCAAAAAGACACATGCACCCCAATATTCATTGCAGCACTATTTACAATAGCCAGGACATGGAAGCAACCTAAATGCCCACTGGCAGAGGAATGGATAAAGAAGATGTGGCACATATATACAATGGAATATTACTCAGCCATAAAAAGGAACGAAATTGGGTCATCTGTAGATACGTGGATGGATATAGAGACTGTCATACAGAGTGAAGTAAGTCAGAAAGAGAAAAACAAATATCGTTTATTAACACATATATGTGAAACCTAGAAAAATGGTACAGATGAACTGGTTTGCAGGGCAGAAATTGAGACACAGATGTAGAGAACAAACGTATGGACACCAAGGGGGGAAAGCGGCAGGGGGGTGGGGGGGTGGTGTGATGAATTGGGCGATTGGGATTGACATGTATACACTGATGTGTATAAAATGGATATCTAATAAGAACCTGCTGTATAAAAAAATAAATAAAATTTTAAAAAAACCCATACTCATGTCAATGTATGTGTGAAAGTGTATATATGAATATTCCTAAAATTATATATAATTCAAAGTAACTCAAACTCAAATTAAAACTAAAAATCTTATATAATAGGCCAAGATAAGGATTAAATAATGCCAGCAAATGAAGGTCTTTGTTGTCATTTGGATAACACTGAGCATATTACTGATATGACTAAGACATAGCCTTCACAGATTCTTAGATCCAGAAGGGACTTATAGATCCTCTAGGCCAGAGATTCTTCAACCTGTAGATCACAGACCTATAAAGAGTAAACAGACGAGCACTAGAAAAAATCTATGAATCTGGCACTAATAGATGATACTTTTCTTCAAAACAAATTTTTTTTCAATTTCAGTGGATTCAGTAATTTAACTTAGTACTGCCTTTAGAAGCTAATTGGTCCTCATTCAGAACCAAAATGTGACTCCACTATTAAATTCTTTTAACAAAAAAATCTATCAGCATATATTCATGCTTAAAAATAAAAAGGAATTGAGTAAATTCTAAAAGCAAGCAAGGCTATTTTAGAATTCCCTCCACATCCCTATTTGCTACATAAGAACTTGAAAATTATCTTAAAGGCAGAATGGTTTTGAAGCTCAAACATATATTTCTAAAGTTTCCTTTTATTTCTTCCCTTTGTCTAGCTCAGTGTTTCTCAAACTTTGGGGTTTATGCAGTTGTATGTGCAATGTCACCTATACCCTAGACTGAATTATTTTGTGTCTATAAGATATCAGCCTTTCATACTGATATTAGATCATAACGTCCATGTAAAATAAGTCTCAGGGAACTCTAAAAATTGTTAATATTATCAAGAGGAGAGTGGCACAAACCATATGGCCAAACAGTATCACCACCATTTGCATACAATAAGGTCTTAAAAGCTTTCTACTGACAGGAATTAAGGAAGATATATCCAACTTATAAGTATGGGCATTTTAAGTATGGGCTGTCTTTGTTTAGGTTAATTTAGGCAATGTCAAAGAAAAGACAGTATGACAGATCTTCCTTATCCTCATGTATTCATGGTTATGCATTATTAACTGAACATCATGGAAGCCAAAACCATACTTCTTACATGGCATAAGTCTTCCCAGTTCAAGTTTGAAGCCAAGAAAATGGAAAGAACATCTGGCAACTGTCTATACCTATCAATCACTATAAGTCTTCATGGAAAGTAGGTTTAATTTTAAAAGGATGGAACTTTGCAAAATCTGAATTTTTCTTAATACAAAAGGCTGTATCTTGCAGCATCCTACAAGGTTGCTTATCAATAAGTTAAGCTTCATATCTTTGGATATATCTTGGTCAAACCACTTTGGAGATATCAAGCTGGTTTGTGATATGTAGCAAACAAAGAAAAGTAAAACAATATCCCTACCAAATTACCACATCCACTCCAGAAATTGCTAACATTTGCCAACATTTCTCTTAATATTTTTAAGTAAATTAAGAAAGAATGCACTTAATGCACAGTTTTAGCATTTCCCTTTAGTCTAAATGAAATACTAACATGTCCCAGCGTAGTCAATTACTGGTTTTCATCAACTGTGTGCCTGTTGACTGCATTAATGGAGAATTTCATCTTGTGAACATTTTTTCAAAAGAAAATCATTTGTATCTTAATAATAGTAAATAGTTGATTTTCCATGCAAAACTTTGATTTTACAAATGATATACTTGTGTATACTTGTTTTTATCTTATATTTGGCAACATATTTAATTCACTAATGAGAAAACAAGCATGACTGTTACATAATGTGGTACATCTCTTCATGCATTAGCAATAAGAAAACAATTCTCAGTCAAGTGTTACTGTCCTGTCAAGAAATTTAACTAAGGAACAGAAGCAGATGCTGAAATTCTTCTTTACTTGGCATTCCAAACAGTGAATCTTGAAGAGTTTAGACCAAAATTCTAGGCAGATTTTTCATTCCTTCTTTTCTCTTCCCTTCCCTCCTCTCCCCTTCCCTTTCTTTCACTCTAAATAAATAAACAAATAAATTCCTATTCTTAGAAAAATTCAATAGGGAGTTCTTGACTTACTTAGTGCCTAAGTTTGGCAGTGATCATTCATTCATTGGAAAAATTTTTACTGAGCTCCTACTGTGCTCCAGACACTTTTCTAGGAATGAATATATGAGGTGACTCTTGTTTCTATTTAGCAAGCATTTCCATGCTATTAAAAAAATATCAGGGACTCTTCTGGACCATCTACCAGGAGACTGGAGGTAGACAACTGGGGGAACATTCTGATTTGGAGGAATTATTTAAGTAGTCTGGATTTGAAAGCAACAAATCCTTATCTATTTCTTAGTGGGCTAAAACCTGAAGATATGTAAAAATATTGGAAAAATTTTTGAAGGTTACTTCAGGCGATTTTAAAATTAAAATTTGGATTCTTAATTCTTTCTTTGTTGACAGAGATGGCATCACGGATTTAGACTTTGTCAAAGATGATCTCACTTCTGGATGAAAGAAATCATGCAGAATGGATTCATCTAGAAGAGTCAAAAATTCAGTTATTGCTTGATACACGACCATCTTTTCTAACGAGCAATGGAAAATTCAACAGAGCTTTGTGCTGCAGTATTTTGTTTTGTTTGCACTTTTTGACATTAAAACAAAAAGTCAAAAAATGAAATGCTTATTGACAATTTTAAAGATTACTCTGGGCACTTAAAAGCATAATTAACAGCATATAGAAGTCTTGTTTGTTCAACATATACATACATTAAAAAAATGAACAAATTAAAGAAAAAAATCACTACAGAAAACATATAAGGGTTGGGAGAAAGAGAGATAGTGGAGAAAGAAAGTGCTTTAGATAGGGGGATTACAGAAGGTCTCCTAGGAAATGATGTTTGACCTGAAACCTTGAATATTCAGTCAGAGTAGGTATGCTTTTCAAAACTCAGTTTAACACAGAAAAGTGTATTTCTTGCTCACACAAAATTTTCTATAGGTCCAGGTAACTTCCCATCTGGTAACTCAGCAATATAGACTGCTCCAGTCTTGAGGCTCTACCGTTTCGACTCAGAGATTCCTTAAGTGTAAAGGCAGAAAAGAGACTAGTGAATCCTGCATGGACTTTTCAATGTCTCACACCAGAAGTGATGTATATCATTTTCCATAAATAGTCACAGAACCCACCCTAACTAAACAGAGACCACAAAATGTAGGGGAAAAAGTGGAATATTAGGTGAATGGAACAAGAACAAATAAAGCCAGAAAAGAATATTTCAGGCAGAGGGACGAGCAAGTGCAAAGTTCTGGAGTTCCTCAGACTTATAAGTCTGAGCTTAGTGTTCAAGAAAAAGAAAGAGGGCTGAGTTTTATTAAGCAAGGTGGCAAGGAGCAGATGTTCAAAGGATAATTTTGGCTTTATCAAGGTTAAGAGAAATTGAAATAACACATATATATCATCAGGCATAATAGGATCCAAATAAATCAGATTCATTATTTTTTTTAAACACAATTTCTCTTTGTATTGCTCTGAGTCCATTCTTATGGTATTAGAAGTAGCTTGGAACAAACAGGCAAAAGTAATAGGCTTTACCATCCTCAAATAAAGTTATTTAAGATATAACCAGAAAACAGCAACAGCAGTTAATCTCAAATACAATGAAACTAGCTCTCCCAATAAGTATCAAAAGGTCAATTTTGTATGTAACCTTCTTTAATACAAAAGGCCAGGTGGTTGTAATTTATCTGAGCAAATCAAAATGAGCAAAGGATGAGTACTGAAAAGGTCATTTAAAAGCTAGATCTGCAGAATGGATGTTTAATACATATTACTCCTCAAAGAGCAAAAATGGGAAGCTAAATAATTTCAAATTTTGAACTTGCACTTAAAAAATTTTCTCACATAGAATATCCCCATAGTCATATTGTTGAATATATTATTTCCCCAAGTTAGAGGCCTAAGTTGAAAGAGAAATACCTATCCTACTCTCGTGAAGAAGAGCAAATGAATGACTTTGACATCCAAGAGGTGCACAGTATGATCAAATCAGCCTTGCCCGGTGGAAATATAAAAGCAGCTGATTACAATAGAAATGACACATCGACTCTTGCTTGTGTGCCAGTAATTTATGACTGGAGGCTCTTGTTACAATAAAGCTCAGAGCAATCCTTCAGTAGCTTTTCCCCCCCCTTAAGAATTAATTTAGTAAAGAAAGATCTTTTTCTCCCTGATTCTGGGAATCAATACAAAGCTCAAGATTCAATTCTCAACCCCAACATGCTCGCTTCTAGGTTAAGAAATTTTAAGTGCAACAGAATCCAGTTAGCTTTTTCATTTAGTGTATAAGGAGTTCATGTTGAACATTTAAGTAGTTTGTGACAATAATTTTGAAGTTTTTCAAGAGGTACTTAAATCTTCCTGGAGACATAAATGACTCAAACACTGGCATTTTCCTCTTAATCGTTATTTTTAAAATATTTTTTTCCTTTAAGGAAAATGTGATTATTTTGCTATTAGCTAATGGAGTCATTTTCAGTTCCATATTGAGAAACTCTAAAAATGGTTCTTTTGTAATATATTTCTTTGTGAAATAAGACATCTACTTACTATACTTTTTTAAGTCTCTATTGGAAGATACCTATGATGCTCAATGACTAATCAGTGTGATATATTAATATGCAGTATTATTTGTTTTCAAATTTGTGAAAGTATATATGATAGAAATATTTTTTAAAAACTAATTTCAATCATTTGAATTTTTTAAATGCAAAGGGCAGTTTGATGCAGCATAGATGACTCACGACTGGTATAAACTGGCTTTCCTACGCATGTGGAATGGTGTGTTAAACCACAAATATCAGAATGTAAGAAAATCAGTGGTCATAACAGATTCATTGGAATAACTCATTATCAGAGCTGGAAGGAATCCTAAATGTTACCTGGTCCAAATTTCCCATTAAAGCGGGATCAAAAGTGCTATGACTTTTCTGACGGATGGTTATCTAGCACCCTCGAATATATCTAGCAAAGAACCACTTTTTATCCAGATAGTATTTTTTCCCCAAAGCTTTATAACATTAGAAAGTTCATTATACTGAACAAAAAATTTATATTCTTGGGATCTTTTTGGACCATTAAATATACTTCTAATCTCATTTACTAAAATTCCTTTAAATACATATTATATATTTGAAAGTTTTCTCACATATTCAAATAAACAATTCCAATTTTGTAAATTTTTCATTATTTATGCAACAGACATTTAAGGAATACTCCAATGTTCTGGGAAGAGGGTCAGGCTCTTGTGTTTAAGAAATATGAAACATAGTCCTGTCCTCAAGGAGTTTACCCATAGTCTCATAAATAGGAAAAACTTTCTCATGTAATGTGGTTTTCAACATTTAGTTTTTCAACGCCCTTCTTAAAATGTAGCGTGAACACAAGATTCTAGATGTGATCTGACTACTGTAGAATATGGTAGAAGTCTCCCTCAATGTATTCTAAATTAACATGCCTTTTTTTCCTCTTTTTTAAAAGGTTTTTTTGTTTGTTTTATTTTTAGAGTCACGCTGTTGTTGGAACCAGTCAACAATTTCAGGTCTTTCTCACATGAACTTTGATCAAAACAAGTGTGCCCTACTTAATATGAGTGAATTTTTTAATCTAAATTCAAAACTTCACATTGTATTTGTCTAATTTTTCATATTTTATTGTTGTTGCTACTGTTTTAACCTATTTTTCCTTCAGTGCAGAATCCTCTTTGATCCTTTGAACTTCCAACGTAACTAACAGTTATCCTTCCCCATATTGTCATTTGTGTTGAGCCCCTATTCCATTCCCTTGACCAAGTCAACACCATCTGATGGCAAAGATAACAATAAGACAGTGAAGTGCCTTACTTGCTAGCAATCCAAGGTAAATCAAGAGCATGACCAAGAGAATCAATCAAGAGAATGACTTTTGCTTTTTCTACTCCAGCATTTCCTCTATATAGTGATGTAGAAAGATAGACCAAATAAGGAACATCTGGTTTATTTTTACAGCCTGTATCCACATATCTACACTGGGAGAAAATAGATCTATGGTACCTAAGAAATTCCCCAGCTAGCAGACTAGGAACACTCTTTTATTTTCAAACCCTGTGAAATCATCCATTGTCCACTGCAAAAATTTTTCCAAAACATATCCTCCCTAGACCTTCGCCTGAAGTGCAGCTTTGTGGATCATATATCGTTGAATCATAGTTTTTGTACATTGTATTAATATGAGGAGTGGGTCCCAAACTTGGGGTAACTGAGAAAGGTCCTGGCACACTTCAGTCCTAGCCAGTACCTCACCAGTGATGACTAAACAGCTTTCCTGGCTCATTCAATATCCTGATCCAAGAATGCTCCCAAGAACTTTATATTTCTTCCTATGTATCTTATCTGCTTCACCTATGGACTGGTACATGTTCTCCTGAATTTACTGGCTTATGGTATATTCATACTAATAAAATGTATCTAACTATGTAATTGTTTTCCCTACACCAAATATATTTTAACTCTTACCAAATATACTCTATATACTTAGCACTTAAAAAACTTAAGCTATAAATCCCCTTTACTCTAATACAATATATGTCCCCTCTACCAGTTTTCCCATAAATCTCAAAATTTTATAATCAAGCCATTTATTTCCTGGTTGATGAAAATTTTAAATGGATTAAGGAAGATAGATGAACCCTTTATTATCTTATTAGAGCCCTTTCTCTAGAAGTGGAGACTTATTTAGCAATCAACAATTAATCTTTTGAATTGTTGGGGTCTCTGTTAAGGTTTCCAATAAGCCCCTTCTTATCTACTTGGAATTCTGAACAAGTTGAAAATTTAAAGGTGAAGATAAAGGACATAATATCATCTTTATTCCCTCCACTTCCTTAAAGCTAGAACAATTGATGGGGCAACCTAACGAATGAAGACGCACATCAATGGGCTTCAGCTAGGGCCAAGGCCTTAAGATGCAACTTACCATGCAGGTGCAAGTTTTCTTAAGCAGGTAAGCTGAGACAGTGATTTAATTCTATGGAAAAGAAAAGTCTTTAGATATTGTTGGGCAGAATATTATTTGCTCTTATTAAACAACAAAAAAGTCAAGTTCTATATATATATATATATATATATATATATATATATATATATATATATATATAAAAATATATATATAAACAGAACCTGAGTGAGCTTTAAATGGTTACTGTTAGCCCTAGGTAGCCAGCACTAGCTACTCTGCCTAAAATTCCATCCTGTACTTCCTTCCTAACAACCTCACTTGAAATGTCAATCACCGTCTCACATCTACACAGACACACACACACACACACACACACACACGCACTGCCACTACCCCTCTTCCCTGCTTTGTTTTTCTCCATAGTATTCTTTACCATCTGCCATGCTATTTTGTTTATTGTTTGTTTACAGTCTTTCTCCCCATTGAGAATACAATATATTTTTAATCTATGTTAAAATCTCAGCATATAGAAAGTATCTAGTACATGTCAGATGCTCAGTAAATATTTGTTGAATTAAAGAATTAATTCTGGACCAAGGAGGGACCTCTGGATGAATCTTACAATCATGTGGTTGGAATGCAGGCTCAAGGTCACGCTCCACTGTGTCGTCTCAGGTTGTTTCTGAATTGGCTAATAACACGAGAGCCGAACTTTTCCTTGGAAGCAATGTCATAAAGATATGCGGTGACAACAGCCACAGTAAAGTAAGATGGAAGTGCCTGCTCTGTCTGCTTAGTGTGGGTGCTACCTGCCAAATACAGTTACTGTGAATTTAGTATTGAGGGTGAGTGGAAACAAAGAGATTTTGAACATAGGTCTGGGGAAAAAAAAGGCATCTGAGTAAGATGTGCTTGGGGCTGATACCATTACAAATTTCTAACCTTTGCAAGGGCCACACTGTCTCTCTGAGGGATAAGTATGCGTAAGACCAAAATTAACCTTTTACTTAGAGATTTCCCTCACTTGGACTTAAACTCATAGGTCTTCGATTTTGGACAATTTGTATAGACTTGTTTACTTCAGATACTACTGAGTCTCTGCTATAGTGTTTGGCAACACTAAGACCTAGGTTTAGGGAACATAATTTTGCTTGAGATAACTCTTATAGAGGCTTAAGATTGGGCTATCTTCTAAACTTGGTGATTTCTGGGCCAGTGCTGTGAAAATGTTCTGTGTATTAGTAATGATTTGTACTCTTTAAAAATAAGGCCTATGAAAAGCTTGACACTGAACTACTGTGTTGACCCTGAAGGAACTTTCATGCATTCCGATGAGAAACAGACAATCCCAACTCTACCTGTGAATAGAGAATGCTTCTGACTGAAACTAAAAAGAATAAGAAATATTAGGGGCTTCCCTGGTGGTGCAGTGGTTAAGAGTCCGCCTGCCAATGCAGGGGACACGGGTTCGAGCCCTGATCCGGGAAGATCCCACATGCCACGGAGCAACTAAGCCTGTGTGTCACAAATACTGAAGTCCACGCGCCTAGAGCCCGTGCTCCGCAACAAGAGAAGCCACCACAGTGAGAAGAGCCTGCGCACCGCAACAAAGAGTAGCCCCTGCTCGCCGCAACCAGAGAGAGCCTGTGCGCAGCAACGAAGACCCAATGCAACCAAAAATAAATAAATTAATTTAAAAAAAAAAAGAAAATTTAAAGGATAGTTTCTGGAATTTATTTGAAGAATTTTTAACTCACGAAGGCAAAATAATTTAATTTTGGACTTTAACTTATGATTTTAACTTAAATATAATATTTTAAACTTGAATAATTTTTTCCTGGAAATTTGATAAAGTGAAGAGACTTTATTCAATTCCAGGCATTTCTATGTTGCCGAAATTTTATTATTGATGTGTCTTGATGAATTTTAGTATGTAATGCAATTTAGTGTTTAATTTAGTATTTAGTTTTTAATGAGGTATTTAATGTGGCCATATAAACAGTGAGACATAATTTGAGGTGGGGAACAGACTGGGGATAAAGTTCCAGCTTTAGGTTCAGAGTGTCATTCGAGTTGATTTGATAAACGTACTGTTCTAACCCATTTTAGAGCTTCCTGAATGTAAAATAAAAACTGACCACTATGGGTACCAGAAGAATTTCCGGAGAAGCAGTGATTGGAATTGGCACCCTCTGTCCTGAAGCTGGGAACAGAGTTGTCTTGACAAGTCGCTGATCTATTCCCCCAGGGTGTATAGCCACTCTCATGGTTGACAGTAGGAGGTGAAGTGACTTATTCTGTTGATGAATTGGGGTGTGTTCAACTCAGGTCTGCCTCTCTTCCCCTTAGGAGAAATCTGTGGATTCTACTGTGATCATCCATCTCATAACTTCTTACCTGGAAAGATCACCACATGGAAGTCATGCCCTGTTCTAGCATTACCCATGGCAGGTGACTAAATCTGCCTAATTCTGGAGTTCATTAGGTTTATATACCCAAGGCCATTTAATTGTTTAGTTCATGTTTGCTTAGAATCTAGGCAGAGAAGAGAGTGCTAATTATTGCCCCCCCCACCCCCCGAAACCACCAACAATAACTACAGTATTACAATTTTTCTATTTCAGAAGAATACCAGATATTGTTAAATCCCTTGCTGAAGTCCCTTGCTGAATTGATACATTGTATCTGCAGCATATCTTTGCTGTATCAGACAAGTAATCCTAACAAAAAAGTCAAAAGTTCAGTTTTGAAGTCTTAACCTACTTGTTGCTTTAGACTTTCTAACACCATTGCTTTTACTTGATAAATTAAGGAATGAATAAATGATTAATTAGGATACTTTATTTTAGCATCTCTTGCCATTTGATCAAACAGCTTTTCTGTAAACATTTTGAAATCTATCCTGCTAAAATCTGGTGTATGTATATGCTTATCTCCAGTATTCCTTTTCCTTACTTTTATATAATCTAAAATGACATGATCAACTTTCCCTCTCTCAGGACTTTGACTCCCCCAGCCTGGACTGCCACTATTCTCTCTACCTGCTGAGAGTGGAAGCTGTCAGCAAAGCGAGGTAAGAATTGATCCTATCTTCAGCTTTCAGTGGAATGTGCCTTCTACGAGACGGTTTCTATTCCCCTACAATTACTCTCGTCATTCAGTGCCAGTTTTATAATCTGTCTTGGGACAAAGACAATTTATCAGAAGTCATGCAATTATGACTGCACACATTCAGCTCAAGAGATATATTTTGGAATTAATTCAAATGCAGTACTCATTAGAACCACCATCCCTAAAATGTAAATAATCTGATTCATGTACCCCTTTTCCATTTATTACACCCTTTATATTGAGATCCTCCATCTCAGGACTATTGCATGATGAAAATAACTTACTGATAAACTACATGTTTCAAAACTTTTAAATTTCACCCACGTCTCTGCATGCTTTCAATGCTATTTTATCTTTTTCTCTTTTTTAAAAAAAATATTTATTTATTTACTTGGTTGCACTGGGTCTTAGTTGCTGCAGTTGGGCTCCTTAGTTGTGGCTCATGGGCTCCTTATTGTGGCATGCGAACTCTTAGTTGCAGCATGCACGTGGGATCTAGTTCCTTGACCAGGGATTGAACCCGGGCCCCCTACATTGGGAGCGCAGAGTCTTATCCACTGTGCCACCAGGGAAGTCCCTCTTTTTCTCTTAATATAGGGTGAGTTACTTTATTTGGTGAACACTGATATATATTATACTCAATCAATCATTAGAAAATTGAGAGTCCTCCATAATGCAAGATGCTTTGCTAAGGCTGTGGAGACAAGAAATAGGGCAGAGTGCTTGTCTTCCAGATTTATACTCTACTTAGAAAATTGAGATTTAAAGCATGAAATGTTAACTTACCGTAGAATATGTTAATGACAAAACAAGTCAGAAATGCAAATGTGTGATCAGTCGTCAAGTGAGTGACATAAACAAATGCTAAGATCTCAGAAAAAGATAATATCTCTGTAGGCTGGACTGGTACTAAAGGCCTTAAGAGTTCTGTGAGACAAAGCTGACACTTAAAGGATGCGTAGGATTTGAATGAGCCACATTATGATATTTAAATAATAATTTGGGTCAGAATAATTATTTTATTTCACAATTCTGTGTTTTGAGAATAAATGGAGACCTTTCTTCTTCTTCTACATACTACAAATTTCTGTATGTTATCCCTTGTAATATGTCAAACACTACATCTTGTTTTCTTTCAGGCCTTCTTTCTCTTAGAATCTCTCAAACTATCTCACCTCTGAATCACACATTTTTTTTCACCCTGACTTTTCTATTCTTTTTTAGTTACAGTAACCACAGGAAATAAGTTTTTACCCTTCAAACACATTGGAATTATTTTGTGATCCAGGATTTGAAAAACATAACTACATTTGTATCAATCATTCCTTTGACATAAGCTTTAATCACCAAACATTGCAATATATAGGAATTGGACATGCATGGTATTTGAGTGGGTGACATGCCAACAAATACCAAAAGAATTCTGCCACTGTATTGTATGTTTTACGCTTTGTTAATTAAGAAACCACATTCTGTTCATCAGCGATTTGAAAGCCAAGTAGATAAAATTTCAAAGAAATATATAGACTATTGGAAAGTGAATGATTTTTATAAATACTATTAAAATAGATGTGAAAATATAATGGACCTCTGCTACTTTTCAAAAAGCTCTTCTCTACATCAGTAATAAAAGTAAAGACTATAGCATAAATTATTACTCAATCCACTGAATGCCATAGTTTTTAACAAAACACATGCATGTTTCCTTTCTAAGAATCCTAAGTAAACAATTATAATTTATTTTCCCAAACTATTGCCTACTTGCAACAAAAAAAGTGAGATGACTAACAAAGCAAATATTCCTCTAATTTAAATGTTGTATTGACCTCAAAATAAAAAGAGACAGAGAGAGACCAAAACCATAATTTAATTCAAGTTAGAAGCTACTGTAAGCTCATCAGTCTAAGGAATATATACCACAGATGTTAGCAAATACACAAAGCCAGTAAGAGTCAAACGCTACTCTTTAGCAATTCTCTTACTAACATTTCAGTTTGAACTTACAATAACATTTATGATAATTTACCGTATTCTGCTGACTTAAAACATTTAATTGGAAATGATGTGAACCTACCTTCAGAGAATAATGTATCAGATCTGGCTAGATTTTCTTTAGTGCAAACAAAAGGAGGGGAAGACACAGCATAATGTTGTTGGAAATAGTACCCTCTTTTTATAAAAAGATCTCTTAACCTTTTCAAATAAATAGTATTAAAAAGGGATCAAGACTTTGTGAATTTTCAAATGTAGTCTTAATTATTATCTACTGATACACCTTTTCATTAATACAGCCATTCCTTTAGGAATATCACACTTTGAAAGTGATTGAGTCTTCACAAGAACCTTGTGAGGCTAGGCTCCAATTTTCTCAGGGAACAGTAACTCACAAAGTATATATGGGACTTGCTAAAGTCTAGTTAAGATCTACTTTTATTCTCTTGTTTTTCTACTGCAGTACTTACAACTCTGATCTACTCGAAATAAGAAGCTAGAGAACCCTACGCTTATTAGGTAAAGAGCATTCTCTGTTTCAGCTTATAATTCCTGACATCTTTAGAAATTATATTTATCCTCCCAACATTAGTACAGTAGGCTGGATAATGATGATTTTTATATCAATTTTATTAAATATGTAATTTCAATAATTTAAAAGGAAAGAGATTCATAAGACAAATTGGTAACAAAAAGACATCAAAGACTATTTAAATCTAATTAGCAAAAATTAAATTAATGAGGAGCTTCAGTAATTGTATTAAGAGAATGCAATTGGTTTGGCCTTTTTGAAAAGCTATTTGCTAATAGATATCAAGAACATCATAAGTGCATACATCCTTTGACTCAGTAATTCCACTTTACGACTCTATATTAATTAAGTAATCAGAGACACAAGCAAGATTTATAAATTCCTGCCGAAGTATAGTTTATAATAGTGAAAAATTGGGGACAATTTGGTTATACAAACTGGAGTACCAAGAAGGTTAAATATTTATGACCATTAAAATTATGTTTTCAGTTGCTAAGAGAGTAGATCTGAAAAGTTCCTGTCAGAAAAAAAAAAAAAATTATGTAACTAACTATGTTGACAGATGTTAACTAGTCTTATTGTGATGATCATTTTACAATATATACAAGTATTAAATCATAAAAAAAAATTGTTTTCAAAAAATTTTTAATGACATTGGAAAATATCAAGGATATAACTTTACATGAAAAGGATAATATGTATACAAAAATACACAAATCATATAAAATTATATATATATGTAAAATAAAAATATGATTTGGAATGATGTTTACTTCAGGTTGGGGGATGAAGGGAGATGGAATGGGGGAGGACCAGTACAATTAATATGATATTTTGCATGAAGTAAAAAGAAAAAAGATCACTGTAAAGAATGATCCCAATTACATATCTATAGTTATATTATCTATATCTATATCTATACCTATATCTCTATGCCTGGGAGGAAACAGAAGGAAGTCCTATCTTTAGAACATGAACTTTAATTCATTTAAATTTATATTTTTCTCCAACTTTTATACAGCAGTTTCTATAACAGAGAAAGAAGAGGAATATTAGCCATTATTTTGATGCCTCTGAATTGTCTGAACTGTTATCATGAGGATGTATGACCTGGAAAACAAAAATAGTAGCATAATAAAGTAATAACTTTTGGTATGGTAGAAAGCTGGCATATTTTGCACATTATTTATATTATATATTATGTGATACTACAGGATAAAAGTGGCAAGGATTAGTACTTGCCTGAGGTAAAAGTATTAATAAAACAAGTTTTAGAAGAAATCCTGTATATAAAAAGTTACCATTATGATAAATAATAGTCAGTTACAATTAAAATAAATATTAGTCAATAGTCAATTATTTATCTTAACTGCAATTATTTATATATAGTCAATGAAATTTAGGAAATGTACAAGTAGTTTCTGGAAAAATAAGTGAGTGCATTACTGGAAGAATCTTTTGTTAAATGCTGGTGTTAGAACTAGATTAAGTAATTATCTGTTTCGGAGGCCATTAAAGTAGCTCAGAGGACAATTTAAAAAATCTGATTGTGTGTAGTTATTCTCATCAAAAATGATCTAGTATGATTAAAATTCAATAGATCCCAAGGTGCATGGCACTATAACTGACTTTAAATTAGCATATTTAACTATTGAATTTAGACTGCAGATTTAGTTTAGATTAGGATTAAGAATGCAGTAACAAAGTTTGCCATCTGGTGGTCAGTGTGATACAAATCAGATGTCTTGATGTATTATGTTTCTGTGTCAGATTTTGAACTGGGTCTAAAAATGTGAAGACAATATTGGTACTAAATAAATTCATGGATAAAATTAAAGCCACAGCAAAGAAAAGTGTATTGTGTGATTTGGTCACATAACAGCTGTGATAGGCTGAATAATGGCCCCCAAAGAGAGCCAGGTCCTAATCCCTGGAGCCTGTGAAAGCCATTTTATATGGCAAAATGGATTTTGCAGGTGTGATTAAATTAAGGATTTTGAGATGGGGAGATTAGCCTGGATTAGCTGGATGGACCCTAAATGTAATCATAGTGTCTTTATAAAGGAGGTAGAGGAAGCTCTGACTACAAAAGAAGAAGCAAGGGCAATGTGACCACTGGAGCAAGATGTGACACTCCAGGCTTTGAAGATAGGGAAAGGGGCCAGAAGCCAAGGAATGTAGCTTTGGAAGCTGGAAAAGGCAATAAAATGGATTCTCTCCTAGAATTTCTGGAGGGGGTGTGCCCTAACCCCTTGATTTCAGGTCAGTAAAACTGATTTCAGACTACTGACCTCCGGACTGTAAGAGGGTAAGTGTGTGTTGTTTGAAGTGCACTATGGTTATTTGTTGCAGTAGCCATAGGAAACTAATACAAGTGGGACAGAAGCTGAGACTGGATGATCTCAGTGCTATAAGAAGAGGTGTGGAAAATTAACTCTTTCCACTGATTGATCCTAAATATGACCATGTCTGTCAATAAGTAATGTATGTCACCCAAATTAATTTTTTTCAAGCCTGAAAAAGTCGTCAAATTCTTCAGGAAGTAACCAAACTGAAAGCACATACAAACTCTTTTCTGTCATAATCCCTGTGATCCGAGTAGGTAATTTAGAGGAATGGAATAGTGAATGCATTTCACTCAAGTGTTTAGGGACTCTTCCTTAAAGTGTGGCAAACATCTTAAAAGTATACTCATATTTCACTCAGCAATGTATAGAGAATGTTAAATATTAACCACAGTGAGGAGCTAGCTGTAGTGGAGGACAGATTTAGAGTAAAGTGAAGTTTGAGATAAAATTCAGTTAAGTTCAACAAAATGAAAAGATATCACTGGTGTGAGAAGTAATGTGCAGCATATTCCTCCCCTTTATTATTTTTACCAATACCTCTATGATTTTAACCAATCCTGTTTTCTGGGAAATGAAGAAGAAAATTTCTACATGTAATGTTAAAAATCTGTATTAGTATTTGAGTCACTGTAATGTGTACTTATGCTTGAAAAATAGAAGTGTACGGACTTAGATTTTAGTTTTCAGGATTCAGAGGGAAACAGGTAATCTGATGGTTAAGGTCATGGCCAGGTACAAGAGAAACAACATAAACTGCAGATATTTAAGATCCTTATTTAGTTCAACAAACATTTACTGAGTACAGATCAGATTCTGGGAACTGTGCTAAACACTGAGAATAGAAAGACATGACTCTCTATTTCCTGAACACACAATTTAAATATTCCACGAAAGAGAAATCCACACCACCTGTGGGAGCAAAAGGAAAGGGTCATTTAACTCATACTGGGAGTAATTGGTCAGTGGGCTAGGAAGGCTTCCAGAAGAATTTGAAGAAGAAGGAGTTATCTAGGAGGAGAAGAAAAGCAGAGAAAGGTGGTTTAAGGGGTAGAAGTAGGGAGGGGAAAGAGAGAGAGAAGAAAGATAAGAATACAATAAGAAAAAGGACTAGAATAGAAAATGTAAAGGCAAAGAGTTATAAATTACAATGGAAGAATCAATATTTTGCTTTCCTTAGAACATAAAGGAATGTAGTGGAAATGAAGGTAGACAGGTAGGCAAGCACTCACAGTCCGTATCACTAAAAGTGTTCGGCAGGAGATGAGAAATCTAGGTATGTTAGCTTTCATTTTTTATTTTAAAATTTTAGTGCAAGACACAACATATTTATTGCTCATAAGTTATATTTGTTTAAAAATGTATCCTGGGTAACATTTCTTTCTTAAAATTTAAATTATGAAATGTATCTTGAAAATAGTACATATAACTCATGTACACAATTTGAAGATTATTATTATGGGTTGACTTGTGCCCCCTCCCCAAAAGATATGGTGAAGTCCTAACCCCTAGTACCTCAGAATGTAACCTTATGTGGAAATAGGATTGTTGCAGATGTAATTAGTTAAGATGAGGTCATACTGAAGTAGGGTGGACACCCTAATACACTGCAACTGGTATCTGTATAAAAGAACATAATGTGAAGAGACAGAGACATAAAGAGAATGTCATGTGAAAACGATCGAGGTGATGCATCTACAAGCCAAAGAATGTCAAAGGTTGCCAGCAAACCACCAGAAGCTAAGAGAGAGGTGTGGAACGGACCCTCCTTCATGGCCTTAAAAGGAACCAATCCTGCTAACATCTTGATCTTTGACTTATAGCCTCTCGAACTGTGAGAAAATAAATATTTGTTTTCAAACCACCAAGTCTGTAGTACTTTGTTGCAGCAGTCCAAGGAAACCAGTACAGTATATAATGATTATCCATGTACCCACAGCTGCTTAAGAAAGAGAAGGATCAGTATCTTTGAAGTTCCCATGTTCCCTTCCCAGATTGTATCTCTCTCCTTCCAGATACCTATATCCTGAATATTGTGTTAACTGGTCTCTTTTAATAGTTTTCCATATATATGTGTATTGCTGAACAATATATGGCTTAGATATGCACTTTTCATTCTTTACATGTTGTATATATCCTGCAATTTGCTCTTCTTGTACATTAGTACTATGATTTTGAGATTTATTCATGTTGATGCCTATCTGTGTAGGTAATTTTTTTTTTCTCATAATGTTTCACTATATGAATACAGCACAATTTATTTATAAATGGACATCTGTGTTAGTTCCAGTTTTTGCTGTCACAAACAATATTGCCAAGAAAATTTTGTACATGCCTCCTGGAGCACAAGCGCAAGCTTCTTTAGGCTATTCACCCAGGAATTCATGTGTATCTTGAACTTTACTAAGATATCGTTCCTGTAATTTTTTTTAATTGAAAATTTTTGCTTTTTATTTTAAATAAAATTTTATTAATTTTAATCTATCTGAGATTAACTTTTGTGCAAGTTAAGATCCTATTTCATTTTTTCCATATGGATAATCAATTATCCCACCATAATTTATTAAATATTCTATCCTTTTCCCACCAATATGCAAATCAAGACATAGATCAAATTTCCACATATTTTGATATATTCATGTGGGGTCTATTTCTGGACTTTCTATTCAATTCCATGAGTGATCTATCTTTATGCAAGCACCACAGTAAATTTTGACATCAGAAAAGGCAATTCCTCCAAACCTTTTCATCTATTTCTAAAATATCTTGATTTTCTTTTTTTATTTATTTAGTATTAGTTTATTTTAAAATGTTTAGATATATACAAACGATTATATTTTAATGTATATAAATATAAGTTAATGCATATGTTGCATATATCCAGTTAAAAGCATAACAAAATGAACACCATAAATCCATCACCCAACTCAAGAATTATAATGTTACTAAAACTTCCAGCCACCTGTGTGTTCCTTTCCTATTTCATTCCCCTGCTTCCCCACTCCAAAGGTAACCACTATTGTCAATAGTTCTGGAGCTTTCTGATGTTTATTAAAATGTTCTCTAGCTGTGAATAGTCCTTTACAACTTGTTTTTTTTCATTTAAGCTTATGTTTCTAACATTTATCCATGTTGTTGTATGAGGCTACAATTTATTTTATCCCCAGTGATTTTTCACTGACATATATCAAGTTTCCAAATGGGTTTTTGCTGGCTTTTTTATTCTGTTCTCTTGATCTGTCTATCCCTGTGCAAAAACATGATGCTTTCTCAATTACTTTGGCTTTATATTAAGCCTGGATATCTTGAAAGGCAAGTTATCTAATCTTATTCTTCTTTGTCACGAGTGCCTTGGATATTCTCAATACTTTGCTCTTCCATGTATATCTTAAAATTATCTTTCATGTTCTATAAAACCCTGTTGCAATGGTAATTTCATTATTTCTACAGATCAATTTGAGTAGAATTCATATCTTTACTACATTAAATCTTCCTAGGCATGAAGATATTTCTTCCCATTTAGTTGGATCTTTATTAATGTTTCTCAATAAAGCTTTAAAAACTTTATAATTTATACATAAAAATGTTGCACATTTGTTAGATATGTTCCTAAATAGCTTATATTTTTGTTGTTACTATAATTCTTTAAAAATTGCATTTACTATTTGTTGCTTGTGTATATAAATATGAAATTTTCTTTCATGTATTTAGTTTATTTTTGGTTACTTTCTAACTTTTTAATATTTCTAATAATTTTTCCATAGATTCATTTCGATTTTCTATGTAGACAATTACATAATCTGTAAACAATGCAAGATTTATTTATTTGATTGTGATCTGCATAAGTTTTAATTTTTTCTTGACTTACTGCACTGGCTACATTCACCAGTACAATTTTAAACAGAAATGGGATAGAGGGTATCCTTCCGCTGTTTACAATTTTTAAAGGTGTGCTTTGTACATTTCTCCACTGAGTTCCGTATTTGCTGTATGTTGGACTTCCACAGATACTTTTTATCAGTTAAGGGAAATTTGTTTGTATTCCCAGTTTGCTAAGATTATTGTTTTAAATCATGAATAATGTTGAATTTTTTGTATCTATTGAGATGACCATAGGATTTTTTTCTATAAATATGATAAACACCAATATTCGGAAGTTAGGAAATAGACAAATAATGAGAAGGAATAATCATAGAGGTGGTTAAATAACCAAAACTGCATAAAGTTACAGATGCTAAAGGAAGAGAGAACTTCAAACAGTATGAGTGTTCAAAGGTAGAAGACATACCATATTCCCGATTTTTGTCTCTAACCTCTAACAGCCTGTGTGATTCAATCATTGCTTCTAATTCCTCTTGTTATTGTCCTGACACTAGCAACACTTAAAAAAAAAATTCATCTGCTTTACTGAGTTCATGCACCAGTGTTTTTGAACTTAGTTTGGCAACAGGTTTCCATTTCTAAAGGACTGACTTTACTACATAATTCATTCATAATTCGTAATTCATAATTCATTCATAATTTCATTGGGCATTTAATTTTCTTGGCCCTAAACTGTTCTGTGCTCCTCATCACTTAGAAGTTTAAGAGGAAGACTCTGGCTCTCTTCTCCTGATAATAATTTTTCACAAACAGGGAACTAAAATTTCTGTAGGTTGTAGCTGACTACTTCTTACGAGATGCACTTCTCAGCCTATCAATAGCTCTAGACGGTCCTTACTTTAAAGAACTCTCCTTGTTGCCCGTGTGATTTAGTACCATTATAACTCCTCAAAACAAAATAAAATAAGCAAACAACAACCAAAAAAAAAAAAAAGCAGATACTGCACAAATGAGACCGTGGTTTGGATTTGCAGTTCTATTCACATTGGGCAGCTGTGTAAAGTTTTTGTTTTTGATTAAAATCTTATTTTATAACTTGTCACTTTCTGAGTATGCTTCAGTCTATTTGTAACATAACAATGTTACAGATTGATCATATGAGTAAAGAAGAGCTCCAATATCTCAATTCAGTGGCTATGAACTACCAAAGTTAACGACTGGCAGCCTTAGTGCATAGCCCTTAACATTTCTGCCAGATAGTAAAAGCTGTGAGAATATTATTCAAAAAAGTCTTCATTTTCTTTTTGTTCCTCTGTGTGAGCTATCCTACACAGATTGTGTGAGCAGAGAGCACAATTCTGTTGATGTGCACTGTTGATGGTCTTTTTGACATAACCTAATGGAAAAAGCACTGAACAGAATATTGATAGTAATGGTAATTTCTGGATAGTTGCTTTCTTACATTGCTTCTGGATACTAGTGACAACTATAGCATCTTTCAAATTCTACTGAACTTTAACAGTGTGCCATATGCAAGGAAGTTTCATCATGCTGAGATGCCTATAATAGCTCTCCTCTTGTAAATTCAGGTTCAAGGGCATTCAGATTCACCAAAATTCACAAAAATCATAGTGACACATGTCCAGCATTTTACTTGGATTTTTTTTACTTGACTTTTCTCTCTTTTAGAATAGTCTGTTTCACAGCATTTAACTGCATTAATATTAAGTTGGTAACCTCTACATGCCTCCTCTCTCAGGTAGCATTTCTTTTCTTTTCTTTTTTTTTTTTTTAATGGTTACTCTAGCAGTATATTTAAGCTGACTGTTGTACAGTCAAATATAAAGAAACTATGAAAGTATCCATAAAGAGTTAACTCCTATTTCTCTATCACTACAATGTGTTGTTCAATATCCATGTGACAAAGAGCATAAATCAAAATACTCTGTCTGGAATTTTAAGCTCTACTCAATGTGTTTCAGAAAGGAAAAGTGGGACAATTTAGACTTCATCAATTATATCACATTAAATTAGCCTCCATCATTGACTTGGCTCAACAGCCTTCATCTATTTTAATTTACAACAAAAAGGACAGCCAAGTACAGGAGAGCAGCAATGACACGGTCAAAGGGAGGCTCTGTCTTCTTAGTTATAAAAAGTGCTTTGCTTGGGTACCATTAAGATAGCATTAAAGTAAAAACCTCTAACTCAAAGGAAGTTTCAAAATAGCATAAAATACGGTATAGCCCATAATATTTACAATCATAAAAATTGATTATAATGGATTTCTATATCTAACACTAAAAGTAAAATTTTTTACTTTTTTCATTAAGTAAAAAATAGATGATATGCTTGTATTATAAATTCCAACTGTGATATTCTGTTAATTAGGCAGAATGCAACCAGTTCTTTACACTACTCACCATTCTGTTCCTTCAGACATACATATTTCTCATATAAATAAAACAGTATTTTACAAACATTATTGGGTGAAGTATCAGCCTACCCATGACACCAAACAAGAAGACTTAAAACTTTTTAAATTCAGTTAACTGAAATCAAGGCAAATGTAAACAACAGCCAAGGCAGGTTGTGCTGATTTGTAAAGCAGTTCTTGGCTTTGCAGTTGAATAATAAAGGCAGATAAATAGGGAGGACTTGATCACGTTAACTGACAACTCCTAGAGGCAAAGAAATAGAATACAGGGTATAGAAAGACATATCTTTATACTTCACTTAGTAGAAAACAAGAAGATTCAAGGAAAAGATAAGTACAATCTTAGAAAGACTGTAAGATGATAAGCCTTTGCATATTTAAAAATAGTATATTGATTTAACAAACATTAGTTGAACATCCTATTAGATGCCTATTAGATGCCTCGTACTGTGCTAGGTGCTGGAGCTAAAAGGGTGAATAATACACAATTTCTGCCTTTTAAAAATTTTGAAAAAATCTGTTGTAACATTCACTCTTCAACTATTATTGTGTTACTACTAGATAACTGGAAATATTTAGTCAACTAATTTCTTATTATTTTATGATTTTCCTCACTACCTACAGATGAATATGTAAATGTTTTAAATTTTTATTTAACAATATTATTAATATTTTCTTTATGCTATAAAGGATTATGATATAGCTCTAATATATATAGGGTTATCAACACCATGAATGTGTACTCTACAGAATGTAGATTAAAATACAAATCACATTTACTCTTTGTGGTTTTATTTAAAAAAAAATTTTGTTGGTGTTGGACTTTTCTTTGTTCCAACTTTATTGAAGTATGATTGACAAATTAAAATTATATATTATATATTTAAGTAATACAATATAATGCTTTGATATATGTATACATTGAAAAATGATGACCACAAGCTAATTAACATATCCATCACTTCACAAGATTATCTTTTTTTTTTAATAGTGAGAACACTTGGGATCTGCTGTCAGGAAATTTCAAGTACACATTATTATTAACTATAGTCACTATGCTGATACATTAGGTCTTCAGAACGTATTCGTCTTATAACTGAAAGCTTGTACCCTTTGATCATTATCTTTCCTTTTTCCCCCACTTCCCAGTCTCTCTGGTAACCACCATTCTACTCTGTGTTACTATGAGTTCAACTTGTTTCTAGATTCCACATATGAATAAGATCATGCAGTGTTTGTCTTTGTGTCTGGTTTATTTCACTTAACATAACACTCTATAGGTTCATCCATGTTGTCACAAATAGCAGATTTTCCTTCTTTTTATGGCTGAATATTCCAGTGTGTGTGTGTGTGTGTGCGTGTGTGTGTGTGCGCGCGTGCACGCGCGCGCGTGTGTGTGTGTATCCATTCATCTGTTGACAAGCCACTTAAGTTGCTTCCATATATTGGCTACTATGACTAATGCTGCAATGAACTTGGGACTGCAGATATCTCTTTGAGATAGTGACTTTATTTCCTTTGGATATATACCTAGAAGTAGGATTGCTAGGTCATATGGTAGTTCTATTTTTAATTTTTTGAAGAATCTCAAAATATTTTCCATTATGACTACACCAATTTACATTCCCAACAAAAGTGCACAAGGGTTCCCCTTTCTCCACATCCTTGCCAACACTTATATTTTGACTCTGAAAATAGCCATCCCAACAGGTATGAGGTGATAATATCAATGTGGTTTTGATTTGCATTTCCCTGACGATTAGTGATGTTGAGTGATCCTTTCATGTACCTGCTGGTCATTTGTATGTCTTCTTTGGAAAACTGTCTTCATGTCATTTGCCCATTTTTTAATTATATTATTATTTGTTGTTGCTGATGTTGGTGGTGGTGTTTGTTTGTTTTGCTATTGAGTTGTATGAGTTCCTTATATATTTTGGATACTAACCCCTTATAAGATACATGGTTTCCAAATATTTTCTCCCATTAAGTAGGTTTCCTTTCAATTTTGTTGACTGTTTCTTGTGCTGTGTAGAGACTTTTTAGTTTGATGTAATCCACTTGCTTATTTTTGCTTTTGTTGTCTATGCTTTTGGGATTAACTTCAAAAAAAATCATTGCCTAGGCCAAATGTCAAGGAGCTCTGTGGGTTTTAGAATGACATTATGCTAGGTTCAAAATACTGAGAGCCTGGACTGAATGCTGGTAGATTCAAATACTCACTGTTTACCAATTTCATCTTCCATCCTTTTTAAAAAAGAATGTTTAAGTATTACATATATTTATAAATACTTCACACTTTTCAAAATGAAACTGTCACAGAAATAAGCTATATTTTCACAGTATTGAATTTCAGGTGCAGTTTAAATTCTTGGTTTTGATAATGGTCCCTTGAGTTTAGACCTGATGATCATAGAAGGTTCTGCTTCAGATTAGCATTGCTAAAGTCAAATTTGGAAGATGTCAACCTGCTGACATCTGTCTGTTTCTAGACTAAGAGAGTGTCTGGGATTTTCCTTTTTAATTTTTAAAAATTTTCTTTTTTAATTTGTTAGTTAGTTGATCTTTCCCAAAGCATATTTTTGAAAGTATCACTTTTATTTCATCAAAATCAGTATGCTTTTGATATTTAGGACATATTAGCTAAATCCAAAACATGTTTCACAACCTCTTTTATCTCCACGGAGTCTTATAAATAGATAGAGATCTTCAGTGTTTGTGTGTGTGTGGCATTTTATAACATTTGTAAATGGCTGGAAAAACAGAACTCAATCCCTTGAAACTGCATTTCTACCATCCTCTGCCCTCCCAAATGAAGAAAGGAAAAGTGAATCTAATACTTAGCCTAATCATAACAAATGCCTTATTCCCATCTCGGGAAATTCTTTTCCAAATGTAGCCTCTTTTATAGTATCTTTGTGTTCCACTCACAACTTTGTTAGTTGTGTTGAAAATCAAATCACGTTTAAGTAAGTTTTACTACTCCCTCAAATATTATTTATTTACTATCAAGAGCTTAAAAAGAATGTCAGAAATGGTGTTAAATGCATACAAAGTGGATATAACTGTATCAATTTCTTTGGAAATGCATTTTATAGGTAAATTTAAAAGTCATGCTTCTTCATATAACAGTGTTACCTGCATTCTACTTTAAGCAAGATATCTGTCTACTACTTCCTTCCTAAGAACGTACCCAGATTAGTTCCACAAGTTTAGAACATCCAAAGTTCCACAAGTTTAGAACATAACAAACATCTACATTTGTTATGTAGACATGACATGACAAATCACTAACCCTTTTATAAGTCCCTCTATCTTTTGTCCCAAGCTTCCATATTTTTATATTACTGTATCTGTAATAAGCATTTATGTTTAATTCTGATTTTTCTTTTTAAAATTATAACATCATATTTTCCCAAGTTTTTATGTAGTTTGTATAATTTCATAATAGCTATTTTGACCTTTTTATAATTCAATTATGTTTCCTGCCTGACCTTTCTAGTAGTGAATTTTATGTTTATTACCAACTCAATGAAGTAAAAATTCATTTTATTTGTTGCTTAATCATTAAACTTCAGAATCCAAAAAACAAAAAAAAATCACTAACCCTTTCAGCCTTGGTTTCTTTAGCTGACAAATGGGGATAGAATAGCTGCATCACCCACCTAAGAGTTTTTTATGAAGAGCAAGTGAGCTAGTGCAGTTTCTCACGTTTAAATACTTCCAGAACTGCCTTACTAAATTTTTCCTCCTGTGCTATTATTTATATAACCTTTTAATTTAAATGTACTCACCTTTTTACTGAGATAATTTATTTCAAAATAAAACTAGCACTGAAATGAGGCTTTCTCTTTGGGATTTCAAAAGATAAAAAGATAATTTACAAAAGAACATATAATTCAGCGTTATTTAATTCCAAGTGTTTACATATCGCCTAAAACTGCCTTAGCACATTCCACATCAGTGATAGCCTGGTTCTCATATTTTGGGAAACACTCACTGACTTCCTTCAAGAACCTAGATTATAAGCACTATAAAAATCTAAGATATCATTATTAATATACAAATCTAAGATATCATCTTTATTAGGTGGTCACCCAGCTGTATGGTATTCATAAAAATATTTATTTAACCAGTCCTATTACTAGAGTTCCATAAAACTTAAGTCTTTGTAGTATGCAACTGAATATAACTATTGGGGTGTTAACCATGATGAGGGAAGGGAAACTAATTCATTACATATTACTAACATCAATATATTAGCTATCTGTTTAATGGATGTATGTCAATTATCAGGACTTTGAGAGAATGAACCCGAGCCTAGAACAGACTGACTCTGATTGAAAGCAAACAGTTGAGAAAGTTGAACGAATAGGTGCCACCCAGAAAGGAGGTAATGGCCAGGTTCTGTTAGTGAAAGATTACCGAGAGAGGAAAGAGATTAGTGATGGAATGAAGATCTTCTTCACCTACTTTAAAATTTTACTTTTGATCTGATCTTTGGCCACCGTAGGATGTATTTAAGAAGCTGACAGTGATCAAGAGTGGGATGTGTGTACGTATGCGTGTGTCTGTGCGTGTGTATCTGTGTAGACTGTGGGAGTGGAGGTGGTTACAGGGGTGGAAGTGAGAAGTAGGAAAGTGGTGTCTAGAAAAAGAAAAGTGGCAAATATAAAAAAGAGGTTAGATCAGAAAATAGTATTATGACTGATGTAGGATTTATAATTAGTTTATCAGAAATACCAATAGTCATTTAATTTACATGTTATTTGATTTTCCATTCAAATATCCTTTTTACCACCAAATGTACTTTGGTGGTAAAGACATGGGGCTAGGGACATAGGAGGATAAAAGCTGGCAAGGCTCTGGTCCCTTCTGCCCCCAACCCCTGTCAAATACAGCAATTCTTCTTGTATTTATTTTACGTTTAGAATTGTAAGTAATTTTGGTTCAGATGAAGGGTACTGAAGTTAATCAAAAAATGTGGAAACCAGTGTTCTGTTGAAAACTATAAACTAGCCACCAGATAAAAAGATTTTTCTGGTCCAATAGCTTTGCTAAATCTCAGCCCCTGTTTGCTCACATGAAATAGTGATGCATTTATAGCTATTAGAGTAATGGTAATAACCTGAATTTAAGTACAGTTTCATTTCTGCCCACAATAGGACATTAAAGAAAGAAATGAGTATAAAAACATTTTGAAATAAGTAGTCACCTTTCTGCTATTTAAGTATAGCATTACCAGAGTATTGCTATGAATCATAAAAACAAAGGTTGGCGATTACCCTTACTTGAATAAAACCTCCCCTTTTTATTCTATTACATATTAAAAATCCCACTAATTTAGGAAAGTACTTTGCACAGAAGTTGCTCCTCAGTACCTAAATGTATCAAATTTCAATGGTTTTGCTAAGTGCTTTTTTAAGAATGTGGCAACTTGGAAGCAATAATGCCGATATATAAAGAGGTATATTGCATTTAAAAGAGGCTATGGAAAAACAAATCCTCTCCCTTACCCATAGATTATATAGTCAAATGATAATGGCCTAGGCATACACTTAACAATGAGTCAAAATATTATTTTCTAAAATATCAACATTTTCTACAACTACTATTTGGTTTTAAAACTATTTTCTACATATTTATGTTGGATCTCAGTAGGTTAGAAAACTTATTGTACAAATTTCTTACAGGGCTATTTTTAAAAAGTGCTTTAGCAATCTAACATCTGTTGTCAAATAAAGCCTTCCAGGGCCCATTGGCTCATAAACGTAATAGAGTGGTCTTCACCTGTAACATATCTAGTACAACATGTGCTTAGGGTTCATGGCTCCTGACCGCAACTTTGTACACTGCCAGCACCATATGGCAACTTATTCTGCAAGTTCCTGCACTGTTTTGCTTACTGACAATTATTCCTGAACTCCTGCCTCAAAAGTCTAGTAATGGAAAAACAATTCTGGGTGCAATGAGGTCCTTAAAGCAATGAGGCCCCATCAGACGCCTATCAGCTTCACACATTATTAACAAGAGTTCAGCTATCCATTAATAGCCAAAACTTTGATTTACTGTAGTTGAGGGGAATACTGTTTTCTTCAATTGTTCAGGAGTTAGGAATTCAAATTATATTATTTTATTCCACTCTAAAGAAGAAGATCAGAACATTAAATATTAAAAATGCTTCATTGGTGAAGTTCAGAATTTTATACTCATCACTCAATATTTATACTCATTACTCTATAGAGTACTGGGCCAACTTGTGTTCCAAATGTAGTAGTCATGGTTTCTATCACTTCTTGACAAACACGTCCAGAGAAAACTGGAAGAAGAAATTCGGATATCAAGCCATGAGTACAAAACTTGAATTAAATGACTTACTTGAAAGTGACTTTAAAATTAATCATATGTTTGACATGTGCGGGTTTGGTCCATTGGCTTGCAATCTATTCATCTTCAAATGCTCACTGAGTACCCACTAATGTGCCCAGCAAGCATCATACTAGGTGCTAGAGATGAAAAGTGAAGAGTCCCAGGCACTCAGACCTTACATTCCAGAAACAGAACTTTGTCGTTGCCACAAAAATGCAGATTAATAAGGGTTTAGGGCAGCTTCTGCCAGACCTTCCCATTCTCTGTCTTGAGGACAAAGGGCAACATTTTCATATTTAGGAAAAATGTGACTGAGGTTTCTAAATGAAAATATCTCAAAAAAGGGTCAGACTAGAATGCTCTAAAACAAAGCCTGTAAGGGAGAAATGCCTTTTGCTATAAAGGAACCATTTGCAGTGCTGCATTGTTTTCTTCCCTAAAAGGCTATGCTTTGCCTTCAACCATTCAAATATGTGGTTGTCGGTTTTTTTCCCCCATGGTGTGGCATGCCATTAAAAATTCAAAATTAACACAATAGCACTTCCTCCTGAGAAAACAGAACAAATGCTATTCAAATTAAAGGAAATGCTAAGCTTTTTATTAGAAAGTTATCTAATTATTGTCTTTCACCTTGTGATGCCTTACAAGAATAGCAGAAAGAATAAATTACAAACACCACTCTAATTTTCCTAAACTTCTAGAAATAAATTATATAAGCAACTCAATGTAAAGAATTAAAAATTATACCTCATATTTGGTAATTATTTATTTTTATTTACAATAAAACTATGTAGGCCTCCATCGTTGTGTAGTTGGTATATAGAAAAGCCTTGCTTTAAGAAATGTGGAGGGACTTCCCTGGTGGTGCAGTGGTTAAGAATCCTCCTGCCAATGCAGGGGACACGGGTTCGATCCCTGGTCCAGGAAGGTCCCACATGCTGCGGAGCAACTAAACCCGTGTACCACAACTACTGAGCCTGCGCTCTAGAGCTCGCGAGCCACAACTACTGAGCCCACGTGCTGCAACTACAGAAGCCCATATGCCTAGAGCCCATGCTCTAGCCCAAGCCATCGCAATGAGAAGCCCGTGCACCACAACAAAGAGTAGCCCCCACTTGCCACAACTAGAGAAAAGCCGCGTGCAGCAACGAAGACCCAATGCAGCCAAAAAAAAAAAAAGAAATGTGGAAGAATTAAGAAAGGAAAATTTTAATAATTTAGATGCAAAATATATAATGTAGTCATAAATTGTTTTCTTGGGCTTATTAACAAAAGCATCAAAACCTAATCTAATATAAAAATAAAGACAGGACTTTAAAAATCCCCAAATAATGTATGGATGGTGTTCAATGACAATATTCAATTTATTGCAGAAAATAGGGATATTTTGTAAAATACTTTCATATTCAATCACAATCTCAATGTCTACAAAGACTATCTCTGACTTTAAGGTGTTATATCATCTGCAAATATAAGATTTCTTTACTTTAAAGGTGATTTTGGCATAAGATGAATTACTAAATGGATGGCTCCCAGCATTTTGGATTCACAGACCAGTGATGGTGACTGTGAATGTTCCCTGCTATGCTTCATATTAAAGTTTTAATACATCTTTCAAATGAACTGATTTTGGAGGGCCCAAGAAAAATTAGTTTCTTAGAAAAAGCTTATTAAGTACATAAATATTATGTAAAACATACTAAGGAAACAATATATTGTCAAGTAGTAGCAAGTTTAAATTAAAAACCTTCAGCTAATAAAAATCTGTTTTACAGAAATTACTAGGTTTCTAATAAAACTTTCCTTTCAATTAAACTACTATATAATTATTAATATAGGTTAACAAGAATATCTAAATATGGAAACAATTATCATGAATGGTATACTGATACTAGAAGAGCTCATGACACATTATTAGATAAAACTGTATATATTGAATATCTAGAATACTAGCCCAGAATCTAATTAGGCTAAAACACATAAGGTCAATGAAAATTTTCTTGAGCAGGATTATTTATATACTATATCTATGTTTGTATACTTTATCAATGTTTATGAAACTTATAGTAAATCTTTTAAAAATATTGATGTTTATACAAATTTCAACCCAGAAATTTGGTTACTAGGTTGTATAATTCTCTATGATTCATCTGAATTTTAATTATGTGCACTTTTTGAGTTTTGGAGGTAAATCTGGAGCATTACAACTTATTTATTACAAATTTTAGTCAAGTATTTTCATTGTTAAATAATCTAGCTAGTGGGGCTGTTGTGGGGTTAAATGAGTGAAAATATCAAAAGGTGTTGAATATGTCAGGCAAGTGAAAAACTGCTCGCCCTCTTCTTCTTCCAGACACCTTGCTTCTTTATATGATTCCTTTCAATAAAGAAAGCACTTTCTTTCTGTTCCTTATGTCAGAGGATCTTCACAAAAATTCTGCAGGTATATAGGTTAGAAATGATCATTTCCTAACAGATAATGAAATTAAGTCTCAGAGAGTTTAAGTGACAACAAATTAAATACTAGCAAAAAGCTTCTTTCTTATTCATAATAATGATTATATAAGTGAGTCTCTTACTTTTTGCCTGGTCTTCTAGCTCAGAGTCAAATCTAAAGTTTAATATTTACACCATCATTGGTCCAGAATTGCACAATAGAAAAGATCTCTTAGTCTGGAACAATACGTGTGTTGGTAAAGTATGTTTAAAATTTTATTCATTTACTTTAGAAACACTTAAGTGATTCTAATATGTACTTAATAAGAGAAAAGAGTCCTATGAGAAAAGGACTATGATTGTTCCCTCATCCCGTTTTTACAGAAGAGGAAACTGTGTCTCCTGAGAAGGTAAATAACTTGTGAAAGGTTACATAGCTAGTAAAAGCCAGAGTCAGGATTCAAATCCAAGTAATCTCATTGCAGATTCTGTGCTTTTAATCTCTTCTCTAATAGTGCCTCTGTTGTGATATTTAAAGAAAACTGTAGCTCCTATTCTATAGATTCTTGTAAGAAACAGTATGACTTAGAAGTATAAAGCCGCTTGGAGCTATCAGCGGCCAACTGTTTTGCCCTGTTGGTGGGAGATTTCCACAGGCAATGGCATAAGAACATAAAGGTAGCGAATTAGCTAGCTCCTCTCACATAATAATCTTCACCACCACATCCATTATTATATATTGAGTGCTTACTGTATAAGAGGCACATTTCTAAGCAGTTTACTTACAAGTAGTCACTCATTTGATTCTCACAACAACATAGGAAGTACATATTCTTATTTTTCTATTTAACAGATTAGGAAACAAAAGCACAGAATCATAAAGTAACTTGCCTGAGTTCACACAGTGATTAAGGTATGGAGCTAGGACCTAGGCCCTATATTTCATTTATCCATCTAGCCATCAAAGGTAACAGAAAGAAAAACCCAACAGACTTTTATTCTCACAGCTGGAGTAAGAACAGTGTTAAACATAAAGGCTTAGTCTGAAAAATATTATTACAACAATGAAAGGCTGCACACATAGTTCACACCTTGTTTGATCATGAATCCTTCATGCTCAACCACTGGAGTACATTTCAGGACCAGAAACGGTAAGCCTGCCTGAGACCAGAAATACCTGCATTTCTTTTACATGTTACCTTTCCCCTTACATAGCAAAAGTAATTACCAACATAAACTGGAGGAGTGGGTCGCAAGGGAGGTGGTAGGTGGGAAGGTGCATGTAAAAAAAAAAAATGACAGTGTTTCTTAAAGATATAGTCACTAAGTAAACATATGGGAATGGGTGACAACGAGGATAGGGGAAAAGAGTAGAAAAAATATCTGTGAAACCTGAAAAATTCCCCTTAGTTGACTATGACATGGTAACTGCAATGAGGTGAGAAGTTTTACATAATCAGACAGAGGAGGAGATCAGGATGGTGGAGTAGGAGGATGCTGAGCTCACCTCCCTGCATAAACACATAAAAAATACATCTACGTGTAGAGCAGTTCTCACTGAAAACACACTGGAGACTGGCAGAAAGACTCTTCCATAACCAAGGCTGTGAAGAAAGATCCACATGGAGTTGGATAGGAAGGGAGGAGAGGTGATAACGTCAGGACCCATGTCCCTAGAAGAGGACATAGAAGAGGAAGGGGAAATCCTCACCCTGGAAGTGAGCTCTTGGAAACACATATTGGGCACCCTGGCCCTGGGGTCTGACGCTGGGTATAACATTTGTTAACATATATGCACCTAATATAGGGACACCTAAATATTGGGCTGGCCAAAAAGTTCATGTGGGTTTTCATAGCAGCTTAAGGAAAGACCCGAACGAACTTTTTGGCCAAGCCAATATATAAAGCAAATATTAACAGACATAAAAGGAGAAACTTATGATAACAAAATAATAGTAGGGAACTTTAACACCCTACTTAGATCAATGGGTAGGTCATCCAGACAAAAAAATCAATAAGGAAACAGTGGTCTTAAATCACACATTAGGTCAGCTAGACTTATTAGATATCAACAGGACATTCTATCAAAAAAATAGCAGAATACACATTCTTTTCCAATGCACATGGAACCCTCTCCAGGAGAGATCACATGCTAGGCCACAAAACAAGTCTCTACAAATTTAAGGTGAGAGAAATTATACCAAGTGTTTTTCTGACCACATGGTATGAAACTAGAAATCAGTTACAGGAAGAAAAACAGGAAAAACACAGAGATGTGGAGACTAAACAACATGTCACTGAAAAACAAATGGGTCAATGAGGGGATCAAAGAGGAAATCAGAAAATACCTGAAGACAAATGAAAATAAAAACACAATTTTCCAAAATCTACAGGACACAGGAAAAGCAATTCTGAGAGGGAAGTTTATAGAGGTACAGGCCTACCTCAAGAGTCAAGAAAAATCTCAAATAACTTAACATACAATCTAAAGGAATTAGAAAAAGAAAAACAAAACAAAAAGCCTGAAGTCAGAAGAAGGAAGGAAATAATAAATATCAGAGAGGAAATAAATAAAATAGAGACCAAAAAAAAAAAAAAAACCCAATGGAAGAGATCGATGAAACCAAAAGCTAGTTTTTTAAAAAAGATAAACAAAATTTATAAGTCTTTAGCCAAGCACATTAAAGAAAAAAGAGAGAGAACCAAAATAAATAAAATAAGAAATGAAACAGGAGAAATTAAAACCAATATCACAAAGATAAAAAAATCATAAGAGAATACAAAAAACAATTATGTGCCAAAAAATTAGATAACTTAGAAGAAATGGATAAATTTCTAGAAACATACAATCTTTCAAGACTGAATCAGGAAGAAATAAGCAATCTAAACAGACTGATCACTATTAGTGAAACTGAATTAGTAATCAAAAAAAAAACAAAAGCAAAAAACCCAGCAAATAAAAGTCTAGGAGCTGACAGCTTCACAGGGGAATTCTACCAAATATATAAAGAAGAGCTAATGCCTATTCTCAAACTACTCCAAAAAACTATAGAGGAGGGAAAAGTCTGAAATTCATTCTATAAGCCAACATTACCCTGATACCAAAACCATACAAAGACACTACAAAAAAATGAAATTACAGGTCAATATCTCTGATGAATATAAATGTAAAAATCCTCAACAAAATATTGGCAAACCAAATTCAACAATTTATAAAAGAGACCATACACCATGATCAAGTGGGATTTATTCCAGGGATGCAAGGATGGTTCAATATTTGCAAATCAATCAATGTGATACACCACATCAACAAAAGGAAGGATAAAAATCACATGATAATCTCAACAGATGCAGAAAAAGCATTTAGCAAAATTCAACATCCATTCGTGATAAAACTCTCATCAAAGTTGGTTTAGAGGGAACATATCTCAATATAATGAAGGCCGTTTATGACAAACTCACCGCTAACATCATACTCAATAGTGAAAAGCTGAAAGATTTTCCTTTAAAATCGGGAACAAGTCAAGAATGCCCACTTTTGCCACTTCTATTTTGCTACTTCATAGTATTGGAAGTCCTGGCCACAGCCATCAGACAAGCAAAAGAAATAAAAGGCATCCAAATTGGAAGAAGTAAAATTGTCACTATTTGCAGATGATGTGATGCCATATATAGAAAACCCTAAAGTCTCTACCAAAACCTATTAGAACTAAAAAATGAATGTCGCAAAGGTGCAGGATACATGATTAATATATGGAAATATCTTGATTTTCTACACACTAATAATGAACTATCAGTAAGTGAAAGCAAGAAAACAATCCTGTTTAAAATCACACACACACACAAAAGAATAAAATACATGGGAATAAAATTAACCAAGGAGGTGAAAGACCTATACTCTGTAAACTATAAGACACTGATGAAGGAAACTGAAGATGATACAAAGAAATGGGAAGATATCTCATGTTCTGTATTAGAAGAATTAATATTGCTAAAATGTCCACAATACCCAAAGCAATGTACAGATTAAATGCAATCCCTATCAAAATACCCATGACATTTTTCACAGAACTAGAACAAATAATCCTAAAATGCATACAGAACATTTTATGGAATGTATATACATGTCTAATGAGCTGTGAGTGGAACTGACATCTATCACTTCTGGGCCAAAGCAGAGATGTAAATTCTCTGTGAACTCTCTACAGCTGCCTTGGTTGACCAATAAAAATTGACCAGTGAGAATCTAGATGTTGATCTTCTGTTAGTCTAGGTCTCTGAGTGCTACATAGAAGAGAGGCCCCTGGCTAACTTCCTGTAGACATGTTACGGGGTAAGAAATCAACCACTGCTGTATAAAGCTTGAGATTTCAATGTTAATTCATTATCAGAGCATTACAAAGCATATCTTGACTAATCCATAAATTGGTACTTGGAGTAGGGCACTGCTGTAACAAAAACCTAAGCTATGTGGCATTGATTTAGTAGTTAGGTTATAAGAAAATTCATATTGGAAGTGAATAGATAGCAATCCACTTTATCCAATGGAAAAAAAATTTGGTTACATTCTGTCTTTGATAACTTGGGAAACAGATCATGTACTGAGTATATTCAAGCTTTAGGGGAAGAGATTGGAAAACAGAGCATTATTAGAGTGTGTTAACTTGCATCTGTCAAGGTATTAAGGAAAGACCTTTGGTCATGAAATAATTAGTCAGTTTCCAAAGAGACATGAAGGAAAAGAGAGAGTCCAAAAATTTGAGGCCTTGAAATAGTGAGAAAGCTAACTGCTATAGACCCTAAACGGTAAGAAATACAGCTGAGAAAGACTTTGAGTGACAAAGGCCCATTAAAATTTAATATTGTGTCAAAGATCACATTAAAGTTATAGCCTTATGCCCATTTTAAAAGTTGCTGATCTGATTATGATGCCACAGGGCAAATAGGATATAGGGGTGATGCACCCTAAAGATATTTCAATTGGATAAAATAGCTTAGAGCAAAGATAAGATTGAAAGCTCAGCCTTTGCACAGAAGTCAGATAGCCTCAGTGCAGCCCCCATTATTTCCAGAGAGTGAGGTATGGGGAGAGAAAGCAAGTAGCAGATCTGAGAATTATGTCTCTAAAAGAACTGTGGGCAGGGTTACTGGTACATGGAACTCACTGTAATCAAATAGAGAAGAAGCCCCATGAGTTTCTGAGAGGTTTGTACTGCCAAAGGAACCACAAATCTGTAATAAAAAAAATGTTACCATTCAAGACGTAAAATTACCCTTAGGCTACCAACTTTCTTTAAGCAGGAAGTAGAAAGAGAAAGCTTCACAGATTCCAAGTAAGGTATATTCCACAACACCTACTTCAGATATGGCCAAGAAGGATAATAGAAAGGAAGTTCCTTCCTGAGAATACAGCTAGGGACTAAGAGAAACAATTGGGATTCCTCACCCTCACAGTCACTGCACAGAGCGTTTTCAAAATGCTTAGAGACAAGGACCTGCTGCATATCTTCCATTCCTCCCATTTTTGAATGGAAGTGTTTGCTATGTTTATCCCGTCCCTCTTCTACACTATCCACTGAGTATGGAGTGAACAGAGACATTATCTTTGTAGTTCATAGGTCAGGACCAAGAAAGCCAAGTCCAGACCTAATGTGGAGACTACCTGTTATCACCAGATATCTAGACCTGAGCTAGAGGCAGTGATTGGATAGGACTTTTGGGTTGTTCCCCTTGCTGGCATCTGTGACATATGACATCCTTAGTGGTATCTGTGAAATAAATGCATCCAAAGCATTTGACTTAAGATATAAGTTCCTTTGGGGAGGAAACAGATAATACAAGAAAATGTTAACTCAAATATTTTTTATATTATAGGTACTCAAATGATATTAAACAATTACAAACAATCTCTCTCTTGAAAGAGAAGCTAGACTGAGTTTTCCTAATACAAAAGTAGAGTGGTAATAAAAATATAATTATGATTCATTTTACTTCAGAGGGTTTAATTCATTCTCCCATAATGAATTCTCCACATAATATTCCTTTTTTATATTAATAAAAGTGAAAGTTTATTTCAAAATCAATTTTTATAAAAACTTCATAGCTTATTTCTTCATCTATAGAGGTTGGTATTTATTGTTCAGTTGTGCTTTTCATATGAGTATGTGTGCAGTGGTATAAATTTGTTTCTTAGCATGATATATAATCTTCTAGCTTGATGTGCCTGAAAAAATTAAGTATATGAAATAATGCTTGGTAAAAGCCAATAGAATCACTTCCTCTCTTTCTTGAATTATTATCTTTTATAACCTGCTTAATTAACTGTTATATAAACGAGCCAGATATGGTCTCTGTATATTGGCACTTATGTTGTTTATTTCTTCATAGCAGGATGAAATCCATTAGCTCAAAAGCCCACCAGCACCAAACTCAAATTTTTACACATTCTATTGTTTTAAACATAGCCCAGATAAGCAGATTTTTAGCTAGAGCCTGCCTGCTTTGCACACCCCAGGAAACTGCCCTACATATGCTAGTCCCAGGCTATTGGTAAGCCCTGGGCTATAAAGACCCAAACCACTGATGCCCATTGGAGCTCTCTGACCTGACCCAGAGACTCCCCAGGTGTTGCTGAACAACATCACCTAGACATGTAAGCTCCCTCTCTTTTCCTCTTCTCCCCTGAAAGTTTCCTTTCCATCTTCCCCTTCTGGATGGTGGCCCCTCATGGTAGCTTCTAGACAGTCTCCTGCTGTGAAGGACTTGTCAGAGTGTCACCCAAATAAAACTTGTGTGTGCCGATGCCACCTGTGGTCGTATATTTTTCACTAACCGGCCCCGAAATCCCTCGACTCCCCTACACACTTACATTCGTAGAGTCTATGCCAGGAGACTAATTATGCATATCAATGACCCTTTATCAGCTTGTTTTCTTTTGTTCATTCATGAACACAGGCATTTATTCAACAGATATTAACCAAATGCCTACTATAGTTAAGACACTATGCTGGGTACTGAGAAAATGAAGATAAAAAGAGCATAATCAATTCTCATGGACGCTTATACATTCTAGTAAGCAACCAGATACAAAAACAAGTAATGATAGCAGTGAAATAAGTACTGTAGAAAAGATAGGTAACAGGAACTATAAAAGTTCAGTTATGGGCTTCCCTGGTGGTACAGTGGTTGAGAATCCGCCTGCCAATGCAGGGGACACGGGTTCGAGCCCTGGTCTGGGAAGATCCCACATGCCGCGGAGCAACTGGGCCCGTGAGCCACAACTACTGAGCCTGCGTGTCTGGAGCCTGTGCTCCGCAACAAGAGAGGCCGTGACAGTGAGAGGCCCACGCACAGCGATGAAGAGTGGCCCCCGCTTGCCACAAGTAGAGAAAGCCCTCGCACAGAAGCAAAGACCCAACACAGCCATAAATAAATAAATAAATAAATTTTAAAAAGTTCAGTTATCTTTTGTTTCTATCTTAACTGAAATGTCGGTCACGGTTTTTGTAGAAAAAACAGGAATCCAGAAAAGAGTTCAGTATTTACACATATCTGACATGGATGTTCCTTGTGGGTACCTCCATTCAGCAGGTGCTTAAGTAATTTGACACACCCTCCCTTTCCCCATTGTTATCCTTTATCTTAATTCTTTCCCCCTCCTCTATATGCTCCTTTTCCCTTGACTCATGTTTGCCTTTTCTCTACCTTTCTTTTAAGACTTTAAAAAAAAAAAGACTTAATTTGTTTAGAGCAGTTTTAGGCTCACTAAAACTTTTAGTTTTAAAAATTGAGGGGGTAGTACAGAGATTTCCCATACACTCTCTGTCCCCAAATATGCATAGCCTCACCCATAATCAACATCTCCCACCAGAGTGGTACATTTATTACAACTGTTGAACCTACATTGACACATCGTAACACCTTTCTTTTAAAAAATATACTTGACATGATATAAACTGGCACATTATAAGTTAGAACATTCAGGGTTATGTTCTCAACTTCATGCTTACTGAACTACAGATAAGTGGAAATACAGACATAGAAAATTGAGGTCTCAGTCACTCATTCCAGGCCATATATAATTAACCTGCCATTCTTTTCTCATCTGCAAAGTGAAGCTGCAGAAGAATTAGGATCACTTAGTTAACTGAGTAAATAATTCTACTGAATTTTCCATTAACTGTTAAGCCAAACATTTGCTCAATAAATATTTTTTGCTCAGAAATATTTTTGACTATATTCTTTAATAGGCCAGCCCGTGTTCTATGCTCAGCAAAATGTACAATAGCTTTACAATGGCTTTTTGTTCCAGACACGATTACTTGGAAAACTTGCTTTCTTTAGTTTTTGTAACAATAGTACATCACAACATCCTTTCCTTATCGTCACTGTGGGTGGTTTCACATGCTAGGATAAATTTCATCTAAGTTAAGAATTACCCTTTGGAAACTGTAATCAAATGCACTGTTAGCTTTTTGTTCTGGGTTACTAATCGCTGAAATTTATTTAGGAACAACTACTCAGGTTTTAGAATTTCCTTCCTTGCTTATCACACTGCCACGGGTGCCATGGGGCACTGGAGACAGAACCCTGGGGTCCCGGGGTGATCTTGACTCCCTGACTCTCTGTTCATTAGCTTCCTAAGCTTTTTTGTCTGTTTGCTTCTTTGTTTTTGTTTTTTACCTTTTAATAAGGTTATTTAATTTTTCCATGCCAGATTTTCTTCATCTATGAGATGGGAATAGTAATAACCCAGCTCATAAGGTTGTTATGAGAATTAAATTGAACAATAGATGTAAAGCACTTACAAGACTAACCGGCACATAGTGAGCACTCAATAAAAGTTAGTTGTGACAGTGTTATTAGTGACATGAGCCAGTATACAACCACAGCAGGTACAACACAGAAGTCCCTTGATCTTTTGCATTTTCCCATTCTTATTTGCTGTAATAAAAATATCTGTGGTGAATAAAATCAACAGTGAACCTTGGAATTTAATATGTCTAGAGGAACATCTGGTAAAAGGACCTTCACCACATACCTTACTATGTATTTCCAGGGGAACAGGAACATAAGGCAAGACAGAAGCTCCTAAAGAGTCCGTTTGGCTTAAGCAAATAAATAATGTGGCCCAGGACAGAAAATAAGATTTCCAGTCAGAAACTAATGAACGTTACATTGTCTTTGGTTCACTCCAAATGTTAATATATTTTAATTTCTGAGTTTTATTGGATTTTGAAGTCAGAGTTGATCATCCCTGTAGTTTAGTGCATCTTTCTCTTCACTATACAAAAATCTATACCTAGAGGTGAAATTTGTTAATTTAAAAGCACTCAATATTAAATCATTAAAAAATGATCAACTTTATACATCAAGTTTAGATTCATGGATGTTATATTTTATAGGATTGTTGTGTTCATATTATAGTTCACATTTCAGGTCTTTTTTCTCCTCCTCAACGGTTTTGATATGGCAGCCTTCATTTTATAAAAATAATGTCAAAGGATAGTAACTGGAACCCCATTTTCTTATATTCATACTATTTCAAATTTGTCTTATACTTTTGAAATCCATGATGCATTCATGAACAAATGATGCAGGTGCAATTCAAGGCACTGTGTCCAACTCAGTGCAATTCAATACATATTTGTTGAATGCTTACTGTGTGGAATATTTCATTCTAGACGGTATATAGGCTATAGACAAAAAAATAAGTAGCCTTTGTTTTCAAGGAACTTACAGTCTTTCAAAGATCTCTTCTGGAGAAAGTCTGTAAGTGGCAAGAAAACAATTAAGTATTTAGGAAAGTTCACCACAAGACTCTGAGCTCCTTACGAACTGGGACTACATCTTACTCATCTTTATATTTCTAGCATGTAGCTGGCATATGGTAGGAGTTCATGTCATGAATGAGTGATTAAGATAAATGAAAAAATGAAGAATTTAGAGAGTATATTACTCAACAACAATCTAGACTTTTCTGCTCCACATAGTGACTTAAGGATCTAGGCTACCTAAATATCAACTGATATGTCATTGCTTATTCATAACCGGCCTTCTCTGCTACGGCCTGGAAGTGACATATACCACTGCTGCTCACAGCCTATTCTTTAGGCTTTAATTAACTGCAAGGTGCCTAAGAAATTTGGAAGAACACATGGACTATTTGGTGAGCATTAGTGTCTCTGCCACAATGCATCACTCTTACTATGATACTCATCACCAAATATCTCTTTGCTTTCTTCTTTGCACATACAGAACTTCACTCACAGGTCTGAGACCTGGGTTGAGAGGACTTGGAGGCTGGGCCCAGTTGGGTGTGTCAACTGAGTGCCTGCATGTGACCTCTTCATGTGGCCTAGACTTCTAACAGTTTGGCAGCTCCCAAAAGGAAGCATCCTGAAAGGAAGACCCAGATAGCAAGTGTTTCAAGAGACCAGAACAATAAGGAAGAAGCTGCAAGGCTTTTTCTGACCCAACCTTAGAAGAGATACACAACACTTCTGTTGTAAGTGAGTTGCTAAGGCCAGTTCACATTCAAAGGGAGAAGAATAAGATTCTACCGATTGATAAGGGAGTAGCAACAGTGGTCTAGTTCCCACTATTCATTCCATAAGGAAATAAATGTCATATACATTTGAACTTGAACCTTGATATATATTTTTCCAGTAGTTCTTAGATTCTACTGAGTCATTAGCACTATAATTTTTTATTTAATATAAATTACTTAAAGATGTTTTTATAAACATAACTCCATTTATAAATATTATCTTAGAAAAATCCGTTATAAATTTAAACACTAAGTTATAAATGAACACTTGGCATCTTCTGTATAATTCTATCATCCACTAAAATATAACTTCTATAAGCACAGGAAATTTGTCTTTTGTTCATTGCTATATTACTAGGACCTAGCTCAAAGTTTGGTATATAATAATTCTCAAAAGATATGCATTACAGTAAATGAATGAATCACTGCACTTATTATATGTAATGTTCTGTATCTGCAGTGGGTTTTCAATGATTTGAGGGAAAGTTTCAATCTTTTAATGTTCTTTATTGCTTAGAACAGTTGTATCTTACATTTATTTTTTATTAATTAAAATCATAAAATATCTCACATGAGAATACATAATGATAAATGTGCATGAGAAAAGAACAAAAATTAATCCCTAGGTCACTGTAAGAGAAATTAAAGTCAAGGGCATTTGTATGGAGGTGAAAGTGGAGGTGGAAATAAGGAATAAGGCATCTGACAATTCAAAAAGAGCTCATTCCACAAACCTATGAAGCTCTATCACAAAAAGCTTTCTATCCCTAGAACCAAAAGCTGAGATCTAAGCTGGGTAGGGAGAAAGAGAAAGACATGAAATATATGATGTTTTCTACTGTGGGTTTTGCAACCCTTAGTTCTAAGTGCCTCAGTTTTAAGTGCCTGGTGTTGAATGGTTAATTTAATTAGCCTTATGCAAGTTAGAAAGGAAATTGAAAACGTCATTATTGTAAGTTTTCATCAGTGAATTAGCCCTATCCTGGGCTCATTGTTAACAGTACTGTAGTTGTTGGCTCATTTGTCTTTCTAAAAGACCTAAGCCTTTTTAGTGCAGAAATTGTATTTAATTCTGTTTTTCCAGACGTATGCAATGACTGGCATATAATCATATCTCCAAAAGTACTGGCTGAACGATAATAACAATGCAAACATATGTATATATTCTTACACAGACATATAGCCTTATAAAATAACACATTAGGTTATTTATTCAACAAATATTTATGTGAAAGATACTAATCTACACAAAACATATGTATATAAAAACAGAATAAGGTTATGGTACATTGCATAGTTGTTAAAATAGAGAACTTAAGATTCATTTATAATTGTATTTAGTCATAAAACATATACTTGAAGAATATTTAATTATATGGGGAAACAGTCATAATAATAACTAAAAATAGCACAATACTAAATCATACAGATAGCATGATACTAATATTCTTAAAAAAAAACCCTGGTATATAGTGGTATCACCCGAAGCATTGGCTGAATGAATAAAACGATACATATATACATACATATCCTTACGCACTTACCCTTTAAAATAACTAAGTTATTAATTCATTTTTGTGATGATTAGCATAAAGGAATGGAGAGATATGCTCTAAAATCTTAGTAGTGGCTATCTCTAGAGCTATGGGTGATTAAGATTTCCTCTTTAAACAGTTCTGTTTTCTAAATTTTCAAAAATGAACATGTATTATTTTTACATCAGGAATAAGTAACTATGTGAAAAAGATACCATTCAAGGCTTATGGTGTGCAGAGATAAATAAGACACGGTTCTTGTCCTCAAGGAATATATGATTGAATAGGGTAATATTATACCCATAAATATTACATGATAATTACCACAAGAGAAAGATGTGTGATTTTCATAGAGGTATAGGGGAGAGGGATTACTTACTGTATTTGGGATGATTAAGAAAGACTCCTTGGAAGAGGTAGCATTATATTCACATCCTAAGATATAGACAGATTGTGACAGGGAAATGAGGAGTAGAGAAGGTCTTCAAATTCTTCATTAGGGTTTTTGAATTTTGGGATTTTCATTTTGTTCAAAATTTTAAAGATATTTTAATTTTGGTTTTATAGCTTTATAAGGGCAGGAATTTATTATACCTCATTTAATATTTATATACATAGAAGTAAGAGAATAAAAATAAAACAAAGTCAACCATAAGGATGATACAAGTTCTTTTTTCAAAATTTCCTTTAACGGTGGGTGTTACATCCCACAAATTTGAAACCACTTATCCTAAGCTCTGACTTCACTTGTATCATCCTAAACACCTGCTGGGTTTCTCCATCAGAATCCATCCCCATGACACTTCAATAACCACATGCTTTACTCAACCCTTGGCGAAAACACACATTTTTGGGGCACCTCTTAGCAAATAAGGAGACCAAACACATTGTTTTCTCAAAATCAGTAAAATAAAATATTAACTGGATCAGACACAGGAATAAATAAAGTGAGAAGTGGCAAGATTTGTCAGTGAACTAAGTTGCTGCAACAAAGTGTGGTGGGAGTGGGGAAAAACTACTAAAGCATCACAAACTGAACAAGTAAGACTATTTAATTTACTATGAACACACAATGGATCAACAACGAGTTAATAAATATAAAAATTATCCAACATAACTAATTCAGTAAGGAAGTTGGAGACACTAACAACATGTGACTAGTCTTTTTTTATAGTAATCAGTGTTTACATAAAATGAATGTTTTCTGCCACAGGAAAGGTTATTGCTTTGAAAATCTAAGAAGCTTATATTCTTAACTTCTCAATGTTCAGCTTAAATTTGCTTAAATTAATACTTATTGCTTTGGGTTATTTTTATCCTCTTAATCATTTTCTTTGTACCAATCCAAATATGTTCCATTTTTTAATATACTATTTCCAAAATGCTGTAATTTAAGATTTGATATATGAGATTATAAATATATAGAATTAATGGAGATCCTTCTATAAGTAATTGCTAAAATAAATTGTGTTCTTTCCAATGGAACATAATAACTTGGAAAGAGAATAGGCTTTTGGAGTCAACCTCAAGTGAAATTCCAGCCCTGAAATTTTCTAGCTGTGTCATCTGGGGCATATCACCTTAACCACTGTGCTTCCTTATTCCCATCTTTAAAATAAGGATTTCAACATTTACAATGTTTCAAGTTATTGTTAGGATTAGATCATATTAAAACACCTAGAATAATTCCTGGTTGTGGTGCTCATATATGGCAGTAGTTTTTATTATCAAAAGGATAATGTAATACATATAGTCATATTGTTTTTATTGACTTATTTTGAGGCTATGACCAAAATATTTACCATTTTAAAAATTGTACTTAAAGTGAACATTATGCAAAAATCTAGTGGTATTATCTCTGTATTTTTTGAATAAATCTGTATGTGAAATTTATTAGGCAACATTTTTTCTCATTTTATCGCCAGTCTCGGCATAATATCATATTCAAAATTAACTCCTAGTATGCACAATCCAACTCAAAAGCCTTTAAGTGAAATATAAAATTTCAGTTATGATTTTCTGGTACGAGAAGAGAGGGTTACATTACTTGCAAACAAACTTCAGAAACAATCTTCTTTAAACCTCATGCCCCAAAGTACCACTTCCTTTCAAAGTTTCCCCAGTTGCTCCCTCCCTCCCTGTTGAGTCAGTAGTCTGTCTGCCTGTGTTCTCCCCTCCCCACACCCAATTACCCACGTCCTCATCTTTGCCTTTACTCAACATCCTTTTAGGAAAACAACGGATCTCTTTTAGGTAGCTTGGGAAGGAGGATTATAGATACTTTGCTTGATATATGTCTTTCTTCAATCAAACTAGAAGGATCTTGAGGCCAAGGATCATCTTTGCAACTCTCTTGAAATGTGTAGCACAATAAATATTTGTTAAAATAATGTAAATATTTTTCCTTTTTCTTATACAGCACTCAGTGAATTGGTAATTGTTTTCTATTATGAGCATCAATTGTGTCCACCATCATCATCATCCTCATCCTCATCATCATTATTATTGTTTTCCTTCTGGCTATAATCTAGAGCACTTAGCACCTCCACCCTGAGTAAAGATGAAAAGGAGAAAGAATTGAAATGTGTTCATTCTGTCATTTATTAAAAATCCTTAGGAAAACCTTTGATAGATTTCTCAAAAGATTTTAAATAAAAATAAAGCTTCTAAATCATCTTTTGGACACCACTGATCTGCCCTCTAGTTTGAATCAGGGATTAAGAAACTGCCACTTCTGCCAAATGCAGCCTGTGCTTTACCATCACACGATTCTGAGAGTCACCGTCCCACTCTAAGAATTGGCTGGAAATCATCACCATCCCTTTCCTAAGCATGAACATCAGCATGTTCTGCAGTACCTCAACCTCACTTCTCTACAATGCACATTAAAAACCAGTTTAATCCTTAACCTCTTCAGCAAGGTAAAGGTAGAGTTGCTTCTAATCAAAATTAACAATAATATTGCTTTTGATTTGTATGGTATTTTCAGTATCCAAAGTGTTTTTGCACTAATTCTCATATTTGATTTTTACAATAATTACAGAGAAAAAAAAAATTACAGAGTTAGGTAACAAAGAAACTGTAAATCACAAAGGTCAACTCAGGATCATACAGCAAGTAAATGGCAGTGTCAGGGCCAGAACTCAGGTGTTCTGCCTTCTACTCCATTGCTCATTTTACCATATCTCATTGCCTCACTCAAGAAACACATGGAAAAGTTGTGGTACATATATAAAATGGAGTACTATTCAGCCATTAAAAAGGGGGAAATCTTATCATTTGTGACAACATGGATGGATCTTGAAGGCACTACGCTGAATGAAATAAGTCTCACAGAAAGAGACAAATACTGTACGATCTCACTTATATGTGGAATCTAAAAACAAACAAACAAACCTCACCAAACTCATAGAAAAAGAGATCAGATTTGTGACTATCAGAGACGCAGAGGGAAGGGAAACTGGAGGAAGACGGTCAAAAGGTACAAACTTCAAGTTATAAGATAAATAAGTACTAGGGATACGACGTACAACATGATGACTACAGCTAACACTGCCGTATGATATACAGGAAAATTGTTAACAGAGTAGATTCTGTAAGTTCTCATCACATGGAGAAATTTTTTTCTTTTTATTGTATCTATATGAGATGATGATAACTAAATGTACCGTGGTAATCACTTCATTATATATACAAACCAAACCATCGTGCTGTACAATTTAAACATATATGTATATCAATTATTTCTCAGAAAACTGGAAAAAAGAAAAAAAAGAAACACAGTGGTATTCTTTCCTTCTCCTTCATAAAGAAAGATATCTTTTATATTCAAAAGAAGGTCTTAATTTTTAATCAAGGTGAGAAACAAAAAAGTATCAATCATTAAATGCTTAAAGAATAACATGTATACAGCACCCCCAAAATAAGATGATTTTAAAGAGACTACTTGCTTAGTAGTTAGTATAATAATTTGTTTTCCCTAGTTAGGATGGTGTTAGAGTCTCTGGGAATGGAGACAACACATATTATTGTTAAATTCCCAATATCTAATATACAGCAAAACATTATGGGATATGTTATATATAAATATTAAAAATACAACTTAAAATATCAAATAATGGCAAAGGAATCCATTGCATTCTTCTTCACTGTAGGAAAATTGAAATGAAAGAAATTAACAGCAATGATTGGAACTAGTTATGCACAATGACTGAAGCAAATGTATTTTCATTTTCCTTTGATAGCAATAATGATAACAAACATAGAGAATTTACTATATGATATTCACAATATTAATCACTGATATATATTAACTCAAGCTTCATAATAACCCTAAGAGCTATTGCTCCCATTTAGATGAATATAATTTCCATTTTTAAAGATGAAGAAGCTGAAGTATTGAGAGGGTAAGTAATGTGCACAAAGCTAAAAGCAAGTAAGGGGCAGAGCTGAGATTACAAACTCAGGATGTCTGGCTTCATAGTCTGAGTTCTTAACCACTGTGCTAGTACAATCCCTCTCAAATTATTCTATTTTTTATATAGCAAATATGAAAACTTCTAGGAGTATAACACATTTCTAAATCAAAGAAGAAGGAAATGACAAGTTATGAAATTGAAGAACTGTTAAAAACACCTCTAAGTAACAACACCTCTCCTTGTTCAGTTTTTATATTCAGCTGGGAATTCAGTTGAAAAACATAACAATGTATATATGAAGTTCAGAAACATAATTATATATAAGAATTAAATACCTGAAATTTTACCAAAGCTGCAGAAGAAAGTGCATTTAATCAAAATTTTACCTGGTATATCACTGAAATATTTTTGTGCTCCAGTGAATATATAGATGACTTATCGCTTGGCAGAATGTTTCTGGCCTATTGTTACAAAGTAATGCTTTGCTGGAAAGCTTTTGCACTTGTATTATGTCAATAAAAAAGTCACTGTAGTTCACAAGGAAGAGATTCTCTCATGAAAGGAGATGATGGGAATATGTCAGAAACACAATGAACCTGAACATAGAATGTCAGTTACAAAAGTGATACATGTTGCAAAGTTAGCATTTACCTTACAATAAGTCATAATTTTCTGAAATTTCTAACAGCTGCAATGAAATACCACCTTGTTGTGAACTCAAAAAAAGGAAATGTAGAGTTTCTATATCTAGATACACTCCAATTCTCATGTATATCTGCTACATCCCCATTTATAAACATCCTATATTCTCCAGAAAACTATTAAGTTCTACTGGCAAGATGAATAAGAAACAAAACAAAAATTCAGACTTTCAATGATATAATATGAATGTACTTTAACATAATTAGGGCCACATATAACAGATCCAGAGCTAACATCATACTTAGCAGTGAAAAGATGAAAGCTTTTCCTCTGAGATCAGGAACAAGATGAGGGTGCCCACTTTTGTCACTTCTATTTAATAAAGTACTGGAATAGCCAGAACTATTAGGTGAGAGAAATAAATAAAAGGCATATATATGGATAGGAAGAAATAAATTGTCTCTGTGTGCAGCTGGCATGCTCTTAATTATAGAAAACCCTAAAGACTTCACCAAAACACCGTTAAAAGTCAACAGTGAATTTTAACTTAGATGTCCACTGACAGATGAATGAAAAAGAAAATGTGTTGTGTGTATACACAATGTAATAGTATTCAGTCACAAAAAAGAAGGAAATCCTTCCATTAACCACAACATGGATGTACCTGGAGGGCTTTATGCTAAGTTAAATAAGCCAGATAGAGAAAAACAAATACTATATGATCTCTCTTATATGTGGAATCTAAAAGAAACTAAGTCGAACTCACAAAAGCAGAGAGTAGAAAGATGATTGCTAGGGGCTAGTGGGTGGGGGAAATAGGAAGATGCTGGTCAAAGGGTATGAAGTTTTAGTTTAAGATGAGTAAGTTCTGGGGATCTAATATACACCATGGTGACTGTAGTTAATAATACTGTACTGTATACTTGAAATTTGCTAAGAGAGTGGATTTTAAGTGTTCTCACCATAAAAAAACAAGGTAACTATGTGAAGTGATAGATGTGCAACTAAGTTGATTATGGTAATAATTTCACAATATATGAAGTCATCACATTATGTACTTTAAATATGTACAATTTTTTTCAGTCTTTTTTTAAATTAATTTTTATTGGAGTATAGTTGCTTTAAAATGTGTTAGTTTCTACTCTACAGCAAAGTGAATCAGCTATACATATACATATATCCCCTTTTCTGGATTTCCTTCCCGTTTAGGTCACCACAGAGCACTGAGTAGAGTTCCCTGTGCTATACAGTAGGTTCTCATTAGTTCTTTATTTTATACATAGTATCAATAGTGTATATATGTCAATCCTAATCTCCCAATTAATCCCTCCCCTTCTCTCTTGGTATACATACATTTGTTCTCTACGTCTGTGTCTCTATTTCTGCTTTGCAAATAAGATCATCTATACCATTTTTCTAGATTCTACATATATGCGTTAATATATGATATTTGTTTGTCTCTTTCTGACTTACTTCACTCTGTATGACTGTCTCTAGGTCCATCCACATCTCTACAAATGACCTAATTTCGTTCCTTTTTATGGCTGAGTAATATTCCATTATATATATGTACATATCTTCTTTATCCATTCCTCTGTTGATGGAGGTTTAGGTCGCTTCCATGTCCTGGCTATTGTAAACAGTGCTGCAATGAACACTGGGGTGCCTGTGTCTTTTTGAATTATGGTTTCCTCTGGGTATATGCCCAGGAGTGGAACTGCTGGGTCATATAGCAGTTCTGTTTTTAGTTGTTTAAGGAACCTCCATATTGTTCTTCATAGTGGCTGTATCAATTTATATTCCCACCAACAGTACAAGAGGGTTCCCTTTTCTCCATAAATATATACAATTTTATTTGTTATTATATCTCAATAAAATTGTATGTGGGGGGGAGAAATTATTCAACACAATAAACCAGGGAGAGGAAATCCCTTGAGAAAAGGTCTTTTTGGTTTGAATTATCAAGACCAACTGCCTCTATTGATACAGTTTTCAACTTGACTGATTTGATGAGAGTCAAAACATTGTTTAAACATCAAAATGCATGAAGACTAAGGAAAAATAAAAATAAAACTTTCATTATAATGTAAATATATATATATGTGTGTGTGTGTGTATGTATGTGTGTATATATATAGATATACATATATATATATAAAATGTGGCCCAACAATTATACTATTAGGTATTTACTGAGTGATTTAAAAACACACATTCAAGGGGCTTCCCTGGTGGCGCAGTGGTTGAGAATCTGCCTGCCAATGCAAGGGACACGGGTTCAAGCCCTGGTCTGGGAAGATCCCACATGCCGCGGAGCAACTGAGCCCGTGAGCCACAACTACTGAGCCTGTGCACCTGGAGCCTGTGCTCCGCAACAAGAGAGGCCGCAACAGTGAGAGGCCCATGCACCGCGATGAAGAGTGGCCCCCACTCGCCACAACTAGAGAAAGCCCTCGTACAGAAACGAAGACCCAACACAGCCAAAAATAAATAAATAAATAAATAAATTTATATTAAAAAAAAAAACACACATTCATACAAAAGCCTATACACAAATGTTTATAGCAGCTTTATCCATAATCACTAAAAACTGGAAGCTTCCAAATGTGGTTCAACAGGGGAGTAAATAAGAAAGTGTGGTACATCCATACGGTGGAATATTTTTCAATGATAAAAGAAATGAGATATTGATTTACACAACATCATGAATAAAATTTAAATGAGTTTTAAGAAGCTGGACCCAAAGGTTACATATTGTATGATTCTATTAATATAACATTCCAGAAAAGATAAAAATGTAGGGATGGAAAACAGATTAATGGTTGTCAGAGTTGAGGGGTTGAACAGTGACTGACTACTAAGAAGCCATACAAAGGAACTCTTAAGAAGAAGGAATGGTTCTCTGCATTACTGGGGTGGTGCATATGTGAAATTATGCATTGGTAAAAACCCAGAGAACTGTACATCAGAAAGAGTGAACTTTTATGTATGTAATGACAATAAGAGGAACTTAAGTAAGTATGGAAAACAATGTTTTGACTTGAAATTGAAAGGACAGACAAAAAAACAAGACTACAAAACTCCAGTAACTCCAGTTGGCAAATTCGTTTCTAATAGGAGTAAATGCTAATCATTCTGAAACTGCTGTACATGTATACTGGAGTTGAACAATTAAGTACACAGATGACGGATGGTGGGAGTCAGGTTTTTCACTGTAAGAGAGGAAAGTCACAGAAAAAACAAGAAAGGAAAGTTCAGATGAGCCCCATGGTACTGGGTAGAGTCAGAGATATCACTATGAACTCATGTTTAACTTAATACGCACACACAAAACACACGCACACAATGGACAGATACAGAAATAATTATAGATATGTATGTGTACACGAGTTAGTAAACATATATTTATTGCCTACCTCTGTCTGCTGAGAGGGCCTAGAAACAATGACACCTCAGTAGCAAAGAAAACACCTAGCATCCAGATGTTGGTTTCTAATTACCATTCTCAATTAAAGGAACATTTGGTGAAATGAGGCAGGAAAATTACATTCCTGGACTGAGGCAGGAAAAATACAAAATAAGCCTGCAGAATTTTGTAGCTCCAGAAAGTAAGGAAGTGTTCGAAAAGCAAAAGGATGGGGGTATGTCAAAGGGACACAGGACGCAAAGCACTCCCAATATCCAAAGCTGCAACAATTTGAGAAACAAAAAAAATAATATAGTTTGTGGTTAGGACTCAAAGTATAAAATACACATGTATCCATACTGATATAAATTAAAGACTGAATAAATAAATAAATGAGGGAGAAGAAACAAATCTTCCTTACAGAAGAATTCTAAATAATATCTAAATAATATAAATATATATAAATACCATCCAGGAGGTGGGCTTAATTCCTGTCTTATTCCTCTCTTTCTTACCTCCCCACCTCCCCCAGAGTGGGCTACACTTAGTGGCTTGTTTTTTAAAGAATAAAGTAGGGAAACAGAAAAAGAGTGACTTTAAAATGTAGAAACCTGGCAAATAATAGCTTAACCAAATGATGAAGTGTAACATCATTAGGATCTGATATACCCCCTAACATATGCCCCCATAATATGATGTACTCCCTTAAATGATGTGATGAGAAGGCCACTTCACTTCTTTGGAATTCTTTCCAAAAGTCATAATCCCAGTCTAATCATGAGAAAATATATCAGACAAACATAGATGACGGAACATTCTATAGGATACTTGGCCAGTACTCCTCAAGACTGTCATGCACATGAAAAAACACAGAAAAACTGAAAACTGTCACAGATAAGAGGAGGCTGAGGAGACATGACAACAATGTGGTACCTTGGATTGGATCCTGGAACAAAAAGAGGAGATTAATGGAAAAACTGAGGAAATCCAAATAAAGTCTGGAGTTTAGTTAACAGTAATGTACCAATGTCAGTTTCTTAGTTTTGACAAAGGTAACATGGCTATAGACAATATTAACAATAAGGAAATGGGTTGAGGTATACATGGGAACTCTTTGTACTATCTTTGTAACTTTTTATAAATCTAAAATTATTCTAAAACAAAAAGTTTATTAAAAATTAATATTATTACATTTTCTGTGATATCAAGTTGACAAGCACACCACTGCGTTTTAGCTTTCATTTTCCACTTTTAAGATGAAGGGAGGTGTTATTATTTTGTCAGTCTAAAAACTCTTGAGGTTGCTAAAAAGAGAGTGGTGGTTGTGACAGTCAGTGCTGTCTTAACTCAATATCTACTGAGTACTGGAATGCTTTTAGAACACCATGCACTGTGTTATGCATTTACTGATTCCTATCTTACCACTGCTCAGTCAAGCAGTTAATACACCTAATGCTAGGTTTCTCAACCTTGGCGCTGTTGACATTACAGGCCACATAATACTTTATTTTCTGTGGGGGTTGTCTTAGTCTGTTCAGGCTGTTATAACGAAATGCCATTAACTGGGCAGCGTATAAACAACATTTATATTTCACAGGTCTGGAGGCTGGGAAGTTCAGGATCTAGGCACTTGGCAGACTTGGAGTATCATGAAGGTCTGCTTCCTAGACAAATGTCTGCTTCTTAGATGAATGTCTTTTCCCTGTAACCCCACATGGGGGATGGAAGGGACGAGTTAGCTCTCTGGGGCCTCTTTTATAAGGGTTCAGCCCTCATGGTCTAAGTACTTCCCTAAAGGCCCCACTTCCTAATACCATTGCATTGGGCATTAGGTTTCAACCTATGAATTTTAGGGGACACAAACATTCGGTCTATATCAGGGGGGATCTGTCTTGTGCATTGTAGGATATTTAGCGCCATCTCTAGCTTCTATTTACTAGGTGCCAGCAGCATACATTATGACAACAAAACCTGTAGCCAGACATTATCAAGCATCCCTTAGAAGTCAAAGTCACACCCCTACCCCCACTGAGAACCATTTCTGTAAGGCAAGATATTACATATAATCATACTATATAATTATATAATCACATAATTATATAATGTGATTATATGTAATATACGAAATACAGACAATTAGTTTTCAAAAAATATTGCTGATTTCACAATGGCAATGTATCAGGAGGTAAATTACTGCTGTACAGAACAACACTGTTTCCTTATGAGTTCCTCGGAAAGTATCTAACATTCAGAGAATAGCCAAATAGTGCAATAGAATTTGACTCAGCATTCCCAACTCATATCTTAACTGAGAAATGAGATGAGAAATGATAATGTTCAATCTAAAAATCCTAGTTATATGTATCAATCTAAAAATCCTAGTTATATGTATTAAGGTTTTATTTATTCATTTGAAATTATAAATTTTAAAGTTTTAAAAAATATATAGAATGAACTCATCTTTTTTCCCAAAAGGTAACAATATTAAGAGTTTCTTGTATATTTCCCCCCAAATGTTGGTGCCTATAAACACAAGGACGCGTCTGAATTTTTTTTTAAAGGTCACTAGAGTACTGGCTGAGAGTAATGAGATGGAGTTCCAGTCTTGGTTAATATTAACTGGCTGGGTGCACTTGTGTAGGTCACATATTTTCTCTGTGCCTTAGTTTCCTCTGGGAAAATGAGAAGTTTTTACTAGAAGATCTTTAAGTATTTTCACAGTTTTAATAATCCATGACTGCAATATATTTCTAACAGAAATAATGCCTCAATCCCTCTCCCTCTTATCCCCCATCCCACAGCAGTCTTTAGTGTCTTGATAATTTTTCATGTTGGCCACCACAACAAACATATTGTTTCTTCTACAGCTGCATTTTCTGTATTAATGAGAAACCATTAGATGATTTCCCACGTGGTCTTCAGATTCAGTAGCCAAATGACCAAGTACACTTAAAAAACATTTCCGGGATCATGTTGCTAAGCCAAACCAATTTAGCTGTGGCTTTAAAGGTAAATAAACAGGATTAGAAGAATCAACATTGTGAAAATGACTATACTACCCAAAGCAAATACCACTGGCATTTTTCACAGAACCAGAACAAAAAATTTCACAATTTGTATGGAAACACTAAAGACCCTGAATAGCCAAAGTAATCTTGAGAAAGAAAAATGGAGCTGGAGGAATCAGGCTTCCTGACTTCAGACTATACTACAAAGCTACAGTAATCAAGACAGTATGGTACTGGCACAAAAACAGAAATATAGATCAATGGAACAGGATAGAAAGCCCAGAGATAAACCGATGCACATATGGTCACCTTATCTTTGATAAAGGAGGCAAGAATACACAGTGGAGAAAAGACAGCCTCTTCAATAAGTGGTGCTGGGAAAACTGGTCAGCTACATGTAAAAGAATGAAATTAGAACACTCCTTAATACCATACACAAAAATAAACTCAAAATGGATTAAAGACCTAAATGTAAGGCCAGACACTATCAAACTCTTAGAGGAAAACATAGGCAGAACACTCTAACAAAATCACAGCAAGATCCTTTTTGACCCACCTCCTAGAGAAATGGAAATAAAAAGAAAAATAAACAAATGGGACCTAATGAAACTTAAAAGCTTTTGCACAGCAAAGGAAACCATAAACAAGACAAAAATGACAAAATTCTAATGACAAAAATTCTCCTCAGAATGGGAGAAAATATTTGCAAATGAAGCAACTGACAAAGGATTCATCTCCAAAACATACAAGCAACTCATGCAGCTCAACGTCAAAAAAACAAACAACCCACTCCAAAAATGGGCAGAAGACCTAAATAGACATTTCTCCAAAGAAGATATATAGATTGCCAACAAACACATAAAAGAATGCTCAACATCATTAATCATTAGAGAAATGCAAATCAAAACCACAATAAGATATGATCTCACACTGGTCAGAATGGCCATCATCAAAAAATCTGCAAACAATAAATGCTGGAGAAGGTGTGGAGAAAAGGGAACCCTCTTGCACTGTTGGTGGGAATGTAAATTGATACAGCCACTATGGAGAACAGTATGGAGGTTCCTTAAAAAACTAAAAATAGAACTACCATACGACCCAGCAATCCCACTACTGGGCATATACCCTGAGAAAACCATAATTCAAAAAGAGTCATGTACCAAAATGTTCATTGCAGCTCTATTTACAATAGCCAGGACATGGAAGCAACCTAAGTGTCCATAAACAGATGAATGAATAAAGAAGATGTGGCACATATATACAATGGAATATTACTCAGCCATAAAAAGAAATGAAATTGAGTTATTTGTAGTGAGGTGGATGGACCTAGAGTCTGTCATATAGAGTGAAGTAGGTCAGAAAGAGAAAACAAATACTGTATGCTAACACATATATATGGAATCTAAAAAAAAAGGTCATGAAGAACCTAGGGGCAAGACAGGAATAAAGACACAGACCTACTAGAGAATGGACTTGAGGATACGGGGAGGGGGAAGGGTAAGCTGGGACAAAGTGAGAGAGTGGCATGGACATATATACACTACCAAATGTAAAATAGATAGCTAGTGGGAAGCAACCGCATAGCACAGGGAGATCAGCTCAGTGCTTTGTGACCACCTAGAGGGGTGGGATAGGGAGGGTGGAGGGAGGGAGATGCAAGAGGGAAGAGATATGGGGACATATGTATATGTATAACTGATTCACTTTGTTATAAAGCAGAAAGTAACACACTATTATAAAGCGATTATACTCCAATAAAGATGTTTAAAAAAAAAAAAAAAACTTCCAGGAACCTCCAAAAAAAAAAAAAAAGTAAATAAAGAAAAACTGAGAGTTTAATGTCTAATAACATACATTTTTAAATACAGAAACAGTTAAGAAGTGGAGTAGCTTGACACAGAGCAAGGTGCCCTTGATCCTGTACAGTTCACCACTGGATACAATCATTGTGAGGTAGATTAAAAAGTACACAGTAAGAAAAACATTTCTACAAGTGGTTTGGATTCTGATTCTAGGAGTGGAGGGAAGGGAAAATAATCTGATTTTCTTTTCTATATCTAAAAATAAACCTTGAAATGTGAAGAGAACAAAATTTTGTATCCAATTATCCATGTGATAAATTTTCATGTATTGGAAAGTGATTGTAAACCTTGAAGATAAAAATAGAGTAACTTGGAAAATGCACAACTATTTTACATCTGAATTTGTTTTTACTGCAAAACATTAAATTGTTTCAAAGCTGTATGGTTATTCATACACAATGACAGGATATAAAAAGTTAATAAGTAAAATAATGACTATCTTAAACAAAAATATTTTCTTTCTATACATGTATTCTCATAGAAAATTAGAACAGAAATTATCAAAAACCTACATATTTTCCTCGTAAATTATCATTGTTCACATCTAATAGCATGGCGAGAAAAATGGCATTTGGGATTTAAAATGGTGTGATGATTCACTGCCTTTGTTTGCCATGCCTTTGTCATGGTGAAGCTGTTCCCTCTACTAAAACCAAGTTCAGGACATTTGACTCTGCTATGGAGATCACAGCAAGTGACTGACTGTTAGGCTTACTACAGATTAGTACAGAGAGTCAGCAGGTGCTGAGGCAGTTAGCCACAGAAGCTGGCAAACACTTAGCAACCCCTTTAATGGGGAACATTGATAAAGGGACCAGGAAGGTAAGCTCAATGAGAACAGAATCCAGGGAAGGATGCTACAGTAAGAAGGTTGCCTTTAAATGGGAATATGGTGGAGCACATCCTCCAGAATGAAACTGAGGAAAGGCAGGAGTTGTTGGGAAATAGTATGGACCAAGCAGAGAAATTTCTCAATTAGCCAAGATAGGTGTTCAGAGTCCAAGTAAAACGCCTTGGCTGCATCACAATAATATAGCCACTGTGTTAGAAGTACCTTCAGAACCAGAAAATGAAAGGTACATTCAGTTTTAGAGGAACTTTAATCCTAAAGCAGATGAATCTCAGCAAGTCCATTCTGTGTGTCTAAATCAATTCAAGTATTTTACATCCATTAATGCTTGCTGTCATCTCCTCCAAAAAGCTCTCCTAATGACATATGCCATCAAACTCTTCTTTTAAAACCCCTATAGAATTTTATTTTAAAACTCCTGTATAATTTACAAACATTTTTGCATATTATACCCTTATATACTATGATATAGCATATGATTTGGACTCTACACTTCACTAATTATTTTATTTATATATGTCATCCTTTTCTAGCTAGATTGAATATTCCTTGAGAGTAGATAGTTTATTATACATTTTGAAATCCATAATGCCTAGTGCTGTTCTATGCATAATAGGTACTACATAAATATTTTTAATACATTTAAAAATATAAACTATAATACCCAATTATATTATGATTGTATAAATATTAAAGTATAAATCAAATGTTACAAATTGCCAAGATTATAATATATATGTGTAGACAGCATACCACAGTGGTCAAGAGCATTGGCTTCCAAATCAGACTATCCGGATTTGATTCTTGTTTTGCCTAGTTAGTAGCTTATGACCATATCAAGTTAATCCAAACTCTCTGAACCTCAGTTTACTCATTGGTAAAATGGGAATAATAATAGGTAATAGAATTGTTGTGTAGATTAAATGAGATAATGTATGCAAAGTACTTGATACAGACCCTGACATATACTAACAATGCAACAGAGACATCCAGTTTAGAAAAATTGTACTAAATTTTAATTTGCATTATAACAAAAATTTTAATCACTTTTCAGGAGCGATAACAGTATATATTTTTTCATTTACCAGTTTCCATGTTTATATTATTTACTTTAAATGTTAACAGAAATTAATCTAATTTCCATCAGCTAATGTTAAGGATATGTCTACTGTTTTCTTTTTCCCTTAAATAAATAAGATTTTCAGTAAAATTATTTTTGTCTTATTTGGAACATTATTTCTTATGATATAAGAAAATCAAGTTACCATCAAGTTAATAATTCTACCCTTGAAATGATCAGTAGCTGGGATTTATCTTCTCCTACCATTTAAAAAATAACTACTTTTTGGTGTTTTCAAATTCTATTATGAGGGATAGCATCTAAACTCATAAATCAGATGGTATCCCCAAATCACCAAAAACCCACAAAATCCTCAAAATATAATATATTTTTAAGAATATGTGATTACTCAATACGCTTCAAAAGAAAGTATGACAATGGGCTGCAAAGAATACACATCACACTCCCACCAAAATAACATCCCACCACCACCAATATAACTAGATGAAATTTCATTTTAACTGAGTCATCATAGCCAAGATCCATGAACTATATCATGATTTATTGTTATAGAATCTAGATAACTTCTGACCATTTATTAAATTTTAAAGTTTAGCATGACAGAAAACCATGTGGCTGGTATACAGTCTTAATCTAATGTAAACAGACTTAAGTCTCTTGAAATTGAATCAATCAATAAAAAGGAACAGGTGAGATATGGGGCCGAGAAAGCAAACGCTGTCTGTACATAATCATCTTACTCTTATTGTGGAACCTATATATTAAGGAAGTCTTTGTCACATATCTCACTGATATTACTGTGGAAATAATATAGGTTCTTCAATTTGTATTTTATTAAATTTAAACATACTGGTTTTACTAATTTCTCAAACTTATCACTTTTTTTTCATTTAGTGCATATTAGAAGAGCACTGAAATTATACACTTTAATACCAATTCAAAATTATTAAAACTGTTATCTAATGTCTGAGATGGATAATTTAAAAATGTTTCCAGAGATAAAATACATAAGGAACATATGTTTGACAATTTTTAAAGATGGGATATAATGAAAGTATTGGCCCAGGATCTTGGAAGAGTTCTGAGGGAAATTAACTCTTAGCAGGCTGTTGTTTCCTCTTTCCATCAACTAAAATACAGAAGATCCTACTATTCCCTAGGTAGTGTTTTAAGTGCTGAGGATACAAAGAAATGTGTAACTTCTGCCTTTTCAGTGCTCAGGCTAGTAGGAAAGAACAATATAAAATGATAATAACAATACTGTTCCTCTCCTACCCTCTCATGAATCTAAATCTATCAATTACTCTCCTTTTCCTGAACCTTTAATACACTCCCTATTGCCTGTTTCCATTAGCATTTAAACCTCCTTAAGACACCTCCATTGATGTACATGCCTGAATGCACATTTACGTGTGTCCTTACATGTGTACATACATACATACATCCAATCCATGTCCTTGAGCCACCACCATATCCACCAAAACTACAGCTGTATCTTCTTCCTTGCAAAGAAAAAATACTTGAGAGAGTTGTCTATACTCACTCTCTTTACTTTCTCACATTTTACTTCTCTAATCTGATTTCCATCCTCACCTCTCCATCAAAACTACCTTAGTCAAGGATTTTGTCAACTTGTTCATTTCTTTCCCTGAGCCCATCTCAGTCCTTACTTGGCCTTCTCAAAGCATTCTTAAAATGTCCTTTTCTTGGCATACAATACAAAGATATTCTTCTGATCTGCCTACGTGGCTGTTCTATCTTAATCTCCTTCACTTCAACGACCACCTTATATTGACGACTTCTAAAGCCATATTACCAATCCTCATCTCACCCATAAAATTTTGCACTTGCATTAATGGGGTTATAATATAAAATATTATAAGTAATATTAGTTAAAAGATATACTATTAAAATTATGAAATTTGTTAAGATTTATGTATATAGAATTTATTTGGTAAGAAATGTCATAAAGAGAAAGTTATAATTATGTCATTGCATAAGTTTGGTAACATTTTGTGTTATGTTCAGTTAGGAGAAACTACATGTCTTACCTCAGAGAATTCAGGAAGCATGTACTGTCAGCAAGATGCTGGGGTATAAACAGAGAAGATGAGAAAGAAATGGGAGAGTGTTCAAAGCAGAAGTTCTTAATTGGTGGAAGTGCCATCCATAGGGGTATAATGGAAACTTGTCAGGTGTGTGTCAGAGTGACAACTCTTACACTGAATGGGAGAAACAGCTGGGCTGGCATTTAATGAACAGAAGCCAGAGATTCTAAAGGCCCTTCAATGCACAAGATACTTCCCCACCTCTAACTGTCCTGATTCCTGCATTACATTCAAATGCCTTACCAACCATTCATTTGTTTATAATTTCTAAGCCCAACACCTAACTACATTTTAATACAAACGCTAAGTATGTTTTGCACATACTTAGTTACGAGCAATGAATTTTTCAGGAATGCAACTACCATGTATGTTAAGAGAAAACTGTTCTTTGCTTGGTTCCTAACTTTACCATGAGCTGTTCAACCTTTCAGAAAAATCATGTCACTACACTGCAATACTGCTCTTATGGATGAGTCACCAATAAAACAAACCTCTGTCAGCATCTGTAGCTGTCACATTTGTGGTAAATCTATGAACAGATGAAAGCATCTGACAGCTTCATTATGTCTTATAGCATAGACATATACAAACGTTAATAGATACAAACATATTAAAATACATATTAATTTCTTCATAAATTACTTTCCTTTTACATCTCTTTTACATTAGGGCATTTTATTGCTTATTAAAATCATGTGTTGATGTATGTTATATTGGTAATAAGTTTCATTCCATGCTAAGAAAGGGGATACTACAAAATATTTGTTATTATGGCATGAAGTTGAGAATCACTGATTCAGATTTTTGGAAGGACAAAAGTGATAGCCAATAACAATGTTGGAGATCAACAAGTACAGCGGGAGGCCTGGCTAATACCAAACAGTAGACATGCTATTCCCAGCTAATAATATAATGAGAAAACCCATGTGCTAATAAATAGTATTTAGCAGCAGCAGTACACATGGTCCAGCTTGTTTTCACACTTAGGGGATGGTCTAAAGAGGAATTTGGGGAGGAATTTTTGTAGTAGATAAAGGATATAATCACAAGGCAAAGAATTTTAGTTATAAATGAAAGAAAATATACTAAGCCTAACAGCTAAAAGTGTTCTTGCTCCTTTCACTGACATGTGTCAGGGTAAATAAACTGTTTCATTAATTCACATTGCCTCATTTTAAGTTTTAAATATTAATATATGGAAAGACGTCAAGTCAATGTGGATTACTAGCAATTTGCAACAGTTTGTTGCCCTTATCTTGCTGCCACCTAAGTGGGTTGGGCTTGCCCAAAAGGTGCAAAATTAAGCCTCAAAAAATGCAAATCAAAGAAAGTGTTTACAAAATTCAGAAGAGATAGTTCTCATAGAATGAGACAGTCATCTTGGATTCTACTTTATCCCCTAAAATTTTATTCTTTCCAGCCCCCAAAACTTTTTACATGCCAATATTTAAATAATAAAAACATAACTTGAATAATTTATTAATAAGAAATATAAAAAGAAACGTTTGGCAACATGTGACAGTTGCCAAGGATGATAAAGATACAACTCATGATCCACTCTTTTTAAAGCTGTATAATAAAGACATTTTCAACATCCCTTAACAGCTTGTAATAAAATAAAATAATGGCCTTGAAAAATAATATATTTTATACTTATTATTCATGAAGTAGAGACTGAACTATGTTAAGCTTCCATGTCATTGCCTTTGCTCTGATTATCTATTGTAGCTTAACAAACCATACAAATACTTAATTCATAATTTTGTGAGTCAGGAATTTTGGAAGAACTGGAGAGGTGATTCATCTCTGATTCACACTGTGTCAGCTGGGCAGGCTGGGAATGGAAAATCCACTTCTGAGATGGCTTTTTCAGTCATATATCTGGCATCTTGATGCTTCTGGGTATAGTTCTCTCTCCCCACCTCTCTCTCTCTCTCTGTTTTTCCCTCTCTCCTTCTCTCTCCTTCTATCCACAGCATGGTGGTCTCAGGGAAGACGGACTTTCCGACATGATAGCTGGCTTACCCTGAGTAAATATTCTAAGAGAAAGTATTCTAAAAGACACGAAGTAGAAGGTGCCAATCTCATAAGGTATCGGCCTGGAAACTAGCACAGTGACATTTCCACAGGGCACAATGGGACAAAGCCATCATAGAGCTCACCCTGATTCAAGGGGGGGGGGGTGACATAATGTCACCTATCTTCTTGAGTAATGCCAAAGGATTTGTGGTCATCTTAAATCCAACACATCTTGTTTGAAGCAATAATGAAAATTATTCAATTTCCTGTCTAATTCTCATACCTACCTAAACATGAACAGCTACATGTAAAGCTAAGAGCTATATAAAACACAGTCTCTTACTACAAGGGATTTAAAATTTCACTCAAAAAATGAAAATGTAACTATAAACAGTTAAAAAACTAGTTTTCAAGGTAACATTTTAAACTAGACAAGGAGAAAATGAGAATGATAAGAGTGAGAAACAAATTTATTACAAATACACAGATTTTCATTCTTTCTACAACAGCAATGCGAATCTCTCCCATGTGCAAAAGACTGGAAAACATCCCCTATTTTGACAAAATGTCAATAATGCATAGAATGTTTCAGACTGCATATATTGCATTCAGATCTGAGGATAAACACATTTTCAGAGACAAATATGGAGGGCCATTTCACTGTCTCACAGGAGAAACCAGAGATAATCATATTTAATAGTAGCATTCAAGACACATTATCTAAACTTAGAAATGATGCATTAAAAGATGTGATCATAGGCACGTTAAATATTGCATGTGTAGGTGAGCCTCATGAATAATTTTGTTTGATAAACATTAAGGAAACAAACATTTATTTAGTGCCGGCTATGTGCCAGGGCGCTGTGCTGTATTGCTTTGGAGATATAAAGATTAAAAAAGACACTATCTTTGCAAACAAGGAGCTTAGAGAATTGGTGAAAGAAATGAGTAAGCAGAGAATTCTATAACAGCATAACAAGTCCCACGATAGGGGTAAGTGCGGGCTGCTGTAGGACAGAAGGGAAATACTTAGTTCAGACTGAGGGTTGATATGCCAGGGAAGACCCTCCAGAGGACAATGACAACCTGACAGCTGAAGGTCCGTTACAAGGATATTGTTGTTATTGTTGTTTGAGAATGAAGGCCAGTTTGGAGTAGTGGAGGAGTTAGTAAACATTCAGAGGGGCAAAGGTTATGAACAGATCTGAAAAAGAGATATCATGGTAGATTCAGGGCAAACCAGTGTGTCTTGAGGAGAATCTGGGGCAGAAAGACATTTTGAAAGGTATGCCTGGGGGAGATAACTATGATCATATGACTTAGTGCCTTTTATTTGGTGCAGATGAGTGTGAATTTCATACTGAAAGCCACTAGGAGGCACTAATGGACGAAATAAATGAACATGATAATTTCAGATGAATACTTACATATGCGTAGCCACATATATAAAAGCATACTTGTAATTAACCAGTATAACATTTTTGAAAAGTCACGTATCAGAGCTCATAAATAAAAGCATAAGAAAGCTTTTAAATTTAATGTCATAAATCTGAAGGGTTTTATTTATGAGCCAAATGTGTTCTTCTAGTTGCTTGCATTTATTAGATTACCTATTGATTTAGTGTTTACAGTTTTACTGTTATAATTATTTTTTGCAGTGACAAGTATAAACTATTATTTAAAAAGTGACTATTACAAAAGCTTCAGTTCTAAGTTTTTCACTAGAAACTATATAATATTTAAATTGGTAATAATAGACTTTCCATTTCACTACATTGAAGGGAAATCTACATTCACTATAAACTTCTAATAATGCATCTATAATAAATAACCAGTAATGATTTAGAAAATAAACTCAGAAAAAAGTCTACCTTTGTCAAAATGAAATTCAGACAAGTAGCAAACATTTCTTATCTAATGTTTTGGCTTAAAAAAATGTAATAGAATAGTCAGTTAACAATGTAACCATTACAAACAAATATTTAATCTTTATGTGCTCTAGATCTCTTAAAATAAGATGTATGCAGGATAGTATGCTCTCATTCTGATGCTTTGAGACAATATGAGACCTTGAGTATGCTGCTTCTTTAAGGTTTTGTCCTTAAAAAATCAATGACATTTTATTGTCAATTAGCAGGAATGTTTCCATTATTCTGGTTCTCCTAAATGTTTCTTCCATTCTACAAGTTATCTGGCCATGTTCACTTGCACTGGCTAGGTGTATTTCACAAATAGATGGAAAAAAGTATGTTATTGATGTACTAGAGGCAAAATATGCATAAGAACCTATCATTGTTGGTCAGTGCAAATATTTTCTAGGCATCTAGTTTTTAGCTTACATCACATTTAGTGAATTATTTTCTAGTAACTGAGAATGATGAATGATGTTATCATCTCAAATATATAATGAGAAAGATACAAAAGAGGAAAATCTCTAACTCTCCTTAGACTACATCAGTCTAGCGGTAAAACAAAAAGCAATGATTTCTGGAAGGTACTTTCGAAAAGAGAAATGCTATCTTTAAAGCTACGTAAATATGAAAAAATATATAAAAGGCTAAAACTGCAAAGTAATTCTTTACTAACAATGTTTAGGACACCACTTTGTAGCATGAATTTATTAAAATCTATAACAAATTAGTTCACAAGATGGTCCCTGAGTATATAGAAAAAATAAATTCCTATAATTTATTTTATAAAGGTTTTCATCAAGAAAACTATAGTTGTCTTCATGATCACAATGGTAGATAACTAAAGAGTTCATCCTAGTGTATATTTCCTGCTAGTATCATTTGGTTGGCTAATTTAAGTTGCATATACAGCATTTATATATTGCTGCTATATAGAAGAGAGACCAATTCAGCACTAACCAACCATTGATAAATGACAAAAGAACTATAAAAGTCAACTTCAAAGTAAATAATTAAAGCAAATTGGTCAGAGGTATCATTTCATCTCCTTATGAATCCCAATAGAAGCACATTTAATAATTCCTAGCAAGATGCTTTCTGTAAAGGGCCCCCCTCTCTAGTTTCTCATAATCTGTATGACCTTCATGAATGCTTTGGTCAGCTTTTCAGACATAACTTTTCTTTTAATTCGTACCAACTTTGGTAACATTGATCTTCCGCTTATAAACTATGTGGTGGTCAATAGCTGCAGTAAGAGGTTGTGGTTAAATGTCTCTCCATGGCAAGCCAACAGAACACTCAAACTGACTCTTGTTCTGCCTAGAACTAAGTACATTCACTGAAGCACATGTGGATATTCTTAGACAGCACATGTGCCACATGGTCAAACTGAAATATGTTCAGGGTTATAAATTAGGAGATTTACTTCAGTGACTGGTCCGAAAAGACTACTACAGAGAGAAATTATCCAGGTTGGAATAATCAACCAACTAAATGGCAGAAATGGGGACAAGTTAATAATAATAATAATAACAAATCTGAACAACACTCTATTAAGCTTTTTGTCTTATGAAGCAGCATTTAGTACTTTTAAGATGGTTGACTTAAGTGTGCCATTTAATTTTTATTGGCAAAAGAAAGCAAAATGATAGAACAAGTTAAAAAAGAAGACAAAGTAGCAAGCCAATCCACTTACATTTTATTTTCCTCTTTGGTTTCTTCAAAAATCTTTTAAAATACACATGGTCAGTTTTCCTATTCAAGCAGGTACGTGTGTGTGTGTGTGTGCATGTATGTATATTCTATTGGAAGTTATTTGTTTTGCTTTGGCCATGTCATTAAATATCAAATTACCTCCCAGATTTGATACCTCTTCAATAATTAACAATAAATATCTATTAAGTATGTTACATTCAATCAGTAACTTGATTTAAGAAAAAAAGTCTCTGACCAATAAAATTTTATTTCTATATAAATCATGATAAGCAAAGACAAGATATGCAAACCCTCCATGATATGAACAAATAGCATACAGACTGAACTACTAGCATGTTGGACAATAATGTCCAATTACATCCGCTCTGCATACACTAAGGCCTCAAAGTCTTTGCACATACGGGGATGAAGGTCACTGAACTGATTTATTCTGCATGTGCACAGCTTAAATACTATAATAATGAAATCACGTTCCCTTGGAAGAAAATTGTCCAGTGTTAAGTTGCCAATGGCCATGTTAATAAGGCTTCCTACCTAACTTGGCTGATAGAAGCTTCCGGCTCAAATGCTATTAATTTATTTAGTAATTCTAAAACTCACAAGCGAAAGAAGGAGAAGAGATACTTTCTAAAGAAACATAGATAATTCAGGAGGTCTATTGTTGTTCTTTATAACAATGAGGCTTTTAGTTCTATTCTCTAATTTACTGTCACTTTATCACTCTTATCTTCCACTTTAAGTCTGTTTCTTTTATTGGACTATCTTTTCAGCTGATAATTCATTTAGACTTCTGAAGTTCTATGCCATAAAAATTCCATTTAACTGCTTCCTGAATGGTGGTTAATCTGCACAAATTTTGAATTTGACCTTAATGGAACAGATTACTCCTGAAGTTATTAGGACATTGGAAAACAGGTCATGTCCTTAAAAGTGTACTTATTTTAAAGGTTTTTTTTTATCATCCAGAAAATGAATTTTGCACAGAGAGATATTTGCAAAGTGCATCCTTTTACAATAAAATGCAGTCATTTTCCCATTTGAATTCCTTCTACACAGTTCAGAATCTCACTCAAGCATCAGATGAGGTGTCAAAGTGCTTTGTTAACAAACTTATTTCCCAGATGTGGATAGCACAGGGACAGAAGGCACAAATGCTGTAACATACCTAACAATTCAATTACAGTTATCTTATGGTGCCATCACATATTTTTCTTCAACAATCAAACAACCTCAGCTGGAAACCTCTAGCAATAACATAAATAAAGGACCATCTGGCTAGAATAATTAAGGAAGGCTGGAAATAAAACATTAATTAGTGCCGTATTCCAAACGACCTTCAGAGGCGTTATTATGAAGTTATATCCAAACAGGTAATCATTTATTTCATGTTGCTGTTAAAATTTAACTAGGCATGAATAAATACAAATACCCAAATTTTACTCTTTCAGGAAGGACTACTGACTTAAAATGATAATGATATTACATTTTATTTAAATTAAAGTGACAAATAAATAAGTGAAAAAATGACACTACAAACTTTAAAAATTTGCATAACTTAAATATCAGAATTTTAACATTGAAAGGACCTTTGGAAATCATAACAACTCCTCAATGGATGAGGAAACACAGGCTCAGAGAGATTAAATGATTTTCCCAAGGTCACACACCTAGAGAGGGGAAGAGACTAGAGGCAAACACAGACCTGATTCTCATTCTAGAAATATTCTTTGCACTGACTATGAGAACTTACATGTAAATGTTCTACACAAAGTGTGGTGGTTGCTATTTTGCCGCTCCACTGAATTAAAACAAAATTTCACAAAACCTGCTAATGTACTAAATTACAGGGCCACATACTGAGACAACACCTCAAGTAATAAATACCTTAAAAGAGTCTGTGCCAGAGATGACTGCTATCCATCAATGGATAAAACTACTCTTTTAAGGTAGTTTATTACTATTTCTCATTAATGAAATGCAGCAGATGTGGATGTGTATCACTTCAAGACCATAGTTTTTAAGAAGCTGCTGTGCCTTCTGCACTAAATATTCACTATTGTGCCCACTGGAAGATGGAGGGAATGAGGGAGCCACAGATGGAAGAGAAAGGGGTCCTAGACTCACTATATGGACATTAAACTGGTCCATGAGAGAGAAATAAATTCCCTTGGTTACTAAACTTAGCATTTCTACATTATCTAATTAATAAAGGGTCCAAAGTAGATCTGATGGAGACTAATTTTCATGCTATAGCAGCCATTATTATAAGGTATCAGTATATAGTTTCAAAGGAACATTATAATAAAATTTTACCTATTTCTTAAAATCAGTAAGACTTTAAGACCTTTTCAAAACAATTATCCCTTTTATATGTCTTCCATAACTTCTGATACTCCCTTGGCTTAAGTGTGTATATCACGCAAGTTAAAAGTTAAAATACACAAAAGAGAAAACGTGGGCTGGAGCATAGTACAGAAAAAAGAATATGGGATCTGAAGGCAGAAGTCTGGTTTCTAGCACCAATTTTGCCTTGAGATGCCAAGAACTAAAACATGTCTGTGTTCATCTTCACCATCTTCACTCTTCAGCTTCTACTTCAACACAACTGGGTTGGGGTGGCTCGAAATGAATGGGACTTCAAGAATAGCTCAATAACAACTTCAGGCTAACTCCATCCTGAATCACTGCCAGAAACAAAGGGAAGAAATAAAACCACTAGATAAACATTCAGAGCGTGATGCTAATGTCTGCTTCATCAAGTCTTCCAGCAGGCATACTATGGATCCACATGGTATGACACAGATCTTCTCTTCTTCTTTTCTTTTTTTTTAAATTTATTTACTTATTTATTTATTTTTATTTTTGGCTGCGTTGGGTCTTCGTTGCTGCGCATGGGCTTTCTCCAGTTGCAGCGAGCGGGGGCTACTCTTTGTTGCGGTGCGCAGGCTTCTCATTTCAGTGGCTTCTCTTGTTGCAGAGCACAGGCTCTAGGTGCACGGGCTTCAGTAGTTGGGGCACGCGGGCTCAGTGGCTGTGGCTCGCAGGCTTAGTTGCTCCATGGCATGTGGGATCTTCCTGGACCAGGGCTCAAACCTGTGTCCCCTACATTGGCAGGCAGCTTCTTAACCACTGCACCACCAGGGAAGCCCAGATCTTTTCTTCTTAATGTTTGTGGCAAGAACCCAGTTTGGTTACATGCCAAAATTCCTAGCAAATCCTGTGGCTCTTGTATGTGCACAAAAAAGGAAAAATCTCAGAGAAGGATTTATATATATATATATATATATATATATATATATATATATATATATATATATGGAACTAATAATAGTGGAAACCACTAGGAATGGGGTGGGAACTGTGCAGGATGAGGAACAAGGGATGAAGAAAATTTTTCACAGTATTACTTTTTTGATGACTTTCTCTAAGAGGGACGGTGTATTTAAGAAAATACATTTTTTTTTCTCATGAGTAAGTTATAAGTTTAAATAGAGAAGTTATATTGTTTCTCATCTATGCTATAAAATCTCACGGAAGCGTGAATGGACAAACTGGATATATATCCTCCTGCTATTGAACATGGAAAACATAATAAGCAATGCAAATCTTATTAAGTGTTTTATAGAGTCTCTTGGAAGAATAAACTATTCAGCCTGTACATCAGGCTTGAGTGATGAGGCAAAATCTTGATATCTCAGATAATGTCCCTGATCATATATTTTTTAAACTCAACTGAGAAATAATATGAGGTGATAATATCTGATTCTGTCTTGCAAATACCTAGTTCAGAGCTGTGAGTGTTTCACTAGAAATTTTAGATAAAATGCTGGGCACTTAAAATGATTTTAAGAATGAGCCTACTATTACAAAGGTTTCCTCAAATAATCATGTACAACAAATGCAGGAATGATAATTACAGTTACCACTTATTGTTTGCTAACATGCCAGAAATGTTGCTTCTAAGCACCTCACACATAGTTTTCTAATTACCACTAAATCCTGCTCCATACAGATGAGGAAAGGCACTGAGGCATAATAATAATTAACATTTATTTGGTATTTACTTTGGACTACATTTTACATCCATTCATTTAAAAAATTCTCACACACTGCAAAATAGGTACTATTGAAGTTTCACTTAATAGCCATCAACTCTGAAAAGTAGCAAACGGGTAGACAAGGATATGAATACAGGTCTGTCTGCCTCCAAGCCTGTATACTATGTGATGAAGGTTTTGGAATAAAGCCTGAATATGAAAAATTTTGGCTGTATGACCTTGAGCAAAGATACTTCATCTCTTTGAGACTCATTTTCTTCATATGTAAAAACGTGTTCACAATGCCTACACACGTTATTGTTGTGGAAATGAAATGTGAGAATGTAGCAGTGCATGGAACAGTACAGTGGGGCTCATGGTTGTTACACTAGTTAAGGTAAGGCTGGCTGTTACAATAAAGAAATCCAGCAACCGACTGATTAAAGAACAAAGGAGTTTACTTCAGTATCACAGAACAATCCTAATGTGGTTGGTTGACAGCACTTAGCGGCTCTGCTCCTGTGGTCACTTGGGACCCCTGTTTCCTTCCAAGTCGTTGGTCTTTCACTTTTCTCAAGCAACAGTTCTCAAACTTTTTGGTCTGAGGACTCCTCTTCCCTCTTAAAATATATTAAGGATCCCTCAAAACTTTTGTTTTTGTGGAATATTGCTGTCAAAATTTACCATATTAGAAATAAAAACTGAGCATTTGAAAAAATATTAATTCATTCAGAAGAGCAAAAGTCATGCATTTTTATGAAAAAATTATTTAACGAAATAAAAATTTGTGAGAAGAGTGGCATTGTTTTATATGTTTGCAAATCTCTTTAATGTCTAGCTTAATGCAGGATGACTAAATTGTCATATATGCTTCTGCTTTCAACATGTTATGACATAATGCTTTGGTCGAAATATATGAAGAAAATCCAAATGCACACATATGTAGTTGGAAAGAAGAGCAAGCAGGCATATTATTTATTTATGTATTTCAATTTTATTTTTATTAAACAGAAGACACTAGGTTTTATTTGTTAATATTTTTTAAAATTTTGGGGTCAGGATTTTTTGAGGTAAAACTTACATACTGTAAAATTCACCCTTTAAATTACAGTTTTATGAGTTTTGATAAACGCATACAATTGTATAACCACCACCATAATCAAGAAATTGAACAGTTCTATCACATCAAAATATTCTCTCATGGCCCTTTTTTTTAGTTAAGCCCTCCCCTTATGATGAGATAGTGATCTATTTTTTCCCCCTATAATTTTGTGTTCTCCAGATTTCATATAAATAGAATCAAATGTCAACCTTTGAGCTTACTGAGTTTCACTTCTTTCACTTAGCATAATGCACCTGAGACTCATCCGTGCTGTTGTGTCACTAATTTTGTTTTTTCTCAGTACTGAGTTAGCATTCAATTATGTGGATACACCATTTTGTTCATATATTTATCAGGTGATAAACAATTGGATTGTTTCCATGTTTTAGTGTTTTGAATAAAGTTACTATAAGTGTTCATATATAGCTTTTGTGTGCACTTAGGTTCTTATTTCTTTGGGGTAAATATGAAGAAATGGGATTGTTATGACATGTGGTATGTACCTGTTTACGTATATTAAAAACTGCCTGTTTTCCAAAGTGAACATGTGACTCTGCATTTCCAACAGCAGTGTTCGGGAGTTCTAGTTGTTCTGCATCCTTCTCTGGTATTGTAAGGTTTTTGTTTTTGTGTGTGTAGTAGTAGTAATAATAATATAGTAATAGTAATATAGTAACATAATAATAGTAAAATAGTAATATAGTAATAGTGGTAGTAGTAGCAGTAGTATTATATTATTGTCTTAATTTACATTATGCAAGACTAATGATATTGAGTATCTTTTCACGTGCTTATTGGGTACACATATATATTCTTTTTTTTTTAAAGGGGATCTCTTTTTATTTTTTTCAAATTTATTTATTTTTGGCTGCATTGGGTCTTCGTTGCTGCGGGCAGGCTCTTCTCTAGTTGCGGAGAGCGGGGGCTACTCCTTGTTGCAGTGCCTGGACTTCTCATTGCGGTGGCTTCTCTTGTTGCAGAGCACGGGCTCCAGACATGCAGTCTTCAGTAGGTGTGGCTTGTGGGCTCAGGAGCTGTGGCTTGAGGGCTCTAGAGCGCAGGCTCAGTAGTTGTGGAGCATGGACTTAGTTGCTCCACGGCACACAGGATCTTCCCGGACCAGGGCTCAAACCCGTGTTTGAGCATTGGCAGGCGGATTCTTAACCACTGGGCCATCAGGGAAGCCCTGAATTGTACATTCAAGTCTTTTGCTTATCTTAAAAATTGCACTGTTTGTTTTCTTGCATTTTGAGAATTCTTTACACGTTTTAGATATAAGCTCTTTGTCAGACATGTGCTTTGCAAATATTTTCTGCCAGTCTATGGTTTGTTTTCCATATTCATTTAGTTAGTCCAATTTATCAGGATTTTGATATCATATCTATAAATTGGGAGATTGGGATTGACATACACACTACTATATATAAAATGGATAAATAATGGGGACCTACTGTATAGCACAGGTAACTCTACTCAATACTCTGTAATGACCTATATAGGAAAATAATCTTAAAAAGAGTGGATATATGTATATGTATAACTGATTCACTTTGCTGTACAGCAGAAACTAACACAACATTGTAAATTGACTATACTCCAATAAAAATTAATTAGAAAAAAACTATGCTGAGCACATGAAAGAGCTGATCACACACAAAAGAAATGAAATTAAAATTAAAAACCTTTGTCTGACCTAGGTCACAAAGATTTTTCTTCAGTGTTTTCTTTTTTTATTTACCTTTTAAATTTTATTTATTTTTGGCTGCGTTGGGTCTTCATTGCTGCACGTGAGCTTTCTCTAGTTGCTGTGAGCGGGGGCTACCCTTCATTGTTGTGCGCAGGCTTCTCATTGCAGTGGCTTCTCTTGTTGCGGAGCACGGGCTCTAGGCACGCGGGCTTCAGTAGTCGTGGCACGTGGGCTCAGCAGTTGTGGCTTGCAGGCTCTAGAGCGCAGAATCAGTAGTTGTGGCGCACGGGTTTAGTTGCTCTGCGGCATGTGGGATCTTCCCAGAGCAGGGCTCAAACCCGTGTCCCCTGCATTGGCAGGCGGATTCTTAACCATTGTGCCATCAGGGAAGCCCAATGTTTTCTTTTAGATATTTTATGATTTTAAGTTTTAAATTTATGCTTATAATCAATTTTCATTTAATTTTTCCCTATGAATGTGAAGGATGGGTCGAGGTTTATTTATGTTTTGCATATTGATATCCAGTTGTTCCAACACGTTTGATAAAGAGTCTAGCCTAGCCTTTGTCTATTGAAATCGCTTTTCATCTTGGTTGAAAATCAATTGACTGAATATATGCAGGTATATTTATGTTCCATTGATCTATGCATCTATCCTTTCACAAATGCCGCACGGTGTTGATTACTGCAGCTTTAGAGGGGGGATTTCTCAACCTCACCAGCATTGATATTTGGGGCTGCATAATTCTTTGTTTGGGGCTACACTGTGCATTGTAAATGTCTAACATTATCTCTAGCTCTGTCCACTCAGTGCCAGTAGCAGGGTCCCAGTTATGAGAACCAAAATGTCCTCAGACATTGCCAAATGTTCCCTTTTCCTGGGGGTGCAAAACAGTCTCCTGTTGAGAGAAATTGCTTTAGAATAGCTTTGAAATCAAGTGTTGTGAATCCTCCAACTTGGTACTTCCTCAAAATTGTTTAGGGTATTATAATTCTTTCACATTTCCAGATACATTTTAGAATAAGCTTACTGATTCATATTAAAAATATACTGGAATTTTGATTTGGATTATGTTAAATCTATAGATCAATTTGAGGACTATTGAAATCTTAACGATACTGATTCTTCCAATTCATGAAACAAAAGCAGATTTCTTCACTTAAGTCTTTGATTTCTTTCATCAGTGTTTTGTAATTTTCAGCACATATTTCATTAAATATTACCTAAATATTTCATGTTTCTTGGAGATATTGTAAATGTCACCTTTTAAATTTATTTCAGTTTCTCATTGTTCATTGAGAGTATATAGAAATACCCTTGATTTTATGTATTGGCCTTGTATCCTCTGACCTTGCTAAACTCACTGATTTTTGAAACTTTTGAATACTATGCCACATAATGTACTTGTTTTTAGTTTTATTGAGTTATAATTGATATACAAAAAAGTGCACACATTTATTGTATATATCGTGATGAGTTGGGACATATGGATACATCCATGATACCATCACCACAACCAAGGTACTAAAAACATCCATTATCTCTAAAATATTCCTTGTGTTCTTGTGTGTGTGTGTGTTTGTGTGTGTGTGTCTGTTTTGGTAAGGACAATTAACTCGACATCTATCCAGATCTATCCTGCTGACATATTTTAAAGTAAAATATCACATTTTAAAATATAGATACTATGTTGTACAGCACATCACTGGAAATTATTTATCTTGCACAAAAGAAACTTTATACTCTTTGAAAAACAATTCCCCATTTCTTCCTCCACCCAGGCTCTGGCAACCACCATTCCATTCTCTGCTTCTATGAGTTTGACTATTTTAGATTCAGCATATAAGTGGAACCATGTAGTATTTGTCTTTCTGTGACTATCTTATTTCACTTAGCATAATGTTTTCTAGCTTCATTCATGTTGTTGCAAATAGCAGGTTCTTCTTTCTTTTTAAGGATGAATAATATTCCACTGTGTACATATACCGCACTTTCTCTATCCATTCAGCCATCAATGGACACTGGGTTGCTTCCATATCATGGATATGGTGAATAATGTTGCAATATACATGGCAGTGCATATATCTCTTTAAGACACTGATTTCATTTCCTTCAGATATATAATCAGAAGTGGGATTATTGGATCATATGGTAGTTCTATTTTTATTTTTTGAGGAACCTCTATATTGTTCCAAAGACGTGGCACCATTCTACATTCTTGCCAACAGAGTACGAGGGTTCCCATTTCTCCACATCCTCGACAACTACAACACTTGTTATCTCGCATCTTTTTGACCATAGCCATCCTAACAGGTGTGAGGTTATATCTCATTGCAATTCTTAGATGATTAATGATGCTGAGCAACTTTTCACATACCTGTGGCTGTTTGGATGTCATCTTTGGAAAAAAATGTCTATTCAGGTCCTTTGCCTATTTTTCAGTCAGATTATTTGGTTATTTTTGCTATCAAGTTGTAAGAGTTCCCTACATAGTTTAGATGTTCACCCTTATCATACACATGGTTTACATTTTTTTCATGTGTTGATTGTTTGCATTGCTGTGCAGAAACTTTTTAGTTTGATGCAGTCTCACTTGTTTATTTTTGCTTTTTTTATCTGTGCTTTGGTGTCATAGCTAAAAAATCATTGCTCCTCCAATGTCGAGGAGCTTTTCCCCTATATTTTTTTCTAGAAGTTGTAGAGTTTCAGGTCTTATATTCAAGTCTTTAATCTATTTTGTGTTAATTTTTGTGAGTGGTGAAAGACAGGGGTCCAATTTTATTTTTTGCATGTGGATATCTAGTTTTCCCAACATCATTTATTGAAGAGACCATTCTTTCTGCATTGTGTGTCTGGCACCCTTGTCAAAGATTAATTGACCATATACGAGTGGGTTAATTTCTAGGCTCTCTATTCTGTTGACAAATTTCTTAAATAAGGTGATAGTTCCATTTAAATTCCAGCCCAGAAAACCATTCATAGCTCATCAACTGATTATATATGTGATCAAGTTGAAATCAGATTTTGAAAGGAGGCTGCAATTATTATATGGGCAAATAATTAAAAAGCATTTGTAGATAGATTTGTAATTATCTACAATAATGAATTATCTTATTGTTAATGCTAAGTTTTCAGTAGATTCTATTCCATTTTTAACACATATGTTTCTTATCTAGTTACATTGGTTCATCTTCCAGAACAAAGCAAAATATCAGTGGCTATAAGTAACTTCATTTTTTTCCTACCTTTAAAAAGCATACTTTTTAGCATTTCATCATATACACTGTATGTGTGTGCTTCAAATCATGCCAATGCTGAAACTACAAAGGTAGTCAGTGAAGAAGTAGTTCAAATTAAATTCTAAGGCCATATATACACTATTGATACTATATATAAAATAGATAACTAATGAGAACTACTGTATAGACAGAGAACTCTACTCAGTGCTCTGTGGTAACCTAAATGGGAAGGAAATCCAAAAAAGAGGGGATATATGTATATGTACAGCTGATTCACTTTGCTGTACAGTAGAAACTAACACAACATTGTAAAGCAACTATACTCCAATAAATTTTTTTTTAAAGTAGGAAGAGAAATAAAGGGATGGAGAGGAGTGAAAGACTAAAAAAAAAAAAAAAAGAAAAGGAAAAAGATTCTAAGACCTATGGCAAAATAACCAAACCTTAAGTGGTGAGAAGGAAATTCTTGCCTTGCTCCTGATGTTAGAGGGAAAGCATTCAGTCTTTCACCATTAAGTATGATTATTAGCCATAGTTTTTTGTAGATGCTCTTGTTTAAGTTCAGGTGATGCTCCTCTATTCCTAAATTGTTGATTTTTTTTTATTAATCATGAATGGATGTTGAATTTTGTGAAATGCTTTGTCTGCATCAATTTATATGATTATACAATAAGAGTTTCATTTGCAGCACATTCTTGACAAACTCAGTATTGTCTACCTTTTCATTTTAGCCATTTGGTAGATGTGTAGTGTCATCTCATTGTAGTTTTATTTTGCATTTGTGTAATGACTAATGAAACTGAAAATTTTTACATATGCTTATTGGGTATTTGGATATTCTTTTGTGAAGTGTCTGTTCAAATTTTACCCCCTTTTCTACTGAGTTATCCATCTCTTCTTACTGAGTCGTAAAAAGTTCTTTGTATATTCTGAATATGAATCATTTGCCAGATATATGCATTGAAAACATTTACTCCCACTCTGTAGCTTATTTTTTCACTATCTTAATCATGTATTTTGATGAAGAGAAATTATTAATCTTAATATAACCTAATTCATTACTTTTTCTTTTACGGTTAAGATTTTTATATCCTATTTAAGAAATATTTGCCTACCACAAGGTCATGAAAATATATTTTAATAAGTAATAAATATTTTGTTTCCACAAAATTTTGTAATGTGTATTTAACAATACATCTAAAATATTTAGAAGTATAATCTATCTAGAATTGATCTATTGCATCTACTATTTAAATGCCTGAGAATAATGTTTACTTCTATGCAGTAGAAAGATTAAATAGTTTAAAATCTTTTAGATTAAGCATTTTTCTAAATTTCATTCAAATAGTAAAGGATGATGATGATTTTCCAAAATACAATTTTACTCAAATCCATTGGCTTATGTAGGATACGGCTACACTAGGTTTAATGGACTACTGAATTACACGAATTTTTGACACCTTATTTGCTTACTGTCTGGTGGTCAGTTAAACTCATTGTTCCAGTATGAATTCTATCAGCCATAAAATATGTTTCCTTTTACCAGAATCTAAGACTATCAAAATCCAAGTATATGTATCATGATTCTTTGAACCATTCTGGAAATAGGTCAGGGTTTAATATGGTTGATTGAATTCAAGTGCCATTATAGACACTGATGAATTGCTACTGTGTAGCATGAAATGGAAAATCTGTTTGATTGTAGTGACTTATAAAATGGCAAGGATAATTTGGCAAAGATAATAAGAGTACAGAATAATCATGGTGTGTTGTATATATCAAAATTTGAAGTGATCTAAGATGTTTTATTGGATAAAATTAGTTTGGCTGACTTTCATTGATACTAATTTTAATTTTCAGATCTTGGTATCATTAATATTATATTATCAAGATATTATAAAAAACACTTGCTTTCCCCTCCCCTTTTCTCTATTATAGTAATGATGACAGATTTTAGAATAATAAAAAATAAAGATAATAAAGGTAAATTTCTTCTACAATAAAAAATCTTTACCCACAGCTAATACCAAATATAGACCTTCTCTCATGCCCACCATGGGAAATATGAAAAGGCTCTTTCTAAGGCATCCCTGGTGTCAAAGTACCTCAGGATCTCTATCTATGTTTGATTATTTCTAGAGTATAAAGAATTTGTTACTAAAAGTATTAATGAGAAAAAAACATATTAGCTCATGTTTACAGTATCTACAACTTTTAAAATGCATATGTCACACACCCAATGCTAATAATAAGCTATTACACATTCTGTTTATGTTGGAAACAATTAGAAACAAATGCAAGTAATCATTTGTTAGCATTACTGACTGAATTTATTTTTGAATCAGAGCCCATGGCTATAAGTTGGCTACCAAAACATTTCAACTCATGCCTTTGAAATGACTCTAAAGCCTATAGAAGAAAAGAATGTTTGTTTCCTTACAGTGTATGTCTATAGACCAAATTCTAGCACACAGAAAGAAACTGTCCAAGATGAGTCCCAAAAGAACCCAACCTACAAATTTATAGTGCTAAAAAATACTTACATTAGCATAGACAGAACTAAGACTCAAAGATCTTCTGTATTTCACGATAGAAGTGGTTTTCCCATTAGAGATATGTGCATTTTTGCAATGAATAATGGACAAGAATATTGTCTCTTGAAATTTTAGCTTTCAGGCCTAAGGTTTGTATTTATAATATTGACTCAGGATTTTAAAACTTAGTTTTATATTATTCATGTACTGTGGTTTATCAAAAAACTGTATGTGTATGTGATAATCTCACTATACCTACTAGGATTTTCTAGTGTGATAAATAACAAAAAAATGATAGGACATATTCCATCACCAGATGTATATTCCCTTTGTATTAATGATTTTTGAGAACACTAAAGAAATACCAAAAATATCACAACATGTAAAATTAGGTAGCTTGCTAATATAAATAAAATCAGCTAGATAGTTGAGTGAAATAAGAAAAAGACAGTTGATGTCCTATGTCAAATTGATTCTTAAAAAACTATAAAATGCTCATTTAAAGAAACATCTTATTTCTCATCTCTATTTTTACTTTGAACACAATTGATAAGGAGTTCTTATTTACAGTCAACTTGCTTATTCACTGAAGATCACAGAAAAATAATCTAGCATTGATTTTTTTTCTTTCTTTCTTTATCGCAGCCATAAAGATATGGTGCTCCTTTCCCAGTAACCTTTATTGGATTCACACAATTGCATTCATTTCCAACCTCATAAGCCTGTAGTATTATTTATTACTTCATAACCAGAAAACTGGACTACCTACTTATATGGTCTCCTTGCCTCTACCTAGTCCCTAGAAATCACTTATTCCCATGGATTTATATAACACTATTAACTGTTCTCCAGAAGTAATTCTTCCCTTCTTCCTTTTAGTACTAGAATACACTGCAGGAAGAGGGCTGCACAGTAAAAGCCCATATTTTCCATAGTGCTTTGCAACTAGTATTTAAATTTTGAGCAGTGAAATGTGAACAAATTGATCGGTACAAACACTGATATATATTCCTTAAAAATTAATTTGAAAAAGTTCTGATTTCTCATTTCTCATGGTCACATGGGCTGGAAGGTAGGATGTGGTGCTTGAGAGCCAGCTGCAGCATGTACATGAGGCCAACACCCCAGAGCACAGAAGAAAATGAGAGAATGGACCCCAGTTGCTGGATGAGCTTGCGGAACAGTTTCCTGCCTGCCCTGAACCACTCTCCAGCCCTGGGATACTATAGTAGACAAACACATTTCTATCATCCTGTTTTTTGAAGGGTCTCCATTACAGCATTCAGCCTGTACCCTAAATAATACAAATAATATAAATTATATGTGTATGCTATGAGAAATTAAGATGTGTTTACTATAATTCTGTTACACAATTATATCATACATGATGCTTATGTTAATGAGTGGAATAAAAAAGTTGTTCTTGAGGAACTAATGCACGATTACCTAAGTGCTGTGTTTTCCAAGAGACCTTCCCACGTCATCTTTTAGCAGAACTCGCTCTAGAATGAGAAGTATCCACACAGCAAGGGGTATGATTTTTCAGGAAATGTGCTGCTTTTAACCAGCAGAACCTCTTTGGAGAACATCAAACTGTACTTGCTTATATAAATTCTATTAATCTGAGAACAAGAGAAGCAGAAAAGGGCTAGAAAATCTTATATTTTCATTATACAATGAAATGACTACAGGATTATAGAGTCAGATGACCAGGGTTCATGCCCCAAGCCCAACAGGCACTTGCTCTGTGACACTGGGAAAATCACTTTCAATCTACGAGTCCATTTCCTCTATTAGAGGCTACCTCGTTCACTCTACTGTGGTATGAAATGATATCACGCTTGCAATGGATGAAAGATAATGATGTAGCCCAAGGATACTGGCCAGTTGCTCAAGTATATCTTTTAGCAGGGATACCTCAACTGGCCTAATATAGAACAACTTCTGGCCCTTGGTCTCATAAACCCCAAAAGTTGTTTTTAATCAATGTTGTAGAAGGACTCAGTCCTGGAATAACTGAATAGAAATAAAATAGCTATTAGAATAACATTTACTGACTACTAACTTTATGCCAAGTACTGTTCTAGGCAACTTAACATGGATAACATTTAATTCCCACAACAACTAAATAAGAAAGGTTCTATAATTATTATCCTTTCATTACAAATACGGAAACTGAGGCAAAGAACTTAAGTGGCTTTTGGTAACACAGCTAGTATGTGACTAAGCTGGTATCTGAACCCAGACAGACAGTCTGGTTCCAGAGCATGCAGTCTTAACAAATACACCATACAGCGTTATCAGAATCACTCCTCAAAAAATACTGAAAAATAACATAACACTCAAATTCATTAATTTATATTGAGAAAAAACTGTCAGGTACAATCAGCAGTTTTGTCAGCCTGAAAAGGGGATTCTTTCGTTGAACCCATGCTATTTGGGAAATTAAATCACAATGAAAATATAGTGTGGTAAGCATTATCATCTGAAGAAATGAAGTTTCTGCCACAGTTGGGGGCATTCCACCCTGTTGCTAAGTAGACTAGATCACCATTTTGTCAGGATATCAATAACCAGTGCTCAGTCTTAGAAACCCACTAAAAATGGTCTCAAGGTGTTCTCCTCCTTTCAAAATACGATCTTGATCATGTCAGAAGATGTCACCATCTTAGACTTGATAATAGCTCTGTATGCCACAGATTTAATATATTACTATAGGCAGACATTAACTAGATCTCTTAACAGGATCTCTTGATTATGACTTTGATGCTTTGAAAACTCCTCAGGCAAGTTATTACTTCAATGTGGTATCAGCACATCTGGCTTCAACAATTATTTGTTTATTCAATCATGTTTCTGTTGAGTTCTGGCATTTCTGAGTGTCTCTCCTACCTAATCCCTTACACTCACTTTGTCTTTGTATATCTATATTCTATTATTCTAATTATACTGTAAAATCTTTGTTAGCAGAGCTCATGCTTTACTCTTTGTAATCCTCATTTCATTCTCCTTCTTGCAATGTCACTTTCCTTCTTCTTTGCTTAGCTCAGTGCTATTTGTTCTTTAAGATTCAATACAAATATCTCTATTTCTGGGAAGCTGTATCTGATCCTTAGTCATACTTAGATATACCTCTGGCACTATGCCCCCCATAATCAGGACGTTTCAAGTTCAGGAAACGTAATTCCATGTTCAGACTACCATAAATAGTTAAGAAATTTATGAGGCAGTTCAGTCTTCAGGGTTGGTTGAGCCAGTCGTTCAATGATGCCATTAAGGACTCAGTTCAGTTTTGACTCTCTATTCTGCAGTCTCCAGCGGTGCTTCACAGAAGACCGCTGGTACCATTTGGGGAACACATTTCCTAATTCATTTCCATTGGAAAGAGATCAACTTTCTATGGCTTTCATTTTAGAGTGATAAAAATTCATTTCCAGAACCCCTCAGTAACCTCTCCTGGGGCCTCTCCTGGCCTCAAGTGACTTAGGCTTACCCATCCTTGAAAAAAAAATTCCTGGCAAAGGAGGTAGGGTCCCATGGTTGATTTAGACTAATCACTTGGAGTTGAATGGACATTGGTGAACATACACTACACTCCTATAGCATTCTGAGCCCACCTCAATATTAGCACTTATCAGGCTGAACTTAAATCGTTGATTTATTTATGGTGGCTCCACACTGAACATTAAGCTCTTTCATGAGGGTAGGGACAGCGTCATGTTCAACTTTACGTTCCCTCTGCCTGGCACAGTGCCTATGACACAGTAGCTATATAACTGTGACTCAATGAAAATTATAGATTAATAATTTTAAAAGAGTGTAGATAATTCACAATTTCTATTGTATTTAGCTTAAAATATTTGTAAGGTTAAACATATAAGCCAATGGAATATAAATGAGAGTCTAGAGATAAACGCGTACATCTATGGCAAATTGATTTGGGGGCCAAGACCATTCCGTGGGGGAAAACAGTGTCTTCAAGAAATGGTACTGGGGACTTCCCTGGTGGCACAGGGGTTAAGAATCCGTCTGCCAATGCAGGGGACATGGGTTCGATCCCTGGTCTGGGAAGATCCCACATGCCACAGGGCAACTAAGCCCGTGTGCCACAACTACTGAGCCTGTTCTCTAGAGCCTGCGAGCCACAACTACTGAGCCCATGTGCCACAACTACTGAAGCCTGCGCACCACAACAAGAGAAGCCACTGCAATGAAAAGCCCGCTCACTGCCATGAAGAGTAGCCCCCTCTCGCCACAACTAGAGAAAGCCTTTGCAGCAACAAAGACCCAATGCAGCCAAAAATTAAATAAATAAATAAATAAATAAATAAATAAATAAATAAATAAATAAATAAATAAGGAAATGGTACTGGGACAACTGGATATCCACATGCAAAAAAAAAAAGAAAAAAGAGAAAAAGTCAGACCACTAGCCCACATGAAATACAAAAATTAAAGTGAATCAAGGACCTAAATATGAGGTGAGACCATAGAACTCTTAGAATAAAACATAAGGGTAAATCTTCATGATCTTAGATTTGTCAATGAATTCTTAGCTAGGACACCAAAAGCATAAACAACAAAAGAGAAAACATATAAAACAGACTTCACCAAAATTTAAGACTTTTGTGCATCAAGCAAGATTTGCAAGAAAGTAAAAAAACAACCTACAGAATGGGAGAAAATATTGCAAATCATATATTTTATAAGAGCCTAGTATCCAGAATATATTACAATAACAAAAAGACAAACAACTAAATCAAGAAATGGGCAAAGGACTTAAGTAGACATTTCTTCAGAAAAGATACACAAATGGCCAAAAAGCTCATGAAAAGATGCTCAAAATTATTAGTCATTAGGGATGCAAACCCAAACCACAGTGAGATACCACTTCATACCCACTAGGATATCTGTAATTTTTTAAATGGAAGATAACAAATATTGACAAAAATGTGGAGAAATTGGAACATTTATACATTGCTGGTGGTATAAAATGGTTCATTTTATACTGTGGAAAACATTTTGGTGACTCCTCAAAAAGTTAAAGATAAAATAATCATATTAACCATAAATTCTACTCCTAGGGATATAGCCCCAAAGTGGAAAACTGGTACTCAAATACATGTACACTCATGTTCATAGCAGCACAATTCACAACAGCCAAAAGCTGGAAACGATACAGATATGTCCATCAATGGAAAAAAAAATTGTGGTATACACATACAATGAAATACTGATCATGCTACAATATGAATGAACTTTGAAAACACTGTGCTAAGTAAAAGAAAGCAGACACAAAAGTCCACATGTGTGATTCCATTTATATGAATTATTCATAATAGGTAAATCCATACAGATGATTCAGGTTGGTGGCTGCCAGGGATCTGGCCAAGGGAGAGGTGTATCGGAACAACTGCTTAATGTATACAGGGTCTTATTTTGCAGTGATGAAAAAGTTTTGAAACTAGATAGAGGTGGTGGTTGCACATCACTGTGAAAGCTCCAAATGACACTGAATTGTTTACTTTAAAATGGCTAATTTTGTTTTGTGAATTAAAACTTTTTAATTGACTCGTTTATCTGCCTAATTATATTTCTAACATCAAGGCATGAAATATGGAGGTTATAAGGAGGCAAGAAACATGTTAAACATCAGAATTGGGAAACACATATGTGCCAAGAATTTTCAAAAGTGGCTAATCAAGAGCATGCCATATTTATTGATGATCTCTCCATGTAGAAATGACTCCTATTCAGGTGCTAGAACACAGATTCCCTTAGTCATATGTAATCTAAAAATAATGTCATAAATTGAGTTAGAAAAAATATATTTTTATATTATTTCTATCTATCAGTCAGTGATAAAATATCTCCCTCTGTGATATTTCACTTATTTTTGTTTCAAATTAGACCCAATTTAGTTTGTGCACTCTGCGAAACTGATTTGCAAGTGAATCACTAATATCAAAATGAATAAGATGAAAAGCAGATTTATTAAGAACTTAAAAATTTAATTTGCTGCCTGTCTAAGGGAACTTAGTAAAAATTTTCCAAGGGCTATTAGAAAATCTATGGTTTTATCTCATTATTATAACAGAACCAAATATGCCAAACATGAACCAGAACATATTGAAAAATTACAAAAACTAATTCATGGACAGATGCTTAAGCAATACAGAGACCAAAAATAAATCATTTGAGCCAAATTACTGTTAACTCTAAGTGTAATTACCAGGACAGCTGATGCTTCCAATGAACCTATGGTGCTTTGGCTACTGGGCAATTTATAAAATATAATTATTCCTAATCCTTCCCCAAAACAGCAATTGATACAGGAAAACAAACTATTTATCCCACAATTTATAGGTTATAGATGTCATCATGTTTAAGTTTTCTTTAATTATAACCAATATATTCTTAACAAAACTAGTATATGTGTGTATAGGTGTCTGTGTAAATGATGACTGATATATATCCAATCTATTTAAGAAGGGTTTATTACTGTCGGATATCTTGTTTCAGGTCAGTACCAGTCTCAGGTGGCACGAAGATATACCATGTAGTAGGAATTATTATTAATAAGATATTTGCTCTGCAAGGCAGGCTGGGGCAAATTCAGGAGGTGAGAGAGAAAAGTGTGGAAATCAGTAAATTAAGGGTGCATAGTTGAGCACGATGTTTATACTAACAGAGGGGAAAGTTGGGATGCTGGAGGGACTTTGATTACGGGCATCGAAGTTTACTCTGGAGAGAGAAGAGGTTGTTCCTTGAAATAAAAAATATAAGAATGCAGGGTCATCCCTCACCTTCAGCATCCAAATCCTTGAACAAATTGGTCTCAGAAGAACAATGTCCAAGAAACTAAGGGATGTAGCAATTATCCTCCCAGCCTCACTTTTGGTGACACAAGTTGGAAAGTACCACAAATAGCAGAATAAACGATGATTGTTAGAATATCAATCCAAGAGGGGAAACTTTTGTCAAACACTAAATGTATATACAATGATATTAGTTACAGACGCATTGCATAGATGATTGCTTAAAGCAGTACCCAGTTTAAACGTCAGATTGTGCTACATTCCTTTCGATAAAGTCACATCATTGTGATGCTGAATTTTCAGCAGTTGCTAGGATAAAAGGCAAGAATCACATGAAAATCAATATGGAATAGGACATTTGCATAGCACAATCTGATTCCAAGGCTTGTGAAGCTGTGCAGTCTACAACTGGCATATACATCCCATTAGTAAGTGATAGGAGTTATTTACAATGAAATAAAATATTAATTTTTCTTTTACTTTGCATGTACTTTTAAAGTAGCTGGTAAGTCATTAGACTATAGATACCTGTTAAGCTGTTTGAACCTATTTACTGAACAGAACAGGTACTTCTTTTAGCTTACGAGAATTGTGAAACAGTGACTGAGAATCTAACGGTACTAGAACAGAAAAAATTTTGGAAACTTATCTTTGGAAAATATAGCTCGTATCACACGAAAGTTTCCTAAAACAGACAAATTAAAAAAAAAAATACTTGGCAATAAAACCCAGTCAATTAAGAGAGACATCAAAATAAAAGAGTCAGCTGTGGTAAAAGGACTGGTAGTGTGTATCAAATCCATCAAAATATATAACCAATACTACCCAACCACAGGAATTCATAGAACAGAAGGTGAATCGTACAAACCAATACAATATAAAGAATATACAAATATCAAAATTGGGAGGATGGGGGAGGGGAGATGTGAAGTGCAGATAAAAGCACTAATATTCTCTTTTATCAAAGCAGCTAATCAAAAGATTCTCTATCATAAAGTTAAGAAATTCATTTGATTCCAAAATCTTAACATTTTTCATAATTTCTTATTTTAATCTCAGAGGAATATTTTAGGAATTAATATCTCTCATGGTAATAAAATTTTTGAATTTCAGGAATTATTTCACTTTCACTTTAGTTTCCCTTTCTTCTATTGAATTAAAGTAAAATGAAATAAAATTATTTTCATCAAAGTAGCATCCATGTTTACCATAAATCTTTCTGCCTGCCTGTTGGTCTTCTTTCCTTACATCCCTCATTCTTCTACACTTATGGATGGAAAAATGCCTGGAAAGATTTCCAGAATGTTATGGATGATGGTTTCTAGACAGAGATATTTGGATTCTTTTTTCTTTCATTCTTACATTTTTCTTTTTTGTTTGAATACTTTCAATAAATATGTTTAATAATTTTCAGCAGCAATAGCAATTTTTCTTAATTAAAAAGGAGAAAAACCACAATTAAATATTTCAAGATATTATTCTGGGTGTGAGAATATGGATAATTATTTCCTTCTTTGTATTTTTACTGTATTTTAAAAATATTCCAAAACAAAAAAATTCAGGTAATCCCAAATTTCTATCAGCTCAAGAAATTTGCACTGACATTCCTCCTAGTTTCAAATTTATCTACACAAACACAACTTCTAGGTAAATTCTTTCTTTGAATTAATTTTTATTGGAGTATAGTTGAATGTTGTGTTAGTTTCTGTTGTACAGCAAAGTGAATCAGTTATACATATACATATATCTACTCTTTTTTAGATTATTTTCCCATATAGGTCATTACAGAGTATTGAGTAGAGTTCCCTGTGCTATATAGTAGGTCCTTATTAGTTTTCTATTTTATATACAGTAGTGTGTATATGTCAATCCCAATCTCCCAATTTACCACTCCCCCCGCCCCTTTCCCCCTTGGTAACCATAAATTTGTTTTCTACATCTGTGATTCTATTTCTGTTTTGCAAGTAAGTCATTTGTACCAGTTTTTTTGGTTCCACATATAAGCAATATTATATGATATTTGTCTTTCTCTGTCTGACTTACTTCACTCAGTATGACAATCTCTAGGTCCATCCATGTCGCTGCAAATGGCACTATTTCATTCTTTTTTATGGCTGAGTAATATTCCATTGCCTATATGCACCTAGCTAACTTCTGATCATCAGTGTATGTGCCTACAGAAGGCACTTGGCTTGAAGAACAAAACACATACTGTTTCAAATATATTAATACTTTTCTCATTAAATGTAACATCAATTAAAACTGTAAAGTACCATATATGCCGATATTATGAACTTCATGATCTTATTGAATTTCTGCCCAGATCTTAGGTGGAATATGTGATTTTGTTTCTGTCATTCAACACAGCTTGTTTCCCAAACCCTCACTTCACAAAGGATCACTCTGAATTTCAAAGGATATATGTTTTGAAATGTAACATTACAATAGTAAAACCATTCCCTGAAAATACTGCAGTCTTCTAAAGGGAATTAGGAAGTAGTTCTGGTTACAGATTCTAAAGATGCAGCAGACGCCACTTTGAAACTGTGGGGACTTTATGAAAAGGAAATACATCTTGTGAGAAAAAGTAGAATTATGCACACAAAGGTAACTTCTTTATCCCCCCCAATTATTTCATGTAATAGTATCACAGAAACTACTTTTATGTATAGTGTGCTTCACACAGTGGTGTGGCAGTAAATGTTTAACAATCAGCTCTCCAAAAAGAGAGGGAGAGAAGCCCTGATTTGCAGGTTTTGCATAATTTTGTGGTGTAAATACTCCTACTATGGCCCATTTCAAGCTCACAAAGTGATATCACTAAACGCTGAGTTAGGAAAAGATGGACACAATCTCCTACAAATCAGCTCCAGCCAGCTCCTGCAGGCCACTGTCACATTGCATTTATATCTTATGCTTATCAATTACTTAATAACATGTCTAAACATATGTCATTCAAGTAATATTCAAGTCATGTATTCTAAAAACTATGAAATACATGTCTGTTGACAACAATTTACTTTGCAATAATAGATTAAAAATTGAGGGCTTCCATGGTGGTGCAGTGGTTAAGAATCCACCTGCCAATGCAGGGGACACGGGTTCAATCCCTGCCCAGGAAGATCCCACGTGCCGCAGAACAACTAAGCCCGTGCATCACAACTACTGAAGCCCGCGCGTCACAACTACTGAAGCCCGCGTGCCTAGAGCCCGTGCCCTGCAGCAAGAGAAGCCACAACAATGAGAAGCCCGCGCACCGCAACAAAGAGTAGCCCCCGCTCGCCGCAACTAGAGAAAGCCCGCGCTCAGCAACGAAGACCCAACACAGCCAAAAATAAAAACAAATAAATTTATTTTTAAAAAATTGATTCTGAAAAGGACCTTAATAAAATGTTATTTAATATTTTGCTGTCTACCTTATGAAACATAATTTAAATATGTAGTTGCAAAATATATTAGGAGGCATTTCATATTCTTACAGAATTACCTAATATACATCCTCTTTTCCATGGCTTGAGGTGTTTAAATTTTTTTATCCTACGCTTATTATGACTTTAGTGGGTACTGAGCATTTTTGCCTTTGTGGGTCACTTCCTCCATAAAAATATATTTTAAAAAAGAAAGAAATTCAGTTAGAGAAATGGAAAAATTGTATTTTATGACTGTATTGATATAGAAGCAAACATAATCCTGGCTGGATTCATTTTTATATATCCATTATGATTATTTCTTTCCTGATTTTGTAAAAAAGTAAATTAAAACAGTTTTTTGAGCCTTTAAAAATATTCTGAGTCCTAGGCACTGTGCCTACTGTACCCAGTGGATAGCTTAACTCTGGTTGAAATGTAGCAAATTTATAAACATTGATATGATACTTATAAACATAAGTATCAATTATTTTTAATTACTAGGAATCAGAGAAAGTGCATAGCATTCCTTTATATCTACCTTTTCAAGCCTGTTATTGATTATTTGTGCCATCTCCTTTTTCTCTTTAACCACCTTGCTAATCTCTCTCATCTATTAGTCTTTTAAAAAAACTGACTGGATCTGTTTACCAGGGGAAATTTTTTTAACTTTTGTTACCAACTTTATTATTTTCTTCCCTCTACTTATTTGGCTTTTTATTTTGTTCTTCTTAAATTTCTTGCATTAGATATACAGCTCATTAATCTTTACCCTGTGAGGCTTTTTTTTAATACAAACATTTAAGCCTACAGATTTTTCTCTAAGCACTGCTTTTGCTATATCTCACAAGTTTTGATAAGTAACATCTTCAGTATCATTCAACTCCACATATTTTCTGATTTCTACATCAATTTCTTCTTTGTCCCATTAGGCATTGTTGGCTTTTTAAAATTTTTCTAATTCCTGTAATTTTTAAGTTAGATTTTTTAGTGTTAATTTCCAACTTCTGTGCACTAGAGTAATAGAATGTGATTTGTATGAAACTGACTCTTTAAAACATCCTGAGACTTACTTTTTGGCTTCATATGTAGTTAGTGTTCATAAATGTTGCATCATGTGTACTTTAAAATCTGTTTTGTTTTTTTTTTGGAATCAAGGTTCCACATATCTCAATTAAATGAAGATGACTCATTGTATCGTCAGAATATTCTCTTTCCTTAATGATTTTTATCTGCTGAGATAAGTTATGCTAAAATTTCTCACTGATGGTAGACCCTAATTTTGTCATTTTGTTAATACACTGAGGCTATGCTGTTAAAGGATTATAGATTTACATCTAATATACCCTTCTGATAAAGATAATCATTAATAGTAGAGGTTTTCTATCTTTATCAATTGAAATGCTTTCTGTTGTAAACCTTATTTTATGATATTAATACTACATCAGTTTTCTTTTGCTTAGAATTTGCTTGGTACATTAGTAAGGGCTGTGCCAGGAAACAGGCTGCCCACTCAGTCAGGTAGTGGGCTGAGTTTACTGAAAGAATTGTTTAAGGAAAAGTGGGCAAGACGAAGAGAATCGTAATCTTAGGAGAGGAATAAAAGGGCAACTTAAGCTGCAAGGTTCTAGATGTTACTAGAACCCAGAGATAAGCTGTAGCTATAGATGGCCATATTACAGGAGTTGTAGCTTTTGGTAGAGGGGCACAGCAACTGCCAACCTATGGTCCATCAGGAAGGAAGCTGGGAGAACAAGTACGCTGACCCTTCTCTCTTTAACCCTCTAAACTCCTGCTGGTGTCTGCTACTTGTCGAGCCCATCAGAAGACAGAAGGCAAGGGGACCTCGGGATGCACAGAGCTGGGGTGGGAGGTGGTGGCGTGAGACAGAGAGGTTGAGAATGGATCTCCAGAGCCAAACGGCTCCTGCAAATCTGGCTTAACATTTTCCAGCCTCTTATTTTCAACAGTACTATCTCTTTATGCTTTGTGGGTGTTTCAGTGTAAAAAATTTTCCTTTTATTATACAGTCTGATAATCCTTGTGTGTCACCTACTGAGTTTGGAGCATTTACATTTATCCTGTCTACTATTATAACTGGATGTACTTTCTATGTTCCGTTTTGTTCGTCTTTTTTGTCTCATTTAAATTAATGAATTCCTCCCCCATTCTCCCTACGATTCCATTTGTTTTTCTCTACTGGTTTAGAAGAAAACCAGTAGAGAAAATTTTATTATTTTATTGGCTAATCCAAATATTTTGACATGTATACATAAGTCTAATTTAAATGGATTTCTTTACCCACCTTCTGAACTTTGTAAGGCCTTAGAATTCTTTACCTTGGATCGATCTCCCTCCTGACATACACATTATTGTTGTCCAATATTTTAGCTCTATCTTTTCAAAAATATTTTTAAAATCTTAGATATTTTAAGTAATTAATTTTAATTTGCATTTACCAAAATAGACTTTTTAATTTTTCATTTTGCATGTCTGAGTTTTAACATATGTACAGATTCTATGAATTTTATTACATGTAAAATATATGTATAGATAGTTTTAAAACAATCAGAATAGAGAACAGTTCTATCACCTGAAAAAACTCCCTTGTGCTGCACCTTTGTAATCACAGTCTCCCCTGACACTTCCCCCAACAAACATTGATCCGTTCTCCATTCCTATAATTTTTACTTTTACAGAATTCCATATAAATGGAATTATACAATATGTAATTTCTTGAGGCTGTTTTTTTTTAACTCATAATAAATGCCTTTCTTGTATGTACCAATAGTTAATTCATTTTTTCCCCCCGAGTTATATTCCATGTTTGGATGTATCACAGTTTGTTTACCATTTATTTATTGACAGATATTTGTGTTGCTTCCAGTTTTGAGATATTATGAATAGAGCCCCTGTAAACATCTCTGAACATGTTTTCGTTTGAATGTAAGTTTTCATTTCTCTAGGGTCACATGGTAAGTCTATGTATTACAATGGTTAGTAACTTTTCAGAAATATCCACATATTACATTTCTTCATGCATATCAGACCTTCCTCTCCCCTCAAGTATACAGCTTTTAGAGTTTCAATTAGTGAATAATCTGTTGGTGTCAAACTCTCTTAGTCTTTAAACATGTCTATTTTGCGTTTATTCTAGAAAGATATTTTCACTGGGCATAGAGTTTTAAATTAATTTATTTTTCAATTCTACAAGTTCTATTTCACTATGTTTCAAATCCGGTAGGTTACTTTTTATAGTTTTCTGTTATTCCCAGATTTTTTCAAACTTCTTGTTATTTCTTTCAGAATAGTAAGCAAGGCTCTTTGTAATATGCGTTCTATGATTCCAATATTTTAAATCTTCAGGTCTATTTTATTCATCTATCGTTTATTCTAGTTCTTGCTCATAGTGCTTTATTTATTATGTGTTTGGTAATTTTTGACTGTGTGCTGCTTATTTTCCTTAAAAAAAAAATATGTTGGCAGATTCTTTAAAGCTTGGATGAAGGTGTGCTCCTTTATAGAAGATTTCCTTCTTCTTCTTCCAGAAGCTGCTTTAAACTAAACTCATGGTTCAAGATATTTTTGGATCATGCAGGTAATTAAGGGATAGTTTGTGGGTGGAAAATGGTGGGAATGTTACAGACTGACTTCCAATTAACCCTTACCCTGAATGTGCATATCCCTCTGAACTACCACCTTAAAATGGAGAGCATTTTCTATGGACAAATGCCAATAGGGCAAAACTTCCTCAATGCTTGTCTACTCAGCTCACTGATGCTTTTAATAATTAAAAAAAAAAATTATCTAGTACTTTAAAACCCAGTGGGAAGATTGGTCTGATTAACCTATTCTGTCAATAGAAGTCCCTAAATTACTGGTCCTGATTTTTTGTATTAAACATTATTCTAAGTCACAAAGTATGATTTAAATAATATTAATCAAATTAATATTAAACAAAATCTCTTTGTGTCTATGTGCATTAGATGAGAACTGATGGTATTTAATTAAATATATCACACCATTTAGCTATTTAAAATTGTGCTTTTTGAAATCAATAAAAAGGATGTTATAAATATGATACTTCTTCCCTCATTACATAAAAGTTTGCATTAGAATAAAAACACCTGAAAGACAGTAGACTGAAATGCTTCATGAAATATACTTAAGACATAAACTAAATCTATTGAATTATATATTCATAAAAGGGTATACAGTAGCCATTCTATTAATTTATAGTTTCTAATATGTCTACCTCTGTTTAACTTTAAATGCTTTATTTTGTTAGTATACAACAAATGATATGTGAAATAGAATCTAAGTAACTTGATATAAATAAAATTTCTCTCCAAGTGAAATGTATATATTTTACAAGCTCAAAAATGCCACCTATTATTAATAATTGTACATTAGAAATCATTTTTTTCCAATATTCTTATTATTTTCTTTCTTTATGTTATAATAATCTGCTTATTTAACAACTCAATCTCATGCACAATTAAACAATACCCACAGAGGTATACAAATGTCCAATCCAATCAGTTCCACCTTATTAAGTTCTTCCTTCACTATTTCATTGTATCATGGAGTATATAGTAAAAAAAAAAAAAAAAAAGTCCTTTGAAAACTACTGTGCTGTTTGGAGAGGATTTATATTTTGAAACTCTACATTTGTGTAATACATCATCTATATATTCAAAATTTTAAAACAAAGGTAAGTGATTATATTTGTTATTTTCTTTTCATGATAATCTTCATTAACTCAGAATGTTACAATAAAAAGTCTTTATTCTATCATTTTGAGTGCTGCTTAAGTATGTAATCAAAATTGATGATATTTAGCTTTACTCTGTTAAAAATAGAATTAACATCAGATTCCATAATTCTGACATCCAATCCTCTTTAACAAAATTGCTAACTAAATAACTTAAGTGTTTAGACAAGACAAGCACTGTTCTAAGTTTAGTTTAGTAACATGATTTGAGTTCACACATACTGGCTCTAAGCAGCCATACTATTCTAACTCTCTCTATTAAAGATTAACCATAACCCAAATGAATTTACTTATAAAAATAAAATTATAAAAGTTACAACTATCACTTTGAGAAGCCCTCAGGAAAAATAATAAAAAATTCTTGATGAGGCTTTGGCTCATTATTTCTATAGAAATAAAGCTACCAAGAGAAAATGGAAGTCTTTTGTAGACAAATAGATTTTATAGTGCTAAACAATTTTCATAGAATTCAACTGCTTTCATTTGTTTATTAAATTTATTCTATTTGCTATTCAAATTTGGTTTTATTGCAAGTTTGGAAAGACAATATAATGTACCAGAAAGGGAAGTTAAGAGCATAGTTTCTGGAATAATGACACCCTGGTTTGCATTCTGGTTTCTCCCTTAATAGCTGTGTCATGTTGAGTAGTTGCACAGCCTCTACAAGCTTGATTTATAAAATGGGGATAATAATTTTATTTACCTCCCAACTGTGAAGGAAAAAAGCGAAATACGGTTTTTAAGAAGGCGCTTAGCATAGAATCCAGCATATTAAAAGGTAAGTAATTTTATAACTTTTGTCAATTATCTTATGTCCTCCTGATTAGACTCTTAACATCTCACAAGATCAGCATACATATGCCCTATTGTCCCACCCAGTGGATGCAACTACTGGCAGGTCAGAGAAGAGTTTCTTTCTCTGGATTTCACTGTGGTCTGCACCAGCGCTCACTACACGCATCCTGGCTACTCCACTGTCAGACACTCAGTGCGCTCCATATCATATCAACAGCGACCAGGGAAACTAAAGAAGCAGTGATGCTTGTGGAGAAAGCTATATAATTTTGGTAGAGAAAAGCCTTGATAGCCTTACTAAAATTATATACCATTTTTAAAAATTCAGAATTTTCACCAAACATTACTCATAGTAATTAGTGTTATTTCATTTTATAACATTAAAATAAACATTTCAACTTAATTTCTATTTTTAAATGTATCTGTTAGCTATAAAGTATTTATGTTAATAGTAAAGGACTTATATATACTTATACATATCTGTAATTCATGTTATCCAAAGAATTAAAAATTTAAAAATAATTCCCAGTAACTATTACCATTTATACGCAGTAAATCAGACAAAAGTTTGGAGCAATTTTTTCAATTTTGTCTACTGAGATTTTAAACTATTAAGGAATTCATTACCTCCAAAAAGTTCAAATCATATTTTTTTGAAAGTAAAAGCTAAGAAAACTAAAGTGTGTAGCTTTAACCTGTGGGCACTCCACTGAACCTAATCCTTTTAAGAACTTAAGTTTCCATAAAAAAAACCAAAAACAAACAAACAAAAAAAAACAATAAAAAAAACCAAACTTCAAACTTCCAACAATGGAAATTCTTCTATTTAGTAACAGTAATATATATTATTGGTATACAATGCATTTTTACTTTATAGATCTTTAATTAATAAAAAAATCTAGTTACTGCCCATACATCACAATTAAAATGGCTGAAGATATGAATGCATATTTTTTGTAATAACTTTGAATTCACTGTCACACATATGAGCTACTGCAATATATGGTTATAATAAACTTTTGTCCAAAAGTATCTACATAAACATGTAGTGTTCATGATCCTTGTTTTTTTTTGCCTACAGGGAGCTTTCAAAATCAAAATTCTGACACAGAACTTAACAGTTCAGGTACGGTTTTCAAATTACCTCTTGGTGCTATGGATCTTGAGGATTTTTAAACAGCAGAGTTCAGATTTCCAAATTATACATTTTACTCTTTTAGATGCTTCATGGTAGAAGGGTAGTTATAAGTAATGGAGTTACTTTATGTATATAACATTGCTAATAATACAGAATATAAAAGATTTACAGAACCTACTTTGAATAATACCGTTGGATAGCATAACTCTGAATGAAAATTATGTCCTTAAAAAGTCTAAAATGCTATGGGGAAAATTAAAGACCATTTATGACAGATAGGTAGATTGTAACTGGAAAGATGGTTGCCATTAAACCAATAGCATACGCTGGGTTCTATTAAACCAATAAAATGAAATTATCCTGTGCCAACACTTGTAATCAATATGTACTCTACTCAGTGAAATGAGATCAACTACAGTAAATGAAAATCTACAAACAATGGTATTTCTTATCTGAGTAAATATTTCCCTTGGAAAATATCATATGGTTATATGAAGGAGGAATAGGGTTGGCAATGAGCCACTGAAGTTTCATGAGCAATGAGGTGACATCACTTAGGGTGATGATTTAGAAAGACTAATCCAGAAGCAACAAACATTTAATTCCAGTAGTGGTAACTTTGTTATTCTATAAAAACTCAATGTTATATTTATGACAGTGCTATGGAATCTTCAAATTCTCAATAAATATAAACAAATACGAATGGAATAGAAGGAAAGATACTGGATTTGGAGCCAAAAAGCCTAGCTGTTTGAGCCTAGGGTATTAACATCCCTGAGTTCAATTTCCTCACCTGTAAAATGGGGGTAACATTTTCTGAAATATCTACCCCACAGAATTGTTATCAGGATGAAAATACATATTGCCTGCGAAAGCAAGTTCTAAACTTTAAAACACTATATAAATAAGAAATGATTACTGAATCAATAGAATGAATGATTGGCTATCATATAACAATTATTATTTTATAAAATACTTTTCCTATTCATTGAAATCACAAACAGAAAGAGAATTTAAATAGATTAGAGAAATCTAGAATCCTACCTCTGTCATATTTCATAAGTAGCAACAAAAAGAACAAAAAAAGGCCATTTTATTTATTTAAAAAATAGAGAAATCATAGTTGATTATTTAAAATAAAATTAGGTTAAAAATGACAAGTTCTTCTTTAAATTGCAATATATATTTGCCTTAAAATTTAAAGAGTACCTAAGAAACTTAAGGAAACAGGCTAAGACGGAAAATATATTGATTAATAAACAAATTGATGAAAAATACAGATGAATCTCATTATTCTGACCTTCAGTAAGAAGTCATTGGGAGGGACTTCCCTGGTGGCGCAGTGGTTAAGAATCCGCCTGCCAATGCAGGGGACACGGGTTCGAGCCCTGGTCCAGGAAGATCCCACATGTCGCATAGCAACTAAGCCCGTGCGCCACAACTACTGAGCCTGCATGCCACAACTACTGAAGCCCACGCACCTAGAGCCTGTGCTCCACAACAAGAGAAGCCACCACAATGAGAAGCCCGTGCACTGCAACAAAGAGTAGCCCCCGCTCACCACAACTGGAGAAAGCCTGTGCACAGCAACAAAGACCCAACGTAGCCAAAAATATATAAATAAATAAATGAATAAAATTTAAAAAAAATAAAAAAGAAGTCATTGGGAAATATCATCCTGCATTAATACGTTTAGCAGTGCAGGAAGACAATGTCCCTCACACTTTCTCACGCATCACTGAACTATAACAAATGCTGACAGTTAGAGAGCATATCTCTAAACATTATGACACCATCTTCATGACAGCTAAAGAAGAAAGCTGAGTACAATCATTGTTTCATATTTACTACCACAGGCCTGGCTAGAAAATATAAAAATAAATTGATTTAAAGCATTTGGATAAACATCTTTAATTCTGGCGCTTTAGGGGAACAAAAGGTGGGTGCATTTGTTTAGTCTTTTACCACCAGCAATATATCTTCAGGTCTTATGTATAATACTATCATAGACACATTTATTTAAAAAAGAGTGTTCAATAACCTTGCTCCATTACAAAGCAATTCATGACAAAGGTCTTTTGCAATAGCAATAATATTTGCATAATAACTGCAAGTGCAGAAAAAAAAGCTTGAAATGCCACAACCATATTCCAAGAGTTTTCTTCTTCATAAATTAAATTTTCACAAAAAGCACTTCAAAAAGTCAATATTTTATTTCTGAAATTTGTTACTTAAACATTAATTTTTAACAGAATATAACATTCTCTTGTACTTTGAAAATGAAAAGTAGATATGAACACTTCTTAACCAGTTTTTTTTAATTGAAAATATTGAGCAGGAAGGGATATATATATATTCATCGTGGCACTAAATTAACCATGCAGTTCTCATTAACAGTTTTGGTAGCTGTGCATTTGATTCTATGAGTACCATGCTGAAAATGTACATTCCTATAATCAAATATGCAAAGCCTAATCTGTATAACTGTTATCTGAACTTTTGCCTCTCAATTAAAGAGTCTCTGTGAAAAATATTTCTGAAAAACACAACATTGTACATTTGCAAAATGACAATCCTTGTCATCTCTAATACATTTCAATTTATTCCAGAACATCCAATGTCAGAGAATGGATCTTGGACTTTTAACACATGAGGATATGATAAACTCAGGTCAAAATACCCTAGTTTTATGGTTTTTCCCTCCCATTTTTTTTTTAACATCTTTATTGGAGTATAACTGCATTACAATCGTGTGTTAGTTTCTGCTTTATAACATAGTAAATGAGCTATACATTTACATATATCCCCATATCGCCTCCCTCTTGCGTCTCCCTCCCATTTTTTATTCAAACCATTATGTATGTAAATTTCTTGCTAGTGTAGTAAGGATCATGACACTCAAATTTTTATTTAGAAAAACTAAGTTTTATAGCAACTCAGTCTGTAGAAATTAAGATAAAAAAATTTAGAGAAAGTTAGCATAATATAAAGGAATTGAATACTTTGATGAATGAGATCCACTGATATTTTACCTGTGGATTTCTGTATAACATACTGAAAGACCTGCTCTACCATGAAAGATGTTTGAAATATAAAGATGAGAGTTAATATTTAATCTATGTAAAGGTGTATCATTAAAATATTCTCTCTCTCTCTCTCTCTCTCTCTATATATATATATATATGTATGTATGTATTTGCTAAGTGTAGCTACAGAACTTTCTCTTATTAGCAATTTTGTTTGTACATTCCTCTAAAGTTAAGCCTAATCCATCATCAAGATCTAGCATATTATTTGCAAGTAAGCAAGGCAAATTACTACCATCAAATGGAGAGGGAAACTAACAACCTGTTCTATTTCCAGTGATCAGAGCTATTTTTCCTGGTGAACAAGACAGCAGCATTGAACCTAGAAAAACTCTGTGATCCAAGGCATTATAAGGAGACAACTGTGGTAACTGTAAAAATATTACAAAATGTTACAATTCTTTATTACTTAGAGTCTTTCTGCACAAAGCTCACAATTGAAGAGAAAAATCTTTGATAATATATATTTTAGATACCAATTTTAGAAACCAAATTGGAAAAACAATTTTTTAAATTAAAAAGCAAATTAAGATTTCCACATCTGGTTATGATTGAGTTACAGAGATCAGATTTACCTTCCTGCCAGAAACAATTAGAAAAGTGGACAGAATATATGAAAGAATTGCTTCTAGATATTGGACAATAGGCAGAACAGTACTACGATTCCTGAGAGAAGAGAAACAAATGAAGTGAGCCAACAATTGCCCTGGTTCTCTGTCTGGTGGGATATCACAGCCTGGGGAGTAGGAAGTAGTACATCCTAAAGGAGAGCCGACTTAAGGAGTAAAAGACCTAAGTTCAGGGAGGCTGAAGTAGCCAGCTGTAGGGCTTCATTCTGGAGAGGAGGGATGCATGCAGAAAAGGAGCTGCAAATGTCAATATCTTTAAATTTCCACTGACTACTATAAGGAATAAGGCCAGACAAAGAACGACCAAAGAATAGTGACTTGCACGGTTTTATGAACGCACAAAGGGCTGGAAGACATTTGAGCTCCAACCAGCCAGGGTGCTAAGTCTTTGCTAGTAACTCGGAGTACTCAGCAGAGAACACAGAAAGCCAATACCTTAGTGGTCTGAATCCTAGAGAACAGGCTACTCTGGACGGCTCTGATAAAGCTCAAAGTAAGCCTCAAAAGGATTAAATCTAAGCACAAGTAACTTAATTGCCTACCAAAATAAAACTCACCTATTAAACACTTATTTAAAAATCATTTATTAAAAAAACAAAACCCAGGTAGTTAACAATGTAAAATATACATCTTGAATCAAATACAAATTTACTAGACAGGCCAAGAAGCAGGAAACTGACCAAAATGAGGGACAAATAAATCAGTGAATAAAAACATACCCAAACATAGACATCCAAAGAAAATGACATATTATGCGCAGATGAACAGAGGAAAGACAGACAGTAAACTTAATCTTTTTCATCAGAGACTATGAACTTTCAGCCCTTTAAAAATGCCTTTCCTGGGGCTTCCCTGGTGGCACAGTGGATAAGAATCTGCCTGCCAATGCAGGGGACACAGGTTTGAGTCCAGGAAGATCCCACATGCCACAGAGCAACTAAGTCTGTGCGCCACAACTACTGAGCCTGCGCTCTAGAGCCCGCGAACCACAACTACTGAGCCCACTTGCCACAACTACTGAAGCCTGTGTGCCTAGAGCCCGTGCTCCACAACAAGAGAAGTCACCACAATGAGGAGCCTGCGCACCGCAACGAAGAGTAGCCCCTGCTCGTCACAGCTAGAGAAAGCCCGCGTGCAGCAACAATGACCCAACACAGCCAAAAATAAATAAATAAGAATAAAAATAAATAAATAAATAAATTTTAAAATGCCTTTCCTTTTTCTTCCTTGCATAGTCAAACCATACTCCAAAATTAACTTGAACTGTTCACAGACTCAAAACATAAAAGCTAAAACCATAAACTAGAAAAAAACATAGAAGAAATGTTTTTGTGATCTTTGAATAAATAAAGTTTTCTTAAATAGTACACACAAAAAGCACAAACTATAAAAGAAAAAAATCCATAAAATTCATCAAAATTAAAAACTGTATATATTTTGCAAGACACTAAGAAAATTAAAAAGCAAGCTTTTAGGCTTGGAAGAAATATTTTTATTGCATAAACTTAACAAAGACTTGCATAGAATGTATTAAGAACTCTTACATCTCAATAAGATTAAAAATAATTTAATGAGCAGATTAAAGACAAACTTGACAAAAGAAGTTATACAAATGGTAGATAAACAGGTGAAAAGATGTTCAACATCATTAGCCAACAAAAATGAAAATTAAAACCACTATAAAATCACTATAATGACTAAACTTAAAAAGACTGACAGTATTACATGTTGACAAGGATGTGGAACAATTAGAGTTCTCATGTATTGTTGGTGGAACATGAAATTGTTCAGCCATTTTGGTAGAGAGTTTGACATCTTCTGATAAAGTTAAAACAGACATTTAGAGTAATATCCAGAAATTTCACACCTAGGTATTTATGCAAGAGTAATAAAAACAAATGTCCACTAAAAAAATTGTAAACAAATATTCGTAACAGCTTTGAAATACAATTCAGCAATAGAAGGGATTGAACGGGTGTCATATACAAAAATACTGATATATCTCAAGATTGTTATGCTGGGTGAAAGAAGCCACAAGAAAACGTACTGTATGGTTGTATTTACTGAAACTCTAGGAAAGAAAAATAAAATTTATAGTGAGAGAAAGCACATCAGTGCTGGTTTGGGGTGCAGATGGAAATGGGGAGAGACTATGAAGAGGCACAAGGGAACCTTTTGAGGTAATGAAAATATTTTTTATCTTTATTGTGGAGGCAGATAAATGAACGCACACTTTCTTAAAATTCACTAAACTGTGCAGCTAAAATGGTGTACTTTATCGTATATAAATTATATTTTAATAAAATTGATTTTTAAAAACACTACCTAACACTGTACACAAAAATAAACTCCAAATGGATTAAAGACTTAAATGTAAGACCAGACACTATAAAACTCTTAGAGGAAAACATAGGAAAAACACTCTTTTACATAAACCACAGCAAAATCTTTTTTGACCCACCTCCTAGAGTAATGGAAATAAAAACAAAAATAAACAAATGGGACTTTTTTTAAACCTTTTGCACAGCAAAGGAAACCATAAACAAGACAAAAAGACAACCCTCAGAATGGGAGAAAATATTTGCAAATGGAACAACAGACAAAGGATTAATCTCCAAAATATACAAACAGCTCATGGAGCTCAATATCAAAAAAAACAAACAATCCAATTAAAAAATGGGCAGAAGACCTAAATAGACATTTCACCAAGGAAGACATACAGATGGCCAAGAGGCACATGAAAAGATGCTCAACATCACTAATTATCAGAGAAATGCAAATCAAAACTACAATGAGGTATCACCTCATGCTGGTCAGAATAGCCATTAACAAAAAATCTAGAAACAATAAATGCTGGAAAGGGTGTGGTGAAAAGGGAACCCTCCTGTACTGTTGGTGAGAATGTGAACTGATACAACCACTATGGAGAACAGTATGGAGGTTCCTTAAAAAACTAAAATTAGAACTACCATACGACCCAGCAATCCCACTACTGGGCATATACCCTGAGAAAACCATAATTCAAAAAGAGACATGTACCACAATGTTCACTGCAGCACTATTTACAATAGCCAGGATACGGAACCAACCTAAATGTCCATCGACAGATGAATGGATAAAGAAGATGTGGCACATATATACAATGGAATATTACTCAGCCATAAAAAGAAATGAAATTGAGTTATTTGTAGTGAAGTGGATGGACCTAGAGTCTGTCATACAGAGTGCAGTAAGTCAGAAAGAGAAAAACAAATACTGTATGCTAACGCATATATATGGAATCTAAAAACAAAACAAAACAAAAAAAACTGGTACTGATGAACCTAGTTGCAGGGCAGGAATAAAGAGGTAGACATAGAGAATGGACTTGAGGACATGGGGTGGGAGGGTGAAGCTGGGGCGAAGTGAGAGTAGCGTTGACATATATACACTACTGAATGTAAAATAGTTGGCTGGCGGGAAGCAGCAGCATAGCACAGGGAGATCGGCTCAGTGCTTTGCGATGACCTAGAGGGGTGGGATAGGGAGGATGGGAGGCTCAAGAAGGAGGGGACATGGGGACATGTGTATGCATATGGCTGATTCGCTTTGTTGTGCAACAGAAACTGAAACAGTATTGTGAAGCAATTATACTCCAATAAAGAGCTATTAAAAAAATAAAATAAAAAAGCATTTAAAACAAAAACAAACAAACACAATTAGCAAATTGATATACAGCAACAGTAGTGTGGATTACAGATTCCAGGAAGTTCTATAGAACGCTTCTGGGCGACCACTAACTCAGAACTATTTTAACAGTAATTCTAGAATGTCATTTGCCTTTTGCACTGTATGGACATTTGCACTGACGGCGCAAGAGCAATGGTGGGTAAAACTGCTGGGACCTTAGCACAAATCACAGTGGCTCCAAACTACTAGTAGTCATGGAATTTCACTGCCAAGCCCTTGCAGAGCAATGAAAAAAAAAAAACAAGTTCACTTAAAATTTTCCTTGATGTAACAGTAAAAATCATTAATTTTTTAAAATGTCAACTCTTGAGTGCATAAAATGGGAAGTATGCACACAGCATTTCTGCTGCATAATGAAAGGTTTCCCAGAAATGCACCTGTGTGACTGAGTTGCAATCTGATCTAGCAGCCTTTCTCATGGAGCACCATTTCTCCTTGAAGAATGACTGAAGACAAACTATTCAGACTGGGTATTTTGTAGCCATTTTCCCAAAAAGGAACAAAAGTCTGCCTGTCACTTCAAAGGAAAATAACTGACTGTATTTGTTGGCAATAATAAAACAAGAGATTTAAGAAAATTTTATCATTTGGGGAAAATTATATCATACACTTACAGCTTCCCAACACGTAAAGACTATTTTTATTATATTGGTGGTGATATTTTTTGATATTATAAAATGAAATGGGTCAATATTTAGAAGACCTGCATAACTCAGTGAATCAGTATTCTCCAAATGACCAATGCATGATGCTATAAAATCATGCATGGGTACAAAAATTTCACTGCTATATTTTCAGATTACATATGAAACTAACGTCAAGAAATCACGTGTCAGGCTTTGTGGATCTCTGAGATGTATTATTTTTAATATTACATATTAAGAATAATAATATTTAAACTAATATTCTAAAAAATAACTGGATTAATAATATTAACTAATTACTTCATACTACCTTAAAGGTTGACAAAGAAATTTTTCACATACAATCTTATTTCCTATTGCCTATCATGTTAAATGTCAATTCATATGACACTCACAGGTATCCAATACTATCCTAGTGCTACCTTTTCCCCAATTCAAGTCAAGTAAATCTGCCCACTCATTGAATATGACTGTTCCTTCTACTCCTTTATATTAGCCCATTTTCTCTACTATAAAGTGTTAGGTGACATCATTAAGACAGAAAAAAGCATAAATACCTTCCATTTGTTGCTCTTTTTATTTATTTATGAATGCCTTTGTGTTTACTATGTGTTGAAAATAGTATTTGGACATATATTTAAATGGTAACCTATGCCTATTAACTCAAATTAGAATAATAGGTAATTCAGGTGTGACTCTTTTCCAAATACAAGCACAATGTAACACTGTTCCTAATAGCACTTATAACTCATATCTGTTTTCTAGTTATGAGATCACAGAGAGAAAAAAAACTGAAGGAGAACTTAAAGACGGTGTTATCTCTAGAATTGTGCTGGAGTACTCATGATCACTGACTGTCAGATATACTAGTGAAATTCTCACCCCATTCAAGTAGCTTCACAATAAATATACTGACATTTTGATTTCAAATTCTAATTATCAATCCTTGATGCTTCATTATAATTAAATCTAACCTTTCAAATTGAGAGCAAATTGTAACATTTCAAGTGAACAATAAATCAATTCATAAAATGCTGAGTCATAAATATAAAAATCTCAACAGCCATATTGCTTTTTTCATGTCTAAAAAGATTCAGGACTTCCCTGGTGGTAGAGTGGTTAAGAATCCGCCTGTCAATGCAGGGAACACGGGTTCGAGCCCTGGTCCAGGAAGATCCCACATGCCGCAGAGCAACTAAGCCCGTGTGCCACAGCTACTGAGCCTGCGCTCTAGAGCCCGTGTGCCACAACTACTGAAGCCCGTGCGCCTAGAGCCCGTGCTCCGCAACAAGAGAAGCCACCGCAGTGAGAAGCCCGCGCACCGCAACGAAGAGTAGTCCCCGCTTGCTACAACTAGAGAAAGCCCGCACGCAGCAACGAAGACCCAACGCAGCCAAAAATAAATAAATAAAATAAATAAAGTTTTAAAAAAATGTATATGGATGATGGTTACACAGGAGTCTTCATTCTGTGACAATGCATCAAGCTACATACTTCTGATTTATTGATTGATTTATACAGATTAATTTAAGTTTAATTTTTACAGATTAAACCTCAACAGATATAGTCCTTCACTTAACAAATAACTAATGAAGAAAAGATTTGTTTTTTTTTAATCAAAGAAAGAGTTGCTAAGCATCCATGATTAGAGACTTGAAAAGGAAAGATGGCTCAAGAACGATGACATTTAACTTCTAAGAACTCTGCTTTGATTTGGAGCCATCAATCGCCTGGTGACCTCTTTGGGGAACTAGAGGATTTCATGAAAATAGGATTACGGAGGAATTACTTTCTGATCCTAGAGTTCCTGGTGAGGAAATGCAAATTAAGACACATCCAGATTCACACTACCTAAAACTCTTCATCTAATTCAAAATTTCAGAATCCTTAAAAGTTTATGGAAGCAAAAGTGAAATTTCCCCAGAAAAAACAAGAAAAGGGCCTAAAAATCAGCTAACACTTAGCTTGTGTTTATAATAAAAGCAAATCAATTATATAATATGTAATATTTAAGGGGGGATATGAAGTAGGTAACATTTTATTTATGATATATAATTCATATATGACTATATATAGTATTTAGAATCTTGAGGCATTTTTTGCATTCAGATATTAAAGATGGGCCGTTTCTTCCTCTTCCAGGAAGAATTATAAATCACTCACAGTCATATGAAAGTATAGTTTTATTCATTCTGAACCAATAAAAGTAAATATGAATAATGGTACAGCTGATATAAATACAGCAAAAACAAAGATATTTGAAATCTTACTGACCAAATTATACATTTTAGAGTTTATTTCATAGCACAGTATGAAAACCAATCTCTCTTGGGTTATTTAAATAGATTAAATAAAATATATATTTTTTTGAATAAAATAATCACATACTACCTGGGGAGGGGAAGATAAGACAATCAATTAAATCTTCTTTGTAAAATAATGATAATATGTATGAGCAAAATATCTATTTTATAGGATAAAATTACCCATTTTATAATAATCTCAGAATGATTACAAGGAAGTGCTGATACTAATTTTCTTTCAATGTAAATTTTAGATATAATTGTTAAAACTCTGTCATTAAAATAGAGATGTGTTGGAAATGTTTCTGATATAATGTTGATTAAGAAATAATGTAAATTTCCATATATACAATGATCCTAACAACATATTAGGTACATATGTGAGTAGACATTTGTGGTAAAGTGATGAGACTATTATGATTTGTTTTGTGTTATTTTCAAATTTTACTTTAAGGTCATATTATTTTTCAACATAAAGGAAAATCTTTAAACATTGGAACACTGATACATGGTTTACTACTTAGAGATGTACTACTACAAGAAACCTGTTAGTAATCTGTCACTTGATTTGCTGATAAACTGTGGAATAAAAATGGAATTCAGATCATTTATGTATCCCCATACCAAACTCTTTGCTCCATGAAATTTACAGAATGGAACACATTCAAGCATTTGTAATATTCTAAAATGGCAAATGAGCTACTGTTTTTTAATGGGTCTCAGACAAATTACTTTATGAAACAGAATCATACTGTGCTTGATTTAGAAGCTAAAACAAATTTCAAAAATACTGATTTTCCAGATTCTCATAATCAATTTTCAGTGTTGCATCATCAATATTATCAGCCCACATTTGAAATAAATCTTTAACTCCATTATATAACGGAACTGTTTTTCTTTTAAGACTCTCAAATATAACAATAAACCACACAGAATATCTTAAAAACTGGGAGTTGCTCACTGATACAGAGAAAAAAGGCTCATATTTTCTTTCTTTTCACAGCAGATAGAATTATTGATCACAAATACTCCTCTTGCCACCCAATCTTCCCCCTCATGTGTCCTGGGAGTATTCTTCCCAACCTATTGATTTTGGACTTGATCATGTTACTTGCCTTGGTCAATGAAATGTGTGCAGACATGATATATGCCATGTCCTAACAGAACTTTAAATGCAATTACACAGTTTGCCCTCTGCCATAAGAACAGCACGTCCTCTCAGATGGGGGGTTGCCCCTGCGGTTAAAAGTCTTAGGATGAGAAGACCATGGAACACACTCAGAGTCAATCTGCTGCCTGGAGCAGGGCCATAGTTAACTGTCCCCGCCGTCATCCAGTATGAGTGGTTTTGTTAACTACTATGATTTGGGGGTTGTTACTAAAGAAAAAACTGATAACCAAAAAAGAAAAAAAAAAAATGGTACCTAAAAGTTGGCTTGCTACAGGAAAGTAAAATATTTAGCATTGTCTTCAAAGCTAGGTGATAAGAGGGCAGTATACTTGGAGGCTGGAAAAAGGAAACCCTTGTTATATAGTGTCAAAACACTTGGTAAATCTATAACTTTTTTTTTTAATGTATAACAAACCATTTAATGTACAATCAACATGTGATTGTGGACAACCAGTTCTCAAAGGACAATATTACTAATGTGAACTAGTTATTACTGCTAAAAATAATAAGCTAATACAATAAAGAAGCAAGCTCAGAAAAGAATTGTCATGTTTTCAGGAAAAGATGAAAGAGAAAACAGAGAGGTCAGAAATTCTGTGACATGCATGCCTTTTGTTGAAGTCTGTGGTTAGATTAAGTTGGTCCCCAGTAAATCCATTCAGTTGGGCAAAATGTCTCAGGGAACATAGGTAAAAAATATATACCAAAAAGCCTGATAAGCCCAAAGTATCTATAATTAGATAGGGGCAGACAGAGAGAGAGAGAGAGAGAGATCAGACAGACACTGGCTTTCCGGTAAAGAACTGTGAGTAGGCACATGTGTAGCTGACCGCAATCAAGTAAACAGAGAGTAACAACAACAAAAACAACTAAGTTTTCAAGGGTTTTGTGCTGTCAAAAGTGCCACCATCCTGGATGTAAAGAGACAATGATTGCTGGAAAAATAAAAAGACCATATTTAATATTCTTCAACAATAAACAGGGATGAAGTACTGATATATGCTACAACATGGATGAATGTCAAAAATATGATGTTAAGTGAAAGACATCAGAACTGGTATGGTATGATTTCATTTATATGAAATGTCCAGAATAGGAAATCCATAGAGACAGAAAATACAGGTGACTGCCTAGGGCTTGGTGGGAGAAAATGGAGAGTGACTTTTCATGGATATGGGGTTTCTTATTAGGGTGACAAAAATATTCTAAAATTGTGGCGACAGTTGTACAATTATGTGAATACATAAAAGCCACTGCACTGTACACTTTAAATGGGTGAATTGTACAGTGTACGAATTATATTTAAAGAAAGCAGTCATAAAAAAAGGACCATCTTTGGACACCCAAACTTCCAGGCAGGAGACAGGCTGAGTAAACGTCTCAATGCCATGAGACAGTGCTCCATGGATATTTTCAAAGCACAGTCAAGACTTTATGAAAAAAAATTACTGGCAAATTGGGTTAAAGGATGATTAAATAGCAAACAAATTTTGTAAGGTAAAGATGAGGACCTCCGAGAAGATTCAGGGGCATCTCCCCCAGAAATATTTGCTTACATTCCAGAGCAAAGGTCCCTCTCTCCATATCTGGATCTGGAAGGGAGGGGCACATGTATCAGCTACCTTATAGAAGCTCCAAGATTCACAATTCCTCCTGTGGTGCAAACTGCATTGCATGTGCAGAATACATCTGGTTCTCACTGTGTCACCCTATGGGAAAATGAGGCACAGGGAAGTGACTCAAGCTACTGTGTGAGCAAACAGTCTGTCTCTGAACCAGAGTTCTCAGATTCTGTTAATATAGCATGTGTGTGTCTATGTGTGCATATGTACAAGGCCTATATATACACGTGGGTATGTGTGTACATATATATATATATATATATATATATATAAACTATATGTGTTTCCATATATGTATATCTGTGTAAGTATAGTAATGTACCAAACCCTTCATGGTTTTAGACTCAACACTTAGACTCCAAAGAAGGTAGGTTCTATAATGCCCTCTTCATATATGACGAAGCAAGATGGTGGTAACAGAAGGATTTCCCAGAGGGCAGAGTCAAGAGTCATGAGCAACGGACTAGGGAGTTGTTCCCAGAAAACCTAAGTGAAGACTTCTGACTCATAGGGAAGAAGATGATAAAACATTTGACCAACAGGAGTTCAGAAATGCTATGATCAGGGACTGCTGTATGCCTTCTGTTCTTCCCTTTTCAATGGAAGTGTTTATTATGGTTATCCTGTCCCATTTCACCACTGAGTGTTGAATGTGGAGGGAGAGGGGGCTAGATACCTTGCATTTTTACCTCAAGGTTGTTAAACAATTAGATGAGACTTTTAAGTTTCCTCCTGGAGTAGAGAGCTGGGCAATGAGTGTAGGTTACATACGAATGGAAGGGAAGTTCTTACATCTGAGAAAACAGACTGTAGTAGATTTTACTACTGTTTACAAATATCCCTCTTCTCCCTTCCCCACTCCATGAAAGGAGTATATTTTCTTTTTATATTTACTTACTTATTGGGCAAGCAATGGATTTATAACATAAATAATGGAAAGCACAAACAAAAAATATTAAATATCTACCAAAAAACAATAATTAGGCAATTAAAGGTTAATACACACCTTTTAGCAGATGCATACACTTCTAGCAAAGTACTAAAGCAAAGAACTTAAGATCATGATGAAAATAGGACGACACTGAAGTTACATGCCTCTTCCACATGAATGAAAGTACAATTCATATGCCAGAATAAGCCTACTAATCTTGTTAGGACATGCATTCATGTAAAATTAGGCTCTGCGTCTCTGTCTAAAAGAAGCACTTAGACCTTTTTAATTTTTGTGGCCTATGGCAGGAAATGATTGTAGCCATTTAACAATCAGACTCTTTACATTCAGATTTATTCTTAAGTCTAGTGGGGTCAATACTTTCGATTTAACTAACACAACAATGAAGTCATTTATTTTGCTATAGTACAATATATTCTATACTGCGAATTTCACATCACTAGAGTAAACTGCTATATTAGAGCTTTTTCTTTTTTTTACAGAGAACCAGCGAAGCTATGTCAGCTATAATTTAGTTTCACACAGAAAATGATAAACAGCAGCAATGGAGATGGCGTATTGCCAAATGGAGCTGTCTGATAAGACTATTACCGACCATGGACTCCTGACCTTTCTATTGGAAGGTTAACAGCTTCATCTCTCATCAATAGCCACTCTGACATTTTTGATTCAAAAGACTTTGGGAAAAGATTATGTGTTACATAAACAAATTGAATTCTAAACAATGTCATTCCAAGTTAAAAACAAAATTGATAACAGATGTTAAATCTTTGTCAAAAATTATTGCCAAAAACATAGCCACAAGTGTGTACAGATGATCTAGGCCCAGGAAATATTTTATCCTAAACACTCAAATAACAAAGAAAAGTTAAACTTCCTTTTTCTTTTTGAAAGTCATCTTTATACAACGAGAATTCGAGACCAGCTGTGTGAGGTCTGGAGCTCCTACACAGTTATTGTCAAAGGGCCAGATATTAAAATATAGTCCCTATGACAATTCAATGTGTTTTCTTCATTAAGCAAATAACAATCCAGTGACAAAGCAAGGATATAATGATAAAAGACTGTGAATAAATATGATAATCTCCATACTGATCTAGGTAGCCCTTTTGAAAGATAAGGACTTTTTGCCCAAGACTACTGCTCAAAGAGTAATTGATTTTAAATATATCATTTAAATATTCCTCAAGCTTCATGTAACTAATAACCACTGTAAACATTTCCTTGACATTATTGGCAGAATTTAGCTTATGCTTTATAGATCATAAGCATGTTAATAATCTTTAAGGCATTTTAATGTATTATGTTATAGTCATGGCATAATTTTATCCTAAACTATTCATTTTTCCCAGTATCCACCATCACAATTCATAGATATGTGTACATTCCTTCTATTTCTTATTTTGCTCGCCATTTCTCTACTGTTCAATTTAATGTCAGATGGAAGGATAGAGTCAACTTCTTTAGTACTCAATATTAATGGTCTAATCATCTGTAAAAATGCTCTACATGGAAAGTGCTACAAATGTAAAGAAATAACTTACAGTTGTTTTAAATCTACCTGAGTTCTACATCTAGGATGTTTGCAAAAATATAGCTGTGGCAAGCAGATGTCATTAACATGCAGAAAGGAAAAAGGTTTCTAACACTTGGAAAACACTAGTGGGAATGGAAATGGCTATGTGATCAACAATGAAAAGAGAGTAAACCACATTATAAAAATGTTGAAAAACACTCCAGATGTCAACAACATTAAACCTTCAGACATTCAGATAATAATAAATGCAACAATGTACACAGAGTTTGCTTCTCAACTTGATCCTAGTTAGGGCAAAATTCTGACACCATTGTCTGCTTCACTGCAAATGAACATGAGCATTCTTTAATGCACTGCATTCTGTTTTAAAGGTTTTACTACACACATAATTGCTCAGATCTCAGTTCTAGCTTAGTAAACAAAATGACTTGAAAGTGGATAGCCCATTAGCAATATACATTTTCTAAACTCAACATTAAGTAGAGAAAGATGAATATGTATTACATGCTCTACTTAAATCACTTTCCAAAATCTGATGTTCTAGAATAGTGTAATTTATATATTCTTGACATAAAGAGTATTTAAACACTTTCCATTAAAACAATGAGTTTAACAGGTTCAAGAAAAAAAGCAGCAATGTTTATTACAATTCTTTTAAATGTTATCTGTATGTTACACCGAATTATTTTCTTTAAAACTGAGCCAAACCTAAAGAGCTGTATATTGTTTGAAATACTATGTCAATAATTTCCCACAACTTACAGCCACTTCAAAATGATTTATAACTGCTTTTTTAGCAATTTTATTTAATTAAGAGATATTTCTAAGTGTACACAAAGAAATTAGGCTATGTCTGAGATGAATATGCAAGGAAAGAGATGGAAAGTTTTGTCTTAGCACCCTGTGAGTAGAAAAATCGTTAGTAAAGAACAGGATTGAGTAAACTCTAACTGGCTTTGATGCTAGCAATGACCAGGGGATTTCTGGGGCTACTGGAAATCTGCATATGGAAATCAACTAAGAAACATCTGGCATCCAAGGAACATAGAGTTTAAACATGGTTAGGATAAAAGAAAATGGTATAGTGCATTTAGCAAGGAATTTCAGCTAGATATTCAGCATAGGTTGCAGAAAAATTATAAAAGGTTGAGAAGGTAGGTTTGTCATTAAAATACTCTTGATAGTTAATGATATACCAGTTACTATCTTTTGATTTAAGTACATAAAAACAGGAAAAATAAATTTGAAAGAACTTGTTTCAATGCAATAATATTGGCAACTATAGGCATTTTTCTTGAAAAGTGAAAAAAAGCATGTTACTCTAATGCTTTATATATATATATATATATATATATATATATATGGATATTTTGCTCTAGTTAGATCCTTATAAAAAGCAGGAGAAATGGCATTATAATTTCATAAGGAATAATTGAGATAACCACTTTCCAAAGACTATACTGCCTTAAATGATTTTTCCGATTCTGTTTCCAATTTTTGTTCTGCCTGTCATAACTTCTTTAATCAGACACAGAAGTATCTTTTCACTTCATCTTTCAACTCACACTTCCACATTGGATGTTTCAGTATTTTTAAAACAATGGGTATTTTACATCTTCCAGTATTTTCCAATGCTATTTCCTCTACCTATATTGACACTGAATAACACCCTAACCAATTTCTCCACTGAGCAAACGCCTGCTCATTCTTGATAGCTCAGATGGCGCCTATTTGGTGAGGCTTTTTCTAACCAGCTATGCTCCATCTGGTGGTGAAAGTTAGTACAGTTTGTGTATTCCCACTTCTTTGTGTTTGAGTATACTTGCTCACTGAGCTGTGAGCTAGCTCCCCAAAGACATTCTGACCCCTGCTCTTATAACAAACCCTGGTAAACAACATTTAACATTCACCCAGTCCTAGGGCTTAAATACCATTTTTATGGCAATAATTTGCAAACTTACATATTTAGCCCAGACCTTTCTCTCTGGAAATCCAGACCTATACATCCAACTGACTTTATGTCCAACTGCCTATATGACCTCTCCCCTTGAACGTCCACTGGGCATATCAAATGTAACAAATCCAAATGATGTTTTTGATTGCTGCCTAACTCCCCTCCCTGAATTTTTTCTCTCCTAGTTCTTATCACTTCAGGTTATGGTACCACCATATACCTGGTTGTTGAAGATAAAACTGTGGGTGGTATAGTGAGACCCAGTCTTTCTCTTTCCCTCACCCATTACATTCACTCTCTCAACAAGTACTATACACTCTTCCTCTAAAACAACTCCTTAATTTACCTCTGTCTCTCCATCTCTACTACCACCTACTTAGTCCAAACCACTATCATCTCTTAAATGGGCTACTACTCTAGTCTACAAATTGGTCTCCCTACTTTTGCTTTTTATTCCCCTATAATCAATTCTCCACTCAGTAGCTAAAGCTTTCTGATTTTCTTTTATTTTAACAATTTTACTGCAATGTAATATACATATCATAAAATTCCCCATAATGTACAATTCAATGAATTTTAATATATTTAGGGAGTTGTGCAACCATCACCACAATACCTAATATTAGAACATTTCCATCACCCAAAAAGCAACCTCTTGCCCATTTTCAGTCATTCTTCATTCTCACATTTAGGCCTAGGTAGTCTCTACCTACTTGCCTTTTCTGCACATTTCATGTAAACATAAGCATACAATATTTATTTTGTGTCTGGCTTCATTCATTATCATTTTCTTTATTCCTTAACTAGTAGATGGGTAATTGAATTGTTTTCACTTTTCTGGCTATTATGAAGAAGGCTGCTATGAACATTCACATATACATCTTTGTGTGGATAATTTTTTTCATTTTCCTTGGACAGATACTGAGGAGTGGAATTGCTGGGTCATGTAGTAACTCTATGTTTAACATTTCGAGAAACTTACAACTGCTTTCCAAAATAGTTGTACCATTTAAATTCCCATCAAAAATGTCCAATTTCTCCACATCCTTGCTAACACTTGTTTTTGTCTGCCTTTTGCATTGTAGCCATCCTAGTGAGACTGAAATGGTATTTTATTGCATATGTGTACGTTTACTACTTTTTCACTGTGGTAAAATATATATACCAAAATCTGCCATCTTAACTCCCTTTGAGCATAAAATTCAATGGCATTAATTACATTCACAATGTTGTATGACAATCATCTCTATGTATTTCCAGTATCTTTCATCACCCCAAACAGAAACTCTGTAGCCACTGGGATCCATGCCCCCCAGTCTCACTGTGGTTTTGACTTGAATTTCCCAAACGGCCTTGATGGTGAGCATTTTTAATGTGCTCATTGGCCATTCATATATATTTTTTGGAGAAATGTCTAGTCAAAGCCTTTGCCCATTTTTAAACTGGATTATTTGTCTTATCATTGAGTTGTAAAGATTCTTTATATTTTCTGGTCATTATACCCTTATCAGATATGTGACTTGCAAATATTTTCCTCCAGTTTTGTGGACTGCCTTTTCACTTTCTTGATGGTGTGTTCTGAAGTGCAAAATTTTTCCATTTTGATGGAGTCTAAAGTATTACTTTTTCCTTTTATTACTTGTGCTTTAGGTGGTATATCTAAAAAATCATTACCTAACTCAAGGTAATCAAGATTTATTCCTGTTTTCTTCTAAGAGTTTTATAGTTTTAGCTCTTATAATTTTTGTCTATGACCCATTTTGAGTTAAATTTTTTATCTGGTGTTGAGGTAAGGATCCAAATTCTTCCTTTTGCATCTGGATATCCAGTTGTCCCAGCACAACTTGTCGAAAAGCCATTTTTCCACAATTGAATTGTCTTAGCAACTTTGTCAAAAAGCAATCAATCACAAGTCTAAGAGTAATTTCTCAACCCTCAATCCTATTCCAGTGATCTATAGGTCTATCATTTGCCAGTATGACACTATCTTGGTTACTGCAGCTTTGTAGTAAGTTTTGAAATCAGGAAGCACGTGTACTCACACTTGGTTCTTTTTCAAGACTAATTTGGCTATTTTGGGTCCTTTGCATTTTCACGTGAATTTTAGAATCATCTTGCCAATTTGTTCTAACATGGATTGTGTTGAATCTACAGATCACTTTGGGGAATACAAAGCAATCTTTTAAAGATATAAATCATATCATTTAATTCCTGCAGAAAATTGAATGGCTTCCTATCTTACTTAAAATGGAACCCAAATTTACTGATGAATGAATTCAAGAGGAGAATCTAAATTATTCGGAAGGGTGAGGTAAATCTTTGTTAAGGAAGTGACGTTTGAACTATAATCTGAAAGATAAATAGCTACTGACTGATGAACAGAAAAGAACCCTGAGTAAAGTCAGCATTTTTGGTGGAGAGAACCATGTGTGTGAAGACCCTGTGGACTTCTTGTGTCTTCCTTGAAGTTTATCAAGGTGATTTTTTCAAAGAATCAACTTAGGGATTCACTGATCTTCTTACTGTATTTTATTTTCTATTTCATTAATTCCTACTTTTACATTTTTATTTTATTCCATCCATTTTATTTGACTTTAATTTTGTGATTTCCCTAACTTTTGATATGGAGACTTATGTCACTGATTTTCAGCTTTCCATCTTTTATGATGAAAGTATTCAAAACTATCACTTTCTTGGTAAGCATTGCTCAGCTGCATGCCACGAAATTTTGATATGTAGTATTTTATTTATCAGTCAATCCAAAACACTATTTAATTTCTGTTATAACGTTATCTAGGACCCATGGGTTATTTAGAATATATTCCTTAATTTTCCTATTTATACTCTTGTTATTTAGCTCTAGCTTAATACCACTTTGGCAAATGATCAAACTCTTTATGAGTTTAAATGTATTCAGATTTTTATGAAAATAAGGTTAATAATCTGGTTAAAATAGATAATTCTTGCAGATAGTCTAAACTGACAATTTCCACAGAAGAAGAAAAACTGTCTGAGTTAGCCCTCCAAAAGGCAACAGTCCAGACATTTTCACAGAGGAATTCTACCAAACCTTTAAATAACAGAAATTCCAATAGTATTTAGACGTTCCAGAGCAGAGCATGAGAAGGAATACTTCCAAATCTTATTGATGAAGTGAGTATAATATTAATGCTAAAGGTTGAAAAAGACTACATGCACAGAAAGAAAACTATAGACCAATATCACTTACAGATGTTGATGAAAAACTCTGAATTAAGCAAGCACACAGAATCCAGTAACACATTAAAATAATAATTTATCATGATCATGGAGATTTATCACAAGATTGTAGGGATGGTTAGTTATTAGAAAGTATGTTATTACAATGTAACATATTGCTTAATTTAAGAAGAAAATGTCATAGTTACACAGATCTTAAAGACATTTGATACAAATTCAACACAAATTCTTAATAAAGATACTCAATAAAATAGAACTATAACTTAATATAATTTCATGGATGGATAGACAGATTAATGAATCAGCCCAAAAGCCACAAAGCATATTACTTAATGGGAAATCATTGAAGAGGTTTCCACCAAAGTCAGGAACAAGACAAGGATGTCCACCATCACCACCACCACTATTAACATTGTACTGCAGATGTTAGCCAGTATAATTAGGCAAAAGAAATAAATCGAAGGTATAAATATTAGAAAAGAAAAAATAAACCTATTTGTAGCTAATGTGACTGTACACCTGGAAACCCATAAGCATGGACTGAAACACTATTACAAACAATAAGATAATTCAATACAGCATAAAGATGTTAAATTAATAAATATAAATCAATAATCTTTATATTTGCACATATCTGTGTGTGTCTGTGTTTATGAACTTAAAATATGTAGAATCTACTAGAAAAAAGCTTTAAAACATTCCTTAAGGACACAAAAGTAGAACAGATGATAAGACAGACTATGTTCTTGAACAGGAAGACTCAAAATCATAAAAGTAACAGTTCTACCTAAATTAATTTATAATTTTAATTCAATCTCAATAACCATACCAATAGTCTTTTTTCTCCAGAATGTGACAAACTGACTATAAAATCTATTTATAAAAATAATTATGTAAGAATATGCAATAAAATTATAGAAGCAAAAGAATGAGAGGTAGCTAGCCTACCAGAGAGAAACTATTATAAGGCCTCAATGTGGTGGTGGTGAATGGACAGACAGGCTAATGGAAGCAAGCAGAAAGCAAAGAAATCATGGGAATTCAGAATAAATGCTAACAAGTGGTAATAAGAGCATCTCAAAATATTAAAAGAATTTATCAATAAATAGTGTTGGGATAACCTAAGAGCCATTTAGAGAAAGATAAAATTGGATTAAATATTTTTAAATGTGTGGTAGATTAAAGATATTCAAAAAATTTTAATCACTTCTTCCATAAAGAAAACAATCTATTTTTCCATACCTTCGAATATGAGCTGGTCCTGTGACTCCTACTGCCCATATAGTACAGGGGAGGTGATACTGTGAAAATTATAGGCCAAGCCTTTAAGAGGAATTGCAGCTGCCACTTCTTCCCTCTCAAAACTCGGGCTTCCCTAGTGGCGCAGTGGTTAAGACTCCATCTGCCAATGCAGGGGACAAGGGTTCAAGCCCTGCTCCGGGAAGATCCCACGTGCCGCGGAGCAACTAAGCCCGTGCGCCACAACTACTGAGCTTGAGCTCTACAACCTGTGAGCTACAATTACTGAAGCCTGTGCACCTAGAGCCCATGCTCCGCAACAAGAGAAGCCACCGCAATGAGAAGCCCACGCGCGGCAACGAAGAGTAGCCCCCGCTCGCCACAGCTAGAGAAAGCCTGCGCGCAGCAATGAAGACCCAATGCAGCCATAAATAAATAAATAAATAAATAAATAAAATTTAAAAAAAAACTCATCTACCATGCTATCAGAAAAACTAGCAGTCACATGAATAGGCTCACATGCAGGAAAACAGAGTCCTTAGCCAACAGCCCCAGCTGAGCTCTTAGGCAATGGCCAGCCTGTCATTGGCCCTCTTTCAAGAGGATTCTCCAACCCCAGTGGAGCTGCTACAGCTGATGCCATGTAGTGAAGATATGTGCCATCCTGATGAGTGCTGCCCAAATTGTAAGCAAACAAATGATTTTTCTTATTTTAAGCCACTAAGTTTTTTGAGGTGGTGTGTAATAATTTAGTGGCTTAAAGTAACAATGCATTATCTCTCACAATTATGTTTGTTATCCAGAAAGTTCTGCCCCACTTGATGTTGCCTGTGTGCTGGGATGGCTGCAATCAACTGGAGGCTCAATTGAGAGCTCACCTGGGCTGAAAGGTCTAGCCACCTAGATATTCTGCCTCAGCTGGAGATGACTGGAAACTCAGTTGAAGCCATTGTCTGGTGGTGTTGGTTCTCCCTGATATGGGCCTCTCAGCTGGGGCTGCTTTAATACACAGTGGCTGGGTTCCAAGGAGTGTTTCATAGTGAGCTTCCAAGATGGAAGAATAACTGCCAGCTTAATTAAGGACTAGGCCGCAAACTGGCAAAGCATCACTCCAACCATGTTTGATTGGACAAAGTAATCAGAGCCTCACTGGAGAGTCAGGATAGAAAGGGTATACACAGGGTGTCAACATCTGGAGTAGGCAGTCTTTCTAACTCTGAACTCAAATTCCAGAAGCCATAAAAGAAATTTGAGAGATTTGACTACATTAAACATAAACAACATCTTCATATTAAAAGAAAAATAAATGAAGAATCAACAGCAAGCTGGAAGACATATTTACAACTCATACCAGAGGAAAAAGAAGGCTAATCTCCCTAAGTATAAAGAATTTCTAGAAATAAAGATTAAAAAAATCAACAATCTCATAGAAAAGTAGGCAAAGAACACGAAGAGTGCAGGAAAAGAGAAACAAATGTCCCTTAAACATAGTAAAATATTCTTGACCTTTTCTAATTCAAGATGTCAGTGATCCAAAGTTTGACAACACACTCTTCCTGCAGTTGGAAAAATGTTGCGCTAAAACTATACTTTCTGATAAAAGCTATAAAAACTACAAATGTGATTACCATTAAGCCAGTAATCCCATTTGGAATTTATACTGTAGTTATACCTTCAACACATAAAAAGTAATCTATATACAAAGTTTCAAGGACTAAATAAAAGCAAGTGTTATTTATATGGTCTAAACAACCTAGGGTACAATCATTCTATGAAATACTCTATACCTGTAAAAAAAAAAAGGAATAAAGAAGCTCTGAAATGCAAAGATATTCAGGTTATATTGTTAAATGACAAAAGTTATGTGTAGCAGAGGATACATACTACATTTCTTCATTCTAAGATGTGAATTTTTTCACATTTTAATATTTCTGACATTGTAATGCACTTAATAATCAATGTCATGTCACAGTTTACTTGCCAGCATTTTTCTTTCTTGGTGATACATAAAAATGCACATTATACTGCATGATGTCTCAGGTTTGAGGAAATACAGAACTATATTATTTTGTGTAAGAAATGAGGCAAAAAATATTACATATTTGCATATGTTGATATTTGTATTAAAAATCTTGGAAGGACACATAAACAGTGCTCTATGGGAGCATGGGCTGAAGGGGTGGACAAAGTTATAGTTAGATGTGAAACTTCTCAATTTATAAATGTTTACTTTCTTCTTATTTTTGAACTATGTGAATGTATTACTTATTTAAAAATTAAATTTTATTAACATAAAAAAATGCACTGAAAAATCAATTTTAAAATATTATTCAAAAGAGTCTACATTTGCTTTTTAATCATCGCATCATATTCTTGCTAAGATAACATGTGAATTTTGGCCAAACATTAAGAACCTGCTGAGAGCTTTATATTTAGAATCTAAATTCTGGCAAAAAAAAATTATGGGGTAACATCCAGTTCCTATAGACATTATTACTATGTCTTTATGGTCAATACTAACTAAAAATATTGGTACCAAAGTATTGCTGCTGTAATTTAAAATCTTTAATACTACAACAAAAAGCTAAAACAGACTTTAGTAAATGGATATCCCGTCTTCAATGGCTATGCTTTATTTTGTTTAATGCTCCTGTACTCAGATTATTAAGCTCACTTTCAATATTAAATTTTTGACATACAAAAAGATGAAGCCAATTAGAATTTGTTCCATTTCTTGTGAACTTCAATACTGACAAAAGACTTACCATAATATCCTTTTTCCTCTACTGAAATAACACATATCACTAAGATTTAATAGCCTGCACGAAGTGTGCTGGCCACTTACTGTGTATGACAATAACCCCTGCCAGACATGATTCTATGCACCCACACTCATAAAAAGTTATTCCACTGTTATCGTTAACTGCCAGCTTTCAGTGTCAAAGTCACCTTCATTTCAAATCCAACAAACATTTATCTTAAGAAAAATAAAAAGTAATTCTAAGCACAATAATGAGGCATATTAAGTAGAGTAACAACTAGATAAAGGATGATAGTACTCAAGCTGCCACCAAATATTTCACTCATCAAGTAGCAAGACTATAAAGGTTTTATAAAGGTTAAACAAAAGGAATTCACAGACATTGTGATTGTTAACTTATTATGCATTATTCTCCTTGCAAGCGCTTCCTAGAGAATTTGTTTGGTTTTCACCATCCTAATTAAACTTACTGTTATTAAAATGCCTCCTAGTTGTTCACTAATGAGCAGATAATTTGCTAATTAGGAGATGTAAAAAAATTAGTAAGTCTTAACAAAATAAGGAAAAAATATGTTCTTGCATTGATCTCAAATTACACCTTAACAAAGACTGAATAAGTATATGATTTTACTTTTCAATTAGAAATAGACTAAAACTATCAACAGAGGCATCAAAGTGAAATGAATCTTAACAATTCTTGATCTTTTAATAGACTGTTGGCATGCACGACATCCCTGACCAATTCCCTGATACATACTTTTAATTAATATATATTTTCTTGACAAAATAGATCCATCAAACAGAATGAAGTAAGTCAGAAAGAGAAAAACAAATGCCGTATGCTCACACATATATATGGAATCTAAAAAAAAAAATGGTTCTGAAGAACCTAGGGGCAGGACAGGAATAAACATGCAGACGTAGAGAATGGACTTGAGGACATAAGGAGGGGGAAGTGTAAGCTGGGACGAAGTGAGAGAGTGGCATGGACATATATACACTACCAAATGTAAAACAGATAGCTAGTGGGAAGCAGCCGCATAGCACAGGGAGATCAGCTCGGTGCTTTGTGACCACCTAGAGGGGTGGGATAGGGAGGGTGGGAGAGAGTCACAAGAGGGAGGGGATATGGGGCTATATGTATACGTATAGCTGATTCACTTTGTTAGCAGAAACTAAAGCAATGTAAAGCAATTATACTCTAATAAAGATGTTAAAAAAATTAAATGAAAAACAGGTTTAATTAGCAAACCCCAATTTTTAATTAATCTCTGAAACAAAATGAGATGTTTCAGTGGAAAAGAAATTACCCAAATACATCTCAAAGAATTATTAAAACAGTAGTCCATTTTACCACAATACTAAAGAAAAAAAAGGAACAGCAGTCCAAAAAAGCATTAATTCTAATTTGTAAAAATTTAGGATTACTAAGCTATTATCCAAGATATTAAAATTCTGGAAAATAATAATATAGACACATAAGTTTCCAGCCAGCACAAGATTCTACTTTCAATCTTTAAAAAGCCTAAGAACTTTTTGGAGTTTTAAAATGAAATGCAACAATTGTTTACCCAATATTGAGCAGTTGCTAAACAATGTGTGTTAAGCAAATAAGATGTTCTTGACAAATACTTTTCGTATGACCTAGCTGACAGACAGGTACACCATTTACCATGTTTTCTCCAAAACTGGATTTCAGCTGCCAGTAACTGATGTATGGTTCACCAACTGATGTGCAATTAATTGGCTGTAAATGTGTTGATGCCCTCACTTTTGGGGCAGCCTCCAGGGGTCTGTGTCAGAGCCTCTGGGCAGGATGCCTACATTCACAATAAGTCTTCCCTCTTACCTAGTGTATCTTACAAACTTATCCTTTTAATGTGTGCCTGACTTGAAATAGGTCAGGTAGCATAATATGGCAACAACAGCACTATTTCTAGTACTCTTTCTATAGTATATATAAAAAATGCAATATTTTAAATACTTTGACAGTTTCACTTGTTTCAAATGATTGATTAAAAAACCTATAGTAGTGCATAGAGGTTACAATTTAGCTTCCTTACACATTCCATTCAGATTCCTCAAATATTCATAATAGTCTCTATAGTATCATGTAGCAACACAACTGTCCTAAAATAATAGTGTATTTTAATTAGATTTTGCATTTCAAAGCATTTTCCATATAGAAAACAATTTTATGCAACTTATATCAATACCCTAAGATAAAAGAATAGCCAAAGGTTATATGTAAATTACTAATTATCTAAAGGAAGTAAAACTGATTTACTGTTTAATTCATGTTAGCTCATCTGTTAGGCAAATAACTATTCTGAAAGTAACAATAAATTGTCCACAGCTATTTATAATGATATAATACAAAACCAGCCTAAAAGAATAGTGTATTTCTCTCATTTTGATTACAAAACTATGGGCTTCATATAGAATTGTTTAAACAAATATGTATGGTTTTTGAAAGTCAAAGATGATGTTCCAATTATAAACCTTTCTGGAGTCCACAATGTCAGTACTTCAGGAGGTAATAAGAATAAATAAGAAGTTAATATTTTTAGTGAGGCACTGTAAAAGGAACAGACTAAATAGGATCTTGCTAACCTGTGTTTTATAGAAACTAATGTTATTTTACAGTAATAACTTGGAATTTTAAAGAAAAATACAGTTTTATACAAGTAGAAAAATTGATAGAAAGCAATAAATAAAAATAAAGATAGGATATTAAAGATGAAGGCAGAGCAATTGTCCCCCCACCCCGAAAAAAGATAGTCAAAGGGAAATTTCCAATACACAAGTGATGACTTCTGGATTTTTAATTACAATCTTACATACTTGACTTAAAAATACTGACCATGTATAGGTTTTAAATTTAGATGTTGGGACTTCCCTGGTGGCGCGGTGGTTAACAATCCACCTGCCAATGCAGGTGACAAAGGTTAGAGCCCTGGTCCGAGAAGATCTCACATGCCATGGAGCAACTAAGCCCAGGCACCACAACTACTGAGCCTGCGTGCCCTAGAGCCTGGGCACTGCAGCTACTGAGCCTGTGTGCTGCAACTACTGAAGCCCGTATGCCTAGAGCCCGTATACCACTAGAGAAGCCACCACAATGAGAAGCCCACACACCACAATGAAGAGTAGCCCCCGCTCAACCCTACTAGAGAAAGCCAGCATGCAGCAATGAAGACCCAACGCAGCTAAAAAATAATAAAAGTGATAATATTAATAAATTTAGATGTTACCATACTTCAAATTATTAGCAGTTGGAGAGTCTGTGTTTCAAAATCATTGTAAGTCAATTTCCAAAGCAAGGAAATAGGGCCAAGCAAGGTAAGCAAATACAAACTGCTCTAAATGCACTAGGTGGAAGACCAGTACATGACTGCCGTAAGTCTGTACCACCCTTTAACACAATGCTATCGTACATAATGACTATACAATTATATAGTCTTTCTACACCAACATAAAACTATTTACATAGAATTATTTTTTTAATTTAAATTCAGGAAAAATAGAAGTCAAATTTTCTTATTATTTTCCATTTATTCATATTTCAAAGAATTTACAACATAGACTAAAGCAGTTTGCCAGTATTTTAATTTAACTCTCTAAGATTATAATTTAGCTTTCTGTTCCTTAAATTTCTTACTGAAATCCTTAGTAATTTTCCTTACATGATTATTATAAAGGAGTAAGAGCAATGAGTTTTTGAGAGGTACTCCACTGGGGTGTGGTTTTAAGAATTATTTCTCAGTATCAGAACGGGAATGCAAACAATCCCTTTAAAATTGCCTCAAAAAATAATAAAATATTCAGGAATAAAACTCACCAAGGAGGTAAAAGACATATGCTTAGAACTACAAAACATTAATAAAGGAAACTGAAGATGATTCAAAGAAATGGAAAGAATATCCCATGCTCTTGTATTGGAGGAATTAATATTGTTAAAATGGCTATACTACCCAAAGCAGTCTACAGATTTAATGTGATCCCTATCAAAATACCCATGACATTTTTCACAGAACTAGAACAAGTAATCCTAAAATGTATATGGAACCATGAAAGACACAGATTGCCAAAGCAATCCTGAGGAAAAAGAACAAAGCAGGAGGCACAACCCTACCAGACTTCAGATGATACTACAAAGCTAGAGTAATCAAAACAGCATGGTATTGGCACAAAAACAGACATACAGATCAATGGAACAGAATAGAGAGCCTAGGAATAAACCCGCACACCTATGGACAATTAATCTTTGACAAAGGCGGCAAGGATATACAATGGGGAAAAGACAGTCTCTTCAGCAAGTGCTGTTGGGAAAGTTGGACAGCTGCATGTAAATCAATGAAGTTAGAACACACACTCACAACACACATAAAAACAAACTCAAAATGACTTAAAGACTTAAATATAAGACAAGACACTATAAAACTCCTAGAAGAGAACATAGGCAAAACATTTTCTGACATAAATCATACCAATGTTTTCTTAGGTCAGTCTTCCAAGACAATAGAAATAAAAGCAAAATAAACAAATGGGACCTAATCAAGCTTATAAGCTTTTGCACAGCAAGGGAAGCCATAAACAAAACGAAAAGACAACCTATGGCCTGGGAGAAAATAATTGCAAATGATGTGACCTACAAGGGCTTAATTTCCAAAATATACAAACAGCTCATACAACTCAATAACAAAAAGACAAACAACCCAACCGAAAGGGCGCAGAAGACCTAAATAGACATTTCTCCAAAGAAAACATACACATGGCCAATAGGCACATGAAAAGGTGCTCATCATTGCTAATTATTAGATAAATGCAAATCAAAACTACAATGAGGTACCACCTCACATCAGTCAGAATGACCATAATTTAAAAGTCTACGGATAATAAATGCTGGAGAAGCTGTGAAGAAAAGGGAACCTTCCTACACTGTTGGTGGGAATGTGAATTGGTTCAGCCACTATGGATAACAGTATGGAGATTCCTCAAAAAACTAAAAGTAGAGTTGTCATATGATCCAGCAATTCCTCTCCTGGGCATATACCCAAACAAAACTATAATTTGAAAAGATACATGTGCATCTATGTTCACAGCAGCACCATTTACAATAGTGAAGACATGGAAATCTGAATGTCCATCGACGGATGAATGGATAAAGAAGATGTGATACACACACACACACACACACAAACACACACACATAATGGAATACTACTCAGCCATAAAAAAGAATGAAATAATGCCATTTGCAGCAACATGGATGGACCTAGAGATTATCATACTAAGCGAAGTAAGTGAGAAAGAGAAAGACAAATACCATATGATATCACTTATATGTGGGATCTAAAATACAACACAAATGAACACATCTCTGAAACAGAAACAGACTCACAGACATAGAGAACAGACTTGTCGTTGCCAAGGGGGAGAGGGGGTTGGGGAGGGAATTATTGGGAGTTTGGGATTAGCAGATGCAAACTATTATATATAGGATGCATAAACAACAAGGTCTTATTATACAGCACAGGGAACTATATTCAATATCCTGTGATAAACCATAATGGAAAAGAATATGAAAAAGGACATATATGTGTGTAACTGAGTCACTTTGCTGCACAGCAGAAATTAACATAACATTGTAAATCAACTATACTTCAATAAAATTTTAAAAAAGAATTATTTCTCAGAATTAATAGCTAAAATGGTATCCTGGAATTCTTCCAAAAATCTCTTTGAAAGAATATTCTAAGTGCATTACTTCATGATAGAAATAAATAGTAAAGAGAAAAAAATTTTAAATGGTCAAAATGTGATACACCACGAAAATACTAGTTTTACATTTTTGACTCCTCATTATTAGATATGAAATATTCCTTTAAAAAAGTAATAATTTAGAATTATAAGAATTATTCAGAATTTTAAAGTTAAATGTTAAAATCTTCCAAACAGGTGTATATAGTATGCTATCATTAGAGTAAATAATAAAGGGAAAAAGGTATGTTCACAGTTACTGTGTATGCATTAAATAACTTCAAAAGAATACAAAAACAAAAAACCCTGGTAACACTGATTGGCTCTGGGAAGGAGAGAATTGAGTGATTAGGGAACAGGGGTGCAAATTTTGAATTTTGAAACATAGACATATCACTTATTAAAAATAGATATTAAAAAATGCAAACAAGGTAATAAAAATGATGTTTGATTTGTTAGCAATGTGCCCAATGTTTACTTCCAGTAGAGAGACTGACTTAATATTCTCTTCCACTATTAGAATAAAATTTTGTGAAATAAATTACCAAAGAAATGGAAAACATGTCTAGAAAAAAAAGGGAGGGGAAAAAAAATCGTGCTTGTCCTTAGCTACTCAAGGAACAGAAACCATTTGGCCACATGAAATGAGTTTTCATGAGCTACGGGAATAAAGAATCAAGCTGTGATTGCCTGCCCTTGTTCAAACTATTGGTTATAATATAACAGTGATTTCAGACTCAAGTTAATTAATATACTAAAATAGCTAATACTTTCAATATTAGATTCATTCATGTTCTATGAATACCATGTTCGTTCAATACTACTCTAATAGTGGCTTTCCTAGATATTACAATTAAAGTATATGAATCATTTCAGTGAATGACAACAAACCAAATTAGACCATAATTATGCAGATATTAAAAGACTTTAAAAATAAATAAATGCAATATACTATGTAGCAAGAATACCAGGTAATTTCTTGATAATGACAGTATGTGTCAAATGCCAATTTAGCATTATTTCCAGTACAGCTGTGACTCTTGGGGATGAGAAAGAAAGGAGAATTGCCTCTCTAAAGGGGACATCAAAATCAACCAGAGGAGGCTTTTTCAAATTATACTATTTTGAAATGTCCTCTTTGATTGAGAATCCCTATTACAATAAACCACTACCAGTGATGGAGGGTGCACAATATCTAGATGTTTCAATTTAATGCTGTTTTTATGTTCCTTATAATGTGGTTGAATTATTGGGAAAATCAATTCTTCAGGATGCTGATATTAATAAAAGCATTTTTATTTTGAAATAAAAATACTAAGTACATGATTGAGATAACTATATACTGTTAGATAACTAAACTAATTTTGGACAATTAATAAGGAATGTATTACAGTAACCATGTTCAGTCATAATTTTTAAAACATTGCTAGAAGCAGATTTTCTATCCAACTAGAATCAGTAGAATGTATCTTAAAAGTTCACAAAGAGAAGAAATTTTAGCTCATAAAATTATACATAGTGCTTAATTATGTATTAGGCTTAAATGTATATACAGGGACTTTCCTGGTGGCACAGTGGTTACGAATCCGCCTGCCAATGCAGGGGACACAGGTTTGAGCCTTGGTCCGGGAAGATTCCACATGCCACGGAGCAACTAAGCCCTGTGCGCCACAACTACTGAGCCTGTGCTCTAGACTCCGTGTGCCGCAACTACTGAAGCCTGCGCGCCTAGAGCCCGCGCTCCGCAACAAGAGAAGCCACCACAATGAGAAGCCCACGCACTGCAACAAAGAATAGCCCCCGCTCGCCGCAACTAGAGAAAGCCCTCACGCAGCAATGAAGACCCAACGCAGCCAAAAATAAATAAATAAATAAATTTATAAAAATAAAAATTATATATAAATGTGCAAGTATTAATAGCATACAGCTAGCAAAAAAGTGTGCAGTCGTGGGGTGGGGAGGACACTGTAGGAAGGAGGTAGGAGGTAGGCAGAGGGACCCTCAAATACAGATGTGAAAATTATGGCATATTCTTAAATGTGACAATTCTTTTATTTTAAACAACAATTTACAAAATATGAACGATGTTAATATGGAATGCTGGTAATACTATCACCCATACACTCAACTTTTAATGTGCCAAATCCTGGATCTGAATACAATCCTGAGAAATTCTATTTCCATCATTCCACAATAATTTATGCAATACAAAAGATCATATACCTTGAAATAATATCTTTTACTTTAAAAAACATATTATTTCAGCAAAAGCAATGCAACTTCTGATAAGACAAAATTCTTCTTTTACTAATCAGGTATTTTAGATGTAAGAGAGAACATACTAGTCCCTAGTCATCTAGCAGGTGTAAATAAAACAAAAAATAGATTTTTAATTCTGTTTCCTTTTTATATCGACCCACATAAATGACTGTGAATGAGAAGCATCTATGTTAGACTTCAAGAATAAGATATAATTTACTTGCTTTGTTGTACTATATTAATGAACATTCCATTTACATTACAAAACACCAAAATTAAATAACCAGTTTAAATGTGTGTGCTTGTTTTGTTTAAGTTCAATCAACTATATGGTTGCCTTATCTACATGATTCAATGAGGACCATCCAGTGCACAAGTGGAAGGATTAGTTTTAGACTGAAGCACTGAAAGTAAATTCCTCTACAACAAAAGGCAGGAGTGTAAAGTATATACACTCTGCCCCATTGAAGCAAAAAACCTCTTAAGAGTTATCTACACTTCATGCTTTAAGTTCTCTCTTCCTCCTCCTAACCTCTCTCTCTCTCATTTTTTAACAGCTATTTTGAGATATTCATATACAATACAATTCAGCCATTTAAAGTGTAAATTAAATGGTATTTAGTATATTCACAGAGCTGTGCAACAGTCAACACAATCTAAGTTTAAATATTTCCAATATCCCAAAAAGAAACTCTGTACCTATTAGCAATCACTTGCTATTCAGCCACCCCTCACTCCTCACCCACCAGGCACCCCACAGCCCAAGACAACCACGAATTTTCTGTCTCTATAGATTTGCCTAATGCTGTCAAGGTTCATCCATTGTTACAGCGTCTATCAGGACTTCATTCTTTTCTAATACAGTGTAACATTCCATTTACAAACATATCATACTATTCACTCATCTGCTGATGGACATTTGGGATGTTTTGCTTTATGGCTATTATGAATAATGTTGTTAAAAATATTTATGCACAAGTTTTTCTGTTTATCTATGTTGTCATTTCTCTGTGGTATATACCTAGGGGTGACATTGCTGGGTCATAAGGAGACTTGAACCTTTTGAGAAATTGACAGACTGTATTACAAAGTGGCTGCACCATTTTACACACCCAGCAACAATGTATGAGGCATTAAATTTCTCCACATCCTCAATTTATTATCATCATTTATTATTAGTGATAATTGGTGATACTTATTGATGAATATTGGTAGTTAATGGTGATAATTATTGGTGAATAATAACATATTATTGCTGATCATAACCATCCTAGTGGGTGTGAAGTGGTATTCTGTGGGTTTTATTTCTATTTTCCTGGTGGCTAATGTTGCTGAGCATCTTTTCATATGTTTATTGGCCATTTATATATCTCATTTGGAGAAACGCCCAGTCATAATCTTTTGGCTATTTTTAATTGAATCATTTGTTATTTTACTGAGTTGTAAGAGTTCTTTATATATTTAGATACAAGTCACTTAGATAAATGATTTACAAACATTTACTCTCATTCTTTGGGTTGTCTTTTCACTTTCGTGATGGTTTTATTTGAAGCACAAAAGTTTTTAATTTTGATGAATTCCAACTTATCTACTTTTTCTTTTGCCACTTGTGTTTTGGTGTCATATCTAAGAGGACTTTTCAAGGTCAGGAAAATTTATTCCTGTGTTTTCTTCTAAGGATTTTTTAGTTTTAGCTCTTACATCTATGTGTATTGTTCCCTCAATTTTGTGGATGGTGTGAAGTATCGGTCCAACTTCATTCTTTTGCATGTGGTATCCAGGTGCCCAACATCATTTGTTGGAAAGACTAATCTTTCCCCAATTTAATTGTCTTAAAACCCCTGTAGAAAATCGACTGACTGTAAATATAAGGGTTTATTTCTGGACTCTCAATTTTATTCTGTTGATCATACGTCCATCCTTATGCCAGTAAGCTCACCAGACTGATTAATGTAGCTTTGCAGTGAGTTGAATTTAGGAAGTGTGAGTCTTCCGGCTTTGGTCCTCTTTTTCAAAATTGTTTTAGCTATTCGGGGTCCTCTGAATTTTTACATGAATTTTAGGATTCTCTTGTCAATTTTTACTAAGAAGCCAGTTGGTGTTTCGATAGGGATCATGCTGAATCTGTGTATCAGTTGGGAAGTATTGCCATCTTAACAATATAAAGCCTTCCAATCTACCAACTAGGAATATCTTACCATTCATTTAAATCTTTTTAATTTCTTTCAACAATGTTTTGTAGTTCTCAGAGTATAAGTTTCATACTTATCTTCTTAAATTTGTTCCTAAGTAATTTATTCGTATTGATGTTATTTTAAATCAAATGGTTTTCTTAATTCTATTTTCAGATTGTTCATTGTTTGTGTATAGAAATAGAACTGATTTTTGTATATTGATCTTATATTCTATAAGTTTAATGAAATCATTTATTAGTTCTAATAATCTTTTGGTGGTTTCCCGAGGATTTTTATACAAAAAACATGTCATCTGCTAATAGAGATAGTTTCACTTCTTTCCAATCTGGATGTCTGTTACCCCATTTCCTTGCCTAATTGCTCTGGCTTGAACATCTGGGTACAATGTTGAACAGAAACGTTAAGAGTGGACATCCTTGATTTGTTCCTGACCTTAGGGAAGAATTCTTTAAATATGATGTTAACTAGCTATGTGTTTTTCGTAGACACCCTTTACCAGGTTAAGTTTGCTTTCACTCTTAGTTTGTTGGGTGTTTTATAATGAAAGGGTTTGGCTTTTTTTTTACCATCTATTGCGATTCTCATGTGATTAGTGTCCTTTATTCTATTGATATGGTGTATTGTATTGACTTATTTTCATATGTTGAACCAGTCTTACATTCATGAGATAAATCCTCCTTGGCCATAGTGTATAATTCTTTCATGTGTTTTTGGTTTCAGTTTGCTAGTATTTTGTTGAGGATTTTTTTGTGTGTATTAATAAGGGATATTGGTCTGTGCTTATGTCAAAGTCTGTATTTGGTATCAGGATAATACTGGCCTCACAGAAAGAGTTGGAAAGCGTTCCTTCCTCTTCTATTTTTTTGGAAGAGTTTGTGAGGACTGATTAATTCTTCTTTAAATGTTTGGTAGGATTCACCAGTCAAGCCATCTGAGCCTAGACTTTTCTTTGTGAAAATTCTTAAAAATAATTTCATTTTGTAATAGTTTTAGATTTATAGAAAAATTGCAAAGATATTTCAGAGTTTCAGTATGTCCCATACCCAGTTTCTCCTATTAGTATCACTTTGCATTAGTATGGTATATTTGTGACAATTAGTGAACCAATATTGATACATTATTATTAACTAAAGTCCATTTTTTATTCTGTTCCAGGATCCTTTCTAGGATATTACGTTACATTTAGTAGTCATGTCTCCTAAAACTTGACAGTTCTGATGAGCACTGATGAAGTATTTTTTAGATTCAGGTATTGTTCTTCAGCTAGGACTGAGCTAATGTTTTTCTCATAATTAGATTAGAGTTATGGGTTTTGGGGAGGAAGACTGCAGAGATAAAGTCCCATTCTTATCACATCATATCAAAGATACATACTATCACCATGACTAATCTCTGTTGATGTTGACATTGATCACATGGCTAAGGGTGTGTCTGCCAGACTTCTCCACTGTAAAGTGACTCAGTTTTACTCTTTTTACCCCATTCTATACCGTGTGCTTTGCAAGGAAGTCACCATGTTATCTCACGCTTAAGGAGTGTGCAGCTATGCTCCACCTACTCAAGGGCAAACTACCTACATAAATTATTTGGAATTCTTCTGCATGGGAGAACATCAATTCTCCTCCATTTATTTATTTATTCAATAACTTGTTTATATCAGTATGGGTTCATTGATACTTATTTTATATACCCACTTATCATAAAATATTACTTTATTTTACTGCTCAAATTGTTCCTGTTTTGATCATGGGAGCTGCCTCTGGTGGCTCTAGTATCCCTTTGACATACTCTCATCATTGTAGTGTTTGTGTGTGTGTGTGTGTGTGTGTATGTGTGTTTGTGTATTTGAACAATTCCTTACATTCTGGCACTACAAGAAACTCCAGGCTCAGTTTGTGTATTTCCCGTCCCAGTCCGAGAATCGGCCAATTCTCCAAAAATCCCTGGTTCCTTTCATTGGAAAATTGTATTAGAAAGCAAGATCTGGGCGCTACATGTGCTTGTTGCAGACAGGACATTGATCCATCTAGTGTGAAATTTTTAAATTACTAATGCAATCTTTCTGCTTGTTACGGTCTAACTCAGATTTTATATTTCCTCTTGAATCAGTTTTGACAGTTTATCCCTTTCCAGGAGTTTTCCATTTCACCTAAATTATCCAGTTTGTTGGCCTACAGATGTTCATAGTGTACCCTTAGAAGCCTTTTTATCTCGAGAAGATCAGTAATAATATTGCCTCTTTCATTCCAGATTTTAGTGATTTGAATCTTCTCTCTTTTATTCTTGGTCAGTTGAGCTATTTTGTGAATTTTGTTGATCTTTCAAAGAACCAGCTTACGTTCATTGATTTTCTATGCTGTTTTTCTGTTCTCTATTGCATTAATTTCTCCTCTAGTCTCTATTATTTCCTTCATTTTCTGCGAGCTCTATGGTTGGTTTATTTCTTTCTCACACCACCCTATCCATCTAATCCTGTTATTATCTTCAATACGTACTCATAATCCAATCACTTCTTGCCATATCCACTGCCACCTCTTGATCTGAGCTATCATCATCTCTCACCAGGTATGGTAATAACCTACTTACTAGTCTCCCTGTGTCTACAGGTGTCTATCTGTAATCTAGTTTTAACACAGCAGCAGAATTATCAGTTTAAAAGCAGATCATTTTAGCTCAAATCACTTAACTCCTCTGTGGAAAACCCTTCAATGGTTTTCCATCTCTCTAAGAGTAGAAGTCAAAGCAGAGTTTCAATGCTAATGGTGCATATTACAATCAATTGTGGGCTTAAAAATAGATACATCAAGCTGAGTCTCAAAGAAATTCTGATTTATAGGTCTGATGGGGGTCGAGTAGTGGAGTGGCACTCAGGGATATATAAATATATTTTTTAAGATCTACAGGTGATTCTAAAGGACTGGCTAGATTGAGAACCACTGTGTTAAAGTGGATATGGAGGAGGAAAAGAATCCTAGATATACAGGAGTTGCTGTTACTAATATGAATGCATAATATATTGCTAATCATTCTTTATTTTACGTATCAACAAACAATAACTGCTAACGTTTGTTGAAGTCTGGTAAGTAACAGGCAGTGGGGTATTTAGCACATATTAACTCATTTAGTACTATAAACCTTATAAAGTAGGCCCTACCATATTTTATAGATTCTAAGCCATACTTTGTTTTCACATTTTAATATCTCTGAAGTCTGATGTGTCTTACAATCAATGAAATTGTACAATCACTACTGGCCAGATGGCAGTTATGATATAGTTGTCATTGCCTGCACAGACACAAACTTGATTACTCTAGTCAATGATACTATGTGAAATAAACAAAACGTTTTTTTCCTGAGTCAAAGTGATTTATGAAAAACTGGACTATGAACGTGAACAAGTTTTGGTAATGCCTTACCCAATTTATTTTGCTTTTACTTTCCTTTCAATGTATATACATGTTGATATACAATAAAATCTATATCTAAGTAATTCTGTATGAGTCCTTTGAATAGTATAAGACAAATATTCTTAGTGGCAAGACAGCCATAGTTAATTGGCACTGTTTTTTCTTTCTAAGTGGTACATCAAATGATTGATTTGTGTCATAATATTACAGAAAATGTTAAGCAAAAATAAGTTGATACTAAGGCCATTAACTGCCAAGATAAACATTTATTTGAGCTCATTATTTAATAATGATTTTTAAAACTTCTTGCTTTTCTGACAAAGCAACATGTTTTATGGAAAGCTTTATCTAGATATTGCAATGTTTGACCATTAAAAATAAAATACAGATTCTTAAATTACTAAGAAATTATACAAGAAGTTTCATACAGTACCTAAATGAATTAATTTTAATTTTTCCACCCAAAGTAACATTTTCTCATTACTCTCTTCTCTCTGCCCACTCTCCTCTCTCTAAATAAGTTGGGTGTATTTCTAAAGAGGTACAGTAACTTACTTTGTAAACAATGATGCATTACATTAATAATATTTAGATGAGAACCCATTTACCACAAATTTAGCCTCTCAGAGATGATTTTATCATAAATTGTTGACTCATGACATATCCTGAGTAAAGTATAACTTAATGATACTAATTCTTTTTTGTTTTTTTGTGCCCATGAAACAGAGGAAAGAGTTAATGTGTTTGCCTTAAGAAAAGTAGTTTGTCACTCAGAGCTACTATTTATGGGTTTTAGTTTATTATTTTTAACTCAAATTTCAGGTTGATTATGTTAAATTCAAATTTAGGTTTTATGCTGCGTGACTGTGAAATGTGCAGGAAAATAGAGCATCATGAACACAAGATCAGTTACTCATTGGACATTGACTTATCCCAGACAATATTGTTCTTATTGATTTTTAAGCATTAGAGATGCATACTATACTATGAAGTATAAGCAAATAATGTGGTAACGATCTATATTAATATATTTTTTATTCTTTAAAGAACTGTAAAGAGAATAAAAGAAATAAAAGTTCCTGGTACAGGAAATGTAATCATTCAAATACACAAACCCACTAGTAATATGAAGTTGATTAATATAACCTTACCTTTGCTTATGGGATCTATTATTCTATAGATTTTCCAGTTAGATTTTAATGGAGGCATACTACAGTTAAACCACCCAAAATATATGGGAATAAATGTTGTTAACTGAAAAAATTAACTTCTTATAACTATTAAGATATACATGATATTTCCACTTATGTTAGTCAAATATAAGATTAATACCTTTATTGCAAGGAGTAACTATAAAATTTTTATGGGTTTGTGCCTTTAATACCTATTAAAAACTCATAGTTTAGTTTAAACATGAAAATTATTAAGTATGACAATGCTATTTAAAAAGTCTCCTTTTAACATATACCTGGCCCTAACAAATGTTTTTGTAATATAATGAGTATTTATCTAAAATTCAAGGTGCCATTGAATCTCAAGGTTTTCAAGACCTCTGTAACAAGCATAAGCTATAAAAATAAACTCATCCTTCTTGTATTTTATAATATTTCCACCAATCAATGTCCACTTATTGTTTCCATTAATTAGCACAGCATTCCCTCCACACACATGCACACAAAACTTTCATATTTTTAATAGGGTTATTACAGAAATGAGTTTCGGGCTCCCATATGAAGAGGTAACATTAAAATTAAGGTCCTTTATAGTTTCACTTTTGTGTTTTTAAGAGCCCCTGAATTCAAGGGGTATTATTCAAAGGCATAACATTATTAATGGGCTTCTGATATTAAAATTATAACACAAAAAATGTACGTGTGTGTTTATGAGACCCAAACCTTCGAATAGTTAAAAACAAAAAAGCAATATGTCTGGTTTAATTAACACAATATATTTTTAAAATGTCTAAAGATTATTTTCATTTTAAAACAGTCCTTATATTTAGAAAAGCAAGTAATACAATTCCTATAACAAAATTACAGAAATACCAAGAAGGAAGAATCCTTTAAATAACCTTCATTTACTATTAAAGATAAACTGTCACTCTACTACTCATAGGGGTCCTCTGAGGTTTACAATAATTGATGTCTTAATGCTTTGGAGAAAGTATCATCTCCATATAAAGAAAAAATATTGAGGTATTTTCCTTTGGGGAATATTAGTGTTAATCTAATAGTTAAAACTGAATAAAGAGAGATAAAAACACATTTTTACTCCATTTACATAAAGTCTATAAATGGGATTATCATATTAGCTACAACTGTGTAGTTAAAAGTCATTGGGTCTCTAAAACCAAAATGACAATCTTTTAATAATATAAAAATTATTAGCTAAATAGATGTCTGGTAGTCATCAAAATAATATCATCTTTACTTTGGGCATCAACATATGAATGGTTTCTAAGACATTAGAAATTTGTATTTAAAAGATTTAATAAAGTTAAAAATGATAAAATCCCCCATAATATTTTTTAACTATGATATTGTAACATGACATGACCTCTCAACAGGACAGATTTTGTATTTTGGTAGAGGTAGCAAATTAAACGCAAATATTGTTATATTCTTTAACAAAGATTCATTACCTGGAAGACGTGGAAAGAAGGACATTAAATTGAGGATTATCAAGAGGACATAGTAACATTTAGAACCACAGATTAGAACTGGCCCAGAGGTCCCTAATCTAGTTCTCCCTTCCTTCCTAATTTTCCTCCATTCTCACATGTGCAACACATACTTAGATATTGACTTCTAATCAAAAAATAAATTCATATTTGTATTTTAAAAATTAAAGTAATATCAGCTGGCCAGAGCTTCCGATAATATGCAATAAACTACATACTACACTGAGGTGATATATTAACCAAAAGCAATTTGTCATTTTGAAAAGTGTGAAAGTTTCATAGTTAAATGAACAATTCCCATTATTTTTATCAAATATTTAATCGTTTCTAAACTTTAGTCATTACATATAAACATTCCTAGAGCTCTAGGAACCTCAATCTGAGAATAAGTTATGTAGTACGACGCCTCTCTTTAGAGGAAACTGAATTCAATTAGACTGCTTACCCACCCAGCTAATGGCAGAGTTATACATCGATGTTTTCACAATTCTATCTTTATACAGTTACATTTTATAAACTTTAGAAATCAGATATTTAAACATTGCTAGTCATAATGAAGTGAGAACCCAGGCTCCCTGATTGAACCTAACTTCTTTTCTAATGATACGAGGCATAAATAGTCACTTGCTCTACTCCATTATGGAAAGTTTTCAGACTGCCTGACTACCACTTGTTTTTTCCTTCCTGAATCCATACTTTTACCTTAATAGATTGTCTAGCATGTGTAGAAGATTGTTTATCTCCACACAGAATTCCACTTTTTGCAAAATATTTATATATTAATATTTTTAAAATTCCTTTTAAATTGGATTACATTTTATCATAGGACCATACCAAGTAAATTCTCACTGATGTTGCACTGCCCATGTATAGAAAATCAGAGAGGTGGAGAGAATTAGGGTAAGTAATTTATTTGCAGGGGAGTGGTGTCAAGTTTGCAAATATATTATAGGTAGGCACTGGATGTTTGAAAATAGGAGAATAATTAAGAAGAACTCATGTCATTTACTAATTCTATAATTTGGAATATTCTGGATTGTTTTTAAATATAATCTATTTTGTGGAAAACAAGAAGGTAAGTAATTATATCTCTGCTATACATTGTTTCACAAAATTAAACGTATAAAACTATACTGGGAAATGCAACAGCAAATAAAATGCTAATAATACTAATATTAATAGTAATAGACGGACTTCCCTGGTTGCGCAGTGGTTAAGAGTCCGTCTGCCAATGCAGGGGACACGGCTTCGAGCCCTGGTCCAGGAAGATCCCACATGTCGCACAGCAACTAAGCCCGTGCGCCACAACTACTGAGCCTGCACTCTAGAGCCCGCGAGCCACAACTACTGAAGCCCGCACATCACAACTACTGAAGCCCGCGCACCACAACAAAGAGTAGCCCCCGCTCGCTGCAACTAGAGAGAGCCCGTGCACAGCAACGAACCCAATGCAGCCAAAAATAACTAACTAAATAAATAAATATATAAAAAATAAAATGTAATAGAATATAATATTAATAAAAACAGAAACGCTTTTTCATTATATGAGGTATAGAACAATAAATCTACTGCACATTTAGAATCCTCATATTATTATATTTCTTTGTTCCTTTCAATTAACTAATACATACAAAGTTAGGAAACTATATTTGTATAATATATTTACATCAACAGTTGTTCTGTAAGAGTATTACTGTTTTTATCAATTTTAAGATTATAAGGGACACACATGATTAATTCTGATATAGATATGTATCAAATTGAGGTATAATTCAAACAAACTTGGATTATCAGATACCCATGAAAAAGATCTGATTACCAAAAAAAAGAATTCTACACGATACAAACAAAAAATTAATATTTATTGCTCAGAATATTCTTTTAAATTGTAAGTTATAAAAATAATGTTTTTATAGTATAACTACCTAAATTAAAGAGATTGCAGGTTATTTAATCAACAAAATTAATACTGGTATCCACTATAAATTCTAACACTATTTTAAAAAAACTCTGCAACTAACCAATGCTTCTACAGATACTGATTTAAAATGACAGTGGCAAATTTTGATCTAAAGCTTAAAAAATACTAGATTGACTTGCTCAATCTTTTTTTTTTTTTAAATTTATTTATTTATTTATTTTTAGCTGTTTTGGGTCGTGCGAGGGCTTTCCCTAGCTGCAGCGAGAGGGGGCCACTCTTCATCGCGGTGCGCGGGCCTCTCACTATCGCGGCCTCTCTTGTTGCGGAGCACAGGCTCCAGACGCGCAGGCTCAGTTAGTCGTGGCTCACGGGCCTAGCCGCTCTGTGGCATGTGGGATCTTCCCAGACCAGGGCTCGAACCCGTGTCCCCTGCATTGGCAGGCAGATTCTCAACCACTGCGACACCAGGGAAGCCTGACTTGCTCAATCTTAATAAATGAAACTGATTTGAAAATCTCTGTTTGAAAGGAGGATGTCAATTAAGGACTACAGATCCATATGTTTGCTTGAATCTTTAAACAAAAGATTAAGTAATATTACTGTTACCTCTCTCCGTCGAGAAGCCCAACATGTTTGCTTGATCTTCCACACCACAGCGGCCACCAGTAATAAGGATAAAAAACAACTAGAAAATAAAACACAAATAATTTTTGCTTAAAACACTTGCAATGTGTCATGAAATGATAAAAGAATATGTAGAGGATTTAAAAATATATAGAAATAATCACTTTGCCTTGGCAAATATTCAAGCAAAACAGACAAATTAGAAGTCTGTAAAACATTCTCAAGTAAAAGCAAAGTACACAGGTAGAAAAATTATTTATATTCTTTAATATATATTATAGTCTATCTTTCAGATTTTCTCCATCAGAAGGAATGTAACTTTATAATTCTGTTAGTTTTATACAGCAATAAATTTTTTTAGAATTGCTATTGAGTCGTAAAATCTGGCAATTTCATAAATTTAAATATCACACATTTATTCATTTTACCTTTATTAGCAACTATCTTATATCTGAGAATATTCCTGTAGTTCTCAACTGAAGGTGATTTAGCCCTCCCCCCCATCCCCCCACTGGGACACTTGACTATGTCTAGATACGTGTCTGATTATCACACTGGGAGAGAAGTGCAACTTGCATCTAGTGAGTGTAGCCAGCGACGCTGTTAAACATCCTGCAATGCACAGGACTGGCCCCAATGACAAAGAATTATTCTGTCCAAAATGTCAGGTCTACAGAAGCTGAGACTCCCTTGTATATGCTAATGTTTAAATTAAGAGATAATTCAATTACAACGTATATACATGTGGTCAATATGTATCAGGTACCATATGCGATAGACTATGTAACAGAGGATACTTTTTTAGCAGTAACTTGAGACTGACAAATCTCAAAATAACAGATTTATGTGAATCTGGTTAACCAATCCCAATCATGCATTACTGTTTCTTTTCCCTTCCTTTGCTCTGTGGTCAAAGATTATGCTATGAAAAGACCCAGAAATGAGCAGAACAGTGCCACTATGAATTCACTGGTCACTGACCACTACCAAAAACCTGGTCTTCACCCTTAACCGATAATCCTTGTACTCATCAATTGATTCACTCATAAGCAGTGTAAATGTTGACACTTTCTACTCTTGTCAAATCCTTAATATATTTTTTCTCCTTGCCTCACTTAAAGAAATCTTAGAATATCTTTCAATGATGCTGACAATGACATTGATAATTCTAGCACCCATCCACTGAGTGCTGAACACATTCCAGATACTGTGCTAGATACATCACACTGATGACTGGGTTTAGTTTTATAAGAACATTTCCAGATAGGATATATTATTCTTATTTTAGAAAAGAAGAATCCAATGCTCAGAGAAGTTCAAAGTAAATTGCTTATAGCCACACAGGGAGTTGAAGTGGTAGAGCCAAAATTCAAAACGAGCCACGTAAGCCTCAGACTCTTTCCTTCCCATCTGTTGGGAACTCTGAACTCTGAGCTTGCACACTATGTCATAACAGTTGTTTTCCATATGCCCCAGTATCAACCACTGAGGTACCTTTCTGCTTTTTACATAATTATCTTTCCCTCTAGTACTTATAAACTCATTCTATTTCATCTAAATTTAAATTTTCAGAAGTGCTCAAGTCCCACATCTCCTAAAAAATAAAAAACAATAACCCTATTTTATTAACCCTGTAGCTTCCTCTAATTTGTTGAGCAAGTGGTCCACGTAGCCACTTCCATGTCAATTTCTTCATAACCTAGTCTTATTTAACGTCTTATAATTTGGTATCTAATTTGTATACTAATAAAAATGTTAATATTAATAATTAATGTTTATATACTATGCAATATTTTAGTGGGTACTTCCGCATCATGACTTTCTAAAAATTAAATAAACTAGTCTTTTCTCTATCAACTGTCTTTTACTTCTCAATTGACAATACCAACCATCCATCCTTTAAAACCCGTCTGAACACTTTATTTTCTTGGCTTCCTTCATCCTTCTTGACACACTAGGGAGTCAATGAGAGTAGAATGCATTCCCGATTCTTTGTTTTAAATTATGGACATTCCTGAAAATTCATTCGCTATTATCTATTCTTGCTCTCAGAAAAAGAGCTCAGTTATTCTCATAGCTTCAACTATGACCTCATTTGGAATCATTTCCAAATATAAGTCATTTAACCTGCCAAAATGAGAGCATCTTATCATTGGAAGATATCGATGACATTATTTAGTTCAGACTCCCGCCCAGGAAAGAAATTCCCAGCACAACTCTGATAGTGATCTGGTCCCTAATTAAATACACATGGTAGCTTCTGCTGGCTCATAAGTTGGTGCATTTTATTTTTAGCTAGCTCAAACTATGAAAATTTTCTGTTAAGCTGTCTTTCTAACTTTTATTAATCAGTGCTGCTTCTGCCTCTGGGTTACACTGATTCAGCCATTTCCTTCTTCTATATTCTAACACTTCTTTATATATTTGAAGACTCTTACATGATTCCTTCTAGTCCACTGGTTCTCAATCAGGAGAGTTTTGCCTTCCAGGGACATTTGGCAGTGGCTGGAGACATTTTTGGTTGTCACCACTTGGTGGACATCAAGTGGGATGCTGGTAAATATGGTACAATATAGAGGTCAGTCCTCCTCCCCACAACAAAGATTCTCCCAGCCAACCTGCCAATAGTGCCAAAACCCTGTTCTAGTCTGAATTACTGCCATAGCAGTTACACTTCCCTTGTTATATCCAGGTTAACAATGCAACTGTTGAAATATAGTAGTGAGAATTGATACTTTATATATAGTCCAAGAATCCATTTATCTGAATTTAAGTCTTACCATAATACCTTAAGAATTTTAATAAGAGAGATAAATATCACCTCAAATCTACCATGCCCAAACTGTACTCCTGAGTAACATTCATAATAAAAGTAACTAACATCTATTGAGTAATATGTACCAAGCACTGTGTTACATGTTTTACATGCATTAATTCTTTCATTACCACAATCACACATGATATACTGTGTATTCTGTTATGTACTTATTTAAAAGATGAGAGTTGAGGTCATGGAGAGTTTACGTAAATTGCCTAAGTTACAAAAGTCTTAAATTGCAAGTTCTCCCCTTCCTGTTGACTTCTTGTCTCACCATTACTTTCCAGGTAAAATGTAAAAACACATTCAATTTTATCATCCCTTATATTCAGTCAGACATCATATCCTGTCAACTGTTTCTCTCACAGTGTCTGCAGTAGTAGACAATAGTACACATACCAAAATTCATTTACATTTAATAATTAAATGTAACCTAAATACCAAAAAGTATTTTTATTTGACAATTTGTAATTCACAATATCCTCCCCCCATAATAGTTACATGATCAAGATTCAGTTTAGGATAGTGAAGACTTGCTGAATTTCTCCACAGGGAACTTAAATTCTTTCTGATCTAAATTTCATGACATAAGTGAAGAGTGTCACTTTTATAATGATAGAGGAAGCCAGTATAAACTTTTTCAGTTTTCACGATTTTACCTCCTTGAGAAGAGGAGATATACACTTTAGGGGTTTGTATGCTTTCTATGTTAATTCATATTAGGCTGGTAATAAAAAGTAAAGAGCGATCATGCTGATGAAAAATTGGTAAAATCAATAAATAGTTTAAGAAAATATTCTTCTAATAATATACTATTATAGGAATAAATATGGGATTATACCAGCAGAGACACCGAGAGTTTAAACTAAAGGGTACAGAGAAAACAAGATGTAATGAAAGAAGGTTTTCAGGCTTCTTGGATTCTATGGGATGGGAACATAGAGCTATTCAGTTGGAAGCTTTATCCCTTAAGAAAAGGGAAGAATGACCCAGAAGGGAATCAGAGACCTTTAGGGCTCCCACTCCCACCACAGGCCCAGGGGGCAAGGATGGATCCTCCTCAGTTTCAAAGGGTGGAGCCTCTTGGGTTTTAGAGGACCAGGATACCCCTGCCAAGAGCCTTGGCGCCAAGGCTGCAGCACAGTGCTGCAGCATCAGGGCCACCTTGCCAAGCTAACGTGGCAGGGCCGCACCACAGAGCTATGGGACCTGGAGGTAGGGCACTGAGCCAAGGAGGGTTATTCTCAAATCTTTAAGTTCTGATGGGATTAGCCTTCCTTGGGACCCATCACCCCTTTCTTCCTTTTGAAATGGGAGTATCTATTCTATGCCTAGACCACCGTGGTATTTTGGAATCACATAATTTGCCTGGTTTCACAGGCTCACAACTAGAGAGGAATTTTGCCTCGGGTTAACTTGACCCCAAATCTCACCCATATCTGATTTAGATGATATTCAGATGAGACTTTAGACTTTAGTGTCGATTCTGGAATGAATTAAGCCTTTTGGGATTGCTGGGATGGAATAAATGTACTTTGCATGCAATAAGGACATGATTTAGGGGGCTAGAGGCAGAATGCTACAAATGTTCCTCCAAAAGTTGTATGTTGAAGCCCTAAACCCCAATGTGATTATACTTAGAGAGAGCAACTTTTGGATGTAACTGAAGTTAAATGAGGTCATAATGGTAGAGCCCTGAGCTAGTAGAATTAGTGTCCTCATAAGAAGAAGCACCAGAGAGCCTGTGCTCTCTCCCCAAGCACTTGTACCGAGAAAAGGCCACGTGAACACACACCAAGAAGGCGGTCATCTATAGGCCAAGAAGAAAGCTCTCACCAGAAGCCAACCATGCTGGCACTCAGATCTTAGACTTCCCAGTCTCCAAAACTGTGAGATTATAAACTTTGTGTTGTTAAAGTCACTCAGTCTGTGTTAGTTGTTTATGGAAGCCTGAGCAGACTAAGACACTCCCCAAAGTCAAAAGGAAGAATAACTTCCAGGTTTGCTCTGGTCAGGGCCCTGGCTACATTTCTTTCTGTTTTCTGACGCATACACTCTGTTGTGCATCAGCGTTATTCTCAGGCTTGTTTTTCTCTTAGATACAAAAACGAATGCCACAGTTCCAGACTTCTATCACATACCATTATACATGCCCACTCTTCGCCAATCACTTGGCGAATTGAAGGGTATGCACTTACTGGCTTTAGCCCACCCTTGAAGCTGGTGAGGGATAAATTCCTCCCAAACTGAAACCTCACTGCATAGCCACATGGAAGGAGTTAAATGAAGGCTGGGTAAGAATCCATAAAATCTACTTCTGATATCATTTATGTAAAATTCATAGAAAAACACCTAAATGAACGCCCCCAAAACCGGTAACAGATTTACAAATCTAAAGAGCACATTTGATAACTCTTCAATCCTTTCTTGAAGTATTTTACAGAAAATAGAGTGCTCTAAAGCCTCCTTGGCAAAGTATTAAAAAGGCAAGCAACATATAGTAAGGAAGACCTTCCTGGTTAACTGCTCCTGTTACAAATCATGTACCTGGACAAAACCTTAATCTCACAAACTTGCACCAAAAATTATAAAGGTCAATGTATACAGTGTTCTTTTCTACACTCAACTTTTATTTAAAGCATACCTTTTGAAACCATGTAGTCAGGATAAAAGTTTCAATTACAAAATTCCCCTAATATTTTTAAAGTAGTAAATGCTCTTCCTAAAAAGCTTTCCTAAAGCACTAATGCATAACACACACACAGAAATCATAAGTATACAGCTCAATGAATTATCGCAAAGAAAATATACCCATGTAACCACCACCCCAGTAAAGAAATAGTACTTTGCCCATCCCCTCTTCATCAGAGGTCACTAGCATAATGATTTTTAACACCATAGTGTGTTTCCGCCTATTTCTGAACTTTATACAAATGGAATCCTAAAATATTCATTCTTTTGTTTCTAGCTTCTTTTGTTCAAAACTATGTTAGTGAATGCCATCCATATTGTTCTTTTAGGATTAGTTTGTTCTTTTCATTGCCCCATATTCTATTATTTTTAGGTATTTGGGTTATTCCAAGGTTTTGGTTATTTAAAACACACTGTTATAAATATGTTTAGCATGACCTTTGATGGAATGGAATTGTTGGATCACAGAGTATAGGTAAGCTCAACTTTAGAATACAGTCAAATTGTTTTCAAAGTTGTTGCACCAACTTCTAGACCACCAGAAGTGTCTAGAGTTCCACATCCACTCCAACATTTGATATCATCTATCTTGTTCTTTTTAGCCACTATAATGGATGAATAGTAAATAGTATTATATTGTGGTTTTAATTTGCATTCCCTGATAAAAATTAAATGGAGCACATTTTTATATTTTGTTAGCCACTTATCCTTTTTTGTGAAGTGCTTATTCAAGTCTCTTGCCATTTTGGGGGCGGGGAGTTGAGTTTTAAGACTGCTTTTTACTGATTTATATGAGTTATATATTGTGACTATAAGGCCTTTATCCTTTATATAGGTTGTGAATATTTTATACTACTGCATGGCTTGACTTTTCACAATGTTAATGACATCTTCTGACGACAAAAATTGTTAGTTTTACCGTAGTCTAATTTTATTGAAGTGCTTTGTGTGTCTGTTTAAGAAATTTTCCCAGTTCTAAAGATGTGAAGAAGAATTCCCATATTACCTTCTAGATGATACTTCATGTTTTTCCTTTTCTCCTGGTATTGATTTTTATGATTAGTATGAGGTAGGAGTCAAATGTTACTTTTCTCCATATGGATGATTAACAGATCCAACACCCGATAAAGTTTTTCTTAAAGCTATAAATAAATATTGACAGACAGTCCTTGACTTGCTAACCAAGCTGAAGAATGGTGACTTCCATCACAGCCCTTTCTGCTGTATCAAATTTACAGAGGGACTGAGGTCTTATTTGTATCTTATAGAAAATGTCGATATTCTCTATAGAGATATTTTACTTTAGACACCTGTAGGCTGTGCTTACAATGTACCCAAAGCTTTTTCAGTGCTATTTGACTCTGCCATGTGGGTTCAGTCTGGGGCCTGGGCAGAGTTCTAACCATTAGCCACTTCTCAAATTCTTTGGTATGCTAATTAGGATAAGGACCTCACATGGAAGATCCCAGAAGTTCAACTTTATGGGATGGCTTTTCTCTCTCTGTTATTTCCCAGACTTTTTCTGGTTCTCTGGGCTTCACTTTTCCATCCTCTGGCCAGAAACTACCCGTTTCTGTAATTGTGCCACATTCTGCATTGGGAGGACAGAGAAGAGGGAAAAGCAATGGATTTGTATTGACCCTCTTGTACCCATAGTTCCGCCTTATGTAGAAGATTCGCAACCCTTGGAGATTTGGCTCTAGCAGCTTCCTGGCCATTTTTGCTGCAGCCAATGTTCCTGCTTGAAGACTGTCTGGAATTGGGGGTAAGTAAATATTTAAAAGAGAGGAAAAATTGGGGGGTGGATCTCCCCTACTCTCTGAGCTTTAAGGGCTTCCTTTTCCACAGCACAAGTCAGAACTAGAGTATTTTTCCAGGATGTTTTCTTCATTGAGGCTCAAGGCAGGGGATACTGGAGGAAAAAATGGTTAACCTCCAAATATTTCAGGGTGCTCTGAATTCTCGTGTTCTTCCCTGATCTGCCTGATGATACTTACTTTTCACAATTACCAAATAGCTGCCCATGCATATCATCCAGGTTTTATAGTTGAGACCCATGGGACATAAAGAGAGATGTATGTTTATGTAGTGTTTCCTGGAACTGGAAGCCTGACGGTGAATGGATTTTTGACAGAGCTGCAAAGGCATTTCAAAAGAGAAAGACCAGTCTTTTCCAAAGGCTGTAAAAATTGGATCTCCATATGCAAAATAATGAACCTTGACCTACACCTCAATCATAAACAATAACTAAAATGGATCATAGACTCATAAACAAAAGATATCTGAAATGGATCATAGACTTAAATGTACAATGTAAAAGTATAAAACTCTTAGAAGGAAATCTATGTGACCTTGAGTAAGCAAAGAGTTCTTATATGACACCAAAAGCATAACTTATAAAAGAAAAAAAAATACATTGGATTTTATCAAAGTTAAAACATTTTTTTCTCCACAAAAGACACTGTTAAAAGAATAAAAATACAAGTCAAAGCCTGGGAGAAAATTATATCAAATCACACTTCTGGCAGAAGATTTACATCCAGATATATAAAGAATATTCAAACCCAAGAATAAGAAAACAAACAATAAAAAATAGGCAAAAAATTTGCAAAGACACTTAACAAAAGAAGATAAAAGTATGGCTAATAAGCACATGAAAAGATATTCAATGTCATTAGCCATTAGGGGAATGCAGATTAAAATCATGATAAGATACCACCACACACCTATTTGAACGGCTATAATAAAATATACCAACAAGACCAAGCACTGAGGATGTGGAACAGCTGAAACCCTCATACTTTGCTGGTGGCAAGGCAAAATGATACAGTCACTCTGAAAAATAGTGGCAGTTATTATAAAGATAAATATACATTTGCTATATGATTCAGCAATCCCACTTCCAGATATTTATCCTAAAGTGAAAACTTATGTCTGCACAAAACCTATACAAGTATGTATCTTGTCCACGGCAGCATTATTCATAGCTGCTGAAAAGTATAACAATTAATATCTATCAAAGGGTGCATGGATAAAAAAACTGGAGTATATTCATACAATGGAATACCACTTAACAACAAAAATGAAATGGACTATTGATGGAAAAAACCAGCTAGGATAAATCTCAGATGCAGCATGCTAAGGGAAAGAAACCAGTCTCCGGAGGTTACATACTGTAAGAGTCCACGTATATGACATTCTGGGAAAGGCAAAACTATAGAGACAGGGTGCCAATCAGTGGCTGCCAGGGCTTATGGCTGAGGAAAAGGCCTCATTGTAAAGGAAGCCCTATGAAGGATTCTTCGAGATTCTGGAACTGGTCTATATCCTGATAGAGCTGATGATTACAAGAAACTATACAGAGGAGCTTCAAGATGGCTGAAGAGTAAGACACAGAGGTCACCTTCCTCCCCACAAATACATCAGAAATACATCTACCTGTGGAACAACTCCTACAGAACACCTACTGAAGGCTGGCAGAAGACCTCAGACCTCCCAAAAGGCAAAAAACTCCCCACGTACCTGGGTAGGGCAAAAGAAAAAAGAAAAAACAGAGACAAAGAATAGGGATGGGACCTGCGCCAGTGGGAGGGAGCTGTGAAGGAGGAAAGGTTTCCACACACTAGGAAGCCCCTTCGCGGGCGGAGACTGCAGGTGGCGGAGGGGGGAAGCTTCGGAGCCATGGAGGAGAGCGCAGCCACAGGGGTGCGGAGAGCAAAGCGGAGAGATTCCCGCATGGAGGATCAGTGCTGACCAGCACTCACCAGCCCAAGAGGCTTGTCTGCTCACCCGCCGGGGCAGGCGGGGGCTGGGAGCTGAGGCTCTGGCTTCGGTTGGATCGCAGGGAGAGGACTGGGGTTGGCGGCGTGAACACAGCCTGAAGGGGTTAGTGCACCACAGCTAGCCGGGAGGGAGTCCGGGAAAAAGTCTGCAGCTGCCGAACAGGCAAGAGACTTTTTCTTGCCTCATTGTTTCCTGGTGCGCGAGGAGAGGGGATTCAGAGTGCTTTAAAGGAGCTCCAGAGATGGGCGCGAGCCGCAGCGATCAGCGTGGACCCCAGAGACGGGCAGGAGACGCTAAGGCTGCTGCTGCCGCCACCAAGAAGCCTGTATGCGAGCACAGGTCACTGTCCACACCGCCCCTCCCGGGAGCCGGTGCGGCCCACCACTGCCAGGGTCCAGTGATCCGGGGACAACTTCCCCGCGAGAACGCACGGCGCGCCTCGGCCTGCTGCAACGTCACGCCGGCCTCTGTCGCAGCAGGCTCGCCCCGCCTCCTCTGTACCGCTCCCTCCCCCCCCCCCTCGGGCCTGAGTGAGCCAGAGCCCCCGAATCAGCTGCTCCTTTAACACCGTCCTGTCTGAGCGAAGAACAGACGCCCTCAGGCGACCTACACGCAGAGGCGGGTCCAAATCCAAAGCTGAACCCCGGGAGCTGTGCGAACGAGGAGGAGAAAGGGAAATCTCTCCAAGCAGCCTCAGAAGCAGCGGATTAAAGCTCCACAAACAATTTGATGTACCTACATCTGTGGAATACCTGAATAGACAACGAATCATCCCAAATTGAGGAGGTGGACTTTGGGAGCAACAATATATATATATATTTTTTCTCTTTTTCTCTTTTTGTGAGGGTGTATGTGTATGCTTCTGCTTTTGTCTGTCTAGCTTTGCTTTTACCATTTGTCATAGGGTTCTGTCTGTCCTTTTTTTTTTTATTACTTAAAAATTTTTTTTTCTTAATGATTTTTTATTTTAATGACTTTATTTTATTTTATTTTACTTTATTTTATTTTATCTTCTTCTTTCTTTCTTTCTTTTTTTTCTCCCTTTTATTCTGAGCCGTGTGGAGGACAGGCTTTTGGTGCTCCAGCCAGGTGTCAGGGCTGTGCCACTGAGGTGGGAGAGCCAAGTTCAGGACACTGGTCCACAAGAGACCTCCCAGCTCCACGTACTATCAAACGGTGAAAATCTCCCAGAGATCTCCATCTCAACACCAAGACCCAGCTCCACTCAACGACCAGCAAGCTACAGTGCAGGACACCCTATGCCAAACAACTAGCAAGACAGGAACACAACCCCACCCATTAGCAGAGAGGCTGCCTAATATCATAATAAGGTCACAGACACCCCAAAAAACACCACCAGACATGGACCTGCCCACCAGAAAGACAAGATCCAGCCTCATCCACCACAACACAGGCACTAGTCCCCTCCACCAGGAAGCCTACACAACCCACTGAACCAACCTTAGCCACTGGGGACAGACACCAAAAACAATGGAAACTACGAACCTGCAGCCTGCATAAAGGAGACCCCAAACACAGTAAGTTAAGCAAAATGAGAAGACAGAGAAACACACAGCAGATGAAGGAGCAATGCAAAAACCCACCAGACCTAACAAATGAAGAGGAAATAGGCAGTCTACCTGAAAAATAATTCAGAATAATGATAGTAAAGATGATCCAAAATCTTGGAAATAGAATGGAGAAAATACAAGAAACGTTTAACAAGGACCTAGAAGAACTAAAGAGCAAACGAACAAAGGTGAACAAAACAATATATGAAATTAAAAACTCCCTAGAAGGGATCAATAGCAGAATAACTGAGGCAGAAGAACGGATAAGTGACCTGGAAGATAAAATAGTGGAAATAACTACTGCAGAGCAGAATAAAGAAAAAAGAATGAAAAGAATTGAGGACAGTCTCAGAGACCTCTGGGACAACATTAAACGTACCAACATTCGAATTATAGGGGTCCCAAAAGAAGAAGAGAAAAAGAAAGGGACTGAGAAAATATTAGAAGAGATTATAGTTGAAAACTTCCCTAATATGGGAAAGGAAATAGTTAATCAAGTCCAGGAAGCACAGAGAGTCCCATACAGGATAAATCCAAGGAGAAACACGCCAACACACATATTAATCAAACTATCAAAAATTAAATACAAAGAAAAAATATTAAAAGCAGCAAGGGAAAAACAACAAGTCACACATAAGGGAATCCCCATAAGGTTAACAACTGATCTTTCAGCAGAGACTCTGCAAGCCAGAAGGGAGTAGCAGGACATATTTAAAGTGATGAAAGAGAAAAACCTACAACCAAGATTACTCTACCCAGCAAGGATCTCATTCAGATTTGATGGAGAAATTAAAAGCTTTACAGACAAGCAAAAGCTAAGAGAATTCAGCACTACCAAACCAGATTTAAAACAAATGCTAAAGGAACTTCTCTAGAAGTTTCCTTCTCTAGGAAACACAAGAGAAGGAAAAGACCTACAATAATAAACCCAAAACAATTAAGAAAATTGTAATAGGAACATACATATCGATAATTACCTTAAATGTAAATGGATTAAATGCTCTAACCAAAAGACATAGACTGGCTGAATGGATACAAAAACAAGACCTGTATATATGCTGTCTACAAGAGACCCACTTCAGACCTAGGGACACATACACACTGAAAGTGAGGGGATGGAAAAAGATATTCCATGCAAATGGAAATGAAAAGAAAGCTGGAGTAGCAATTCTCATATCAGACAAAATAAGACTTTAAAACAAAGACTATTACAAGAGACAAAGAAGGACACTACATAATGATCAAGGGATCAATCCAAGAAGAAGATATAACAATTGTAAATATTTATGCACCCAACATAGGAGCACCTCAATACATAAGGCAAATACTAACAGCCGTAAAAGGGGAAATTGAAAGTAACACAATCATAGTAGGGGACTTTAACACCCGACTTTCACCACTGGACAGATCATCCAAAATGAAAATAAATAAGGAAACACAAGCTTTAAATGATACATTAAACAAGATGGACTTAATTGATATTTATAGGACATTCCATCCAAAAACAACAGAATACACATTCTTCTCAAGTGCTCATGGAACATTCTCAAGGATAGATCATATCTTGGGTCACAGATCAAGCCTTGGTAAATTTAAGAAAATTGAAATTGTACCAAGTATCTTTTCTGACCACAATGCTATGAGACTAGATATCAATTACAGGAAAAAATCTGTAAGAAATAGAAACACATGGAGGCTATACAACACACTACTTAATAACCAAGAGATCACTGAAGAAATCTAAGAGGAAATCAAAAAGTACCTAGAAACAAATGACAATGAAAACACAACAACACAAAACCTATGGGATGCAGCAAAAGCAGTTCTAAGAGGGAAGTTTATAGCTATACAAGCCTACCTTAAGAAACATCTCAAATAAACAACCTAACCTTACACCTAAAGCAATTAGAGAAAGAAGAACAAAAAAACCCCAAAGTTAGCAGAAGGAAAGAAATCATAAAGATCAGATCAGAAATAAATGAAATAAATGAAGGAAATGATAGCAAAGATCAATAAAACTAAAAGCTGGTTCTTTGAGAAGATAAACAAAATTGATACACCATTAGCCAGACTTATCAAGAAAAAAAGGGAGAAGACCGAAATCAATAGAATTAGAAATGAAAAAGGAGAAGTAACAACTGACACTGCAGAAATACAAAGGATCATGAGATTACTACAAGCAACTCTATGTCAATAAAATGGACAACCTGGAAGAAATGGACAAACTCTTAGAAATGCACAACCTTCCGAGACTGAACCAGGAAGAAATAGAAAATATGAACAGACCAATCACAAGCACTGAAATTGAAACTGTGATTAAAAATCTTCCAACAAACAAAAGCCCAGGACCAGATGGCTTCACAGGTGAATTCTATCAAACATTTAGAGAAGAGCTAACACCTATCTTTCTCAAACTCTTCCAAAATATAGCAGAAGGATGAACACTCCCAAATTCATTCTACGAGGCCACCATCACTCTGATACCAAAACCAGACAAAGATGTCACAAAGAAAGAAAACTACAGGCCAATATCACTGATGAACATAGATGCAAAAATCCTCAACAAAATACTAACAAACAGAATCCAACAGCACATTAAAAGGATCATACACTATGATCAAGTGGGGTTTATCCCAAGAATGCAAGGATTCTTCAATATACGCAAATCAATCAATGTGATACATCATATTAACAAACTGAAGGAGAAAGACCATATGATCATCTCAATAGATGCAGAGAAAGTTTTCAACAAAATTCAACACCCATTTATGATAAAAACCCTCCAGAAAGTAGGCATAGAGGGAACTTACCTCAACATAATAAAGGCCGTATATGACAAACCCACAGCCAACATCGTCCTCAATGGTGAAAAACTGAAACCATTTCCACTAAGATCAGGAACAAGAAAAGGTTGCCCACTCTCACCACCATTATTCAACATAGTTTTGGAAGTTTTAGCCACAGCAATCAGAGAAGAAAAAGAAATAAAAGAAATCCAAATTGGAAAAGAAGAAGTAAAGCTGTCACTGTTTGCAGATGACATGATACTATACATAGAGAATCCTAAAGATACCACCAGAAAACTACTAGAGCTAATCAATGAATTTGGTAAAGTAGCAGGATACAAAATTAATGCACAGAAATCTCTTGCATTCCTATACACTAATGATGAAAAATCTGAAAGTGAAATTAAGAAAACACTCCCATTTACCACTGCAACAAAAAGAATAAAATATCTAGGAATAAACCTACCTAAGGAGACAAAAGACCTGTATGCAGAAAATTATAAGACACTGATGAAAGAAATTAAAGATGATACAAATAGATGGAGAGATATATCATGTTCTTAGATTGGAAGAATCAACATTGTGAAAATGACTCTACTACCCAAAGCAATCTACAGATTCAATGCAATCCCTATCAAACTACCACTGGCATTTTTCACAGAACTAGAACAAAATATTTCACAATTTGTATGGAAACACAAAAGACCCTGAATAGTCAAAGCAATCTTGAGAAAGAAACACGGAGCTGGAGGAATCAGGCTCCCTGGCTTCAGACTATACTACAAAGCTACAGTAATCAAGACAGTACGGTACTGGCACAAAAACAGAAATATAGATCAATGGAACAGGATAGAAAGCCCAGAGATAACCCCACGCACATACGGTCACCTTATCTTTGATAAAGGAGGCAAGAATATACAGTGGAGAAAAGACAGCGTCTTCAATAAGTGGTGCTGGGGAAACTGGACAGCTACATGTAAAAGAATGAAATTAGAACACTCCCTAACACCATACACAAAAATAAACTCAAAATGGATTAAAGACCTAAATGTAAGGCCAGATACCATCAAACTCTTAGAGGAAAACATAGGCAGAATACTCTATGACATAAATCACAGCAAGATCCTTTTTGACTCACCTCCTAGAGAAATGGAAATAAAAACAAAAATAAACAAATGGGACCTAATGAAACTTAAAAGCTTTTGCACAGCAAAGGAAACCATAAACAAGACGAAAAGACAACCCTCAGAATGGGAGAAAATATTTGCAAATGAAGCAACTGACAAAGGATTAATCTCCAAAACATACAAGCAACTCATGCAGCTCAATATTAAAAAAACAAACAACCCAATCCTAAAATAGGCAGAAAACCTACATAGACATTTCTCCAAAGAAGATATACAGATTGCCAACAAACACATGAAAGAATGCTCAACATCATTAATCATTAGAGAAATGCAAATCAAAACTACAATGAGGTATCATCTCACACCGGTCAGAATGGCCATCATCAAAAAATCTACAAACAATAAATGCTGGAGAGGGTGTGGAGAAAAGGGAACCCTCTTGCACTGTTGGTGGGAATGTAAATTGATACAGCCACTATGGAGAACAGTATGGAGGTTCCTTAAAAAACTATAAATAGAACTACCATATGACCCAGCAACCCAACTACTGGGCATACACCCTGAGAAAAGCATAATTCAAAAAGAGTCATGTACCAAAATGTTCATTGCAGCTCTATTTACAATAGCCAGGACATGGAAGCAACCTAAGTGTCCATCAACAGAGGAATGGATAAAGAAGATGTGGTACATATATACAATGGAATACTACTTAGCCATAAAAAGAATGAAATAATGCCATTTGCAGCAACATGGATGGACCTAGATATTATCACACTAAGTGAAGTAAATCAGAGAAAGACAAATATCATATGATATCGTTTATATGTGGAATCTAAAAAAAGGTACAAATGAACTAATTTACAAAGCATAAAGAGTCACAGATGTAGAAACCAAACTTACGGTTACTGGGGAGGAAGGGGGAGAGGGATAAACTAGGAGGTTGGGATTGACATATACACATTACTATATATAAAATAGATAACTAATAAGGACCTATTGTATAGCACAGGGAACTCTACTCAATACTCTGTAATGACCTATATGGGAAAAGAATCTAAAAAAGAGTGGATATACGTATATGTATAACTGATTCACTTTGCTGTACAGCAGAAACTAACCCAGCATTATAAATCAACTATACTCCAATAAAAATTTAAAAAAAAAGAAACTATACATATTTTAGAATTCATATGGCTGTATCCCCCCAAATGGAATTTTACTGCACATAAATTTTAAAACACTTTACAAAGGAATGAAAGAGAAAACAAAACCAAACAAGAAATAAACCAAATACCTCCGAAGAAAAAGAGACTGCAATATAACAAATTTGTGGAGAATAATATGAGAGGAGGCAGATAATTAGGCCTGGTTTCAGAGGAACTTGTAAGTCTAGTCTGAATTATATTATAAATGTGAAAGGAAGCTTTTAAACAATGGATTCTCATAATTCAATTTATGTTAAAAAATCACTTTGGTTGTTTTGAATACAATAGATTGATAGACAGAAGGAGGAATCAGGGTTCATGTAGGGGATTAAGGAAAGAGAAACGTATTTAGTTAATTCCCAGGTATTGAAGTTAGGTTAATAGTGGTAACCGTAACTGAGCTAGAGAATACTGGAAAAAAAGAGCTGTTTGCCAAGATAGCAAGTTTAATTTAGGACATGTTGATTTTGAAGTATTAGGCAATATTTTAGTGAAAGAACTAAGTTTCAGTCTACAGTGTTCCAAACCTCAGCACTGAAAATTAGACATGGAGCACTGGTTTAGCTAAGTTGCAATAAACTTTGGGCAATTACTATTTTACTCGAGCTATATTTGATATTTTGGTTTAAAAGAAGAGTTGGGATCTAAATATTGTTTTCTTCTACAGCAAAGCCAGGGAGAGAATTCCTGAAGAAATCTCCAGTATAATAAGATGTAATTTATGGTTTCTACTTAGAGAAATCTGTATCTTAAGGCCTCATTTCTATTAACATATCCATTATCATAATCTCACTTTTGAAAAGGAGGACTTCTATTTTTCATTCTTCCCAGAGTTCTTCGTTCTTGCACCATTTAAAAAAAAATTTTATACCACATACTCCTTCTGGGATATGCCACTTTGATGTAGGCATTCTGTTACTAATGATTTAGGTTTACTTCTCTCCCTGTAGGGAGTTACATCCTTCCTTTTTCTCTTTTGAAATATCTTCATGGACAACATCATTGTTTCATTTCCCAAAATCTTGATCACAGTGTTTATTTTGCATTATTCTTCCCACTCACATGCTCACTTCTATAGGGTCATCTTTGATTATTCTTGTTTTTTAATTGCTTAACTCCTAATTTTTCTTTCTTTTTCTATTCTTTAAATTCCTCTAATTAATTAAAATCCTTTCTGGATCCTCCAAAATAGCATCATCATCTCTTTTGGTACTTTATATGCACTGAGATGGCTATAATAAAAAAGAGATAAAAAGAAGTGTTACTGAGAATATAGAGAAATTGGAACCCTCATACATTCCTGGTGAGAATGTAAAATGGTGCATCTTCTTTGGAAAATAGTTTGCCAGTTTCTCACAATGTTAAATCTAGAGTTACTATATGACCCATCAATGCCACTCCTAGGTATATACTCAAGAGAAATAAAAACGTATCACCACACAAAAACATGGACACAAGTGTTCATAGTGGCATAATTCACATGAGCCAAAAAGAGGAAAAAACCCAAATGCCCATCACTGAAAAAGGAGAAATAAAATGTGTCATATCCATACAATGGAATGGTATTTAACAATAAAAAGCAATGATATACTGATACATACAATATCATGGATAAACCCTGTAAACACTGTGATAAGTGATAGAAGCTTGTCACAAAATAACAAATATTGTATGATTTTAATTAGTATATGAAAATGTTCAGAATAGGAAAATCTATATACAGGAACTAGATTAGTGATTGTCTAAAACTTAGGGTGTGGGAGAGGGATGGGAAGTGACTGCAAATGGGTACACAGTTTCTTTTTGGGGTGATGAAAATGTTCTAAAATTGACTGTGATAATGGCTGCAGAGCCACTGAATTGTGCACTTTAAATGGGTGAATTATACTATATATGAATTATATCTCAATAAGGTTATTTTAAAAAATAAAATTAGAAATTAGAAAATGAATTTAAAATTAGACAATTGTATGTAAAAGTGAAAGTTTCAAATTTTCTAGTGTTCTTATATGATTCAGGAGTAAAAAAAGACACCGATTAACATTATTACTGGTTAGGAAAAATATACATGTTACAATTTAAGGGCATTCATTAAAGAAAAAATATGAAATGTATAATTCCTAAACTGCTAAAAGGAAAAACAACTAAAGAATATTAAAAGGACATTCAATTTAATAGAAAGCAGGGAAGAAGAAAAAAAGATTGCTTGAGAAAGCATTTTAAAAAGTGAAAAGATGGAGAAAAAAATTAAAATACAACAGTAATTGCAATAAATAGAAATTCACTAAATCTGTTTCTTTAAATGTCAGAGATTTTCAGATTTTTACAACAGGATAAACAATGTCCAGATATTTGTGGTGTACATGAAACACATTTAAAATCTATTAAAATAAAAAATATTGAATGTAATGAAAATAGATTTACCATTGAAATTCTAACAAAATGATACTATATCTAAGTTTATATAAAACAAGTTATAAATTAAGACAAAAATTTCAATAAAGACATAGAGAATTCAAAATGGTTAAAACAACAATTCAACTCCACTCATAATAATGGATAGAAACACCAGACAAACATAAGTAAGGAAACAGAGGGTTCGAACAACACAGTAAACCAACTACATTCAAAGGACATATGTAAAACACTATTCCCAACAACAGGATACACATTCTTCTCAAGTGTACATGAGATATTGTCCAGGATATACCATATTTTAGGTCACAAGTTTTCTCAATAAATTAAAAAAAATAGATATCATGAAAAGTATCTCCTTTAACTACAGCAGAATAAAGTCAGAAATCAATAACAGAAGAAAACCTGGAAAACTCACAAATTTGGGGAAATGAAACAACATACTCTTGAACAACCAACAGCTCATAGAAGAAATCACAAGGGAAATTAGAAAGTACTTAGAGACAAATGAAAATGAAAACAGAACATAATAAAACTGATGGGATGCAGTAAAAGCAGTGCTAAGGAGGAAATGTTTAACTATAAATGTTTACATTGAAAAACAAGAAAGATCTCAAATCAACAACCTAACTTTAAACTTAAGGAACTAGAAAAAGAACTAAACCCAAAGTTAGCAGAAGGAAGGAAATATTGTAATAAAGATTAAAACAGATAAATGAAATAGAAAATAGTAAAATAATAGAGAAAAATCAACAAAACCAACGGTTGGTTCTTCAAACCAATCAACAAAATTGGCAAACCTTTGGCTAGATTTACTAAGGAAAAGAAAGAGAGAAGATTCAACTTACTAAAAATAAATAAAAATAAATATAGTATAGATACTACTACTGATCCTATGATAATAAAAGGGATTTATTAGAGTGTACTCTGAACAACTGTACACAAATTGTATAACCTAGATGAAATGGACAAATTCCTAGAAACACAAAACCTACCAAGACTGAATCATGAAAACATAGAAGGACTGAATAGAACTATGACTAGTAAGGAGATTGAATCAGTAATCAAAAATCTCCTGACAAAGAAAAGCCTGGGACCTGATGGCTTCACTGATTAATTCCACTAAACATTTCAAAAAGAACTAATACCAGTCCTTCTCAAATTGTTCCAAACATTAAAGAGTAGAAAACAATCCCTAAGTCATCCTATGTGGCCAGCATTATCCTGATACCAAAGTCAGACAAAGACACAAGAAAAGAAAAGTACTAATATCCTTTATGAACAATGATGCAGAAAAGGGGAAATTATTATTAAAAGAATTATATACTATGACCAAGTAGGATTTATTCCTGGAATGCAAGGATGGTCTAACATATGGAAATGTAATACTCCATATTAACAAAAAGAAGGGGGAAAACTCACATGATTACTTCCATATCCATATGAATTTTAGTACCTCAAGGGACCCCAAGTAGCCCAAAACATCTTGAAAAAGAGCAAAGATGGAGGACCCACACTTCTTGATCTCAAAATTTACTACAAAGCTACAGTAATCAAGACAGTGTGATACTGGCATAAAAATGGACAAAAGACTTAAACAGACATTTCTACAAAGAAGATATATGAATGGCAAATAAGCACGTGAAAAAGTGCTTATCAGCACTAATCGTTAAAGAAATGCACATCAAAACCACAATGAGATACAAAGTTGCACCCTCTGGGACGGCTACAATCAAAAAAAAAAAAAGAAAAGAAAGGAAAAAGAAAAGAAAGAAAGAAAAAGAAAATCACAAGTGTTGGTGAGAATATGGAAAAACTGGAATCCTTGTGCACTGCTGGTGAGAATGCAAACAGTACAACTGCTATGGAAAACAGTAAGGAGGTTCTTCAAAAAATTAAAAATAGAATTACCATATGACCTAGGAATTTCTCTTCTGGGAATATATCCAAAAGAATTAAAAGCAAAATCTTGAATACATATTTGTACACTCATGTTCATAGAAGCATTACTTACAATAGCTAAAACATGGAAGCAACTCAAGTGTCCATAAACAGATGAATGGATAAACAAAATGTGGTATATACATACAATGGAATATTACTCAGCCTTAAAAGAAGAGAAATTCTGACATATATCACAACATGGATGAGCTTTGAGAACATCATGCTAAGTGAAATAAGCCAGTCACAAAAGGACAAACATTATATGATATCACTTATATAAGATACCTAGAGTAGTAAAGATCATGTAAACAGAAAGAGGAATGGTGGTTGTCAGTGGCTGGGGAAGAGGAGATAGGGAGTTACTGTTTAATGTGTACAGAGTTGCAGCTCTGCAAGATAAAAAGAGTTCTGGAGATGGATAGTGTAAATAGCTGCACAATAATGTAAATGTACTTAACATCACTGAATTGTTCACTTAAAAATGGTTAAGATGGCAAATTTTATATTATTTGTATTTTACCACAATAAAAAAATTGAAGGGAAAACCACAACAATTCATAAGAAAAATTGAAAATTCTAACTTGTTTGCACTTAAAAACATAATATTAAAGTGGATAAATATTAAGGCAATCTATCACTGTATTCACACTGAGGCCACACTTCCTGAGAGCTGTTCTCAGTCAATGACTGAACATGGCAGTGACAGTAAGGAAGGCCTGATCCTGAGAGATGCATAACTCCTCTGTTAGGATACAGAGTTTGGCTCAAGGACTCGCCATTGGTCTTGTCAAACTTTCAGGCTCTTTCATTCAACTTTCCTTTCTCCCTGCTCTACTTCACGAAGGTCAGATTGGCACTGTGGTCTAAAAGATCTCTCACATTCTCCCTTGCTCTTTCCCTCACAGGAGTTCCCCCTAATACGTTTACTGCATGGCCAACGCCATTTTGGTCTACTTCTCTGAGGACTTGCGGTCTGAGCAATCAGGAGGTAAAATGGGGATTTGAAACTGGCTCACTCACTACTTGGCAGGCTAAAAAGAAACCATCCGTGTTGCTAGATGAGAGACAGAGAGTCCCTGGAAGAAGGCTTCAATTGCTAAATATTTCACCAGTGGTGACCTGGGGAAAATGCTTTCAAAAGAGAGTGGAGTTGGCTGACTACTGCTATGTTTGTATTGACCCTACAGAGGGATAATGAGAGACTGAAGGCCACTAATAACCATTACAGGCTAAATATACGAGCTAGAGAGTCTCTTTTATAGCTTTAAATCAGGCCCTTACCTCTGACAGTGGAGGAGCCAATATGAATGAGCAGTAGACTGACGATCTAATTGTTAGAACTGCAGAGCTCCAGAGATGATAGACTGCTCAGCCAAAGCAGTCCTCTTATGCAAAGACAACGGCCACTGTTGGAAAACTGGAGCTCTTGAAATATGGGATAGGAATACCTAGAATGCACTATCTACATAGATGTTTCTGAGGATGTTGGTTCTACAACTCCCGTTTCTAGTAATAGAGACAACAGGGTCGCCCCCCCTAAAGGCTGCCACCACCTCCTCTCCTGATCGCTAGACTAATAACTGAATTTAATGACAGAATAATGCATCTTGGCCTGAAAAGAAAGGGAAAAGATTATATACTTGAAAAAGCTGCAAGAATTGGCTAGCATGTACTGGCAGCAGCCAGGAGATCATGTCAGGAATTGGATTTTGGTGGTATTTGATCAAGGGGGATGGAATGTAAGCCTGGATAAACAAGAATTCATGAATTTTGGCACACAGTCTCAGGACCAGGTGATATAATACCCTATGGAGGACTCCAGGGGATGGGGCAAAACTTGATGAGGAAGTGATTCTTATAAGCCTGGAAAAAAGCACTGGCCAAGGCAAGGTGAAATGGAAATGCCTGAGTTGCCCTAGAAGATGGAAGAGAAAAGAATAAAAAAGCTGACAGGAGGGAATGTACCGGAATGGATATATTATGTAAGGCCAGTAGATTACTTTCTATGAGACGTACCAGTCACCAAGGCCATGAGAAATTTGCTGGTGAAAGGGGCACCAGCTTCACTAAGAAGTTCACTGGTGGCTTTCTTCTGCAGACCAGAGCTGACAACAGGAGAGGCAGTGACAAAGGGAGGCGTTAAGTGATGGGGCCCCAAAGTAAAAACGATCAAGGGTCAGTGCTTAACTGACAGAATCCAGGGTCTACAATGAGGATAAAGTTCAACAAGACTGGAGGAGCAGGCAAGGGTGTTGGCCCACAACGAGCTGTGGGATGATTAATAATGGATGTATCTATCTCGAGAGGCAAAATAGATGGGCAGCCAACAACGGTGCTATTTAACATTTACTTTTGTTGTAAGTAGGAATGGAGGAACAAACGCTGAGCGTTGTTGCCAAGAGAAACTCATGATCCTCTGCTCAGTTCCCAGATGAGTTAATTTACAAATCCAGAACCCACTGAATAGGTGGCTGAGTCCATAGAAGAAAAGACATTTTGAAACATCTTGGAAAGTGTATAAAATGATCCCCAAAGGGACCTGTGTATGATTCCTTTACAAAGAGCCCTGTGTATATTTGGGTATATACACAGGTATATACACGGGTATGTACACAGTGCAAGAGGAGTAAGTAGATATTTTGATTACTATAAGACACAGGGTTAGAGATCACAGAGATACTCAAGGACTAAAATACCATCATGAACCCTTGTTAGACTTGGGGTATCTCCAGGGTCCAGGTAAGAAATTCTGGCTAAATTCTGGATCATAGTGGGCCAACTGTGTCTATGCATCCACCCAGCGATAATTTCCCTAACTTCTCAAGTGTATAATTAGAACTTATGTACAAGGTGATTAGAGTAACCCCTACATTGCATCCCTGGCCTGTGGGGTAAGATCTATCATAGTGGGAAAGACCAAGTGACAACCTCTGAAAATACCTGCCATCTGGTCAAGATGGTAAATCAAAAACATTATGTAATTCCAGTGGGACAGTGAAAATTAGAACCCCCATTAAAAATCTAAATGGTATAGGGGTAGTGGTCCCTGACATATCTCCATTTTATTTACCAGGCTTATTCTTTTAAAATTCAGATTCACACAGACTTACTTTTCCATTTTACATACCAGAAAAAAGTATTTATTTTTAAAATAATTCCTTTCAGTTTTCTAATCATTCACTATATTATAGTACACACTCTAACAACAACATCCTTTAATTCTAGATATGAAAGGGCTGAGATTTAAAGATGCTAGGTGACCTACTTAAGATGGCACAGAAAGCTAAGATCAGAGCCAGGCTATGCCTATAAGTGATCTTCCTAGTACTGACTCAATTATGTTTACCACCAGAACTATGCCCAATATAAAAGTAAAAAACTGACACAAAGTTTATGAACTGGCCTCCATCAAACCATGGCTAAACTGAAAGGCTGACACATTCACCTATGCTACTTCAATAACTCAGAAACAGCAATAGCAGTAATAGTGGCCTGATTGAAGGATGTCCATAAATGCCGACCTGTCTAAAACTCTCTTTTAAAATTTAACAGTGGCTTTATTTAAAAAAATAATAAACTTAAAAGTATTTGTGCATGTTTTTTTCTTAACAATGAGACAATTAGAAAACTGTCTAATTTACATTTTAATACTGAGAAAAATTTAAATGATAAAAAACCCATTAAATATACTTTATCTCACACAATGCTTAGAATATTTTATATTACTTTGTCCATGATGACAACATAATAAATAGGATCATCTCTAAGACATGGTACACATTAACACTAGCTTTCTTTTACTTAATAAAAGAGTTATTGAACTTAAACATGCACACAAATTCAAAAGCTTAAATAAAACCCTAAACATTTAAATAATTTACATATATATTCAGCTTTGTGAATTTTTACACAAAACTAAACTTTTTAGCATATTAACATCCACATTATTCTGTCAAAAACTTTTATTTTTATGCATTAAATAAGGCTCATTCTATTACAACTTCTCACACTTTTCCAAAAACATTGCAATCTAATTAATAGGCTTAATATCCCTTAATATTCAGAAGTACAAAATCAGAGAACGTTAAATATATTTAAGATGTCTCCTCGGAACTTCCCTGGTGGCGCAGTGGTTAATAATCCGCCTGCCAATGCAGGGAACACGGGTTCGAGCCCTGGTGTGGGAAGATCCCATATGCCGCAGAGCAACTAAGCCCATGCACCACAACTACTGAGCCTGCGCTCTAGAGCCCGAGAGCCACAACTACTGAGCCCACGTGCCACAACTACTGAAGCCCGCGCACCTAGAGCCTGTGCTCCACAACAAGAGAAACCACCGCAATGAGCAGCCCGCACACCACAGCGAAAAGTAGCCCCTGCTTGCCCCAACTAGAGAGAAAGCCCGTGCGCAGCAACGAAGACCCAACACAGCCAAAAAAATAAATGAATTAAAAAAAAAAGTTGTTTCCTCAAATTTCATTTTTAAGGGACAAATTTAAAGTATGAAAAGACTTTGCACATGTTAGTGATATATATGATTTAGCATTAAATTCTGGAAATTAACACTTTTTAAGGGACAAAGACAAACATGATTGCTTTCAGAGCAAAGTGACCAACATGGTAAGGATTTTGACAACAAGAAGTGAATAAACGAACAGAGAATGTGTAAATTGGAGAAAAGAGTGTAGAAAACTAGAGGGCTGCAAATGGAGATGAGAGAGATTAGACTTGCTATGTATGGGCCCATATGGGTAAATGAGAAGAGCTATTACAGGGAGGCAGATTTCATCGCAATTATAAAGAACAATTAGTTATCTGAAGATAGAAAATGGTATCTCAAGAGATGGTGTGTTTCCTGTCATTAAAGGCATTCAGGCATAAGTTAGATCAGGGGTTGGGCAAATTATGTCCACATAATTCTGCTAGGCAGAATTCAGCCTAGCAGCTGTTTTTATAATAAAGGTTTATTGGAACATAGTCACTCCCATTTGTTTCCATACTGGCTGAGGCTGCTTTAGCACCACAACAGCAGAGTTGTTTAGATGCAACAGAGACCTTATACCCCACAAATCTTGAAATATTTACTAACTGGCTCTTTACAGAAAATGTTTGCTAACTCCTGTGGATAAGGTATTAGGAATTCAAGTATTGTATGGTGTCGTTATAAGATAACCAATAATGTTACTTTGGTGTTGAGGAAAGTGCTTGGCATATCATCTGTGTCAAGGATTTGGTTTAACAGGTTCTTCGCTGTTCAACGCAGCCCAGACAACTTGGTGAGTGAAGGTCAAAATTACATGCACTGTTTGTAAAGTTGCGTGCTGTGATGTGGGGCTATGCCTGCCAGAAGGAGGCACAATTGTCTAATTTACACAAAGGCACCTAGTGGACCAGTATAAGCGGTACACATCATAATCATGTTAACAAAAATAACATTCTTTCTAATCCAGATGATCTCAGGTGCCATCACACAGATATTCTACCACTAAAATTCAGCTGCTTCTCCTCACCCAGTGTTTCTTTATTTACATCCCATGGAAATGAAAATAGATGTTCTATGAAGAGAGCTTTTAGGTTTTGAGAAATGCTACAAACTCCGCCCTCTCTTTTAGAAAGATACACTGCAAATTAACATATTAAAAACTGTGAGGAAAAAATAAACTCTGAGAAGTAATGTCAGTTAAAAACAAACCAAAAAAGCCCTATTTAACTTCAGTATACACAGCATTTTCCAAATGTATTTAATTATGGAACACTTTTTAATGAACCTACTGTTAATATCTCAAATAACTAATATTCTAGGAAATTATGCGATATCCTAAGTCATATTTAGTACTTCCAGATTATAAGCTCTCTAAAGGCAGAAAATACATACTTTTTCTCATCCCCTACAGATTTCATCACATTGCTAAGCACATATAATAATTACCTAAGTAATCCAAGAAATAACTGAATTGATATGGATTTTAATGCTAGGAGATGGACCTAATCAATACAGTGAATGCACTGTTAATTTTATTAATTAAAACAGGCTTTAATTACTTATATGACAGGGGAACACAGGGTTATCGTCCTCTTTCCACTGAATCAATTAGCTATTAAATAGTACTACAGCAAAATAAACTTGCAAAAGTATATGTCAAGTATGTTTCTTCTGCTCTGTGGTATATATTTAAGTATATAAAACTATTCAAGACACACTGTATCATATTTAAGGGTAAAGAACTGGTAAATTACCTAACAGATTTATAGAACATACATCAGAATATAGGTTTAACAAATTCAAAGTCAGTAAAAGCAAATTACCTGAAGAAGGTGACAAAAAACTGCACAAGATCCATGATTGTATTATGTTGTGAGAATGCAATCTGAAAAATCAAAATAAAAGAAAGTTTGAAACTTACTGAATCTATGCTCTTCTTCAAAGTGGTGATGTTTCATGGCATTTATAAATACAATACTTTTAAATCATCAAGAAATTTGGATCACCATATTATAAATCATATGTGCTGGAATCAAAATTTCATTGAGAACACCTAATATAACCAACTACTGATGACCTTTGCACAGGCTATAACATTAAATGGCTTAAGAAAACTATCATATATGGAATCTAAAAAAACGGTACTGATGAACCTAGTGGCAGGGCAGGCATAAAGACACAGACGTAGAGAACGGACTTGAGGACACGGGTCGGGGGGGCGGGGAGGGAAGCTGGGATGAAGTGAGAGAGTAGCACGGACATGTATACACTACCAAATGTAAAGTGGATGGCTAGTGGGAAGCTGTTGCATAGCACAGGGAGATCAACTCCATGCTCTGGACGACCTAGAGGGGTGGGATAAGGAGGGTGGGAGGGAGGCTCAAAAGGGAGAGGATACGGGGATATATGTATACATACAGCTGATTCACTTTGTTGTACAGCAGAAACTAACACAACATTGTAAAGCCATTATGCTCCAATAAAGATGTGAAAAAAAAAGAAAACTATTATAAAATTACTTCAGTAATGCATGCTAAGACTTTCATGTGAAATCCTATGACATATTAAATGTGTCTAACTAAAACAGGCAAATGAGTTTCTTCATCTAATAATTATCACATTTTTCTATCAATACAATTGATAATTGCTTGTGTGCCAAAAAACTTAATTTCAACTGTATTAAGGAAACTGAAGGAACTAGTTTTACTTGTATATTCTTGTCTAGGGAAGCTGCATACAACTATTTTGTTATAAACCCCTGCAAGAATAAAATACACCACCTCAGTTTATATTTTCATGTTAATGAATTTTGAGAGGAGAAATAAATCAATAAGCTAAAATTGTTCTCCACTTTTGTTAACATTATAGAGATCATACTGTAACATGTTTCTTGAGGAAGTATTATATAGTGAACTAGTCAATAATGCAGCATCTGAATAGAGAATATCTATTTAGATAGAGAAATAGAGAAAATCCAACTTTTTCACTTACTAGATGTAAATATTTTAGAAAACTATTTAACCTATTTTTGTCCCATATGTGAATGGCAATAATAAGAGCATCTACCTCATAGTGTTAGAGAAAAGACTAACTCAATTAATAGAAATAAAATTATTGCCATAATATCTGGTATATAGTATAAGTATAATACAGTAAATATTATACTTTTACATCATGTATAAAGGAGATGGTCAACATAAGTGAATTTTCCCAGATAGCTGAAGCTAAACAATTAAGTTCTTGAAATCTTCTCCTTTAATAATCTTTTATGAAAAATTTTCAAAAACATGTAATACAATTTCCACTTCCAGTGAAAATGGACTAACAAGGATGAGATTTCTCTCTTGTCTTACAGAACTAGAAAACTATATAAAATGTATGGAAAAACCATATTCAGACATTAGACAAAACGCAGAGGAGGATATAATCCATGAGTGAAGGAAAAGAAAGGAAATGAGTCTCACAATTATCCCAGCTTTCAGGGCAAGGAATTGAAATGGCATTCTAAAATAAGAAATATTGTTTCTTATATAAAATAAAGAATTACAGCCAGTCCAGAAAATGGTTAAATTTTTGGTATATACATGAAAGCTTAAATATAATAACATTCATTTCCAAAAAGCTTCTAAGCATTTGAAGAATTACAGAGCATTTATACAGACACTGAGGAAAGACAGTTGCTGTAGGAGATTGGTTCTAGGTGAAAATGTTTTAAAAGATTTAAGAAAAAACATCTTTTAAAATGGAGAAGATACAGATGAATTTTCTCTCCAGGTACTGTTCATGAGAGTATCTTAGAAACAGAGCTTATCAAACAATATTGTCAACAGTATCTTAAAACCATGGAAAGATGATTCTGAATACAGTAATTGAGAACTGGATAATCTTCAAAAGGATAATTATTTTGAAATCATAATCAATGAAATTGGTTTAAGATAAATTGGAATAGGAAGGTAAACTTAGACCATGTTGAGAAATATCTAAATGAAAAAGAAGAAAAAGGACTTCAATAATTAGCAAATGTATGGAAAAGAGAAAAGAAAAAAATAAATAAAAATACATGTAACATAAAATAAATTTAAAAATAAAGGAATAAGATAAAGTATATAGAAGCAATTGCACTAAATGTGAACAGACTGAATCCTCATCAAAAGAGAGAGATTTCCATAGCACATTAAAAACCATAATTTAGCTTTATGTTTTTTATAGAAAGCACATCTATAGCAGTGGCACACTTATATCCAAAATATAAAGGATTGTGAAAAAAAAAAATTGGCTCTTAAAGACAACAACAATGAAGGCATGAAGGATAATATCAATAGCAAAGTGAAATTCAAAATCAAAACCTGGTCAAATAAAATGTATAAGGCACAAATAATGAATAAAAATAATAAACCTATATGCACCAAAAACACAGGCCAAATAAGTGAAAACACAATGTCTGGACTTATAAGGAGAATTAGATAACATAATTACAGAATAAATTTTAATATGTATATCTCTTTAATAACCTATCTGATCAAGCAGACAAAAATTAATTTATTCAGTCATTCAAATCATGAAGAAATATTCAAAGAAATATTGCTTAAGCAAGCTCTGTTCTAGGAGCTGGTGACAATCTTGTAAATAAGACAAAGTCCCTGGTCTCTTGGAGTTTGCATCCCAATAGCAGGAGGCAAAAAATAACCAGGTAGACTCATAAGTGGATTATCATAATTTTCGACAATGGTAAGTGTTCTGAAGAAAAACAAGGTGATGTGATGCAGTGGAAGGATATGTAGCTAGTTGAGATTAGGCAGTTAGGGGCAGCCTCACTGAAGACATGATATATGAGCTGGACATACAAATAATAAGAATGGTAAAGCCACACAAAGATCTGTCAGTGGAGGATTCCAGGCTTAGGGAATAGTACACTTAGGCTAGAGATGTTTGAGAAACTGAAGTCACAAGAGCTGGAGTATTGTGAGCTAGGGGCAGAGAAGTTAAAAATAAGTTCAGAGTGACAAGTGGGGGTTAATTCACCTAGGTCCTTGGCATGATAAAGAGTTTGGAACATATTATAAGACCTGAGCCATGTAATGACATGATCTAACTCTCAAGAAAAATATCATTCTGGCTGCTGGGTGGGAAAGAGATGATAGAGGAAAGCAGGGACATTAGAAAGAAGGATATTGGATTTTTCTAGTTATGATATGATAGTAGTTTGCACAAGAGTAGTAGCCATGGAGGCAAAACCAAGTTGATGGGCACATAATTTAGAGTGAAAGGTGAGAAGGCTTGGTGAACATTGGATATGACTCATTTAAAACTTCTAAGAGGATGTTCAGGGCCACCTCATTATTAGAGCTAACAACAACAACAAACAAGTGAACAATTAAGTAGGAGGAAACCAGGAGAGTATTGTGTCAAGGATGCCAAGGAAAAGGAATCTTGCAAGAGGAAAGTAGTGGCTGGTTTTGTTGGTTGAGTAAGATGAGGATGGGACTATGACCATTAAATTTGCCAACATCAACTTTGTGGGTAACAAACAAATGCACTTTCAATGAAGGGGTGGGAATGTTCATCTAAACAGAGAACATAAGACGAGTATGTAATGTGAGGCAGTACAGACAGCAACTACAGACTGAACTTCCAAAAAGGTCTGTTAAAAACAGAGCAGAAAGAATCAGGAGCATGTAAAATAGGAAAACAAATCTTTTGTTAAATCCACAGAGCATTTAGAAAAGTAGACAGTGAACATTATGCAGAGAAACTACTTAAAAATTCTGAATGGTAGTGATTTTATGTACTATATTATCTGATTAAAATCAAAATTAAAGCTATAATTTTGGATATAATCAAAACAAGTTAACTATTTGGAAATTAAGAAATATAATCTGTGAGGCCGAGTTCTAGGTGGACAGTGGCAGTGGTAGCATAGTTTTAAAATATCCCTGATTTTCCACATTAAAAAAAAAACTCAAATCTATCTATCTATCTATCTATCTACCTACCTACCTATCTATGGCAAGTAAACTGCAGAAAGAAAATACATAGAAAACAATTTCAACAAAGTTAAATGAAAAATTATCCTCCTCTTGAATGCCGAAACATGAACAGGTACGGATAAACCACAACACCAGACACATATGGTACCAGGGTCTGCGAGGGAGTAAGAAGACAGAATCAACAGGAAAATACAAAAGGCCTTCAATGGAACCAGGCAGGCCCACTGAATACAGAAGGTAAAAATATAAGTGGTCTGCCTAGTCCAAGAGCATATGAGTGCAAAGGGTCCTTGAGAAGTTCCAAAAGGAGCTAGAACAGCTTGGGCCACATGAATTTTCAAAAGCAACCAGTCAAATCTCTATTCCAGGACAGGCTCCATATTGAGGAAAAACTGTTGGAAGTGAAATCAAAATTGAGCAGAGCGAGAAAATGGAAACAAAGGATAAAAGTTCCAACTGGGGAGAGGAACAGAGCCAAGACATCTTTAAAAACCAAGTGATACACTTTGGGGGGAGGAAAAAATACATCTATATTCAAATATGGGTCTTGCCACTAATTCCTTTGCATACTGTCAATGCAAATCATTATCATCACTCTGATTCTTTAACCTATAAAGGGTTTTGCATTCCTTCAAGATAAGTTATGCATAAACAGTGGGAATAGCCAACAGTGTTAAAATCAATTTAGACTGGCAAAGTACATGATTCAAGCTGGTACTGCAGAATTTTATTATGGTTTGCTTGCCCTTTCTGGGTCCATATAGCTAAGTAACTTGGAAAAAAAAGTCATGTTTTGAGGCAAGTAAGCAAAACATAGACCCAAATGAAAATATCTACAATGTCCTGCATTTTCCCAAAGAATATCTGAGTAAATAAAGCAGTCAAGTGAAGGATCTACAAGTTACAATCATGAACTAAAGCACTAAAACATTCTAAAACTTTAATTATATTATCTATCTGTAACTAATCTGTTAATATAATTGTACTCAAGAGTAAATGTAGATGGCACAAGCAGTCTCTATACTTAGCATACCGTCTGGATTCTGGGGACTCAAGCTAAACAGCATTTGATATTGGTTGTTCAAATGGAAAGTCAGCAGTACAATGTGTTGTGCAAGTCTTTTTAAATGTTTCTCCTCCTGAGACTTTCTATAGGAAGTTCCACAGGAGATAGCCTATGGAACATACTGTGTCAGACACTTCATTGTCAGGCACAGGCATAAAAATGGAAGGCAGATACAAGGAGATTTGGTTGCACTGGTGAACAAGACCAAGCGAGCACTAACTCAAGCAGATTCCCTCTCAATATTCTCTCTCTGGAGTGTCAAGGTATTCATCCATCAAATATTTCACTGAATATCTATTATATTCTGGGCACCATGTCAGGTTCTTGGATATATCAGTGAAAAAAAGATTCTTAGTGGTTGTGGCAGGGTAGACAGAAACAGTAATAACAATTATAAATTATATAGTGTTTTAGAACTTGGTAATTCTAATGGGAAAAAAAAACCATTAAAAGTATCCTATTTTCTATATTAACATATGTGGGACAAGAAATCACTCCTTGGTAACTAAAAACATGCGGAAGTACTGAGAACAGACAGGAGAAAAAAGCAGGGGTAGCCGGAAGAAATGATACTAGCATTAGTTGCAAATGTATCTGACTATTTTCTCAGCATTTCTCTCTCTAGGAAGAGCATCCAGCAACTCCAGGCCCCTTCCAATGAAACTGAAAGACCTACAGAGACAGGAGTAAGTATAGACAAAGGGAGAGCATTCTAAGTGACACTGGGCAACTGGTCTTCATGTGGCTGGCTCACTATCATCTAGAGCTCACCTCAAATATCACACTTCTCTAAGACACATATAAAGTAGCTGCCCTCTCCCTTATTCTATATTCTTGTGTAAACCTACTTCTTTTATACTTCAGTCTGAAATTATCTGATTTATTGGTTGATCATTAGTTAAAATATCTTTCCCCACTAAAACGTAAACTCCTTGAGAATAGTAGCCTTGTTCATAATGTCCATGGCACTATTCCAGTACCTAGAACAGTATTTGGCACATAGTACATAGTAAGCATTTAATAAAAACTTGCTGAATAAATGAATAACAATAGCAAAATTCAGCACAAGAGTATTCTTAGGACTTCATATATCCTTATTAAGAGCCATGAAAGGAAGGAGGTACAGATGTTATTCTGAGAAACATTAAAAAATTATTTATTTACTTAAATTTCTTTTATAAATCAATAATCACATAGACTATAAGTGCCTTCTAATTTCAAATCATAAAATACTATTTTCCCCTATAAAATTTACATATATTGTAGAGTTCAGATGTTATGAAAAATATGCATTTCTGTATAAAATGTTTTTATTTGTTTATAATCACAGAAAAAATTTTATAATATCTACCATTTATAATTTTACCTACAATGTAAATAATTTGAAATCAAGGTATCAGAAATGGTTTCTTAATACGTATTTTTACCTCAATTTCTTAATTTCAATGATAAACATTTTTAACTATGTTGGCTTCTTGGAATTTCTTTCAGAAGGTGACTTAGTTCAGACTACAATCTTCCTGTCCAAAACAGAAGGTATTACCTGAAACATTATTTTTTAACCAATGGGGGAAAAAAATGAGATTGCTTTAAAAGAGTGATCACTTGATCATTTAGCTAATTTTATTTAGAAAACAGTGAGACAAATCGATAACAACAAAAACAACCCTATATTCATAGTTTCCCTGAGAGTGTATCTCTAGAGGATACGGGACATTTCTGACTCTAAAATCTCTAATTGTCTAATTAGAAAGATTTCTATTGGCTGGTGCTATGGCTATAACATGACTCTTTACATCCCCGTGAAAAATATGAAAAGTTTACTTAAGTCGAATTTAAAGTTAGTTTTAAAACTTTAGCCAGAAAAATGCACTTTTGAAATTCTCTTTTCTTTAATGATTTTATTCAAGTTATCCAATATCATTTAAAGAAAATTAATCAAAATCAGGAAACCAATTAAAGCTTCATAATATCCTCATTTTCCCCATGTTTTTAAAGTGCCCCAAATAACCGATAAACTAGCATGCTAAAAATCAGAGTGAGCCGAAACTATAGCAACAGTGATATTTTGTCCATTTGAGCTTAAACGCAAATTCATATTGAAAACACGTCCAAAATCTAAAGCCTGATTTAAAGATGTGCTATATTTTTCATTAACATAATGATAAACATTTTGAATTTATGAAAAAGTTGCATTAAGTGTGCTTAGAATAGAGAAGTAGATTAATAGCTTGATATTTACCATAAAATGTCAGATTTTGTAAGAGAGAAAAAAATGTTCTTATTATGAAGGACAAATTGGTGTGTTTGTACAAAATGTCAGATTGCCATAAACTCTGATATAACACTGAGATATAAAAAAGTGAAAATATGAAGGGATGTGCTAAAATGATCAAATTCATCTAACAAACTGAAAGTAAAAGAGAGGTTCTTCAAACCACTATTTGGATTATAGTCCTTCAAAATGATGACATAAAAGCAGAGTTAAGTAATGGAAGTTAGTCATCTAGTCACATCTCAAAGACAACTGGGCTATGTTTCAGGCAAGCAATTCAAAATCGTATTAGGTCTTTATCTATTCATTTTTAAAAATAAAGCAGACTGGGGCTTAAATTAACTATTACTGAATAAGATCAACTATGATAATCTATTCAAGGTAAACATAAATTTCCTATAGATAATTAATACAGTGCTTATTGATAATATAATTTGTATCATTCCTGATAAATATTTTTTTAAAATACCGTTAAATGGAAAATGGATGATTTTTAAAAGACAATAAAACCTAAGAGGAACAAATATACTGGCCAATTCTGCATAAATACTACACAAATTACTCTGATTATGAATCCTTGAATATTGTCTATAAAAATTTAATGGGTTTAATTCTTTTTAGAGCAAATAAATGCCTTAATGAAGGCACTCATCACTTTCCTCCTGGTTTAATGCAAAAACTTAACTGGTCTCCCTGTCTTCAACCTCATAACCTTTGAACCTTTCTGGTCATTCTTTACCCAACTGACAAAATGCTCTTTTTTTAAAACTGAAGGAGTTTCCCATAATTCCCCTCATCAAAATTCTTCATTCCCCCGCTTAAATTTCCTCAGTGTTTTTCCACCACTTTTAGCTTGGACTCCAACTTCCTTGACATAGCAATAACGATCTTCAAAATTTGGCCCTTGCTTCTCTCTCTACGCAGAGCATTGACACTGCAGTCTGATCTTGCTGCATACATTATCAACCTCTGTGCCTTGCTGGGCATAAACCGTTCCCTCCTGCCCTAACACCTTCTTCTCTGGGGTAACGTCTATCAAAATGATTCACTTCCTGGAAGTTCTAGATCCTGTTTTTTGGCCCTCAGTTGTTTGCCTGTTGCCCCTACCATACACTTTCACCACAGTACTACTGAAAAGAGCTAACATTTATTAAAGTGCTTACTATTGCCCAGGCGCTGTGCTAAGTGCTTTTCATACACTAATTTATTTAATCCTCAGAATAACCCCATAAAATAGGTAATGTCATTATATTCATCTTATAGATGAGGAATTAAAGGTTTATAGATTACCCAGGCAACAAGCAGTGGAGCTAAAATGGAAATCAATGCATTCTGAATCTAGTTCTTAAGTTCTACACTTTCCCACCACCAATTAATCACAGTACCCTGTGATAATTAGCATAGCCATCTTCCCTTTCCATTTGATTTCAAGATATTTGAAGTCAGGCATTACAATGTTGAGCTATACATTCCTAGCAACTAGCAAAGAACCTAGCATTTTTACTTATATGTGTTTAGTGGATGAATTGCAGTAACTACTGGAGACGTATACCTTAATGTTCTAAATAGAAAGTCTTAAAACAGTTTCATTTTACTAAAGGTCAAGCTGTACAGGAAAACAATTACTTTTACATCAAGATTATGTCAGTTAAAATACATAGAGCTTTCAATCTACATGTCCAGAGAGTACATTTTCTTTAAGTTAAAGGATATTATTTTTTCAAAAACAGCATTGTTATGTGTTAAAAAATGAAACCAAACCTTTAAAATGAAAAGACAAAACTTTGCATTTGTAATGCTACCTGTTCTTCATTATAGTATTAGCATACTTATGAGGTTTCTTGAAGAGTCTCAGGTTTTAATTCAAGATATAAAACTGCAAGAGCAATGGCTAATAGAGAAGTTTATATGCAATTTATGCTTGTAACACCACTTTCTATAAATTACAATTTTCTTCACAATCTAGTTTTTCCTCTATAATTTAAGTGACCAAAAGGGAGCTAGCTTCCTTTTATAGAGTGATGTTCACTAGACCAACTACATCATTCAGTCCTACCTCTAAAACTTCAGAAACCAGGTTTATGTCTAAAACCTCAAAGTAGCAAGTGTAGCCAACGGTCTTAGTTAGGGCATGTGGTACTATTCAAATGTCAATTTTTCATACATATGTACTCCTACTAAATAAGTAATAAAACCATCTGCATTCAAAAAGGCATTAATATAATAGTTGCTAAGGAAACAACTAAAACAATAAAATTTCAAACAAAGAATATTTTCTATACACATCTGATTTTGGATACTTTGAAGGTTAATTCTCTGTTCTCTTCTCTCCATTAAACCTAGACTAGACTAATGGACCAGAATGCAGTGAGTAAGGTGCTTTCCAGAAGAAAGTGCTTTTAAAGATGATTTAGTAGGTCCCCACAATTGCTCTGATGTTTTTGCTCCTATATGGATAATTTCCAGTTTTAAACTACATGAAAAACAATGGCAACATAGAACTTAGGTTTCCTTATAATAAAACATAAAACTTTAAAACTCAAATTGAGGGGTCATGACTTTGCAATAAAAAAAAAATCATGAAGTAATCATATGGTTATTTGATGTAGTAGAAAATAGAGTTGAAAATTATGGGATGTTAGATAACATAATCACAGGAGTTTTTCTGGTAAGTTTTAGAAATCCTTTCAACTCTGGTCTTCAGCATGCCCTTTACCCCACAGGGCACTAGGCAGAAAAAAATAATGGGCAAAGGAGACTGAAAAAAAGATTAAATAGGTCAACACTATCCATATTATATTTTAATATTATATAATCTTTAAGTATTATTTTCTTAATCATTGGTAAGTATAATATTTAAGTTTAATCCATAAATTCAATATCCTAGAATGGACAAATTCACTGAAATGCACAAAATATCATAGCTCTCTTAAGAAGAAATAGATAACCTAAATACTACTATAACTATTAAACAAATTAGATTTCTTGTTTAAAACCTTCAAACAACACAACAAAAACAACAAAACAAATCAACTGCAATCAACTATATATAATCAACTATAGGCCCAGATGGCTTCACTGGAAAATTCTACATTTATAAGTAAGAAATAATATCAATCCTACATATCCTCTTTTAGAAAATAGAAAAGGAGATAACACTTTTATTAACATTTATTTTATGAGATCAGCACTACTCTGATAACAAAACTAGACAAAGACATAATAAGAAAAAGACATCTAAAGAGAAATACCTTTCATTAATATAGAAGCAAAAATCCTCAATAAATATTAGCAAATTGAACTCAACAATGTATAAAAAGGATAATAAATCAATACTAAGTATAGTTTTATCTCAGAAATGCAAACCTGGTTCAACATGCAAAATTAATCCTCATAATTTACCAAGTTTAAAGACTGAAAGTGAACTACCAAAGAATCATCCCAACAAATGCATAAAAAGTATTTGAAAAAATTCAACACTAATACTTGATTTAAAAAAAAAAAACCCTCAGTAGAACAGATATACAAAGGAGCTTCTCTAACTAAAGAGCTTCTTGATAAACCTTTAGCTAACATAATACTTAATAAAAGATGAAATATTTTCCCTTTAAGATTGGAAACAAGGCAAGGATGTCTGCTTTCACCACTTCTCCTCAATACCACAATGAAGCTCTTTTCCACTGCAATAAAGCAAGAAAAAGATCTGGAAAGAATTGGAAAGAAGAAATAAAACTATGTCTATTTGTGGACAGAATGATTGTTAATCCCCAAAACTAATACAAATATTAAATGAATTTAGCAAGTTTGCAGAATACATATTAAAGTTACAAAAATCTATTGCATTTCCCCAACTTACAATGGTTTGACTTACAATTTTTCAACTTTACAATGGCATGAAAGCAGTACGCATTCAGTAGAAACTGTACTTCAAATACTGAATTTTGATCTTTTCCCAGGCTAGGGATAAATGGCACGGTACTCTCTCGTGATGCTGGGCAGCAGCAGTGAGCCTCAACTCCCAGTCAACCGCTCGATCACAAGGGTAAACAACCAACATATTTACAAACATTTTGTACCCATACAACCATTTTGTTTTTTACTTTCAGTACAGTTTCAAAAAATTACATGAGATATTCAACACTTTATTATAAAATAGGCTTCATGTTAGATGATTTTGCCCAACTGTAGGCTAATATGAGTGTTCTGAGCACATTTAAGGTAGGCTAGGCTAAGCTATGATGTTCAGCAGGTTAGGTATATTATATACACATTTTTACTTATGATATTTTCAGCTTACAATGGGTTTATTGGGACATAACCCCATCGTAAGTCAAAGAAGATCTGTACTAACAGTGAACAACTAGAAATAAGAATAAAAAGCTATGCAATTATATAGTATTAAAAAACTATAAAATTGCTTAGGTATAAGTCTGATAAAATATATACAAAACACACATAGAATATTACAAAACCCTAATAAAAGAAATCAAATTAGACCTGAATAATAAAGAGATGTACAGGGCTTCCCTGGTGGCACAGTGGTTAAGAATCCGCCTGCCAATGCAGGGGACACGGGTTCGAGCCCTGGTCCGGGAAGATCCCACATGCCGCGGAGCAACTAAGCCCGTGTGCCACAACTACTGAGTCTGCGCTCTAGAGCCCGCGAGCCACAACTACTGAAGCCCATGTGCCACAACTACTGAAGCCCGCGTGCCTAGAGCCTGTGCTCTGCAACAAGAGAAGCCACCACAATGAGAAGCCTGAGCCCCGCAACAAAGAGTAGCCCCCGCTCAATGCAACTAGAGAAAGCCCGCGTGCAGCAGCGAAGACCCAATGCAGCCAAAAATTAAATAAATGAATAAATAAATAAATTAAAAAAAAAAAAAAAAGAGATGTACAGTGGTCATGAATTATAAGACTCAACAGGATTATAATGTCAATTCTCCCCAAACTGATACATAAATGCAATGCAATCACAATCAAAATCCCAGAAGGATTTCTTGCAGGATTTTTTTTAAAAAGGAGATTCTAGAATTTATATGCGAAGGCAAAGGCACTAGAATAGCCAAAACAATTTTTGAAGAGAAAAACAAAGTTGGAAGACTTGCACTGATTTAAGGTTACAAAAAAAGATTTAGTGATCAAGGCAGTGTGAACCGATGAACAAACAGACACATAGGTGAATGGAGCAGAATAGAGAACCTAGAAATATGTGTACAAAACAGAATCAATTGATTGTGACAAAGGTTCAATGGTAATTCAATGAAGGAAGGATACACTGTTTAATAAATGGCGCTGGAACTATTAGACATCCAAAGGCAAAATGTAAACATCAGCTCATACCTTTAAACCTATAAAAAGTTAACTCAGAATGAACCATAGGCCTAAAGTAAAACTTAAATTTATAAAACTTATAGAAGAAATCAAAGGAGAAAATCCTCATTATCTGGGTTAGACAAGGATTTCTTAAATATAACATCAAAAACATGCCCATTTGTGAAAAAAAATTATTGTATTTGGCTAAAATTATAAACATCTGTTCTTTGGAAGACTGTTAGGAAAATGAAAAAACAAGACATAATGTGGGAGAAAATGTTTGCAACACACGTCTGAGAAAAAAACTTGTAAGGAAAATATATAAAGACTTCTCAAAACTCAATAAAAACCAAATTAAGAAATGGGCGAAGGTTTGAACAGACAGTTCACTAAAGAAAATATATGGATGCAAAATAAGCACATGAAAAAATGGTTAACATCATTAGTCTTTAGGGAAAGTCAAATTAGAGGCAACAAATTACCACTCATATCTCTTATAATAGCTAAAATCAAAACAACAAAATTGACAATATCAAGTACTGTTGGCAATGAGAGAAACTAGAACTCTAATATATTACTAATGGAAATGCAAAATTGTACAACCATTTTGGTAGTTTGGCAGTTTCTTACAAAGGTAAACATACACTTACTGTAGGACCTAGCTGTCTCACACATAGATATTCCACGAGATAACTGAGAACACTTACACAAAAACCTGTAGGTTAACATCTATAGTGGATTTATTAACGATTGCCCCAAACTGTAAACAGCCCAAAAATCCATCAACTGGTGACTGGATAAACAAATTATTGTATATCCATTCCATGGAATACTACTAAACAATACAAAGGAATAAAATGTTTATACAAGGGTAATTTCCAACTAAATACACACTCTATAATTATAGAAAGGCAAATCTATAGTGATAGAAAGCATAACAGTTTTTTACTAGAACCTGGGGTCAAGGAAGAATGACTAATAGCAAAGGGATGCAAAGAACTTTTTGGTTGATGAAATGATTTTATATCTTGATTGCAGTGGAGGTTACATAATTGTGTGTAATTGCCAAAATTCATAAAACTGTGCACTCAAAATGGATAAATTTGATTTGTGTAAATTATATATTTTTTTGATTTATGTAAATTACATTTTAATAAAGGTAAAATTTTTAAAAATACTGCTGAAACAAAACTGCAAGTCTATATACTATATGGTGCAAATTTCATGACATTTTGGAAAAGTCAGAATGTCAAGAGGTTAGCTGAACTACTCCATGGTACTGCTGCCTCAGCATCCATTTTGTGTAGGCCATGCAGCCTATCGGGGTCTTAAACTGAAATTAGCCCCCCATGCAAGTGCATGTCCAAGATAGCAGCCCATAGAGTCACAGATAAATGTAAGTTCCCTACATGACTGTGCCAGTGACCACGGTAAAGTCTTCCTCTACCTCCCAGGGCTTTCCCCTTGTGTGAGCCTTAGATAAGACCCTTGGGAAGTTTGACAAAATCCCAGTGTTTCTGGTTTGAATTGACCAGTCCAGCCTTAGCCTGGTAACCCCAAAGTGCTCCACACATGAACCCTAATAAAGGCATGAGCCCCAAGTCCTGTTGCTTCCTCTGCCTGCACCCTGCCTTGACCTTCCTGTATGGCCCCTGGAGGCACGCCATATACCTCCCCTAGGACTTTTTAGTAATAAACTTCTCAATTTCAATTTCCTTATGGTCTTTTGTTGAACTACAGCCACCATCCAACTTCCCAGAGCTCTACTTAACAAATGTTAATTAAATAGAGTAACAACACAAAATTACAAGAAAAGAAAACAGATCAGTGGCTGTCAAAATCAGCAGTGAGGAGAAGGGTTGACTACAAATGTACCCTATAAGGGATATTTGGGGAGGGATGTAAGTTTTCTATAACATGATTGTGGTGGTGGTTACACAACTGTATGTGTCAAAACCTAAAGAAATGAACAATAAACTGATAAGCAAATTTTTAAAGTGAATAAAAATTTTACAAAGCCATCTTAGATAAATACAATGGCTAATTTATATCAAATTATTGATTATAACAATAAGTGTAAATAGCATTAATTCATCTTTTTAAGAAAGACATTTTAAATTGTTTCACAAAGCAAGACCAGACTAAATGCTGCAAAAAAAGAAAAAACTAAAATAAATTGATTCAATAAAGCTAAAGATAAAGAGATAAAGAAAAGTTTATCAGGCACATGAAAACAATAAAGAAAGCAAAGATAGAGATCCTGATATTAGACAAATTGTAAGTCAAGCCAAAAAGCACTAAACTTGAAAAGAAGTGCACTTTTAATGCTAAAAGCCAAAATTCACAGCAAAAATATAATACTAATATTTGAAAATATACTACTACCACTCCTACTACCACCACCACCGATGGACCAAATAACACAGAAAACATCGTGTGGAGCAAAAGTACAAGAGAGGCGAGGCAACAGAAACACACTAATTAAAAGAGACTTTAATACAACAACAATATAGCACACTATACTACTTAATCTGATCAAAATATAATAAAACTTGAAACTAAAAAAGAATACTCAAAACAAAAGGGCCCTTCCACATGGAATTTTTTTTAACTTTCTAGTTATCAAATCCGAGGTAGAAGAGGAAAGGCAAATCAAAATTATATGATTTCTCAAAAATAATGAAAAGAAAAACACTACATAAAGGGATCTATGAGACATATTTAAAGCAGTAATCAGAAGTACAGTCATAGCACAAACACTTTAATAAAAATGAAAAAATTAAAATAAATGAAATAAATCCTCAGCTCTAAAAAGTATAAAATGAGCTATAAACTAAAGCAAGCTAAGGAAATAATAAAGAATATTAAATGTAAAAGTAAACACTAATGATGCAAGAAGAGAAGAATAAGAGGTCTAATTAAATCAAAATCTTATTTTTGAAAACATAACAAAATAGAAAAACCACTAGGTAAATTGATCAAGAAAACAAGGGAAAAAACAAAAATATACTAAAAAAGAAATGAGAACAGGGAAATCACCATTGAAGGAGAAGAAATTAAGAGACTAAAGACTACTTTTCAGACTTCTATACAAAAATTTAATAATCCCTTTAAAAATATAGAGCATAAACAGAACCGATTCCATGGAAGAAACAGAGTAAGTTCCCCCAAATAAGTTAGCAAATAAAATATAACTACACAAAAAGAATATTTATTGCTGCATTTTTTTTAAAAAGCTTCAAATTTCCAACTATACACAATGAAACCGTATGATCTGATGAAAAATTATTTTAGTTTTAAAAATAATAACAAAGATTACATAGAAACAAAATTGCTCCCTTTTATATAAAAACATGGCAGTCTACAACATCAAATTATATTATGATGGCAAATATCTAAAAATATCTATGAGGTTATATGGATATTTAATGACAATGCATTAGAAATTTTAAGAGTTCAGATTTCAAAGGAAAATTAATGACTTTTTAAAATTACTACTATAAAGAAGTGGGAGAATTTCTTTACTTAGATTTATTTCACAAATAAAAAGATTGAAAATGTTCTTTATAAGTCATTTTCTTAGAAAAATATTTTACACTTAAGCTATCTTACCTAATTCAATTTGATTGTTTATAAAGAATAGCATTGGTAGTAATATTTTATATAAGGAGTCAACAAACTTCTGTATAGAACCAGATAGTAAATATTTTCAGCTTTGTGAGCAATATGGTCTCGTTTTTACTACTCAACTCTGACATTATAGTGTAAACTTGACATGTCTTCCTTCTCTGAATCTCTAGAACATCTGTATCTACCATAACCAATCTTATTTTGTAGCTGTCATAAAAACTTACCATTTCTCTCTATAAGAATACGTGTCTTATCACAGACGTAGAGAATGGACTTGAGGGCACGGGGAGGGGGAAGGGTAGGCTGGGACTAAGTGAGAGAGTGGCATGGGCTCATATATACTATCAAATGTAAAACAGATAGCTAGTGGGAAGCAGCCGCATAGCACAGGGAGATCAGCTTGGTGCTTTGTGACCACCTAGAGGGGTGGGATAGGGAGGGCGGGAGGGAGGGAGACACAAGAGGGAGGAGATATGGGGATATATGTATATGTATAGCTGATTCACTTTGTTATAAAGCAGAAACTAACACACCATTGTAAAGAAATTATACTCCAATAAAGACGTTAAAAAAATAAGAATACGTGTCTTAAATATTTTATATATTCTTCACATTTATATTTTCTGATAAGCAGAATTAATATATTAGTTGAGTAACTGATCAAATTGATTAACAATTTTCAATACTATTTCTTGAACTTGTGCTAACAGGTTTAATGTAAAGAGAGTCTTAAAAGGAAAAAGTATTTGAAAATATATATGACAAATTCCTCAAGCCTACAATTTGGAAGATAGTAATAACAGCAGATAATAATAATTATTATTATTAATTATTATAATGTGTCCTTTGATTTAATTTGGGAAAAAATTATACAAGGAAATCTTTATCAGCACGTGTATATTATAACCCTTACTTTTCAAACCATACACACAAGATAAAACTTCCTGTTTACTTCAATGCCTGTTTATCTAGTAGCTTAGCATCTTATTTTGTGCTCAAATGACTCATCTTCTATGTTCAAAATACTAACACACTTGTGATAAAAATTTACAAACATCACCATTAGGATTCCATTTTTTCTCTATTTTGTTCTGTATAACTTAACCATTATTAGTAAGAGGATATCACCTAGACTATGGAAATTAGATTTGCAAATTGAAGAATGATTCCTAGCATCATTCTCATTAAAAAAAATCAAATCTAAATTATGACATCAATTTGCAGATTGACTTAATAGTGTATTACCAAATCCCATTTACTCAGAAACAGGTAATTTAGATTCAATCTAATTTAATTTAATTTAAACAGTGATGTATAAGTGTTGATGAGCAGCACTATTGTAGGAGAATATAAAGTACTAACGTTCAATATGCACTCTTTCTGTTTTTCAAGTTATTAGCATTGCAGTTATAGTAGTAATTTCTTTTTTCTTTTCTTATTGTCAAGATTCAATTGCATGGCATTACAAGTCATAAAGGATGTGTTACCAAAATAAAATCTCACTCTGGAAATTGATGCAAATCAACTCAACAGCATGATTCCTAACATTACAAAATAAAAAAATTTTTCCTGTTTAATTACTACATTATCAGCATATTTATCACAGAACACTGCTACGTGTCTTACAGTCACAATTAGAAGTTTTAAGGATGTCTGAATGCTAAAGTGGTTGGCAATCTAAAATATAAAATACTCTATCAAAAACAATGAAGAAAATTTGTTTAAAATTAGAACGATTTACTTTTTTTTTAAATTTATTTATTTTATTTTTGGCTGCGTTGGATCTTCGTTGCTGCCCGCAGGCTCTCCCCAGCTGCAGTGAGCAGGGGCCACTCCTCGTGCGGTGCGCGGGACCCTCATCACGACGGCGCCCCCCCCCTACCCCCGCCGTTGCGGAGCACAAGCTCCAGGCGCTTGGGCCTCAGCAGTTGTGGCACGTGGGCTCAGCAGTTGTGGCAGGCGGGCTCTAGAGCGCAGGCTGAGCAGTTGCGTCACACCGGCCCAGTTGCTCTGCAGCACGCAGGCTCCTCCTGGACCAGGGCCCAAACCCGTGTCCCCTGCATTGGCAGGTGGACTCCCAACCACTGCGCCACCAGGGAAGCCCTAGATTGATTTACTTTAAATGGAAACAGCCTTCTTAAATATATAAATTGATGAAACAATATGTTAAAATGGCAGAGGCTCAATGGCCAAAAGAGTCTGATTAACGGTGTACAAATAGCCACCTACTTAAAAACGTCCTACTCTGGTAGACATATTATGTATCTGACAGAAAAAAATAATCATTATCTTGATTTCTAGAATTCTACGGTAAGAATAAGATTTATGACACTATAAGAATTAAGCCTTTACAATACATATAACTCAATAACAGAGTAAAAAGAATGGTATAATACTTACAAAAAAAATAATAAAATCCTTAACAAAGATGTTTATTCCTCAAACATCTTCAGAATATTTAAAAAAAAACAAAACACAAATCATGGAGCCAGTGTATTTTGGCAGCAATAATGCTTTTAGAATGTCATAATCTGCCTTTTAACTTAGCAATTATCACAATCTCTACCCATGTGCAGTCTTTATTACACAAGGGCAGTTGGTCATGTAATTCACACTAAAACATTCTATTGAATAATAAAAAAAAATAATAATAAATTTAAAAATTTAATGGGGGGCTTCCCTGTTGGCGCAGTGGATAAGAATCCACCTGCCCATGCAGGGGACACGGGTTCGATCCCTGGTCTGGGAAGATCCCACATTCCACGGAGCAACTAAACCCGTGAGCTACAACTACTGAGCCTGCGCTCTAGACCCCGTGAGCCACAACTACTGAAGCCTGCGTGCCTAGAGCCTGTGCTCCGCAACAAGAGAAGCCATGACAATGAGAATCCCGCGCACTGCAATGTCCCTGCTCGCTGCAGCTAGATAAAGCCCGCGCACAGCAACGAAGAGCCAACACAGCCAAAAATTTTAAATTAATTAATTAATTTAAAAATTAATGGGATTACTGAGGAAAGGGACAAAAGATAGGTAAAAAACAAAAACATATTTAATAATACAACTTGTAATAAAATATACATTATTGAAGAGAGAAACTACAAATATTTCAATGAAAATGTAATACAAATATTAACATTCAGTCAAGATCTTTACTTTATAATAAAATCCAGTTTAAACAACTTTCCATTTATTTTTACTTTTACCTCAAAATCTAAAGATCAATAGACAGACATGATAGATAGATGTATACAGATACACACACATATTTTTACCTAAATAAATATAATATCCCATATTCACTGACATATGTATATTTATAATAGTTCACTATTTACCAAAAAAATTTGAAATGGTTTGCTTTTATCTACTCAAATTGCACTTAAACTATTTGTATTTCAGCAGCTCTGACTTTTCCAGAAAATCTACTGCCTACCTAAAACAAAATATGCAAGTGACAGTAGCTTTAAAATCTCTAGTGAGAAACTTTTCATTAATCAAAGACATACAATTACTATAAGTATTCTAATAATTAAGTGGTAAAAAATTTTTCTCATCTATTTAAAATGTAAAATCTTATATTGTGATTAAAAATTATAGAATCATGAAGTACTATAGATAGAAGGCCACATATATCTTCTCTACAATATTTTTTTTTAAGTCTTTACTGAATTTGTTACTATATCGCTTATTTTATTTTATGTTTTGTTTTTTTGGCCAAGAGGCATGTGGGATCCCAGCTCCTTGACCAGGGATCAAACCCACACACCCTGCATTGTAAGGCAAAGTCCTAACCACTGGACCGCCAGGGAAGTCCCCTTCTCTACAATACTTATAATGGTAATAAAGCCTCTACTTAATTTTGGTAGTGGAGTGCTCATTATTAAGGCTGGAAAACCATTCTTTTGGACAATTCTATTCATTAGAAATTTTGCTTTAACTTGCACTATATTTCTCTATAATATCTATTGACTGATTTTAATTCCAATCTCTACAGTTCCATAGGAATAGTTAAAATTCTAGTCCATGTAAAAGTTCCAATTCATTAAACCTTATTCATATGATATAATTTCCCATGTACAGTTTACCTTTTCTGGATGTATCCCAGTTTGTCAATGTCCCCGTGAATATGTGGCAACTAGTACTGGATATCCTCTATATGCTTATAATACAATGGAATAAAGCTGGTTTTTGAGAAAGGATCATAGACTATATTTTTGGGCATGTTTTAGTCTTTGAAATGCCTATTATACATTCAAGTGGGCATATCAAGAAGGTAGCTAGATATGCAAGTCTAGTGTTTATAAAACAGGACTGGGTTGAGGTATAAATTTTTAAATAACAGTTTTCTAGTGCCCTGAAGATTTCCATCTTAGACATTTTCAACATCCCTTCTACCACCTGAGTCATTAGGTCTGACACAGACTGAGGTCTACCTAGCTTTCCCCATATGCAGGACTTTTCAGAGCAGCCAATACCCCTAGGCCCCCAAATTTCAAATTATCCCCATAAGTATATTAAAAAATTAAGGGAAAATATGAACAATGTGAAAGGAGAATCAGAAAACATTTGAAAAATAAAATTAATGAAATAAAAAGTAGAATGAATGGATGTATGAATACAACAAATTAGCATGCTGAAAGAATGGATTGAGGAGGAGGGAGAGAAAAAAGAAAATTTAAAACAAAAGCTAAAAGATATTCAAGATAGAAATAGAAATGTGATCAAATAATAAGAATCTCAAAATAGCAAAGAAAAATGGAATGGAAGAAGTATTTGAAGGTATAATGGAGATATGTTTCCTTGAATTAAAAAGAAAGATGACAAAAATCCTTCACCTCTACACGTTACAGTAAAATTAAATAATATCAAATATAAAACAAAAAATTCTTGGGCTTCCCTGGTGCTGCGGTGGTTGAGAGTCTGCCTGCCAATGCAGGGGACACAGGTTCGAGCCCTGGTCTGGGAAAATCCCACATGCCGCGGAGCAAATGGGCCCGTGAGCCACAACTACTGAGCCTGCGCGTCTGGAGCCTGTGCTCCGCAACAAGAGGCCGCGACAGTGAGAGGTCCGCGCACCTCGATGAGGAGTGGCCCCCGCTTGCTGCAACTAGAGAAAGCCCTCGCACAGAAACGAAGACCCAACACACCCAAAAATAAATAAATAAATAAAAATTAAATTTATATTAAAAAAAAAATTCTTAAGGGAGAGAAGAGAAAGTTTCAGAGAGAAAGAGTGTATCACATAAATAATAAGAAATAGAGTGATGTGCCATTAATTTCTATAATTTAAATCTAAGTTGATATTTTATCAATAAAATATATATCTACTTTATAAAACCAGCTGAGAATTACTTTACAACTTCTTCACATTTGAAGGCCATTTCAGTTTCACATGACTACTTTTAGTGAGAATCAAGAATCTTGCATTTAAATAATATTTAACACTGATTAAACACTTACTACACATTTTGACATGTATTATCTTTTTAACCTGCAAAAGTATCCTAAGACAGAATGGTAGGCAAAATTCTAATATGGCCCCCAAGATTCCCAGTCCTTGATGTACACACCCTGTATATCCCTTCCCCTGAATCTGTGAAAATGATGGAAGTCACTCCATTAATTAGGTTACATTATATGGCAAAGGTGATGGAATAGTCACTCCCATGATTATTACATTATGTCAGACTCCACTTTAGTAGACTGAAGAGAAAAATTTTAAACAAAAGAGATTCTACAGCTGGCATTGAAGAAGCACCATGCCATGATGAGGACAGGGTCAGGTGGCAGGGAATGGCAGCCAGCTTCTAGGGGCTGAGATCATACCCTGACTGAAAGCAGCAAAAAAAAGTGGAGACATCAGTCCCACAACCCCAAGGAACTGAATTCTGCCAAAAACCAGTGAGCTTGGAAGCCAAGTCCTTGTGCCACAGATGAGAGCCTGACTGACACCATGATTGCAGCCTGGTGAAACGCTAAGCAGAGGAACCAGCTCTCTGTGTCCAGATTCCTGACCCACCAAAACTGTGAGATAATAAATGGATGTTGTTTTAAGCTGATACATTTGTGGTAAATTGCTACTTAGCAATAGAAACTAATAAAGGTAGACCCTATTATCATCTCCAGTTTTGTATGTGAAGAAATTAAAGTACTGACACACACACAAAAAAAGTTCTTCCCAATCATACAACTTGAAAATGGAGAATGTAAAACTGATGTAGTCTGATTTAGGATCTGTGTTCTTAATACCTACTCTTTACAGCCACCAGAAAAGCAAGCAACTGTCACCTGAAGACATAGATTAAAAACATTCACGGAATAGGCACTGATGAAAAATATTGTATATAATTTACCTTGCACCAGGTTAATTAATTGTGTATTTTAAAAACACAGGAAGCGAAGCCTCCTTTCTCACTTTAATAACAACTGCATCATTTCCTCAGTCAAATCTGTAATATTTTCCTAATATAGGCAAATAACAATTTCAGAAAGATATTCTTATTCCCTAGATACTGATATACTTTTATCAAGGTTACCTATGATAGCATATATTTGTTGATTTCTGGTCACTAGCAAACACCTCCTGTCCCAACAAGGAATTATTTTATTCAAATACTTGTTTTCTTATTGGGGTAGTCCACTCTAGTCTCATATCTTCCAGTATGGAAGCTAAAAAAGCTCTTTCTGGGAGATTTTTTTTGTCTTCCACCCTCTGGTACAACAATGGGATAGACCGGTGATCTAAATTTGCCAGTCAGGTTCATTCACCTATGATTTTCAGATCTTAACTGAGTAATATGAATGAACTGAAAAACCATGAGACTTCATTCACTAGAGTAGTCATGCTTAGGCAAGAATGTAAAGCACTTCATAACTGAAAACTTCTGGGACTAACAGCTTTCTGCCTATTGTAAACCAGATTATTTATTCTCCCCTTCACACTGTTAGCAGCATGTTATACTAATAATACATTTTCCATCTATTTGTTATCGGAGATAGTTTCTGTTCCTTACAAAGAATCTTAACTAACAAAACTATTTACTATACAATTTCATTTTTGGAGAAGAAAAAAATGTTTTGTTTTGTTTTGTTTTACAAGAAGCCTTGTGACTATAAAGATGGGGGAAATCCTTTGTTGCACTAATAAACTATCTACATTACATGTTAAGACTTTTCAAAAGAGTACTATAGGAAAGCATATACTATCCATACATTTCTCCCTCAGGAGAAATACATTACTCATCTCTTAATTTAAAAACTATTCATTGAATTACTTCACCTAAGTGCTGAGGACAGTTTCTACTATATCAGAGTTTTGAGGCTAATAGGGGATAAAGAAGTGAAACAATAATTACAACAAAATGTGATAAGCTGAAGGATGTAACAGTTTAAGAGGAGAGTTATGTATAAGGGGAGGTTATACTTGCACTGAGACAAAGGCTAAGCAATAGTCAGGAGGTTAAGACAACAAAGGTCATTGAAAAAATGCAGAATGTAAAAATGCCCAACAGAGACAAAGACATGAGAGTAGACAGATGTTGGGGGAACTACAAGTAATTTGGTATGGCAAGAAGTAGAGATAATAAAGACAAAGAGAATATTTCATAAAAATAAAAGGGTCAATACAGCAGGAATATTAGCCAATGTAAATATTGTATAAAATAGTGCAACTGCAAAGAATAAAGAAGAAAATCTTACAGTATTGAAACAAGAAACAAACAAATCACCAAACATAGTTGGAAATTTCAAAAACACTAAGTAATTCACAGAAAAAGTAGAAAGAAAATAAGGATACAGAACACTGAGCAACACTATCAACCAAATATTCAACTAACATTTAACGAATAACAAACAACTGTGAAGCACACTTGTTTTTTTTAACACATATGGATTTGCAGTAAAAGCAACCATATTCTCTGCAAAAAGCAAACAAACAAAACTCGAAACCAATAAATTTAAAGGATTAAAATTATACATAGTTTTCTCTGGCCACAGAGAAAATTAAATTAGGAAATAATGAAAGGAAGACACCTGGAAAATTCCCAAGTATTTAAGAATTAAATAAGACACTTTTGAATGACTCATGAGTCAAAGAACATATCTCAAGGGAAATAAGGAAATATTTAGGTGTGAATGAAAATGAAAATAAAACTTTTCAAAATTTGTGGAATGTGCCTAAAGCAGTGCATTGAGGGTAATTTATAGCTTTAGAGGCATATAAAAGAAAAGAAGAAAATTCTAAAGTCAGTGATCTAAACTCTCACTTTAAGAGGCTAAAAAAAAGTGAATTAAACTAAATTATTTAAATTAAACTAAATATTTTGTTTTCAACTGATATGTAAGCAGGTATAATTCTTGTACTACTTTTTGTTGTAAGTTATCAACCTAATATAGATAAGTAAAATAGAAAACATTTATCTTAAATGTTATGGGAAATTATAGAAGGATTTAAACAGGTGAGATATATGTAAGAAGATAAAAAACACTCTCACATACCAATGATGATAATGGTGCTGAGGAGGGAAAAATGGTGATCACCTATCTACTGCTTATTGTAATATTTACTGTTGTATAGGCATGGTTCTATTTTACATAATTATGTCATTTAATCATCATGATAACCCTATAATGTAAGCACTGCTGTCTTCATTTTATAGATGAGTTAACTAAAGCTAAGATAAGGGAATAATTTAACTGAGGTCACAAATGGGGGACAGACAGATTTAACAGAAATCAGAGAAAAAGTAGTTCAGAATGAAAAAAGAAATCGGTGAGAAATGCTACAAAGAACTGAATAGCATTAGGATTAACAAGTATCCATTGGCATGGTAACTAGGACATTATTACTGACAAACTGACAGGTATAGTTTAAAGCTGTTTTGTTACATACTAGCGGTCTGATTTTCAAAATACATGACATAATACAAATAAATGGTAGCAGCCTGTCATTATAGCGATTGAAAAAGGTGGAAATTTTCTGGAATTTTAGAATTGGTTTCTAATCGTACTTACAGTCTGTTTTCTGCTCTCTTTCACTACAAATGTGTATATATAAAGGAATTTGTGCTCCTGTGAATTGCAAAGATGCCATCAATTTCTTCTTAAAATTATCCTTTTTTTTGTTGTTATGGCAGTGGCCCAATATTAGTTCAGTATTCAAAATCTTAGCAGTGTTATACGGATCAGTCCCACATGTGTGCTGCCTAGTTGGCAGTATGAGACCTGGGCAGATGTCTACCTAGCCTGTAATAGGTATCTTTGGTATCCTAGTTCTCAAAGACTTCGGTATCCTCATTAGGATCAGTTCCATTCACTAGCAGGTCAGGGGTGAACCAAGCAGTTAATAAGCAGCTTTACGGAACCGATCCTCTGAATTCTTATCTTCTGCTCTTTCTTCATACTTTCTGGTCACCTGGAAACCTCCTTTACAGTCCACTGGCCATAAGCTGTCCACCTCTGCAATTGTGCAATGGTGGCAGGAAAACAAAAGAGGGCAAATAAAACAGTGGGGTTTAGCCCCACCCTCTGGGAGTTGTGTCTCTATCAGAGAAGAAGGCTCCCTGCCCTCAGAGTTGGGACTTTGCAGCTTCCCTTTCCCAGTGGCTTTTGTAGCCACTACCACACGACCATTGAACTGCCTGACTACTGAGGCCCAGGAAAGTGGAGAAAAAGGGAGAGAAAAAAAATGGTGCATATTTCCCATCCTCCCTGAACTTTAGGAGTTCCCTTTTCCACTCTTTAGGCCAAAAGTAGAGAGTTTCTTCATCTCACTCTTTCTGCACCACAGTGCTCACTTCTGGGTCTGGGGCCAGCAAATTCAATGGGAAAAAATGTTAATCTCACCACCAGTTCAGTGGTACTGTGAATTCTAGTATTTTTTTCCAATCTGCCTCCTGATAATTACTTTCAGAGACCTCAAATTGCTATATCATGCATTCTGTCCAGATTTTTTTTGGTTGTGTTCAGTGAGAGAAAGGTCAACATGTGTTTACTCCATCTTACCTCTTATGTGGAATAGGAATGCTTCCAAGGACTAGTCCAACAAATAGTCTTTTATTAGTTTTTATTAAAAGTTCATGTGTACTTCAGAAATATGTCAATTCTGTCATTGTTGGATGCTATATTATCTCTTTCTCTCATGTATATACACACACAATTATGTCTATTGTGCTGTATAGATCTTCTTTTATTTTAGTGATACAAAGATATTCTATTCCTCCTTATTCTATTAGCAAATGAGAGTTAAAAGTGGGTTAAAGCAGGGGGGTCCCTAACCCCGGGGCCATGGACCAGTATCGGTCCGTGGCCTGTTAGGAACCTGGACGCACAGCAGGAGGTGAGCGGCGGGGAGCAAAGCTTCATCTGTATTTACAGCTGCTCCCCATCGCTCGCATTACTGCCTGAGCTCCGCCTCCTGTCAGATCAGCGGCGGCATTAGATTCTCATAGGAGCGCGAACCCTACTGTGAACTGCACATGCGAGGGATCTGGGTTGCGCGCTCCTTATGATAATCTAATGCCCGATGAGCTGAGGCAGAGCTGACGTGCTGATGTTAATGCTGAGGAGCGGCTGCAAATACAGATTACAACAGCAGAGAGGTTTGACTGCACAGAGACCACAATAAATCAATTGCTTGCAGACTCATATCAAAACCCTATCAGTGAGTGGCGAGTGACAATTAGCTGCATCTGCTGTCAGGCTTTATAGTGGCAAGAGAGTTGATGTACTTCAATTGCACAGCTGCATCTCGTGTCAGGCTTTAAGTCAGAATCCAAAACTTACTGTAGTCTGCTCCTAGCCCGCCCATTATTTTATTTACCACTTCCGTCCGCGCCTCTTTCCCACACTGTGCACTTGTCTCAGTCACAGTTTTGGTAAGCCCACAAGCTAACCCTAGCCAAACTGAGTAAAAAACAAACGTCGCTGGAGAGCTTTTTTGAAAAGGGGGAAAGACCCAATGATGAGACAGCAGAAGACTCTGGCTGCCAACAAAAAGGAAGCTGCATTTAAAAGAAAATACCAAGAGTCCTACTTAAATTACGGGTTCACTGCAACAGGTGACTGACCTTCTCCAAGCCTGCTTTGTAAAATATGTGGCGACCGGCTATCCAACGAAGCAATGAAACCTTCAAAACTGCTTCGCCACATGGACCAAGCACCCTGCATTAAAAGACAAGCCTTTGGAGTTTTCCAAAAGAAAAAAATGTGAACACAAAGAACAGAAGCAATTATTGAAGGCCACCACTTCATCAAATGCGTCTGCACTAAGAGCATCATTCTTAGCGGCTAACCGCATTGCTAAAGCTAAGAAGCCCTTTACTACTGGTGAAGAGTTGATCCTGCCTGCTGCTAAGGACATTTGTCGTGAACTTTTAGGAGAGGCTGCAGAAAATAGCAAATCAATCAAAGGTACATACTTCTAGAGAATCAGGTAATCTCTCAGAGAACTGCTAAACAGCACCTACCATAATACTGTTAAGTTAGATGGTAATCACTTTTGCCTAATTCAAAATTTTAGACAATTTTCTAAAACCACCTCCCTTCAAATCATAAATACTCTTCAAAAAGTATTCTTCAGCCCCCCAAGAAGGTGATTTCATGGTGTTTTCACCTAATTCATACACATGGGTATAGCAACAGCAAGAATTGTTAATCAACATACATACAATCTCCTTGTACGCTTGCCAACAAATCTAAAGCCACTTGGTATTAAGCCACTAAGTCAAGAGAGTTAATTTCTGTCTTGAGGTTCCTTAAGGTATCTAGGACTGGGTATTCAATGGCTTCTATTTTCACGAAGATTTTTTATCTGATCTTACTTTTTCTTCTGTTCTGAGGCTAGAAACCAAATCTACGCAATCTGTCTCTGCCAATTCTGTCTTCAGAGCCTAACGAGTTAGTGAATTATTCTTCCTCCAAAGTCCCCCAAATCTGCTAAGGATCCAGATCTTCCAGGAAATTACCCTGACAATTGCATGTAAGACTGGGACACTAAAAGCCATAGAACAATTACCAAACAAGTCTTCTAGAAGGCTGTTTAGGTAATGACTGCACATATTAATACAACGCGTTTTCCTTAGTAGTGGGCTTGTTATATCTGACTGAAGTTATTCTCAAATTTAACACACAAGGGAATGCTTTAATTGGACAATCTGTTGTCCAATTATATTCTGGAAAAAATGAGGACACATACGTATTAAAACTATGCAAATAACCACATTGATATAAAAGTAAAGCAACTTCCGCTCTTTAAAAAAAAAGCATGTATTCCTGAATTCTGTAGGATCACTGAGAGCAAGATATCATTCAGAGTGTTTTATTTATTTGGCATAAGCAAAGATCAAGAATAAAGAGAAAGGCCTTCATCGTATATCTATCAGAAAAGAGAATATTAAAAATAATACCACAATATTCCCACCCAAATTCCCATCCACATTTAAAATTTTCTCATTAGTTCATGTAGCCCTATGTATTTAAGTATTATTCCATTGGATTGTGAAACAGCAATCTGTTTTCATTAACTTCACACATTTTGAAGCTACATTTTGGGCACATACAGATTCAGGATTGTGCCATCTTTCTAGTGGATCTGCTACCTCTTTATCATTGTGAAACATACCTCTTTAACTCTAGTAATGACTCTTGCTTGAAAGTTTACTTTGTGTGATCAATAGTTTTCTTTTGGTTAGGTTTGTATAGCATACTTTTGGTATATTTCTACTTTCAACCATTTTGAATCATTATATCTAAAGTTTGTCTCCTTTAAGTATCAGGTTTTATTCAATCCTGTATGACAGTTTTAGGCTTTTACTTGGTGCATTTAGTCTACTTAAATTTAATGTAATTACTGATATAGCTAGGTTATACTTATCTTCTTACTATGTAATTTTTATTTGAACCACCTTTGTTATACACCATTTTTCTCTTTTCATACCTTGCTGTGAGCTCATAAAATATTTCTATTCGTCAATTCAACTTCTCAATCAACTTATTACAGTCTTTCCTTTCTTCTTCTTTAGATTTACCCTAGAAGTCATAACAATTAGAGACTCTTAAGATTTATTACTTTTACCATTTCACTGATATTGCTAGCACCTCAGACTACTTTAGCTCTATTTACCCCATTGCTCTTTGCATTACTTTCATCATCTATTTGTTGTTCTACAGAAATTTAAACTCCATGAGCTATTTTTTAATCCAGTATTCATTTAAGTTTACCGATTCTGTTATCCTTCGTTTCCCCTCATGTTTCAATGTTTATATCTGAGATCATCTTAAAACTTTCCTCTGCTTAAAGTCCTCTCTGTAGTATTTCTTTTGGCTCCAATCTAATGTCAGTAAAATCCTTCAGATTTTTTTGCTGTTGGAAAATGTACTTATTTGACCTTGATTTGGAAAATGTGTTTGCTGTTTATAGTTGACAGATATTTTCCGTCAGCACATTTTCTCCCTGCTAGTGGTTTCCATTGAGAAGTCACTGTTGGTCCTGGGACAAGTGGGCTAGTCTAAGCGTGAAATTCTCATGGAGATGGCAGGAAGGCAAACGGAAACATGCAAGTCCTCTTAGGTTTTAGGCTCAAAACTTGCATATCCGCACTACTGCCTCATTAAATTCTTCTCCATCTTCCAAGGCTCTTATTATCCCACACTACCACCCCAATCATTCTACACCATCACTTTTCTATCATACAATCTGGTTTCCAGCGATTAAAAAAATCTGTTTGCTCCCTGATGAAAATTCTTTCATTAAACTTTGAAAACCCATCTCTCTTGCCTAGAATTCCCTCTCATACCTCTGGTCCATGAACTCCTATTCATCCTTCAAAATCTTGCTTCAATATAACTCTCTCCAAGACGCTTCCCTGCTTCAATATCACCTCTGTAACATTAACAAAGGTGGATATACAATTTAGACTCTCCAATTCGCAAATACCATTCACATTGATGTTAGCCACAGTGAATAGCTCAGATAACATTTTATGACTGAAACAAAACCAAAATATGTCCCTGAAATTTTATATAAAGGCTCTAGGAGAGAGTCTTTTCCCTTTTCTGTCTGGGATGACTAAATTAGGATTCTATAAATCCAACTAAAATAGAATAGAATACAGTCAACATACTTTGTGAAACAGAACACACAAACAGAGAGGGAATAATTACATTAGCCAATTCAAAAATTATTTACATAACACAGTATAAAGAATGTCAAGGGATGCAGTTTTAGGTAAGATGGTCATAAGAAGAGACATTGAGTTCCTGAAGTTCCCAGAGACATTTCCTTTGGATGCCCTGTTTTTTTAAGCGTGTAATATCCCTTGTGTTACTTCAAAGCTAATTTAAAGTTGGATTTCTTTACCTACAACTGAAAGAATGCTGATTAACATATTTTATGAGCTACTTGAGGGCAGAAACTACTTTGTGTACCATTTTATCCCCTAGCAAAGTATCCTATGTGTGACTGAAATTTAAGAAATATCTGCTGGAGAGTGTAGCCAAAAATTTATATAAATGTTCAATATCCACCCCATTTCCATAGGAAGCACTACTTTATATTAGCCTTTGACTGAATAAATACAGAATTAAATACTAAGTAAATAACAATCATTACCATTCCTTTTTATTTTGTTAGTTTCCTGCAGAAATTTATAAAGTTCTATTATCATGCTAGTAAGTTTCATCCTATTAATAGCAAGATTAGACCCAGATTGGATCAAGCCAAATGAAATATTTTTCTACTTTCTTACATATCAGTAAAAACTTCTCCTCATTCATCTAATACTTTTTAAATTGATCTGTTAAATCTGTCCAAACATATATGGGAACATTATAACTGAAAGTAGTCAAAAGAACTGAATAGGAAAAAGTACCACATAAAAGTATGAAAATACTATTGACATTAATTAAAGCAAAATCTATGAGAAATGTTTGGCTTACAAAAAGGATATGATACAAAGATGTTTCGTTATGCAAACAACAAATAATTAAATATTAAACTCTTCATACATTTTTTATGCTATAGCATATAAAAAAGAATTAAATTACAAGTAGAAAGTTCTAAAATAACTTGAAGTGCTTTCTTTAAGCTGTACACACAAAGTGCTCTCCCTGTGTAACAAGTCTACTGAAGCAAATATTTTAAAAAATTAAGTAAAAATGATCATAAAAGTTAAATGTTAATTTTTATCAGAAACCATTTTTGCTTGTTTGAAGCATCACTGATACAACTTTGTGAAAAGAAAACAATGATTTTTATCTTTGGACAGAGGATTCTTGGTACCTCACGGTCTGATGGATATTTTTCAACAGGAATTGGGTTTTTTGTATTTTTTAATTTCAGCTACTTTTCAAAATAACTGCCTCCATAGAGTGTAGTTTATAAATATTTATGAACAATTTCATCTATGGATTGTAAACTTTCTCATAACTTGCAGCTTCTTGGAATTTGCAATAGTGTGTGCTGAGGAAATCTAAAATATATAGACATATGTCTACAAACTGACTGCCATTTATCTGAAAAGTACTTGAAAACTTAAATACAAGCTATTAATTAAAACAATTTACAAGTAAAAGCATAAAACACATACATAGTAACAGTCCCATCATTCAGCGAACAAATTTATGGCTACCATATTAATCCAATTACCATTCAGACTCAAAATTAAATGTAGGATTTCTACTTCCTTCCAAAATGGAGTGACAGGGAATGGATTTATCCTCCTGCCAAAACAACTAGTAAAGCAGACAAAATGTATGAAACACTGGTGTTCAGGTATTGGATATCAAGCAATGCAGGACAATCATCCCTGAGTAGAGAAAAAATGAGGTAAGCCTTCTAATGCCACAGATGATTGTGGTTTTAAGGCTGGATCAAGAGGAGAGTGAACACAGGTGCAGTCCAGAAATTTTCCTGAATTGAGGAAATGAAGCTGGGAATTCTGGAAAACCCAAGGTGGCTACAGTGTACAAGACAGTATACTGGAGAAGACAGAACCGCCCAGAGTCCCCGTGAGTCTTCAGGCGAATACTACTTACTGGTGAAGAAACTATCCAAGGCTGGGGAAAGAACCATATGAAAGAAGGAGAGAGAAGAATCCTCAAAACTCACATAGGGTTGGGAACAGTTCATGGTCCAACCAGTCAGAGGTGGATAACCTGTAATTCATGTCTCACGAAGTAGAGTACCCAGAAGGGCAGTGCATCAGGAATGGAAAGATTAACCCTAGACTAAATTATGCTTTGTTCCTGCTGATCAAAGTACAAAAATAAGCCTTGAAAAGATCAAATTTTTCCAAGTAAATTAACTCCACTGCAGAAAAAAGCTAAAACTTATCTATCAAAATTAATAAATATCTAGCACCCAAAAAGGTAAAACTCAGGAATGTCTGGCATCCAATCAAAATATGACTCATAAGGAAAAGCAAAATAAAACAATAGGAAAAAAACCTCAGAAATGACACAAATGATAGAATGTGCAGACAAGGACATTGAAAGAGTTATAGTAACTGTAATTCCATATGTTCAAGACGGCAGAAAATCGATGGAGCGTGTTAAGTAGAAACATTTTTTCTAAAAACCTTACCAAAATTCTAGAAATAAAAAATATAATGTCTGAGATGAAAAATACACTGGATGGGATTAATATGAGATTGGATACTATAGAAGAAAAGATTAATGAACCTGAAGATATAAGTACCAAAAATATACAAAGTGAAACACAGAGAGAAAAGAAAAGAATGAATAAAAACCAAGAACAGAGCATTAGTGGGCAAAGGAACAATTTCAAGCAGTTTAATATACATACAATTGGAATTCCTTAAGAAGACGAGAGAAGTGGGAAAAAAACTGAGAAATAATGGCTGAACATTTTCTAAATTTCGTGAAAACTATAATTTTATGAATTTATGAAGTAAAACCCATGCACAAGAAACATAAAAAAACCCACACCTATACACATCATAATCAAATTGGCCAAAATCAGTGACAAAGAGAAAAAAATTTTTAATGCAGAAAGAGGAAAATGAGCCACTACATACAAAGGAACAGCAAGGTTAAACACATTTCTCATTAGAAACAATAGAAACCAAAGGACTATATACAGAAACATCTTTAAAATAATGAAACGAAAAAGCTACAATTTAAAATTCTTTAACACCACCCCAAGAAAAGTGAAATAAAGATTCTTTTCAGAAATACAGGCAGATATAATGCATTGTCAGCAGATCTCCACTAAAGTGTTAAAGGACGTCCCTTAGGCAGTAGGAAAATGATACTACATAGTACACACTGCTATATTTAAAACAGATAACCCACAAGGACCTACTGTATAGCATGGGGAACGCTAGGTTATTCTGTAATACCTAAATGGGGAAAGAATTTGAAAAAGAATAGATACATATATATGTATAACTGAATCACTTTGCTGTATACCTGAAACTAACAGAACATTGTTAATCAACTATGCTCCAATATAAAATAAAAATTAAAGAAAAAAGAAATTTGGATTTATGAAAAAGAAAAAAGAAATGACGAATGCTGGAAACAGTAAATATGCAGGTAAAAGAGAAGATGTTTTCTTATTTTTAATATCTTTAAATAAAACTGACTATCAAAAATAGTAAAAGTGTAGTGTGAATTTTATAATACATGAAGCAGTAAAATATATTCAACAATGGCACAAAGGCCAGGGGGAAGGAAATGAAAGTACACTTTTTAAGGTTAATATACAAAAAATGAGTGATGTGATATCTCTTATAGACAATGAAAAGTTTAAGATGTATATGATAAACTATAAAATAATCACTAAAATAACACAACAGAATTGTAGCTAATAAGCCAACAAAAAGGATCAAATTAAATCATAAAAAATGCTGAATTCAAAAAATATAGCAGAAAAAAGGAAAGAATGAACAATGAACAAATAAGAAAAATAGAAAACAAATAGCAAGATGTTAGATTTAAACCCAAAGACATACAATAATACCTCAAAGATACTGTAGGTTCAGTTCCAGACCACTGCAATAAAGCAAATATTGCAATAAAGCATTTCACATAACGTTTTTGGTTTCCCAGTGCATATAAAAATTATATTTGTAAAAAAAAATTATATTTGTACTATAGTCTGTTAAGTGTGCAATAGCGTTATATCTAAAAAAATGTATTGGGTTGGCCATAAAGTTCATTTGGTTAATGAATATGTTGCTCGATCAAGTTCTTGATGAAAATGAAAAAATTTGTCTTATTTTTACTTAAAACCAAATGAACTTTTTGGCCAACACAATACATACCTAAATTTAAAAATTCTTTATTGCTGAAAATGCTAACCATCATCTGAGCCTTCACTGAGTCCTAGTAGTAACATCAAAGATCACTGATCACAGATCACCAAAACAAATATAATAGTGAAAAAGTTTGAAATATCATGAGAATTACCAAAATGAGACACAGGGACAAAAAGTGAGCAAATGTTTTGGAAAAATGGTGCCTATAGACCTGCTCAACTCAGGGTTGGCACAAACCTTCAATTTGTAAGAAACGCAGTATCTGCAAACTGCAATTAAGGAAAGCTCAATAAAATGAGGTATGCCTGTAAATATATACACGTTACATGTACATGATTTAGGATTGGATGAAAAAGACAATTATATGCCACCTAAAATAAATCCACTTTAAATATAAAAGCACAAATAGGCTAAAGTAGAAGGATGAAAAGTAACATAGCATTCTAGCAGTAATTTTAAAAAGCTGGAGTGACTTTACTATTAATATTTGGCAAAATAAATTTTAATTTCTTGTAAATAAATTTTAAAGCAAAGAATATTACCAGGAATATAGAAAGTAATTTCCTAACAATAAAGAGGTCAAGTCACCAATTCATCAAGAAGACATAAAAACCCTAAACATTTATCCATCTAAGTAAGAGAGCTTCAAAATACATGATGTAAAAACTGCTAGAACTACAAGAACAAATAAACAAACCTACAGTTACAGTCAGAGATTTCGACGCTTATTTTTCAAATTGACAGGGCATCAATGTGGACACTAGACGACTTGAAAAAGCTATCAACCAACCTGCCCTAATTGACATTTGTACAAGACTTCACCCAACAAGAGGAGAACACGCCTCTTTTGCAACTGTCCAAGGAACATTTACCAAAATAGATTCATATCTGGGTGCTATGGTCTTCGAAAGGTGATTAGGTAGGTCATGAGGGTAGATTGCTCATGAATGGGATTAGTGCTCCTATAAAAGCAGTCCCACAGAGCTCCCCATCCTCTTCCATCATGTGAGGACACAGCAAGAGGGCACAGGCTATAAACCAGGAAAAGGGCCATCACCAAAACCTGACCATTCTGGTGCCTTGACCTTGGACTTCCCAGCCTCCAGAACGGTAAACAATGAATTTCTGTTGTTTATAAGCTACCCAGTCAATAGTATTTTTTCATAGCAGCCCAAATGGACTAAGACACTAGGTTTATTCATTTTCTATTGCTGTAGTAACCAGTTAACACAGTGTTAGTGGCTTAAGACAATTCATATTTACTGTCTTATTGTTCCGTATGTTAGAAATCTGATAGAGGTTTCAGTGGACTAAAATCAAGGTGTCAGCAAGGCTGCGTTTCTTTTTAGAGGTTATAGTGAAGAATCTGTTTCCTCAACTTTTGCAGCTTCTAGAGTCTATATTCCTTGGCTTGAGCCCCCTTCCTCCATATTCAAAACCAGCAATGTTGCTTCCCTCTGACCATTCTTCTTGTAGGCACATCATCCTCTGACCCTAACCTCAGCCAAAAATGGTTACATTAAGATTCATGTAGTTAGGTTGGTCCACCCCGGTAACTCAGAGTAATCATCTTAATGTCCTAAAGTTAATCACATCTTCAAAGTCCTCTTTGTCCATGTAAGATAATATATCCACAGGTACCAGAGATTAGGATGTGGTAACCTTTGTGGAGCCATTATTCTGCCAAAAACACTGGACCATAAATCTCAATAATTTTTTTTAAATCAAATCAAAAAGAAAATTCAAATCATTCAAAATATATTCTGCAACTACACTGGAATTAAATTAGAGATAAGTGACAGAAGCATTTCTAGAAATTCTCTAAATAGTTGGAAATAAAATATCCCACTTTTAAATACCCCACTGACCAAATCAAAAAGGAAATTAGAAAGCATTCACCTTAAGACATCAGAAAAAGAAGAGCAGATTAATGTCAAGGAAGCAAAAGAAAGGGAATAATTAGAGAGAAGAAATTAGTGAAATAAAAAATAGAAAAATAAATGAAATTGATAAGTCTCTAACCACACTGACCAAGAAAAGAAAAAAAGAAAGGGGAAACTAATTACCAATACCAGGAATTAGATGACATCAGTGGATTATATGTGAATATTATTAAAAATCTTTTGCCAATAAATTCTACAAATTAGATAAAATGGGAAAGACACAACTGAGAGACACAAACGGACAGAGCTCGCGCAAGAAAAAACAGATAACCAGAAAAGCTCTCAATCTATTAAGGAAATTAAAGTTGTAGTTAAAACATTCCCAAAAAGAAAATCACAAGTTCAAATTCATTCAATGTTGAATTCTACCACAAATTTAAGAAGGAAATAATACGGATTCTATATCAATTCTTTCAGAAAATTACACAGGAAGGAAAACTTCCCAATTTATTTTCTAAGGCCAGCAGTACCGTGCTACAAAGTCAACAAGATTATAAGAATAGAAAACTACAAACTAACATGCCTCATAAACACAGGTACAGAAATTCTTAAAATTTTAACAAATCAAATGCAACAATATATTAAAGGTATAATACAAAATGACTAAGTGGAGCTTACCCCTGATTAGTAAGGATGGTTAAACATTCAAAAATCAATGTCATTCAATTCTATTAGCAAATAGATCTCAATTCAAATAATTTTACTATTTTATGTTTAAAAATGGAAAGTTTATTACAGTTCTGTAAACAAACACACATACTCATCTGCCTTAATATAACATATCCCATAGGACTAATGTGATGATTTTACTCAAAGAGTAAGAACTGGGCTCTACCTATCTTGACCATCACGGTTATTTTCCACATTTTATTATTTTGGGAGAGTGAGATATTTTAACTTCATTATTCAAATTCTGGTTTGGCTTCCAGAACATATTACTAGTATGATCTCAAAAGAAAATCCAATTTAGAAAGTTAATTTCTAACCATTAAATATTCATGAACATTCTAAAGTAACTGTGTAATTTGCTTAAAAATAAAATATAATTAGATAGCCATGAAATAAAGGGCAGGAAACAATAAAAAATGTAACAATTCTTTCAATTTTAATTACTATTTAGTAAGCTCAAGGATGAGCTCTTTTGTCACCTTCAATCATAATCTGAATAAAACAAGTGAAATCTGATTAACATTTCTATATAAATCTTAGAAAATGAAATGATATATCCAGCATCCTCGAAGTCAAAAATCTAAAAAACTACAAGGAAATATTTCTGGCATTTTTTTTTTTACTATATTAGCATCTAATTCAATCACCATGAAGAAGTAACTTTATTAAATTAATTTTTATTACTATTTACTGAGTAGTAATTTGTACTAATATTTCTTGAACAGGTAAGTAATTTCCTTAACTTAGATATGGAATCAACCTTACAATAAGAATTTTTCCAGCAAACAAATGATTTTTACAAATCACTCAGTCCTCCCACAAATCACATAGAAATTAATATAAATAAAACATGCAAATTTTTCTATATAAATGAAGAATAAATGATCTGTAATTTTTTAAAGATTATAAAACATAATGGCTCAGCACAAAGCTTGGCACACGTGAGCTATTTAGTAAACTAATTTGAATTCATTCTAATCAAACAGTCATAAAAGGATGAATAAATAAATCCCAACATTAAAAAATATAAACTTTTTCTTTTATAAAAGCATAAATTAAGACTACAAACCTTGACTCTTTCAACATAGAAAGAACATCCTAAATGTTCCTAGCAATAAATCAAAAGGCTTTAGCAGCCTATCACTGAACACAATAAAAATAAAATATACAACATATATAGAGTAGATAAAGAAATCAATAGTGAAAGGTAGTGAGCCTTAAAGAATTAACTATTAGGTACTGCTAATCCTAAATTTTTAATGAAGGTTTGAATTATGTTCAGTATATAATAAAGATTACTAAGCATAGCAAATGATTTCAAGTTGGATTGTAAGAAAAGAGTATCTAACCCTCAAAGAATAAAATTAATCAGAAAATACAAACAATGTAGTTATTTCAAGTTTTGATGCATTTTTAAAGAATATAATCTCACTGAAAAATTAGTACATTCTTTGGTTAATGCAATATTATTCGTGTAAACATTTTTTACGAAGACATTCATCATCACAGACATTCACTGTATCCTTTTTATGGAGGGTCAATACTTGTTTTCATATTGCTCAAAACATAGAAATCTTTATCACTTCTTTGAACAAAAACAGCATTCTTTTTGTAATGAAAATACTCAGTGGTCATTAGATTAAATACTATTAACACTTACCTGTATTTTAATGGGCCATGAAAAGTTGCTGACGTACACATAGAATGTAATGTTTGGATTGCTTCTAAAGTTAAATTTTTCATAGGAAAAACTATCTCTGTATTCTTTTATATTAGTCTTGGAAACTATAGGGGTCTCCTCCCCAGATATTGTTCCAGCTAAAATGTAAATAATAATAACAAATTTAAATAATTCATATTAGGAAACAGGTATCTTTATTAACATAATATATACATATATATGATATTTACTTAATTTTTGTAACTATACTTACAAGAACATAAGTATCCAAATAAAGTCATGTTTTACAACTTAGAATGACAAAGAAAAAAGAAAATGAGATTTGTCATACGTATTGATATAATGGAAACAGATTTAGTATAAAAATTATTTTTTAAAGTGATACCACTGATTAAGTGCTACGTACTAGGCACTGGCTTAAAGACTTTATATTCTATTCTAAAAAAAAATTTATCCCAGAGATATTCCAGCTCTGTTTTTCAAACTGAAAACTGAGCCTCAGAAAGATTAAGACACTTGCCTTAAGTTTATAGCTACTGAACAGTAAAGTCCTTTTTGGAACTCAGGTATATAAGGCTTCAGAAACTGAGTTTTTTCTACTTCTCCACAGAGCCTTTCAAAACAAATCAGGACATATTTCACATGTCTCAATCCAATTTAAAAACGGAAAAGAAATCAAACTTTTTTTGTTTACCACAAACTGAACCACCACTACTTTGAATAAATTGGGAGGATATAATTTAAAATATGAGTTAAACGTTCAATTAGTTAAACACATATTGGGTACTCAATAAATATTTACTGAAAGAAAGAATTTCCAACAATCTTACCGAGCCCTCCGCCTTAACAGTAAAAATAATTAGGATACTGAGCAACTGAATTAATTTCTAACTGATGACCTCTTCCAAAATAACCTTGGATGCTTTTTAAAAATGCAGATTTCCTGATGACATCTTCCAAACTGATAAATCAAAATTTCTGAGATTTGGTTCTGGGAATCTGAAGGTTACAAGTGATCTCTTGCATATTAAAACCACTGTTCTAAAGTGATTACACAGGTTTTATGTATTTTTGTTGACAAATTTTAAAACTCTTGTAGAGTCAGTTTATTATGCAGAATTTCAAATTTACAGTACAAGTTATCATGAATTCTTATTAATGAAACTCACAGAGCCAAGATTTCACTATATGTTTGCACTATTAGAACAAAATATCTACATAATTGTCTAATCTTTTCCATTTTTACACATGTAATATAAAATCTGGAATTGCAAAGACCTCTTCACTTTTGAATTCTGTTTCCATTATTCTACATATTAAAATAGCATAATAACTTAATTTTAAGAAATCAAATATGGATTTCTAAGGATCCATATATTTTCTTTAAAAAGCTTCCAGCACTTTTATGCAACAGTGTATCTTTTACACAGAAAGTAGAAAGCAATAGAATTTCCTAAAATGTAAATATAAAACGGTGAGAATACTTTTTCATAATCCAGCATACAGATTTGTACTTCTTCTTAGTTATGTTTCTTAAAAGTTAACAATTTCAACTTATAAACCTTATTATGGAAGAACTATTAAGTGCAGGGCTTGTTTACCCTCTCTCAGCACCAAAGCTGACAAAGGTAAGGGGTAAACTTAAAAGTAATAGATAACTGGTAATTTATAAGCATATACAGAAAAAATTCACTGTCTTATATCAATATTAAGGTCAATAATTAAATTTATAGCTTCAATGGTGAATCAAGTAATTGAAATCTCAGCCTCTTTAGTCATTAAAGAAGTAATCTATCTTAATTAAAATCACAGGAATTCATAACACTGTCATAAAAAAAAATTAAGTAGTGTAAAATGTTGTTATCCACCTAATTTTAATTGAATTAGGGAGAAAGTTAACACAGTAATGAAGCTTTATTAATAATGCTACTTATTATTTTTACCTGAAACAGCAGGTATTATTATATGCATAATTATGGCATATAGTATATATATGTCATATAATATTTTTTAATTTCAATTATTTAAATTAACATAAAAGGTCATATTAGAACACCCTACATATAGGAACAGAAGTGAAAGACTCATGACAACAAAATTCTCTTACCTGTTGAACCAACTGACCATGTAATGTTGAGATTAAAGTTGTTTGATGCATTAATTGAAATATCCAAATTTTTGTTTGACTACCAAGAAAAAAAATATTGTGGTTAAAAAAATAAAATTATACTAGATAGATATGTTTACTGTTTTAATTATGTCCATGCTATATTTCTCACACTGTAAACATCATGTCAATACTCAAGTGAGAAAGTGCAGACGCCAATTACACTTTTTTAATGAAAAAATATAGGTGATAAATTCAAAGGTATATTTAAAGTTCCCATTTATCTTCCCTACTATAATCTGGCCTTCTCTATGTAAGCCAGAGGCTGCTATAATTCAATATTTTAGCAATTGCGGCTTCGTATTAATTAAATCATGTTCATGAGGCAACAAAATGAGTTTATAAAGACTATGCATCATTGAGTCAGGCAACCTTGGGGGGTTCAAATCTTAGCTCTTTAATGTACATGCTGATTGATATAGGGAAGGTTACCTCTCCTTCCCGAAAATCAGTTTCCTTATCTCTGAAATGGGGATTTCATGACTTCCCTAAAGACTTTCTTGTGAACATTAAATAAGATTCTTCATCTTCTTCCTTACCAGGGGACTCAGAAAGAAGACATGATTGCTGACTTCTGAGAAGGGGTTGATTTTTTTATTATTAATGGAGTGGTTCAAAAATAGTGGCTTTTCTACGAAAACAAAACATGGTAGAAACAGTGTACCCCTAAGAAAACTTAAATCATTATTTTTATCTTGAAGTCACATCTTCATGATTGTGTGTGCCTTATTTTGGGTCGGGGAAATGTGAGAATAACTGGTATTATTGCTAGAAACGTCACACAAAATTTGCAACTGATATAGGAAACTATAGAACTCTTCTTGAATTTTTAGTTCATCCTCTCAAGTTTAGGCATTACTGAAATATGTGGTACCATAACTAAAGCCCTATAAAATACATTTAAGGTCAAGGAAATATACTGGACTGGAAGAGGTAATACTGTGACTACCACAGTAAATGACAAAATTAGTCATTTAGAACATTGTTGTTAGATGTGGATAAGTTCAGCAAGATATTATACAAGAAACTACTCCAGAAATTGTTTACATGAAAGCATTGGCTGGAGATGATGTACAGTGGGTTAGAATTATATCTGTTTTCAAAATATAATAAATGCATAAATAATGAAGGTACCTATTTTTTTTAATTTTTTTGTAGGATAAGTAGGAAGCCCAGACCAATAGTCTATTTTAATTTCAGAAATTGTTCCAAGTTGAATTTCTCTTTAATTATAAATTGTATAAATCTAATTACAAATTATTTATAATGAAGTTACAAGCATCCTTGGTGGCACTTCTCATGATAGTTTAGTGTCCTTCAGTTTCCAAAAACATGTGCCTGGGCTCTTGGCTTCAACTGAACAATACAGCAGAAAGTAAAACTGAAAGCTGTGACATTTGTAAGAATTCAAGTTTTTCTGGAAATTGAAGGAGGAGAGGATAGCCAAGAGAGAAGCAAACTAGAATTATGGCTAATCTGAGCCCATGCGTATGACACTATGGATCATATTGGAGAGAAGTATTACTCACTTCCACATTGTGAGTCAGATATCCCACTTACATTAAATGTCTTATATCCTCAATGAACTCTACAAGTTTGGAATTACCATTAAACATTCAAGAAGCCAAAGGTAAAGACTAAATTCTGATACATGCTGCAACATGGATGAACATTGGAAACACTGAAACATTAGGCTAAGTGAAATAAGCCAGACACGGAAGTACAAATGTTGTATGATTACACATATGAGGTACCTGGAATACAGAAACTGATAGAGACAGAAAGTAGAATAAAGGTTACCACAGGCTGGGGGTAGGGGAGGAATAGGGAGTTATTGCTTAATGGATACAGAAATTCTATTTGGACTGATGAAAAATTTTGATGATGGATTGTGGTAATGGTTGCCTAACACTGTAAATGTACTTAAATGCCACCAAATTGTACACCTACAAATGGTTAAAATGATAAATTTTACTTTATGTATGTTTTACCACAGTAAAAAAGAAGTCTACAGTGTTTACAATGCACTTATTAAAACATTCTTATTATACAGAAAATGTAGTTTCTGACATATTAATATGTCTTTATAAAAATACACACCATCAGTGAAGAGAGTATTATACTTGTACGAAGACATTCTAAAAAAGCCTAATTTAAAAGTCAAAACTTTAAATGTAGTCCCAAGAATGTAGGCATCCCTTAAAATCTAAGGAATAAGGAGAATTTCCCTATTTTGGGGAAAGAGGGCTCTTACTTTACTGGAAACTGAAAATTTAAATTATACTATTTGTTGGCAAGTTCAGTAAAATATTTTAGAGGAAAGAAGCTAGTGAATGCCAGGATACATTTTGAGGTTTCACCTATTTGAAAAACTATTAAAATATATGATATAGATTTATAAGCTGGATTAATGTATAATAAGAATACAGCATTTGAGAAAGAGTGACATCAGTAGGGTGGTGGAATAGGAAGTCCCAGCACTCATCCCTGACAAAAAGAAAAAATTTAACAATGATATATGGACCAGAACACCTCTATGACAGGACCAAAAGCCAGTTAAGAAGTTGCAGTACAAAAAAAGAATACAAAACTGAGAATAGCCACATTATAATGGGTAAAAAGAACAATTTCACTTTACCAAGGTCAGCACCTCCCCCAAGCCAGCGCAGCTCAACATCAGAAAGATCAACTTGGCCAATGACTGCTCCCTCAAGGGAAAGAGAGAGTGTAGGATATATCCAACATGCTTGTCCTTTAATGGTACTGCCCAAAGGACCTATTTCTGTCTCCACTAAGACAGAGAGCACTGAGAGAACAAGCATGTGTGGACATCTGACATCAGCTAAGAGAAAACAAACAAAATGTGGGTGGCTCACTACAGCCAACATGACTCAGAGAGATTGGGAGAAGGTGCACAACCCTGAGAACTTCTCCCCCAGAAGAAGTTGTTACAGGGTACAAACTTGCAAACAGTAGGTAAATCCTAGAGCTCTAATGCACAGTATAGTGTTTATAGACAACAAATACTGTATCATAAACTTCAAAGTTGCTAAGAGACTAGATTTTAATTATTGCCCCCCCAAAATTACAATTATTTGACATGACAGAGGTGTTAGCTCATGCTATGTTTGTAATCATATTGTAATATATGCACATATTAAACCAGCATATTATACAGTTTAAACTTACACAATGTAATATGTCAATTACATCTCAATAAAAACAATTTTTTTAAAACCTAGCATTCATATAACTCAGATAAAACAGTTGATTTAGAAAAAATATAATGAAAACTTACTACTATGTAACAGTATATTTAAAAAAAAAAAGAAAATATATATAAGATAGCCTGTGTTTTGAAGCTTTGGGTTATATTTTCAAAAAGACCACTCCCAGTTTCAGAACGTAATTAAAAGCATAAACACTGTTGTAAGCCTGAAAAATAACAGAAATAATGCATAAATTGTAGGACTGTTTACAAAATCTGAAATACCAAGCTCACAAATTCTCTGAATCACAAAGGTAACTAGGTCTTATGAAAAGAAAAAATTAACAGGATTAGTCTTTCTACAAAAGCCCTACAGTGTGATAATTCTGAGAAGACGTACAATTACAATGAAAGATGATGAAAAGCTGTATCCGTTGATATTTTAAAAGTTAAATTATCTTCTTACCTGTTCTGGGTTTGCTATGAAGTTTATGGCAGTATGGTGGCGATCATCTTCCTGTAATAAGCTGAATGTAAACTGATAATCAATCAAAAGGCTGTCTGTAGGGAAAAAAAATATATAATCCGGATATGTACTTTTAAAAATTGTTTGACAAACAAAAGTTAGGTGAAAATATATTGCATATCAGATTTGAAAATTATTATCATTAATTATTAGTGGCCTATTCAAGACTGGCAAAATATAAATCTTTGTTATCAAGCAACAAAAAGCAAAATATAGATATGAAAGTAGTCCTAACTCTTCAAAATTCTATTACTTCTCTTGCTATTATAAAGGTTCTACAAACACTGTAGCCATTCTGGAAACTACACAAGAGAATAAAATAAAGTCATCCACAATCTTACAATCAGAGAAAAATACAGGTAACATTTTGGTGCATTTTATTCCAGTTATAATTCTGTAGATAGAAAGACAGGGAGACATTTTGGTATCCTAGTTTCATAAAATCAAAATTCTTTGAAAACATGAATTTTAATAGCTAAATAATATTTCATCACATGCCATAATGAATTTACTTGGACCTATTATTGTAGTAATTTTTACTTTCAGCAGTTTTTAAATGACTCTGTGATAAGCATCATTCTACAAAAGTGACTCTTATTAACAATTGGTAAAAAGAATTCAGTGGTAAACATTTTTAAATTTTGTCCATGTATAATAATACTGAAACCAAGGTGAAACATTTAAATGTTATAGGTCATGAATAGCTTCACGTGTTATACAAAGGTGAAGTATTACTCATAATGTTAAACTCCCACCTTTTAAAAAATATTTCCAATTATTTAAATAGAAATGACTTCTATGTTTTGGATACATACCTTTCATGTTATCCCCTCAGCCATTAAACACTATTAAAATTAAAAGTAAAGATAGGAACAATATTACTGGATTTATTATCAAAGCATCATTCTTTATGTTGCTTACTTTATGCTTTATAAGATCCACCCTATATATTTCTTATATAATTTAGTGTAAGGCAACACTCTGTCTTTCTAAGAATTTATTATAGGCATACTTATCCGTGATAATGAGAACTATGTAATAGGTCACATTTCATCTGACTGCCAGAAAATGCAAGGCAAATTCAATGGGCCAGAGCTGTTCTAGGCACTGGAGATATAAAACAATAAAAGATACAGATTTCTGTCCTTATGCAATGTATATTCTATCAAATGGATGTTGAAAATTAATAAATAATTTGAGCATATAGTATAACATGACAATAAGTGTAAGAGTAATAAGCCAGTGAAGAGGAGAGAAATTTCTGTCCAGGTAGGAGTAGGCTTGCAACTTTGAAAAGGAACATTTAAAGATCAAAGGTAGTAAGAGAATAAACCATGGTGTTTACAAGAGAAAACGTAATCCAGGCAGAGGAAACAAGTACAAACGCCTCAACGAAAGAATGAGCCTTAACAGATTCTTGTGAAGAGGCTGCAGCAAGAATGCTAACAAGAGGTGAAGGTAGAGACGGGAAGAGCAGTGGAGGTACTTGGAAGGTGTAACAAACAGGGTGAGCTAAATAAATAGATGTAGTGTTTTACAGAAAGAAAGGTTAACTTTTTTTGACCCAAGACAGAGCAAAAACGTCAGTATTAACTGAGACGGGTGAGAAGAATAGGTTCTATTTGTTGGGAGTGTGGAATAATTAGAAGCTTAGTTTCGAAGATGTTACGTCTGAGTTACTCATTGAATATATAAGGGATATGTTGAGCTCAGGAGTCTAGTGGATAACAATTTGGAAATCATCAGCATTTTTGATGGGATTTAAAGCCGTGAAGCCAAGGAATCACCAGTTGTAGATGGAGAAGAGGTTCAAGAGATGAGCCCTGACGCAAACCACTGTTAAATAATCAGATCCTCAAAAGAAGCCTATAAAGGAGACTGAGAGGGCAACCTATGAGACAGGAAGAAAACCAGAATTTAGTGTCCAGGGAGCCAAAGAAATACAGTGTTTAGAATAGAGAATAGTGATCACCTTGGTCAATTGCAGCTGAGAAGGTTTTAGAAGTATGGCTGCAATATTAAGGAAAGATAACATCAAATCAGAATAAAGGGAAAATACCACTGAGAAAAAGTAAACATTTCAAATCTATTTTCCAAAGCTTGTCTGAATAATTATCTTTAGTTTTTTCTAGCTTGAAACTAAGCATGAAGAAGTCAGGAGCAGACGGCCTTTAGGAGGTAGGGACTGGTGACTTGGGACACCTGAGCAACTCTGGGTAGAGGCTGCAGTGTCCCAGGCCTATGGACATTCTTTTGCCTTTATGGACTCTCACCCTCAGCCACAGTCAGTCACCAAATTCTTGGCCAGGCATTCAAGTTTGATTTCCCTATTGTTATTTATTAGAGTTGGAAGTACAAGGTCAGTACAATGTATATTATGTATGGTAATGATCAATCCAAATGTCAGTTGGCCTAGAATATAAGCCTGAATCCTGGAACAAAATTAGTAGGAGCATTACTCAATTCAAGTAATATTATAAATTGAAGAGAGTTTAGAATTCTACATAAAATGTTTCCTTTTAAACCTGCTTAAAGTCTTCCAGAAGCCAACTGTACAATTTTCCACTTAACCAGGAGATATATTTCTCTCCCTAATTTTAAATATCATGTTGCTGTATTTTAGGGGGTTTGCAAATGAATAATTAACTGGCACTTAAAACATGTACCTTAATGCTGTAATTTACTCTGAACTTCTTAGCTAAGTAGGGTACAGAACATAAAACATTAAAATTTTAAATACACCCAAGTTTATGCAAATGTGCGTAATTTGAAAATAAGTTTTTGTACTGCTTTAATGAACCATTTTATTATGGTATAAACAAGAAAGTCATGTTTGACTATAAATCAACTCAAAAAACTTACTGAATTATTGACAAGTACAAAGAAATGGCAAAATAGCAGGAGGAGTAAGTGTGATAAAGTGAGGGAAGAGAGCTCCTCTTTATATTGCGAGAAAGAACATGTTTTTATACTGCTTGGCATACATAAAATTTAGTAGAAAAGAAACAGTTGATAAGAAAGGAGAGAGAAGAAATTTTAGAACAATGTCCTTGGGTAGGTAAAAGGCAATGACCTCAAAACTCAAGGGATGACCCAGTCATAAGTTCCCTGGGTTTGTAGGGGTTTTATTTGTTTGTTTGTTTTTGCTTCCTGTATATCTCTCCCCACCTGCATGCTAGATCAGCAGTAATCTGGAAGCACAAACAAATTCATACCAAAAAAAAAAAGGAAGTCTTAAGAAAATCCTGCTGCTGAGATGACAGGGTGGAGCCCTGTAAACTGCACCCACCCTGCACTAAGGTTAGCAGAGGTGGAGCCTATGTTGCTGCAGGAAACATAGCGAAGTGATAAGCTTTATTAAACTCACTGGTAGGTAAATAATTTTAAAATTTTATGTCCTACAAAGGTATATATACTATACATATGAAAATATATATACTATACTTTTCAGCATATTTTAAACTTTCATAGTCAAAAAAAAAGATAAACTGCATTGTGCATTTTTAAATGTATTACTGACTAGAGACAATTATTTGAAAACTTTGTGAATAGAAAAAATACCAAAGATATATTTCAAAGCTTGAAGAAAACCATAAACACTATGTAAATCAATCCTCTGATTTCATAGACTCAGCCCTGAAGTTTGGAACAGCTGTAAATGATACAGCTGGCTCTTAAATATTCTGGTTAACAATCAGCAAACTACCTCTGATAAGTCCAGGAAAACTAGACACTGGCAATTAATTTCCCATTTGGATCTAAAAATGAACCCTACAAATATGGGTAAATGGATATAAAGAAGAGCCACTCTTCTTTACACCTCTTTCACTTTTGTTTTTTTTAATATTTATTTATTTGTATTTTTTGGCTGCATCAGGTCTCAGCTGCGGCATGCGGGCTTCTCTCCAGCTGCAGTGTGTGGGCTTAGTTGCCCTGAGGCATGTGGGATCTTAGTTCCCTGACCAGGGGTCGAACCCGCATCCCCTGCATTGGAAGGCGGACTCTTAACCACTGGACCTCCAGGGAAGTCCCTCTTTCACTTTTTATATGAACTTGGTAGACCTTAAGGTTAATATGAGGCTGTTCATACTTCTGGCTCCAAATTCTGATTGTATAAATGAAAAAAAAAATCATGAAAATAAAGAGAAAGGAAAAATTAACATCTTTTGTATTGTTAAGTTAGTTTGACTTGCATAGTGAGAAAAGAGAAAAATATTTTGTCAATAATAGAGTAAGTATATATAATTATTTAATATGAGTAAGGTGTTTAGTCATTTAAAATATCTATGCAGGGCTTCCCTGGTGGCGCAGTGGTTGAGAGTCTGCCTGACAATGCAGGGGACACGGGTTCGAGCCCTGGGCTGGGAAGATCCCACATGCCACGGAGCAACTAGGCCCGTGAGCCACAACTACTGAGCCTGCGCGTCTGGAGCCTGTGCTCCGCAGCAAGAGAGGCCGCGATAGTGAGAGGCCCGCGCACCGCGATGAGGAGTGGCCCCCGCTTGCCGCAACTAGAGAAAAGCCCTCGCACAGAAACGAAGACCCAACACAGCCAAAAAAAAAAATTAATTAATTAAAAAAAAAAATCTATGCAGTATACATGAAAGGAAAAAGAAAATCTAAAAAAACCCCACATAATTAAAGATGAAAGATGAGTTAATAACACTGAAGACTACAATAAAAAGAGAGTTAGGTAAGTTAAAAGTGTAAGAAACAAAACAAAAACAAAATGTAATGATATGGCAAAATTAAAAATAATGGATCAGAAAATAAAGGAATTAAAACATAATTCTGAACCAGTTCATGTAGGTCAAATCTGAAAAAGTCTCCCAGAATAGAACAGAGATGAAAATCACTCAAGAGGAATATTAGACATAGAAATGTTCAACATATGCAGGGAAAATGCTGTTAAAAGCAGACAATCATAACGAATTGAAAAGAAGCACATATATGTTAAATATATGATAAAAAATCTGTTGAAGATTCAAACCTAAATGTTAAAAGGAAATGCCCTGCATAAAAAATAAAAAGAATCCAGTATTATTCATAATAGCCCCAAAGTAAAAACAACCCAAATGTCCATCCATTGGTGAATGGTAAACAAATGTGATATGTCCATACAATGGAATATTATTTGGCCATAAAGAAGAATGAAGTACTGATACCTGCTATAACATGGATGAACCTTGAAAACATTATGATAAATAAAAGAAGCCATCACAAAAACCACATATTCCATAATATCATTTATACGATATTTCAGAGTAGACAAATCTTTAGAGAAAAAAGGTTACCAAAGGCTAGGAGAAAGGAGAATGAGGAGTGACTGATAATGTGTACTGGGTTTCTCTCAGGAGTGAGGAAAATGTTATAAAATTAGATAGTGGTGATGTCTGCACAACCTTGTGAAAATACTAAAAAAATCACTGAATGTATACTTTAAAAGGGTGAGACTTTAGGTATATGAATTATATCTCAATAAAGTTGTTATTAAAAAAATAGACATCCAGGCATATCCATATGGGCATGTGCACACATGCACACACACACACACACACATATTCATACAAACAAATTAGTTATTTGGAAAGCAAGATTAGGCAAGATGCTAGGTGATCTTGAGTAACAACATGTCAAAAGACAAGAAACTGAAGCAATATTTTATGAAATATATATACTCAACCATCCTGTCTACATAGAAAAACAACATAATGATAATTCCAGATAAGCAAATGCCCTAAAATATAAGATCTACATACTCATCCTGAAAAAAAATTATTTATACAAATACTACAACTAAGAGACAAATACAGATATGGAAATAGCATAGCAAAAAGGTCTGGCAGTGAACAGATGACAGATTTCAAGTTAGAATAAAAGAAGAAAACAAAGTTAACTTTCTTATGTCTAAAATCAGATTGTTTACAAAGAAATATAACACAACTAAAAAGCTACTAAAAAAATAAAAAATTTCAGTATGTGGCCAGAGATAATATAAAAATATAAATACCTACAGTTCTTATTTGGGGGCTATTTTAACACAAAAAAACCACACCATCTTAATTGCTATAACTATATAGTCAGCCCTAATATCTAAGATCTCCAGACCACTTTCAATGTATATCCTCTGCTTATAATAAAGCTATCCTGAGAGTACAGAGTATTTGAGTCCTATAAGCCTTCTTGGAAATTGAACACAACGTAATTAATGCATAATTAAAGTACATGTGGAAATTGAAATCAAGAATGATGTCAAGAGAGATAATAGGCAGGTGAAAAAGTATTAAACGGATAGAAGATTAAATGGGGTGCACAGGATTTCAGTGCAAGGCAGCAACAAGGAGAGGTAAAATATTGCTTCAAAGGAGATGAAATTTTTGAGTGAGTAAAGAAAAGCGGTTATTTGTCAAACTCAAAGGAAGAAAGGTTGATACTATTTCTATGTCTAGATTCTAAGGGGTCGACACTGGGAAAGAAAAAACAGTCAACATTTCCCTTAGAGAAGAGTCACGTTTCAGGATACAACAAGTTTCTGTTAAAGCAAGATAGTAGAGTTTCAAAAAGAGAGTAAGAACATACTTGGTGGTTTAATTTAAAAAATAATAACATTTTTTAAAGGAAAGAAAGATTAATGCCCCAGAACCAATGAGCATACTTAGCTCCCAGGTTCTTCTTTCTAAACACCATTCTCCAATATAAGGAACCATGGCTTCTTGGAAAAATGTTTGATTACAGGGCTAGGGCTGGAAAGTACAATGTGAGTCTGAAATTTCTTATAGTGTCAGAAAATAAGGACGTACTCAGAGAATGATAGAGTCTTGCCAAAACAACAGAGGAGACAATTTGAGGGAGTTCCCAATGGCCAAATCTAGAGCAATTTCAGCTGTAAAATAAATAATAATAGTAATTTATCATAAGCCACAGTATGTGTGTGTGTGTATCTCCATGGGTCCATACTGATAAATACAAATAAGTGAATAAACGAATAAATGAAGGAGAAGAGACGGCTCTTCCTTATAGTTAATAAATGTAGAGGAAACAGAAGAAATAACAGAATAGAAAATCACCATTTGGCAAGAACATCAATGTATGGTAAAAATAGTGGGTGATAGTATGGTGAGAAATAGGACATTTACATAATTTCAAAGAATTTCCCCATAATACACTCACTAAGTACAATAAAAACAGTAACTTTTGAGTGGAAAAACTGGTAGACATTGTGCATTAACAAGTGACCAAAGAAAACACCACCAATAACGGAACAAATTGATATCATATGCTTCCCGACAGGATGCACTGAGAAAAACACACATTACTTTTGTGGTATCCTTACTAAAAATGCATAACCTGAATTTCATCATGAAAAAACATCAGACAAAACCAAATTGAGGGATATTCTATAAAATAACTGTCCAACACTTTCCAAGGGTCAAAGTCATAAAAAAAAATGTGCACATTTTTTGTAAATCTGAAATTATTTCACATGGAAAATTTTAAAAGAGCTTTTAAAAAAGCTGCCTATATGTCCTCAAGTTTCATTCATGTCATATATTACAGGATTTCCGTTCAACCGTCAGTGAACATTTAAGCTATTTCTATATCTTGACTCTATTAAACAGTGTGGCAATGAACACTGTAATGCTATTATCTCTTCAAGATCCTGATTTCAACTCTTTTGGATAAACACCCAGAATGATATTGCTGGAGCTAAGTGAAATAAAACAGTCACAGAAGGACAAATACTGCATAATTCTACTTATATGAGGTAACTAAAATAGTCAAGCCCATAAAATTAGAGAGTAGCAAGATGGCTGCCATGGGCTGAGAGGAGGGGAAAAATAGGAGTTGATAATCAACAGACATAAAGTCGCAATTATGCAAGGTGAATAAAAATTTGTTGAGGGTTGATTTCATGTCAAAAATACGATAATTTTTATTTGATTTTAAAACTGCCAATATGGAAAAAACAATGAATAAAATTAATTTAAAGGTATGATATGCTGGTAGTTACAAGAGAACAGATGACATACCTAAAGATATTAAGGACAAATTAAAGAAAAATAATTCTGAGAAATATTTCCTTTGTCATGACATGTTTGGAAAAGAAATAAATACACTAAAAGTGTGTATTAGCTTCTTATTGCTGCTGTTACAAATTACCAGAAACTTAGTGGCTTAAAGCGACATGAATTTATTCTCTTATAGTTCTGTAAGTCTGAAGTCCAAATGAGTCTTACAGGGTAAAACCAGAGTGTTAGGGGTGGTTCCTTCTGGAGGATATTCAAAAAGAATCCACTTCCTGCCTCTTCCAGCTTCTGAAGACCTCTCATTCTTTAGCTCATGACCCCTTCCCTCCTCTCTTTCCAACCTCTTCCTTCCACCATCACAGTTCCCACTACTGTAGTCAAATCTCCCTCTGTACCCTTTCAGAAGAACACATGTAATCACACTGGGTCCACCAGAATAATCCAGGAAAATCTCATCTCAAAATCTAATTGAATCATATCTGCAAATCCCCTTTTACCGTTTACGGTAATATATTCACAAGTTTCAGGAATTAGGATGTGGACTTCTTTGGAGGGGGAGGCCATTATTCAGCCTACCACAGTGTCATTACATAGATAAAAGACTGGGAAAGTATCTGATACAATGTTACCAATAATTTTCTCTGGATAGAAGAATTTCAGTGATTTTTAATTTGTCCTTTGGTCTATTTCTTTTCTAGAATGAAACACACATTACTTCCATAACTGGGGCCAAAAAGGGGGAAATTTGTTAAAAGAAGTGTTCAGAGAACTTTTTTCTTTTGATCCTTGATCTTTACTGTGTTTTTCACATGACTTACACTTACATGTTAAGAAATTAGATTTATATGGTTGTATATCTTTCCAGAAATGGCATATCTAATTCCTAATTCACTTATTTCTTAGGTATAGACAAATACAAACATGTAAAATAATTAGTCTCTCTGCCTAGTCTTCTCTGGCTAGAGCAAACCAAGGGTGAAGTTCCAATATGCAGCAGCAGACTTTTTTAGGTAGTTCAGTCAATACTTGACTAGCAGTCCTGGAGCACAAAAAAAAAAAAAAGTGGCTGCTATTTACCACAAAGAATTAATAACAAATTATATACAAAATCAAGCTCATGAGTAAGACACAGACAGCATGTTAAAAGGAGTTTAAGCAAATAAAACATCAAGAGAAAAGATTTTAACATGCACAAAATGTTTTAAAAGGTCAGATATTCCAGCAAACTAATGATTAATTGCGAAGTGATGACTAAAAATTTATACATAGAAAAAGACATTTTGAAAGAGAACTTGAACTATGAAGAAAGTTTCTGAGTACATTACATATGGGGGTGATGAAGAGCAAATGGTGAATATTTGTTTTACTCTTTTAACAAAAGCTATATAAAATAATGTATTTTTAAGAAAATAGTAACCAGTGATAAAAACCATCAAACATATTGGAACTATCTATATATCTGAGGTCTAAGAAGGCAAACATGCCAGGATCACAAGTGAAATCAACCTTGACTTGTGTATGCTGTATCAATGCACTGTTCATATAAATTTCAGAAATTCTTAATTTGAATATTTTGAGAAAGGAACTAAGGCCTAATGATTTGCTTTTTTACCAGTGAATATTGTATTTTACTTTTAATTTAGCATTATGCACAGTATTTAAGGAGAACTCAACTGTAATCTCCCATTTACCAACTGGGTTATCATATGCAGGTTAACTAACCTCAGTGAGATTCAATGGTACAATGAGGATAAAACTGCCTACCTCATAGGATTGCTCTGTGGGTTAAACATAATTGTGTTAGTATGTATTTGGCTTGACTGTCTCACAAAATAAAGGCATTCAATAAATATTATTTCACTTTCATTATTCACTATGTTGGCTCTGAATTAATTCTAAAAGATTTCAAAAGTCAAACAGATTCTCATATGCGTATTTATATAGAGTTTTATATTTGTTCATAAATATATGAGTTCATGATCATGTATTCAGCCATCCTGAGAGGTGTGAAAAGGATGCATATAGACTTTGACAACAACATCAAGAATTCAAGTATGTTTTAAACAATGGCATATGTATAAGTACATGCATTTGCCAACTTAGACAATTGTTTATTAAATGATAAAACTTATGTTAATATAAGTTCAAGTATACTCACAGTCTAAATGTATCACAGTCATATTTAAAATGTAGCTGCAGGAACAATGCCTCAGAAAATGAACTAAAATGATCCTTTCATGCTCTATTGCCCTCACCAAGCTGTTTGACATACTGCAAGCAGCCTGATTATTTTAAAATTAAAATTTAACATTTTACTCTCCTCTTAACATCCTTCAATGGCTTCTCATTTTTCTTAAGATTTTTCTTAAGTCCTTACATGTCCTATAAAGCGCTACATGATTTGACCCTTCATATCTCACACACCTCATCCCCTAACCCCCTAGTTATGTGTGTTAAAGTATTAGTATATCATATGCCATGTTCTTTCCAGCCACTGACCTTTGTGCAAGCTGCCCCCGCTGATTCTACTCCTTCCCATACTCACACCATCACCACTACGCTACCAAGTCATCGTTCACATCAAAGCTCCATTATTCTCTTGCTTCACCCACTTCTACTCCCGGGTCCACAAATTAGGTCAAGCTCTCTTGTAATCTCTTGTAATATATTCCCAAAGCATCTATAATTCTCATTCAGAGTTCTTATGACAATCATATCTAGGTAACTATATAACGAGTTTAATATCTATCTTCCCTACAACCTTATAAGCTTCAATGGAGCAGAACACATTTTGTTCTCTGTAATATCCCCAGAGTCCAACAAAGTAGTTAGTCAATAAACATATGTTGAGTGAATAAACAAAAGTGAGTCAATTCCAATAACTGACAGTCTCTCCAAGCACTAACAGTATAGCTCTTAAGTAAGTAAAAATTAAGGAGAAAAAATATGTCATCCTTGTGCATATTAAATGAAATAATATTAAATTGTTTCACACATAATAAATATTCAATAAATACAATATTTCCTTGCTTGCTGAACAGTACTATCCATGCTTACAATTATTAATTAAGAATTTCTATTGAACTTGAAACATTTAGAATAATTGCAAAGGCAAAATCTGTTGCAGGAATTTTGCAAGTTGAACACTTGCTAGATATAATATCACAGAAAGAGCACAGAACCTTTGTTATTAACCACACTCTGAATGACTCATTGTGTGGCCTAGGATAAACACTTCAACCCATGGAGCCTTACTTTTTTCATCAATGAATAAAAGAGGATGGACCATGACCACCAATGCCTCTATGTCAATGATTCTAATTTACGGGTTTTCATATAATATACCATGATCTCTTCAGAAGCCACCTTCCTTTGCTTCATAGTATCTCCAAGTAGCTAAACTTTCCATTATTCTGCAATGACATATGGAAAACTGCTTAAATTTTATTTGTAGCAAATATTCCACAGGCTAAGTAGAAAAACAAAGATTGAAACTCATTTGTATTTAAATCAATGGCTGGTGCTTAAAGCTGTACTACTTTATGTAAATAAATTAAAAAATAATGTAAAGCAACTTTTACTTGATAACGTATAACATGATCTCCAAACATTTTTGGTCAAACACCCTATCAATAAAAATACTTGCCCATGCAGCCACAATACATGTGTATTCATTCATTTGTTAGTAATTTACATGTGTACTCCAGTATATATCTCCTGAAAGCCTTCCTAGGAGCCACAGGCTTTTCTAAGTATAGGTTCCAACAACAGAAGGTCTTGGGTTCACAGATTTTCTTTCTAATGAGTAAAGAAAACCCACATTCAAGTAAACAAATAAACAAGTGAGATAATTTCATTTCAGTGTATTAGGATGGAAAAAAAAAGTTACTGTAATACCTAAGGGAGTCTATTTTAGGTAAGAGTTGACTATTAGTTAGAGATGGAGTATTTGAGGCAGAAAAATAGTAAATACAAAAGCCACAATCTAAGGTAAAGTCTGGGATATTTTAGAACAAGCAGATTAAGTCATTAAGAACTTTTATAAAAATAAAATGACTGCCATATAAATTCCCAAATGTTCAGGAATCTAATCCCGACCTCTATTTTGTCAATTGATTCGTATACCAGAATAGGAACCAGTACAGTTAGAGTTACCCTATGTCTGAATATCTGTCAGGTGGGAGTTTCTCACTAATCTTCCTTTTCACAATTTTACTGAATATTCTAAAAGTGCAGCATATAAAATAAACTTTAAGATAATTTATTCTATGCATACCCGTCAAAATATTGAACTGAATGAATTCTAATTAGAACTGCATAAAATTTATATATCAATTTTGGGAAGCATATTTTCATATGAAGACTTCATTTGAGAAAATAGTTTAAATTTTTAATTATTTAGGCCCTGTTTTCATTTCCTTTAACATGATGTTTTTACTTTATTCATATAAAAACAACGCTTAGGTTAAATATACTGCGAATTTTTGTTGCTCTAGTTTTATTACCTGTGGTTGAGAGTGAGTGGTATAGATCCAGAGGTGGGTATAGACCCAGGCTGCCTGGACTGAAACTGGCTTTGACATTTCCTAGCCGTGTGATCTTATACAAATGAATTAAACTTTCTCTGCCTCTTTTCCCTCAAATTAAAAAACGGCAATAATAAGCATACCTTAAAAAACTAAAAATAGAACTACCATATGACCCGGCAATCCCACTACTGGGCAAGTACCCTGAGAAAACCATAATTCAAAAAGAGTCCTGTACCACAATGTTCACTGCAGCACTATTTACAATAGCCAGGACATGGAAGCAACCTAAATGTCCATTGACAGATGAATGGATAAAGAAGATGTGGCACACATATACAATGGAATATTACTCAGCCATAAAAAGGAATGAAATTGAGTTATCTGAAATGAGGTGGATGGACCTGGAGTCTGTCATAGAGAGTGAAATAAGTCAGAAAGAGAAAAACAAATACCGTATGCTAACGCATATATATGGAATCTAGAAAACGGTACTGATGAACCTAGTGGTGGGGTAGGAATAAAGACGCAGACATAGAGAATGGACTTGAGGATGCAGAGTCAGGGGAAGGGAAGCTGGGACGAAGTGAGAGAGTAGCATTGACATATATACGCTACCGAATGTAAAATGGATGGCTAGTGGGAAGCTGCTGCATAGCACAGGGAGATCGGCTCGGTGCTTTGCAATGACCTAGAGACGTGGGATAGGGAGGGTGGGGGAGAGGCTCAAGAGGGAGGGGATACGGGGATATATGTATACATATAGCTGATTCACTTTGTTGTACAGCAGAAACTAACACAACATTGTAAAGCAATTATACTCCAATAAAGATGAAAAAAAAAATAACCATACCCTTCTCATTTGAGGATTAAACAAGCTAATAAATGTAAAAAGCTTAAAATAGCCTGGCACAGTAAGTGCTCAATAAAGTTTAACTAGTATTATCATTATTTTAAGATCAGGTGGTTTTCCAGTCTTATTTAATAAATGATCCTAAATAATGAGCTATATATCTGTGGAAAAAAGTTGTTCACAATAGGAATATTATATATGCTATTACCTCTTTCATGTAAAATCGTTCTCAGGACATAATTTATTTAGAAAGACATGCATTCAGCATTTCCCAAGAAAAAGAGGAAATTCTCTTCCAAGGAGGAGCCACTCAGCAGTGGACCTGAAGAGGCTGCTGCCAGCAAGAGCAGCAGCTCCAAGAAAAAGAAAAAGCTCCGAAAGCTGCCCCAGGGAGGTCAGAATGGACATTTCCCTAGTGGGGCATAACTTGCAGAGATATTTCCCAACGCATCCCCTATAGCCCAATAAAAATAAAAACAAATTCACAAGTCAAAAAAAAAGAGAAAAGCACATTCAACATCTTCACACAAATAAGGAGCTATCAACCCTTGCTCAAGACAGATAAAGCGAGAAGAGGAAGTTCAGGAGATGAGGTGCCACTCGGCCTCGCAGCTGGGCACCTTTGCAGAGGGCACAGACAGCACAGCTCCACTCGGGAGCCCTGGTGGGAGGTTTGCAGACATTTTTGTTTTCCTCATTAAACTTTTTTTTGCTTTATTTAATTATTTTTACAGTGTGTTTATGTTATTTACATAACCAGAATAATATAACACTTTTATTATAAGTATACAGTCAAATAAATTTTCATCTCTCTCTTCTAGATTAATTCAGTAGCAATTTTTTTTCTCTCAGCTATTTTTTTTTTGGCTTAGTTTCCAGACCAGGGATTGAACCTGTGCCCCCTGCAGTGGAAGTGCAGAGCCTTAACCACTGGACCACCAGGGAAGTCCCTCTCTCAGTTATTTTTAACTTTTTCATAATTGTGTTGTATTGTCCTTCATTTTGTAATATGCTAAAATATTTAATTCTGAAATAAACATTTTAAAACACTAGCATATAAGCTTCATAAAATTTAATAAGAACACATGAATCAAAGAATAAGATTAAAATGTCAACCATGTGATTCACTTATGTTTTGTCAGATAATCTTCAATCCATCATGTCTTCAATTTGTGAAATGTAAGAATTTAGATTTTCTGTGTTGATCAAGGTCACTTCTGCTCTATTTGCAGATGGACCAGCCAGACCCTATTTAAATTGCTATTTATACTTATTAGTTAAAAAGTCACATAAACCATTAAAGTACAGTATATTTCATTTAAAAGGGGAGAACCTTTTAGAATAGTTAAACTAAATATAAGGTTAATTCAAGTTTTAATTGCTTTCACTGTTTTGTATGACACAGCATTTTAAGTAATAAAATTGAGACTGATATTTGTTATTTTAATTTACAGCTATAATAACACTTACTAGAAATATTATCTCTTATCAAAAAAAAGAAAAAAATCAAATTCAATAAATAATATGCTTATAAATAATGTCTTTCAGTCCAAGACAAACATTAATTAAATAAATCAATAATTAAAGGGCTTACAGTGAGATGAATAATAAGTATTTTGATTTTTAGTAATATAATCTAAGGTAAGATGTGATGAGTGGTAGAGGTGAACACTGAAGATAAAAGTAGTAATTAAATTTCTTACTCTTAAAAGAGGCAGTGTATTATTTTCAACACAAAATTGCACACTGAACTCTACACAGCAATAGGATAAAATCAAGTAAAAGAGTATTTTTCAGAGTAACAGGAGGAAAAAACCCAAATATGTTAGATTACTTGGAAATATACTGAAATACAATTGACAGTGTGGACATTACACATAGTAGGAGCAAAGAGTAGATGATTTCAGTAAATGACTTTCCGTACTTTGATTCTACTCATTGAAATATACCCTCTATATAACATTTTCATAGTCGAGTCTTTCATCTTGTGTTTAAGGTTTTCTTCATTATAATTGTTATAATTTTTTAAAAAGCATTTAAGAAAAAAAGAAACTATACTACTTTGTGGCTACTACTTTTCATATTTGCCAAGATAAATTCAGTACTTCAATGTGTACAAGGGCCAATCAAATTTGATATCATTGCTAGAAACTCTTTTTATTCCATGTGATGCACGATAACTATCTAATACATTTGGTTTGGGGTTTTAAATTGAAGTTTAAAAAACTACTAAGACTGTCTATAGGATATAACTGCTGAAGTATTACTTTCAATTAAATTAACACCACATTGCACTCAATTGCTTCAAGTTACAGTGTGGACCTGCATTTTAAATTTCACTCCAATCTTTAAAATCAGAATAGTTTCCATTAACACTATTACAAGAACTACTGACCTTTTCTTTTTTTTTTTTAAACACCATTTCTTTTAAATGTTATTAAACTTTAAAGGTCTCATAACAAATGACAAGACTGCCATCTAGTGCTTCATGACTATCCTTTTAACATTTTTAAAACAGGGTGAGAGTCCTATATAATAGGTGAGCTGTCCAGTATGGTAGCCACTATTCACATGTGCCTACTGAGTAACTTAAATGTGACTGATTTGAATTGGGACTGCCATTAGTATAGCATAGAAACTGTATTTCAAACACTTAGAAGAAAAACTAAAAAAAAAAGATAGGTCATTGATGATTTTTTACACTGTGACATATTAAAATGACATTTTAGGTATGCTGAATTAAATAGAATATATTATTAAAAATGATTTCACCTGTTTAATTTTTGTGATGTAGCTAGTGAAAAATTTTAATTCCACATGTGGCTTACATTATATTTATTTTGGATAGCACTGATCTAAAGAAAAATCAGCTTAGTCTCAAATATAAAAGGCTTAAATATTAGTATATTTATTATTCCTAAAAAAATGGAACGTAATTTACTTGTGTCCATAACTGTAACTAGTTACTCCTTTGGGACACAAGAAACACTAAAGATTCAAGAAGAATCAATTAAGAATATCTAATTTTAAGAAATCAGACAAAAATATGTCTCCATAAAATCCAGGATGTTTGAGAGAAGTAAAACAAAATGAATGTGGAAAATATAGACAACAAGGATCAATTAAAAGACATAGAAAATAGATAATATAAACATCAGTAAGGAAAATAATTGCAAGTGGATTGAAACATATTAAATATGTTTGTGTCCATAAGTTTACAACACAAAAACAACAAACCTAGTTGTCACCTTGGAAAGATATTAAGCAAACAGTTCTTTATTTTGAAAACCACTAATTAAAAAAAAAAAATTAGAGCATTTATCATGCCTTTCCTATATGACTGTACCAATGAGAAAGCAAATACCTCGCATGAGGAAATTTGTTTTTACAGAAGTTTTTCAATCAAGAAATAAAGGAGTTAGAATACCAGCTTACAACCCTTAATCAACTACAATCTAACATTGAGCATCAGTGTCTGCTAAGAACATAAAAAGAGAGACTCACAGGCATTATTTGCTTCTGCTACATGAAGAACACAAACCCACCTGTGAAATAGTGTTTCCTCCAAAATCATATCTGGATCTGATTAAACCTCTAAATCAGGATTTCTCAGCCCCCACAATATTGAAATTTTGGGTCCGATAATTCTTTGTTCTGAGGAGGTCTCATGTGCATTGTAGAATATGTAACACCCTCTACCCACTGGAAGCCCATAGGACCCACACACCACACCTACTTGTGATACATAAAAATGCCTCCAAACACTGTCAAATGTCCCATAGGCTACAAAAATACCTTAGTAAGTTTTGGGATCTTTTTATGCCGCATTCTCAAGAAAATTAGAAAACATAATTAAAAGATGGTTTTAATAAGATTTACTTAGTTGAAATTAAGAAAATTCTTACATAAAATACAAAAGGAAGATAAAAATTGAACCATAAACTATGTAGGAAAAAAAAACTATGTAGAAAATAATAAGAAGAAAACATATCAAATGTAGGCAAAACAACAATTATAAACTATAAAAAAGAAGGACATTACTAAAGACAAAATCTAAAATTGATGAACTAGAAAACAAAATCAGTGGAAAGGATGAATAAACCCAAAGCTAATGCTATAATATGGGGGGAAAAAAAGATGAACAACAACAACAAAAAACTACCGATAAAGAAGCACGAGACTCAGAGATCTCAGTTGAATTTAGCTAACCTTTGAAGTTCACTTGATATTTTTTAACTATTCTTGTTTTAAAATATATACACTACCAAATGTAAAATAGATAGCTAGTGGGAAGGAGCCACACAGCACAAGGAGATCAGCTCGGTGCTTTGTGACCATCTAGAGGGGTGGGATAGGGAGGGTGGGAGGGAGACGCAAGAGGGAGGAGATATGGGGATATATGTATATGTATAGTTGATTCACTTTATTACAAAGCAGAAACTAACACACCATTGTAAAGCAATTATACTCCAATAAAGATGTTAAAAAAATAAAAGAATAAAACAGCAATCTTGTCAAATTCAACTTTAAAAGTTATTACCACAGTTACACAATATGAAATTAGAAAAGAAAAACAACTCAAAGGTCAATTCATCAGAAAAAATACTGTAAAAATATAGTCTGCATTCATTTATACTGACAATAATCCTAAATAAAATATAAACAAATAATATTTAGCAGTATCCCCAATAATAATATACCATAACTATGTTCGGTTTACCCCAGAATGAAAAGATGTCTAATTAATGAAAATCTATTAATTCAGCTTCATATATAACAAGGTAAAGGAAAAAGTCACTCATGATGAAATCTTGCAGCACACTAATATAGACAGGAATTTTCTTAACTTGATACAGGGAATATTCTATAAATTATAGCAAACTCTCGACTTGATGGTAATGTCTACTACAATCACTTCGACTCAGCACTGAAAGAGAGATCCCAACCATCCCAATAATGGAATAAAAAATTGGAAAAGTGAGGAATAAAAGTTATTTGCATGTAATATAACTAACTGCATTTAAAAATCAAACATTTATAAACCATTAGAATTAATAACAGAGTTCACTGACCTTTATGAATGTCAGATCAGTATACTAAAATGAAGTTCATTTTACCATATCAAACAAATAGAAAATGTAGTTTTAAAAGATACTATTTGAAATAGCAACAAAAGTATTGGGAAATTAGTATTTTACATATCTAACAAAACATGTTCAAGACATGGACACATGAAATTGAACTCAGAGTTATTACTCATAATAGAAATGCAAATTTAAACCACAAGATACTACTAATACTCTAGAATGGCTATAATCAAAAAGATAGACAATATAAAGTGTTGATGAGAATGTAGAAAAACTGAAACATATATAAATTGCTAGTGGGAATGTAAAACAGTATATCCATGCTATAAAATCATTTGACAGTTTCTTGACCATAAGCATATCATCTAACCTCCCAATTCCACTCCTAGGAATCTACCCCCCAGAAATGAAAATATATAGACTACCTAAATGTCAGCATTTTTCTAATAGCCAAAGTCTAGAAATAATCCCAATGTCCATCAACTGGTAAATGGACCAACAAACAGTGATATATCCATATAATGTTATACCACCCATTAATTTTTGAAACTAAAATTACTATACTAACAAAGTAAAATAGAAACACCTTATGGTCATCTCAATTGAGGTAGAAAAAATGTATGACATAAAAATCATCCATTCTTGATAAAAATACTCAGCAGAGTAGGAATAGAAGGGAATTTCCTCAACTTAATAAAGGCATATATGAAAAGCTTACAACATACTTAATGGTGAAAGACTGGGTGCTTTCCCTCTAAGATCAGGAACAAGTCAAAAATAATTGCATGCTTATCATATCTTTTTACATGATACCAGAGGTACCAATGCAATAAGACCAAAAAAAAAAAGGCATCCAGCGAGAAAATGAAGTAATTAAATTCCATTATTTGCAGAACACATTATTGTCTGTGTAAAAAAAGATATGATGAAACCTACAAAAGGTTTTTTTACCGAGAGATTCTGAAGAACTGAAAATCTCATACACTGCTAGTGGAAATGTAAAATAATACAACCATTTTGGAAATAGTTTGCTTGTTTCTTGAAAGTTAAATATACATCTGCCATATGATCATTACCCAATAAAAGGATCTTTCAGTACAAAATCAGCGCAGCTTTTTAGTAATAACCAAAATTGCCTCCCGGAAAAATCTATCACAAAATTCTATCTGTTCAAAATTTAATCATAATGAAAAAGATTACATCAAAATCCAGCTGAGTTTACTCAAGTTCTATATTTTGTTGCATGTTCAGAATAAGATCTATTGCTGTTTTACTCTTCAGAGTAGAAAAAAATGCACCAAATATAATCAGAGAATATAGCAAGAAGACATTGACTTTCTTAGCAATATATATGGAGTTAAAAGATTTAAAAATAGAAATGGTAACATATTAATGACAACATCAGTTATTCAATATGAATTTTATTACCTGCAAAATCATCTGAAACTAATAAAAGAAACCAACTATTTAAAATAAAAAATACAAATACTTACAATAACATGTTCCTCTAAGTGGATTACCAACATAGCGATTTTCAGAGTCACATCTGTAGAAATACAAAAATCTCATTTACTATTAAGCAACAAAATTCAAAAGCCTCATGTTTTTCCTTCCAGCAAAAAAGTAATTAAACTCTACATTAAAACATCTTAAAAACTACTATTAATTGAAGTTTTAAAAACAAATCTTCAAAAGAATTAATGTAGAAAGCCTATATACGGGAATGCGTGAGAGAAGATATAAGTGGAAAAGACAAACATACACAAGAGGAATATAGGGGATGGGATAAAAGCTTGGGGGATATGTATTTTCCCTTAACAATATGAGGAAGAATTTTCAAGTCTGGATAAAGATTTAAAGACATTTTTAGGTAGGGGGAAAAAGTTGTGGGAATTCATAAATCACATCTTTTTCTTACTTCTGGTATTCTTTGAAATTAATATATTTTTCCCCAGTTTCTAAACCAATGAATCTGTATTTTAAAAAGACCTCCTCAATTGTGTAATGGAGGAAAGTTTTCTCTAAATCATCCAGTCCTAAATTCAGGAGTTCAAACTCTAAATTCATGTAAGCAGATTATAACAAAATGAAAGAACACATGAGCATTCAAACTCATGAATTCTAAGTTAAATTCTTTAAAATTACGGTTAACTATAGCAGTGGGAGAAAATCATAAGTATTTTGAAAATTTCTGAAGTCCATATTTTTTCAATCCCTATTTCTACAATTCAATTAAAATGACAATTAGTGACTAACAGAGATATAGCTTGGCTTTGCATAATGCTACTTCTTGGAACGCCATCCAAATTTAATTATTATAAAATGTACACAAGGGTAATTGTATAAAGTGACTCAATATTTAAATTATATGCAGAATTTTAAAAGGTGAGAAAATTCTTCCAAAAATGTCTTTAGTTTTAGTAGTTACGTAGAACTGAGGAATAATTTTAATACATACATATTTTAATTAATGAAGGGTCGAACAGTTGAGAATAATAAAGTAAATAATCAGTTACATTCTGAATGCAATTTTCAGTCATGTGCTTGATAATTTTTTGCATCCATGAAAAAAAATGAGTTGAAGAGTAAATACTTTTCTACAGTAACTACAAAATTAAAGTAGAAATATATAGCCCTTTATACCACTAACTTTATCCTCTGGAAAAAAGGAACTTAGGGGTAAACTTATGTTTTCTGTGACTTCTCCAAAAGTTACTTTTAAAATGTGTGTTATATAGTAGTTTTCTAGCTTTCAAAAATGATCATACTCATTACTGCTACGTTAAGCACTTCAGAATCTATACTATTCCTATACTATTGTCCCTTCCTTTAGACTCACCTACTTAAATCCTATCAGTTTGTACCAAGTATACACATAAAGGACTGATTTACAATACCGTTATAATTCCCTTTTCTCTCACAAAAAGTTAACTTGACTTGTTGCAAACGGGTATCACAATACTATTTTTAGAATAGGAAAATATTCAACATAATATTCCCTGCAGTGTTATGCATGGTATTCCCTGTATATCTTACTGCCTAAATAGATGGCTTTCAAGTTCACATAGCAATCTAAGATGAATAACTTTGACAAATGACAAGGGATTTCAAGTACTTTTTATTTTATCTATGAGTTGACTTTAAGAGCTCCAATACAAACCTATTTTCCAATACGGAAGACATGAAGCTTTCATTTTTGTTATTAATAATTAGTTTATTCAAATTATATAATAATATATTGGACTGGAAATTATTGTAACATGTTTACCTTCAACATAATATAATTTTTAAAAGGAATACTTAAAATTTTATTTTCTCCAAAACACAAATTTTCTCATAACGATGAAATTATATGCTCTTGTTTAGAAAGTAACTTCTGCTGGCTTTCATAACTCAAGCTCAGAATTTTGACACAAATAAGGAATAAACACCACCTTGTTAAGAATTAAACTCAGAGGCTTTATAGAGTTCTTGAAGGTGTCCAATATAAAAACGACATTCTCTTTTATTTTCAAACTCAAGAAAGCAAATTAGAAACATACATTGTCTAAAAGGTTTTATATTAATAATTATTGAAAGAATTTTGAATGTATCAAAAAAGTATTTTCAAAATATAGAATTATGAGTTGAGTTTAAACACCAATTTTTGGTATTTTAATTTCAGGTACTATTTAAAGAATCACCAGTGCTTACAAACAACTGAGGAAATAAATAGTTGCAAAGGAAACATAATGAAATTTTAGGCATAAAATTCAGCCTGAAAAACACAAAAGTAGATATAAATAAACTGAAAGATATTCCTCATTTTTCATTAGGCTATCTCAACATAATCAGGTTGTCAGTTAATTTCAAAGATAATGGTTAATTTGATCTAATAAAAATTCTAATGAGCTTTAAAGGAGCTAGAAAAGTTGATCTTAATGTTCACATACAGAAATAAACATACAAGAATAGCTAGAAACAGCAATGAAAAGGAAGAGCTTTGAGGGGAGCTAGACTGAAAAAACATTAAAATATACTCAACATCTATAAAATTAAAAAAGTATGGCATTAGTACATAAATAGAAAGATAAATGGTACAGAAGAGAAATTCCAGAAACAAAATTCCAGAAATTCCAGAAACTAAAAATCTAGTATAACATAAGCATAGTGTTCTGAATGACTGGAGTAAAAACATTCATCGTCTTAAATGGTATTGAGACAACTGGATGGCCATTTGGAAAAATATAAGATTAGACCCAATCCTCACACCGTACACACACACAAAACACTAAACATAACCATAGAAGTGATATCCCATCACCTTTGCTAAATTTTCTAGTTTAGAAGCAAGTCACATGTCCTGCCCAGACTCAATGAAAGGGGATTATACAATAATGTGTGAATACCAGAAGGCAGAGATCAGTAGTAGTCACCTTAGGATCTGTCCACAATAATATTTTTGTTATACATAAAGTTTTTATTATATTTCAATACAATTATTTGAGATATGAATATGTACTAATCTAATTCATATCATAAATAATTTGAGAAGTTAAAGTATTTGATCAAATTCAAACTCAGATTATAAGAGGTAAAGAGAATATGAAGGGAAAAGTATAGATATAAATAATAATTCTTTAAACAAATTAATATTGTACTATATAAATTACATTAAAAATAATTCTGATATGTAAGCTAAGTAATGTTTTTAAAATTCAGCATCTTTCTGTATAAATATTAGATACAAACATTAAAAGCCTCAGAAGTCTTCTGCATGGCTTAATTAAAAACATAACTTCAAAGTATTTCTGTGTCTAAGCAAAGAGATAATCATCCTCTATTCCCACTAAGCAAACAGCCAGACCTTTTTATAAAACAGATTTAGGCTGAAATATTCATTAGGGACTTTGAAATGGTAAATATTATCATTATATATCACCTAAATAATGGTTACCATTTATGTGAATGATCACATTACATGATAAGTATCACTTTCTAAAAAACAGAATATAAAATAATTCTACATTTCTAAGTGTTAAAATATAGCATTTCATTTTGTCCCTATTGATTTAAATATTTAAATATATATACATATTTTATCATAAGATATAATTTTTCTACTCAGAAGCTAAAAAGAGGGACATCTAGTTGCTATAATTTTGAAATATCATAACAGATTATTTAAAACAGCTGAGAATCTGATAAATAAATTTGTGTTTTTATGAAAAATTATGAAAGTTATACATAAGGTAAAACACCCTTGCTTTTGCTTTGTTCTTCCTCTAAAGAAACCCATAAAAATAATACCATATAATATAAACAAAAATATGATATTAAGTACTATAAGAGTATTAATACTGACACCACACTTCTCAGACAATGTATCCTAAATAAACAATAAAAATTCAGACATGAAGGTATGGTAAATACTGAAATAGAACCTGAGGAGATACAGGTTCTAGAATTGTAAGGCTGTTTATGGATTTCAAAGTCCGATAATAATAAACAGAAGTAACTAGGTAGTTGAAGACTACTAAAAACAGTAGGTTTTATTTTTTAATGCTTAAAAGTATTGGAGAGCAAAAAAGTGAAAAATTACCAGGCCAGGATGCAGAGAAGAATGGACTCCCAGGACGTAATCATTTCGGGGATCCCTTTTTCACCAATTATGAATAGGAACAGCATTTCACAGGAAAAGTATTGGACTCCAGGGCCACCAAAGGTTCATGAGCTTAGTCCCAAAGTGTAATCTTAGGTTTAAGGTCATAAAAAGGCCTTCCAGAGACTGCAGATCTACTCTGAACCATCCTTATCCCTGAAAATGATTAATGCTATGTGCCCTCAGACACATAGCAGAATCAAATTCCCCTAAGATTTAATCCATGGTCTCAAATTTTCTATAAATATATTTTGCAAATATGGTATCAGTACAAAATAAAAAAATAACTGGGCATGGAAATAGGTAAGAAAACAAGAACAGGAACTAGGAAAAACAAAGGATGATGGAAATAGAGCCATGGGAATTTAGATATTATCTAGGAAAAGCCAAAGGCTTTAAGATAGCTATTATATTGGAGGAGATAACAGGCAAGGTTAAAAATTTGTCTAAATTTTGTAAACTATAAAAGGCAATTAAAAACTATAACAGATTAAGAATAAGAATTTAGTCTGAAAAACAGGAAAATATAAAAGCAAGAAAATGAAAATACAATAACCAAAATTAGGAACTGAATGGATGAGATTAACAGCAAATTATACACAGTGGAAAAAGAAAAGTAAACTGAAAAATAGGTCAGGAGAGAGTGGAAAAATATGAAAAAGACATAAAAGTTCTGGTGTTACTGGACTCCAAAAGCAGAAGACAGAGAGAATGGAGAAGAAGGAACATTTGAAGAGTACTGGCTGAACTTTCTGAAATGCCCAACATGATAAATGAATAAATAATAACTAAGCAATCATAGTAAAACTGATAAAACAAAAAGAAAAAATTCTTAAAGCCAAAGAATAAAAGAGACTTAGGATGAGATTAAAAATCTGAATAGTTTATGACTTTCAAAGAAATTCAATAGTTTATATCTTATTTTAAAGAAGTAATTAAAACATGTCCACAAAGAAAAACCTAAAACCATCTGGCCACCTTGGTGATACTACCTAATACAGGGAAAGACAAGGAAGTCTCAAACAGAACCCCCCCAAATCACTAACCATATGGAAAAGACTGATATATTGGATATTAAAATTAAGAACTTCTCTTCATCAAAGACATACAAAACAGTGTGAAACCCAATCCACACAGTGGCATTTACCACACATATCATCAACAAAAGACATGCATCCAGAATGCATAATACATTATTACAAATGATTAACCAAAAGAGAATACCATAGAAAAGAATCACAAGAAACTTGAAAGAGCACTATTTCATAAAAGAGGAGTTCAATTGATGATTAAACATATAAAACGTTTAAAATAGTATACATACTAAACCTTTAAGAACTAAAGAACCACTTCAGTTCTTAAGAAAATGCAAATTCAAATTACAACATATCAGTTATACATCCATCAGAATCCTTAAATTTGAAATCTCTTATAACACCAAGTATTGTCAAGAGTGTAGAGCATTAAGTAAATCATAGAGCCCTGGAAGGAGTATAATTTCATATAACAATTTTATGAGTTAATCCTCTAAAATTGAAAAAATGGATGCCCAACACAGACCTATCAAAAATGTATGCACTTGTGAACCAGGGGACATAGATGAGAATGCTCATAAGCCCATTAGTTGTAATGGTGAAAAAACAAAACTAGAATTATCAAATAGAAAAATAGAAGTGATTAAATGAAGTGTGCTATAATCATACAATGAAATACTCTACAGCATTGAAAATCATCAAATTATAAGCTACACGGATGCAAGAATTTGAATGAATATCAAAACATTATGATTAGTGAAATACACACGAAGAATATAGCAACAGACTAGAAGAAAATATTTGCAAAAAACAAATCTGATAAAAGATTGTTATCCAAAATATATAAAGAACTGTTAAAACTCAACAGTAAGAAAACAAACATCCCATTTAAAAAATGGGCCAAAGATCTGAACAGATATCTCACCAAAGATTACAGATGGAAAAAAAAATCATGTGAAAAGATGCTGCACATAGTATGTCATAAGGGAAATTCAAATTAAAACAATGAGATACCACTACACACCTATTAGAATGGCCAAAATCCAGAACGCTGACAGCACGAAATGCTGACAGGTACGTGGAATGTGGAGCAACAGGAACTCTCAGTCTTTGCTGGGGGAAATGAAAGATGGTACCGCCACTTTCAAAGACATTTTGCCAGTTTCTTACAAAATTGAACATACTGTTACCATATGATCCAACAATTGCACTCATTGGTATTGACCAGAAGTAGCTGAAAACTTATGTCCACATAAAAACCTACACATGGTTGTTTATAGCAGCTTTATTCATAATTGCCAAAATTTGGAAGTAACCAAGATGTTCTCCAGTATGTGAGTGGATAAATAAACTGTGGTACATCCAAATGATGGAAAGTTATTCAACACTAAAAAGAAACAAACAATCAAGCCATGAAAATGCATATTCCTAAGTGAAAGGAGCCATTCTGAGAAGGCTATATATTATATGATTCCAGTTACATGACATTTTTGAAAAGGCAAAACTATAGAAACAGTACAAAGATCAGTGGTTGTCAGAAGTTAGGAGAGAGGGAGGGATGACTAAGAGAAGTACTGAGGATTTTTAGGTCACTTAAAGTATTGTGTATGATACTATGATGATGAATACATGCCATTACTTATTTATCAAAACCCACAGAATGAATGCACAAAGCTAAAAGTGAACCCGAATGTAAACTCTGGACTTTGGGTGATAATGATGTGTCAGTGTAGGTTCATAAATTGTAACAAATGCACCTTTATGGTGAGGGGTATTGATAATGGGAGAAGCTATGTATCTATGGGTTAGGGGTATATTTCTGTACTTTCTGTTCAATGTTGCTGTGAACCTACGACTGCTATAAAATTAAAGTCTATTTAAAAAATCCAAATTTACAAAACAAGTCAATGAAGATATTTTTTTAATTAACAATTTAAAGTCTTTGAAATTAAAAAACAATTTAAAAATAATTACTGGATCAAAATAAAATAAAAATTGAAATTACTGATAATTTAGAAAATATTTCACATTAATAATATAAACTGATGAGTGATTAATTTGAAACAGTGAATAATTGTGTGTGTGTGTGTGTGTGTCTGGTTTTGGTATGAAGGAGATGCTGGTCTTACAGAAGAGAGTTTGGAAGTGTTCCTTCCTCTTCAATTTTTTGGAAGAGTCTAAGGATAATTAACTCTTCTTTAAATGTTTTATAAAATGCACCTGTATAGCTGTCTGGTCCTGGACTTTTGATTGTTGAAAGTTTTTTGATTACTGATTCAATTTCATTATTGGTAATTAGTCTGTTCATATTTTCTACCTCTTCCAGATTGAGTCTTGAGAGATTGTACATTTCTAGGAATTTATCCATTTCTTCTAAGTTGCCCATTTTATTAGTGTATAATTGTTCATACTAATCTCTTAGGATCCTTTGAATTTTTTTGGTGTCAGTTGTAACTTTTCCACTTTCATGTCTGATTTTATTTATTTGCACCCTTTTTCTTGATGAATCTGGCTACAAGTTTACCAATTTTGTTTATCTTCTCAAAGAACCAGATCTTAGCTTCATTGACCTTTTCTATTGTTTATTTTAGTCTCTACTTTACTTATTTACGCTCTGATCTTTATTATTTCTTTACTTCTGTTAACTATAGGTTTTTTTTTTTAACATCTTTATTGGAGTATAATTGCTTTACAATGTTGTTTTAGTTTCTGCTGTATAGCAAAGTGAATCAGCTATACGTATACATATATCCCCATATCCCCTCCCTCTTGTGTCTCCCTCCCACCCTCCCTATCCCACCCCTCTAGGTGGTCACAAAGCAACGAGCTGATCTCCCTGTGCTATGCGGCTGCTTTCCACTAGCTATCTATTTTACATTTGGTAGTGTATGTATGTCAATGCCACTCTCTCACTTTAACTTTAGGTTTTGTTTGTTCTTCTTTTTCTAGTTCCTTTAGGTGTAAGGTTAGGTTGTTTATTTGAGATTGTTTGTTTCCTGAGGTAGGCTTGTATCGCTATAAACTTCCCTCTTAGAAGTGCTTTTGCTGAATCCCACAGATTTTGGACCATTTGGACCACTGTGTTTCCATTTTCATTTGTCTGCAGGTGTTTTCTGATTTCCTCTTTGATTTCTTTGTTGATCCATTGGTTGTTTAGTAGCATGTTGTTTAGACTCCACATGTTTGTGTTATCTGTGGTGGGTTTTTTTTTGTACAATTGACCATTAAAATATGCAGAGGTTAGGGGCACCAACCCGTTGCACAGTCAAAAATCCATGTATAAATTTTGACTCCCCCCGAAACTTAACTACTAATAGCCTATTGTTGACCAGAAGCCTTACCAATAACATAAACAGTCAATAAACACAAAGTTTGTATGTTATATATATTATAAACTGTATTCTTACAATAGAGTAAAAAGAAAATGTCATTAAGAAAATCATAAAGAAGAGAAAATACATTTTACAGTACTGTACCCAATTTATCAATACCATAAGTTTATGTCATCTGTTTACAAGATGAATCATCTATCAGTACCTACATCAATGTTGTCTTATATGGTACAAAGCACTGTAGATGTTATACGTATTACTAACACTAGACATCAATAATGAAAAAATGTGAAAAAGAAATTTATATTTATTTACAAGTATAGCAATTCATGCTTTGATAACAAAAAAGCAGCAATATGATTGTTTTATGGTAGTGTAGTGTAATCAACAGGGTTGCTTCATGGTAGCTTAGCCTATACTCTAATGAATGAATAATTATCAAATTTTTAAAAATCTACAAACAATAAATGCTGGAGAGGGTGTGGAGAAAAAGGAACCCTCTTGCACTGTTGGTAGGAATGTAAATTGATACAGCCACTATGGAGAACAGTATGGAGGTTTCTTTAAAAACTAAAAATAGAACTACCATACGACCCAGCAATCCCACTACTGGGCATATACCCTGAGAAAACCATAATTCAAAAAGAGTCATGTACCACAATGTTCATTGCAGCTCTATTTACAATAGCCAGGACATGGAAGCAACCTAAGTGTCCATCGACAGATGAATGGATAAAGAAGATGTGGCACATATATACAATGGAATATTACTCGGCCATAAAAAGAAACGAAATTGAGTTATTTGTAGTGAGGTGGATGGACCTAGAGTCTGTCATACAGAATGAAGTAAGTCAGAAAGAGAAAAACAAATACTGTATGCTAACACATATATATGGAATCTAAAAAAAAAAAAAAAAATCGTTCTGAAGAACCTAGGGGCAGGTCAGGAATAAAGACACAGACGTAGAGAATGGACTTGAGGACACGAGGAGGGGGAAGGGTAAGCTGGGACGAAGTGAGAGAGTGGCATGAACATATGTATGCTACCAAATGTAAAACAGATAGCTAGTGGGAACCAACCGCATAGCACAAGGAGATCAGCTCGGTGCTTTGTGACCACCTTGAGGGGTGGAATAGGGAGGATGGGAGGGAGATGCAAGAGGGAGGAGATATGGGGATATATGTATATGTATAGCTGATTCACTTTGTTATAAAGCAGAAACTAACACACCATTGTAAAGCAATTATACTCCAATAAAGACATTAAAAAAATCTTTATGGCATACAATATTAGTCATATTTACAATACAGTATCGAAAACATTGTTACTTTCATTTAAAAACCACTCAGTGATGATAGGCTGATATGCAGTTTCTCCAACTATAAGAGAGAGAGGCATACTGTACAGTAAGGTAATTCTTTGAAAGCAAAGTTATAAAACAGTAAGAAATCTAACACATTAATTTTATATTAATATCACTCACTTTATGCCTATGTAAGGATAGACTATCCATCTCAATACAAGTCTTGCACACAATGACCTACATGATGAATACTTAGATGATGATGATGACACAAAAATGTCTCACACAGTTCTTGTCATACAGTTATTACATTTTCACAGGAAAGCACTCACACATACACAAGAGATAAGTTGATTAACTATATGGCATGATGATTATTTACTATTCATTAAGTGGAAGTGGATCATCTGAAAGGTCTTCGCCCCTGCCGTCTTCACGTTGAGTAGGCTGAGGAGGAAGAGGATGGGTTGGTCTTGCTGTCTCTGGGGTGGCAGAGGCGGAAGAGGTGGAGGAGGGGAGGGGGAGGCAGGAGAGGCAAGCACACTAGTGTAACTTTACAGTAATGTACTGTAATTTCTGTCTGACTTTTTTTGTTTTTTCATTTCTCTAAAAAATGTTTCTATACAGTACCTCTCCTCCACCATTTGCTTTAGTTTCAGCGGCCATATCATAGAAGGCTCCAATGTCATGAAAGAAGTTAGAAGTAGTCTTGAATAATCAGAACCCTATGTCAAACTGTCTAATGCCAATTTGTTTTCTGGTGCTGCTTCTTCTACATGTTCTTCCTTACTGTCTGGCACTGGTTCAGAAGCACTCAGCTCCATCAGCCGTCCTTAGTTAATTCCTATGGTGTGGTATCTATCAGCTTTAGAATTTCTCCAAGATCCATATCTTGAAACCCTTCAACCCCCACCCCTTTTTTGTTTGTTTGTTTGCTATATCCACAATCTCTTCCACGATTTCCTGTCTCTGTCACAAATCCTGTGAAGTCATGCTCATCATCGGGACAGTTTTCTCCAGCAGGAATTTATTGGTTCAAGCTCTGTAGTTTTCACAGCTTTTTCTATAACACAAAGGCATCTTCCAGGGCAAAATCCTTCCAGACTTTCATGATGTTCTCCCTATCCGGGTTCCCTTCCATAGCACTGACAATCCTGTGCATAGAGTACTGTGCGTAATGAGGCTTAAAGATCCTTATGGATGCCCTGATCTACAGGCTGAATTAGAGATGTTGTTAGAGGGCAAGTAGACCACTTTGATGCCGTTGGTGTTGAACTCATGGAGACCTGGGCGTCCAGGGAGCACTGTCCAATGTACGGACACCAAGGGCAGAAAGGGGGGGGTGGTGGTATGAATTAGGAGATTGGGATTGACATATATACACTAATATGTATAAAATAGATAACTAATGAGAACCTCCTGTATAGCACAGGGAACTCCACTTTGCTGTACAGTAGAAACTAACATATCATTGTAAAACAACTATACCCCAATAAAAATAAATAAATAAAATTTTAAAAGGGAGTAATTAGGAAAAACAAAGTCCTAAAATACATAAATTCATATTTGTTTTATAAAGCCCTTACTATGTGCCAGAAACTAGTCTAGAAAGGAAGGCACAAGTTGGATTGTCCAAAAATGTAAAAGGCATTATTGGCATCATCCTCTGCCTCCTGCCACCAAAAAAAAAGAGAGAGAGAGAGACTAGATATAACAAAATAGATTAAAATGGGTAATAATCTTAGATATTGCTGGTCTAAAGGCAAACTAGTGAGGAAAAAATGCTCAAGAAGAAGATTCTCCTATGGCAAGGACTATGTATGTATCAAGAACTATTAACTCACAGCTGTTTGGAATGTTTGTAGTAAAGCAAAATTTTGATCCCCATCATAGAATTTAAGTCACCATTTTCCAGGAGATTCTTCTTTACCCTAATTTTGAGAACCAGTGTCTTAATCCTAACATAAGTAGCTATGAAGAAGTTATGATCACTAAAGAGGAAAGATATAAGGAAGAGAAAAGGAGATTCAATTATGAATTAAATTACTAAATTTAAAAGATCCTGCTTATTAATTGTGCCATATATCTCAGTAATTATACTTATAATTCCTAATATGTTTGAGAAATTTTATCTTCAACTTACTGTGGATAAAAACTAAAACATGATTCTGGATCAACCCATCAATTTTGATTAATCTACCAACATAATATCTAACAATATCATGAATGTGTATAATATTCTCCAGAAGGAACTAAATTGCTCTAAGATCTTATATGCAATAAATAAAGCAACAAAAGTTTTTTTGGCTAGATAAAGGAAAACACTAATTAATTAGATCAGTGGTTCTCAGTGGGGATGAATGTGTGGGTAACAATGAATTACCTCTATAATTATGGAGTTCTAATGGAATGTACTACAATGGCTAAAACGGAGGCCAAGGATGACAGATATCCTGAATGCAAAAGGCCACTCCACATAACAAAAAATTGATCCAAATCCCACACAACTTTTGGATAAAATAGCAGATCAACAGTTTTTGTTCATAATTATTTGACTGTTGAACCTAATTCCATTTTACCTATAGACACAGAATAGTGTTGCATGTTTATAACAAACAGTGAATTTTCTAGGAATGCAATTACCATGTAACTTGAAAAGAGACCATGAATAATTTTATTCAAAATTTAACTAAGATGTGTTCATCGTTTTAGAAAACCTCATCAAAAGTAGCTATGCTGTTCATGGTATATACAACACACATCTTGGAGTATGTCATGTGTCTAGAGAATATTTGAGACTCCTTTTAAGAAACTAAGAACCAAATTTTATTAGTAGTATAGACTTGTGAATAGCACTAGATTTCATTAATAAAGTGATGAAAATTGTTATTTTATTCCTATACTATATATTTTTTAAAAATTTGTAGCCCTATGATATAAAATCTATGTGATAAAAATCACGTATTAAAACTATGTATTTGGGCATTGCCAATTATTTTTCAGCTGGGAACTCTGAAAATGTTCCCAGAAGCCCCAAACAACTCTACTGGCTCTGGTATTACTATATCTTTTTCCAAATTATCCTCTATTACCTATTTCTAAGAAATGATATAGTTTCCAAGGTCTTTTCAAGTACCAGAAATTGAATGTGTGCCTTGACATGTGGTATGGTTTCAGGATAGAATGTATATTTTCTGTGACATTTTATCATAATCTTGCCCATATTTTAATCTAGGGAATTATTTTGGCACTACACTTACAAATAAGACCCAGCTAATATTTGAGAATATAATACTTCCTCATTTTCTCTATTTCAACAACCTGTTATTTGTCTTGGTATAAGATCTCTAATTTCTGATTTACCATCTTCACCAGGTCCAGAGTGAATGGAAGGAGTTTAAGGGACTCCTTCCACTTGACCCTTTCTACCTAACGGCTCCTTTCCCACAACTCAGAAGATCAACCTGAAGAGTCTGCCAGCTGCTACATTTATCCATTCCAATTTTGCACTTAGGAACAGGAAAATGACCACAGGGTACGCTTATAGACCAATGTATTCAATTAAACAGATTTGGACCAAAATTCCATTTATTACCTGGTCCCGGTAAGTCCCCATTCTAATAAAGGGGCTATGACTCTTCATCTCTAAATGCCAGTAGCATTCCTTAATTTTTAAGATAATTAATTATGAAAATCCATGAAGTTCTAGAAGGTGCTATTCCATCACCATTGAGAACCACCTAATAAATTAATGTTTTCCTTTGTGCAACCAAAATATTTTGAGCTTCATAGTTACTGTGTACAATATATAACAACACTTTCTGTAGGATTTTTAGATATTTTCTGGTAATTAGAAAGATTAGACAGGTCTAATCCAGGGCCGATCCAGAAACATGTTTTTTGTTTCTTTTTGTTCTTTTTTAAACATGCAACAAATGTTAAGGTAAAATTTCCCAATGCTATCTTCTGAAATAGTCATATAACTCCTTAAATACACAGTAACAATACTGAACAGATTTTTAACTGAATATATTAATGTTATTTTGGTGACCAATACCAGGCTAAACACCTTATCCCAAAGCCCTTCAAAAGTATGTGTGCGTCATTTTCCAGTGACCAATTATGTACTAAATGGCTTGAGGTCCCATTGGATAGAATGGAGGAGAATGTATTGTGTGTATTGATGAGATGGCATGCGTGGTTCCTCAAAGGAACCCAACCACTATTTTAACTGATGGGCTCTGGGAATCAGAGATTCAAATCAGAATCATGAAAAGACTGAAGGATCACAATTTTCTACTAAGGCAGCTGACAACAACCTTCTGCTTATTGGTTCATGATTTTTTCTGGTGACACAAGTCCAACAATAATCTAGTTGGCTGCCAATTTAGCTTATCCCTCAGTACTCAGGCATTTCCACAAATCCCTGCCGACCAATACCCCCTGTTGGTAATCTGGTGTTGCTGACTATTAAGGTAATTATAGCTATATTTAAGAGTTAAATGTCACCACCTGGCTTCTACTATTCTGGAATCCTGACATACACATTGTCACTAGAGAGCCCAGCTGACTGGAATCATTTTCTACTGTCTATCAGGACCTACAGAGAATAGCCACCACTGAGTTCCACAGATTCCAGGGCTCCCCTTACTGTTGTACTCCTTATTGTCCTAGTGAAGGGAGTGTTCTGGAAGACCTCCAAGAAAATATAGTCAGTTAATGGGCAGTCTGATATTATGTAATACATGCATTCCAATACATCCAACTTCCTGAGTTTCTAACCCCAGTGCTCAAAATTTCCCAAGACAGTTCCAGCAACTCCCACCTCATTAACTAGAGGCAAGCATCATGTCCACACTTGAAAAAGCCATCAGCAACTCCAGGTAAACTCACTAAGATATGAAATCCTGAAATACAGGAGAGTGATGCCGTATCAATATAGTCTCCCTTCTCCAGTCTTATATCCCATGTCCCCAGGTCCAACACCCTCACTGTGCACTCCTGATTCCTGCCTCTGCATACTTACCAGGCTCTGCAACTTTTTGAGTGAATAAGCTATCTCTTCCCATAGCAGAGACTGTGTTTTCCCATTCATGCTACACTGAGACCTGATGCTTCTTACTGATCTGAACACAATAAGTAGAGGCAGGGGACACTCTGGAGGAGGACATCTTTTTAGGAAGCATAACCCTCAGGTGAAATCTTTGCACTGTGTCCAGAGAAAAGGAAGCTATTCTACTCTAGCAAATGACAGAGGGCTACTTCTTCCAGTCAGGAGTGCTCAAGGGAATCTAGCATTCAGGGTTCTAAGGTCGTACTCATAAGTGTCCCCACTGTAGGCCTCAAAGGCTTACTCCTTGTCATCAGGCATCGACTCTGGCATGGGTAAATTGTCATGACTGAGCCTTCAGTTTCATCTGCAGTCTGCCAACCTTATGATTAAATCCTGGGCATAATTTTCAAGATACTCTGCTCTCTGGCTATAGAGGATGAGGGTCTTTAAATGCTGTCATGAGGGCCTCTGATGTTCACATTATGCCTTGAATTGATGGAAGCCTCCTTCTTTAAGCCTTCTTGGCAATTAACAAAAGCTAGCCAAGTTTGTAAGCATAATTACCATCGCCCCATGACTTTCAAGTGCTAAAGTTGCTACATAAACTAGTACTTCTCCCTCAACCTATACTTTATCCTATCAAACACAGTTAATATTCTCAATAATTATTATAGCACACCAGGATAATCACTACCCCACTCACCATTAGCATTGTAGTGCTATTGCCATTTGATAAGTCATCCAATTATAAAATCCTATGCTGAGGGTCTATTATGTAGAACTGCTTCCAGTAGCAACCAGTTTAGTCAGAATAACCTCAATAGCAGACGCTGAAATAAGGACTTGGATGTGGGTACTTGCTAAGGAGACTTATCTCAGGAAGCATTGGTGACAATGTGGGAAATGGAGGACAAACTCCCATTTCTCGTTGGCCAAGGATTACCCATACTGGCATCAACTGCTTTACACTTCCTGATTGCACCTGGGCAGAAATGAGTAGCTTTGGAACTAAAAGAGAAACAAAGATTCTCATTCTTTATGTGAATATTGGAAAGTACAGGAAACTGTCCACTGCAGCCTTGATGAAATCCTAAAAGCCATGAGAGTTGGCAAGATGTATCGTTAAGTATCTGCCACAACATTTTATCAAAACTTCTTTCACCTATATCTGATTTCCCCTTTATTTCCCACTGAGGAACATTAGTTTCTATCAGTAGGGTTGTTAGAAGGCTGAAGGAAAAAGCAATTAAATACTACTGACCTTCATTACACATACATTGAAAATGACAGACATTATATTTTACATAATGCAAATACGGGTCACCTTCACATTGTAAATTGAGAAATTTTACAAAAATAATATGTGTGTTTTCTTTAAAGTCTGCATGTTGCTCCTCAAAAGTAAACAATTTTCCTAGACAATACCATTTCACTCATTCTATATTTACATTTATATTATAGTTTACTTTTCCATTAAATTAATTTTTAACTTACCATTTTTGAGTTCCAACTGTGTTTAGGCCAGGGCCAGAATGAGAACTTTACCTTGGCAAGATTAATAATTTGGTGTCCCTTTAAATGAATATTTTGACCCCATACTGAAGCCCTGCCCACTGTGTCTGCTATTCCCATCCCCCAGCATACACCACAAGAAATTATCTCCAATTATTTCCATGAGCAACTGGTGCGGTTCATGAAAAAAAACTCTAAAAAGTGTGTGGACCCACCAATTCCTCAGCCCCAGGACCTTCCCACTATTGACGATGAGCACTTGAGCACCAATTTATCAGCCACCTCAGCTGGACTCTGCTTTTAAGCTTCCCACTGGCTTCACTCCAGGTTAGCCAGTGTTCCTGTCTCATTTCTCCCTGACAGCTCTCGTTTCTCTTTAGAGTTTCGGTCATTTGGTTACCCTGTAATCTCAGTTCTCCAACACTTTCAAGAAAACTCATGAATTTGCAGTTCGCCCAGCTTTTCTTTCTTTCATTGTAAAGGTGGGAACAATGCTTTTTCCAGCTCTCTACATCTTGAGCAAAAACTGGAAATGCTATCGTTCATTTTTACTTGTTTGCTTTACTGATGTGGTTTCTCTTTCTGTTTATTACATTCTATACCCAGAAAATTTTAACTCTTCCTTCAAGTTCCATCTCAAATATGCTTTGCTCAAACTTTCCTTATTCTTCCATGATAAATCAGTCATTCCCTTTCAGTACTCCTTCACTACTTTCTTCATTCTATTCCATTAAATAAATTTATTGAACACTTACACTGTAGTACTGATGCAATGGTCCCTAAAGAGGTTCACTTAATAAAGGATACAGGCAAGTACATAGATAATGCAAGGAAAAAATTAGTAAATAGGAAGAGAACCAACTTCAATTTGGAGAGTTTATGGAAAATACACAAATGAGATGTGATGTCTGACTACATACTTAAAGCCAAACAGAAATTATCCTGGGAAGAGGAAAGAGTTCATTCATAAGCATCTCAAATCACTAATGTATCAATAATAAATTAATATAGTATATTTTGGCTAGTGTCTCCACTGCTAGCCTGAAAGAAGCTTTAAGTAAAAACCATGTGTTATTCATATTCATTAAGAGTAGCAACCACTCATTTAATAATAGATTACTGACTTGAGTGACTAGCTTTGTTTCTTAAAGAGAGCTTTTTTTCCAGTATAAGCACACTGCAGGAAATTATTGCTTTAAGTATGAGGACCCTATTGTCATCACTGCCCTACACTCAAATAAATAAATTAAATAAATAAAACAAATATTTATACAAATATAAATATATATTTAATATTAATATGTAAATAATATACATATATTTCTATTTTATAAATATATTTTATATTTGTATACAAATAAGATATGATATATATTATTATATAATATAAATTTTATATAAATAAATAAAACAAATAACTAAAACAAAAAAGTAATGAATGTAATTCTATCTACAAAAACTGTCCACAAAATACTCTCTACAAATTAGTATTCCAAATTTTCCTCTGCTTACAAAAAATTTCCCGTTTATAATAACTAGGGCAAAATGTAATTTCACCATTCAGAACTATATAATTTATTTTTCTAATATTTCATACATATGCCAAATCCTGTAACTCTGTATATATAAGCTTAGAAGCCCATGAGTTCAGTGAATTAAAATACTGTCTCTCTTACCTGGAAACAAAAATACGTTTCTAACGTACTGCATCACATAACGGGTAATTATTATGGATGGTTATACCATTTGTGCAAAAGTAAAGTACAAATTTAAATTGTCAGTGTTTATAATGATGATGGAATCTCACAACAAAAATAAAGTATTTGTTGCTTAAGACCAAGAGCTACTACACAATTCATTGGGGGAAGAGAGATGCAAGGAGCAGTACAAAATGAAAATGTTCTCGTTAAAAATTTATTAAGAATTTTAATATGGCGACAGAAGAACATTCAATCAGGCATGATGCCCTTCTAAGCATAAGGCCCTGTGTAAATGCACATGTCACACACCCAAGAAGTTGGTGTTACTTATGACAACCAGTATGTAGCACTGCAGAATACTGGAGGCATCTCTCTGACTTAAAGCATAGGACTCTGATTTAATCTCATTGGTACTGAGAACAAAATAGCCTTCCTTAATAGGAATTTCCCTAAGATCTTATGCTTTGACCTCATTTTTAAGTTTAGAGACTATGGAGAAGGAATAAAAACTGGTTCTGCTCACCTTCTCTTGAAAACCTATGATACCTCAGTGACTAGTCAAAGACATGACCATCTAACTTGAAATGTTTAGGGTAATTCTATTGTAAATAATGTATTTGTTCTAAATAAAAACAAACAAAAAGATCATTTTCCATGGCTAACACACCTCTTTGGATATAAATTTTTACATATAGTTTTAGAGAATCTTTTATTAATTTTTAAAATAATTATATAATTATTATAATTGGAATTTATGGTTTATGTCATACAGCATATTATACCTAATATAAACGTAAGTGCATATATACAACTCAAAACTATAAAAATGATTTTAATATATGAAGAATATGAATAATAAAAAACATTTAAGTAACATGAAACAACTACTTTTTAAAGTTACTCCTTTTGGAGGTAGGTGAGAATAACAACTAAATTATAAAAAGACAAAAACCACTCATAAAACTATTGAAAGCAGAGTAACAACAAGAGTGGGTTCATGTCTAATGAAATAACAGAGAAAAAGAAGATGAGTATAAGAAACCACTTGCAAGGCCTAAAAGACTATAATGATCAGAATTAAAAATAAAAGATTCAAGAGAAGGAAATGCATAGAAACATTGGATTTCAGTTATTTAACAAGATATAGAGAAAAATTATAAAGATAGCAATGGAGGTTTGATGTATAAGATATTTTTCCAGAAAAAATAAGAATGTTTCTTTTTATCAGAGAGATACAAAAGACAAATATTCTATGGGCTCTGTTTTGAAGGCTCCACAAAATTGTCATTTTAAAGGCTTAATTTTTTATGAAACTTGATAAAATGCAAGTAAACATAGCTTAAAACAATACTGGTTGCCTAACTAACACAACACTAAACTTAAAATGGAAAACCTATAACAATTAGTTCTACAGCACAAATTCAACCCATGAAAGTTCTAGAAAGTAATTTTTACTTACAATTGGCATTGATCACCTTTTATTCCTTTAGTTGTGCAGAAACATTTTCCTGTGTGCATATGACAAATATTTGCATGTCCACTGCATGTACAAGCTGTAAGTCAAAACCAAAATGATACTGAATATTCCCCATCAAAAACATGTGCATCACATTTCAGGGAAGGTTGTATTATCTTATTTGTAAACCATCAATTATCCTCTTGCCATCCAAAAACTAGGGTTAGCATACAAGTTATTTTTAATTAAGGGGAAGTAAATTCACTTATTTAAAAATTTTGTGAAACTCTTCAAAGTCTTTGGGGTATCCTGAAGTCTAGTGTTGATCCAAGTATTTATCTCATCCTTCTTTGGACTTTTTTCCATTTCTAATTTGGTACATCTACTTAATGAAATGAGTTTCAAAGAGCATAAGATCTTTGGAGTCAAACAGTTCAGCTTCAAAATGTACATCTATAATCACTAGCTATGTGACCTTGGGCAATTTATGTAACCTCACTAGTCTTAGTTTCTTCGTCTTCAAAAGGAGAAAGGAGCTCTCAGGACTTAGTGAGAATTAAATGAGATAATGTATTTTAAATTCCTAGCACCTATCAAGCACTTAATAAATACAACTATTACTTCCACTGCTGTTACCACTGCCAACAATAAAAAAATATAATTTTACATATTGTATAAAAAAGCATATCTGTTTATTTGCCCAAAAATCATCCTTTTCTGAGATCATTCTCAGTTTCAGTATTCCAGAATACTACCTGAAACATTCCATAGTATAACAGTTACATATAGTCAATTTGGTTCATACTGAACTCATTTCATTTTCTTACTTTGCATTCATTTGTTAAAGATCAGTGTTCCAATTATTCAGGACACAAATCTCACACTTTATTGTGCCCAACATCCAATCAGCTGGCAGGTTTAGTTTCTACATGCAGGATCTTTCTTGTATCTGACCTCCTCCTTTCCACTATGGTAACACATCATTCAAGTCCTGTCACTCATGCTCTCTTACTGACACCAATACATTACATAACTGATCTTTCTGCCTTCAGTATGGCTACAACTCATTCTCCAATCCCGAGACATATTCTCAAGAGATAAGGCTGATCATGTCATTAGCCCTTTCAAAAACCTTTAATGAGAACTACTATGTTCCTGCACACCACCAGCTAGTTAAACCATTCTATTGATAAAAATGAAATAATGATTTCATTCCTGATTTTCATACACATTTAAAAATAAGATAATGAGTCACTGATTTTGATCAAAATATAAAATATTTTAGAACACTAAGCTTCTTATTGTTTATGATTATTTGCTTTGAAAAAAATACATAATTAATATAAAGTAAATACATACAACCCTACACACACATAAAAAATAAATTTTGGTATTAGGTAGATTATTAAGAAGCCAGGCTTTCTTTGCTAAAAGAGACTTCTACATAAAAGTGTGGGTTTTCCTTCATAAAGACTATTTAAATAGATCAGTATAACCCTCCTTTAAGTTTGTAGAATTAACTATGGCAACACAACATGTGAGAATTTTAGAAATGAATGACAAGATGCAGAAGTGCAAGGAATAAGGAAATTATGAGCAAAAATGGGACTCAGATATATTGATAACATGTAACTTCATAAATAGTGAATATACCATGGTATCTTTTAATATTAACTTGCCATTTCACATTAATACTATCTTGTATTCAGAACTTCACTAAAAAACAAATGATACACATTAATATTTTAAAACTTGGGTAAACTTTTTATTTACCCTTTATGGCAGAACTAGATAATAGTCACACTTGCAGCATTTCTTTATAGAATTATCAATGTATAGTAGCTTTAATAATTTCTGAGACAGAAAAAATATTGTGTTAAAATACCTTTTAGTGAAAACTCATTTTGAGAGAATTCCCTTCTGGTGCTACACTTCAGGCTAAAATGGCACAAATGTATTTTAAATTCAATCGTTTAAAATTTATACTTCATGACGGTGCTGACATCATTCTGTTGCCAGCGTTTGAGGTTATCTTTTTATGCTGAATAATCACCTATAAAATCATCATACTGTGGCCTTTTGTTTGGTAAATTTTATATGATGATGATTTTATAGCCTAGCTATACATTACAGGAACATTATGAGGTCACATGGTATTTATGTTTCCCTATAATATAAATTTGCAATATCAACTTGTAACTAAAACTAAACAATAAGGATAGAAAAAAAGATGCTATAAGAGTTATTCAAATAAATTGTATATAAAGAATATACTTTAGAAAAGGAAATCAAAAAATAGTCATTGGCAGTACTTGTTTCGAAGTCAGTTTATGTGCCTCGGTCCTTTAATTGCTATGTCATTGCTATTTGTCACACACATATACAACAGCTTCTGGGAGTTAGGAGATCACGTCCACTTAATTTCCTTTATATACTTCTAGCATAATTATACTTGATATTTAGTAGATATATTACATTAGCTTTCAAATATAGTAAGAATTCTGGCAAAGACAAATGTTCAAATAGCCATGTGACTTAAAATTATATTCTTCAAACTTGTATTTTTATTTACAGCTCTAAGCCCAAATATCCATCATGTGTGGCTTATAAAAAGGGAAAACAGAACATAGCTGTTTCCCTTTGATATAAATAAACATGAAATGTTGATATCAATACTATCTTAGCAATCTGGTTTTTCTCACTAAAAACTCAAAAATTATAACTATTGCCATGTATTAATCTGTTGCTGAGAGTATGATTTTGTTTTCTCTTGGAAAGATGACAAGTCTCATAATTTAAAATATGTCATTTGACTTACAGAGATTATTTTGTTTACTTAGGATATTGGGCACCCGTATTTGCCTAAACAAAGAGTAAATGAGAAATTAAGAAATGATTCTTTCTCCAATAAATAAAGCACAGTGAAACTCAGTTATTCAGTCCTTGTTCCAGTATTTGTTGAACGCTGCTGGGTGAAAGGCACTGCTCTAGAACTAGTCTGAGAATATGATGGTGAACAAGAATCTAGAACTTAAGGACTGGAACTGCCAAGTAAATGGTACTGTTTTAAGGATTTAATTTACAGGTTGGAAAGTGATAAAGTGCCAAGAGGGCTATTAAGATTCATATTTTACATTTCAAAGCCATCTAACATATTGAAAAATTAGGAGAAACTCTAACCATCTGTTTTAAGGGTCAGTAAACTATATCCGTGAGGGCAAGTCCTCACTTCCTATTTTTTATGGCCCATAAGCTGAGAATGGTTTCTGCATTTTCAAAGGATTGTGGAGAAGAAGAAGGAGATGAAGCTGGAGGAAAAGGAGGAGGAACAAAAGGAGGCAGCAGCAAAGCAGCAACCATACCTGTACCTGGATCACAAAAAATAAAATATTTACTACCTGATCCTTTAGAGAAAAAAAAATTGCCAACCCCTGACCTATAACCACAAAGCCTGGAAACACATAACTTGTCAGTTCTTCATTCTGACTGAATGTTCAAAACACAAATCTCATTTAAAACAAACAAGGTTTCGGTTTTTTCTTTTTTGATAGAAGAGGGTTAAGCATAAGCACTGAAAATATTTGACCAAAATAAATTTCAACCCAACTCTTCTGGAATTGTATTTTTAATACCTTGTGTTTAGCTTTGATAAAGAATAACTTTAGTCATATTTCATTTTCTAACTCTAGCAAGATAAATTTCTTGAACACGCCTATTGACTACCATTAAAATTTTTAAACCCTTTAAATTTTACTTATACTTATTTCTTTAATCTTAAGTTTTCATTCATCTAAAAAAGTAGGGCAAAATATTAATACCCTGGGCTACAGATGAGGCAAGAATGACACATATTATTAGAATCTATTCACAAACCAAACCTCAATACCAATGAAATACCAGGCATTTTTTCCCACATTCAGTTCTACCACCAAAAATTACTACTTGCCTTAAGTTCAAATTCTTAAATTCTAATTTATTGAATTTTTATTGCATCTCTTTTTAAATCTGCATTGTTTTCAATGAGATTGTTTTTAAAGGTTGTTTTGAATAGTTATTAATCAATGAATCAAATCATCTGAAAAAAGTCGTTGAGTATTCATTATGTTAAAAATATAAAACATCAAGTAGGTTAATGACAAGAACAATATTTTGCAACCATATATGACTGCCCTATTTCCAAAGTACTTTCACACACATTACCTATTCAATCTTTACACCATATGTATTATACTCATTTGATAGAATGGCCTCAAAGAAATGAAAAAAAAAAGTCCACATTTATACATCTAGTAAGTAGTAAAGAATTATATCCTGAGATTCTTTCAACTTCTTGATAGACAATATATATGTGTGGATGGCACATATAGATAACATGTAACATTCTTGACCATATATGCTTTTTAATTTCAAATATATAATGTACTTTTTTAACAGTTTGAAAGCTGAAACTAACCTGAAAACATCAATGATAATAAGCTATTCAGTAAATACACCGTTAAATATAAGTACTAAGATTGCAAGGTTGATTCATTATTAAGAAATTCATTAATACACCATATTATCAAATCTAAAAATAAAAAAATATGATTATCTACACAGATGCTAAAAAGTATTTGACAAAAGTCAATGCCCATTCCTGATAAAACATTCAATAAAATAGTAATTCAAGGATATTTTCTTAGCATAATTACACACACACACACACACACAAACATATGTATATGTGTGTATGTATATTTATATATATATCTATATATCTATATATATATATATATATACACACATATATATAGTAGCCAGTATCTTGCTTAATAAGAAAACACTGGAAGCTTTTCTTCCACTAAGATCAGGAATAAGGCAAGATTCCCCAATAGATCTATTACTCTTAAAACTGTATTAGAGATATTAACCAATGTAATTATACATGAAAAATTAATTGATGTGTAAGGACTAGAAAAAAAGTAAAACTATCTCTATTTGTAAATTATATGATAGTATGTCTGGAAACGCTAGAGAATCAGTGTTAAAACAAATTAAAACAATAAGGAATTCAGTAGGGTAATAAATTTAAAAAATTAATATACAGAAATCAATAGCCCTCTAACAATAACCAGGTAAAGGATATAAAATCTTATTTATAATTGTAATGAATAAAATACTTAGGAATAAATTTTAACAAAAAATATGCAAAACCCATGGGAGGCATAAAAGTAGTTGTGAAAAAAATGGAAAGACACACATTGTTCCTGAAAAAAAAAAAAAAACCCAATATCATAAAGATGTCAGTTCTATTTGAATTAGTTTATAAATCTAACCCAATCTCAGCAAAAATACTAATATTTTTTAATGGAACTTGATAAATTGATAATAATAATCACATAGAAAAATATGCATTCAGGAATAGCCAGGACAAAACTAAAAAAGAAAAGCTAAAAAAAAGGGGGTGGGGGACTAGTTCTAATAGACATTCAAACATTTATAAGCCCTCTAAAATTAAAACATTGTGATACTGGCACATCAATAGGCAAACAGATCAGTGGAGTAGAATAGAAGATCTACAAATAGAACTGAATACATCTGAAACTTTCGTATATAAAAATAAATATATTTTTATTGATATAAACTAAAATACATTTATTGTCAATAACTAAAGTTAGATTATTTGCTGTCAGAGAAGGAAATTAAAAATTTGGAAAGGAGGAAGGATAGAATGAACCCTGTAGTAAAGGACAGGAAATGAGAGGTATTCGTGTGAACTCATGGATTTTACTATAGAGTACAGGTAGATACAGAAATGGGTACTGATGTGTTTATATTTATGTATGAGAATTTACTGGTGTCTGTTATGTATACATACATCTATTTTCCAGTTCTGTCTGCTAGGATGATCCATAAACAATGATGGCCCTGTAGCAAAGAGACCAATAAAGGATCCAGGGATGCTTGAGAAATGCCAGCTTCCAGTTAGGGCAGGAAAGGTACAAGATGAGTGCCAAAAACATAAGGAAACGCTCAAAGAATGATAGATAGATAAATAGATACATAGATAGAAACATAGACAGATGCATAGATACATAGATAAATACATAGATGCACAGATGAATACATAGATAAGATTCAAAGACAGACAAACTAGAGAAGACAAATCTTTTCATTGTAGAAGAAAGCTAACTAATTATTGTAGAATGAATGATGGAATTAGAAAATCTCTATTTGGTAAAAATCACAAAACTAGTGAGTAAAAGTTTGAGAAGTAACATGATATTCACATAGTCTCAGAGTATCTCCTACAAGATATTTTTTCATTAAAGGATAAAATAGTGACTTTATAGTGAAGAAATCTGGCAGACACCACTTTAACCAAATGTTTATGGACATCTGAAAAGCTGGGAATACCTGTATTCCTAAAAAATGTCAATGTCATTACATAAAAAGAAAGACTCAAGAAATGTTCCAGATTAAAGTCTAAAGAGACACACAAATCAATGCAACTAGTAATCTTGAATTTTCTTTTGCTCTAAAGAACAATGTTGGGACAATTGGTAAGGTCTATGTTTAATAACAATACGCATCAATGTTAATTTCCTAATTTCTATAATTATAATGTAGTTAAGAGATTTCCCAACTTTTAAAAAATAAACCCTAAAATCTTTAAGGAATAGAGGGATATCAAGTCTGCAATGTTTAATTGAGGGATAGGGAGAGAAAGAAGAAATCTGAGGGAACTTATTGAATATCCTTACAACTTTTCTGTGTGAAATTGTGCCCCCCCCCAAAATTAAGAGACCTTTCCAATTTTGAAAAGATTAAACATTTCTACACGTTAAAAATAGATAATAAAATATACTTTTATGTCTTTTACTTGTATGTCAATAATAACATTATGTTAACAACTTTATTTGAAGAGTTCTTTGTTTTTCCCATATGTTATTAAGGGTTTAGTTTCTATACTTCTGACTGGAAGGGATGTTGTTAACAATATGTAAAATAATGATTCCATTTCTCAAGAAAACATTAGTCTCTATCTTTTCAAGAAAAACCAATCATCCTATGTGAATAATTACCCAAATGCCTACAGTTACCAACAATGGGATTCATATAAGCACAATATAGCTTTAAACTTGAAAGAATTAGCTGCTGGCAGATAGAAAAATAAACAAAATATACCTTAAAATCATTTAAAATACAAATTATATGGTATACTGGAATAGATATTTTGAAGTTAGCTACAAACATTTATAGGATAACACATTTTGTTAAAATGACCCCAAAATTAATAGAGTGAAGTGAAATGTAGATGGTAAGCTTTGAGAAGTCAGACACCAATATTCTACTTATTTTCTCTAGAAGAACTAGAAACTGAAAGGAATTATATAAATTTCATTTTTCTTCCTTATCTAAACTTCATATAACTTCTCATCAGTATTTAATGAAAAATTTATGTACAAAATATTAGATTATTGCTCAATAAGTTATGAGTACAGAATGAAACACCATTGGTAATTATTAAAACTAATCCTCATTTAGAACAAAATAAAACATAGACTTTGGAACCAATATTGCTTCACTTTTGCCTCTATTACTAAAAAATAAAAGAAAGAAAAATCAACCTGAGAAATATAGTAAGCTACTTTTTACCTCTTGCTCTAAAGTGAAAATATTGGTTGAAACGTGAAACCCACCTAGATAGAAAGTCTGAATTACATTTTCTCTTAGATCATATGAAAATGAGTAAAACATATGACACAAATATTATATTTTCTTAGTAATATTAATATAGCAATGGGCTAACTATATACCAAGCACAGTACTACTACCTATGTAATAGCGTCACAAAGATAATGTAAAAATGATTTAAAAAAAAAACCAACTAAGACAAAACTTTTCTCATCAAGAAGTTCACATCCTACTTAGAAAGATAAGTGAACAATGACTTACAAAAACACTGATGGCTATCACCATGGAGGTACCAACACTGCCTGAAGTTAGGAGGGACATTACAAGTTTTCAGGCTGAAATTTCCCGAGTTCAGATTTGAAAAATGAGTAATGGAGTCCAGAGGCACAGTAGTGTCCGGGGAAGCAAAAATAGGAAAAATGGGTAAAGAGTTGGGTTTATATGAAGGAGTGGTTTGATATGAGGTGAAAAGGAATACAATATTGTGAATGTCCTAGATACAGAATAAAGGATCAACTAAAAGAAAGTGAGGCTGATCTATTTAGAAACTGCTACAGTGGGCTAAGTTAAGGTAAAGGTAGACACAACTAGACAATGGCAGTTCAATATTATGGCTTCGAAATGGATTAGAGCTGACCACTGATTATATGTGAGATTCAAAGATGTAAGCACACACTTGCTTTGGAGTACAAGAGTCTGGTAGTTCACATTTGAATCCTGGTCCCATCACTTGCTGGCTTAACCTTTAACATGACTCTTTAGGCCTATGTCTTTGGTTTACTCCTCTGTAAAATTGACATAATAGTACATACTTGACAAAATGCTTTGGAGAAAATGAAAAAATTTAGGCAAAGTTCTTAGCAATGTTCCTGGTATAAATAAAATACCATTAAATATTAGTTATATATGTTTTTAATATAATGCTTGGAGCTTGGCTGACAAGGAAAATGTTAATATCTTAACTTAAATGTGGACACAGAGAAAAAGAGAAGTAAAGGTGTGGTAGAATATGAGAAACATGGTAGGATATGAAACCAGAAAAATCACTCTGGGTCAGAGCATAAAGGCCTTGAACGTCTTGTCAAGGAGGTTTTTAATTTATTTCACAGACACTTTGGAGGCAATGAAAGATTTTGGAAATGGTCATAAAAATCACTGAATGTTTTGGGGAAGAAAACTATGTCTTTATCTTCTGATAAAGGAGATACAAGGGTGGATTATAAATGGAGAGACTGCATATACAGAGGGTAATCATTCATTAATTCAACAAATACTTAATAAGAACTTATTCCATTTTAGGTAATCTGTAACATCCAACAGCAGTGGAAGAGAAGAGGAATCATGGGGGCCTAAACTAATAAGGGTAATGGAATACAAAGGCAGAGATAGGTATCAGAGACAGTGCAGAGTCCGAATCAGCTTGGGACAGAATACAAGGGCTGAAGAAAAGGAAGGAATCAAAGGTGCCATTGAAATTGAGCCCAAAAAGAATTGTATTGCCATTAACAAAATGCGGGTGAAGTGAGAACATTTTTTAGATAATAAAGTTACTGAATTCAGTTTATAAATATTGATTTGAATAATAGTGGCCTGTACAGAAATGCTTAATAAGAAGTCAAAAAAATAAGTTAAAATTGCTTAATAAAGTAGGCTGCACTATTCACTAAACATACAATTAAATGTTTACATACTTGCTTTAAAGCCTGAAAGTATAGACTGCGATTATTATAAAATCAGTAAATTGGCCTTTAAAGAAAAAGCAAGATAAAAGGTATAAAAAATTATACGTGATTAAGAGAAAGGCAAATATTTGCATTCATGTCCTAATATATAAAAATGAACATTTGAAGAAAAGGCATTTCTTCTTAAATAATATGTTAAGGAGGATTTTAATATGTTTATGAAATATTTAAGGGAATATTTATGCTGGTGCTTTTTTACACCTGCTCTAGGCATTTCTAATATATAATTAACTTCCCCACCATCACTAAGTAGTTTTTGAGATATGAAAAAGTGTGTATGCAAATTGGTATTTAGCTTGATTTTGGTTTTTAAAAAATCTTTAAATATCAGGACAAGGTAAGTACATGCTTAGAGTTTCTTAGTTAACCTCTAATTTTCTGTAGCATACTAAATAAATGTTTTATATGTTTTAGAATACAAGAAGTACGCCCCACTTTAAATTCACCTCTTACTTTTTTTCATCCTAGGCCTGTCGTTTGAAGCTAATAGGAATTCCTCAACCTTTGTAGATTAGGGTAAGAGGCATTTTTATTTTTAAATTAAATTATCTTACCTTACTTATTAAAAAAAAAATAGTGCCAGATCCTTGTAACATAAAACCTAAAGCAATACATGATGATAAGCATCACGTCAAGTGAAATTAAAGAGAAATATTGAACACTTAGATAAAATAATGGTTTCTATCTTGCCCCAAATAGGTAAGTATTGTACTTGTAGACCTAAAACCATTGAATAGTTTTTTTTTAATTCCGTAAGAGATATACTAGTGAACTTACTAATGAAAAGAAAACATTCAAGTGACACACTTCATGGTCAAAACTGATAAATCAGAGATGGAGATAGTCTGTAACATCAAGTCTAGAAGCCTAAAAACCACTAACCCAATGCCAAAAGTCGAAGTAAAATTTTATTTTAAGTTAGGATAGGTGGAAAGTAGAACTTTGTGCAAATAAAAAGTAGGAAAGGAGATCTTGAGAAAGGTGTCAAAGTAAGTCATGCATGGCAAAGTTCCCCAGCACTTAAAACTTCAGTGGCTAACATCTCTAGCAGTTTCATGAGACTCAGCCCACAGACAGTTCTTGCAAAAGGAATCTAAGAGAAAAGAGTAGTAAACTGCATCTTCTAATAACCCACAATCAAAGGTCATTCTAAAATAGCTGACAATGTCAGGGCCAAACAGTTTTCATAAACGCAGTTCTTCTTATCCTTAACATTCCTTTTGAGAACAAAAAGGATGAAAAGAGTTTGAAAAGATGGAGTAGATAAAGAAAACAGGGTTACTGAGCAATCTGACGTAGAGCAACACTTCTACAAGGAAAACAAAGAGTTTCAAAAAATTAGTATACAGAGAAGAGAAACTAGCTACAAATATTATAGAAGCTATGCAATAAAGACTGTTTTTTAATCATGCAGTTGAAACAGGCAGTTCTATATGATTTTAAAAGGCTCTCTTGTTTTCTTAAGTTTACATAAAAATGTCATTCTGAAGAGAATTTTAGATCAAAGTATAACTTTATGACTATATCATATACTAAATAGCTACATGTAATTATATAATTATTCATTTAAGGGCCATTCTTTGAAATATTTAAAATCTCAGATTGGCTTTTCTCTGCCACATAGGATGATACTGTGTACTCAGAAAATACAAACTTTCAACTTTGTTGTGTCAAAATAATTAATAAAAACAAGATTTCCATATCAAGTGATTTTCATTTATCTGCATTTTTAGATTATTCAGGTCAATGCTTCCATTTTGAGAGAATTAAACTTCTTACATTTATTTTAAGAAATGCTCGAGTTCATTTGGTTATGAACTTTCAGCTTCTCTGAACAATCTGCAATATGTAAGAAGGGTTTAAAATGAAAAAAATCTCCCATTCTAGTAGAGAGAAAGAAGAGTTCACTTATCTTCTTCTTTACCACCCTCAAGTCTCAGAGAATATCTGTGTCATAGCCCAGTGTGTTTATTAAAGTTTTAAATATTTCTGTAAAAGCCTGCTATGGACAGATATTAATAATATGCCAAAAAGAAAAACATAAGTTTTGCTAATAAGAAACAAAGGTAAAAACAGAACTGTTACTATGTTGAAAGAACTTTTTTTTCCTCAACCTGGAAACTAACAGTTTCTTTATCACTATTAAAAGTAAAAAATATAGAAAGAAAATCATATACTATTTAAGAACCTAGAAAATGAATAATAAAATGAACTAAAAGTCATAAATAAATACAAAATTACATTTTACTAAAACCAGTTATGAATGCAATGTTAAAGGAAAAGAATTTATTCATAATACCAACCAAACCCATTAGACATCTCACAATAAACTAACTAAAAACAGTAAGACCTAGATGAAGAAATCTATTAGTCATACAAGACTGCAATTTTTTAAATGTCTGTATACTTCATATGGGGAGCTTTTTTCTTAGAGTCCATTTTTTATGAGTAATTAAACAAAACAAATACATGTAAAGATATTAAAATATTTTTAAGATTAATAACATTATAGCTTAGTTTCTTACATTTAGAACAAGTTATAATGAAAAACATGCAGCAAATGATAATTACAGAAAATTGAAGCACGCAAATTGCCTCAACTCTCAAGGGCCTACCCAGATCCTCCCATTAAAATTAATCTCTTTGTCCCTGATTCTATTGTTCAACTTCTACATAACACTATTACAGCACCTACACAATGTTCAGTTGACCCTTGAGTAGGGAGGGGGTTAGGGACACCAACCCTCTGTGCAATAGAAAAATCCTGTATAACTTATAGTTGGCCCTCCATATATGCAGTTCCTCCATATACCAGGTTCCTCCTATACACAGTTCTGCATCTTCTATACACAAGATTCAACAAACCGTGGATAGTGTGGTACTATAGTATTTACTATTTTAAAAGTCCGTGTATAAGTAGACCTGCGCAGTTCAAATCTGTGCTGTTCAAGTCAACCGTAAATAAATTTTAGTAAGTCCTAACACACTACTTTGCATACAGTAAGTAGTCGGTAACTGTGGAATTCAAGGGTAATCCTTCATCGCAAAGTAGTACAGTATACTGAGTGTTGAGCTGCTGTAGCACATTGAGCTGTTACTCTATTCAATGAAACTTTCATTTATTTTCTTTTACTAAAATTTATGTTAAATTGGAGATAATACGGCAAAAATAATACTGTCCCAAAAGTCTGATTCATACATTTATATTAACATACTTAAGCCTAATGATGTTATAAATAGTAACAATAATAATTTGCAATAACAGTTTGCATTATGGAGTTAACATTTGCTGGAAACACATATTATTTCATATGTTTATTTAAGCCTCACAGTAAATTAAATTAGCTGCATTTTGGAGGTGAGGAAAGTGAGACACTAAGAGGTTAAATAATTATCCAAGGTGACAGTGCCATTGCCAGAATATGGATCCAATCAGTATAATTCCAAAGCCCAAACTCTTAACAATGTTACATTCTTTTATAGCTACAAAGACAGATGGATAGATAGATAGATAACCAATGCCAGAGCAAGTTTGTATCAGAGAATCTTCCTGAACATTAATAAGAAATAAAATAATTTTAATAATAAAGCACTTTCAATAATTGTACTAACAGAATAGCTATAAATATAACATAGTTTAAAAACAATCTGAAGGACGTCTACAAGTACATTTACATATTGACAACATAGTTAAATGGCTTTAGTAGGCCGACTTTTAAAAAAATATCTAAATCTGCAGTGCATTTAAAGCCTTACCATTCAAATGTAAATCTGTTTCCTTATTTCCCTTAACATCACCATGGACTTTGAATTTTAATACGTGCAACTACTAATGAAAAAATGAACTTTTCTCAATAAGGTGAACTAAAAATGAAAAAATAGTAGAAAACTTTTACTTCTCATATTTTATAGATTGATTTTAGCCATTGCCGCATTAAATATAATTCACCAAATGTGACATATTGTTTATTTAGTTAGATTGCTAATGTGGCCCTAAGAAATAAAAATGAATTTCATACATCACATCACTGTAGAAAAGTCATAGACAGAAAAATACTATTTTGGCAAATTTAGGAAATAAGGAAACTATAAGGAATTGTTTAAAGCTTCATAAACTACCAGGGAATGTGCAACAGTGAATAAGAAAGGTATTTATCTTTCATTCTCTTTTGTTTTCTATTGCATTGTACCTCAGCTTTCCACATGCATAATGTCAGCAACAAAAATAATATGAAATAACTGAAGTAGTCTTAAACCTAGCAGAGAAGTATATCATCCCCAAAGGGAAACATATTTCTAAAAGCACTATGCCTGGTGGAATGATAAAACTTACTATTTTAATTTAAAACAGTTTTTAGCTAATATATGTATTCAAACGTTCCTTTTGCCTATGTTGGCAAAAAATTAAAATAATACTTTGGTAATCTTCATGACATTACATTTGGCAATGGATTCTTAGATATGCACCAAAAGCACAAGCAACAAAAGAAAAAAGAGATAGACCGGACTTCATCAAAATTTAAAACTTTGGTGCTTTGAAGGACACTGTCTAGACAGTGAAAAGACAACCTACAGAATGGGAGAATATTTGCAAATCATTTATCTGATAAGGACCTCATAACTAGAATATATGAGGAACTCTTAGAATTCAACAACAACAACAAAACCAAATAACCCAATTAAAAAAATGAACAAAGGACTCGAAAAGACATTACTCTGAAGATATACAAGTGGCCAATATGCACATGAAAAGGCAAAAAGACTCAAACAAATATTTGTACACCCATATTCATGGCAGTATTATTTACAATAGTCAAAAGGTGGAAGCAACTCAAGCATCCATCAATGGATGCATGGATTTAAAAAATGTGGTATATACATACAACAGAATATTATTCAGCAATAAAAAGGAAGGACACATGCTACTATATGAAAGAACCTTGAAGACATTATGCTAACTGAAAAAAAAACAATCATTAAGGACAAATACTGGATAATTCCACTTATTTGAGGTGTCTAGACTAATCATATTCATAGTGACAAAAAGTAAAATAGTGGCTGCCAGGGGCCGGTGTTGGGGAATGAAGAGTTATTATTTAATGGTTATACAGTTTTAGCTTTGCAAGATGAAAAAAGTTTTGGAGATGGATAGTAATGATGGTTGCACAACGATGTGTATGTACTTAATGAAACTGAGCTACACACTTAAAAATGGTTAAAATGGCTAATTTTATATTATGTACATTTTACCACAATTTTTAAAATTGTTTTAAAATGGGCAAGAAGTTGCATAGACATTTCTCCAAAAATAACATACGATGGCCAACAACTTCATCACTAGTCATTAGGGAAACGCAAATCAAAACTACAATGAGAAGTAGTTTTACACCTACTAGGATGGCTAAAAGTTTTTGAAAATGTAAAATAACAACTGTTGGCAAGGATGTAAAGAAATTGGAATCCTCCACTTTGCTGGTGGGAATGTAAAATCGTGCAACCACCATGGAAAACAATTTGAACAATTTGGCAGTTCCTCGAAAAGTAAAACATAAAATTGCTATATGACCCAGCAATTCCTCTCCCAGTTTATACACAAAAGAACTAAAAACTTGTATTCAAAAAAAACTTGTGCAGTAATGTTCATAGCAGCACTATTCACAAAAGGTGGAAAAAAACCCAATGTCCATCAATGAATAAATGGGTAAAAATATTGTGATATATCCATACAATGGAATAATATTCATCCACAAAAAGGAATGAAGTACTGATAGATGCTACAACAAGAACGAACATTAAAAACATTATGCTAAGTAAAAGAAGCCAGTCACAAAGTCACATATTTTATGATCCAATTTACATGAAATGTCCAGAATAAGTAAATTTATAAAGAAAGAGAGCAGATTAGTGACTGCCAGGGATTGGGATGACTGCTTCATAAGTATGGCATTTTCTTTTGGAGGGAAGGAAATTTTCTGGAACTTGACAGAGGTGATGGTTGCACAATATTATGAATGTAGTAAATGCCACTGAATTGTATACCTAAAATGGTTTCTGTTATGCTATGTGAATTTGACCTCAAATTTAAAAATTTGCTAAAAATGGGGTTATGGTTGGAAGCAATATATAAATAACAGAAATATATGAAGTAAATTACTTCACAAAATCCCCATGGACTATTATATAGGCATTAAAATAATTTGGAGACTGTAAATGAAATCATTTTCATAAAAGTAAATTAAAACAACAATTGTATATTAAATATATGAAAGGTTGCAAACACATATAAATTGCAATGTGGAAAAGAAACAACCCAGGACTGTTTTCTTCTTAAAGTTATGGAAACATTTATATATATAACATAAATAATCTATCTGAAATACACTTTTTGTCCAATGAAATTCTTGGCTATAGAAAATTCAGTAGTCAAAAGCTTTTTGGAAAACAGGATGGCTCCAAAATCCTTACCTTTTTACTTAATAAACATAAAATACTATGACTATTACTACAAAATACTACGACAATGCTACAAAATACTATGACTCCACTAGGTAAGGTCTAAACTTCGTGGATTCCGTTGTACACATCTCTACTGCTGCTTCTGTATACAATGAACACAGCACTAAGCTGTGGCTTTTGGCTAATAAGGGCTACTGGATCCTCCCTGTCCATATTAACACCACTTCTGCATTAATAGTTAAGAGTCAGGCCTAAGAATCAGACACTTTCTTCCTCTTATTAGCAGTATGATTTGGGTATTTTACTTAACTTCTTTGTGTATTTGGTTGTATGTAAAATGGAGATAATTGTGATTCCTCCCATACAGTTGTACAGCTGAAATGAGATAATGAATATAAGCTATGAGTACAGTGCCTAGAACACAGAAAATGCAAGCGTCAACCAATTTGTGCATTACAGCCTCAATCAGGGCAGAGCTTTCCACATCACAAAATTTCAATCAGCACCAAACCTGCTATTTCCAGGGCAGTTTTGTTGACTCTAAGGCACAACTCATCATTCTGTGTTTCTCAACCCTGAGTGTATATTAGAATCATTTGGGAAGACTTTGAAAGGAACCAAGAATCACCCTACGATAAACTAAGAGACTGATTTAATTATTTTAGGGATTGACCCAGACATCCGTATTTTTTAAAAGCTCTCCAGGTGGCTTTAATATGCAGGTAGTGTTAAACCGTTTTATCTAAACCAGGCCCAGGCCCAACTCTCTCTATAAAGATTTCTCATCTTATCACAGCCAGCAACTGAGGCTTTTCTGTGAGTGCTCTACAGGCTATTCCATTTAGAAAAAGTAGATTAAAGATTTAAGGAACAAGTACTAATCTAGAAATGAAGAAGGATTACTGAAAAAAAAAAAAATTTTAAAGGAAATTTTTTAAAGAAAGACCAAATTTCTTTTTTTAAAAAGTAGGAGAAAGAAGCAGCAGGACAGAGAAGAAAATAGAGAAAAGAAGGGTTTCATGATCGAAAAATGATATGATAATAGTTAGCTCTTAATAATGCTCTTTTAACGTGCTTCAATTCCTATTATATGTGACTCTATTACATATGATCTCATTTGATCTTTACAATAATCCAATGAAGTATTATCATCTTCCTTCTACATATGAGAAAAATGAAGCACTGAGATGCTAAGTGAATTAACTAAAGCCATACATTTAAACAGTGGCAGAGTTGGAATTTCAGCCAAGGACTGATTCTAAATCCATTCTCTTAAACATTATGTTATACTATCACCATGTCAAAAAAAAAAAAAAAAAAACTTACGTGACGTAAGGCATACACAAAACCTTTATTTCTTACTCCTAAAGTAAAATGTAAAATGATAACTTACTATTATTAAAAAACAAATTATCAGCAGTGATTATTTTAGAATAGTAAGATTACAGGTAATTTTAAATTTTAATTTATCTGCATTTGGTAAATTTCCTATAGTAATCATGTATACATTTTGAAATAAGAAAAAGTAAGATTTTCTTAAAGCAAGTATATCACAGAATTTTTATAGTTCATAGTCCCTAATAAATATATATTACCTTCCAAAATATTGAGACTTAATGGAAAAAAACTTCTTTAATAAAATATATTTTCCACAAGAGGCATATCTCTCTTAATTTTCTTTTCTGTAGTAAAAATACACTGAAGTGAAAGAAAAAATAATTACCTGTACACTGTCCTCCGTTGGTTGGATCTCCATAATAACCTGGCATGCAGTCTTGACACTGCTTTCCTGTGGTAAGATTTTTACACTGTTCGCACACGTTATTATTGATGCAAGTGCTATGTCCGTTACACTGGCAAGCTAAGGAAAATAGTAAAAAAAAAAAAAATTTTAAATATCTACATAACAGTATCAAGTATAACTGCCATCAAGACAAAGAATTTATTTTACAAATCTGAATGGTAGCAGAGTCCAACGGGAATTTCCCAAGTTTTTTTTTAATGTGTGTCTCAAAATATTAATATAGGACACTATATACAATAAATTCTGTGTTGAAATTTTGCCTATGATCTGTAAAATGTAGGGGTTAGAAATTTAAGTGAAACATAAAAGTTATAGCTAAGGAGGAAATATCTTTTAACATATTCCTTAAAGATTCATGTGACAATTATGTCTATTAACAGGAATAAATAAAAGAGCTTTGACAAAGAATGTTAAAATGCATCTTAATTATATTTACATATAATAAAAAAGGATCAATAAATATAGAAAATTGTGTGGTAATAAGTCCTTACTTCAAGAAAATACATTAGTGTAAAATTAGCAAACATAGCACTTTTAAATTACTTTGTATAAATGTTTATCTTCTTTGGGCAAGAAAAGCTTCAAGGCTTAATTAAAATTCTATTTGAATGTGAACTAAACAGAAACAGATTTAAAGCACGAGATTTTTTTATGTTTTCTTAATATGAAGTCTAATATGTTTTCATATTAATATTACAATAGAATTTTAAAATTTCAGATGAGAGATAAAGTTCCTATATGAAAGCTCATGTTTAGTGCCTATTGGGGGCATAATACTGACTTAGTTTGGTAACGTCTTGTCGAAACATCATCATTGTCACTTTCATAATCATTTTCATCATTACTACAACTAAGATAGCATTTAATTGAGCTCTCTCTCGCTCAAGCCAAGAAAGCCAATGTTTAGTCGATTGCAGTTGTTTGTGGCTGGCATCTATATTCTGTTTGGTCAGTTTACATATTGTATCAGTTTTTAAAATATTGTAAATACTACCCCATGGCTAGATAGTGAACCAAGTGGCATACATGAATTATATAATTTAATCCTCACAACAATTTTGTGTGGAAGGTACTATTTTTAGGGTTCTTTCTAAGATCAGGAGGCCTGGATTAAGCAACTACCCAAAGTCACACATTTAAAGAACGGCAAAAACAAATGCACAATCAAGATGTATGAATCAAAGACCAGACATTAAATCTCATACCTATCATACGTAGAATTTTTGAAAGTAAGAGGGAAATCCCAAGAGACTAGCATAAGGTCATCAACATGAGTTAACATCAAAGAGTAAAGAAAAAAAAAGTAAAAAACAAATACCTATATCTTACAGAAATTTTCAGAGGCATAACTCTATTGCAACATAGTATAGAAATGACATGCAGTCATCATGGAAAAATGTTAAGTAATCTTCCTCTTTATGAAACTGAGAAAATTACAATATAGTTTTCAAATTTTATATTACATTATGAAACAGCTAGGAGAAAATTTAATAACAAGAAAAATATTCATAATAAATTGAGTGAAATAAGGATTCAAATAATATATTTAGAATGATCACAATTTTGTTTTTAAATGTATTAATATGCCCATGGAAAAGTTAATGATGGTTATCTTAGTTCAGTAAGATTTTTCTGCATCATCAGTTTTCTAAAATAAATTCATATTACTTTTATAATAAGGAAAAATAATGACAAGAACTTTAATTTTTTAACACTGTGCTTAAAATTTTAAGTTATTTTTTCATAGAAAATTTTATGTAAAACCACTAAGGTTAATTCACTCAGGTGAATAAACAAAATTTATTGAGTGCTCACTACATGCAAAGCATTATCTGAAAAAGTCAAAATGAGAGATGGGTTACTATAAGCATTTTTATGAAACCCTGGCTACATTTTTTCATCAGAAAAACAAATGTCTTAACTTCTGAATAAAATGACTAGATTTACCAATCTCATCTAATATCCTCCTCATAGATTACCACTGTAATAATAACAAAACTTGCCAGCAACAACAAGAATTGGGGTATGATGACAACTACGTAAGTAAAACTAGAAAGTAGTAACCTACTATACCTCTGGGAATTAAAAGAGGACTCCTGGCATAATGCCACTCAACTGTAACTTTCCTGAAAGCGACAACTTCTGAAGGCAGTTCTGGGCCATGGTGCAACCAAGAAGCATATTAGCTGCTAGAATGAGATACAGGAAAGTCTAATGTTCCAAGTAATGAATATACCATACAGAAAGCTGGTATAATTTAGACCTAACTGCTGGCAAAATTTCCAGCAGAAAAAGGATAGTCATCGTTGCAGCTTATAACTAGTATGGCAGCAATGGCAAAGGATAAAGCATGTTATAGAAAGCAGGACCCAGCTGTAATAATGGCTGTATCAAACACAGGAAAAGGCTGTACTATAAAGCCTATGATGATGTTTTATTCTCCACTGCCATCAGGGGGTTGGATCAACAGGTAATGTAAGCTTGTATCTAATAGTTCTTCCAGGATACACTGTTACTTGAAAGGTTCTAATAACAACCTGGTTCTGGAACATGAATGAAACTAAAGAGAAGTCATCCGTACTGTTTTGTTTAAATTTTAAAACCAGCCCAGATGGCTTCTCATCTATGTACACACAAACAGAAAAAAATGAAAATAAAACGTAATGAAAAACACAGCACTTGATATGCAAATAAAGTACATCGTTTTGAAAAATATGTGCTCTCTAAAACAGATGTAAAGCATTAAAAAGTATCTGTTTGGCATTCTCAACAAAATTCAAAAAAAAATATACACAGAAAATCAAGGCTAAAATTTACCCAAAACTTTTTTCAAAACATAGCCCTTTAGAAGAAAAGGGAATTATCATTGCTAAAAATAAAACAGGGATTCAAAACAAGAATGTGAAAGAGAAGTGTGAGCTAGTGACAGAACTTTACTATACATGGGGATAGACTAGCAACAGCTAGTAGGTATGGGTTTCAAAACCCAGCAGGGCCAGGAGATATAATCTCTGGCATACTCAAAACAGAGAGCTAAACTGAACCACATTTAAAATGCTTAAAGCCTTCAATTGTAGCCCCTATCTGTGAAAAAGGTACTAAAATACATCACAAGCCCAAAGAAGCAGAAAGGAACCTTAACATGGGTACGAATGTATGAAAGACAAAAGTCACTTGTGAGAACTTAAAGCCTATACCGATCATACGGGTTGGGTTGAAATTCACACTTTCCATATGGTAGAGAAACCCCAACATCAAACAATAGTGTTAAAACCTGTTCTGTAAACAAGAAAAGCCTCATGCAAAAGCAGATATAAATGGACCCTTGAAATACTTCTTCAACTCAGGTCACACAGAACAGAAACTGGAAAATCTTGATTCTGCAAACTGCAAGATAGTATTTTAGGCTTTGCAGACCATAAAATCTCTTCACAACTACCACTGCTGCCACTGCAGTACAAAAGTAACCATACACAATACACAAACAATTGATAATAGCTATAATCCAATAAAACTTCATTTACAAAAATAGGCAGTCAACCAGGTTTGGCTATCACACCTTCGTTTGCAAGCCTTTGATACAGAAATAAAAGACAATGAAAACAACAACAACAACACTTACTGAATTAAACCTCAAAATGAAAAATCACAAAGCATCATAAAGAAGAGTCAGGCAAAAGAGAGAGAGATAATAAAAATGAGAATTGACAACCCAAGAATTGGAGTAAAAGGACAATCAGAAGACAATAAAAATATTCAAAATAATTAAAGGCAGAAAAAATGAGAAAATTATGCTTAAAGAACTAAAGGTACGTATGATGACAATGTCTCAACAAAAAGAGAGTATCAATAAAAACACAGAAATTATAAAAAAGAACAAATGGAAATTATAAAGTAGAACAGTAAAATAACTGAAATGAGGGACCTCCCTGGCGGTTCAGTGGTTAAGACTCCGCACTTCCACTGCAGGGTGCACGGATTCAATCCCTGGTCAGGAAACTAAGATCCCACACGCTGCACAGTGCAGCCAAAAAAAAGCGGGGCGGGGGGGGATAAAATTCTACACATACTAACAGAAATAAAATAAAAGCATTTTAAAAAACTGAAATGAAAAATACACTAGAGATTCAACAGTAAATTTGAACTGGCAGAAGAATTAGCAAATTTGAAGAAAGATCAGTAGAGACCATGGAAGCTGAAGTACAGAGAGACAATAGAATGAAGAAAAATAAACAGAGCCTCAGTTAAATGCAGGACACCATTAAGTGCACCAACTTATGTGTAATGGGAGTGTTCGAAAGATAGTAGAGAGAGAAAGAAAGCTAAAATTTATTTGAAGAAATATTCCTGAAAAATCCCCAAATTTGATAAAAATGTTAATCTACACATCCAAGAAGCTTAACAAAATTTAAGTACAATAAACATGAAGAGATCGATAAATACATTATAATAAAAGCAATAAAAGCCAAAAACAAGTAGAAAATCTTGAAAGCAGCAAGAGAAAATATGACTCCTCACCTAAAAAAATCCCAATAAGATTAATAACTGGCTTTTAATCAGGAAAAATGGGGGTCAGTAGGCAGTGGGATAATATATTCAAAGTCCTGAAAATAAAACTGTCAACCAAAAATATTCTATCCACCGAGACTGCTCTTCAAAAATTAAAGTGAAACATTCACAGATAAACAAAAACTGAGAGAATTCACTGTCAGCAGATATGCCTTACAAGAAATACTAAAGGAAGCTCTTCAAGAAGAAAGCATGTGACACCAGATAGTAATTTAACTCCACAAAATAAAACAAAGAGCACCAATAACAGAACTGTCATTATAAAAGACAGTAAAAATATATCTTTTGTCTCCTTTCTTCTTTTACATGATTTTTAAAGATTGTATTTTAAATGATATAAAAAATAGTATTGTTGGGCCTATAAAACATAAAACGTAATGTATTCCCCAATAACACCACAGAGGAAGTGTATCAGAGAAAATCTATATTGGGCTAAGTATATGACATGGTATTACTAGATGGTAAACAAAGATCCACAGGAACAAACAAAGAAAACCAAAAATGGTTAATACAAAGATTAATATAACAAAAGTTATAAGCACATACTCATCCTCCTTTTTTTCCTCAGATTCTTTAAAAGACATAAAATTATATAAATAATAACTATAAAAATGGACTGTTAGGTTTGCAACATATACAGATGTAATACATATAACAATACCACAAAAAGGGAAGAAAGAGACTAGACCTATATGAGTAACATTATTTCATCTCACTGGAATTAAGTTGTTATAAATCTGAAGCATATTTTAATAAGATAAGCTATATATGGTAAACCCTGGAGTAACCACTAAGAAAATAACTCATGGACTTCCCTGGTGGTGCAGTGGTTAAGAATCCGCCTGCCAATGCAGGGGACACGGGTTCAAGCCCTGGTTCGGGAAGATCCCACATGCCACGGAGCAACTAAGCCCATGCACCACAACTACTGAGCCTGCGCTCTACAGCCCATGAGCCACAACTACTGAGTCCGAGTGCCACAACTACTGAAGCCCGCGCACCTAGAGCCCATGCTCTGCAACAAGAGAAGCCACCATAATGAGAAGCCCGCACACCACAATGAAGAGTAGCCCCTGCTCGCCGCAACTACAGAAAGCCCACACACAGCAAAGAAGACCCAACGCAGCCGAAAAATAAATAAATAAATTTATTTTAAAAAAGAAAGAAAATAACTCATAAAATATAATGAAAAATCATTAAAAATTAAAATGTTATAATAGAAAATATTCACTTACTGCAAAAAAGTAAACAAATGAAGAGTGGAAGAACAGAAAATTCATGCTATACAGGGGAAAAAATAAAATAACACACATAAATCCAACTGCATCAAAAATAGCATTAAATGTGAATACATCAAATGATTTAATCAAAAGGCAGAAAAGACAGACCAGATAAAAGACAAAGATCTAACTATGTACCCTTCATAGGAGACACACCTAAATACACAAAGAGATTGAAAATGAATGGATGAAAAAAGATATAGCATACAAACAGCAACCACAAGAAAGATGGAATGGCTATAGAAATATCAGATAGACTTTTAAAATGTTACTGAAGATGAAGAGGGACATTTTATAATGATAAAAAGGACAATCCATCGATGAGATATAAAAATTGTAAACATACATGCATCTAACAGAGCCTCAAACTACATGAAGCAAACACCGACAGAAATTAAAACAGAAATAAAGAATTCAACAAAAATAGTTGGAGACGTCAATACCTCACTTTCAATAATGAATCAAACAACTAGATAGATGATCTGCAAGGGATTAGAAGACTTGGACAACACTATAAACCAACTGGACCAAACAGACATAAATAGAAAAATCCACATAACAGCAGCAGAATATACATTCTTCTTAAGTGCACATAAAAAACTCTTCAGGATAGATAATATACTAGGTCATAAAACAAACCACAATAAATTTAAAAGGACTGAAGTCATATAAAGTATGTTCTCTAACCACAATTGAATAAAATTAGAAATCAATAACAGAAAATTTGGGAAAATCACAAATTGTGGAAATTAAGCAACACATTCCTAAATAACCAATGGATCAAAAAACAAATCATAGGAAAATTAAAAATTACTTTCAGGTATATTAAAATAAAGCATAATATACCAAAACTTACAGGATGCAGCAAAACATTGCTCAGAAAAAAAAATTATGGCTGTAAAAGCCTACATTAAAAAAGAGAAAAGGTCTCATATCAACCAACTTTGCACCTTAATAAATTAAAAAATTAATAGAAAACTAAACTCAAAGCAAGCAGAAGAAAGGAAATAATAAAGATTAGAGTGAAAATAAATAAAATGCAGAGTAGGAAAACAATAAAGAAAATCAATAAGGCCAAATACAAACTGTTCTTTGTAATGTGCAACAAAATCAACAAAGCTTTAGCTAGGCTAACAAAGAAATATACGAAGACACAAATTATTAAAATCAGGAATGAAAGATGAGACATACAACTGACAAAGACTGGGGAAAAGGACTATAGGGAAATACTATGAACAACTGTATGCCAATAAATTAGATAACCTAGATGATAGGGGAGATTCTTAGAAAGATACTAACTACCAAGACTTACTAGAGGAGAAACAGAAAATAGGCACAGGCTATAACAATAAAAAGACTGAGTTAGTAATCAACAAAGCACCAGAAAAAGTATAGCCCAAGATCAACTGGCTTAATTCATGAATTCTACCAAACAGCTAAGGAGAATTAACAACAATTATTCACAAATATTTCCAAAACACAGAAGCAAAGGGAAGACTTCCTAACTCATTCTATGAGGCCAGTATTAACCTAATACAAAGACAAGACAAACTTATCACAAGAAACGATGATGCCAGACCAATACCTCTTCTGATTATAGCTACAAAACTTCTCAACAAAATACTAGCAAACTGAATCCACTAGAATATAAAAGCATTATACACCATGACTAAGTTGCATTTACCCCAGGAATGCAAGATTATTTAAATATATGAAAATCAATCAATACAACATACTTTTAGAGAAATAAAGCAGGGTGGGGGTGGATCACAAGATCATCTCAACAGATGGAAAATACTCAACGAACTAGGAATAGCAGGGAATTGTCTTAACCTCATAAAGGGCATGTATAAAAACTTCATAGCCAACATCATATTTAATGGTAAAAGACTGAAAGTTTTCTTTTTAAGGTCTGGAACAAGACAAAACTGTCCTCACTTGTCACTTCTATTCAGTATTGCACTGGAGGTTCTGGACAGGGCAATTAAGCAAGAAAAAGAAATGAAAGGCAACCAGATTGAAAAACAAGAAAACTAACTTTACTTTCAGATGACATAATCTTCCATACAGAAAACTAAGAAATCCAAAAAAATTATTTAATCTAATAATTGTCTTCAACAATGCTACAGATCAATTGTAGAAAAATCTTTTTTATTGTATTTTTATACACTTACAAACTGAAAAGTTTGAAAGTGAAATTAAGAAAACAATACCAAATACAATAGCATCAGAAAGAATAAAACATTTAACAATACATTTAACCAAAGAAATGCAAGATTTGTACATTGAAAACTACAAAACATTGTTAAAAGGAATTAATGAAAAGGCATCTGTATTCATGGATTGGAAGACTTAATATTAAGATAGCAATTCATCCCAACTGATCTGCAAATTCAATGCTATCAAATTCCAAAAGACTTTTTTTACAGGAATAGACAAGCAGATCCTAAAATTCATGTTTAGAAACAGAGGGCTCAGATTAGGCAAAACAATCTTGATAAAGAAAAACAGAGTTGGAGTACTGACACTTCCCAATTTCAAAACCTACTTCAAAGTTACAGTAATCAAACCATGTGCCATTGTCATAAGGATAGACATATAGACCATGGAATAGAATTAGGTCTAGAAATAATACCATACATCTATGGTCAATTGATATTCAACAAGGGTGTCAAGAAGTTTAACTGGGAAAATAGTCTTTTCAACAAATGGTGCTGGGATAGCTTGATATTCACATGCAGAAGGATAAATCTGGACCCATACTTCACACCATATATAAAAGTTAACTAAAAAAGGATCAAAAACCTAAAGGTAAGAGCTAAAATTACAAAAATGTTAGAAGAATATATAGATGTAAATCCTCATGACTTTGGATTAGGCGACAGTTTCTTATATATGGCACCTAAAGCTTAAGCAACTAACAGAAAAAAAAGATATACCAGACATTATCAAAAAAATGTTGTGCCTCAAATGACACCGTCAAGAAAGTAAAGAGACAACCCACAGAACAGTGGAAAATATTTGAGAATCATATGTCTGATAAGGATCTCATACCCAGAACACATAAATAACTCTTACAATTCTACCATTTAAAAAAAAAACCCTCAATTTAAAACTGGGCGAATGAGTTGAATAGACATTTTCCATAGAAAGTATATGAGTAGCTAATAAGCACATAAAAAGAACACCATAAGTCATAAGGGAAATGCAAAACAAAACCACAAAGAGCTACCACTTCACATCAACTAGGACGATAATAAATAAAATGATGTATTAACCCATATTGGTGAGGAGAGTAATTAGAATACACTGCTGGTAGAAATGTAAAATAGTACAGTAGCTCTGGAAAAAGTCTGGCAATTCCTTAAAAGGTTAAATATACATTTATCATACGACTAAGAAATCAACTCCTAGATACATACCAAAGAGAAATTAAAACATGTTTACACAAAAACTTACATACAAATGTTCATAGCAGCACTATTCATAACAGCAAAAGAGTGGAAATAAGCTGAAGATCCAACAACTGATGAGTATGGATATGTGGTATGCAATTTAATATTATTCAGCCATAAAAAGAAGTAAAGGACTGACATATGCTACAATATGGATGAACCTTAAAAACGTATGCTAAGTGAAAGAAGTCAGACACTAAAAGACACATTATATGACTGCATTTAAATGAAATGTCCAGAATAGACAAATACACAGAGAAAGAAAGTAGATTAGTGGTTTTCAGGTGTTAGAGGGAAGGATGAACAGGTAGTGACTGTTAAAGGGTATGGAATTTTGTCTTGGGGTAATTAAAGTGTTCTGGAATTATATGATGGTAATAGTTGAATACCTACTGACTATACTAGAAACCACTGAATTGTACACTTTAAAATGAAGGATTTTATATCATATGAGTTATAAGTCAATAAACAAAGTAGTTAGAACTAATTAGATGAGCTGAAAAATAATTTACACAAATTCTTCATATCTCTGTATGTACAAAATTCATAATATTACTTTATCCTTGCTCTCATCAAAAAAGTACAATTTTTTCCCACCTTTTGAACATGCATTGGTATGAAGACTTTTTCAGAACAGTGGAATTCAGAAGTAATGGTATGGAAATTTTAAGCTTAGGCCTCAAGAGGCATATATACTCTGCTCTCTCCTTCTTGGAATTCTATTCTAAACATACTATGTATAGCATGCCAGTCTACACCACCAGAGGATGATAGGCCAAATACAGCAGAGAACAATCATTTGCAGCCTGAGGACCCCTAGATCAAGCAATCAGCTCAAACCACCAGACGTGTGAGTAAAGAATTCTGAGATCATCCAAAACCAGTCAAGCTGCCAGATAAATGGAACCACAAGAGAAAAATCAGGAGAGACTGGCAGAAGAACTGCCTAGTGGAATTCAGCAAAATAGATGATGCAGAATCATGTGTAAAACTGTTTTAATACAGTGAACCTCGCATGCTATGTTAAATAAAAATAACTAATTAAAAAATAGGTTTAAGAGAAAACTGGAAACATTTAAAGAAAGAATTAGTGAAACAAAATATAGATCAGAGGAGGTGCAAGGATATAAAATACAGACAAGACAATAAGAAAACTTAGGAACATGGTGAAAAAGCCTAACATAAGTGAATCAAACTTTTAGAAATACAGACTAGAGTGGCACAGTGGGACAGATGCAATATTTGAAGAGATAATGGCAGAAAACTTTACAAACATGATGAAAAACACATGTCACAATTAAAAAAAGAAAGATGATACTTAGGTACATCACACTAAAATTGCTGACATCCAAAAACTAAGAAAAAAATATATTTTAAAAGGTCAGAGGGAAGAAAAAGACATATTACTTTCAAAGGAGAAACAATAAAACTGACAGAGGAATTCTTAAGAGAAAGTAGAAGCCAGAAGAAAAGGAAATTACATCTTCAAATTATTGAAAAAATATATCTGTCAACTTAAAATGCTATTATCAGTAAAAATATCCTTCAAATATGAAGACACACACATACACAATAAAAACTTTTTCAGATGTATAAAAGCTAATTTACAGCCCATTTGAGAAACACACTACTTTAAAATGTTACATAATGTTCATCAAGCTGAAGAAATGTTATAGCAAAAGGAAATTCAGATCAATAGGGAAAAATGAAGATCACAGAAAATGGTCAATACATGGGTAAATAGAAAGATTTTTTTATTATTATGATTTCTTTATAAGAAAATTGTCTTTTTAAAGTAAAACAAATAATGTAATGTGTGGTTAATAACATATATAGAAGTAAAATATATGGCAGTAATCACACAAAGGACAGGAAAAGAGCAAATGGAATTATTACACTTTTTTAATATTCTTACCTTATACATGAAGTAGTATAATATTGATTCAAGGTAGACTGTGATAAGATAAAGATGACTATTACAATCACTACAGCAGTCACTAAAAAAAACACAAAAGAGGTATAGCTAAAAATCCAATAAAAGTGATAAAAGTGGACTTTAAAAACACTCAATTAATCTAAAAAAAGGCAAAAGGAGGAACAAACAACAGAGAAAAAAATAAAGGAAATTTTAAAATCGATACCATGATGGTAGGACTAAATTCAATATTACCAATATTATATTAAATCTAAATTGACTAAACAATTTGATAAATGACAGAGATTATCAGAATAGATTTTAAAAACACATCAACAACAACAATAAAAAACAAGACATTTATGCTGCTTACAAGAGATTCACTGTAAATAAAAACACATAGACAGAAGATTAACACTTCTGCTCATGAAGATTTAACTGCTGTGAGAACTGACCTCTAGTGTAAACATAAGAAAACTGAACAAAATATATGAAACAACTACTTTCAAGTATAACAGGCAGCTCAGGAATGGCATCCCTGAGAAAAAGACGACAAAATATGACTGCCCTGGCTTGCTATCTGGAGGCAGATTTGAGGATGCAGCCCAGGAAGGAAAACCCAAACCCTCGTTTAGTTGAGGAAACAAAGAGCAAAGTTCAGGGAGGCCATGGTGGTTAGACTTTGTGGGGCAAAATACTAGAGAAGAGAGAGTTGCACACAGCAATCTATAGACAGGTCCCCTTGAATCTTTGGTTAAATAATGAACTGAACACAGTGTGAAACTCTATGAAGCTGGAGAAAGAACCATCAGAAAAAAGTAAGTAAAACAATGTCAGGAACTCACATAGGACTGGGAATAGCTTATACTCCCAAGAGTCAAAGTGGAGAGACCTCTTAATACAAAGAGCATTGTATAGAGAACACAGAAAGGCACTATCTTAGTAGTGGAAATAAATTAGCACTGAACTTAGGGCTGCTATGTACAGGCCATGACAAATATTAAAAACAGTTTTTGAAGTAACACAACTGAATGCCAGAATAAAGTCCAACACACTTAAAGAAATAGAACAAAATTGAATAAGCTAGAAAAAAATCACAATGTCCAGGATAACACCACCAAAAATAGCCAACCTGGAAATTTTGATCCATAATCAGTTAAATATATATATATATATATATATATATATATACACACACACACACACACACACATACACACGCCAATAGAAACAGAGAAAAAAATGGCATACCAATTGGGATGAGTAGAGAAGGATTTTTAAAACAGCTATTAAAAGTATGCCCCATATACTCGAGAATACAGAGTAAAATATCAACATAAGAAGGAGAGAAATGGAAAATATAAAAATGACTAAAATTCAATTTCTATGATGAAAAAATATAAACAAAATTTAAAATAAATTTAATAAGGAAAAAATCATCTTTTCAACAAATGGTGCTTATAGCCATGAACAAAAGAATTAAGCTGGATCCCTATCTCACACCACACACAAAAATTAACTCAAAACAGATCAAAGACCTAAATGTAAGAGCTAAAACTACTAAAGTCTGAAGAGAAAATATAGGTGAAAACCTTTGGGATCTTTTATTATACATGATTTCACAGGCATGAAACCAATACCACAAGAAAGAATAGAAAAAACAGATAAAACATGAAAATTTAAAACTTTTGTGGGGACTTCCCTGATGGCACAGTGGTTAAGAATCCACCTGCCAGTGCAGGAGACACGGGTTCGATCCCTGGTCCAGGAAGATACCATATGCCGCAGAGCAACTAAGCCCACGCGCCACAACTAGTGAGCCTGCGTCCTAGAGTCTGCGAGGCACAACTACTGAAGCCTGCGCGCCTAGAGCCCATGCTCCTGAACAAGAGAAGCCACTGCAATGAGAAGCCCACATACCGCAAGGAAGAGTAGCTCCCACTTGCCACAACTAGAGAAAGCCCTCGCACAGCAATGAAGACCCAACACAGCCAAAAATAAATAAATAAATAAATAAATTTCCTTAAAAAAAAAACTTTTGTGCTTCAAAGGGCACTATCAAGAAAGTGAAAGACAACCCACAGAATGGGTGAAAATAATTGCAAATCAATCTTTAGTAAGGGACATATTCAGAATATATAAAGAACCCTCACAGTTCAATAATAAAAAGACAAATACCCCAATTAAACAATGTGCAAAGAATCTGATAGACATTTCTCAAAAGAAGAAATACTAATAGCTAATAAACACAAGAAACGATACTACTTCACACCCACAAGGATGACTACAATCAAAATGATGTGAATGGAATATTACTCAGCGATAAAAAGAAACAAAATTGAGTTACTTGTAGTGAGGTGGATGGACCTAGAGTCTGTCACAGAGAGTGAAGTAAATCAGAAAGAAAAAAATAAATACAGTATGCTAACGTATATATATGGAATCTAAAAAAAACAAACAAACAATGGCGCTGATGAACCTAGTTGCAGGGCACGAATAAAGATGTAGACACAGAGAATGGACTTGAGGACATGGGGTGGGAGGGGGAAGCTGGGGCAAAGTGAGAGTAGCATCGACATATATACACTACCGAATGTAAAATAGTTAGCTAGTGGGAAGCAGCAGCATAGCACAGGGAGATCAGCTCCGTGCTTTGTGATGACCCTAGCGGGGTGGAATAGGGAGGATGGGAGGGAGGGGATGTGGGGACATATATATGCATATGGCTGATTCGCTTTGTGGTGCAACAGAAACTAACACAGTATTGTGAAGCAGTTATACTCCAATAAAGATCTATTAAAAAAAAAAAACGATGTGAAATAAGCAATGTTGGCAAGGATGTAGAGTAATTGTAACCCTCATGCACTGTTGGTGGAAATGTAAAATAACACAGCAGCTTTGAAACAGTCAGGCAGTTCCTCAAAAGGTTAAACATAGTTACCATATGACCTAGGTATTCCATTCCCAAGGTAACGAAAATATGTCCACACATAAACTTGTACATGCATATTCATAGATGCATTATTTTAAAAACCAAAAATTAGAAACACTCAAATGTTCATCAAATGATGAATGAATAAACAAAATGTAGTATAGCCATACAATGGAATATTATTTGGTAATAAAAAGAAATGAAGCACTGCTATATGCCACAACATGGATAAACCTTGAAAACACTATGCAGTGTGAAAGAAGCCAGTAGAAGAAGACTACAACTATATGACTCAATTTATATAAAATGTTCAGGATAGGTAAATCCATAGCTGGCAAGGGTGGGGGGTGGTTAAAAAGTGTTTTTAAACTGACTGTAGTGATGGTTGTATAACTCTGAATATACTAAAAACCATTCAGTTATACACTATAAATGGGTAAACTGTATGGTATGATGGTTAGTCTTATGCGTTGATGAAGCTGGGTTATAGTACCTCAGGTATTTAATCAAACACTAATGGCCTCCTCCTGAGTGTGGTAGGGACCTGAACATATGAAGGGATAGTCATTCTGATGATTAGGTTGTTACATGGCACAGTTGGCTTTAAGAAAGGGACATCGTCCTGGATGGACTCAGTCAGATGATCCCTTAAAAGGCATTAGTCTCTACTTGAAGGAGATTCGAAGTGTGAGTGATCCCATTTCGGTTGTCGAGACTCGACAATGCGAGTTCTGGAGATGGAAGGGGGATGAGGGAGAGAACGTGAGCATTCTTTCAGAGCCGAAGTGGTCACTGGCTGACAGCCAGCTAGAAAACAGTCACCTCAGCCCTACAGTTGCAAGGCACTGAATTGTGCCAACATGTGAATGCGCTTGGAAGCAGATTCTTTTCTAGAGGGCTGGTCAAGTATTTTGTAAAATGTCTTTCAATGTCGTTTTGTCTGATGTTTTCTGATGACTAAACCGGGTTATAGATCTGGGGGAAGAATACCACAGAAGTGAGGTGCCCTTCTCACCACATCGTATCAGGGGGTAATGTGATATTAACATGACTTATTACTGGTGGTGTTAACCTTGATCACTTGTTTATGGTGATGTCGCCTTACATCCTCCACTGTAAAGTTACAGTTTTTCCACATCCACACTCCATTCATTACAAGTGTCACCATGTCCAACTCACACTCAGGGGGAGAGAAATTAAGCTCCACTTCCTCGGGGAATGAGTGTCAAGGTACTTGTGGACATATGTTCAAACCACCACAGTAATGAATAAATATTTTTGAGGAAGATATTTCGAAGCTACACAAATATATTTTTTCTCCTTAAAGTTTCACCCACTAATTTGAACATTCTTAAGAAGACTATTCTTACGGCACTTATTACTGTAAGTTCTAACAGCAGTTTTTTATTTCCCTCATTCATTCTACATTTATTATCTGGAATTTTCTGTAAGGAATATTTACCCATTCTCACCCATTTATTATCTATTCAATCACTTAAATCACTACAGAATCATGGATATGTTATTATGTTCTTTGGGTTACAATCCAATACAATCACTATTTTTTGCCCAGATTTGACCCATTAAGAACTCTTTCTGGTTGGCTGTGTCCCTTTGACACGCTCCCATCCTCCTTTATTTTGTTTTGAGCACTTTCTTACTTTCTGGCATTAAACAATACTTCAGGTTCACCTTGTGTTCTCCCTGCCCCAGCCCTAGAACCAGCCGTTACTCCAGAGAGCCCTGGTTCCTTTCATTGGAAAATGGTATTTAGAAACCAGGATTGTGGGCACTGAATGTGCTCGCTGCTACTGGGGCATCATGGTTTCCAGGCCCTCTTGGAGAACTGAGCTAGAAAATATATGTATATATACCTCTGCGTATATATATTAAATATTAAAATAAACTTGAATTCATGCTTATACTCTAAACCAGTACCACAGGATTCTTTTTTCTTTCGTTTCTTTTCTTTTTTTTTTTCTTTTGGCCATGCCGCACGGCATGTGGCATCTTAGTTCCCCAACCAGGGATCGAATCCGTGGCCCCTGCAGTGGAAGCTCAGAGTCCTAACCACTGGACCGCCAGGGAATTCCCCACAGGGTTCTTTACAGTCTTCACTCTTTGCATGTTTTTTTAATAGATCTTCATTGGAGTATAATTGCTTCACAACACTGTGTTAGCTTCTGTTGTACAACAAAGTGAATCAGCCAGATGCATACATATATCCCCATATCCCCTCCCTCTTGAGCCTCCCTCTCATCCTCCTTATGCGTCATCACAAAGCACGGAGCTGATCTCCCTGTGCTATGCGGCTGCTTCCCACTAGCTAACTATTTTACATTCGGTAGTGTATATATGTCGATGCTACTCTCACTTTGCCTCAACTTCCCCCTCCCACCCCGTGTCCTCAAGTCCATTCTCTATGTCTACGTCCTTCTGTGACAGTGGGAAACCTGGCTCACATTAAACACAATTAATTTATATATTTGTCCAAACCTACTAAACATATAAAGTATTGTTAGAATTGTTAATCTGTACTATGTGAGAAACAAATTTACCAATCAGAATATAATGTTTATGTAGGTTTTTTTCTTTAGTTTTACAGTATCCAGCCAAAACACTGTTTTCCAAGGTTACTTAGGTCCGCTCATTATTTTGATGAGGTTATGGCATTTGTAATACAGTTAAATTTATTTGTCACAGTTTGCATTCCCTTATGGGATCCCCTGACATGCTGGTTGACTTTTTTTTTTAATTTGCCGTCAGGAAAGTTCATTCTTTGTGGTATACAGTATGGTTTGACAAATGCATAGAGTCATTATGAACTACCACAGTGTCATAAAGAACAGTTCCACAGCACAAAAAATTCCATTATGAGGTCCCCTTGAAGGCAATCCCTACCTTTACTACTTCTGGCAAATAACTGATCTCTTTTCCATCTCCATAGTGCAATATGTAGCCTTTTGGTCTGGTTTCTTTCACTAAGTAAAAGGTATTTAAGATTCAGCCATGTCGTTGTATGAATCAATAGTTTGTCCCTCTTCTTGGTTTTCATATATTCCAAAGTTTACGTAGAAGTACCACATTCCCTCAGTCCATCTGGTTTCAGTGCAATACACTGTCAGTGCCTCACCTAAAGCAAGTTCTGCAGCATCTCCCCACTCTTTTGCCTCAGAATGTTCACTGGTATCATGATAAGCTATTAATCAGACATGCTGGTGCAGCTCAGAAGTACAATACTCCCAGAGGCATCACTCAACCATCAGTGGAAGAGAGTTAGTGGATAAATTCCCCCCCCACCCCCAATCCCTGAGGGTTAACTCTGAGGAGCATTCTGCATAGCTCTTCATAGGTCCCTAGTGGGTCTGAGTTCAAATTTCCCAGTATAGTAGCCAGCCTAATCATGTACATATTATTGGTTTTTCTCCCGTCTTTGAAACTCCTATTCCCTCAATTGTGCTTCCTAGGTTCATCTCGTAAATAAACTATCTCACTCAAGTCTTTGTGTCTTCTGGAACACTCTTTCCCCAGACAGCCACATGATTCACTCCCTCATCTACTTGAGGTGTTTATTAACCATTACTTCTAAGTGAGAGCTTCTCTTACCACTCTTTTAAATTGCAAGCTTTATTCCCCTTCCTTGCTTTATTTAATAGCACTTATCACCACCTAACTTCATATACATATGTATGTGTGTATAATTAATTTTATTAATTTCAATTCGAATACAGGCTCAATTAATGCAGTGATCTTAGTCTACTTTTTTCATTGTTATGTCTCTAGCACGTAAAACACTCTTTGCACATAGTAGGCACTCAATAAAAATATACTGAATAAATTAATTTTTCAAGAAGGTTGATTTTATTCCATATAAGAAGAGACTCCCTATTTTAAAAACTCGAAAAACTTTACTGACCTTCAAAATTGAATGGGACCAAATACCAAGGGTCAAATGACTCTATCATGGATATTATACAAAATATTCCCGTACTTAGCTTGACTGGATCCTCTGAGTTGCCTTTGAATTCTAAGATAGTATAATATTATAAACAATAAAAGACTACACTACAGTATAGAAATTTGGTATGAAACCAATATTTCTTTTCCTTTTAACAGTTCACATGAAACCAAATCTAACAATTATATACCATGCATCTGGTCAGCCTGTTTAATGATTCCAAACATAATACCACCTATACAACAAACATGGATATAGGAAAGAATTTTTTTAATCCTTTAAATTTGAGTCTCATTTTCATTGTTTTTTTTTTTTCTCTAAATCTTTATTATAAGAAAGGAAAGTAATTCTTGGTGTCCTTGAGCAGAAGTTAAAATTGCTTTCATCACATTTTTATTACCTGGACACTGGATAAAGGACCACTCATAGTTCTTCTCTTTAGGACAAACACTGGTGTCAAGAACCATCTCATTATTATGCATTCCAACAAGCTTCATTGGTCCCCGGGAAGACCCTTCAATGCAGTGTCCTCTTCCTGTATTACTAGGATCGTTGCACCAGCCACACCCAGGCTGTTCCAAACATTGTCCACAGGTTCTCAATCCAGAACAATTTTGAGCTGCATGGTAGGAACATCATTAACAAGTATGTTATATGACTTTATATTCAAATAGAATTGCAAGCTAATGGAAAAATAAATATGATCTGAAAAAAGACAGTAAAAAGTCATCTATCGTTAACGTAAACATTTTATGTAATAAGAGACAGTAATTACTTCAAAAGCAAATAAAACATACATTATGAACAAAGAGGAGATGAATGGACTGACTTGAGGGTGAATAAAGGTGTGGTACCATGACATGGAGAAAAACGAAGTCAGCATTTAAACACTCCTGAGAACTTTGCCAGTATTAAGACCTTTTGGGAACTGATCCAGGGGCCTACAGACAACATTGTCTGTGATATAGAGCAATGTTAGTTGTTCTTGTTGTGCCTAGGGAGGGCCTTCAAGGAAAAAATCTGCATCTTCCTGTGAACGTCCAGTGTAAGTCATGCTTACCCACTCCCCGGGATAGCTGAACCCAGCTGGACTGCCTCTCATGGACAATGCTCTTCCCAAGGGTCCAAGATACTAGCATTTGCCTGCCATGTGATGTTTAACAGCAATCTCACTCGAAGAGCCAAACTGAATGGGAATATGGAAACTGGATACTCTGCCTTAGCAGGCAACCAGCAGGACAGGCTCTCTCTTGACTTTCAGAATATCACCTCAAGAATCACTCACTGAAGCTCAACCTTTTTTTGTTTAACTAATGTATAGACTGTGAGCCTCAACTAAGCCTGGGAATACTGTGATGTCTTTTCCAAGGATGAACATATTACAGTCTGCCATAATAGTCATAATAGCTGCTATGTGATGTTTCATATTTTTAATTCACAATAATAGTACCTTATATCAGGCTGAGACTTTTTAAAATTAGTTTCACTGATGTTTTGCTAGCAAAGGTACACTGTCTTGGGAATTGTTTACCCATATAAGATAATGCATAGGTACCAAGTACCATGAATGATGCCTTCTAATGGCATGCTAGAAAAACTTCAAAGGAAAAAAAAAACGGTAGATTTCTTTTTTTTTTTTTTTTTTTAAAACGGTAGATTTCTGACAGTCTCAATTTCATTTTTGTCGTGGTAATAACTTAACTGCCACTCAGTGTTTTAATATTACTGGAAACAGAAATGTTCCTCAGAAAGCTGCAAATAAGAATAGTGCAAGCTTCTCAGTGAATATCAGGCACTCAATATAGTAGGCTATGCAGGGATAATACAATACTGGATTAAAGAATTCATCAATTACAGTATGATTTGTTGTTATGAATTTTTTCAGTGCTGAGCATTTCACAGACTGGATGCAAGAAAGTGAAGAATGAGTACCATCTCCTATATTTCCTTGATAATAAATTTAAAAGGAAGAATATTCTTTGAGTCATTGAACACAAGTCATTAATGTTAACCCTGTAGATAAATAATTCAGTGACATGAACATACTTCTTTTTGAAAAATTTTTTAAGCAGTAAATGGTGTTAAATGGCACTTCATTTAAAATATCCTTAGATAACTGAACATTTTATATATTACCATACTCCTCCTTAGACTTTTTGCTGTGAAATATTTCTCTTTTATCTACGATTGTAGCTAGCCCACAGTATCATTGACTAGATTATTCTAATTGTCTTCAAAACTATATTGGGTTGCTATGAAATCAATGGGGAACAATGTAAAATATCAAATTAGGTATGCTATCTTGACATTTTAATTATTTACTATCATGTGATGAATTGAAGTAAATCTTTACTAGGTCGCACCCAAAATAAATCTAGGCTTTATATTTATAGTCTATAGATATCTCCTAGGAAAATAAAATTTATTTTAGGATTACCTTTTTAAGGAAAGATAACCAATCAAATGTCTTGAAGAAGCATAATGTACAATTAAACCTAAACTGTTTTCAAACACAACATACCTGTTATTGCTTTTCAAACAACTGGGTAAATCTTAGATGAAAGAATCCTGCCTTTCTTACACTGACTGAATGACAAACTATTAATGGTGTCTTTATCTATTAGACTTTAGGCTTTAATAATGAGTTACAAAATGTCATATTCAGAGCAACGTTCTATTCTCTTATGTTTTATTTTAGGTATGAAACTATTACAAAAGGTAATGTTGGTTTAGTTATTGCTCAAGAGTGGAGAGCAACATGCATTGCTGAAAAATTAACAGAATATTCATTCTTTAGTTTGTAATGGAGACTAAAAAACTGAAAGACTCTAATATTTATTCTTTTCTTATGGAAAACAATAATATAGGAAAGCTTTTGTAGGCTGTGCTATTTTGAGTAGGGTATGGGTAGTCTGAAGACTATGTATGAGCTATAAGTAATTAGAGCAATTATTTTTATTTTATTTTATTTTATTTATTTTTGGCTCTTTGAAAGATTAATTCTAACAGGTCCTCACGGTGAATATCGAAGAAAAACCCCTTTGTGCTTCCAGCATGGGAGGGGAAAAGGAACAATTTTGAGATATGCCAGAGCACTGTTTTTCTTACCAAGGCCTGGAGAAACAATTTAACAGAGCCTAAACTGCTGTGGTTTTATCAGAACTGACCTGGCTAAAGGGAAATAACCAACTCTAACCTGCTCTAGTCTTTCATGTGGGGAGAAGAGAAGTATACAACTCCAGCTCCCTCCAGCCATGCTGTACCACCTAAGAATGGAAAAAAAGACTGAGAAGCACTAGTGAAGTGAAGTTCACAGAAGAGTATGGGGCACAGGCTCACCAAAAGAATGAGATGTAATCATAGGACTGTAGAATACTTCCCCTCCTGCACACCCTACTACTACATTACTAAAAGCCTATTTACAGCAGTTTCTTTCAATGTTTGTTGGTTAAAAACATGGAAAAGAATTAAATGTAATAGAGAAGGAGCTTGTTTTCCATAAGGAGTGGGTCACTGCCAGGTAAATACTATTTCCAAAAGACACAAGGGCTCCTTGAGGCAAAGTAAAATGCCCCTCTTCCCCACAAGGATACACAGGGCATATAATTTTAAAAGCTATGGAACAATAATAACTGCTATTAGACATCATCAGTTCAAATGAGCTATATATATAGCCACAGGGAAGGCAAATGTGACAATAGACATAACAGTGAAAGAAAAGACCTATGGAAATGAAAAATCCAGCAGACTAGACTAACTGCTCAAGGAACAAACTGCAGAAGTAGAAAATAAGCCTCTATAACAATCAAGAAAACAAAAGAAGCAAAAGATCAAAAACAAGAGATGCCAAAGCAGGACTGAAGAAGTGACCCGTGCATGCCTAGCTGACAATCCCACCAGCAGCAGTTATCATCATTTAGTTCAGCAGTGGTAAAAATGCAATTCATACCTGTGTTCAAAGAGCTAATCATTTTTAATTTACCCTTCAAAAGATGCAGTTACAATTTTTACAGTGGCGGGTTCTCAAAAAAATTCATTCTGAATAGATAAAAAGCCCCAAATTTTTAAAAACCATAAAAAAGGAAAAATATCTGAATCTCACTTAGCAAACAAAGAGATGGAAAGTACAAGTGAATTTAAGAGATATTAAGCTCGTAGGTGGATCAAGATGGCAAAGTGGAGCTCACCTCCCCCCCCGCACAAACACATCAAAAATACATCTACAGGTGGAATAGTTTTCACAGAAAACTAACTGGAAACTGGCAGAAGATCTCTTATACAACCAAAGCTGTAAGAAAGATCCCCAAGTAACTGGGTAGGACAGGAAAAAAAAAAAAAAAAAAGGGCATCAGGACAGATCCAAGGCCTGTGGGAGGAACCTGTGAAGGAGGGGGGGTACACACGGGCAGGTCCTTGCCCTGAAAAGCCGCCCTGCGAGCTGGGAGGAGCCTGGACTCTGCTCAGAAAGAGCATGCACCTGCTGGCTCCCTAGCTACCTGTGCAGACAGACCAGTGCTGACAGCTGCCACTCACTGCACTTCCTGCAAGGGAAAATCCAGCCACCTAGGATACGCTACCCAGCAAGCTTATCATTTAGAATAAAAGAAGAGATAAAGAATTTCTCAGACAAGCAAAAACAAGAAGAATACAGCAATACTAAACATAACCTAAAAGAAATATTGAAAGGTCTTCTCTAAATAGAAAAGAAGCAAGAATCTATAGGAAAGGGAAAATCACAATAGGAAAGACAAAAATATAACAGGATTGATCACTTAAATAAGCCAGTACATACATTTAAAAACAATCAAAAAAATTTTTTAGAAGTGATTATAACTACAATTAACAGCAAAAGGATAAACACGAAGATGTAAGATAGAACGTCAAAATCACAAAATGTTGGGGAGGGGAGTACAAAACTATAGATTTTTTAGAATGTGTTTGAACTTACATGACTATGTCTAAAGCAAACAGATGTAGTTATGGGTTAACATACTTTAAAACCAGGATAATCACAAATTAAAAACATACAGTAGATTCACAAAAAAGAAAAAGAAACAACATAATACAAAAGGAAACCATCAAATCATAAATGGAAAAATGAAAAGAAGAAATGAACATAGAAGAACTATAAAATCAACTAGAAAATAAGGTTTAAAATGGCAATAAATACATATTTATCAATAATTAGCTTAAATGTCAATGGAATAAATACTCCAATCAACAGACACAGAATGGCAGATTGGATTAAAAAACAAGAACCTACAATATGCTGCCTACAAGAGACTCACTTTATGGCATATAGACACATATTGATTGAAAGTGAGGGGATGGAAAAAAATATTTCATGCAAATGGAAACAACAGGAAAGTGGGGGCAGCAATGCTCATATCAGACAAGAAATACTTTAAAAGAAAGTCCATAAAGACAGACAAAGAAGGACACTATATAATGACAAAGGGATCAATCCAAGAAGAGGACATCATACTCATTAATATATATATGCACCCAATATACAAGCACCTAAGTACATAAAACAAATACTAAGAGACATAAAGTCAGAAATTAAGAGAAAAATAATGATAGTAGGAGATTTTTAACACCCCACTGACATCAATGGACAGATCTTCCAGACAGAAAATCAATAAGGCAACAGAGACCCTAAATGACACAATAAAACAGTTGGCCTTAATTGATATCTACAGGACACTACATTCAAAAAGACCAAAATACACATTCTTTTCAAGCACACATAGAACATTCTCTAGAATAGACCACATACTAGTATACAAAAGAAGCCTCAACAAATTTAACAGGATAGAAATTATTTCAAGCATCTTTTCTGACCACAATGGTATGAAACTAGAAATCAACCACAGAAAGGAAAATGGGGGAAAAAGGATCACACGAAGACTAAAAGGCATGCTATTAAAAAAACCAATGGGTCAATGATGAAATCAAAGAGGAAATCAGAAAATACCTCAAGACAAATGACAATAAAAACACAACCTTACAAAATCCATGAGGCAGCAAAAGCAGTCCTAAGCAGGACGTTCATAGCAATGCAGGCCTTCCTCAAGACACAAGAAAAATCTCAAATAAACAACCTAACCTACCACCTAAAAGAATTAGAAGAAGAAGAATAAACAAAACCTATAGTCAGCAGAAGGAAGGAAATAAAGATCAGAGAGGAAATAAATAAAATAGAAATCAAAAAACAAGAGAAAAGATCAATAAAACCAACAGCTGGTTTTTCACAAAGATAAAACTGAAAACCTCTAGCCAGGCTCACCAGGAAGAAAAGAGAGAGGACCCAAATAAACAAAATAAGAAGTGAAAGAGGAGAAGTAACAACTGACACTGCAGAAATACAAAAAGTCATAAGAGAATAAAAGAAAAAGGCATAAAAATATGAAGAGTTATATGCCAACAAACTGGACAACCTACATGAAATGGAAAAGTTTCTAGAAATATACAGCCTACCAAATTTGAGGCAAGAAGAAACAGATAATTTGAATAGACTGATCACTAGAAGTAAAATAGAATCTGTAAAAACAAAACAAAACAAAACAAAACAAAAACTCCCTGCAAACTAAAGTCCAGGACCAGACAGCTTCACTGGGGAAGTCTACCAAACATTAAAAGAAGAATTTATACCCATCCTCCTCAAACCATTCCAAAAGACTGAAGGGAAGGGACACTCCCAAAGTCATTCTATGAAGCCACCATCACTCTGATACCAAAACCAGACAAAGACTTATAAAAAAAGAAAATTACAGGCCAATATCTTTGATGACTACAGAGGCGAAAATCCTCAAAAAAATAGCAAACTGAATCCAACAATACATAAAATGAATCATACACCATGATCAAGTTAGATTCATTCCAGGGTTGCAAGGATGGTTCAACATACACAAGTCAATCAATGTCATACACCCGATCAACAAAAGAAAAGACAAAAACCACATGATCATTTCAATACACGCAGAAAAAGCATTTGATAAAATTCAACATCCATTCATGATAAAGACCCTCACTAAACTGGGTATAGAGAGAACATATCCCAACATAATAAAAGCCATTTACAACAAACCAAAAGCCAAAATAATATTCAATGTTGAAAAGCTGAAAGCCTTCTCACTAAATTCAGGAACAAGACAAGTATGCTCACTTTCACCACTTCTACTCAACATAGTATTGGAAGCCCTAGCCACAGCAATCAGACAAGAATTGGAAAGAAAGGCATAAAACTGCCATTATTTGCAGATGACAGTGTACGCTATATATATAGAGAACCCTAAAGACTCCATACAAAGACTATTAGAATTAATAAATGAATTCAGCAAGGAAGCAGGATACAAAATTAACATATAGAAATCTGTTGCATTTCTTTACACTAACAATGAAATATCAGAAAGTGAAAGTGAAAAAACAATCTTGTTTAAAATCGCATCAAAAAACTAAAATACCTAGGAATAAACTTAACCAAGGAGGTGAAAGACCTATACACTGAAAACTATAGAACACTGATAAAGGAAACTGAAGATGATTCAAAGAAATGAAAAGATATCCCATGCTCTTAGATTGTAAGAATTAATATTGTTAAAATGGCCATACCACCCAAACCAATCTATAGATTTAATGCAATCCTTATCAAAATATGCATGGCATTTTTAACAGAACTAGAACAAATAACCTTAAAATTTATATCAAACCACAAAAGATCCAGAATTGCCAAAGCAATCCTGAGGAAAAAGAACAAAGCTGGAAGCACGACCTTCTCAGACTTCAGACAATATTACAAAGCTACAGTAATCAAAACAGCGTGGTACTGGCACAAAAACAGACATATGCATCAATGGAACAGAATAGAGAGCCCAGAAATAAACTCACACACCTACAGCCAATTAATCTACGACAAAGGAGTCAAGAATACACAATGGAGAAAAGGCAGTCCCTTCAACAAGTGGTGCTGGGAAAGCTGAACAGCTACATGTAAATCCACGAAATCAGAAAAATCCCTCACACCATATATAAAAATAAACTCAAAATGGTTTAAAAGCCTAAAGATAAACATGACACCATAAAACTTCTAGAAGAGAACATAGGCAAAACATTCTCTGACATAAATCATATCAATGTTTTCTTAGGTCAGTCCCCCAACGCAAAAGAATTAAAAGCAAAAATAAACAAATGGGACCTAGTCAAACTTAAAAGCTTTTGCCCAGCAAAGGAATCATCAACAAAATGAAAAGACAACCTATGGAATGGGAGAAAATATGTGCAAACAATGTGACCAACAAGGGGTTAATACCTAAAATACACAGACAACTCATACAACTCAATAACAAAAAAACAAACAACCCAATCAAAAAATGGGCATAAGACCTAAATAGACATCTCTCCAAAGAAGACACAGAGTTGGCCAAAAGGCACATGAAAAGATGCTCAACATCACTAATCATCAGAGAAATGCAAATCAAAGCCACAATGAGGTATTACCTCACACCGGTCAGAAAGGTTATCATCAAAAAGTCTACAAATAATAAATGCTGGAGAGGGAGTGGAGAAAAGGAAACCCTCCTACACTGTTGATGGGAATGTAAATTGGTGCAGCCACTATGGAAAACAGTATGGAGGTTCCTTAAAAACTAAAAACAGAGCTACCATATGATCCAGCAATCCCACTCCTGGGCATATATCCAGAAAAGACAAAAATACTAATTTGAAAAGATACATGCATGCATCCCAATGTTCATAGCAACACTATTTACAATAGCTAAGACATGGAAAAAACCCAAGTGCCCATAAAGAGACGACTGGATGACTGGCTTAAGAAGATGTGGTGTCATAAAAAAAGAATGAAATATTGCCATATGCAGCAACATGGATGGACCTAGAGATTATCATATTAAGTCAGACAGAGAAAGACAAATATTATAGGATATCACTTATATGTAGAATCTAAAAAAAACGAATCTATATACAAAACAGAATCACAGACATAGAAAACAAACTTACAGTTACCAAAGAGGAAAGGAGGGGGTGGGGGGGAATAAATTAGGAGTATGGGATTAACAGATACAAACTACTATACATAAAATAGATTAGCAACAAGGATTTACTATACAGCACAGGGAACTATATTCAATATCTTATAATAACATATAATGGAAAATAATATGAAAAAATAATATATATATGTATATATATATAACTGAATCACTTTGCTATATACCTGAAACTAACACAATATTGTAAATCAACTATACTCCAATAAAAAAAGGCAAAAACAAGAGATATTGATATATATCCAAAAATTCCAATGACTATTTTAAGATTTCCAATAAGAGTAAATAGAAGAAAACAAATAATTTGACATTAAGGAACATTTTTAGCAGATGAAAGAAAACTACTCTCCAGATTAAGAGCAAATGAGAATCCATTTTTGAAATCCACATCAACTACTGTAAAACTGAATTCAAATAAACTGCAAAATTTTGAATGCCAAGGATAAAGAGAATAGTCTTAAAAGCTCTCAAAGAAAGGAAAAAAAAAGATGTCCCACAAAAGAATGAAAATTAGATTGGCATGAAAATTCTTATCCACAACACTGAATGCTAGACCTTCTAAAGAAACAATTTATTTAGAACTCCACACCCAGGCATTTTATTGTTCAAGTGAACATGAAAAATGCACTTTTAGACATGCAAAGACTCAAAAAGTTTACTAGCCACAAATTTATTTCAAAAGAATTACTGAAGACTATTTTCCAGAAGATGAACAAATGAAAAGAATGGAATATAAGAAAGATTTGTGAATGGAGAAGACAACTTAGACTTAACTCTAAATAATTTTTAGAAAGTTCTTAAAAGTTTAAGAGCTTGGAGACTTTCCAAGTTCCTTTTTCCCTACCTTTTAGCCTTTTTGCATTGTGAAATATAACACACATACATAGACGTACATAAAGAAAAATGTGATACTAATAAATTATTTTAAATGAATACTCTGTACCTGCATGCAGCCTAGAAGCAGAACATTGCCTCCTTTGTACCCTTTTCCTAATCAGCACCCCTAATCTTTTCCAGCAGCATCCTCTATCTGACATTTATAAGAATAACTTTTTACCTTACCCTACAGTTCTACCTAAAAAATTCATTCCTAAACAATATAGCATAGTTTTGCGTATTTTCAACTTTATCTAAATGGGTCATACATATATAATCTTTTGTGAAACAAACACAACAATCAAGGCAGGAGAAGCTGAGCAATGTCTCAACTCCCCACAAGTCTCCAGGACTGGTATTTCAACCTTCCTCGGCAGCTGGCTCCTAGTTATAAGACGTTTTCTGTGCTAGCAAGACCATTTTATGCCTGCAACACCCCCTTGTCACACACTTGATCACGTACGTCCCCATTCTTTACCAAAATTCCTAAAATGGGATAGCAACAGGGAGCTCAACCCATAACAGGTCGAGCCATACCCATCCCAGGAACACCTCTCCACTTGACGCCAAGAGCCTGAAAGAATAAATGCACACAACAGCTACAGCCTGCAAGTTCTAGCCTACACTGTGGCAATTACCACTTTGTCCCAGCTCTTCAAGCAACACTGGTGCCCAATATGGAACAAATATGGATTTGGTTGGGTCCCTAGGGGAAGGAAACATCCTCCCTGGGAGTAATGTAAGGTCTGGAAGAGACAGTGAGTCTCCATCTGTATTGGCTTAAGCAGCTGCCTCTAAATGAGGGCACTCATCTGAGCAAGAAGGGCTTATAACTGGATGACCATGTTGCCTCATAACTACACAGGACCCAGTAACACAGACTGTCAGGTGCTTCCTCATTCTATATCCTTATAAAACATGAGACCAGCAAGGGGCAGGGTCTTCCCCCGAAGCACAACCCACAGTAAGTTCAGTATTGGCCTGGTGACACAACTCCCCATGTGACGCCAAGATTATACATCTTGCATTTGTAGCAAATATACCACCACCGATATATCCTTGCCAAAAATTACTTAACTTGAATCTAATCATGAGGAAACAATTAGACAAATCCAAGTTGGGAAACCTACAAAACAACTGGTGTAGATTCTTTAAAAAAAAAAAAAAATCACAGTTATAAAAAAGACGACACAGGAACTGTGCTAGATTAAAGGACACTAAAGAAGCACAACAAAGCAATGAGATCCTTCTGAAGTGTTACTCTGTCTTCAACACACGCTCAGAATTCAGGGGAACACAAATGTGGCAAAATGCTCATAGTAGGGTAATATACTTAGGGGAATTCAAAATGATGGTATGATGTAAATCAGGGGCTTACAGCATTAAGAGGTTTTAAAACTAGCTTTTACTTGTAACTAGCAATTTTTAATTGTAACTAGTGACAATATTTTTTCTCATTTTTTTAAACTTCCGCAAATGTTCAATTTCTCTGTCCATCACAGAAAAGTGATTTATGTTGCAGTTAAACAAAAAGGGACTCTAGAGAAATACTTACGAGAGCAGGTGGCAGTCTGCCACTCCAGACACTGTCCATATGGAAAAGAGATTATGTAAGCATTCGAGTCAACGCATCGCTTCGTGCTGCTGCACCACATACACTCCATGCCGTTGCTGGTACAGTTGGAACACGATGTCCTTAAAGAGCATGGCTTTTTGCAAGGTCTTGCATTTTGATTTGGACTAACTGGAATAAATCAGCAAATATAATTATTTTATTTGTTAACTGCTTTCTAACACAAGTATATGAGTTTCGTTCATTTTGTTGTTTACGGAATGTTTCAATTAAGCCAAGTGTGGGGTAAAAATTAGAGTAAAAATTGTATGATAAGGTAAATGAGAATGAAGATGACATGTCAATACTTCTTAAATTTATTATCTAATTTGAAATTTATAATACCTTGGAAATTTTTAATCATTTACAAAGTACATAAAATTGTATAATTTAAAATTTTTTAAATAGAAATGTAATACATGACCTAGGTTTTTCTATCTTTTGGCTAAATATTATGTACACTAACATTATTTACTTTTCTATCTAGCCATAATTCTATAAACATTCCATGCCTTATCAAAGCAACAAACAATAAAAATAAAACAATTTACTATAAAATTTTTATATAAAATATAATATTTATCACACCCATTAGGATGATTATTTTTTTAAATGTTGGCAAGGATGTGGAGAAATTGGAAGCCTGTACGCTACTTGTGGGAATGTTAAAATGGTGAAGCTTCCATAGCAAACAGTATGGCAATTCCTCAAAAAATTAAACACGGAATTACCATATGATACAGCAATTCCACTTCTGGCTACATACCCAAAAGACATGAAAGCAGGAACTGGAACAGATATTTGTACAACCATGTTCATAGCATCATTATTCACAATAGTCAGTAGGTGGAAGCAACAAGTGTCCACCAAGATATGAATGGATAAACAAAACGTGGTATATACATACAATGGATAATTATTCATGTTTAAACAGGAATGAAATTCTGACATATGTTACAACATGGGTGAACTTTGAAGACATTATGCTAAGAGAAATAAGCCAGTCACAAAATGGACAAACACCTTATGATTCCACTTATATGAGATGCTTAGAGCAGTCAAACTCATAGAGACAGGAAGTAGAAGGTGGGTGTCAGGGGCTGGAGGAGGGATGAGTGGGGAGTTTTTGTGTAATGGATATGGAGTTTCAGTTTGGGAAGATGAAAAAGTTCTGGAGATGGATAGTGTTGATAGATTAACAACAATGTGGATATACTTAATGACAGTGAACTCTATACTTAAAAAATGTTTTAAAAAGTCAATTATATCTCAAAAACACTGAAGGGAAAAATGGTTAAAATTATAAATTTTATGTTACGTATATTCTTCTGCAATACAAAATATAGTATTCAAAAAAAGAGAAAAGAACTCAATATTCCTTTCTCACTTAACAAAAACCCATTTCAAAAGATGGAACAGCAATGTTTCTCTTCATTTGCCAACTGAAATAAAAGATCTGTAAGATTAAAATGATTCTAAATTAGTTGTTCATCTTAATGATAAATCTTTCTTACAAAGACTATTATTATGAAAGTAAAACACATTAAAATATTAAGAACAGATTATTACTATACTGTAACTACAACCATATGTTCATAATCTCACTATTTTAACCAAGAACTAAAGATTGTATAAAACAATACAATTTTGATATTTTCATAAGTTAAGGCTGAGGTCACTAATAGTAAGTGAGGAATGTGAATAAAGATAAAATATACATTGAAATCAGCATCATAAAAAGATGGTGAAAGTTACTTCAGGCCTACATAGCATCACACCATGGAAGAGGGTAGTGGGAAGAAGGGTTAAAAACATATTTTTAAAGAATACTAGTTTACTGGACTACTTACCAACAGGTTTTTCACAGACAAGACCATCTGCCATAGAGGTACAAGGATTAGCTTTTAAGCCTGCCACTGCTGCCCTTTCTAGATACGCACAGAACCCAGAATCATTGGGTTCACCAGGAAGCCACTGTAGTGTTGTGTTTGTAAATGGCGACATGTCTTCCCATCCCCAGTAGGATATATTGATCTTGCGTAAGCCTACCCAAGGTGATACTTTCTGTAAACAATAGCAAAACGGACATTTTTAAAAAGTGAGATGTAAAAATCCTGCATCATATTCCTTAGCAAACAGTTCATTATCATTAAAAATTACATTTGAAAATATATAGAACTGCCTTTCTAAGGACTTCGAGTACCTAAGGATAATTAACAATTCCAGCACATCTTGGAGAATGATGTATAATAGAACACTATGTTTAAAACATATTTGTGTTTAGTGACATGACTGGGGTCATTTCTTTAGCCCTCGTGAACCTCAGTTTCCTCTTCTATAAAATGGTGATATCTGATATAAATACCTATCTTATGAGGGAAGATCATTAAAAAAACTTAACATATTGTGTTGCTGCTACTATTACTGCTACTTCTGCTGCAGCTACTATTACTACTGTTACTACCAATCTAATCAGTTGTGGAGTTAAGAATCTAAAGCTAAATTGACATTATATGCACTGTGAGAAAATAGAAAACAAAATCAATGAACAGTATATAAAGGCTGAGTGAAGACTTCACAACAGGTTCACAAAGGACTAGGAAGAAGAAGGGCCTCTCTCCTAGTTCAGACCTCTACTAGTACACAAGGAAGGGCTTTAGCGCAGTTTTAGATAAATTAATGTCATCTACTTTCATTATTAAAGAGATCAAGAAAACTAATAAATCTTTGACCCTGATGCCTAAATTTAATTAACAGAGGTTGACAAATGCCATCAAACTAAACTTTCTTAGTGCTCTCAATAATATTTCAAAAGTAGCTTAAAAACAAAATATATGCTGTATTTATATACCTTAGTTTAATCATTACTCAATTTTAAAATACGTTATTCTAATGAGACTGAAAAAATAATGATATATTCTTGGTCCAAGGTACTCTCTTTACAAAATTTTTTAGATTATGAACACCTCTTTTTCTTTCCTTGTTTCTGCTTTAGAGTTATGCTTTTCTTTTTGAGATTTTATTTTTCATTTTTTCTAGCTTTCTTGAGGTATAACTGACAAATGAAAATTATACCTATATAAGGTGTATGATTTTTTTTTGGTATGTGTACACATTATGAAATGATTACCACAATCAAGCTAATTAACATACCCATATGTATATATATCATATTTCTTTATACATCCATGTATCCATTGATGGACACTTAAGTTGTGTCCCTAGCTTGGCTATTGTGAATAATGCTGCAATGAACATGGAAGTGCAGATATCTCTTCAAGATACTGACTTCATTTCCTTTGGATATATACCTAGACATGGGACTGCTGGGTCATATGATAGTTTTCATTTTTGGAGGAAACTCCATATCATTTTCCAAATTGACTATACTGCTTACATTCCCACCAACAGTATACAAGAGTTCCTGTTCTCCTCATCTTTGCCAATATATGTTACCTCTTATCTTTTTGATAACAGCCATTCTAACAGGTGTGAGGTGATATCTCAATTGGTTTTGATTTGCATTTTTCTGATGATTACTGCTGTTGAGCTTATCATATATCTGGCTGGCCATTTTTATGTCTTCTTTGAAAAATATCTATGTCCTTTGCCCATTTTTTAACTGGGTTATTTATTTTCTGTTGAATTGTTTTGAGTTCTTTATATATTTTGGACATTAAATCTTTATTAGATGTATGGTTTACAAACATTCTCTCCCATTCCATAGGTTGTCTCTTCACTCTTTTATTTTTTTTTTTTAGTTTATTTTTGGCTATGTTGGGTCTTCATTGCTGTGAGCAGGCTTTCTCTAGTTGCAGCAAGCAGGGGCTACTCTTCGTTGCAGTGTGCGGGCTTCTCATTGCGGTGGCTTCTCTTGCTGCAGAGCATGGACTCTAGGCATGCGGGCTTCAGTAGTTGTGGTATGTGAGCTCAGTAGTTGTGGCTCATGGGCTCTAGAGTGCAGGCTCAGTAGTTGTGGTGCATGGGCTTAGTTGCTCCGTGGCATGTGGGATCTTCCCGGACCAGGGCTCGAACCCGTGTCCCCTGCATTGGCAGGTGGATTCTTAACCACTGTGCCACCAGGGAAGCCCTGTCTCTTCACTCTTGATTATCTCCTTTGCTATGCAGAATCTTACTAGTTTGACACAATCTCATTTATCTATATTTGCTCTTGTTGTCTGTGCTTTTAGTGTCACATCCAAAAAATCATTGCCCTGACCAATGTCGATATTTTTCCTCATGTTTTCCTCTTGTAGTTTTACAGTTTCGAGTCTTAATGTGTAAGTCTTTAATCCATTTTGAATTGATTTTTTTATATGGTGTGAGATAAGGATCTACTTCCATTCTTCTGCATAAGGATATCCAGCATTATTCATTGAAGAGATTGTCCTTTCCCCATCGTGTGTTCTTGGCACCTCTGTCAAACATCAATTGATCATAAATGCTTGGATGTATTTGGGGCTATTATAATGTGTCTTGGTGAAAGTCTCTTTACGTTTAATCTATTCGAGGTTCTTTGGGATTTATGGGTCTGGATGTTCTTTTCCCTCTCCATATTTGGGAAATTTCCTGTAATTATTTCTTTAAATGAGCTTTCTGCCGCTTTCTCTTTTCCATGAGGTCAAGCCTGGGGCCTGAGTCTGTGGGTGCAGGCCTGGATCCTAGGTCTGAAGGGCCAGTCTGGCACAAGGATCCACCGGGGTAGGACTGGTAACTGAGTACAAAGTGGTGAGCCTGGAACCGGGTCCACAGTGGCAGGCCTGCAGCCTGGTCCATGGGCCAGTTTGGAGCCTGGAACTGTGGGAGCCACCCAGGAGCATGGATCCACAGGGCTTACCTGGCACTGGATCAGGCCATGAGCCTGAATCCTATGGACTGGTGCTGGGGCAAGCCGGGCACCTGGGCCAACAAGTATGGTCATGAGGCTGCAGGGGCTAGCCTGGTACCAGGGTCCACTGGGGCAGGCCTGGTCCTGAGTCTTTGGGGTAGGTCTGACGCCTGGGTCCATGGGGGTGGGCCTGGTACCTGGGATCATAGGGGAGGGCCTGAAGCCTGAGTCCACTGGGATGAGCCTGACCCTAGGTCTCCAGAGGCCAGCCCAGTGCTGGGGTCTAATGGGGAGGGTGTGGATCCTAGGTCTCCTGTAGCCTAGGCATATGGGGGACTAGCCTGGAGGCTGAGTCTGCGGGTGCCAGTCTGCAGCCTGAGGCCACAGCAGCCAGTGTGGCAGTGGGATGCGCCTGGCGCCTGGGTCCACAGGGATCATCCAGGCACCGGGGTTCACCAGAGCAGGCCTGGAAGTAGGGTCCAAAGCAAAATCGGTGCTCATTTCATTCTCCTTCCCCTTTGCAGAGGGTATTTCTCACCCTTTCTCACCGTGCTTCCTGTACGGTGCCGGCTTAGGGGAAGGATGATGCAGGTAATGTGAAACTGTCCTTTCTACCATCTTCAATGAGTGTTGTCTTATTTCTGTGTTCCCCCCACCGCCCCCAACCCGGTGCTATAATCTCTTACCTGGACTCCTTAGCTTTTGTAAAGGTATTTTGTATATGGATGATTGTTCAAATCAATGTTTCTGTGAGGGATGAGTGCTGCAAACTCCCATTCTACCACCTTGCTGATATCATTCCTAAACATTTCTACCTTAAATATACATACTAATAATTGATGTTCTCAGTTACCAAGCTAATAATATTATAATGTGAAGTAGTTTCAAAACTCCACATCATCTTTTTTTTTTACATTACTGACTGTCAGGATAGAGAAAAATATGTCCCTCCACCTGAGTCTTTAACAATATAGAAATAAGATATATAAGTCCAGTATTTATTCTAAATATGTTGTACAAATGGTCCTAGAGAGCTTATAAAGAACCCGTAGACCTAGAAATTTATAGTATATAAATATAACAATTTTCACACAGAAAATACTCAACAAATATTTCTTAAATGAAATTAAAGTATTATGAATATTCATTATAACAGTAGATCTCGCATCACCTAGTAGAGTACTGTACACATAATAGGTAGTCAACAAATTTTGCTAAGCAAGGCCATTAGAACAGAGATGCTTATTTTCCAACATCCAATTCCTGAGACAGAGATAGTGCTTAATAAATAATGTTTCTAATTATAAAAACACACATGCTGCTTTGCCTTGTGATCATCATATATTTCATACTTATTCTCAAAGATATTTTGATAACAAAAAAGCTATAGCATTTTTATAGTTCTTGATAATAACAGCAGGAATCAATCCAACATAGCTATTTCAGATTAATGACTGTGCTTCACATTAAAGCAACTCCGCCTGTATTTCCAAACTATCTATAGTAAAACCAAGTCATTTAACATGAAATATTATTCTCTAAATCATCATGGTAAGAATCTGCAAGGAAGAGGAGAGGAACAGAAAAATAAGCAGTTGATAAAACATTTAAAGTAACTATTACGCAGTAAATGAACTGGACAGGCAGTTGAAAAATGAAAGATAAATTACTATATTATGAAAATTTACTGCAGCACACCATAAATCATTGCAACATTTCATTAGCCATTTCCGATAAGTAAATGATCATTTGATCCAGGATACCTATTTAAAGTGCATGAATTTGTCAATCTTTATTTGCTACAGAAGGGTTACCTTAAGTTTATACAACTGCAATGACTCAGGATATAATTCATTTTATACAAAGATAAGCTTAGCGGAATGTCACCTTGCAGAAAATTCTACCTTTGAAATTTTGCTAAAGCTCATATTTCTAATGAAATAAAACATTCTTCATTTACAGGGCAGGCTATACCACAAACTACTGAATCTAAGTCCATCATACATCCGAAATAATTGTTGGTCTAATCTTTATGATTTATAATCTTAAGCATATACACACTACTATATATAAAATAGATAACTAATAAGGACCTACTGTATAATCATAAGCAAGAAAAAATGAGCAACTTACATAAGAAATCTTGAAATATGATACTTCTAAAATAGCATATTTCAAGGTTAAAATGTAGAAACTAAAAATAATATATTTTAAACAAGGAAGAAAGCAATAGAGCTCGAATGCCAAACACTAGTACTTTCTAAAACTCAAAGAATGTGGATCTACCAATAAGACGCTCTTTATAAGTTATACATATTCAGTAGAACTAATTTCCAAATGTTCAATGATAATTGAACCTCAATTTTGTAATTAAAGAAATGAAGCTCTTGGTAGTACAAGAATACAAATAGATCTTAAATTATGTTGTATGCTCCATATGACTAAAAATAAAACTTTATAAGTAATACCCTGTCAATATTTTCTAAAATATTTTTTAAAAATCAATAGATCTCTCCTAGATGACACCACTTGCATCTTATCCTCAACCATAAGGCTGGTAGCTCTCAAACAAAGCAAATTAAGAGAAAAAACAGAGGCACTTCTCTGACCTCCTTACAAATATCTTCATGCGCTGGCCAACTCGAGGTCCTGCAATAATTAATTACAGCATTACTCTAGGAAACTCCTTAAGTCCACGTTACTGGTCAGGTATCCATCCTCTATCTTCATACATCACCCTGTGTGCATCTATCATTGCAATTATCACACTTTGGTATAACTGTGTTTGTATTTCTCCCCCATAAGCTCTTTAACAACAGTGATTGTTTTTGATCTCTATATTCTCAGCAAACAGTAGACTGCCAAGTACAATGAAGGTGCTCAATAAATTTGTACTAAATGAATGAAGATTAGCCCATCCTTCCCAGAAATATAGCTTCAGTTCACACAAAAGTCGTTTTACAGATCAATTTTTCATACAAATTTAATTATTATAGTTTTTCTTTACCCTATTAATATCAAGCATATAACAAATGTTTGACAGACAAGTATCACAATGTGATATCCATGTAAAATTTTTGAATATTTATAAAAACTGGGGGTATAATAAATTTATCAATTTTATTAATGGGGGGAGGGCTTTGACTCTACAGATATAAAATGGCATTAGAAATTAAATTATCTGTATCGATACTCATGAGAAATACACACACTAATACCACCACAAAAATTATGGCAGGCAGTAATAACTGAATGTTCATACAAACATTTCAAAAGAGTATGTGTTTAAGTCCCTCTAATTTTTTAACATTTATACAAAACTGTTCTTATATCACTTTTTAAAAATCAGATGCTTATTCCCCTGTTATTAGCAAAAGGAAAATCACTAACATATATTCCTATTCTTTAGCATAAATCAGAAATGATCTTAAGAAGGAAAAGGTCCTAGTATAATTAGTGGGGGTGAGTGGAGGAAGGCTTTGTAAAGTGGAAAAACTAAAACACTAGTCTGGGGCAAATATTTTTCTACAGTCAATATCAATATTATTAACTATTCATTGAATAAATTCATTTAGTTACTTAAGAATTCATTATCTAATTAATGATTCTTGGAAATAGTAGTTATAGCAGTAGTGGAAACAGACATACAAAAATAATCTTTAAAATGCAAACAATAATGATGATAACTTTAGTAAACACTAAGAAATAAAATTTATCTATGCTCCTCACATACAATACCTCATTTATTTCTCACAATAAACATATAATATAGCTATGATTACTATCCCAGTTTACAGATGAGGAACAAAAGGCTGGGGAGGTTAACTTGCTACTAAGCTGTGGAGATAAGCAGTATGTCCAGACTGCATGCTCTCCATCATTTTGATACGCTGTCCTCGATGCTGCTTAAAAATCAGCTATACCAAAGAAGTATCACTTAACTGTTTCAATAGTAAGCAATTGGTAATCTTTGCTCTGAAAAATTTTCAAGCCAAAACCATATCCACTGCACTGCAGAGTGGAGTTCTGTAGCACCAACAGACCCTTGTCCAATAAAAGCCATAACCTAAGGTCAAAAGAAGTCGTTGAGATCTAATATAGTTTTCAAAGCAATAGTTGAATTATAGCCATATCTCCATTATTTGTATAGAAATCATACCACTTTGTGGATTATTTACCACAGGGTGTCCACGTGTGTGTATGTATCTTAAACATTGGCCAAATCTTGTACATACCTCAGATCTGAGGTATTTATTATTGTTTAGCTTTATCACTTACCTCATCTATATTGAGTTCTAATTTTATTTTGACACAAAATACAAAAATCTTCAATGATGCTATGACAGTTTATATTATCTTAGTATATTTCAAGTATGTACACGAACTAAATAAGGTATCTTAAATTAGATTTAGTAAATTATTTCTAAATCTCCTACAACTTAAGAGTTGACTATATTTTTTCTTTTTTTTAATTGATGTATAATTGACATATAACATTATATTAGTTTCAGATACACAAAATAATGATTCAATATTTGTATATATTATGGAATGATCATCACATAAGTCTACTTAACATCTGTCACCATACACAGTTTTCTTGTGATGAGGATTTTTAAGATCCACTCTCTTAGCACCTTTCAAATACATAATACAGTATTATTACCTATAGTCACCATGCCATGAATTACAGCCCTATGGCTTGTTTATTTTATAACTGTAAGTCTGTACCTTTTGACCCCCTTCACCCATTTTGCCCACCCTCCACCCTTGCCTCTGACAACTACCAATCTGTTCTTTGTATCTTTGAGCTTGTTTTTTTGTTTTTTCGTGCGTATGCTTGTTTCTTTGTTTTAAATTCAACACATAATTGAGATCACAGGGTACTGAAATCTTGCCATTTGCGACAACACGGATGGCTCTTGAGGGCATTATGCTAAGTGAAATGAGTCAGACAGAGAAAGAAAATGATCTCACTTACATGTGGAACCTAAAAAAAATTCAAAAACAATACATATCACAATATTACAAATATCAAATCATTATTTTGTCTACCTGAAACAACATGTCAACTATACCTCAATTTTTAAAAATGTCCTCAAGACATTTCAAGTAAGTATCTAAATAAGATATTTCAAAACAATATTTAGTAAATTATTTCCAAATCTCCAACTTAATCTGTTCTTAAGAGTTGACTGTATTTTAACATCCCAAGAACAGAAAATACTGTGAATTCCTATTTAAAATTTCTTATAAAATGATATTTGACATTATTTCCAAGGAAATATTCCACTTTCTATGGACCAACTCTCTAGGAAATTGAAACTGTTCCCAAATGCTGTATGTTCCAAATCTCCCATGTACTTTAAAAATCGGTTTAAGTCCTGCTAACTATTTGTATATTATTTCAAGCAAATCTATACCTAGGAAAATAGCATAATTCAAAAACCTAACCCACAGAACACACACACAAAGATACATATATACAAATATAGCCAATGTGTTGGTCTAGTGTTCTAATTATAAGGGACATCCCAAAATTATTACACTTCAAAACAAATTCTTAAATTATATGCACAAGTTTTAAAGTATATTTAAAGTATATTTATTCATATGAGATGTCTTCTTGGTAAGATAATGCAATGGTTTACTGAGCAAAACATGAGATGAGTAATTTAGAAAACTTTATTACCAAAGAAATCAGTTCTACTTTTACTTCGACGATTTAGTAAAAATAATGTATTAAAAAACAAAAAGAATGAACCATTGCCAATGGTTACAGGATTATCAGCATATTTCCATAATAAAAACAAGTATAGTTGTTACCTGTTGCGTATACTTCTGTATTTCATCCAGTACAAATTCTACTTCTTTCGAGGTTGTTAATGAAGCAAGATTTCCACTAAGATTATAGCAATAAAGTTTTGCATTGTCATAGTTTTCTCTACTGGAATTAATTCTAAGACAAGCATCCCCAATATGATTCCATCCTTCTCCACAAAGATGAGCTAGTCAAAAAAAAAATTATATCTTATTTTTAGATTACCAAAAAGCATGTGTATTTTTCAATTATTTCAGAATTCTAAATACAACTTCAGTATTTGTTTAAATAACTTTAACAATAAAAATTTAAATATATCACTATAACATACTAAACTAAATTTGTCTAATAGTTCGATGAAGAATAAGAAGATCCTAATTTTTTCTTTAATTCGTAAACATAAGAAAAGCTATGGCTCTATAACATCTGTTAAAATGTGTTGACTGTTAGGTTTTCTGTGTAAACCTAGTGTACTGGCATATGGTTTCTCAGCAAGTAAAATCACTACTGCACTTATGTCCCAAAGTGCAATTTATATAATACAAGATCACTTTAATAGAAAAATAACCAGCACATAACAAAAGCAATTTCAAAGTTATCCTACAAGTGTAGTTAATTGTCCTCTAAATCTAATTTCCATAGCCCAGGTGTACGATTTTGATATAAGTTGGGTTCTTTGATTCTTTAATTATAACTGTGGGGCGAGAAGTCTCATTTCATTTACGTATAGTAAAGAAGCTATAAGCTTTGCTTTCTAATATTTATTTTTACGCAGTCATTCAGGTCTTTCGAAAGTTTAAACATACCACTCAGTAACACTGGTTTATCCTTAGGGTCCAAACTGAACTTAAAACAGTGCCTATTTTATAAAACATGGATTCATAAATACAATACAAAGTTATGGTCTAGTGTGCATTAATTAACATTGCAGTGTTTTATTAACACACCGATCTATGAAGTTTCACTACATTTTAGCTTCCACATCACTAAATATATCAGTGCCTCTTGCCCTTTCAGTCTTGGATGCATTAATACAATCTTTATGGAATTATTATAAAGCAGCAATTCTCAAATATTTTGGTCTCAAGACCCCTTTAACTCTTAAAAATTATTGAGAACTCCACATATTTTTTCCCTTATGCATTTTATATCTATTGGGTTTGACCATATTAAAAATAAAAACTGATCTTTTAAAAATATACTTATTCATTTTAAAATTATAATTTAAATTTTTATTACAAACACACTTTTCCAGTTTCTGGGATGTCTTGTCCCTTTATGCTATTATAGGCTTGAAGAAGATGTACCATCAAATTTTCTCCTTAGGAACAATTCAAATCAGGTCCCTGGCATCAAAAAATTGAGATGGGTTGATAAATGAATAGGGCATGGATAGGCAGCGAGATCAGGAATAAAGCAGAGCAAAATGTGCATCGTAGAATCTAGGGTGAGGGTCTTGGGTATCCTCTCTACAATTCTTTCCGTTTTTCTATATGTTTGAAATTTTTCATAATAAAATGTTGGGGGAAAATATAACAACTTAAAATAAATAGCATATTTAGTTTTTTAATTATAGTCTCCAAAAAAAACAAAATAGTGAAAAGTGTGGCATTGTTTTATAAATATTTTTGCAAATCTCTTTAGTATTGGTTTAATATAACTGTATTCTCGTATCTGCATCTACATTCAATCTATTGGAATCACATATTATGTAGCCTTTGGAAAACTATTTACATAGTAAACCTATAACAGAATGAGAATCACAAAAGCAAATAATATCTTAGTATTACAGGGTACTCTGGTTCTTTAATAACTGCTGTCCTGTTAAACTAGGTAATGAGAATAACACACAGTGCTTGGGTCACAGTAACCCCTCAATAAACTGGAGTCATTTAATAAGACTGCTTCAAACACGTCTGTTTTCATTTTCGGGCTACACATACAGCAATCTTCCTTGTCTTCTGAAATCTAAAGTAACAAATCACTTTAAGGAAAGAGTGCAAAAGTTTTTGTCAAATTTCGGTTATTTCTTTCCTTACTAAATCAAGGAAAGATTTACATTAGTTTTGGCTGTCTCTCTTTTTTTATAAGATCAAAAATACCTGGTTGATAAATCATACAAATGCAAACAATGCATGGGCCTTTGAGGCTAAACTAAATTATAGCCCTGAACCAAATGTTCTGATGTTTTAGGCTTCTGTAGCATTGGGCATCAACTCAGCTTTAGAGTTAAAAGGATAGCAGTTAATTTTTTCAATAAGTTTAGTTAGACAAATTCAAATTGCCAATTTTTTTTTTTTTTTTCTAATTTATTGGCTGTATTAGGTCTTCGTTTCTGTGCGAGGGCTTTCTCTAGTTGCGGCAAGTGGGGGCCTCTCACTATCGCGGCCTCTCTTGTTGCGGAGCACAGGCTCCAGACGCGCAGGCTCAGTAGTTGTGGCTCACGGGTCTAGCTGCTCCGCGGCATGTGGGATCTTCCCAGACCAGGACTCGAACCCGTGTCCCCTGCATTGGCAGGCAGATTCTCAACCACTGCGCCACCAGGGAAGCCCCAAATTGCCAATTTTATATGAGATCAATGGGAAAAATGCAATTCACAAATTTTCGTGGAAAAGTGCAACTGCTGTACAGGCTGGGCCCTCCATTTAGAGCATTCACTTCCTTGAGACAAGCTGAATGGAAACCAAACTATATATATACCAAGCTGGTTCTTAGTAAATATGAACACAGGGCAAGGTAAGTTAGTACATAATGAAATATTTTATTGTATTTATTATTCTCCAAAATAATAGCCTGGTCAAGTAGAACCCTTATACCAAACCAAAATATTTTCCCAAGCAATGAATAGATGGGTACTACCAAATATAACTTCACTATTATTTTTCTAAAGTTCCACTGGTAATCGAATTCCCTTCTTATTGAGTAATATTCCTTTAAACATATATATTCTTTCAGTCAAATCTTATTTTAGTCTAGGATTTTCTTTGTCTTTTTAAAGAGACTTTATAAGTATTTTTACTGATCTACATGTTATTTTTAGACTTTAACACTTAGAAATCATTACTTTCAAGTTTAGTGTCATATCACTAATGCTTCTCAAATCCTGCCTACTGCATTAATATTCTCTAATTTATTCAAAGTGAACACACATGCATATATCACTATTTAAAAGCTTCAAAAGTCAGTACATAGAGAAAATTCCAAAACCTCAATGGTACTTTTAAAGGCAATCTAATTTTTATTTTCTTACATGAACTTATATAAGAAAGACTTAAATCCTGTGATGGAATTTTCCAACACTTTCTAGAACTACATAGGTTCAGAAAATTTTTCTATGAAAGAATTAAAAAAAAAAATCATGGTATAGAAACAGGCAAAAAACTGAACAGAGATAGAACTCCTAGTTACTAGTCCCCTCTGCCATTTACAAGTCATGCACTTTTAAGCAAGTCACATAACCAGTGTGTCTCAGCTTATCTGTATAACAAGAAAATGGAACTGGTTAAATAACTATACAAGTTTTCGATTTTCTGATTTTCTCTTTCATATTCGAAAGAAAGAATACTTAGGGTCCACTAAGAAGAGTGTTAGCTATAAAAATTAAATTGAAATTTCTTTTTAAAATGAGTTTTGGGACTTCCCTGGTGGCACAGTTGTTAAGACCCCACACTTCCAATGCAGGGGGCCCGGGAACTAGATCCCATATGCATGCCGCAACTAAGAGTTCACATGCCACAACTAAGGAGCTGGCAAGCCGCAACTAAGGAGTACACATGCTGCAACTAAGGAGCTGGTGAGCCACAACTAAGGAGGCTGCCTGCCACAACTAAGACCTGGCACAACCTAATTAATTAATTAATTGATTGATTATTTTTTAAAAAATAAATAAAATGAGTTTTGCTCTGGTTTGCAGAACTTAGATTCTCATTAAATCATATAACAATTATTATAAATGTTTCAATTTGTAACAAAAAAGCAGTCAGTAAAAAACAGTTCCTGGAATTTAAAAAATAAAGGGCACTTAAAAAATAAATCCAATATGCTAAAATGTTAACATTGCTAGATCTGGATACTAGTCTGAGTACTTTTTATTTTCTATGTTTTTAAGACATAATTTTTTAATTGAACAGTATTCTGATCAAGTCAATAGCATAATAAATACAAGAAACCTTGAACATCTTAAAAGAATTAGAAGTGAATATACAAACTTTTCTTGTAGAAACACTGCTATCATTACTCCAATATTATTGTTTATTTGCTACTGATTTAATTTTAGAAAATGGAATGTTCTTACTAAACGTTCTTTACTATAATGGCATTCATCTGTGGACTATAAAACTCATTTACCAAATTGAAATTTTTACCTGGTAAAGCCTGGCACTCTTGTTGTCTCTGATCCCACTGGCAATTCAAGTTTAGTGAACAGCTTTTACAGCTGGTAAGTTTGTTACAAATCTGCTCATTTCTCACATGACATTTGGTATAGTTTTTCACAGACTAGAAAATTAAAAGATAAAGCATGTTATTTTTCACTTTTGTACAGCAATGACTCTTAAACTTCAGTGTATATATAAGTCACCTGGTGAGCTTTACAATACAGATTTCTAACACCAAATCCAGTTGTACTGAATCAGAATTTCTCTTACTCATTTCTTTATTTAAACATAAGTTCTTCGAATTAGAATGTGTGCTTACTGGAAAAACGTGCAAATTACACAATTTGAAACAGAAACCGTGTAATGAAAACCTATTCTTTTGAATTTGATAACAGGTTTCCAATTCAATAAATAAAGCCAATGCACAAAGTCATTTCTCTCAATGATCACATGAAAGAATTCTAGTCATAATAAAACTATCATACAGACCCCTGGGAATGAAGTAGAAATGATGAGTAGGAAAACTTAAAGAGATGCTTTATCAAAATCCAATAAAATCTAAAAAGATAAATTATTTTCTCAATAACTCAAACTAATTTTACTTCTACAGACATTAAATAATGGTTTTGGTTAATTGATGTTTCTCCTGTATGCATCTGTCACATTTCCTTAATGGAGGTTGAAAAGAACCTGCAAAAGTTACATTTTGATCAGTCCTATTATACAACTATCATATTTCAACTAATTCCAGCTCTAAGAGGTTAAAGGTTAAAAAAGAAAAAAAAGGCAACATAGGAACTTTGGTGTGAGCTCCCTGCATATACCAAGGTTCAATATTTCACGTAATATTTTTAGCATCTATGATAATGAAAATCAAATTCTAAAATTTTGGGCTCAACTCTTCCTGTTACTCTTTTTTGAGAAAAAAAACAAAAAGGAAAAAAACACATGCTGCACCCTGAGGCCCCTTATATTTCAGTAGGCAGATATACTTACCTCAGGCTTTCTCATGTAAGGGTGTTAAATAGTTCTTTTCAATCAAAAAACTTAACAGTTAAAATTTGCTTATAACTCGCCCATATATAAAAATGGTTGAAGCAATTTTTATCCTCTTAGATACATACTTTAAAATGTCACCCATCAAATATTTATTTATAAACTACTATACTTTCCAACATAAAATACATTGCGGTCACCTCCATTTCAAAGATGTTAATTTCTTTAGAGCAAATTGCATATACTATAAGGTCACAGATGAAAAGTACATAGATACTAATGTTTATCTTATTCATCCTAAAAAAATCACAGAAGATACATTTTTTTAAAACCCAAATTACATTGCAACTCTTATTCAACCATCACGTTTTCATTAAGAACATACAAATTTTCTTAATGTTGTTTTTTTGATTCATAGCTTTTTGTTCTCATATAGCATATAAATCTTAATAGTATTCTATACAATTATTATAGTTCCAAACATCTGTCAACTAACTGAAAATAAATTTACTTGAATCATCTGATAAATAAAATAACCTATAAAAAAGACAAGAGAATGGCTAAACAACATGTTAGAATAAGAGAAAGAATAACAGCTCAATGCCAATCTTTAGAATAACAATGGTAACATCAGAGTCATCATCCAAATAACTCAACTGCTCTTCATTAAGAACAGTATAATCGGGACTTCCCTGGTGGCACAGTGGTTAAGAATCCTCCTGCCAATGCAGGGGACACAGGTTCAAGCTCTGGTCCAGGAAGATCCCACATGCCACGGAGCAACTAAGCCCGTGCACCACAACTACCGAGCCTGCGCTCTTAGCCCGTGAGCCACAACTAATAAGCCTGCATGCCACAACTACTGAAGCCCGTGCACCCAGAGCCCGTGCTCTGCAACAAGAGAAGCCACTGCAATGAGAAGCACACGCAGCACAACAAAGAGTAGCCACTGCTCGCCGCAACTAGAGAAAGCCCGTGCACAGCAACGAAGACCCACTGTAGTCAAAAATAAATTTATTAAAAAAAAAAAAAAGAACAGTATAATCATGTATTGATACTGAAACAGTACAATAGATGAAATTATATTTCAGTCACACACAGGGCCAATTTATTCAATGATGGAAGAAAGCTGACTGTTACTTTGAAACATGGCTGGCATTTTTTGTCCTAATGAACCAGATGCACATTAGTAAACAGACTATGAAGCATAACCATTACTCTACTCATCTTCATCCTAATATATTTAGATGTAAATTTAAAATGAAAATCTGTAAGAAGTAAGTTTATTGGAGCTATTAGAGCATAAAATATGCAACTTGCAGTAAATATGACTAAATAATGAAATAGAATCTCAGTGGACATCATTTACACTAAAATCTCAGACCTTTCTGTATCCATTAGCATTTGGTTTAGCTTAATCATCAGACATTCTGATAAAACCGTCCAAAAGACACATTACATCAAAGTCTAAATTACAAGTGAGTACCATCTGCTCACTTATACTATCTCACCCAGTACTTTCCTTGTTAACACATCATTATCAAAAATAAACTGTAAAGCAAAAGGCCACTTTTAAAAATAAACACTTGATAACAATGTGCATAATACAATTTTTGAGATATGTGTATTTTCATATAGTGTAAATGTCTAAACACAAATTAACTCAGTTACCGAACAAAGCTTTAAGTAAAATCTGCTTGCAATTTTTATCTAATAACATTCTCCATTTCAGTCCCTTATTCCTATATTTTGTTTTACTTAGCTCCTACTTCCACATTATTCACTAATATAACTCCCATTAGATGAATATTATGCAAATATAAAAAAGTAATTCAAATTTTCAAAGTGAGTCATGTCATATTAACATTAAAACTCAAATAAAATTATCTATTATCATTACAGCAATTCATATCACTAAAAAGTATACACCAACACAATATGTATGAAAACAAAAGGGTTCAATTTGATTAGTCAATAATTCAAAATTTTCCTTCATTTTAAGTTTTAAATATTATTTTAGAATAGAATCATATAACTAAGTATCTTGAAATATGACTGGTTACTAAAGAAAAATTTTAGATGATAAAATAAAAACTTTTTACTTAGTTTTCAAATTCCCTTTTCTTTACCTTTTACTTCTGCCTGGTATCTTGGAAAACAAGTGGATAGTTTTCTTGATTAATAAAAATTCAGAAAAAAGAAAAAATAATATGCATTTAGTTGAAAATCTGTATGCACACTATTTAGTTATTTAAGCTATACGCCAATAAGAGAATCTTTGACCCTACTAAACATAATTGTTAATACTTTAAATTTTTTTTCCTTCAACTTGTTGACATCTTCTAAAATATATGGGACATTTTGATGCTACCCACTTAAAAGGTTAATTTTTGCTGCTCTTAATCCATTTTAATCTATCATCAATATTAATTTTATAATTTTTTCAATACTCTTATCTATAATAGGGTTCTCAACCTCATCACTAGTGAAATTTTGAGCCCGATAATTATTTTTTGTGGGAGGGCTGTTCATTCACTGTACGATGTTTAGCAGCATCCCTGGCTTTCTCCATAGTAGATGCCAGTAGCAGCCCCACAGTTGTGACAACCCAAAAAACACACATTGCCAAATGCCCCTCCAGGGGACAATATTGCCTAAAAGAACCAAAGATCTAAAGACAGATAAAAGGAAAACTACCACTGTCAATACTTCAGATTAAACTTGCACACAAAGTATATAAACAAAACCTAAACCACACCACTATTAATGCACGTCTGACAAGAATCTCACGGAAATGACTTACTTATATAATATAATCCTTATATAATTCCATTTTCATCAGCACAGAAGATAGTGTTTATAGCTACAGTCTTTTTTTTAAAAAAATTTTTGAAAGGATTTTCCCAACCTTATTTATGAAAAGAAGTAAAAGTTTCCGGATTCAAAATGGAAATCTAGACTGACAAATATGAGCAAGAAACTACAGGCTGAATTTACAACATACCAAGAAGTAGGTGATTTCCTACATATTTTCTAAATGTCTTTTTTTTTTTTTGAAGTATAGTTGGTTTACCATATTGAATTAGTTTCAGGTGTGCAACATAGTGATTCAACATTTTTAAAGTTTATATACTCCATTTAACATTATTACAAAACAATGGCTATAATTCCCTGTGCTGTACAATATATCCTTGTTGCTTATCAATTTTATACATAGTAGTTTGTATCTCTTAATCTCATACCCCTATTTTGCCCTTCCCCCTTCCCTATTCTAAATATCTTGATACGGAAAGTGCTATTTTGTACAGTGCTACTAAATGGTAAGCTAATGATTATCAAGTAGCATGTTAGCTACAACATCATTTACCCATAAATACTAACCATACTGCAGTTACTGTTTGATGAAATGCATTTCTTGTCATCGCACCACTGGCACCCATTTGTATTGGCAGTACAGCTGGCACAATCTGCATATCTGTAACATCTGTCATCAGAAGCAGCTGTGATACAAATGGGAGAACACATCAGGATGAAAAAGAAAATGTCACACGTTTTAATTCACATATTTTTAACGTCTGTTAAGAATCACTAAGACATTTTTAAACCATAAATATAACCATCAATATCAAAATAAGTTCTTCAGTATGAACTCAATTTTGTAATTTAATTGGATTTAAAGGGATTTAGATACCTCCTAGACTCATCTTTATTCAGTCTACCAGGATTCTACAGCTATTTAAAATTTACACATTAAAATAAATAAATTAATTAATTAATTAAAATTTACACATTATGGAGGGAGAAAAAGATTTAGAGGTATTTTACTAAACAAAATGTATTACTATATATCTAAAAGAAAACTTTATAACAAATACTCATTGCTTATTATTCTTCATAAAGATATTTAGAGACATGACTTATTATAGATTAGCAAAACTTGATTTGTTAATTGTAGCACCAAAAATGTATAAGAGCCCCACTCATTTAAAGAAAATTGAACAATTTTTATACAAATCATTCTTCATAAATAAATACTTACTAGTAATTATTCATAAGTTTGATTTATTTATTCAATATTTTATAAGAAATATTAAATTATAACAAAACTCATCAAAATTCTAGAAAATTTTTAACTTTATGGTCTGCCTTGGCAATAATTCAGAAAGAAAAAAACTACCAAATGCAGAATAAATTACTTCATTTTATTTCTTTGAAGCATACAGTATATCTTAGAAAGGGTGTATTTGAAAGCATTTTTTACTTACATATGAAAATAATTCATATATATGGCCATGTTACATATACAAATTGATATATAAATATTACATACAGAATTCAAAAAAAAACTAAAAATAGCTAATAAAGATATTAAATTACTAATCACTGCTAAATTCAAACATTAATCACTGCTAAATTCAAACATTAGAATTCCTAATTAGAGGATTATGAGTTTTTAATTTCTGAAAGCTACTAAGGTAATTCTTACAAGCAGAATGCATTTCCATTTCTAGCCAAACAGAGAAGCTTTGTTCCAAATATAAGAAAGAAAAAAAATTTTTACCTGTTTTCAGAGGGCACTTTGCTCTAAGAATATTATTAGTATTCCCAGACTCCCAAGATTCACAGTGATTTTTATTCCAAATACATTTTATCCCTGGACCAGCATTTTTACAAAGTTCTTCATCTCTGAAAGCCTTGCAATTTGGAGGCTTGTATACAAGTATATCATTAAGGAGTACACTAGAAAATCCTCCAAATATATACATGGACCTATTAGAGACAAAATAAGAATTTTAATGAAACAATATTATGAAAAGTCTCTGTCTAATGTGTTAGTTTTAAAAATAAATTTAAATACACATTTTACATTATCTTATCTAGTTAGGAAACAATTTTTTAGAAATATATAGTAGCTGAATATACTATAATAAGATACACTTTAGACACTTTAGAAATGCTATATAGAATTATAATTTTTGAATACAAAGAATTTAGAAATTAGATAATAGAGTTCTTCATATAGTGTTTTACTATTCTCTTATAAAATAAAAAGAACAAGAGTAAAATTATCAAAAAGATTTTCAAAGTTTCAATTTGAAAAGCCGAGATGATTACTGAATTAATTAATACTACCAATGCCAAAAAATTTGACATGCCCTCAAAACAGCCTAATTTTTGTTTCTAAAAATATTAACACAATAAATGGAAAAGATCAGAAAATGCTTCAAGAATATCTTTTATTATTTAAAAAAAGTAAAATAAAAATCAAGCAAAATGCAGTTTTCAAGAGACGCCCAGAGGTTTTATGTTTACGCTCTGAATTTCATTTATTTCAGTTTCAAAAGCTAACTGATATCAGTTACACAGCTTCATTGTGATTAAGTTCTGACTACTTTTAGTATTATGTTGGAGAATTTTTATATAATTTGAATAAGGTAGTAATAAAATGAACTTATGAAAAATGTCATCATGAATTACAAATTTTAAGCTAATGAATGATCTAGCATATTGTTTACTGTCACAAGTCCACATTAATGAACTTTTGCTATAGAAATAGCAAAATCATAATAACTTAAAGGATGAAGGTAACTTAATGATCATCCAGTCCAAATTCCCAGTGGATATAACAGTCTTACAGGCCAGAGAGGTTAAGAGACTTGTCAAAAGTCACACATTCAGTTATGACAGAACCAAAATGAGAATCTAATTCTTCTCACTTCCCTTGCTCTCCTCAAAAGAAATATGTGGCTAGCCTTTCTATCACTTCAGTCTGATCTTTTTTAAGGAAGTCATTCATGATCTGATCTCTGGAAAAAGGAAAGAAGGCAGGATGACTTTTTAAAAGAGTATCTGAAGTTCTATCTCAGCACCTTTCCTTTGATACTCCCCTGCCCCTTAAATGAATTTAAACAAAAAAGAAATGAAGGATATGGTTAATGAAGCAAAATTCATTCCGCGGTATTACAGGGATATATAAAATCCAATGTCATTAAGTACAAACAATAATTTTTTTAAAGAATAACAAAATATGTGGGTAGTATGACTGATAAACGTGCTTCTTTTACCCATTAATGACAACTGCAGAGTGTCCAAATCTGTTGACATCTCTATGAAGGTTTGGTTTCGGTAATATTTTCCATTCATCACAAGCTAGGAAAATGAAAACAGCAAAACAAAAAATGAAATAAAAGAACTATTTAAGACAAATACTATAAAATAATCATTGGCCAAATAAAGATACAATACTTAAAATTAGGAAGCCTTTCATTAATTTTCCATGACCTACAATTTAGTATCATTACTCAACTAGCACTATTCCTTAAATAAAAATAACTTCTGCCTAAAATTCTCACAAATAATTTTACATGTATGAGAGTAAAGAAATCAAAGGAAAATAATTAGATGAACTTTATATTGGAGGGTAATTTCAATGACATATTTTATTAAATAAACCAAGAATCATATAGTAAAATTCATGAATGTCAATATTGGGCAAACCTATCAGAAAGTTAAATCACTAAATCAAATTTTACATGCATGCATGCAAAATTAAATGGAATATATAATACTCAATGAAAGAATGCCTAAAAATGGAATCATCAAAATAAAATATTTAAATCAGTTTAATGATTCGATATTTCAAAGGAATAGTTTTCATTTTATGTAAAGGAGAAGAGCTTTAGTTGCAAAAAATAGAAAAAACTGAAAAAAAAAAAAACCCTAAATAATTCATGAGCTACCTAAAGACTATGGAAAGAAAAATGATTAAAGAAAACTGTTTATCATTTAAATATAGCCTCAGAATCGACACATATATTAATAGAGATTTTGAGATGTCAAATAATTCAGTATACAGTGACTAGAAACATTCTCAGGACAGTGTTTTAGATTTTATCCTCTTAGACATGGCATATCTAAAAGCAGGCCTTGGTATTTAATACAAGCACATAGATGTAACAAGGTTTAAAACAAATTTATTTCATTTTTTGGTAACTTAGAAGCCCTTCTGAAACAAGAAAATAATCTCAAATACAATTAGTTGTAATGAATTACTTGTTTTCTTATATAAGCAATCATGTCTATTACACTAGAAATGAAATAATAAATTTGGCTTTAATTCAATATTATTACTAGTAAAGATCAAAGGAATCACAAAAACCAAAACCATAGTTTAGAACATTAAACTGGAAGACTGAGAGCAATAAAATATATCTTGAGTTATATCTCCCACAGTGTATTCTGAGGTTCACAAATCCACCCCAAAAGGGGTATTCCTTAGTTGATATAATCTCTCTCTTCAGTTCACAAAGTACGTGAACCTATTAAATACTCTCAAAAGAGAGAGTACAAAAGCATAGAAGCCTAACTCTACTAAACCCAGTGTTTTCCCAATGTTTTATCCATAGAAGCACTTTTCACATAACACCTATTAACATTCCCAGGAGCCAAGGCTCTGAAGATCACATTTTGAGAACTACTATTATAAAGGCCTACACATAATATTCATAGTCTACCAATTTTATGCGTTAGAGTTCACTTAAGAAATGTACATTTCTTAAGTGTACATTTATATGCATGCAGTAATATAAAACTTCCAAAGTGCTTTCATCTATATAACTTAAAATAGTCTGTATAAGAATCCAGTGAGGCTGATTGGGCAGGTATCACCATATGCCAGAAATGAAAAATGAGACCTAGGAGAAGTTAAGCAATGTCCTTAAGGCCCATTAGATTACCTTTGTTTTTCTATAAATTATGTTTATGAATGCCTGATGTTATAAAAGTATATTGAATGGATTCTGAAAGATCATTCCCATTTGGAGAGAAGGGGTGACCTGTAAAAGGCACAGACTTTGACAAAGAAAGAGATGAAAATGTTAGAGACAGATAATGAGTTAGGGCAGACAGATTTTAATCATTCCACCAAAACCCAACACACACACACACACACACACACACACACCCCACATGGCCACTGATTCATAAATTGTGTGTTGAATATTGTGTGTTCCAACAACAGAATTAGAAACCTGAATGTGCGTCAAAGAAATGAAACAGAAAAGAGTCAGATGAAACAGTAGAACTTCCAGAAATTAGGACTTCCAGAAACCAGTTTATTATAAAATCTCCAAAGAAGAATCATCTTTGGGACATGTGGAGTCCAGAAAAGAATGTGACCCAAGAATCTGAGCCTATCCAGGACTAAAGAATAAGTAATTTGGCCCAGTATCCAAAACAAATCAGCAGAAGGAGGGAAGAAAAGCAGATTTCCAAGATGAGAACCAGGGAAAATGCTCAGAAAAACCATTTAAGAAATGAGTCAGGAAAAAGAGCTGAGAGAATAAAGGCCAGCATTTACTAAAAATTAGGCCTTTTGAAGATTTCTTGTAACTCTATACTCTCTTTAGGGAAAAAGAAAATTTTTTAAGCACACAGAATAGTCTAAAGAATGGTATTATAAACACCTATATACCACTACCCAGATCTGTCAAACCCAATATTTTACCACGTTTACTGTAGATTTTCTAAAGAAAGAAAATATTACAGATATGATCGAGGCTCCCTGTGTACTCCCTCTCAAATTCAACTGCTTTATGTCTTCCGTCTTTGGACACAACCACTATCCTATATTGGTTTATCAATGTTCCCATATTTATGATCTATATAGAGTATTTTTGTAGGTTATAAAACAATATAAATGGTATCAAACTATGGATTCTTCTCCACCTTGCTTATTTTGTTCAACCTATTGAGTTGTTTTTTGGTTTTTTAACCATTTTTAAGTGAACAGTTCAGTGACATTAAGTACATTCGCATTGTTGTGCACCATCATCACCATCTATCTCCAGGGTTTTCTTCATCTTGCAAAACTAAAGCTCTGTACCCATTAAATAATAACTACCCATTCCTCTCTTTCCCCAGCCCATGGTAACCACTATTCTACTTTTTTGTCTATAAATTTGACTATTCTAAGCGCCTCAAATGAATGAATTCATACAGTATTTGTCCTTTTGTGACTGGCTTATTTCCCTAAGCATGTATTCAAAGTTCATCTGTGCTGTAGCATGTGTCAGAATTTCCTTCCTTTTTAAACCCTGAATAATTTCCATTGTATGTATATACGACATTTTCTTTATCCATTCATCCATATATGGATATGTAGGTTGTTTCCAGATTTTGGCTATTGTGAATAATGCTGCTAGGAACATGGGTGTACAGATATCTGTTCCTGCCCCTGATTTCAATTCTCTTGTGTGTATACCCAGAAGTAGAATTGCTGGATCATATGGTAATTATGTTTAACTTTTTGAGGAACCTCTCACTCTGTCCTATAGTGGCCACACCATTTTACATTCCCCCTAGCAGTGCACAAGGGTTCCAATTTCTCCACATCCTTGTCAACACTTGTTATTTTCTATTTCTTGATAATAGCCATCCTAATGGGTGTGAAGTGGTATCTCACTGTGGTTTTGATTGGCAATTCCCTAATGATTAGTGATGTTGGGCGTCTTTTTATGTCCTTATTGGGATATTTGTATATCTTCTTTGGAGAACTATATCTTCAACAAAAAGCCTGTACACTAACTTGGTCAAATTTATTGTTTTCCACCATAATTCAAAAAGAGACATGTACCACAATGTTCATTGCAGCACTATTTACAATAGCCTGGACATGGAACCAACCTAAGTGTCTGACAGATGAATGGACAACGAAGATGTGGCACATATATACAATGGAATATTACTCAGCTATAAAAAGAAATGAAATTGAGTTATTTGTAGTGAGGTGGATGGACCTAGAGTCTGTTACACAGAGTGAAGTCAGAAAGAGAAAAACAAATACCGTATGCTAACGCGTATATACAGAATCTAAAAAAAAAAAAAAATGGTACTGATGAACCTATTTGCAGGGCAGGAATAAAGAGGTAGACATAGAAAATGGACTTGAGGACATGGGGTGGAAGGGCAAAGCTGGGACAAAGGGACAGCAGCATCGACATATATACACTACCGAATGAAAAATAGTTGGCTGCTGGGAAGAAGCAGCATAGCACAGGGAGATCGGCTCGGTGCTTTGCAATGACCTAGAGGGGTGGGATAGGGAGGGTGGGAGGGAAGCTCAAGAGGGAGGGGATATGGGGACATGTGTATGCACATGGCTGATTCGCTTTGCTGTGCAACAGAAACTAACATAGTATTGTGAAGCAATTATACTCCAATAAAGATCTATTAAAAAAAATTTATTGTTTTCCTTGTGATTTGTGCTTTTTATTCTTAACTCAAGATTGTAAAGGTAATCTCTAATTTTCTTCAAAGGATGTACAGTTTGGCTCTTACTATTCTTTTTTTTTTTTTTAATTTATTTATTTATTTATTTACGTTATTTATTTATTTTTGGCTGCGTTGGGTCTTCGCTGCTGCGCGCGGGCTCCCTCTAGCTGTGGCGAGCGGGGGCCACTCCTCACCGCCGTGCGCAGGCTTCTCATTGCAGTGGCTTCCCTCCCTACAGAGCACGGGCTCTAGGCGCACGGGCTTCAGTAGTTGTGGCGCACGGGCCCCATTGCTCCACAGCATGTGGGATCCTCCCGGACCAGGGCCCGAACCCGTGTCCCCCGCATTGGCAGGCGGACTCTCAACCACTGCGCCACCAGGGAAGCCCTGGCTCTTACTATTCTGATCTTCAATCCAGTTGGAAGTTATTTTTGCATTTGTTGCATGGATCTAACTTAATTTTCCCCATATACAATATTTCCCAGATTTTTCTCAGTATATTTCCATATACCAATTGCCCAGAACAATTTTTTGAGCATTTATCCCTGACCCACTAATTTGTGTCTCATTTGACTTCTGTACTGCTGTGGTTTGTTTTTATTCCACTTGTTTTTAACTAAAGATATATATGTGCAAAGTTTAAAAGCAAATAATCCCACAAGGCTCATCACAGGAAAGTCTCCTCCTCCCTATCTATGGGCTATGGAAACCCGAAATTGAAAAGCACATAGTTGCTTCTAATAGTTAAAGAACATTTTTAATTACTATTATAATATTATATAAAATTAACTGAAGAATTCATCAAACCTTTTATAGTCTTTTTAAATAGGTAAAGATTCCTAAAGTAAGTGGCGGCCATGACCTTTACCTAATAAAAATAACATGCTAATTGCTTATCAATGCTATAAAATATTTAACTCTCAAAACAACTCTGAGGAGTAAATATTTTTGTCACCATGTTTTGAATAAGGAAAAGAGTCTTTAGAAGTTAGGTAACTTCCTTAAAGTCATTAAATAGTAAAGTCAAATCAAAATCAGATCTCCTTAACTTCTTTACGTTATACTGCCTCATCACACCATCAAAATATCCTTTTTGATATAAACATTAACTTCTTGAAAATAAAAACACGATAATACAGTTTTTTGAAAAAGTACACAAATCCCTGCAGAAGAAAAACATTACAGTACAGTAATAAAAAAAATTATACATAAGAGCAATTAACTCAGACAAATAATAATACAACCCAATTCTACTTCAAGAAGTTCTTTGCCTTTTAATATATGTGGTCGTAGGAGGTGAAGGCTTTATTACTATCTCCAGGACATAACCTTCAATTATACTAAACGTTCAAAAGTAATTACACACAATATTTGTGGTAGACTTTGGTGCTACTCAACAAATATTCCAGTTGTCGTCCTTAAGGCCTAGGCAAAATGATACTCCCACACTCCTTAGAAGTTGGATGTGACAATACGACTTGTTTTAGTCAAGGAAATGCAAGCTAAAGTGATAATTGTATTTCTGGATGGAACCATTTAATTACCAATGAAAGAAAATGCAATTTAGCCTTGGTCCCTAAGTGATGACAGTAAGCAAATCTGCCCTCCCCACCAACACTAGACATGTATCATGGGTAAAAAATAACCTTTTATTGGTGTTAAGAATAAGACCCTGACACATGGGATGGGAACATCTGAGCTGATGCCCTGAAAATCTCCCCCAATTTTGCATTCCCAAATTTTCCTGAATCTTCTGAGACTGCAGAAGTGGTCTACCCTACTGTACTGAGAGACAGTACTCTACCCTTGCTCTGAACCCAGTGCAGCAGCTTCCCTCCAGTAACACCTGTACCCTAGCTCAGAATCTGCTCACACCTTCCCTATTGGCCACTGGGTCTATAATTTGGCTCAGCATAACGCAGCCTGTTACATTCTGGGACTGCTAAGAACAGAAAGGGACTACATCTCAAAGGATCTGTAAGACCTAGATAGCATATATTGGCAGAAGTTGGGGGGAATACACACGGTTCTAGATTCTGAAGGGAGTTTGATCAAAAGCATCAGAACCTTACATTGGATTAGGAAAAAATTATTTATTTATTTAAAAGCACTCTCCAAGATGCAGGATTTAGGATTTATCCCCTTATAAGAACCCTGGGAGATGGTGTGAGCTCACTGTTAAGATGACTCCTATACACAGCAAAGGAAACCATCAACAAAATGAAAAAGTAACCTACTACTGAATGGGAGAAAATATTTGTAAATCATATATCTGATAAGGAGTTAATATCCATCCAAAATATATAAAGAAATCACACAAGTCAATAGCAAAACTACCCAAACAACATGATTAAAAAACAGGTAGAGGAATTGAAGAGATATTTTTCCAAAGAAGACACACAAATGGGCAACATGTACATGAAAAGGTACTCAGCATCCCTACTCATCAGGGAAATGCAAATCAAAACCACAATGAGATATCACCTTACACCTCATAGAATGGATATCACCAAAAAGGCCAGAGGTGGCAAGCGTTAGCAAAGATGTGGAGAAAAGGGAACCCGGGTGCACTGTCAGTGGGAATGGAAATTGGTAAAGCGACTATGGAAAACAATATGGAAGTTCCTCAAAAAACTAAAAATCGAACTGCCATATGATCCACCAATCCCACTTCTGGGTATATACCCAAAGGAAATGTAAACAGGATATCAAAGAGATATCTGCGCTCCCATGTTCATTGCAGCATTATTCACAATAGCCAAGATACAGAAACAACCTAAGTGTCCAGCAATAAATGAATGGATAAAGATGTGGTACACATATACAATGGAATATTATTCAGTCATTTGAAAGAAGGAAATCCTGCTGTTTGTGACAACATGTATGGAGCTTGAGGGTATTATGCTAAGAGAAATAAGCCAGACAGAAAAAGACAAATAATAAATGGTATCACTTACATGTGAAATCTTAAAAAAAAAAACAAAGTCAAACTCATAGAAACACAGAGTAGAAAAGTGGTTTCCAGGTATGGGGGAAATAGGGAGAGGTTGAGGAAAGGGTACAAATTTTCAGCTATAAGATGAATAAGGTCTGAGGATCTAATTTATACTTGGTGACAACAGTTGCTAACCCCGTATTGTACAACTGAAATTTGCTGAGAGTAGAACGTAAATGTTTTCACCAGAAAGAAAAAAGATAAATATGTGAGGTGAAAATGGATGTGCTAATTAACTACATGTGGGGGATCCTTTCACAATGTATATTTATATCAAATCATCAGAATGTACACTTTAAATATCTTACAATTTTATCAATTACACCTCAATAAAGCTGGGGGGGAAAAAACATGACTCCTAGAAACATGGAAAAATACAGTCTAAATGCCAGAATTGTCATAGCAAACACTAAAAGCAGGGGTTAAAAGTCTAGGTAAGTGGTGGTGTCACTGTTGGAAAAAGCAGCATGTGTAATATATAGAAAGCCCCTGTGAAATAATCCCAGTGCAGACCCTACACACCTGCCAAAGGCCATGCCATATACAGTGGAAATTTTTATACCTCTAGTCTTGTCATGTTATTCAGCCCTGGCAGAGATGGAGTGCTTCACATGTATTATTAAGTGACCATGTGCTCAGAGTTTTCTATCATGATATACTGTATAACATCAGAAAACCCACCAGGTCGTTTTACCTACAGCAGGGCCAGAACATATGTCATTTACTGAAGCCATGAAGAATGTGATGGTGAGAGGGATACTGGCATCACTGAGAAACCGGTGGCTTTCCTTCATAGACCAAAGCTGATGGTATGAAAAACTGTAACAGAACTGTGCTCAGCGATGGAGACAATAGGAAAATAGAGGCCAGCTGGTGACACTTAACCATCAGAATCCAATCCAAGTAGAGAGCCATTACTGTAATAAGCAGCAAGATCGAAGTGTCAGTCAAGAGGACTGACCTATTGAGAATTACAGAGCTGTTTAATAGAACACAGCATCCCTAGAAGCAAAACAGATGGGCAGCCAACAAGGGTACTACCTAACTTATATCATCAGAAGAAATCAAGGATAAACGATCAGAAAGCTGATGGCAGATGCTGCAATAAAAAGTCATAATTCATTGCTCAATTTCTGGATTTGAGCCACTTTTTAAATCCAGAGCTGATACATTTAAAAGTCTGGGGCCCAGGAGGAAGGACCCTGTAATACCACAGCAAGTATACATGGTAATAGTGTCCCTAGTTCTTCCTCAAAGGTACCAACGGTCATTTCATTGGGTAACCCTAGCCTAGAGGAAAAAGCAACCACAAACATTGCAAGTACTGCTGGACACAAGGTCTGAGTTGACACTGACACATCATGGCCTCTCTTTATAGCAGGGATAATATGGGAATGATGAAATTAATGGCATCCTGGCCAAGGTTCTTCTCAAAATGAGCCAGTGGGTCCGCAGACCTATGCAGTGGTCATGTCCTAAGTCCCTAGATTAATAATTGGAATAGACATTCTTGGCAAATGGAACCACCCCAACGTTGGGTCCTTGGCTGTTACAGTGGAAAAGATCAAGTTGAAGCCTCTGGAACTGTTACCCCCTGGATAATATAATACGTGTTAAAATAATGTTGCATTTCAGAGGGAGTGAATGGCATAAATTAGTATTATCCTGAAGCATGTAAAGAATGCTCGATAATGTACCCCCTCAAATTGTTTAAATTACCAATCTGGCCCCTGTAAACTAAACAAGGCCTGGAAGATGACAATAGCTCACTAACAAGTAGTAGCCCAAACTGCAGGCACCACGCAAGATGTGTATCTTTGTTAGAGCAGATTAACATGGCCACTGATTTGGCAAATGTGTTCTTTGCTAACCCTACCAGAAAAGAGGACCAAAAGCAGTATGCATTCAAATGGAATAGAATAGGATACATTCACAATTTTGCCTTGGGATTATGTTAACTTTTGTCAGAAAATACTTGGCCCAATTGGACATCTTGCAGAACATTTCATGTTTCCACTACATTAATGGCATCACTCTAATAGTGCCAGATGAACAAGAACAGTTAATGCAGTGGAGGCCCTGTTAAGACATATATGCTTCAAAGGGTGGAAGATAAAACCTACAAAGATTCAGAGACCTTCCATGTAGTAAGCTATTTAGGGGTCTAGAGGTCAAGAGCATTCTGAGACAGCTCATCTGAACTGAAACACCAACTATTACATCTTTCAACTCCCACTGCAAGGAAGAAAGCGAACATCTGATAGGTCTTTTGGGGTTCTGAAGGCTGTATATTCCATTCCTGGGAATACTGTTCAAGCCCATATACTGGAAAATATCAAAGGCTGCCGGCTCTGAGTACACGCCAGGGCAGAAAATAGCTCTGCTATAGGTCCAGGACACACTGCAAACAGCCCTGCAACTAGGGCCACATGACCCAGTAGATATTATAGTTATTGGAGGAGTCACTGTTAGAAAAAGAAGCATGTGGAATATATAGAAAGCCCTTGTGAAAGAATCCCAATGCAGACCCAGCACACGTGTCAAAGGCCATGCCATCTGCAGTTGAAAATTTTATACCTCTATTCCCACCACACTACTGAGCCCTGGCAGAGATGGAGTGCTGGACGTGGGTTATTAGGTGACCATGTGTTCAGAGTTTTCTATCATGAGCTGTCTCTGTCATCAATAATCACGAGAACATAAAGTGGAAGCTGCACCCAAGATGAAGCATGAGCAAGAGCACAGTGCACAAGCAATCTGCATGAACTGGTAGCTCAGACCTAGTGCCATCTACCCCTGCTGCCCCCGCACCCATCCCGCATCTTACAGCTATGGCCGTATGAGGAATCCTTTGTGCCCAGATAACAAGAAGAGGAAAATGAAAATATGTAAGCTTCGTACGTGGCCACAATTCAAAAATGGTTATCACTTACAAGACAGCTTCACTCAGGGGTGGCCTGGAAGAACAGCAGAAAAGGAAAAAGCCTCCCAATTGGGTAGGCCTTTGAGAAGTGTGCCTCATGTACATCGTGTGGAAAGAGAAATGGCCCAGGAGCAGTAGTTAATGACCTAGCTGGCTGATCAGGAGCCTAGAAGCAGAAATATTTAAGATCAGAGACGAGGAGGTCCTAGAGTAGAGACATGTGGATGAATATATTTGAACGAGCATGAAATGTGAAGATCTCTGTGATACAAGTTAAAGGCCATCAGAGAGCATCCAACGTGGAAGAGACGTTAAACAACCAGTAAACAATTGACTGAGACAGCTAATGTCAGTCTCTATCGTAGGACACTTCGGTGCCAACGAAATGAGCACATGAACTAAGTAGCCATATGGCAGAGATGGAGGCCATCCAGGAATGCAATAACATGGGCTCCTTCTGAAAAAAAGCTGATGGAGTTACTCTTCCACTAAATGTCCAACCTGACAGCAAGATATCAGTCCTGATCCCCTGATAAGGCCATTCCCCAAGAACACTAACTGGACATTTGGTGGCAAGTTGACTACATTGGGCCCCTTCCACTCTGGATGGGCCAACATTTCATCATGACAAGAATACATATTTTGAGGATGCATTTGCTTTTTCTGCCCACAGGGTCTTAACCAGCACAACTATCTTAGAAATTATGAAATGTTTGATTAACCAGCATGGGATCCCATGTAATCAGGAGACACACTTCACAGAAAAGGAGGTACAGAAATGGTCCTATGACCATGAAATCCACTGGATCCCAAACCACACAACCTGACAGAGATTTTGACAGGCACAACTGAAGCACCAGGATGCAGGATACACCTGAACTAAAGACCTTTAAATAGTGCTGTGTCCCCAATAGGAAGAATATATAGGTCCAAAAACCGAGGAGTAAAAGCCACTTCTTGTGGCCTCATATTCAGTTACAAGGTTGGGAAATTTGTGCTCCTCATCCTGCAATTCTGGGTTCTGCAGGATTAGAGGTCCTATTCCCCAAAGGGAAAAATATTCTGGCAGAAGAAGTAGCAATTAACCATTTAACTGTAAGCTACAGTTGCCACTTGGGTGCTTCAGGCTCCTTGTGTCAAGGGACCAGCAAGCAGGCAAAAAAGGAGTAGCATCTTGGCAGGGGTAATTGGCCCCGACCATCAAAGGGAGGGACTGCTGTTACAAATAAGGGCAGGGGAATATATTTGGGACACAGATGATCCATTTAGGTGTTTCTTGGTATCCCTTTGCCAAGTGTGATGGTAAATGGGCAAGTACAGTAACCCAGACTAGAAGGTATACGATGATCAGGAGCTCAAATACCTAAGGGGGAGGGAGTGGGTCATGCTACCAGGTAAGACACAGAGACCAGAAGAAGTGCTAGCTGAGGGTAAGGGACATGAAAAAACAATGGATGAGGGACATGGTGAATATCAGTTGCAGCCCTGAGACCAGCTACAAAAGCCAGAGCAATAATCTAGGCTCCCACCAGGGAGAAAGGCCCACTGGAATCCTGGAGGAGTTGTTTAACAAATATATTTGAAGAAGTGGGCTGAGTGGCCCAAAGAATGAATTGTGATGAACATGGAAAGGCGCTGGTTAAATACACCTTCAGGGAAGGACTTATCAGTGGACACCATTCAGCTGCCAGCCCCTGCAGAGACTGCCTTAGCTACAGAGAGCTTCCGCACCCAAGGTCCTGGGAGTGACCCTCGTACAATGACCGACCAAGACCTGTTTTATCCGAAAGAGGGACAACTCTGAGGGGCATTTCAACTCCAGAGTTGTCCTGGAGTTGGCTGAGGATGTTAAGTCTGCTTGACTTTTACTTTTCGCCCAATCCTGCTTCTTCCCTTCCCTTTTACAGGTGTTCAATCCAAGGACCTAATAAGTACCCTGAACACTAAACTCTGTCTCAGAGTTTGCTTTTCAGAGAACTGTGACAGGATTGTTTGTTACCTCAGTCTAACATAACCTGTACTGACTGATACAATACAGTAAGTGTGAATATTCCTCTACAGTGTCTTAAAATAGCTGGCAAATTGTTTTCAACTCACAAAATTGTTTAGGAAGAAGAGAATTTAACTTGCAAGCTTATGAAAAGCTAGTTGAGGTACGCAACTTTTGCAACTATAGGGACATTTCATGCTTGCTGATGTTTGCCCACCTGCCAGGATTTTTCAACAGAATGAGAAGAGAAAAACATAGGAGCAGTTGCAGCAAATACACGTTCCACTTATCCCTTGCAGCTTTTTCAATAATGACTAAACAGAATGTTGGGTTAGATAAATTCTGTTGCTGAGTTTTCAAATACTTGATCAGGATTCTCTGTAAAACACAGGTTAGTTTTCCTGTAAAATGTAGAAGGTATCAAATGCCTTAAAGCTCAGAATTAAATTAATATAATTTGTTTATACATAGTCTCTTTCCATTCTTACAATATAAAGTCTCTTACATTATTAACATCTGACTGCAATCTATAATATTTTTTGCCAAGAAGAAAATATATTTCCAGAACACTCATGTCATTATCACTTCACAAACAGTTCAAGGCTAGACAAACAAAAGCAAATTCCAAAGTTACTAACATCATGAAAATTGACAGAAATACCATCCCATACCGACAGAAAAGCCACACAGCAATAAAGACCATAGTAAAATATACTCTCTAGAATATAGACTTTTAAAAAAATCTGTACTACAAGGCACTAAATATTTATGTAAAAACCTTATACACTCAATAAACATAAGATCAAGAAATTAGAGTTACTATTCTCTCAAACACAAATCTCAGCAATCAGAATACTGTGCCGTTAGGACTATTCACATATGAGAGACAATATAATTACATTAAAAACATATGCTGAAATCTAGAGACAGGTTTATTTTATCAATTATGCATAAAATAGTACAGGTGAAAAATGCACATTCATTGGCTAATTTTTCTGCAAATACTCATATTCTTCTATGAAAATATGCATCTATAATACTTTAAAGACACATTTTTAAAATTCTTTTAATATTTCATTTGAAACACCAGTTCTTACCTGTCTTAATAGCATATTTGAAATACACTAAAAAGAGCACATATGTTGTAGGTATAAGACTCAAAACTAGATGAATACAAAGAAAAACTTTTATTAACCATTTGGATACTTACGTAATAGAAAACCAAATTTCTGGATGTTGCCAAAAATCTTTCCCCACCTTCCCCTGAAATGCTGATGTTTCACTGGGTCCCCCTCCCCCAGGTAAAAATTTATCTTACTATTCTAAAAGGTGCACACTTTTGCTACCCACAGTTTCATACCCACAGTTTCTCTCAGGATTTTGTCCTCTGGCATTCATTCCATAAATATTTATTTAGCTTCTTACCCTCTGCCAGGCAAAGTGGGCATCACTATTTGACAATCAATCTTAAATGAAATGATTTTATCATGTTTTAACATACAGTGTTATTTCCCGTTGGCTTCAGTAAATAGTCTTGAGGTAATAAATTATATTTATAGATTCCCTGATAATGAATCATACTTGAAAACCTAGAATAATTCCTACTTAGTCATAGTTTATTATAATTTTGAAACTGTTGAATTCTATTTGCTAATATTTTATTTTAGATGTTTGATTCTATATTCATGACTGTTTTCCCTGCCTTCTTCCCCAGAGGTTTTGTTGAGACATTTCAACACTTTTCTTTCAGTGTATATTCTATTTCAAGAATCTTTATTTAGCAATTTTTATATTCAAAACAATCTCTCAAAATGCTTATAGATCTACTAAGAGAGATTCATTGTTCGTTACTCTTCTTGATTCTCTACCTTGAGGTCACTAATTAAATACACTGATAAAACTAATTTTCTTGAGTGTCATGCTACATTAACAAATATTATATGCCTTTTTTCCCAATTAAAGATCTTTCAAATTTTTTTCCTGTTAAATCAGGAAAACATCAATATATAGTACAGTGGTAGAATCAAAAGAACTTTGAACTTAGACTTGGGTTCAAATTCTGAATACACCATCCTACAACCTATGCAAGTTTGGGTCTAACCATGCTAAATCACAGTTTCTTCCTGTATGAATGAATATAATAGTACACGCTACATAGATGTTATGAGAATTACATCATAAAGCATATGTAAAGTGCAAAACATTACAGGAAGCTTTCGGCAAATGTTAGTTCTCCCTTTTCACAAAACGAAAGGTCGCTTTTTCCCTTACTTACTGGCCTCTTTTTTAAAGAGAAGTAACTACTATTTCTTCTACACAATAGTTTATTATAGAAAGAAAAAGAGAACCTTGAGCAAAGGATACAGTAAAGCTTAAAACAGTCAACAGTTGGCTAAATTCATTGAAAAAAGGGTATGATGATTTTAAGAGTGTTTCTTACAGACCAAGAAACAAATGGGTTTTGTCAGGTGGCAGGGCAAGGGGTGCTGCTTTTGTCAAGGAAGAGCCCTAAGGAGTTAACAGAGCACAGAGAGAAATACTGATTAACAAAGAGAGGGACAATAAAATAACCTCCAGAAAATAAAAATAATTATAAACATGAAGAGCGAGCAAGTTTGAATTTTTATAGTTCTGCTGGATTGTTCAAAAAAATTAAATACTTAGATGTTTTAATTTGAATATGATTTTTTAATGAAATTATGTGCCTTACAAAATTGTATCCATTATACTGTGTGTGTGTGTGTGTGTATACACACACACACACACACACCCCCGTATCACTCTACAGGGTTGTACAAAAACATGTATACTATGTTTCATAAACTAGTTAAGTGTTTTGCTTTCTGCAAGATATATTTCTGATATAAATCTGACTCCTTATCCTATTCTGAAATAATCTAACTCAACAAATTACATTTTCATGACTCTACTATATTTTTGAGGAAAAAAATTATGATCAATGTATCTATGATTATCCTTCATCTTGTACATTCTCTTACCCTTAGGTAAATTTTCTTATTGAAGAAGAATAACTACCATTTGTAATTAAAAGTATCATAATAATATGTTAGGCCTACTGAAAATTCTATAATAGCTATTAATTTGATGATTCTGAAATACTGTCTCAAGATTCAATCCAATTTTAAGGTATGTTTCAATTCAGGAAAATCTCTCATTTGTAAATGTTGATATCTTCAGTCAAACCACCAAAAAGATGGGTGGTTTACTAAAGAGATATGAAAAATATACAGACTACTTGATTCCTTTTTTTCCCACTGACCCTAGAAAACTAACTTTTATGACACTACTTTCCACAGTCAAATAGTTTAAAAGTATAAATATGTCTAGGGGCTTCCCTGGTGGCGCAGTGGTTGAGAATCTGCCTGCCAATGCAGGGGACACGGGTTCGAGCCCTGGTCTGGGAAGATCCCACATGCCGCGGAGCAACTGGGCCCGTGAACCACAACTACTGAGCCTGCGCGTCTGGAGCCTGTGCTCCGCAACAAGAGAGGCCGCAATAGTGAGAGGCCCGCGCACCGCGATGAAGAGTGGCCCCCACTTGCCGCAACTGGAGAGGGCCCTCGCACAGAGATGAAGACCCAACGCGGCCAAAAATAAATAAATAAATACTGCTTTATAAATATGTCTAATAACCTGAGATCAACTCAGTGAGACATGCTTTTCCGCCGCATCTTTAGTCTCATTATGTACTAGAAGGCTATCTTTACCAGAAAGATCACTTTAATCTTGAATCAGGTGCAATAATGATACCACTAACAATAACAAAATATATATTAATAAAATTTTCAGGTTTGAAATGTCTTCGAGCTAGATTTACAAACTAGAACATTAAGTAACGTATCATTGTATACGTAACAGTCCATCCAGTCTTATTCGCCAGTCCTGGCTCTATTATCAGTTGCACTTGAGTCACTTTTTAAAAATATAAATACCCAGTGCCTAATCTAAGAGGATCAGGTTATAGAGGTCTGATTTTTCTCCCTTCAGCCTTCAAAGGGAATGCCAAGGTACAGTCATGTTTGAAAATCACCATTATATGCCTTCTACATCGATCATGTATAGTATAAGGAGAACTGGGAAGGCAAGGTTATGTCCTCAAAGATTAATGATATTGGCTATATAAAATTTACTGTGGCAGTAGGGCTGAAATAGTACATTTCAGAGCAATGAAAAATTAGTATTAGCATACATATTTTTATTGTTTAAACATCATAGAACACAATCAGCTAAATCTTCAGGTACATTCCAGTTAAATATGCCATAAAAGTCCCAGTGTACTGTACAAAAGAGAAAAACTAGCAATACAACTTTTTTTCCCCCAAGAGGATCTATTTTCAGGTTGATTCATATACAATGGTTATATTTTATTTCCACAATAATATACTTCATAAGGAAAGCAATTATTTTGGAAGACATTTTCTGAAATAAGAAAAATAATTTTCCCTAGAAAATATTTCAGCATTTGATGCTACAAACCCCGGAGAATAAATACAGATTGGGGGAGGGGGGCTTTATTGGGAACTGCATAGAAACAATCAAATAAGGTAAAACAAAACACCTTTATCCTGTATTGATTGTATTGCTTTATGTTTTTGTTGTTAGTTGTTAGCACAGGGAAAACAAAATCCTATGTTAAAATACAACATTGTTTAAACTATGTTATTCTTCCTCCAATTTCAACAATTTGTTTGAAAAATGAAACTGATATTTGCTTCTATCTTTCCACAGCATTAAGAAACCTTACTAAACATAAAGTGTCTGGTAATTTGTTGCGAAAATGAAGAGCATACAATGGACCCGACTAAACAGCACAGTGTAGTCAAGAGGAAAGACTACCACTTTAGGAGTTAAAAAAAGCTTGATCTACCACCTGCAGGGCTTTCGGCAAATTCCTTTTACTCGTGCATAATAATCTGAAAATGAGTTTATTAACACCTTGTTACAAGGTTATTAGAGAGGTTATAGATATTGTAAATAAAGCTCTTAGTAAAGTACCTAGCTCTTAGAAGACACTTAATAAAGAGTATCAATTAGAATAATGATAATCTGAGAGCTCGCCCTTTCTCTCTCTCTCTCTCTCTCTCTCTCTCTGAAAAACTAACACCTCTAATGTTTTTCACCTTGGTAAACTTTTTGGATGCATAAAACCTAAAATATGGTAATCCTGAACAATATGGAAGAAATAAAAATAAATTCCCGATATGTCAGCTACAAAATAGCTCAACATTAATTTCCTCGTTAAAATACAGAAATTGGGTGGAAGCTCCTTGAAGAATCTTTTTCAAAAGTTCAAAATCTCACTTCATGGATTTTTAACAATTACAACAAAATTCTACACTTTTCCTAGGATTTTTATTCCTAGAAGAAAAACAAAATGTTCATCCATCTCCAGAGAAATAAGCATACTGTCTCATCACCATAGCAAAATAATATGTTGACAGTGCCAACCTGGCAATGAAAGATCATAATAAGCCAGCCTAGATTCACTACTTCATTTAACCGAGTTTCTGGATCTCAGGCACTGATTTAAAAGCCTTCTGAAAGCCAAGATAATCCCATTTTCATCATGAATCATAACTTCAAATTATTATTTCAAAAGGTAAATATTTAATTATTTAGGATCTAAAAATCCTGAAGACAGTGGATTCTTTTCAATGATTACTCACAGACAGATAGTCATAGAATTTAAAGAGCATGCCTAACTTTATTACTAGGAATTTCCTTCCAAACAAGCTTACAATAGTTTAGAGATCAAAGTGCTTATTAATAGTCATAATTTTCTTTATATGCTGCCACTTGAAATAATTTTCCAAAGTAGACTATGTGCCTTTATGATGTTTAAAAGTGAAAGGATACTTCTTACATCTATTAAACGTGTTATTCTTTGGTCTCTTTTATTTTTATCAAAATGTTTCTTAATAGCTTAAAATTGGTTTATTATTGTACTTTACACAATAAAAGGTACTCTTAAGTACTGCTAAAGATTTAAAATATCAGCTATGTTTTATCTATAACATGATATATAGAGAAGAAATGTTTTCACTACAATGGTCAACCAGGTAGCTAAATTTAGTATTTCAAAAAATATATTCATTTACTATTCAGAAATTGATAGGACTATAGATAACATAATTAAAATTGAGTTGTATAGATGCATTGTATTTCTAGGTTCCCTGGTAAAGATTCTTCTTTAGTTACTTCCATTCCTAGATATGTTCTGGGTTTCCATTTTGTCCCAAAATATTATTTATTTAGCTTTTCTATCTCTATATTCCTTTCTCTAATTCTATCAGTTTTGTCTGTGGAGTAAATATATCTGATGAGTTTAATTTAAATGCATCTTTGCTCATCCCCACTAAGTCTAAAATGCTTGCGTTCCTACTCTTTGTAATGTAAACTTGCTAATGCTCCATATCTATCCATTATCAAAACTAATATGGTAATAGTCAAACAAAATAGACTGATAAAGTGCTCATGTAGGTATACAATACATAAAAGCCTTCAAAAAGACACTCAAACCCAGATTTCTCAATTCCCCTGCCTCCACCACTGACTCACCTCAGTTCATCTCTTCTCCTGCCCTATACTACTACTATGCTGAAACTGGAGAGAATTCCATTCATAATCTGTCACTGAATTTCTCTCTCTAAAATGACATATACACATGCTATCAAGTAATGTATTTGAGAATCTCTACATGAAAAATTTCTGGTATTTCCTACTTTGTACAGTCCTAACAGATACATACCTATGTCATATGCCAGGAAATCGGCAGAAAAACATTTTGCACCGTTACTCAAGGAAGTGTCATTATGGGTATTTCCTCCAAAAATAAGCATAGCTCCATTGATAAGAACAGCTGAATGAAGGTATCTGGCAAACCCACTTTCTTTCAAAATAGTCCTACAGGATAAAATTTAAAAATGTATTACAAAGGATAAAAAGACCTCCCTGATTTTATATATATTACAGAAAGGATCTAATTTGCATATAGAATTTTCCTTGGAATTGTGAGAAAACATGCTTTATTATTTTCAACAACTTATAAATGGCCTCTAAATTTCAATATTTTTAAAAAATATTTTGAGATTCATAGTACCTTAAAATGCTTTCAGGAAACACAATATTAAACATAATTGTTAATGATTTTATAATAATTTATATTTTGAAATTTTGTTTTCATTTATAAAAGTAGGAAACAAGCCTCCTTTAAACTAGAGGACCAAATTATCATCAGTTTTAAATACCAAAGTAAATATAAAGTTAAATATAATAAATTTACTCTGAACAATACTCAGTTAAAACTACCTGGCTCATATGGATCTCATAATATGCTTTCTAAGTTTTTAAATATGATATAACATACATGAAAGTGCACACATCATAAGTCTAACACTCAATGAATTTTTACAAGATGAACACAACTAAGTAACCAGTACTAAGATCAAAAAATAAAAAATTACCACTATTCTGAGTCTAACAGCAAATATTTCTATTGCTGCCTTTGTACTTTACAAAATGGAATCACATTGTTTTTATTAATTTGTATGTATGTCCTGTTGCTTAAGATTATTTTTGAGATATACCCATACTGTGTATAATTGAAAATCACATTGCATTTTTGAGAAACATTCAAATTAAATTAAATGTTCTTTTAATTAAAGTGTAATTATGAGAGAAATACTACAAATATATGCTCACAATTATATTTTACCTGAATTCACTGATATATATATAATAAAGGTTCATGACAATATGAATCAGTACTTTATAAATACTCTATAAATAAATCCCTGGTACAAAGAATCAACATGTAAACATAGTAGGTATAGTATAGTTAGTAAGGTATATACAGTATCTCAAAAGCTATAGACTATAATACCAATTAATGCTTAAAGAATACGGAACTCACTTCCAGAATGTCAATATAAGGAGTTCCATGAACAATCTCCCCAGGGAAAGAACTATAATTGGTAAAAATTAAAAAAAAAAAAAAAAAAAACAATTTGGATCTCAAAAATGTTGCCAAGAGCAACAACAAATAAAGAAATATTTGCTCAAGAATATCTACTAAATTTCATTAAGAACAGCAACAGTCCATGATATTTGACTCATTACCAACTCCCATTCTTGCCATCACCGCCACCTCCCCACACATACACAACCAGTTAGGCAAGACTGTTCAACCACAGGCTGGTAAAGTCAAGCACAGCACACTCCTCCATCCCTCAGTTCCTAGTCCAGACCATTAATATACAACCAGGAGCAACAGACTGCCAATACTTCTCACGCCCCCTAACTCTTAGTGGCAGAAGCTCTATTCAAGGAGAAAGCATGCGAGGTCCGAGTCTTCATTCCCTACCTAGCCACCACCCACAGGGTGGAAGCTATACACCAGGCCTCACAGATTAAGAACAAGAGGGCCAAAAAGTCTTCACCCCTAATTCATAGGGCAGCAGTTCCAAGATAAAAGAGGCAAGCTGAGAAGAGCAAAGGCTACCATACCCATCCAGTTCTCTGCACATAACACAGTGGTGTCAATGAAAGAACAGGTTACAAACCTCACCTATATTTCCAAAGCAGGGGCACAGAGGTTTTCTCCCACAGGGAGAGACAGCCTAAGAAAAGGAGAGGCAGCCTAAGAAAAGGAGAGCCCCAAAGGTCTCAAGGGAACTTGATGTTATTTGGTACAAGGTGGCAAACTTCAAGCCTTAAGGGCACTCAAAAACAATGGAAGTAGTGGTTGTAAGCAATTAAGAGATAGCCACATGAGAACAATAAGCTAAAACATAGGCAAGCTAGAAGTTTATCAGACAGAACCAGGGGAAAAGACAGCTAATAAGAGACTTACTGGGGTCAGAACCTCAAAGACTGGCCTCAAAGACTACCCCTGAAAAAGGTTTGAAATGGAATTCAGACTGTGGAGCAATTTATGCCCCCAGAGCATTGTTGAAAATAATAGAACTATCAGTTGGCAATTAGTGGAGGCTACCAGGTGAGTGTGATACAAACAGAGGCAGAAAGCTTAACAAAGAGCTCAGAGGAAAAAGTCAAAGAGCTCTGCTAAAATTACTATCATCCCAGGGTGACTGTGTGCATACCCAGGCTGTACCATCTGAGGAGCAACATCAGAGGATGCATTTGGAAGAAGAAACAGACTTCTCTAAAAGAGTTCAGCCAAGTTACTAAACAAATAAAATTACAACAGCCCCAGAGAGGAAGGAAAAGTCAGGATCCAGCGTTGCTACAATATATTATCTAAAATGTCTGGTTTTCAGGGAAAATTATGGCATGCAATGAAATAGTAAAGTGTGACCCATACACAGGAATAAAAGCAAGCAACAAAACTACCTTTAAGAGAACCCAGATGTCAGATGAAACAAAAAAGACTTTAAAGCAGCTATTATAAATATAGTCAAAGACTTAAAGAATACAATGTTTAAAGAAGTAAAGGAAAATATGACAACACCTTATCAAACATAAAACATTAACAAAGAGAAATAACAAAAAAAGGAAAATTTGGAGTTGAAAAGTGTAATATTGAAATTTTAAAATTTAGTAGAGAAGCTCAACAGTATATTTCAGCAAGCAGCAAGAAAAAAAGTCAGTGAACTAGTAGATAAATCAATAGAGATCCTGCAATTCAAAAAACAGAGAGGAAAATGAACAGAGTCTATGCGAAATGTAGAACACCATTAACAGCAACAACATACATTTACTGGGAATACTAGGGCAGAGGAGGAAGAGGTAAAAGACTTTTCAAGAAATAACGGCTGACAACTTCCTAAATTTGATGAAAAACATTAGCATACACATCCAAGAAGCTCAACAAACTTCAAGTAGGAAAAAATACAGAAAGAGCCACACTCAGACATAAAATAGTAAAAATATTGAAGGCCAAGGGTAAAATCTTTAAAGCAGGGGGAGAAAGAAGGTTCTTCCCATACAAGAGAACCCCAATAAGATAAATAGCTGACTTCTCATTAGAAACAATAAAGGCCAGAAGGTAATGGGATGGCATATGAAAAGTGTTGAATTTTTTAAAAAGTCAGAATACGAGGATACAGGGAGAGACATCAGCAAGATGTAGGAATAAGTTTCCTACTGTGAATAAAAAATATTGCCTGCCATATGGTAAACAAATGAAGTTGCAGCCATTGAGCCATCACACTGCAACCATGACAGTGAGCCCTGAGAGAACTCAGAATGGAAACAGAATGCCCTCCACTGCAGCCACCCAGGACAGTGCACCCTGAGGAGACTCAGGATGAGAAGCACAGGATACTGGTCCCAGATAGCTGAGGTGCATATCAAAGGAATGATCTCAATGAGCCTAGACTTTGCATCTTTCCATACACAGAAAAGCGCTGAATTCCTTAACTTGAGATATCTGGTTTTCTTTAATTAACAGCAATCTTTTGATGTTCTGACTACCTGGTCTTTGCTGCAAAAACCGCTATATACCTGGCTCCCGCTTGCCTCTCTGGAGCAGTCTCTCAGTTATCCGAGATGCTATGTCACGGGCTTAAGTCCTCAGATTTGTCCACCGAATAAAACATAACTCTCAACTTTTAGGTTGTGCATTTTTTTTTCAGTCGACACTGCCTTCATCCTCCCACAGAAGCACTGATTTTGTCAACTACTCAGAGATAGGAGTACCTTTGTAGGTGCCCAGCAGTCCAGCAGAGAAGTCCTAGCACCACTTGGAGCAAAAATTCCAAGAACAGGACTGAAGAGGGTAAGAAGAACAGTTTCACTTTACCACATCACCCCCACCCCCTAAGGCAACAGCTCACTGCCAAGAGAAACTCATTCAATCTGCTTTTTCTCCCATGGGGGAAAGTGACAACCTAGTAAGTGCCTAGCTTCCATGGCCAAGCAGGATGATGCCCAAGAAGCCCACTTCTTTCTCACCCCATCCAAAACAATGACAGGATGGGCAGGGGAGGGAAAAGGGGGCTCATGGCAACCAGGGTAAAAAACCCAACAGGGCTAAGGTTTCTACTAACTACCTCATGAACTCTACCGAGAGGCCCACCCATAAACTTCATAGAGTGTATTACGTGTAGATTCACCTCAACTAGCACACCCATGCTCCCAGCAATCCATAAATCCCTCCCCCACGTAGCCCGCACCCCATACACACCCCTGCAGACAGCACACTTTAGCTTCTGCAGGTCATGAATGAGCACACACATATAACCGGCTCAACTCTGTTGCCATGGCAGAATGTGCATAACCTTGAACACTTCAGGCACTGCCCTGGGGAAAATAAATAAGACACTCTCAGTATCAGGCCTGGCTTTGTGTGATGGAGAAAATTCAATCTACACACTATATTAAAAACTCATATAACTCAATAGAAAAAAAGAAGAATTTAATTTTAAAATGGGCAGAGGATCTGAACAGACATTTTTCCAAAGAAGACAAACAGAGGGCCAACAGGTACATGAAAAAGTGCTCAACATCACTCAACAAGGAAATGCAAATCAAAACCACAATGAGGTATCACCTCACGCGCACACACGCAGCTGTTGGAATGGCTATTATCAAAAACACAGGAAATAAGTATTGGTGAGGATGTGGAGAAAAGGGAACCCTTGTGCACTGTTGATGGGAATATAAATTGGTACAACCACTGTGGAAAACAGTATGGAGGTTCCTCAAAAACCAATTTAGAATTACAATTACAAATTACAAATCTAATTACAAATTTAGAACTACCAAATTATCCACCAATTCTACTTCTGAGTATTTATCCAAAGGAAACAAAATAGCTATCTGAAAAAGATATCTGCACCCCCATATTCACTGCAGCATTATTTACAATAACTAAGACATGGAAACAACCTGAGTGTCCATCAACGGATGAATGGATAAAGATATATATACAAAGGGGAATATTATTCAGCCATTTAAAAAAAAAAAGGAAATCCTGCCATTTGCAACAACATAGATGGACCTTGAGTGCATTACACTAAGTGAAATAAGTCAGACAGAGAAAGGCAAATACTGTATGACCTCACAAATATGCAAAATCTAAAAATGTTTTTAAATGAACTTATAGATACAGAGAATAGATTGGTGGCCACCAAAGTCAGGTGGTAGAAGGTGGGTGAAATGAGTAAATGTGGTCAAAAGGCATAAACTTCCAGTTTTAAGACAAATAAGTCCTGGGAATGTAATGTACAGCACAGTTATTATAGTTAACAATACTGTATTATGTTTGAAAGTTGTTAAGGACTTAAAAGTTCTCATTACAAGAAAGAAATAATTCATAACTATGTATGTGATGGATGTTAACTAAACTGTTGTAATCATTTTACAATACATACATATAACAATTCATTATGCTATACACCTAAAACTAATACAATGTTTTATGTCAGTTATATTTCAATTTAAAATAATTAATTAATTTAATTTTAAAAAGATAAGTGTTTGCAAGGATGTGAAGAAAAGGGAACCCTTCTACACTACTGGTGGGAATGGAAATTGGTATGGTCAACTTGGAAAACAGTATGAACATTCCTGGAAAAATTAAAAATTGAACTACCAAGAACTATAATATGATCCAGCAATCCCACTTCTGCATATATATCCAATACATGCAGCTAAAGCCTAGAAAAAATACAACACCCTTTCATGATAAAAAGCACCCAACAAAATAGAGATAGAAGGTAACTTCCTCAAACTGGTATGGCTGAATAGTGCACCACCACAAAAGATGCATCCATGTCCTAATCTCCAGAACCTGTGAATGTTACCTTATTTGGAAAAAGAGTCTTTTCAGATGTAATTAAATTAAGGATCTTGAGATGAGGAACTCATCTTGGATTATCCAGTGGACCTAATCCAATGACAAGTGTCCTTATAAGAGACACACAGAAAAGAGGAGAAGGTAATGTAACTGTGGAGGCAACTGGAATGATTCAGCCACAACTCCAGTAATACTGACAGCCAAAGCTGGAAGAGGCAAGGAAAGGAATTTCCCCTAGCATTTCTGGAGGGGGCATGGCCGTGGTCACACTTTAATTTTGGATTTCTGGCCTCCAGACCTGTGAGAGAATATCTTTCCATTGTTTTAAGCTACACAGTTTGTGGTAATTTGTTACAGCAGCCATAGAAACCTAATACAAAGGATATCTACAAAAAAGAAAAACAAAAAAAAAAACCAGAGCTAACATCATACTTAATGGTAAAAGATTAAATGTTCACCCTCTAAGATCAGGAATAAGACAAGGATTTTTGCTCTTGTCACTTTTATTCAACTTTGTATTAGAGATTATAAGAAGGAAAATGGGCGAGACCATAAAATTAAATGCATCTAAATTGGAAAGGAAGAAGCAAAACTCTCATTATTTGCAGATGACATGATCTTATACATAGAAGTTCAAAGAAATCCACAAAAAACTGCTAGAACTAATAAATGAGTTTAGCAAGTTTGGAGGTTAAAATAAAATAAAAATAAATTGTATTTATAAAACCAGAAATGAAAAATCCTAAGATAAAAATAATAAAACAATTCAATTTATATTAGTATCAAAAAGAAAAAGTATTTAAAAATAAATTTAATGAAACAAGTATAAAATTTATACCATGAAAACTAGAAAATATTGAAGAGAGAAATTAAAGATAGCCTAAAAAAATGAAAGGATATCCCATTTACATGGATTGGAAAACAAAATATTGTTAAGATGACCATACTCTCCAAATTGATCTACAGATTCAACTCACTCTCTATAAAATCCCAGCTGGATGTTTTTCTCATTGACAAACTAATCCTGTGATTCATGTGGAAATTCAAGGGCCCAGAATAGCCAACTCAAAGAAAGGGAAGAATACTCTTTTCAACAAATGGTGCTGAGGCAACTGGATATCTAGGTACAAAAGAGAGAAACTGAACCCTTCCCTTACAATATATGCACAAATTAACTAAAAATTGATAAAAGGCCTAAATTTAAGAGCTACAAGTGATAAAACTCTTAGAAGAAACTATAGAAGTAAATATTCCTTGCCTTGGGTTAGGCAATGGATGCTTAGATATGACACCAAAAGCATAAGTGACAAAATATATAACAGATAAAATGGTCTTAAAAATTAAACATTTCTGAGCTTCAAAGGACACTAAAAATAAAGTGAAAAACAATGTACAGAATGGGAGAAAATATTTGCAAATCACATATCTGATAAAGGATTTATATCTAAATATATAAAGTACTCTCTCAACTCTAGGAATAATAACTCTAGAAATAGAAGAGCATTTCCTTACATTGATAAAAAAAATTATCAAAAAAATTACAGGCTGAGTCAAGATGGCAGTGTGGGAAGACATGGGGTTAGCATCTCCCCACAACTAGGGCGCCTGCTGGTCGCTAATGGGGGACTCTGACACCCAAGGATAAGGGAGGAACCCCAAAGTGAACAAGTAGGATGTAGGGGGACTGAGGGGGGAGGAGAAGTGGAGGCCACACAGGATCAGTGCCCCTGAGGCCAGGAAGATCAGGAGAGGCAGGTGGGAGGGACTCTCCGGGAAGAGTGGGAGAGGAGCAGAGGGTGATGGCCCCGCCCACTCAGGGCCAGGGAGCCTGCTGAGCTCCCAGGCCGATCCCCTGCCCTCCAAACCCCCCTCCAGGCTGCACGGGCCCTTGGGGGCATAGGAGGGAGGCCAGGGAGATCAGGAGAGGCAGGCGGGAGGGGCCCTCCCAGACTGGAGGAGCAGGAGAGGAGAGGAGGGTGTTTGCCATGCCCACTCAAGCCCAGGAAGAATGCTGGGCTCCCAGGTGAGGTCCCTGCCCTCTGCGACCTGGGGTGGGGGGCACACCTCAGCCCCTTCTGTTCCTTGAGCCTAAGCCCCATGCCCCACATTCCCTAGGGCCTTTTGCAGCCCTGTGGGCCCTGAGCATTGGCCCCGCCCACTGCCCAAACCTCACCCTTGCTTAGGCTCCACCCTCCACAGCCAAGGCCTTCCCCCACACCCTTTTCTTTTCCCCCTCCTTGTCTTTTGTACTATTGTGGTACTGTTGTACCTCCCAGTTGTTGATTCATCTATATTTTTATTTTTATATTCTTCCTAACATATCTCTTAGTTTCCTAGTCTAATTTTATTTTTTACTTTGTTATTGTTCTTGGGTTTTTTTGGGTTTTTTTTTTTTTTGCCACCAGAGGTGGCTTGCAGGATCTTGGTTCACGAGCCCAGGTTCGGGTGAAAGTTCCTGCGGTGGGAGTTCCAAGTTCGAACCACTGGACTAACAGAGAACCTCAGACCCCAGGGAATATTCATCTGAGTGAGGTCACGGAGTTCCTCATCTCAGCACCAAGACCCAGCTCTACCCAATAGCCGACCAGAGCTGGAAAGCTCAGGCCAAACAACCAGTAAGACAGGAACACAATCCCACTCATAAAAAAAAAAAAAAAGAGATGGCAAAAAAATATGTCACAAATGAAGGAGCAAGGTAAAAACCTACAAGACTAAATGAAGAGGAAATAGGCAATCTACCTGAAAAAGAATTCAGAGTAATGATACTAAAGAGAATACAGAATCTCCAAAACAGAATGGAGGCACAGAATGAGAAAATACAAGAAAGTGTTTAACAAAGATCTAGAAGAACTAAAGAACAAACAAACAGAGATGAACAACATAACAACTGAAATGAAAAATACACTAGAAGGAATCAATAACAGAATAACTGAGTCAGAAGAATGAATAAGTGAGCTGGAAGACAAAATGGTGGAAAAACTGCCAAGGAGCAGAATAAAGAAAAAAGAATGAAAAGAATTGAAGACAATCTCAGAGACCTCTGGGACAACAATAAATGCATCAACATTCGAATTTTAGGGGTCCCAGAAGAAGAAGAGAAAAAGAAGGGGTCTGAGAAAATATTTGAAGAGATTATAGTTGAAAACTTCCCTAACATGGGAAAGAAAATAGTCACCCAAGTCCAGGAAGCACAGAGAGTCCCATACAGGATAAACCTTAGGAAAAATACACCAAGACACATATTAATCAAACTAACAAAAACTAAATTCAAAGAAAAAATATTTATATTTTTTTATTTTCTAAAAGCAGCAAGGGAAAAACAAAAAGTAACATACAAAGGAATCCCCATAAGGTTATCAACTGATTTTTCAGTGGAAACTCTTCAGGCCAGAAGGGAGTGGCAGGATATACTTAAAGTGATGAAACAGAAAATCCTACAACCAAGATTACTCTACCCAGCAAAGATCTCATTCAGATTCAGTGGAGAAGTCAAAAGCTTTTCAGACAAGTAAAAGCTAAGAGAATTCAGCACCACCAAACGTGCTTTACAACAAATGCTAAAGAAACTTCTCTAAGCGGGAAACACAAGAGAGAAAAAAACCCACAAAAACAAACCTAAAACAATTAATAAAATGGTAATAGGAACATACATATCGATAATAACCTTGAATGTAAATGGATTAACTGCCTCCATCAAAAGACACAGACTGGCTGAATGGATACAAAAACAAGACCTGTATATATGCTGTCCACAAGAGACCCACTTCAGACCTAGGGACACATACAGACTGAAAGTGAAGGGATGGAAAAAGATATTCCATGCAAATGGAAATCAAAAGAAAGCTGGAGTAGCAATACTCATATAAGATAATTCAGACTTTAAAATAAAGACTGTTACAAGAGATAAGGAGGGACACTACATAATGATCAAAGGATCAATCCAAGAAGAAGATATAACAATTATAAATGTTTATGCACCCAACATAGGAGCACCTCAATACATGAGGCAAATGCTAACAACCATGAAAGGAGAAATCGACAGTGACACAATAGTAGTAGGGGACTTTAACACCCCACTTGCACCAATGGACAGATCAGCCAAATAGAAAATAAATAAGGAAACACAAGCTTTAAATGACACAATAGACCAAATAGATCTAATTGATATTTATAAAACATTCCACCCAAAAGTGGCAGAATACTCTTTCTTCTCAAGTGTACATGGAACATTCACCAGGACAGATCACATCTTGGGTCACAAATCAAGCCTCAGAAAATTTAAGAAAATTGAAATCATATCAAGCATCTTTTCTGACCATAACATTATGAGATTGGAAATCAATTACAGGAAAAAAACTGTAAAAAACAAAAATACATGGAGGCTAAACAATATGCTACTAAATAACCAACAGATCACTGAAGAAATCAAAGAAGAAATGAATACAAAGAAGCAAATGACAATGAAAACACAATGACCCAAAACCTATGGGATGCAGCAAAAGCAGTTCTAAGAGGGAAGTTGATAGCAATACAATCTCACCTCAAGAAACAAGAAAAAATCTCAAATAAACAATCTAACCCCACACTTAAAACAACTAGAGAAAGAAGAACAAAGAAAACCTGAAATCAGTAGAAGGAAAGAAATCACAAAGATCAGAGCAGAATTAAATGAAATAGAAACAAAGAAAACAATAGCAAAGATCAATAAAACTAAAAGCTGGTTCTTTGAGAAGATAAACAAAATTGATAAACCATTAGCCAGATTCATCAAGAAAAAAAGGAAGAGGATGCAAATCAATAAAATTAGAAATGAAAAAGGAGAAATCACAACTGACACTGCAGAAATACAAAGGGTTATAAGAGACTACCACAAACAACTATATGCCAATAAAATGGACAACCATGAAGAAATGGACAAATTCTTGGAAAGGTATAATTTTCCAAGACTGAACCGGGAAGAATTAGAAAATAGAAACAGAACTATCACAAGTAATGAAATTGAAACCATAATTAAAAATCTTCCAACAAACAAAAGTCCAGGACCAGAGGGCTTCACAGGCGAATTCTATCAAACACTTAGAGAAGAGCTAACACCGATCCTTCTCAAACTCCTCCAAAAAACTGCAGAGGGAGAAACACTCCCATATTCATTCTACGAAGCCACCATCACCCTGATACCAAAACCAGAAAAAGATATCACAAAAAAAGAAAATTATAGACCAATATCACTGATGAACACAGATGCAAAAATCCTGAACAAAATACTAACAAACAGAATCCAACAGCACATTAAAAGGATCAAGTGGGATTTACCCCAGGGATGCAAGGTTTCTTCAATGTATGCAAATCAATCAATGTAATACACCACATTAATAAGTTAAGGAATAAAAACCATATGATCATCTCAATAGATGCAGAAAAAGCTTTTGATAAAATTCAACACCGATTTATGATAAAAACTCTCCAGAAAATGGGCAGAGGGAACCTACCTCAACAAAATAAAGGCCATATATGACAAACCCACAGCAAGAATCATACTCAATGGTGAAAAACTGAAAGCGTTTCCACTAAGATCAGGAACAAGACAAGGATGTCCACTCTCGCCACTCTTATTCAACATAGTTTTGGAGGTCCTAGCCACAGCAATCAGAGAAAAAAAAGAAATAAAAGGAATACAAATTGGAAAAGAAGAAGTAAAACTGTCACTGTTTGCTGATAACACGATACTATACATAGAAAATCCAGAAAACTACTAGGACTAATCAATGAATTTGGTAAGGTTGCAGGATACAAAATTAATGCACAGAAATCTCTGGCATTCCTATATACCAACAACGAAAAATTAGAAAGAGAAACTATGGAAACACTCCCATTTACCATTGCAAGAAACAGAATGTAATACCTAGGAATAAACCTGCCTAAGGAGGTGAAAGACTTGTACTCAGAAGACTATAAAACACTGATGAAAGAAATCAAAGACGACAAAAACAGATGGAGAAATATACCATGTTCTTGGATTGGAAGAATCGATATTGTGAAAATGACTGTATTACCCAAAGCAATCTACAGATTCAATGCAATCCCTATCAAACTACCAATGGCATTCTTCACAGAATTAGAACAAAAAATTTTACAATTCGTATGGAAACACAAACGACCCCAAATAGCCAAAACAATCTTGAGAAAGAAAAACAGACTTGGAGGAATCAGTCTCCCTGACTTCAAACTATACCACAAAGCTACAATAATCAAGACAGTATGGTACTGGCACACAAACAGAAATATAGATCAATGGTACAAGATAGAATGCCCAGAGATAAACCCACACACATATGGGCACCTAATTTACAACAAAGGAGGCAAGAACATACAATGGAGAAAAGGCAGCCTCTTCAATAAGTGGTACAGGGAAAACTGGACAGCTACACGTAAAAGAATGAAATTAGAACACTACCTAACACCATACACAAAAATAAACTCAAAATGGATTAAAGACTTAAATGTAAGACCAGACACTATAAAACTCTTAGAGGAGAACATAGGAAAAACACTCTTTGACATAAAACTCAGCAAGATCTTTTTTGACCCACCTCCTAGAGTAATGGAAATAAAAACAAAAATAAACAAATGGGACTTAACTAAACTTAAAAGCCTTTGCACAGCAAAGGAAACAATAAACAAGACCAAAAGATAACCCTCAGAATGGGAGAAAATATTTGCAAATGAAACAACAGACAAAGGATTGATCTCCAAAATATACAAACAGCTCATGAAGTTCAATATCAAAAAAACAAACAATCCAGTTAAAAAATGGGTGGAATACCTAAATAGACATTTCACCAAGGAAGACATACAGATGGTCAAGAGGCACATGAAAAGATGCTCAACAACACTAATTATTAGAGAAATGCAAATCAAAACTACAACAAGGCATCACCTCACACCAGTCAGAATGGCCATCATGAAAAAAATCTACAAACAACAAATGCTGGAGCGGGTGTGGAGAAAAGGGAACCCTCTTGCACTGTTGGTGGGAATGTAAATTGATACAGCCACTATGGAGAACAGTATGGACGTTCTGTAAAAAACTAAAAATAGAACTACCATACGACCCAGCAATCCCACTACTGGGCATATACCTGAGAAAACCATAATAAAAAAAGAGACATGTACCACAATGTTCATTGCAGCACTATTTACAATAGCCAGGACATGGATCCAACCTAAATGTCCATCGACAGATGAATGGATAAAGAAGATGTAGCACATATATACAATGGAATATTACTCAGACATACAAAGAAACGAAATTGAGTTATTTGTAGTGAGGGGGATGGACCTAGAGTCTGTCATACAGAGTGAAGTAAGTCAGAAAGAGAAAAACAAATACCATATGCTAACACATATATATGGAATGTAAAAAAAAAAAAAAAATTTGTACTGATGAACCTAGTTTCAGGGCAGGAAAAGAGATAGACATAGAAGTTGACTTGAGGACATGGGGTGGGAGGGCAAAGCTGAGGCGAAGGGAGAGTAGCATCGACATACATACACTACCAAATGTAAAATAGTTGGTTGGTGGAAGCAGCAGCATAGCACAGAGAGATCGGCTCAGTGCTTTGTGATGACCTAGAAGGGTGGGATAGGGTGAATGGGAGGGAGGCTCCAGAGTGAGGTAATATGGGACATGTGTACGCATATGGCTGATTCGTTTTGTTGTGCAACATAAACTAACACAGTATTGTGAAGCAATTATACTCCAATAAAGATCTATTAAAAAAAACAATTATACTAATGGCAAGAAAATGGAAAGATGTTTTCTTTCTAAGAAAGAGCAAGGCAAGATATACTCTCTCACCACTCCTATTCAACATTTTACTGGAAGTCCTAGTTAGTGCAATAAGACAGGAAAAGGGAATAAAAGATATACAAAATGGGAAGGAATAAATAAAACTGTCTTTTTTCACACATGACATGATTGCCTATGTAAGAAATCCCAAACAATCAACAACAACAACAAAAAAACAAAAAACTCCTGGAACTAATAAGTAATTATGGCAAGGTTGTAGGATACAAGGTTAATATGCGAAAGTCAATCGCTTTCTTACATATTAACAATGAACAACGGATACTTGAAATAAAGACACAACACTTATATAGCACCCCACAAAACTGAAATAGGTATAAATCTAACAAAATATGTATAAGATCTATATTGGGAAAATTACAAAACTTTGATGAAAGAAATCAAAGAGGTAAATAAAGGGATAGGCCATATATAATACATGGATAGGATGATTCACTACTGTCAAGATGTCAGTTCTTCCCAGCTTAGTCTATATATTCAATGCAATCCCATCAAAATTCTCACAAGAATAGCCAACACAATATTGAGAAAGAGGAACAAATTCAGAGAACTAATGCTACTTGACTTCAAGACTTACTATAAAGCTACAATAATAAAAACAGTGTGGTACTGGGGAAAGAACAGACACATAGATCAGTGGAACAGAATAATGAGCCCAGAAATAGACCCACAAATAGTCAACTAACTTCTGACAAAAGAACAAAAACAACTCAAGAGAGAGAGGACAGTCATTTCAATAAATGGTGCTGAAATAACTGGACATCCACATGCAAAAAAAAAAAAAAAAAAAAAGAAGTTTGACAGATCTTACACCTTCTACAAAAATTAACACAAAATGAATCATAGGCCTAAATGTAAAATGCAAAACTATAAAACTCCTAGAAGATAATAGAGAAGAAAATCTGGGTGACCATGATTTTACTGATGACTTTTTAGATACAGCACCAAAAGCACAAATCATGAAAGAAAAAAATAATAAGTTGGGTTTCATTAAAATTAAAAACCTTGACTCTGTGAAAGACACCATTCGGAGAATGAAACAGTAAGCCACAGACTCGGAGAAAATATTTGTAACAAATATCTGATAAAGGACCTGAATCCAAAATATAAAAAGAACTCTTAAAACTCAACGATTAGAAAACAAACAACCCAATTAAAAATTGGCAAAAGGTCTGAACAGATACCAAAGAAGACATACAGATGGCAAAATAAGCATATGGGAAAATGCTCATTATAGGTCATTAGGGAATTACAAATTAAAACAATGAAATACCACTACCTATTAGAATGGATAAAATACAAAACACTGACACCAAATGCTAGCAAGGATGCAGAGCAACATTCATTGCTGGTGGGAATGAAAAATAGTACAACCACTCTAACAGAACTAAACATACTCATAAAAATAAACACTCTTACCACACAATCCAACAATTGCACTCATTGGTTGAAATTTTATGTCCACGCAAAAAACTGCAAGTGGATGTTTATAGCAACTTTATTCATAACTGTCAAAACTTGGAAACAACCAAGATGTTCTTCAATAGGTGAATGGATAAACAACTGTACCACGTCCACACAATAGAATATTATTCAGTGATAAATGAAATGGGCTATTAAGCCATGAAAAGACTTGGAGGAACCTTAAATGCTAATTGCTAAGTGAAAGAAGCCAATCTAAAAAAGGATATATACTGTATGATTCCAACTATATAACATTCTGGTAAAGGCAGAAACAATGAAGACAGTAAAAATATCAGTGGTTGCCAGAGGTTGGGCAGGGAGAGAGGGAGGTGAGCACACATGATTTCTAGGGCAACTGAAACTATTCTATATGATGCAGTAGCAGTGGAATATGTCATTATACATGGTGTAAACCCACTGGACCAACAACACAAAAGTAAGTCCTAATGTAATCTATGGACTTTAGTTAATAATAATGTATCAATATTGACTCATCAATTGTAACAAATGTACCACACTAATACAAGATGTTAATAATAGAGGGACTTGGGGTGGTGAAGATGTGGGAGTATTGGGGAAATCTCCATACCTTTTGCTCACTTTTCTTTAAACCTAAAACTGTTCTAAAAACTAAAGTCTATTAATTAAAGGAAAACAAAATAAAATGGTGGTGATAAAAACTGCAGTTGCTTTTCCAGATATGATATCTTTACTGCAATAAATAAACCCAACCCTTAGTACCTGGTAAGCAGATAATTTTTTAAAATATATGAATTGTAAAGTGGGATCCGGGTTTCTCACTTTCAAAAGGAATTTACAAATATGGAAGACAGAAGTCTAAAATAAATCCTGTAATGTTGTATTACATCATTATGCAGTTTAGACAGACAGGGTTTAGACAGACAGACATATATACAGAGACAGAGCTATATACCCACTTCTATAAATAAGTATAAACATGTGTCTTTGTAAATTTTCTGGCTCCATCTTCTGATAGGGTCTATAAACACATCAAAAAAGTAATAAACATACCTAGTCCCCTAATCTTGGTTTTTAAATACCATTCTCTACTAAAAGTAATCTAGGTTCCTTGGGGGAAATGACTTACTCCAGCAGGGAAACTACAAGATGTAAACAGAATTTTTTTTTTTTTTTTGCATCTGTGCCAGGAAGTGCAGAAATGCACTGAGTGACTGGGGACATGTCTAAAGAATAGAGGAGCCTTACTGAAAGAAGCTCATGATGGCCAAATCTGGGACACTTTGAACACCAAAATAAAGAATAGTAATTGATTATAGAACATTGATTAAAATAAAATCCATCAATTGATACTGATATAAGTGAACACACAACTTGGGATATTTACAAGGAATAATATTACAATATCACCATTTGGTAACCATCACAGTGATACCAAGAATGATCAATGGATGCTAAAACTAGTGTGTAAAAGTTTAATGAGAAACAAAATATTTACATAGTCTCAAAGTATCTCCACACAGTGTTTATTAATTTAAAAAGGAAAAATTGTATCTTTACAGTGGAGAAACGTGGAAACACTTTAACCATTACTTTAACCAAGATATGAAAGTTAACCTCTGCATGAAAGTTCATAGCAGCCTCATTCAAAATAGCCCAAATTGAAAACAACCCAAATGTCCATCAACTGATGAGTGGATTAAACAATATGAGGTATATTCATACAGTGGAATATTATTCAGCCATAAAAAAGAATTAAGTACAGAAATATACTACAGCGTGGATGAACCCTGAAAAATTATGCTAAGTGAAAGAAGCCAGATGCAAAATGTCAAATACTGTACATTTCATTTATATGAAATATTGAGAATAGGCAAATCCATAGAAACAGAAAGTAGGTTAGTGGTTTCCAGGAAATGGAGGGAAAGGGTATAGGAAAGTATAGGATTTCTTTTTGGGGCTGATGGAAATATTCTGGAATTAGTGATGGTTGCATAACACTATGAATATACTAAAAACCACTGAATTGTACACTTTAAATGGCCACAATGGAGAATTTTATGTTATATGAATTTTATTTCAGTAAAAGTTTTTTTCCAAAAAAAAAAAAATTCATAGAACACATTTTAGTGATCTACCAAAATGCAAACCCTGAATCTAATCATGAGGAAACATTAGACTCACCACTTTTCCTTTTTAATATTTCTAGAAGTATAGTTGAAATCTTTTTTTAACTGGAAAAAACTGGAAAAAATACCAAATTTATAATTACAGTTGCAAGTTGTAAATGATAATGTTTAATATGTTCCTTATGTGTTAAAACATATTGTGCTTTTATTATTGTGTTTTAAAGGAACACAATAATAGAGAAAACGACTTCAACAATAGGACAAGAAAATTTGAGGTCTCTACTATCACAGAAAAGCCTTGACATAGAAGAAAAATGAAGATGTGGGCTCCTACTACAAGCTCTACAAACATATATGTGCAAAAAACGTTATGAGACACCTCATCTAACAAGGCTAAGAAATCAAGACCATAATGGCCCTGGTACTCAAAATCATTACAGCAAATTAAAAGTCTCTTAGCAAAGGATAATACAGTACTAATTAATAAAACATCCTAACAATACAAAAAGAATCATTTTTGAGAAATTGGAATTCTTATAAATACAGGATGTTTTAGATAGTGCTTCTGTGGTACTATATTAATTCTGTACTTTAAAAAATCTTTGAAATCACATATACTTGAAATATGTTTTCATATTAATGTTAATCTGGTTACATGAAATGATTTCTTCTAGCTTCTTAAATTTGGTATAATGAGAATTAGTTTTACATTAAAGTATCCAAAGCTAGTTTATTAAACTATCAAGTTTTTGTGATTTCCTAAAAATGTAGCTGTCAGAGGTTTTGGAAAATGATATAAGACAATTTTATAAATATGTTATTAGTTACTTATATTCTACTAAATACTGATGAACATGCTATTCATGATGTTTATCCTTGACAATTTCTCTGCATAATGAGTGTCTGAAATATAGTATATATGTATACTATATTTGTATTGCATACATATATGCATTTGTTGAATATATAACTAAAATAGCTATTTCATAGGATACATACATTACATATGGGTGTGTGAATGTATTCAAATTTAGGAGAAACTGTCAAAAGGTTTTTCAATGCTTCTACTGGTTTATACACACTTGGATTATCAATCTTGTAAATTTTAACCATTTAAGTGGATGTGTAGTGGTACCTGAATGTTATCTTAATTTAAATTACCCTGTGGCTAATAAGGTTGAGCAACTTTTAAAATGCATTTTGGTCATTTGGATATCCTTTTGTTCAAGTCGCTTGCCCATTTTCTCTTGAGTCATCTGACATTTTCTTGTTGATCTGTAGTACTTCTCTACATATTCGGGAATAGAGACCTTTGTTGACTTTATGTGTTGCAAATATCTCCTACACTGCAGCTTGCCTTTTCACCTTCTTAGTGATATTTTTTAGATATACATAGTTCAGTCTATCATTTTTCCTTTATTAAGAATACTATTTAAATACTATTTTTAAAGTCTTTCTTTGCCAATAAAAACAAAGATATTTACCCGTTATCTTCTACAATATTTATTATTTTACATTCCATACTTAGATTTACAATTGATCTGAAACTAATTTTTGTGTATGATTTGAAGCAGGGCCCCAAATTCATTTCTTTCAATTGTATACCAATTGGCCCAGAATAATTTATTGAAAAAACGACTCTGTAGTGCCAACTTTGTTACACTAAGTGCCAATAAATGTGTAGGTCTGTCTGGGGAATTCCTATTTGCTACAATGATCTATGTCCCTATCTTTGCAGCAACACTTAATTACTGTAGCTTCGAATTCATGAAATCTAGAAGTCTTCGAGCTTTGTTCTTCTGAAAGTTTTGGTTTTGCTATGAATGGTTTTTTGCATTTTCATATAAATTTTTGAATAAGCATGTCAATTTCTAAAAGAAAAATACTTTCTGCAATTTTGTTTTGGGATTACATTAAATCTAAAGATCAATTTGGGCAGAATAGATATCTCTACAATATTGTTTCAATTAATTATCATTATGTATCTTCCATTTATTTAGGTCTTCAATTTCTCACACGGTTTTTGAGTTTTCTATGGAAGGATCCTGTGTATATGTCATTACATTTACGTCTCAGGTTGTTGATGTTCTGATGATAAATTGTATTGCTTTTATTGTATTGCTTTTAAATTGTATTTAAAATTGTATTGCTTTCAAATCATCATTTTCTAATTGTTCCTGGTATACAGAATTATATTGGATTGGTTTTCTTTATATTGACCTTATATCTAGCAACCTATTACCCATATATCTTTTATATTTTGTTATTCCCTTTAACTTTAATTGTATTATTGCACTGGCTGGAAATGCCAATACAATGTTGAATAGAAACACTGATAGTAGCCACTCTTATTCATTCCTAACCTTAAAGGAAAATTTTTCAACATTACACTATAATGTTTGCAATAAAGTTTTTCTATTGGTTTGTACCTTTTACCACACAAATAGTTTGCTTCTATTCCTATTGTATTTGAGTTTTTATCATGAATACTTGTTAAATTTTATCTAAACTTTCCTTTGCAACATTTGAGATTATATGCCTTCACTTCTTTATTCTTTTAATGTGTTAATTACTCTGATTTTATGAATTTTTAATTAACCTTATATTCTTAGAGTGAGCCCAAATGATGTATTATACCTTTCATAAATTGCTGGATTCACCTAATATTTTGTATCTATTTTCATGAAAAATATAACACTATAATTACTTACCTGTAATATCTTTTTCATAGTTTTGTATCAAAGTTTTGCCAGCCCCATAAATTGCAAAATAATTATTTCTGTTCTCTGAAATTTTGTGAAGGACTGGTATCATTTCTTAAATATGTACTTCTTAAATGTTTGGGCAAATTCACCCAAAGTAAAGTGATCTGGGCCTGGACAGTTTTTGGTTTTATTCTGTCTTGTTTTGTTTGTGTTTCTTTTTTAAGGGAAGAACGTTTCAAGTATAGATTCTATTTCTTTGCTATAATGTTATTACAATTTTCTATCTTTCCATGTGTCAATTCTGGTTTCATTTTTCTAGACATTTGACATGGTTCATTTGATTTTTTTTAAATTCACTGTCATACAGCTGCTTATCATATGCTTTTATTACCTTTTAATGTCTGTAGAACTTAATGTCTGTAATGTCCTTTTTCATTCTGGATTTGGGTTATTTGCGAGAGATTGGTTCCATCCCTCAGTATCTGTGAGAGATTGGTTCCAGGAGCCTCCTGGATACCAAAATCCACAGATGCTCAAGTCCCTTATATAAAATGGCATAGTATTTCCATATAACCTACACACAACCTCCTGTATACTTTAAGTCATTTCTAGGTTACTTATAATACCCAATACAATGTAAATGCTATGTAAACAGTTGTAAATACAATGTAAATGCTATGTAAACAGTTGCTGGCACATGACAAATTCAAGTTTTCTTTGCTTTTTGGAACTTTCTGGAATACTTTTTAATATTTTCAATCCATGGTTAGTTGAATCCACAGATGCAGAGGGCCAACTGTAATCTTTGTTTCTAAATCTGGGTGGGGATCTACCTATTATTCTTCACAAACAACAAACTTTGTTGATTTTTGGTGGCTATATGATCATCTCTACCATATGTTTGTTTTCTATTTCACTAATTTGTACTTTATCTCCTATTCTCTTTCTTTTCCCTATCATTATTTACTTTATCCCTTCTTTGGGATTAATCTGCTGTTCTTTTAACTTTTTTAACTTCTTAGACAGATTTTCAAGCTTTTTAAAATCTTTCCTAATAAATGCATTTAAAGTTATAAATGTCCCTCTTGGCAACATCATAATCATCTTGATTTTGATTCAAAAGTTTTAAATACTTTTATACTTTTGTATATTTTCTAAGCAGCATAGGGCTAGGTTTTATTTTTATACCCAGTCCAAAAATCTTTAGCTTTTGACTGGAATATTTGTCTCCTACATTCAGTGTAACTGGAATATTTACTTCCTCACATTTAGTGTAATTATGACATATTTGGAGTAAAATATACCATCTTCCTTTATATTTGTCCCAACTTTACTTTGTTTCCTTTCTATTCCTTTCTTGTTTTCTTCCAAATGCATTAAGTACTATTCTCATTTTTCCCTCTATTCACCTGTTGGATATACAGTGTTTTACTTTTATTTTTTGTTGTTACCTAATGATTACAATATAAATCCTTAACTATTAATGTCTACTATAAATTAGTTTTTTATCAATTCCCATATGATACAAGGACCTTAGTAATGTTGAACACCATTTACCCTTCTTCCTGATTTATGTGCTGCTATTATCATGCATTTAAATTTTGTATATATTTAAGCCTCTATTACTATTATAGTATTATATAATAAATAATCACTTAGATATACCCTTTCCATTTCTCTATTCCTTCTAGTATCTAGGATCATTTTTCTTCTACTTCAATATTTTGAAGATCTATTTAGCATTTTCTTTATTTAGTGTTTGCTGTATTGCAGGTCTGCTGCTGTCAAATTCATCTTGTTTTTCTGAAAAGTACATGTTTTCCTTTCATTTTTTAAGGGTTTTTCACTGGGTGAAGAACTTTGGACTGATGATATTTTCCTTCAGCCATTTGAAGACACCATGTCTTCTAGATTCCGTTTTTTCAGTTAAAAAACCAGTTGTCAGTCTTAGTGTTGCTTCTTTAAAGAGAATATGCCTTTTTTCCCCTCTGGCTGCTTTTCTCATTCTATTTGGGTTTTCATCAGTTTTACAGTGACATTTCTAAGTGTAAGTTTCCTTGTACTCACCCCCTTGGTACTCAAGGAATTTCTTCAATTTGTAGCTAGCTATCCTTTGTCACTTTTGAAAATTCTCAGTCATTTAAGACTTCAAACAGTGCTCCACATTATCTTCTCAATCCTCTTCTTCTGGACCTCAATTACATGCATGTTAGAACATTTCCACAAGTCCCTTATATTTCTTTCCCTGTTTTATTTTTCATTCTTTGTCTTTCTTTATTTCAACATGGGTATTTCCTTCTGACCCATCTTCCATTTCGTTAATCCCCCCTCAGCTGTGTCTAACCTGCTGTAAACATATCCAAAGAACTCTTAATTCATTTAATCTACTTTCCATTTCTATAATTTCCATTTGATTCTTTAGTAAAAGTTTCCAGTTGTTTGTTAATATTTTCCTACTTTATATTTTAATTCCTTGATCATAAAATCCTAATTATTTTAAAGTTTCTGTCTGAAAATGCCATTATCCTATAGGTATATTTCAAATGGCTGGGTTTTTTTCATGGCTTTTCTTTTCCTAAGCCTTATTATTTTTTGTTTTGTAACAGATATTGTATATGAAATAATTTGAGGCTCTGTATGATATTGTCTTCCTCAAGAGAGGATTTACTTTTGCTCTGCCACAAGTTAGACTATGGGCAGAGCACCAAAACCAATGAAAGACCATGATGATTCAAAGATAAGTTTATACTCACTCATAGGTTTAGAACTTCAGGAACCAGACTACATCGTTAAGTGTGTAACAAGACCCCTATTCCTTGGCACACCTAGAAATCCATTTTGGTCCTCCATATTGATTGACGAAAGCTCTGCTCAGTTTCTCAGGCAGTTTTCAGGATTTATAATTGTCTCAAGGACAAAAGCTGTGCAAAATGCCAATCATACCTCCCTTTTCATTCTATCTCTCCTTAATCTTGACCAACAAATAGGACTGTCTTTATAGTCCTATGATGCCTTAAAAAGATGTAATTCCTAATTTTTCTCAGTGGAAATAGTAGTCCAGAATAATCCATTTCCCCACTGAAAAAGATTTCTCTAAACACACATTTACTAATAGCTCAACAAGGTAGCCTATCTACTAAAATATAATACTGCATTTTACTAAACTAAAAAAATGAAAATTAGGAAAATTACCCAAAGGAAAAGTCTTCATTTTTTAAATTTCATCTCCCTTTTTTCAAATAAAGTGTAAATTAGAATATATGTTTGAAAGTGACAGTGAAGAGGATAGAACAAATCACAATTTGGTGGAAAACTGTATTTCATTTAAACACATAAAGTAATTTCATATAAGTTTGAAAGAATGTTTAGTGTTTAAAAACAAAAAGGGGGTCACTTCCCAGGTTCTACAAAAGAAAATGAGTAAAACAAAAATTCTATTTTAAAACTTGTATACCTAGAAAAATCAATAAGCAATTCACTAAATAGAAAACACGAGTGCAAATGAACACATAAAAATATGCTTATTCACTATAGCAATCAGGGTATGCACATTAAAATATCAGTACGATACCATTCACATCCACTGCACTGGCAAAAGGAAAATATCCTCATAATTACCAAGTGTTGGTGAGACTACGAAGAAACAAGAACACTTATACCCTGCTGGTGGAAGTGTACATTATCACAGTGACTTGAGAAGCAATTAGGCAACGGGTAGTAAAGTTTAGGATGTGAATATCCTCACACACAGCAATTTCACTTTTAGTTATGTACCCTAGAGAAACTCTGGCATATGTGAAATGACCAGTACAAGATGTACAATGTACTTTTGCCCAATCTACTCACCAAGTCTTAGTGTTAACTTCATACTTATAAAGGTCATCTACCAATCCATATTTGTTGCCTGGTAATGCTTTATAGCCCCCATGAACATAAATGGACTTTGTTATTTCATCATACACACTGGTATGGCCATATCCACCTTGAACAATAGCTCCTTTAGTTTCCGGAACAAGCCAAGTGTTTGATGCTGTAAGAGAAAGAAGATAAATCAGGAACTCTAATAGTATTTAGAAATAAAACTAATATACCACCAAACTACCAACAAGTTCATTCTAATACCACATTTTATGAGTAAAGTATACCTAATAATCATTTAATTAAAAAAATTAATAAATATGTGCTAGGTGGTTAAGAATCCGCCTGCCAATGCAGGGGACACGGGTTCAATCCCTGGTCTGGGAAGATCCCACATGCCACGGAGCAACTAAGCCCATGTGCCACAACTATAGAGCCTGCACTCTAGAGCCCGTGAGATACAACTATTGAGCCCATGTGCCACAACTACTGAAGCCCACATGCCTATAGCCCATGCTCTGCAACAAGAGAAGCCGCCGCAATGAGAAGCCCGCGCACCACAACAAAGACCCAACGCAGCCAAAATAAACAAATAAATAAATAAATTTATTTTTTAAATAAATAAATAAATATGTGTTAGTTACTATGTTGGGTGTTAGGGATTGAAGGTAAGTAAGACTGGTCTTTTTGCAAATTTTAATTAAACTCTGAAATATTGAAAATATCTAATTTTTGTATGTGAGAGAGAAAATGAAAACTTTATTCTCACATACATTTCTGTATTTGTAAACAAACCTGAAAAAAAAAGACTTAACAAATAGTTTATGAGAGCCTATTATGTCACAGGCTCTGAGTTTAGTCACTGATATTACAAAGACTAAAATTAAGATATGACTCTTGCCCTTAACAATTTTTAGCACTCTGCTGGTCTTTTATCTCTTGGTTATGAGTCCCACTGTCCCTTCTAAGAGTCCTTTGTATTACTGATAAAAACCTAAAAATTAAATTTCCAAGACTCGCTGACGGATTTGTTACTGTCAGTTTCCACCAATGAAAGTACTGGGGAGAGCTTAGAAGGCAAAAGGAAGAAAGATTCTGCTTTCTTCTCTAACAGAAGGAACAGGTAGGTGACTACAGTAGGTAATGGCAGTGGTGGTTTTATAGCAACAGCAGCAGGGGTAGCACCTGCGCAGTGGCAGCAGTAGCACCTAGAGTAAGTAGCTCAATTACAAATGTGGTCCTAAGCTCCAGCCTGGGTATGTAGCAGCTCCAGATTTCTGGGTGATACCCTCATTTTGGTGTCTCTAGGATTTTTGTAATTAACTCCCTATATTAAGTTCCCATTCTGCCTGATATATCTAGAAGGGACTCTTATTTGTATGGCAAATTCACTAAAACAAGCCCCAATCATATGCAAGGCATATTTTTAAAAATATGAAGATGAAAATACACATCTCATTGGCCTTAAAAAATTTAGATTATAAAGAGCAACTATACAGAAATCTATTATTAGTCTTTAAATATCCACCCAAACCACACTTCCGTCTTCCCCCTAACTTTTCACATCAACTTTGGCATACTAGACAACTCACTGAAAATACTCAAAGCAAATAACAGAACATAGAGATGATACTTAAAAATTCTTCACACTTACACAATTTTAAGGTAGTGTAGAATGTGATACTTCAACAGTCATAAAAGTAGTCATAAAAGAAGTATCAAAAAGGGTTGTTAAAGCCAATTTTACTTAGAGAAAACTAAACATATCTGAAGAAATTTCAGAGTACTCTTGTAACTAATGGGCATTACATTTTGGAGGTAATTTCCAAAGAATGAAGTTAATAATAACTTATCAGGAACAATTTCTTTAATATACTTCAAACACTTATTAAAGCCATATATATATATATATAAAGCTATATATATATAGCCAAACTGAAGGTTTTCATGTTTTTATTCATTCTCTTTTTAACAAAAAAAGATCAACATACTTCTTACCAAAAAATATTGTAGCAATAAAGAGGTGTATAATGCAAAAGTGAATGTTACCTTCTGCTCTAGCCCACTATCTAGAGGTATTTTTCACAAATTGTTATGTTCAGAATATTTTCAAACTATAATTCTGAATATTTTATTACAATATACAAAACAAATGTATATGACTTGCATGTACATACATACCTGTAAATATCTGTACCAAAAAATCATGCTATTTTACAACTATTTTTTCACTTAACATCTGGGACATCTTTTCAGGTCCCGTTTTTTATTTTTTATCAGCTAAATTCCATTGTATTGATGATACATAACTTATTTAAGTAACTCTACACTGTGACTCATTTAGGTTTCAATTTGTTCTTAAAAACAATGATGCCATAAACTAAAAGCTGCTCTGGATCCACTCTAACAGACCTCAGAAGCAATCCTCCAAAATGCTTACACTGGAAGCTTAACCCCATGTTAGTACAAAGTCCAACACTCTTTAAAGGAATACAGCAAAGTCCAGCAGCCAACAAGGTAAAAACATACAATGTTCAAAATGCATTAAAAAATTAACAGGCACAGAGGGCAAAGAAAATATGACCCATAACAAGAAGAAAAATCAATCAATAGAGACAGAAATAACAAAGACGATAGAATTAAAAGAAGAGAATGTTTAAAAAGCTATTATAAATATACTCAAATATGTTCAATAATGTTACAGAAAACATGAACATGATAAGGGAAAAATAGAAGATAAAAAAGACTCAAACAGAACTCCTGGAAATGAAAAATACATTGTATAGAATTAACACAAGATTAGATACTCTGGGAGAAAAGAACAATGAATTTAAAATATGGAAATAGAAACTATCCAAAATGAAGCACAGAAAAAAACAAACAAAAACCCTGAAAAAAAATGAACAGAATATCAGGGACCTGTATGACAATATCAAGTAGTCTAATCTACTATGATAGAAGTCCAAGAAGTGTGGTGGTAAGGTAGACAGAAATGATGTTTGAAAAAATAGTTTCTCAAATTTAATGAAATCTATAAATCCACAAAACCAAGAAGATCAATGATATACAAGCAGGAGAAAAAAAAAGAAATAAAGAAACCCACGCCAAGGAATAGCATGAAGTGATTAAGATGAACAAGCAGAACAAAAATAAGAATGCCACTTGACTTCTCAACAGAAAGCATGCAAGTCAGAAGACAGTGAAGTTACACTTTTAAACTACTGAGAAGGGGGGAAAAACCCATTAACCCAGCATTCTATACCAAAAAATAACTATCAAAGTAGAATTCTATATCCCACAAAATATTTTCCAAAAGTGACAGTAAAACAAAACCTTTTTCAGATAAAGGAAAAAAAAAAAACCACAGAGAGAATATATTATTGCAGCCTTGCCCTGTAAAAAAGTTCAAGCTGAATGAAAATGATACTTGAAGCCAGACAGAATCTGGATTTATATAGATGAATGAGGAGTACAGGAAATATCTGATACGTGGGTAAATATTAAAGGTGTCATTTCTCATCTTCCCTCCCAGTAAATGATAATTAAGTGTCCAAAACAAAAATTATAACAATTTGTTATGGTCTTCATAACATGAGATATGATATTAAAAGAGGGAAATGCAGGGATACTAGTCTGAGTTTCTGACACTATATGTGAAGTGGTAGAACATTAATTAAAGGTAGAATCTGAAAAGCTAAATAAGCATATTGTAAACTCTAGAGTAACCTCTGCAAAAATAAAATTAAAAAGTAGTTAATAAATTAATAGTCCTACAGATTCAAGAAGCTGAGCAAACCACGAATAGGATAAATTCAAAGAAATTCACACCACAATGAAATCGCTGAAAACTAAAAGTGCAGAAAACATCTCAGAAGCAGCTACAGAAAAATAACAAATTACCTATAGGGGAACAACAGTTAATGACTATGATTTTATCCTAAGAAACCATGCAGGACAGAAGGAAGTGCTGAAAAATAACTATAACTATAAAAATAACTATAACTCAGGATTCTATATCTAGCAAAAATATCCTTTAGTGATGAACGTAAAATGAACAGATTCTCAGATGTAAAAAAAATTAAGCTGATCCATGGCCAGCAGACCTACTCTAAAGGAAATACTAAAATAAGTTCTTCAGGCAGAAAAGACAACAGAAGGAAACTGGGACTGAAAGAGGACAATTTATCATTAGAACCAACAATTCTAATTGTGTAACACCCAATAACAGAACATCTTAAATGAGTGAAACATATATGTAAAATAGATAACCAACAAGGACCTACTGTATAGCACAGGGAACTATACTCAATATTTTGTAAGAACCTATGAGGGAAAAGAATCTGAAAAAAACAGATATATATGTATGCATAACTGAATCTCTTTGCTCTACCCCTGAAACTAACACAACACTGTAAATCAACTATACTTCAATTAAAATTAATTAATTTTAATTATATATTAAAAAATTAAAAATAAGTAAATGAGTGAAGCAAAAACTAATAGAACTTAAAAATGAAATAGATATATCCACAATCATAACTGGAGGTTTCTACACTGGTTTTTCAAGAACTAAGAAAAATACTGAACAGAATATCAGTAAAGATATAGAAGACGTGAATAACTCCATCAGCCATAATAATATAATTGGCATTTATAGAACACCCCAACCAACTACAGCAGAATGCACATCTTTTCAAATTCACATGTAACATTCACCAAGGTAGACCATATTCTGGGCCAGAAAATAAGACTCAAGAAAAATTTTAACTTTAAAAAACATAGTTCTTTGACAATAATAGAATTAAACAAGAAATAATGGCAAGAAAGATATCGGAAAAATCTTCAAATAGTTGAATCAAACAAAATACTACTAAACAACCCAGGAGCCAAAGGAAAAAAACACACAAAAAAATAGAAAACATTTTGAACTAAATGGAAACAAAAAATGCAACATTTCAAAACGTGTGGGATACAGCTAAAGCGGTACTTAAAGCAGTCATTCTCAACAGTGGTTCCCTGAAGCATCAATTGGCATTATCCGGAAAATTTTTAAAAATGCAAATTCCCTGGCACCAATCCTGACATAATCAATAAGAAAGTCAGGGATTAGGGCACAGCAATCTATTTTAACAACCTTCTAGGTGATTCCTATGCATCAAGTGTGAGAACTACTGGCTTAGAAGGAAATTTACAACAATACTTATATTTTTAAAAAGAAGAAAAAGGTCTCAATCTCATTTCAATGATCTATTCTTCCATCTTAAGAAATCAGTAAAACAAGAGCAAATAAAACTCAAAGAAGAAATGTAACAAAGCATTAATCAATATGATAGAAAACAGGAAACAAAAGCTGGTTATTTGGAAAGGTCAATAAAATTGATTAACCTATTAATCTCTAGTCAGACAGACAAGAAACATAGGATACACATAACTCATATCAGATAAAAGAGGAGATATCACTACAGATTTCACAAATATTAAGTATAAGGGAATATAATGAACAGCTTTATGCCAATAAGTTTAACATCTTAAATGATATGGACATATTACTTGAAAACACAAATTACCAAATCTCATTCAAAAAGAAATTTGATAATTTGAATTTTGCTAACATTTATTAAAGAAAATAAATGCCATAGTCAAAATCTTTCCTACAAAGAAAGTTTCTGGGCCAGATAGTTTCACAGGTGAACTCTACCAAACATTTAAGAAAGAAATGATACCAATTCTACACAAACTCTTACAGAAAATAGAATAGAAACACTCCGCAAATTTTATCACTCCCCATTTTACCACTCCCCAAATCATTTTACCATTACAGCCTGTAAAAGCAGACAAAGACATTACAAGAAAAGTAAACTATAGTCCAATATCTCTTATGAGTATAAACATAAAAATCCTTAACAAAATTTTTGCAAATCAATTCTAGCAGTATATGAAAAGGGTAATACATTATGGCCAAGTGGGATTTATCCAAGAATGCAATAGTGGCTTAACATCTGAAAGTCAATGTCATTCACCATATTAAGAAATCAAAGAAAATAAAAGAACAAATGATCTTCTCAATAGATGCAGAAAATTATTTGACAAAATTTAACATTATTCATGAAGAATACTCAGCAAACTAGGAATAAAAGCGAATTTCCTTCACCTGATAAAAGGCATTAAAAAAACATACCGCTAATGTAATACTACAGTAATTGAAAGACTGGAGCTTTCCCTCCTAAAATATGAAAAAAAGACAGGAATGTCTGCTCTCACTACCTCTACTCAATATTGTACCAGAGATCCTAGCAGTATAATAATAAAAGGTATATAGATTGAAAAGGAAGAAGAATGTTTATTAGCATGAGCATAACACATGATCATCTATATAGAAAATAAGAATCTACCAAAAAGCTACAAGGAATAGTAAGTGTGTTCAGCAAAGTTGTAGGGTGCCAAATGCTGAAATATACCATGCCCATGAGTTAGAAGACTCAATATTGTTAAAGGCTCAATTTTCCCCTTTATAGATGTAATGCAACCCCAATTAAAATCCCTACATGCTTTTTCTTAATAAACTGACAAGCTGATTCTAAATTTTACATGGCAATGTGAAGGACCTAGAAGAGTCCAAAACTTTTGAAAACAAAACAAACAAAAACAAATGATGGAGGACTGACACTGCCTGATTTACAAAGCTACAGTAATCAATAGTGTGTGGTATTAAACATAATATACATTAATGGACCAAAGGTCGACTCATACATAAATGGTCAGTTGACTCTTCAACACATGTACCAAGGTAATTCAATGGGGAAAGGAAACTCTTTCAACCAAAGAACAACTGTATATTTATTTCTTAAAAAAATCTCAAGCCTTAAGCACCCAGGCTGGTCACTTTCAAGTGAGAAGCTCCATCCATTTACTGCTACACCTTATAAATATTATCATTCATTATTTTTTAAAATTATAATTAATGAGTGAATTTACTGCAGGGGCTCAATTTTAAAAATGTACAAAATCATTGCCTTTCTTCTATACTTATCATAGCTATTGAAAACTGTAATTCTTTTTTTTTTTTTTGCGTATTTGAATTTGCAGACCTTTATGTAATTGTTATTTATTACTTGAGTAATTAAAAAGAGCAGTTGATAATGAGGAAAATGAGAAAAAGTCACTGGTGTTAAGCAATTTGAGTATGTTGTAAATCACGTCTTTTTCTACACGTTTCTTATTATCATTTGCTATTGTTCTCATGACACAGGAAATGCGAGGAAACACTGGGTCATAACTGCAAATAACCCAGCAATCCCATTCTTCAGCACTTACACAAGAGAACGGAAAACATATGTCTAAACAAAGACTTGTATGCAAATATTCACAACAGCTTTTATTCAAAAGACCTAAAAACTGGACCCAAATGTCCACTAACTAGTGAACACATAAACAAATTATATCTTATCCATACAATGAAATACCATTCAAGATTAAAAAGATTAAAAAGAAGCCAACTACTGACACGAGCAAAAATTTAGATGAACCTCAAAATTATTATGCCAATACAATGAGACCGCATACCACATGATTTCATTTATATGAAATTTGAAATAAGGCAAAACTATATTGACAGAAAACGGATCAGTGGTTACCTGGAGCTAGAGGATCATGAGAGATTGACTGCACAGGGTCACGAGTAAACTTTCTGGAGTAATAGAAATGTTCTATATCTTAATTGAGGTAGCACTTAAACAACTATATCGATTTGTTAAAGCTTATCAAGTTGAACTCTGAAATTTTTATACACACACACAGATGTGCTGGTGACAAGTAAATCTGCCTTTCTCAGCCTCCCTCACTTAGTATATGGCATCTCCATTCTTCTAGTTGCTCAACCAAACATCTTAGAGCTACCCTTGACTCCTTTTCCTCACATTTTACATGACCTCTCAGTGATTCCTGTTGTCACCACTTTCAAAACAAATCTAGAATCCAACAACTCCTCACCACCTTCCCTGCTAACACATTATTCCAAGACAATATCATTATTCATGTGAATGACTGATCACTGGAAGTACGTAATACAGGAGAAAAGATTTTTATTAAGTTAATTGTTAAGTGATTTGTGAAATAGACTGGCAAGGATACCCTGGGATCACTATAAATAAAGCACCAACTGTTTTATTACTCCCCGCTATGGTGCCAAGGGGAAATTTAAGCCAAGCAAGACCCAGCTTGTATGAATGTTTCCCTTACTTTACCCACACTGTAAAATTACATAACCAAGCCAATCTCCTTTCCCTGCTCTCTCAAGCCATTTTCAGACCTGCTTGGGAGCCTGCCCTGCACACGTCAGAAAGCCTCATTTTGTGAATAATAAGTCTTTCATACTCTCTTGGTATTCGTGTTTCATACTCTCTTGGCACCATCGGCCTCAACATCCAAAGCAAATATTGGGGATTCCCTTCTGCGGGATGACCACAATATATCAGAATACAATAGTAGTCTTTATGGGAAAAGCAGCAAAAAGATTACTAAAGGTAAAGATCACTACATATGAATTTTGAAAGACCAATATTCCAAGAGAGTAATAAAGCTTCAAAATATATAAAGCAAAAATTGAAAAAATTATAAGGAAAAATTTACAAAATCAACATCATCATGGAAAACTTAATGTACCCTTTCCAGCAATTGACAGAACAGTCAAAATATCGTAAAGATCTAAAAGATTTGAACAACACAAGTAATTAACTAAACTTAATAAACAAATGTATTAGGTCACTTTGGAAAAAAGGTCTGGCACTTTCTTAAAAAAATTAAAGATATATCTTCCTCCTGACCCAACCAACATCCTTAGGTATTTAGACAAGAGAAATAAAAACATGTCTACTAGTTGACTTGTACAAGAATGTTCACTGAAATTTTATTCATAACAGTCCAAAACTGGAAACAGCCCAGGTGTTCATCAATGAGAAAATGAACAAAGAAACTGCAATGTATTCATACACTGAAAAAGCACTCAACGAAAAGGAACAAATTACTAATAAACACAACATGTATAAATTTCAAAAGCATCACGGTGAGTGAAAGAAGCCTTATTTTAAAAAGGGTGCATGATGTGTGATTCCCTTTACATGAAATTCCAGAACAGGCAAAACTATTTGATGATGAAAAAAATCAGGAAGCAGGGCAGGTATCAACTGGGAAGGATCAGGAGAGAACTTTCTCAAGTAATGGTCAGTGTCCTATATCTTGATATGAATTTGGGTTACAGATGTATGTTCTGTCAAAACTCATTGAATTGTACACAAAATTTGTGCATTCCACTGTATGTAACTTTTACATTAAAAACATGAGTACAGAACTCTAGTTAACAACAGGCATGCTATTATGTTTAGAAGTCAAGTGTACTAATGTTTGCAACAGTCTTTAAAATATACCAAAAAAAAGATAGATGGATAGAGAAATAGATATATACACTGGTAAGTGAAAAAGCAAAAGATTAATTGTAGAAGGTAAGTAGTATGTCTATGAGAATTCACTGCACAATTCTTTCAACCTTTAAGTATTTTTGAAATATTTCCTAATAATTTTGAAGGAGGAAGCCTATAGGATATGTTCTGTGACCATAATACAATAACCTAGATATTAATAATAAAAAATAAATAACTAGAAAACCCCATGTTTGAACATTTTAAACTGTACTTCTAAATAACCCATTAGTGAAAGAAGAAATTAATATGGAATCTTAAACACATTTTGAGCTAAATAACAATTAAAATACTACATACCAAATCATGTAGGATACAACTATAGCCATGTTTACATTGTTTATGTTACAGCTTTAAATGTATATATTTTTAAAAATTCAATGAAGAAAACCTGAAAGATAATGAATTAAGCATCAATATAAAAAGGAAAAAAGCATAACAAATCAAAATATATTAAAATGAGGTCATAATAAAAATAAGAATTAATAAAATAGACAAATGAGTATATTAAGAAAATCAATAACCCCAAAAGTTGGTACTTTGAAAAGTATTAAGATTTACAATCTTGTGGAGAATCTGATCAAGACAAAAAGTAAGAAGACCCAGGCAGCCAATATTAGGAATATAAAAGGGGATAGGGCTATAAAATATTTTTTTTAACATCTTTATTGAAGTATAATTGCCTTACAATGGTGTGTTAGCTTCTGCTTTATAACAAAGTGAATCAGTAATACATATACAATATGTTCCCATTTCTCTTCCCTCTTGCATCTCCCTCCCTCCCACCCTCCCCATCCCATCCCTCTAGGTGGTCACAAAGCACCGAGCTGATCTCCCTGTGCTAAATATTTTAAACTTCACTAAAAGCACATTATGAAGACCTTTAGATCAATACATTGGAAAATTTAGATAAAATGAACAAATTCTGAAAATAAAATCAAGTTACCAAATCTGACAAGAGAGAAAAAACTTGAGTAGTCTTAGAACTATCAGATAAATTGAATCTGTGATTTTAAAATCCTGCCACAAAGAGAACTCCAGATGACTTACACCAAGCATTTCTAGGAAAAGCAGTAACAACTGAAAGTCTTCCAGACAGTGGGAAGAATTATACTGGCTAGCAAAACAGAAACTGTTTCTCAAAAAGTTATCTGTAGAAGAGATTATGGCTTTACTCCAAAACCCCTAGAGGTTTGCATTGTGATTCTCCAAAAAAAAAAGTTAATAATTTTTAATATCAGCAAGTATCCAATTAGTGTTCAGATTTCTAACTATCTTATAAGCTGCTTTTTTTTTTGTAAGTTTGTTGGAATCAGGATCTAAATGAGATCCACACATTGAAGTTGCCTGATGTGTCTATTGAATCTCTTTTAACCTATACATTCTCATCCTTATTTTTTTTATTGCCAGTAGTTTGCTCTTCAACATTTTTTGTCAACTCCTAGGATGAAGGCATAGAAGTTGTACTTATTAAACAACCACTGACTTAATAAAAGGAGGAGTTAATTAAATCTTTAGATACCAGAATTATGAATCAAAAGTAATGATGAGCTGAAACTATTTTAACAATATATGTCAAGCCCTTCACTGAGATTACAACATTAAATTGACAAGTACAGGATAAAGTATACCTTACTCCCCAGCAGTTATATAAAGAACAAAAACCAATGAACTAAGTAAGAAGTTTTGTTGTCTGTAAGCTAACTATAAGTCAAAATAATAATATTAGTATAAAATATAAGTTTAGGTTGCAATAAAAATATTAATAAAAGATGCCCAGAACAAGGGAAAGCAATGGTTTCACATTAGGTAACACATCCTGCTCTGTTAGGCTCTGATAAGTTTGAATAGATCATCACAGTACAGTCTGTCCTGTGATAGGAGTGTGATAAAGATGACTAAGGGTCAACTAAGATAATGTGTATCTTATATTTACATAATCCTGATCTTGCCATTTACTAGCTGTGTGATCACTGGCCAGTTGTGTGAGACATCTGTGCCTCAGTTCCCTTATCTGTAAAATGGGGTAAAAGCACAAATTTGCATGTTCACGCTGAGGACTAAATGAGTTAATACTTGTGAAATGCTTACACCACCACCTAGCACAGAGTAAGGCCTGTTGTTGTTATTATTAGAAAATATTCTTTAAATCATTATCATCTGTGTTAAGGTAAATCATTAACATCTTGTTAAAAAGATGTGAGTGGAAAGCTTGTTATGTGAAGACTGAAGGAACTAAGATGCTTATCTAAAGAATGGAAGATAAGCTGAAAATAAGATACCTCAAAATATTTTAGGGCCAATATGTGGAAGAGTGATTAAATTGCACATGTACAGTTCTATATAGTCATGAAAAACCAAATGCAAATTACAAGAAATGCATATTTCTTCTAAACATAAATAAAATTTTTAAATATGTAAAATAATCGGATGGCTGCCTTTTAAGGGACTGATACTTCCATCAATGAAAGAATGTTAAGCACAGACAGAAAACCAGAATTTTCTGAATCCTGAATGCACATCTACTAAAATTTTTCAATATAACCAATGCATATTTTCAAATATATGTATAATATTTACATAGCTTATAAAGTTTTAAAAGCAAATGGTTTAATTCCACTTACCAAAACTAAAGTATTTTTATTGTGGTATTTTTGGAAACATTTAGTAAATATAAAAATATATACCATATTAACAGTGGCCTCTGTCACACAAACCCAGCAATTTATTAAAATATTATACTTATTACTTTGCAACTGTTTCACTTTACCTAATTAGTTCTGAAAGTTCTTCACAAATGAAACTACACAACAAATGCCAAACCTAATTTAAGCACAGTTAAAGTTTGTGTTCTGATTCCTATGATTATTTTTAAAGGGGAGATTTCATGTATTAAAAATTCCTAATTCCCACCACCTAACATTGTGTTCTGTAGATCTATATTTCCAGATAACCAGTGGGTTGAAAGCAATGTCCAATTTACACTTGAAATTCACCACAGAATTTTGAACAAACATGTGATGTTAAGAACTGAAGAGAAGAGAAAGCCATATAGTTATCACTACACTTAACAGAGAAAAAAATTACCTTCCTAAAAATGCAATATCTAATGGTTTTTAAATCAAAAGAAAAAAGTTAACATAAAATGACATTAATAATGGCTTCCCAACTATACCTCCCAAATCCTAAAGGCATGAAAAATAGTACAGTGAAACATTAATATTATACTAACATTGAGATTCACATTGAGATTCTTAGAAAGTTTATGAGGTATTGCTAACCTAAAGTGAAACAAATTTCCCTCAGGACTAACCCAGAAGAGCTTTATGGTCCAAGTTAGTAAAACCATGCACATAAATTCCCCTCTGAGATTTATAGATTCCCTAAAAATCCTATAATTCTAAGTATAGCAAAAAAGACAAACTGACATTTCCTTTACTGCCAGCTTAAGTTCACAAGAATTCTTATTGAAATATATATCCTATATAACCAAATATGAGAAAACATACATCTCTTTCCTCTAATCTATTTTAGCACTTTTAGGTATAATTTCAAAGATACAAACAGGTTGCAAGAACAGTCAAAGGATTCCCATATACCCATTACTCTGATTCACTAATTGTTAACATTCTGTCCCGTGTGTTTTATCATTAGTTTATTTCCCCTCTCTCCATCTCTCTTTCTTTCACACGTATACATGCACGTGTGAACACACCACACACACAAACACACAATAGAAATGATCATTCCTATTACCCCTAAGTATTTTGGTGTATATCTTAAGAACAAGGACTTTGTTTTTACAAAACAATATTACAGTTATCCACGTCAAGAAGTTTAACATTTACACACTGTTTAATACACATATGTATTTCATTTTGTGAATTGAAATGTGTCCAGTGTTGAATCCAGTCTTATATCACTTACCACATTCAGCTGTCAGATTTCTCTAGCCTTCTTTAATCTGGAACAATTTTTCAGCCTTTCTTCCTCTCTCATGACATTGACATTCTTGAAGAATATAGCTCACCCCCTTATTAAATAAAATGTTCCTCATTTGAAGTTTATATGATATGCTTCATGATTAGATTCAGGTATACATTCCCAGTCAGAATACTGTAAGCCAGAGGTCAGTAACCTATGCTTCTTGGGCCAGATCTAGTCAGCCACTCATTTTCGTAAACAAAGACGTACTGGCACACTGGCATGTTCATTCATTTACATATCATCCATGGCTTGCTTTCAAACTTCAATGGAAAAATTGAGTAAATCAGAGACTGTATGATCTACAAAGCCTAAAATATTTACTGTGTAAGTCTTTACAGAAAAAGTTTACAGAACTCTGCTCTAAGTGATGTTTCCTTTAGCAGGTACCATATCCGGAGGCACAGAATGTCCAGTTTCCCGTGGTTTGTAATGTTAATTTTGATCACCTGGACAAGGTTCTAACCGATTTTTACACTACATAGTTACTATTTTTCCCCTGAACCCTATAAACAATCCATGGGAAAGACACTTAAATATCATGCACATCTCATCAAACATTCATTCCCAACCCCTTAGATTTAGCATCCATTGTTGATTCTTTTCTAGATCAATTTTTACTATGATTGTTGCAAAATGATGATTTTTCAACTCCAGCAATGCCAGTCGGCATTCTGTGTAGGAAAGAGGCTTCTTCTCCTCTATTTGTGCCTATCAGTTTGTGTAAGCTCATGGATTCCTATTTTTCCAGTGGTTTGTAGTTTATTACTTTCCTATTCTGATGCTCATATTATCCCAGACTGTACAATGGAACCCCCTTCAAGCTGACCCTTAAGTTCTTCTGACATAACCCAGAATTTTCTTGAGCACTTCCATATTTAACATAACAAGATGTACCAGGCTCATCTTTATTTTTCCCTACCACAGCCCTAAAATCAGCCATTTCTCCAAGGAGCCCTGTTTCTTTTCATAGGAATTTTATTAAAAACTATATCTGGGAATATGTGGAATCAACAGGTTCACTACTACTGCAGTATCTTCGCTCCTAGACCCTTTCTGAAGAATCAACAAGTATCTGTAACCATCTACCTTCTAATCATAAGCTCATGCTGATACCTCCAATTTCAATCCATCCAGGCAGGGCTCTCCCTGGCCTTCTCCATTTCATATTTGTATCTCCTGTCTTCCACATTGGGAACTCTAGTTCCCAACAATATCAACACATTACTCATTCTTTCAGTCTAACCATACATCTAAAGTAATTTCAGAATTGTTTCACCAAAACCTTCAAAACACAAACCTAAAAGACTTGTTGGCAGTTCTTCCCCACAACCACACATACACTAAAGGCAAACACCATGTTAAAAACTCACTTGGATTAGTTCTTTTCTCCCCCTTTCAGCATGACTATTATTCATTTGAAACACAGTTGGGTTCATTAGTTTCAGTTTGCATTACTCTAGAGCTTTCTTTTCTTCCTTTCCTTGTTGATTTAATTTTTATATATAGATAATATATGTTTCTAAAGGCAATACGCTTCTGAAAGTCCAAACTATTTTTAAAAAATACAAACTCAGGGAAACATTTTCATTTTTCATTTCCTATCCTTTCCACACCATTCTCCACTGCCCCTTGTAAGTAATCAACATCACTGCTGTCTGGTTCATCCTTCTGATGTTTTTTGCTCATATAAGCAGGCATAAGTATATTTTCTAATTTCCCTTACTTCACTAATGTACAAAAAGTAGTACATTATATATACTATATACTTGATCACAACATATCCTGTAAATCACTCCATTTAATTTCACAGTTCATCATTATTTTCTACAAATGCATGACCACTAATGTGGGTGTACCAGAGTTTATCCACCACTCTCTTACATTTAGCATTGAAGTAGTTTCCAAATAATGTTACAATAAATAACCTTGTGCATACAAAAAAAAAAACGTATTTTTGTGTTTCTGGAGATGTAGCTGCAGGATAAATTCCTTGGAATGGAACTGATACGTATTTCTGTTAGATACGTAAACAGCTTTAAAACATAGCCCAAATTCTCTTAAACTCTTACCACTGATAAGTGGGATCTATGAACCCTCCCTTTGAATCAAAGGGTTTGTGACTGCTTCAATCAAGAGAGTACAGACGTGTGCTGTGTGATTTCTAAGGCTAGGTCGTAAAAGCTATGCAGCTTCTGCCTGGTTTTTGTGGAATGCTTGTTCTTCTGAGGTTCCTTCTTAGGACACACTTTTAAAACTCAGCTGGCGTGCTGAGAAGTCCAAACTGCATGCAGACCGTGTAAGTTACCTAAAAACTGTCCCAGTTGAGATTAGCCTTCAGCCATCACAATTGAGATACAATATATATGAGTGAAAAGCCTGCAGATGATTCCAGCCCCCCGCCACATTCAAGTCACCCCATCTGTTCAGGTCTACCCAGATGAGGTCCCAGATATCACAGAGCAGACAGAAGCCACCTGTTCTATACTCTGCCCATCATAGACTTCCTTATCTAGTTGACTATGTTTCTGGACTTTTATTCTATACTATTGTCCTTCTGTACATGCATGCCACGTTAACACACTGTCACACTGTTCTAATTATGGAGACTTTGCAGTATGCTTTAAAGCTAGTAGGACAAGTCCCCTCATAGCTCTTCCTTTGAAATCTTTTCCTAGCTATTCTTACACGTTTACATGTAATTTTTTCTGTGCTAAATGTATGAGGTTTAAGTGGCAATGTTATACTTGCTTTCTAAAAGAAATTTGTGAGTTTTCCTTCCCTTTTTATTCTCTAAAGCAGTTTAAGAGAATTGGGACTATCTTGTTACTAACTTTGCTAAAATTATCCTGTAATATCACCTAAGCTTGGTGCTTTCTTTATTTTTTCCTATGGAAATTTCTCTATATAAACTTTCTATCTCTACTGGGTTCAATTTTGGGAAACTGTTATTTTCTAAGAAATCATCCATTTCTTCAAAATTTTCAAATTTATTTGCATAGATATACAAAGCAGTCTCGTATTTTTTTTAAATTTCCTATCAATATTATTTCCTCGTTGTCATTTCTTATTTTGTATATTTGTGGTTTCTCCCTTGCTTCTTGATTAAATGAGCTAGTGGCTTATCTATTTTATTATTTTTTTAAAAAGTTGTAAGCTATAAATTGATCTATTGTTTTTTCTGTTCTTACATTAATTTCAGCTTTTATTTTTATTATTTCCTTTCTGGCACTTTTTTTGTTCTTTTTCTTGCTTTTTGAGTTGGGGATGTGGTTCATTTAGTTTCATCATATTAATATAGTTGTTTAATGCTAAAAATATTCCTCTGATAACTGCTTTAAAAGTATTTCATAGATTCTTATAGGTGTTTTTACTTATAGGTGTTATTATTTTTTGGCAATTTTGTAATTTAAGCTAGTATTTACTTCCCTTTTCACCCAACAGAAAGGCTTTATTTAATATTCAGGTATTTAATTTTAATATTTCCGCCTTCTGGAAACTACTGATGTTTTCTTTTTACCCTAACATATGATCAACTTACTTTTTGTGAGTTTTCTGTGTGCACTTGAGAAGATAACATTGTCTACAATCAGGCTGCATTGTTTGATATATATATATTCTTTTGTCCTGTCAAGTACTGAGAGCAATGCTTGACCTATTTTCTACTGACAGTGATGCTATCTACTTCTCTTTGCATCAGCTATAATTTCAGTTTTATATAGGTGGTTGCTGGGCTATTTGGTGCATTGATATTCTTCTATTACATATTATATCTTTATGGTGAATTGTGGGGTTTTTTTATATTATAAGGTGTTCTTATCTCATATAATGTCTTGGTGGCCTGAATTCTACTTTCTCTGGCATAAGGATCACAACACCTGCTTTCTCATTGTATCTATCTTCCTAGTAAATCTTCCTTCATCCCTTCATTTTAGCCTTTCTGAATCAGTGTGTTTCAGGTGTGTCTTCTATTTGCAACACAGAGTTGGATTTTGCTTTATGCACCAATTTGAAAATGTTTTCTTTAAACAGGCAACTTAATCTCATTCATGTTTATTGACAATATATATGTTGGATCTCAACTCTGTCATATTATTTTATAATTACTGTGTGAATTACGATATTTTTCTGAGGTTTTTTTTTTTTCTATTTGATGTTTTCTTTTTTCTTTTTAGTATTTAAGAAAGTTTATATTTTTGTTCTAGTGGTTTCCTTGATGTTTATACCTTTCATAGTGCCCTTAATTCTCTTCTTTCCTACTTAATTTTTAACATCTATATGTCAGTTTTAATCCTAGGTATACCAGGAACAATAGTAATCAACATTCACTATCTTGGTTCAATTGTTCCTTTTATTTGTTTTATGTTATCAAGTCATGTTATAAATAATTTATAGAAGACTAAGACGATAGTGAAAAACTATGTTTTGCAAATTTCAGTAAGAATTTAAACATAGCAAACCTCTTTGTGTCAAATAAATGTTGGGGCATAAATAAACTAAAAGATAAAAATATATTGTTCACTCATTGATTCTTGAGCTTGAAAAAATTATTTAGGATATCATCTTATGAAGAGTCATAATCTGAGATTTAATGTAAATGATCAATTCCACTATCATCATTATAGGAATAAATGAAAAATTTTTAATTCTCAATTGTGTTCAATAAAAGCTAAAAACGGGCTACTGTGATGATGCCTCCAGTCTTCTCTTATGCCTTCTTTAAACTTGATAAAATAATTTGGGCACTGCAATAAGAAAACTGAAAGATGACAATATAGACAATATATTTCACTGTGGCATCACCCTTCTAAACAGCTTATTTTCTTAGTAATTTAATATTTTAGCATAGTTGGGAACAACTGATGTGCAATGACTTCCTAGAATGATAAAATAACAAAATATTTCAAAATATAGGAAAAATAAGAACACGAAGATCCCACCATGTATCTTAGACTTGTAAAAGGGTCCAACAGATCCATCTTGGTAATTACATATAGAATATTTTATTCCATATGTTTTAAATAAGTAAATGTTCTCTTTGTTCTTTGGAAGACTTCTAAGAAAGAATGAAATTTATGAAACAACAGTCTTCATAGATAGTTAGGCCTGCTCAAAAAAGAAACTAAAAAACTAAAACTGGGTCCAACAGACCCTCAGGTATGCCAAGAATTAAATGGCATCCTTTGATTCCTACCTATTATCTATGCAACAATCCATGTGCTTTTTCTGCTTTCCTCTTTCTCTCTTCCTTCTCTTCCCATTTTTAGTTGCATTATTTCTACTTGGACAGAACATAAAACATTTGCATACCAGTTATCTACTGACATCCCCACCACCCTTGTTTCAGTCTTAGCTCTGAAATTCAATACATGAAATGTTCTCGATCAGTCTTTTACCTGAAGTGTTCCCATTCACCTCTTCATTAGATGGAGCTTATTCTCTAGGAGAGATGTTGGTAAATTGCAGCCCACAGGCCAAATCCGGCTCACCAAGTGTTTCTGTAAATCGAGTTTTATTGGAGCAAGGCCCACTCATTCATTCATGCATTTTTTACAGCTGCTTGTGGACAGCTTCAATGACAGATTTGAGTGGTGACAACACACACTGTGTGGCCTACAAAGCCTAAATTATATTTACTATCTAGATCTTTACAAAAAAAGTCTGCACATTTCTACTGTAAAAGAAATAGGGCACATATGTACAGAATTATCTGAGTTTTGCCACGTTCAAACTATTTTTTCTATAGCCTTGACACATGAAGGACTGTTTGCCAAGAAATAAAAACCCTTAGCCTGTATTTTCTTTCCTTGAGTTTCTTGAAAAATTTGCTCCATAGTTGCTATGAGTTGTAGGTTGCTTTTGAGAAATCTGATATAATCTCTTGCCCTTGTAAGATATTTCATCTTTCTGCCTGAAGAGCCTAGGAATTTTTTTTCTTTATCTTTTAAAATATAGTATTTTTATCAAGATGTCTCAAAATTACTGCTGTGGGTGAATTTTACCAGGTATCCAACTCAGAAGCTCATAAACAGGAGAATGGATAGGCAAATTATGGTAGAGTCAGACAATGAAATACGGTAATGCAAAAAAGTTAACTGTAGGAATACATAACAACATGATTTAATCTTGGTTATATAGTGATGAAGGAAATAAATGAAAGCCTCAGAAAACTGCATAAAATATTATTTCCTCCTCATAAAATTCAAAATCAAGTAAACAAAACAATATGCCATATAAGCATACATGTATAGGTGATAAAGCTATCTTTAAAAAAAAAATACATAATAAGAAATTCTGGATTTCAGACTAATGGAGAGGCAGAAAACTTTTTTTTTAAATAAAATTTTTTATGAACATGAATTATTATAAAGAGAAAACTTCAAGGAACACAACAAATGGTTATCTTTTTAAGATAAATATTCTCTCATCAGACATACTTTTGGGGGTGACTTTGCTAGTAAGACATGATTAGTTCTATATTGATGACATAATAACCAAATAAAGCTGAGTTAGAGTAAACATAATTATTAAAAAAAACTTAAGAATAATCAACAAATGGTTTTTCTTTAATAATTAGAAAGCAATACATAGACAAATAAGAGAGCTAATTATTTAAATTCCAGTTCCCTGGTCAGCGAACTAAGATCCCACATGCCACACGGGGAGGCCAAAAATAAATAAATTAATTAAATAAAGGTTAGACCTTATTTAATTTAAAAAAAACCAAAAACAAGTGTCAAGTCCTCTCACAAAACACCTCTTTCTCCCAACCTCCAGGATCCTAATACCTAAGTACGCATGAAGGACCATTTAGGTTAAAAGTTATATTTGAATCTCCGAGAACTAATAGTAGGTGCAATCAGACATGCTCAAAATGAGTAACCGTAAAGAGTCTAATAAAAAGACTGTTTACAAAAGTATGGCTAGGGTAATATCCTGGGACTATCAGAGCAGAAAGCCTTTACTATCCTGCGTCATGAAATAAGCAAGAGGAGGGACTGTTTTCTAGAACTCTAGAGAGTAGCTGTATGGGGAAGAACACCAGAAAGTTAAGCCTTCAGTAGGACAACCCAGTTAACCCAAGAAGATCCAGCAGGGAGGGAGTTGGAGGAATAAAATACCTTAACCTCACTCATCTCCCACCTTCTGATCTACTGATGGTGCCTCCTACTAGCTGATCCCAACTGAAAGCTGGAGGGCATGGGAGCAGAATGGAATGGTGAAGGGTAGATCTGGAGAGACAAGTGAAGAATATCAAACACAGTACCATATGAATCACATCACCACTAGAAAAAGAATAATATGCACAGTACACAATTTAAATAATTTGGCTAATATACTTTTAAAACATTCAGGAAATACATAGATTCACTTTTAAAGAATACTGCTGAAAACCCTATTCATTCACCAACAAATATTTATCAAGCACTTAATACATGGCACTTTACTAGAAGTAGACATACAAAGAGGTATACAGCAGGATTCCTCTCTAAACTTAACTTCTTGCGAAAAAAATGCAAGTACGAAAACAATACCTATAAAAAGCAGTATATGTGTCATATTCATTTATAAACAGAGATACAGGAATTTAGAGGATAATTAAACCACTTCCAGAAAATGAAAAAGGCAGAAAGTATAGCTGTGGAACACCCAGAGTCTTTCATCATTACACAATTATAAAGGCCACCTCCACTTTGTTACTTAAACAAGTTTATAGAGCCTTTACTGCAAGCTTATCTCCTCATTATACATTCCCCTGATAATTTTCCTGATCACTTCCAATAATTTTTTCCATGAAGCTTACAGGTTACTGTCACTCCCGACCACTTAATAACCATACACTTCTAGAAGTTGTACTCTAGGGTGCCTGATAATAAATTTCTCTGCCAGATCTATTTACGTGTGCTCCACAGAAGCTATTTTCTCTAGTACTCTGTTGTTATACATCTACACACATTTTCATATAAATCAAGCCACACTCAAGGAAACAAATCTTCAGCTAAAGAATGGATTGACTTTGGAGAGACAGCCCAGAGGACTCAAATACTATGTGTTGATTTAATGCCTGGGTAATTAAGTTCCATCACCACTGTGGTAAATGCTTTATTAACAGACACTTTAATGGCTGCCTTCTCACGCCTGCATTACTTCTCATCTCCCCTAAGACTGTTACCTGCATTTTCCAAGTGAGATTTACTTGAATCCTTGTTTCATGGTCTGCTTCTGTGAAAACCCAGGTTTAAAAACATCCTATATTTCCTGCCACTAACTTCTTTGCTCCCCTTCACAAGCAAATTTCCTTGAAAGAACTGACTTTGCCCATTGTGCCAGATTCCACTCCTCTAACTCCCCCTTAAATCCAGTCAGGCTTTTAACCCCAACACTACACAAAAACTGTTCTTGTTGGGACTTCCCTGGTGGTGCAGTGGTTAAGAATCCGCCTGCCAATGCAGTGGACACGGGTTCGATCCCTGGTCCGGGAAGAGCCCACATGCCACGGAGCAACTAAGCCCGTGCACCACAACTACTGAGCCTGCGCTCTAGAGCCTGTGAGCCACAACTACTGAGCCCGTGTGCCACAACTACTGAAGCCCACGCACCTAGAGCCCGTGCTCCCCAACAAGAGAAACCACCGCGATGAGAAGCCCGCGCACCACAACAAAGAGTAGCCCCCACTCGCCGCAACTAGAGAAAGCCCGCGTGCGGCAATAAAGACCCAACGCAGCCAAAGATAAATAAAATAAAATAAATAAATTTATAAAAAAAAAAAAACTGTCCTTGTCAAGATCACCAAAGATCTACACAGTACTAAACTTAACGGTCAACTGTTAGTAATTATTTTACTCGACCCATCAGCAGAGCAGCACTTGGCACAGTTGATTACTCTTCTGTTTAATAATCTTTCATCACTTAGCTTCTAGTTCACTGTACTCTTCCTTGCTTATTTCCTTCTTCCCCCCTACCTCTTATCATTGGGCTCAATCCTTTTCTCCTCTCTATCTACACCCATTTCCTTAGTGATCTGATCCAATCTCATGGCTTTAAATGCCATCCATATCCCAAGAAGTCCCAAATTTACATCTCCAGCCCAGATCTCTCTCTAGAGCTCCAGATCTATACAGCCAACTGCCTACCTGACATTTTTACTTTAATGTCTAATGGATATCTCATGTATAACATGTCCAAACTGAACTCCTGACCTTCGAATCACCTTCACCTCAAACCTGCTTCAGAGTCTTCTACACGTCAGTTGATGGCAACTTCACTGTTCCAGCGGCTCATGACAAAAACCCTGGAATCATCCTTGACTCCTCGTTTTTTCTCAGATGCTACCAAACCCTCAGCAAATACTATTTATTCTACTTTAAAAACATATAAAACAAACTGACTGATTCTCATCATCTCCAATACTACCACCCTGGTCTAAGCCACCATCATTGCCCAGATTACTGTAACAACTTCCTAACTGGCCTCCTTGCTTCTGTTCGTTCCTCCCTAGAGTTTATTTTCAACACAGCAACCAAAACGATTCATTTAAAAATTATGTCATTGCTCTACTCAAAATTTTGCAGTGTCTCTCCATTTCACCCAAAGTAAAATACAAACACTCGGCAGAAATCTGATGATCTTGCTCCTTGTTACTTCTCTAACTTCATTTGTTAATGTTTATTCTTTCTCTATGGAGAGAATAACATTAACAAAACATTTCCAGACTCCTTACTGTTCCTTGAACATGCCTGCATATTCTTGCCTTTACACTAGCTGTTCCTGCTTTCTGGGAACTCTTCTCCCAGATATCCACATAGAAAACTCCTTCACTTCATTCAACTCTGATCAAAATTCATCGTCTCATTGAGGCTTACTCTGGCCGCCTCCCTATTTTGTGACTACCTCCCACCCTCACAGTATTCTTAATCCCCTTCCCTTGCTCTATTTTACTAAAAATTACTATCTTCTAACACATCATATATAAGCGTACCTATTATGTTTATTATTTATTGTCTGTATCACCCTGCTAGATATAAGTTCTGCAAAGATAAGGAAAAATACCTGATGCATCATTTGCTGAGAAGCGTTACTGCATATCTCTGGAACCAAGTGGAACCAAAACTGTGCTCCTATAAGCTACAAAGTCAACGCAATATTTGGAGGTACTCCTTGGCTCAACAGATACTCTAAAATTCATAAAGAGCAATGACAGTGCCTAAGACTTTTAACTACAGTTTCAAGAGCTAAAAAATATTCTGCAGTATTTTAGACTTTTTTTCAAATGTTAATGTACACTGTTCAAATTAAATGATTAAAGATAAGTTAACCAGATGGTTCCTCTGTTTTAAATCATATTATTATCAAAATCTCAGGGAAGAGTCACAGTATCAAGAATTATCTGCAATATTATTAGAAGTTGAGTAAGTGGTCACTTGGAGTATGTTAATTGGAAGTTTTTGTCTCTTTTTAAAATTTCTACATAATGGTGAGATCAATATCCTTAGGGTATACTTCAGAGTAAATTTTTATCTAGTAAAATATGGTTTTCATGAATTACTATGCTATAACTTCAGCTTTCTTTTCAGTTACCCTCACTGCAATGCTGGTTAAAGTGATAGCCTCTTGTTTAATTAAAAAAAAAACAAACTTTTTTTCTTAGTTTCCTAGAAGCTTTAAACATGTAAGGTTAATCAAAGTAAATCCAATCTACATTTGGGTAGTTGATGCCATTAAAATCAGTCTAGAAAAAGAGCCTAAACTCACATCACAGTGTAGTAATTCCCACTAAGAACAGAGGGAAAAAATTTTAACTCTCTCCACAGAGATAAGCATTCACTTATAACTAAGATGATAAATTATCCCATTACTTATATTCAGAGCAGCCTTACTTAACATAGTATCGTTCCCTAAAGTAGCACTTGTCTATGGTATACACAACTTAATTACTCTGACAACATCTTTAGATATACCTATTGTTTTGTATTCTTTCATAAGTACTTTCCAAAGTGGAAGTACTTACAGATTATTTTTTTGACATCACATACTTTAACAATAAGCGACAAATTCAAAATGCTTTAGGAGTCAAGTAATATGTTAACTTTATATTATTAAGATATCATTTTAGAAAAATTGATGAGTTTTACTTTGTACTTAAATAATTTATAGCATTTTAAAACTACTCATAATTCACCTACTATTCTTATAAAACTCATAAATCATGTATTCTTCCCATTTCCACCTTATATACATTCATAAAGGTATCTAACAAATAATACAATTAATAGGACAAAAATCAAACCAAAAATACCCTGTTGATAAATTTATTTAGAAATACTATTTTGGTTATAGTATAAGGCAAAAAAACAAAAAAAAAACTCCTCTGTAGAAATACTTTAAAATTTACCAAAACTACACTTGACATTTTGTAATCAAATTATTCCAAATAAAACCGAAAACCTACCAACCAATGAATTAACTGGTTAACAATCCATAGCAACATTTACCATTCAGAGAAGATTAGAATAAATTCGTTGTGCCTTCCTAACCATCCGTGGAAAGTATAACCACCACCATGTCTCAGGACTGAATAAGACTATCCTTCAATAAAGGGAAATATTAAAAAAGTAAAATATATTCCGTGAACTGTAAACTATATCCAGTAGGGAGATGGGGTAGGGAAGGCATGTACGAATCAGGTGACCTATAGATTTGTTTCAATGGCCAATACTGCAGGTAAACCCATGCAGGTATGTCATCAAAGAACTTCTATATAAAGTCGGGATCCCTAAAGGGTTATACCATCAATGAAAAAGTGAGGTTTTTAAAAATCTGTTCTGGGCTTCCCTGGTGGCGCAGTGGTTCAGAATCTGCCTGCCAATGCAGGGGACACGGGTTCGAGCCCTGGTCTGGGAAGATCCCACATGCCGCGGAGCAACTAGGCCCGTGAGCCACAATTACTGAGCCTGCGCGTCTGGAGCCTGTGCTCCGCAACAAGAGAGGCCGCGATAGTGAGAGGCCCGCGCACCGCGATGAAGAGTGGCCCCCGCTTGCCGCAACTAGAGAAAGCCCTCGCACAGAAACGAAGACCCAACACAGCCATAAATAAATAAATAAATTAAATTTAAAAAAAAAAATCTGTTCTGCAGAGGCAGACAGAAAACATCTATTTCAGCTCTGGCTCTACATAGAGGAAAAAAGGAGTTTGGGCATAGACTAAACATAATGTCACTTTGGGGCATAAATTCATCTTACATACAAACTCAAAAAAAAAAAAAACCACATGCCAAAAGTTTAACTTAATTTGGACCTGCGTTGCTAGGCCCCCAGAAGTCCACACTCTCTCTCTAGAGCAGGGGTAGGCAAACTAAGACCCAGGGCTAAATCTAGAACAAAGCCATGCCCATCTGTTTATGTTTATGGCTCCTTTCGTGTTACAACAGCAGAGTTGATTAGTTTTGACAAAGACCATATGGTCCACAAAGCCTAAAATAGTTACTATCTGTCCCTTTATAGAAAAGATTGTGACCCCTAGCATAAAGTACTTATAATAACGTCAAATGTGTTCAAAGTAAAACAATATGAATTAAATTAGTAGAAACAGTAGCCTGTAAATTGGAGGTTGATCAAAGAGTAAAAGTACTGGTTAACTGTCAACTTAAAGTATTCATTTTAAAACTTAAAAAGTCATCACCTATGGTTCAAGTACAAGCATGGTAATAGTTTAATCCTGAATCTTCCCGTTTTCCTCAGGGAAGACATATAAAATAAGGAAAACATGGGGAGGAAAAGTGAAAGAAAAAGAAAATTAAATTTCCAGAGAAATTAGGAATGAAAAAAACTCACCAACTCCAAATCAGGTGCGAACGTGCAAAAAGCCGGTGAAACTAAGAGAATCAGATAGAGAAAGCTGCAAGAATGCAGAAAGGAAGACAAGAAACAAGGAACATGGAAGAAGCCTAATGGCAGATCTCAAACACTACCTATCTTGTTCCCACAAAAAATGGTCCTCACTCTCCCTAATCATGAGAAGAGCTATAATTAAAAACAAAAAAAGACAACAAAGTAACTTTAAAAAAACATAAAATGTACATAAAATGTACAAAAACCAGAGGGATCACAAAGCAAAATCCAACTTTCTCTTGTATACAAGAGATATATTTAAAACAAAGTGATTCTGAATGGTTAACAATAAAGGAATGGGCAAAGGTACACTGGGAAAAGACTGACTTCCCCACCAAAAAAAAAACCAAGAGCCATAATACTAATAATAGACTATGTTGAAATCAGATCAAAAAACACTGAACAAAGCACTTTATAATATTAAAAGATACAATTTGCAATAAAGATATAACAGTTATGAATATCCATAATAGCAACTTCCATAAAGCATAAATTCCAGAATACACAAGAAGAAATAGGCAAAAATAAACTAATATTTTTAGACTTTTATTAACTTTCGGAGCATGATAGATCAAGTTAAAAAATATCATAAGTAAGGAAGAGAAGACCTAAACAGAATAATCAATAAAGTAGATTTTATATATATGTATCAAATGCTATACTTTGATATTATAGGATTTACCTCCTTTTCAAGTGTCTATAGAACATTTATGAAAATTGGGCCCCAAAGAAAATCTCAATAAATTACAAAAAGTAGAAATAATACCTACAACATTCCCTGAACACTATAATAAAACCAAAAATTAAAAACAAAATCAAAAAAGAAAACAACCTTTTTACATAGAAAATTTGTCACTCTTGCTTAAACAACTCTTGGGCCCATCTGAAAAATGAGAACGACTCACCCACATTTGCTTCACTGCTACCATGAGTTTGTTATGACAATAATGTATGTAAACAGGCTTATTTAATGCAGCATTTATTAACCATTACACTCTAAAATGTTCCTATCACCAGAATTCTCTTTAGATTTCTTCTATTTTCTCAGTAAAATAAGAAGTAAGAGAGTAATGATGAAGAGTGAAGTGTTGGAAGTTTGAAGAGAGAAAGGAAAACATATGAAACAGTCATCTTGGAAAACTGTAAGACAGATCAGTGATTATGAACTTAAAACTCGGTAAATGAGAAATACGGACAAGAAAGGGTGAGAGAGAGTGAAGCACTGACCAGAGGCTCAACGGACTAAAGGCTCTGGTAAGGCTGAAGAATTCCCAGAGTCTGGACACTCTTCAGGAGTAAGCTGGAAAGATCATCAGCACTTGAAGAGTAAGATACTTGAAATGGAAATTATGGGATTCGTAGCAGGTACACAAGGTCAAGAGTACCGCAATGCAAGAGAAAGACCCAAACAGGATGGAAAACAAGATCTTTGTAAGAGAGATCAAAAAATTGAGAGGACAGAAGTATTTAAATGGATCCTAAAATATCCATTAAAATATCTGGCTAATATATGTAGGACAGAGACAGTGAGCCAGAAGCTATATTCTTCCAGGAATTAAGCACGGTGATCAAAGGAGCAACAGAGGAGAGTAAGATGGAGAAGTAGTAGGTGGTATAGTCTGATGATGTAAGATTCAAAGTTGAGTGATTTAAAGGAGGAAGGAGTAAAAATAGAGTGGAAATGACAGTAAGAAGTAAGGAGGATACATATCCCAATTCCAGCCCAGCTGTACTGGGGATATGAAAAAGAAAAGATCACTTAAAAGGACTGACGGGGAAACAGTGGAGAATTTAGAAGGGAGTCTTCCTCTGACACACAAGCACTCTCTTGTTGTTGCTAATGGTGATCTGCAAATGAGTTTTCTCATTAAGACTACACAAGGACTCTAAATAGTTCAATATAGTTGTCTATACACAAAAGGGCCAAAAACTTGAGTTCATAATCCTGGCCAGAACCAGAAATGGAGTGTGTTCCTGAATCTAAATAGCAAACATAGCGTATATACATTTGTAGGCAAATTAAAAAAGAAAAAAAAGCTTACAACTGTTTGAAAATGTCATAAAGAATTCAAAGAAATAAAGTACCAGAAAAATAAATTCGAGTATTTAAGAGTCATATGTAGATTGCCCCAGTCACCTTCGCACACCAGATATAATCTTTTATAGAAGCCAAAAGACTGTCTTTGGGAAGCTTAATTTAGAAGAGTAATACATACATAGAGATACTGCAATAAGATTAGAAACAGAACCTTGAAAAATGAAAAATCCTGAAATCATGGAATGCATAGTAGAGAAACTGGGGTAGTTTTAGCTTTCGGTTCTTAAGTAAAATCCAAAGAAATAGCACCATCTATTGGAATTTCAGATATTTAAAATACATATTCTCAATTCTTAGAAAATGTGTCTGGTATGTAACATTTCTGCACATTTGGCTAAGAAGATAACTTACATATTAAAGGACAATATCTAACACAAAATAAAAAAGTTTATAGTAAAAAGTATTAATTCTTGGTTTATAATTCTAATTTCAAATAACTAACCATTTTGACTAAATTCATATGAAGATTTTATTATAGATAAAATATTCTCAACCAATAAAGAAGAGTACATAGTTACATGTTCAAAGTAACTCACAGATATGGTATTCCTGTATGCTGCTTGTATAACCATATATTGCAGAATATCCAAATATTATGATCATGACAACATCTCTACTATCCAACTCCATAATATGTGCTGAATGTCCCTCCACAGCATACTGCTGACCATGTCCAAGCACAGTAGGAGTTTTTGTACTCCACGACTGACTATGTATGTTAAAAACCCATAATTCATCTGTGACATTGCCATCACTTGTTTCAATTCTGCCTCCATACATAAAGATGTTTTCCTGTAAATTAAAAAAACATATGTTAATAAAAAGATATTTGTATCTTAGCAAGGTATATTAATTAAAAATAAAGATTAAATTTAAACATTAAATTTTAGTAATTGCTCACAACATGCATAAGACATAGTTCTTCTTTGTAAAAAGTCAAATGGGAACACATGAGTAATGATAATTAATTCTTTTACTTAGAAGAAGGGGGAAAATCCACACTTACAAAAAGTTACTTTAAGGTATTTTATTTAAAAGTTATGTAGTCAATTAACCATGTTTTAATTATCCTAGTTGTTGAGTCCCTAGTTGTTAAATTTGAATTTTACCGTCTATTTGTACTGCTTTGTGCTAGTCTCAGTCATTCACTGTTTTCATCATTGTTCACCGGAAAGGTAGATCACATTTGTGTATATTATGTGGAGTACATTTTTATTACCACTTCTCATGGCTATGAGCAAATACCTTATAGCACTTATAAATGATACAATTTCAGTATGATTGAAATGAATGATATATATAAATCATTACTATTTCAACAACCTAGAAAGAGAAAAGAATTTCTTCAACCTAATAAAGAGCATTTAAGAAAAACAGAAAGCTGATATTACATACACTTAATGGTAAAAGACTGACTGTTTCACCAAGGTCAGTAATAAGATAGAGATGCCTGCTTTTGCCACTTACATTCAACATTGTACTCAAGGGTTTAGCCAGAGCAAATATGCGAAAACTGAATAAAGGTATGCGGATTGGAAAAGAAGAGTAAAATATTTCTATTTGTACATGATATGAACTTGTATACAGAGAATACTAAGCAATAAAAAACAATTAGAGGGGGCGGAGTCAAGATGGCGGACTAGGAGAAGGCAGAATTCGTGTCTCCGCACAACTAGGGCACCTACCAGGCACCGATGAGGGACCATGGACACCTAAGGGGATGGGAGGACCCCCCAGCAACTGGGTAGGACGTGGGGCATTGGGGGAGTGAAGGGGGAGAAGTGGAGGTGGGACAGGACTGGCGCCCCTGAAGGGCAGCTGGGGGAGGGGAAGGGAACTCAGGCCGGAAGGGGGAAATTGAGGAACCACGTGGAGGGCAGAGGATCAAAAGGGAGCATGGCCAGGTTTCCCCTGCCCACTTGGACCCCCAGGAACCTGTTGAGATCCCAGGCCTGATCCTCTGCCCACCAAGGCCCCCTCCAGCCGTGCGGGTCCTGAGGAAGTGGGAGGGAAGGGGGAGCAAAAGCAAAGGCTGGACCTCCAGAACCGGCACACCTGAGGGGCGGCTGGGGGAGGGGAAGAGTTCCTACACCCAGTGGGGCCCACCCATAGTTAGGGATCCAACGGGTTGGGGGAGACCCTGGGGGAGACGGTGCAGGAGGGACGTGAAGGAACGGAAGGGAAGGGGGCCAGCGCTTTCCCTGTCCACTTAGGCACTGGGAAGACTGTTGGGCTCCCGGGCCTAATCCTCTGCCCTCGGAGCCTCCCTCCTGCCATGCAGAGCCCAAACCCTGCCCCTGCACTCCCACCCAGGGCCCTACCTCTACACATGGAGACCGCCTCCAACAGGCTGGGCCTAAACCCCACCAACATACCCTCACCCAGGGCCCTACCTCCAAACTCCGGAACTCCACACTCCAGAGGCCCTCCTTTCCACTTGCTGCCTCTCCCCTCCTGCCAGGTCCTAACCAGAGGCCCTGCCCCATGCTTGAACGTTGCCCCACACACGCACCGCCCCCAGGGCCTTTTCTGGCTGCATGGGTCCTGAGCCTAGGCCCCGCCCCATGCTCAAATGTCACACCCCCCACCCGCCTAGGTCCCGCCCCACCCTAAACCCCACCCCTGCCTAAGTTCCACCCCCAACTAAACTCCTCCCACATAGCCAAGGCTTTTTATTTTCTTTTTCTTTTTCCTCTTTTAGATTGGAGTTCTGTTTTACCTTGTTGATTCATTTATATTTTTATTTTTCCTAATAAATCTTTTATTTTTCTAATTTTATTTTATTCTTTATACTTTGTTATTGTTCTCTCCTTTTGGCTTGTTCCCCCACCTTTTTTTTTATTTTTTCTGTTGTGGTTTTATTTTACCTTCTTGCAGTTGTTGCAATTATATTTTTACTTTTCCTAATATATTTTTTATCTTTCAAATCTTTTTGTTTTTTTATTCTTTGATATTGTACTGCTCCTTTTTTCTTTCATTCTTTCTTTTTTTTTTTTTTTTGGCTTGGTTCCCAGGCCAGAGGTCAGGCCCAAGCTCCTGTGGTGGGAGCTCCAAGTCCAAACCACTGGATTAACAGAGAACCTCACACCCCAGGGAAAATTAATCACAGTGAGGCCTCCCAGAGGTCCTCCTCTCAGCACCAAGGCCCGGCTCTATCCAACTGCCTGCAAACTCCAGTGTTGGACGCCTCAGGCCAAACAACCGGTAAGACAGGAATACAGCCCCAACCATCAAAAAAAAAGAAACGACAAGAAAAAACATTACAGACGAAGAAGCAAGGTAAAAACCTACAAGACCAAATAAATGAAGATGAACTAGGAAACATACCAGAAAAAGAATTCAGAGTAGTAGTAGTATAGATGATCCAAAATCTCAGAAACAGAATGGAGAAAATACAAGAAACATTTAACAAGGATCTAGAAGAACTAAATAGCAAACAGTGATGAACAACACAATAACTGAAATTAAAAATACTCTAGAAGGAATCAATAGCAGAATAACTAAGGCAGAAGAATGGATGAGTAAGCTGGAAGATAAAATGGTGGAAATAACTGCCAGGGAGCAGAAAAAAGAAAAAAGAATGAAAAGAATTGAGAACAGTCTCAGAGACCTCTGGGACAACATTAAACACACCAACATTCGAATTATAGGGGTCCCAGAGGAAGAAGAGAAAAAGAAAGGGTCTGAGAAAATATTTGAAGAGATTATAGTCAAAAACTTCCCTAACATGGGAAAGGAAATAGTCAATGAAGTCCTGGAAGCGCAGAGAGTCCCATACAGGATAAACCCAAAGACAAACATGCCGAGACACATATTAATCAAACTATCAAAAATTAAATACAAAGAAAAAATATTAAAAGCAGCAAGGGAAAAGCAACAAATAACATACAAGGGAATCCCCATAAGGTTAACAGCTAATCTTTCAGCAGAAATTCTGAAAGCCAGAAGGGGGTGGCAGGACATATTTAAAGTGAGGAAAGGGAAAAACCTACAATCAAGATTACTCTACCCAGCAAGGATCTCATTCAGATTTGATGGAGAAGTCAAAAGCTTTTCAGACAAGCAAAAGCTAAGAGAATTCAGCACCACCAAACCAGCTTTACAACAAATGTTAAAGAAACTTCTCTAGGCAGGAAACACAAGATACGGGAAAGACCTACAAAAACAAACACAAAACATTAAGAAAATGGTAATAGGAACATACATATCGATAATTACCTTAAATGTAAATGGATTAAATGCTTTAACCAAAAGACACAGACTGGCTGAATGGATACAAAAACAAGACCTGTATATATGCTGTCCACAAGAGACCCACTTCAGACCTAGGGACACATACAGACTGAAAGTGAGGGGATGGAAAAAGATATTCCATGCAAATGGAAATCAAAAGAAAGCTGGAATAGCAATTCTCATATGAGACAAAACAGACTTTAAAATAAAGGCTATTACAAAAGACAAAGAAGGACACTACATAATGATCAAGGGATCAATCCAAGAAGATATAACAATGGCATATATTTATGCACCCAACATAGGAGCACCTCAATACATAAGGCAAATGCTAACAGCCATAAAAGGGGAAATCGACAGTAACACAATCGTAGTAGGGGACTTTAACACCCCACTCTCACCAGTGGACAGATCATCCAAAATGAAATAAATAAGGAAACACAAGCTTTAAATGACAAATTAAACAAAATGGACTTAATTGATATTTATAGGACATTCCATCCAAAAACAACACAATACACTTTCTTCTCAAGTGCTCATGGAACATTCTCCAGGATAGACCATATCTTGGGTCACAGATCAAGCTTTGGTAAATTTAAGAAAATTGAAATTGTACCAAGTATCTTTTCCGACCACAACACTATGAGACTAGATATCAATTACAGGAAAAAACTGTAAAAAATACAAACACATGGAGGCTAAACAATACGCTACAAAATAACCAAGAGATCACTGAAGATATCAAAGAGGAAATCAAAAAATACTTAGAAACAAATGACAATGAAAACACGATGACCCAAAACCTATGGGATGCAGCAAAAGCAGTTCTAAGAGGGAAGTTTATAGCAATACAATACTACTTCCAGAAACAAGAAAAACCTCAAATAAACAACCTAACCTTACACCTAAAGCAATTAGAGAAAGAAGAACCAAAAAAACTCCAAAGTTAGCAGAAAGAAAGAAATCATAAAGATCAGATCAGAAATAAATGAAAAAGAAATGAAGGAAACAATAGCAAAGATCAATAAAACTAAAAGCTGGCTCTTTGAGAAGATAAACAAAATTGATAAACCATTAGTCAGACTCATCAAGAAAAAAAGGGAGAAGACTCAAATCAACAGAATTAGAAATGAAAAAGGAGAAATAACAACTGACACTGCAGAAATACAAAGGATCATGAGAGACTACTACAAGCAACTATATGCCAATAAAATGGACAACCTGGAAGAAATGGACAAATTCTTAGAAAAGCACAACCTTCCGAGACTGAACCAGGAAGAAATAGAAAATATAAACAGACCAATCACAAGCACTGAAATTGAAACTGTGATTAAAAATCTTCCAGCAAACGAAAGTCCAGGACCAGATGGCTTCAGAGGCAAATTCTATCAAACATTTAGAGAAGAACTAACACCTATCCTTCTCAAACTCTTCCAAAATATAGTAGAGGGAGGAACACTCCCAAACTCATTCTACGAGGCCACCATCACCCTGATACCAAAACCAGACAAAGATGTCACAAAGAAAGAAAACTACAGGCCAATATCACTGATGAACATAGATGCAAAAATCCTCCACAAAATACTAGCAAACAGAATCCAACAGCACATTAAAAGGATCATATACCATGATCAAGTGGGGTTTGTCCCGGGAATGGAAGGATTCTTCAGTATACGCAAATCAATCAATGTGATACACCATATTAACAAAATGAAGGATAAAAACCATATGATAATCTCAACAGATGCAGAAAAATCTTTTGACAAAATTCAACACCCATTTATGATAAAAACTCTCCAGAAAGTAGGCATAAAGGAAATATGCTTCCTTTTAGCGGAAAACATAGGCAGAACACTCCATGACATAAATCACAGCAAGATCCTTTTTGACCCACCTCCTAGAGAAATGGAAATAAAAACAAAAATAAACAAATGGGACCTAATGAAACTTAAAAGCTTTTGCACAGCAAAGGAAACCATAAACAAGACGAAAAGACAACCCTCAGAATGGGAGAACATATTTGCAAATGAAGCAACTGAGAAAAGATTAATCTCCAAAATATACAAGTAGCTCATACAGTTCAATATTAAAAAAACAAACAACCCAATCCAAAAATGGGCAGAAGACCTAAATAGACATTTCTCCAAAGAAGAAATACAGATTGCCAACAAACCGATGAAAGGATGCTCAACATCACTAATCATTAGAGAGATGCAAATCAAAATTATAATCAGGTATCACCTCACACCAGTTAGAATGGCCATCATCAATAAATCTACAAACAATAAATTCTGGAGAGGATGTGGAGATGCACTGCTGGTGCGAATGTAAACTGATACAGCCACTATGGAGAACAGTACAAAGGCTCCTTAAAAAACTAAAAATAGAATTACCATATGACCCAGCAATCCCACGACTGGGCATATACCCTGAGAAAACCATAATTCAAAAAGAGACATGTACCACAATGTTCACTGCAGCACTATTGTCCTGCAGTAGACAGGACATGGAAGCAACCTAAGTGTCCATCGACAGATGAATGGATAAAGAAGATGTTGCACCTATATACAGTGGCATATTATTCAGCCATAGAAAGAAACGAAATTGAGTTATTTGTAATGAGGTGGATGGACCTAAGTCTGTCATACAGAGTGAAGTAAGTCAGAAAGAGAAAAACAAATACCGTATGCCAACATATATATATGGAATCTTAAAAAAAATCGTTCTGATGAACCTAGGGGCAGGACAGGAATAAAGACACAGACATAGAGAATGGCCTTGAGGACACAGGGAGGGGGAAGGGTAAGCTGGGATGGAGTGAGAGAGTAGCACTGACATATACACACTACTAAATGTAAAACAGATAGCTAGTGGGAAGCAGCCGCATAGCACAGGGAGATCAGCTCGGTGCTTTGTGACCACTTAGAGGGGTGGGAAAAGGAGGGTAGGAGGGAGACGCAAGAGGGAGGGGATATGGGGATATATATATATGCATATAGCTGATTCACTTTGTTATACAGCAGAAACTAACACAACATTGTAAAGCAATTATATTCCAATAAAGATGTTTAAAAAAAAAAATCTAAAAAAAAACCAATTAGAGTTAATAAATGACTTCAGCAACATTGCAGAATAAAAGATCAATGTACAAAAAATCAATTATACTTCTATAAGCTTGCAATGAACAATCCAAAAATGAAACTAAATAAACAATTCAATCTACAAAAGCATCAAAAAGAATAAAATAACTAGGAATAAATTTAACAAAAGAAATTCCAAACTTATACTCAAAGCTACAAAACATTGTTGAAAGAAATTCTGAAAGATCTAAATGAATGGAAAGACCTCCTGTGTTCATGGATCAGAAGACTTGATATTGTTAAGATGGCAATACTCTCCAAATTGATCTACAGATTCAATGCAATCTCTATTAAAATTCCAAATGGCTTCTCTGTAGAAATTTACAAGTTGATTCCAAAATGCATATGGAAATAAAATTGGAGGATTAGCACTTCTCAACTTTAAAACTTACTACAAAGCAAAAGTAATCAAGATAGTATGCTACTGGCAAAAAGAGAAACATACAAATCAACAGAACTAAGAGTCCAGAAAAAAATCCATATATCTATGGCTAATTGATATTTGGCAAAAGTGCCAGGACCATTCAATGGGGAAAGAACAGTCTCTTCAACAAACAGTGCTAAGAGAACTGGATAGTCACATGCAAAACAGTGAACCTGAATCCTCACTGCACATGACATACAAAACTTCAAGTGGATAAAAGACCTAAAGGTAAGATCCAAAAAATCTATAAAACACTTAAAAAAAAACATGGGCTAAATATGCATGACCTTAGATTTGACAATAGATTCTTAGATATGACACCAAAATCACAAGAAACAAAAGGGAAAAAAAAGATATACTGGATTTCATCAAAGTTAAAAACTTTTGTGCTTCAAAAGACACCATCAAGAAAGTAAAAGAAGTGGAATAAATATTTGCAAATCATGTATCTGATAAGGGACTTGTATCTAGAATATATAAAGAACTCTGACATATCAAAAATTTAAAAATGGGCAAAGGACTTAAATAGACATTTCTCCAAAGAAAATACAAATACCCAAAAAAGCACATGACTAACATCATTAGTCAACATGGAAATGCAAATCAAACATGAGGTACCACTTCACACCTATTAGGATGGCTATCAACAAAAAGACAGCTTAACTAGTCTTAGCGAGGATGTGTACACGTTGGAACCTTCATACAAAGTTGGCGGGACTATAAAATGGTGCAACCACCTTGGAAAACAGTCAGGAAGTCCCTCAAAAAGTTAACAGTTACCATATGATCCAGCAACTTCAACTCTATATATACCCAAGAGAAATGAAAGAATGAATGTCCACACAAAAACTTATACATGAATGTTCATAGCAGCATTATTCATAATAGCCAAAAGGGGAAACAACCCAAGTGCCCATCAACTGATAAATGGATAAACAAAATGTAAAATATCCATACAATAGATATTATTTAACCATAAAAATTAAGTACTGATATATGCTGCAACATGCCAGTCATAAGCTACATAGTAAACAATTTCATTTATATGAAAGACAAATCTACAGAGAAAGGAAACAGCTTCATGATTGCTTAAAGCTGGGAGGATGAGAAGGTTTGGGGTGACAGCTGAAGGGTACAGGACTTCTTTACAAGGTGATGAAAATATTCTAAAATTGATTACCCAACACTGCAATCTTGACAAACCTGCAAGAGATAATTGCACAACTCTGAAGATACTAAAAAGCATTCAACAGTACATTTTAAACACATGAATTGTATCGTATGCCAATTATATCTCAATAAAGCTGTTACAAGAAATGAAATAAATCAAAAAACTAAAAAACAAAACTGAAAGAAAACAAAGAAGCATATATCCACATACATATGTACATAGAGAGATTTTTATTTAATTTCTTAAACATGTATATGCATAGCAAAAAACAGTGGTAGTTTATTCTTTACATTGCTCCTGTGTTTTCCAAATTTTCTTAAACAAGCACAGAAAATATATAAGTTCTTATTTGAAGAGTGTAGTCACAGTCGACAAAATACATGAATTTTTGTTGATTCAAAATAAAAACCAGTTAAGTAGCCTGATTTTAATCATGCTAAATTCATGAACCCCACAAATACATAAAAATAACTGATTACAAAGCAATCCCTATCAAAATCCCAATGACATTTTGCATAAGTAGAAAAATCCATCCTAAAATTAATATGGAATCTTAAGGGACCCCAAATAGATAAAACAAACTTGAAAAACAAGACTGCAGTTGGAGGTCTCACATCTCTTCATTTCAAAACTTACTACAAAACTACACTAATCAAAATAGTGTGGTACTGGAATAAACACAGACCTAGATCAAAGGACTAGAGAGCTCAGAAATAAATCTTTGCATATATGATCAAATGCTTTCAACAAGAGTGCCAAGACCATTTAACGGGGAAAAAAGTCTTTTCAACAAATAATGCTGGGAACACTGAATATCCACATGTAAGAGAAAAAAATTGGGCCCTTACTTTATACCCTAAACAAAAATTAACTCAAAATAGATTAACGACCTAAGAACTAAAACTTCACAATTCTTAAAAGAAAACATAGTGAAAAGGCTTCATAATATTGGATTTGGCAATGATTTCTTGGATATGACACCAAAAGCACTGGCAATAAAAGAAAAAACAGATAAATTGGACTGTTTCAAAATTAAAAACCTGCCCGTCAAAGGACACTATCAATAGAGTGAAAAGATAGCCCACAGGATAAGAGAAGATATTTGCAAATCATATATCCAATTAGCAGATAAAATCCAGAATATATAAAGAACTCCTACAACTCAACACCAAAAAAAAAGTTAAAAATGGGCAAAAGACTTGAATATATGTTTCTCCAGAGAAAGCATACAAATAGCCAATAAGCACTTGAAAAGATGTTAAATATCACAAATCATTAAGGAAATACAAATCAAAACCACAATGAGATACAGCTTTACATCCATCAGGATGGCTAACATAGGAAGGAAGTTAGGAAGGAAGGAAGGAAGGAAGGAAGGAAGAGGAAAATAATGAGTGTTGACAAGGATATGGAGGAATTGAAACCTTTGTGCACTGCTGGTAGGAATGTAAAATGGTTACAGCTGCTGTGGAAAACAATATGGCAGTTCCTCAAAAAATTAAAAATAGAATTACCATACAATCCAGCAGTTCCACTTCTGGCTATCTATCCAAAAGAAATGAAATCAGGGACTTGAAAAGATAGTTGTATACCCATGTTCATAGTAGCATTATTCATAATAACCAAAAAGGTGGAAGCAACCCAAGTATCTATTGATGGATGAATGGATAAACAAAATGCAGTGCAATATACACATACAACAGAACATTATTCAGACGTAAAAAGGAAGGAAATTCTGACACATGCTACAAGATGGATGAATCTTGAGGACACCATGCCAAGTGAAATAAGCCAGTCATTAAAGGACAAGCACTGTATGATTTCACTTACATGAGGTACCTAGAATAGTCAAATTCACAGAGACAGAAAGCAGAATGGTAGTTTGCAGGGTCTGGGGAAAGGGGGAAATGAGGAGTTACTGTATGGGTATAGAGTTTCAGTTTTGCAAGATGGAAAGAGGTCTGAAAATAACAGTAATGGCTGTACAACAACTTGAATATACTTAATGCCACTGAATGAATTCTACTCTTAAAAATGGTTAAAATGGTAAATTTTTGTAATGTATATCATGGACAAAAACTCAACCTTCATTTCTTCTCATGTTCAATGGAGGACTGTATTAAAATCTCTTTTTTTTTTACTAAAATAGTATAAAAGTCTTTGACATCTCAAGTTATTGTGATTCATATGATCTACTGTTCTTATTAAATGTTTGAAATAAATCTGAGATTTAGTATTTTTTACTCTAAGGTAAAGTCTGAAAAAAGAAAAAAAAAGATTAAAATTTAAAGCAGGATTCATACCTGATATAAAGCAAGAGAATGCCCATATCTCTGGAGAGGTCCCCTTGATACAGTTCCTACATTCCATATACTGCTTTCTAAATTGTAACTAAAAACAAGAAAAAAAAAACTTTATAAGCTAAGATTCATTTTCAGTTTTGTAATTTGCATATGCTTTCTTGTATTTAAATATTCATTAAATTCAAAAACAATTAGAATAAACTCATAATTTCATATACCATATTAGAAATTTCTAATAGAGACTCATTCAAGATATACCTAGTCTAAATTAGGATTCAATCATCAGAATGTATAATATACAATAACTTGACTAGGCTATTTATTACCGGAGTTAATTTGTTCTGAATCAGCTGATTAACCTAAACAATAGTGAGCTCCTCTACACTTTTAAAGTCACCTGGGCCTCCTTGTAGCTCCTACCGTAAGGCTTTTTTCTGGCTTTCTTTGCTGCCAATGTCTGACCCCTTCAAGTCTTTGCTCAGCTCTCACCTTTCCCATGAAGCCTACATCACTACATTTGTGACTGCAACTCCCTCCTCTTTGGCATTCCTGATTTGCTTACCCCTCCTACCTATCTTGCTATCTATCTATATCTATATATGAATATATGTGCATATATATAATTTATTTATAATATTCATATTTATCATGCTAATTACATTTTTTTCTAATTGCCTGTCTTTCCTCACTAACTTCACAAAGATGGGATATTCATTATGTCCACTGAGAGATCCCAAGTACTAAGCACAAAGTAAGTGTTCAAAACAATTTGCTATGCCCATGAATACATATTAATTCTAATGTCGATGTATAAATGTTCCGTAAAATACTCTCTAATTTAATAGACACTAATACAAAACTTTTATATTATTTACTGAATAATTTGTCTTAAGCATAACATCTACACCTCAATTAAATTCTACTACAGAAGATAAATCAACTTATGACTGACACCATCACTTCTAAAAGCTTTTAAACATCCTTACCTACAACTAAACCACATTCAGAAAAATGAAAAAATATTCTCTAACCTGTGAAAACAGCAACAAAGTTGCTGATTACTTCTAAGCTGATACCTCTAGTTTACTATAAAGCTAAATAAACACTGTAACCAAAAGAACCAGGTTTCAGACAAAAAAAAAAAAAAATTAAACTATCTGGTTCAAATGGAAAATATATGTTTAGGAGAATATCAAGTAAAATTCATCACAATTTAAAATATGCTATTTAACTTGTACAGAACACAACCTTTTAGGATCTCCATGTTTCCTTGACAACTATACTCTGTCTTCACAACTCTACTTCGCAAATATCACAATTTAATCCAAAGTTCTACTTTATTTTCACAACCTTTTCATTTTCATGAATCATAGTTAATGTCCTTTTCTTTTCCACATTTAACTCTCGGTTCCTCAGGTTCTTTGCATATCTTAACAATTCATTTTAATCCTACCAACTCTCTTTCAATTCTTTCTACTATATTTTATCCTTCATTTATTGTGTTACAGAATTCTAATTGTTCACTTAAATATTTACCTAAAATTCTTCCTCCCTCTCTCCAGAATTTATTTTATTTTATTTCATACTTTAATTCCAGTCTTATTCAATCATAGTTTTAAAGCAGTCTCCTCTTATACACAGAATTTTTTAATCCCCAAAATTAATAGGACGAATATTTTCAGAAATTGGAGTTTACAGATAAAATACAGAATGCCCAGTTAAACCTGAATTTCAGATAAACAACAATTTTGTAGTATAAGTATGATCCATGCAATATTTGGGACAAAACCAAAAAATAAAATAAAATTACGAGGCCTACGCATACTAAAAAATTATTCACTGTTGATCTAAAATTCAAATTTAACTGTGTGTCCTGTATATTTATCTACTAAATATGGCAACCCTTTTGGGTATACACCTTTATGGTACACTGTCCAGGGTCGGTTCCAACTGGTTGATGCCCAAGTTGCATCAGTTGTTACATATTATGAATATCACCCCTGAAAACAACATTGATAATCAAATTATTCTTATTTCCTCTTTTATTCTGTTATTGAATAGTTCATAAAATAAAATTATCAGCTGAAAAAGATCAGATAAAGCTAGCATCCATGCAGTTCTCCTTGTCATCTAATCATGCAAAGGACAATCTCTATTGAGTCAACAGTAAATGCATAACCTATCTTATAATACTGGCACTGTTCTCCCAACAAAAGCTTGTAAAGTAAATGCAAAGTAAAAGTTTAGGTAAATTAAAATTTGCAGAGGGGCTTCCCTGGTGGCGCAGTGGTTGAGAATCCACCTGCCAATGCAGGGGACACGGGTTCGAGCCCTGGTCTGGGAAGATCCCACATGCCGCGGAGCAACTGGGCCCGTGAGCCACAACTACTGAGCTTGCGCGTCTGGAGCCTGTGCTCTGCAACCAGAGAGGCCGCGATAGTGAGAGGCCCGCGCACTGCGATGAAGAGTGGCCCCCGCTTGCCGCAACTAGAGAAAGCCCTCGCACAGAAACGAAGACTCAACACAGCCAAAAAAATAAAAAATAAAAAAATAAAATAAAATTAATTAATTAATTAATAAAAAAAAAATTTGCAGAAAAACTGAAAGTACTTTTATATAAGCAATTATACTTCATTCTGAAAAAATAAAAGGTAGCAGTATTCAGAATGCCCAATATAGGCTTGGCCTGGTCTGGGCTTATTTAAAGTTAATAGTTTTCTTATTCAGAATTTATTAAAAAGCACTCTAGAAAGTTAATGAAATATCTATATAGAACAAACCTATATGCCCAATGACAAATAACTTATTGATACACTGAGTTTATATATTCTCAAATCAGTCCTATGTGGCAAACAGATACTATTACAAAAATAATCATTCATAAATTTGTATATCAATAACATAAGGCATTTAGGATAGTCTTATTACCCAAAAATATCCAGCTTAAAAATTAGACTATGAAAGTCTGAAAAAAAAAAAAAAGAAAACTTACTTCAGGACCATTTGGAAAGAACTGTAGTTAAAAGTATATCCACCAATCACCCACATAAATTTCCCATGTAAAACAGCTTTATGGGAAGCCCGACCTACAGAAGGACTGAAGGGTTTAACATTTGGCAGAATCCAGTAAGACTCAGTGGAAGGAACATTCAAAGAACAATCAGGACCTATTTAAAAAAATCAAACAACACAATGCATTAAACAAAGACCTTAGATTGTGGAAATAGAATACATGGATTAAGAGAATTTAAGAATCCAATGCTCATCGTATTAATAAATATAATGTACATAAATGGTCTGAAATATAACTTACGGGAAAACTCTAAAAGCAAATGTAATGCTTACAGAGGAAAAAATTATACACTCAGATCAGACTTGGATACGTTCAAATAAATAATACAATCTGAAAGAATTACTTAAATGATATAAATTTCAGATTTATTTCAGTATGCTAATAGGATATTAGAAGAGAAAACAATGTACTCAAATCCCACTTCTGTCTCTTACTAAAAGTGTGACCTTGGGAAAGTCTGCTTACCTTTGCCATCATCAAGCCTTCATCTATAAAACAGAAATAACAATCTACCTCCTAAGGATTATTATAAATATTTAATTTTTTAAAGACAGTGGAAATTAAAGCATTCATAAATTGTAAACTATTAAAGAAATATAAAAATAAAATTACATTTTTTCTTAGCATCATTCTTATTAAGAACAACCAAAATTGGCATCAGTAGAGAGGCTTATTATTCTCAAACAGAAAAAATTATTATGCATAATAAAATAAAAACTATTAATCAGTTCAGGATAACGTAAATACTCCAAGTTAAAAACACTGCCTTTTCCTATCCACGTTCATGATGTTACTCATGAGTCTTGGTTCCTCATCTGTAAAATGTAGCAGGCTAGGCTAGATCAGTGTTTCTCAAACTTCAGTTATGGAAGGAATGCTCCTAAAGGAAATGTATTTTCATCAAATTTAAGGGCTCACAGATTAATTTAATTCTAATGAAACTAATATGCTTAAACAAAAACTAGAAATAAAGTCCTTATGTTTAAAGTTCTTTTATAAATATAAAACCAACATAAACTTATAAATTATGTATATAAACAAACTTATAAAATCATTAAAATTAATTTTTGCTTAAAATGATGGATGGTGTTGTTCTGCTCAAAGTAAATCATTGGTACTAAGTGGAAAATGATATCAATTCCATAGCACCTTTTTTATGCAACTTTAAGATACCTATATTATTTTGACAACATAATTCTCCCAGCACTTTTCTTTCAATTATCTTTTACAAACCTTTTTTATCCATATAACATGCCATAACATCTGTTGACCTTCACTTATCACAAAAGTATCAGTACTCTTCAATATTCTTTTTAGCCTGCAGTAAGGATACTACTTGGTCCTAACTAGTCAACACAAATGCCGGCACTGCAATCAAGTGGCATTTTTACACAATTATGAGATCAATCACTTGATGTTAAGTTTGCTTATATCAAAAAGTTCTGGATTATCACTGAATCACAAAGTTTTAAAGCTTCCAAACAGACCCTAATATCAGAAATATTAGCCTTTACAGTTTTTATTTTCTCATTTGTTCACTCACCCATGCATTCATTCATTCATCTTCCAAGTCCTTTTCAATGCTTACATTCTATGAGTCTGTATTTTTCAGGTACAAATTAGATAGCACCCTAGATTATCTCTTTGATAACAACACAATCTTTTAAATCAAATATAGAAAACTTTATAACTTCTGAGTGAAAAGACTGTGAACTATTCCTTGGTAACCAAAGAAATTAAAGGAACTCGCTGGTTTTTGTTTAAAAAAGTTAAACTACAATTCTAAACCACTTAGAACTCATTTAACTCAGGTTGGCAAACAACAGCCCGTGAGCAAAATCCAACCCACTACCTGTTTTTGTAATAAATTTTTTTAAGAACACAGTATGCTCATTCATTTAAGTATTATCTATGGCTACTTTTGCAGTACTCAGCAGAGTTGAGTAGTTGCAACAGATATCATACAATTCCCAAAGCCAAAAATAGTTACTATATGGCCTTCTACAGAAAAGTTTACCAACCTCTAACTTAACTGAAGAGAAATAAGATCATATGGACATTACACATAAGAGGTATACCTAATTGGTCTGAATGCTATATCTTGTTTTCTTAAAAAGAAAAATGTAGATTTATTTTAAATCAGGAATAATAAAGCAAAAAGGGTAAAATGTTAAAAATAGGTTAATCTGGGTAAAGGGCATTTGTATATTCTTTGTACTATTTTTTTTTTATTTTAGGTATTTTAGGTATCTATTCTTTTTTTAATTTATTTATTTTATTTATTATTATTTTTGGCTGCATTGGGCCTTCGTTGCTGCGCACAGGCTTTCTCTAGTTGCAGTGAGCGGGGGCTGCTCTTTGTTGCAGTGCGCGGGCTTCTCATTGTTGCGGAGCACGGGCTGTAGGCACGCAGGCGTCAATAGTTGTGGCATGCGGGCTCAGTAGCTGTGGCTCGCAGGCTCTAGAGCACAGGGCTCTACATGTAATCACAAGTGTCCTTGTAAGAGAGATTTGACTACAGAAGGAGAAATCAATATTACCACTGAAGCAGGATGCTGTGCTCCATGCTTTGGAGATGGAGTAGGGGAAAAGAGCTAATGAATGTAGGGATTGAAACTCTATTACTAGAAAAGTCAAGGATGCAGATTCTTTCTTAGAGCCTCAGAAGAAGTGTGACCCTGAAAACCCCTTGATTTGGGCTCAGTGAAACATATTTCAGACTTTTAACCTCCAGAATGGTTAAGAGATTAATAAATGTGTGTTAAGACACCAAGTTTGTGGTAATTTGTTACAGCAATTATAGGAAACTAATGCTAATAACTAAATTTATTTTATTTATTAACTTCAGATAAATACTGTTATTTAATACAAGAAATTGGATTTTAGAGATTTTTTAATTTTTACTCTATAATCTAAAATATCTACTTTTCTATGCAAACCAGCAGTCAAATTCTTTCTCTTTGTTACTACCTTATTTTATGTAACTTCTAGCAGTTATTAGAAGGAATGGTCTATAACCAAACTCTACAGATTGTCTTTATTTTACTCTAAATTAATAAGTTTATAAACAGAATGAAAGATTTATGAATATGACTTAAAAGTTTAAGGAAAATTAGATATCTTAATTTGTAGTTTTCTGCACTCATAACTAAAATGATTAAAAATGTAAATTTATAAACTGAATATTAATTTAAAACACAAATAACTATAGAGAACACTTTATACACACAAAGGCTTCACCACCCATTAAATATCATTTAAGGCCATCCAAGATTCCCTTTTTATAAAAACACATCCATGAAAAATCTACCACTTCATTATCTGTCCTGTTATGGAACATCTCTGCATAATTCTCCCTGTATAACTCTTATCAATCAATATGGGAATCTCCTCAAGGTAAGCAGATCACAGCTGTCTTGAAAAAGAGGTAATAAACTAATTCACATTACAGTGGGTTTTCATAAAGATTTAATATGCTACCTTTTCCATGGGTTAATCCAAAGAGCATAAATGAATTTCTCATGATGTAACTTTCGGCATTAGTGACAGGCTACCGCGAGACAAATTTTTGAGACTGTTCTACAATCCAAAGTGGAATTATACTCATCCCTTTTAAATTTATACCTCCATCCTCACAATCTCTCTTGAATTCCAGACTCAAAATGAAACTACCTACATGACATTTCCACTTGGATGTCTCATAATCATCTCAAACTTAACATGTCCAAAACTAAAATCTTGATTTTTTTCCCTTCCAAATCTGCTCCTTCACCAGTGTTTACCATCTCAGTAAACGGCACTTCCATTTACCCAGTTGCTCAGGGCAAAGATCTTGGAGCTATTCATGAGTTCTCTTTTTCTCCCACACCCATATCCAACAAATCCTGGACTGACATTCATTACGTATGCAGGAATACAGCCTTTCCAACTGTTAAAACATGGAAATGCTTCACTGATTGTTAAGTAGATGCTGCTGCAGGTACCAGGCCTTCCCCTTCCCAGTTCCCCTTGCCCCTCTGAGATAATCCAGACTCGCCGCAAAAGACAACTAAAGGGGTAATGCCTGGCACAGCATGGCTCATCCAGGATCCTGCCCCAGTCCTAAAGTCAGCATCAATTGTGATTGGTTGGTGTCTAAGTGTCTGTACCTTACCAATTATAAACATTTTTAAATTCGATCACCTCTATCAGGCTCTCAACACTGATCCTTTCCTTTCCAACTACCATCCTAGTACAAGCCACCATCCAATCTCACCTGGACTATTGCAACAGTCTCCAAACTGGTCTACTTATTTCCATTCTTGCTCCCTTCCTATCACATTCAACTCTCCACAATGCAACCAGAATGATTAAAAATATAAATCTACTCTTATCATTTCCCTACTCAAAATCTTTCAATGATTTCCCATCACACTAAAAATAAAAATCCTTAACATGGCCCACAACTCTTACATGACTGGCCTCAGTATTCACTTACTGCATGAATGAATGAATGAATGAATGAATGAATGAAAATAACCTTGGAGCCATAAAAGATTAAGAGCAAGAGCTATGAAGTCAAACCTCGCTTTCCAACTTATTAGCTATGAAACCTGGGACGAATTAACTTCTCTAAACTTCAGTTTAATCATGGAGATTATACGTAGAAGAACATAGGATTCTGTGAAAATAAAATAAGATTGAATGAGATTGTACTTAACGTTAAATACTATAATGAAACCTTCATAATAGTAACGTTATTACTATTATGAAGTCCATCCTCTCATTTTAATATACAAGGAAATTAAGTATAATTAAGTCTACAGGCAAAATATGTTAATGAAGCCCAGCATTATTAGGTATAGTAAATATACATGCCAAAAGAAAACAGTAAAATTACAACTAAAAATTTCTATAATCAGAGGTAAATACAATTGAGAAATAATTGCAAAGGACAAAACCTAGAATAAAGAAAGTACTACAAAGTTTTGAAAGTTTCTCCAAAGCAATTCCAGAACTACTGAATTATATTCTTTCTTCCTTCCCAAAGTAGTCTATTTTGCACTGGAAAAGTTTTTCTAAGGGACTCTATCTCTGTTTTTTTTTTTTTTTAAAGGAATTCCTTTATTTTTATTATTTATTTATTTATTTATTTATTTTTGGCTGTGTTGGGTCTTCGTTTCTGTGCTAGGGCTCTCTCTAGTTGCGGCAAGCGGGGGCCACTCTTCATCGCGGTGCGCGGGCCTCTCACCATCGCGGCCTCTCTTGTTGCGGAGCACAAGCTCCAGATGCGCAGGCTCAGTAGTTGTGGCTCACGGGCCCAGTTGCTCCTTGGCATGTGGGATCTTCCCAGACCAGGGCTCGAACCCGTGTCCCCTGCATTAGCAGGCAGACTCTCAACCACTGCGCCACCAGGGAAGCCCTCTATCTCTGTTTTGATACTGGAAATCAGTACAAAATTTTTATTTGCTTTATATAAATTAATTTTCTAAAATAACTTTTCTTCCATAAAGAAGGATAAAAATTTAAAGTCTTCAAGTGAGTTTAACAGCAATTCCCTGAATAGTACCTCTAGTGTAGTATATCAGCTAGATTTCTTTTGTTGTAAGCCACAGAAACTACTTTTGGCTAGGTTGAGGAAAAATGGATATTTGTTGGAAAAACATGGGGAAATTCAAAGAATTTTTAAAAAGAGGCTGAAAAAACCAAGCTTAAAATAGACAGGTATCTGGATTTATCATCCCATCAAGACCACTCTCAATGAGTGAAAGGCAATTTCCTACAAAGAAACTGGACTGCTAATAGGAAAGGAAAAGTATGCTAAGAAGATTTGAAGAGAGGTACATGTAACTTACTGTAATCACTCCAGAAATAGTCTTATGATCATATTGAATCTGAAGTTCTCCACAATAAAAGGCAAAATGAGACAACATCATTGCAAGAGTCCTATCTTCTAACCTCATCAGAAAATTTTGATTTTGTTTCAGTATCCAAAGTATTCTAAACATTTTCTAGGCCCATAAAACCAATCTCCAAAGGACAGTTATCAATTTTAGTGTATTTTAAATGTCCACAGCTGTTCTGACAATATCCAGTTTTACAGAACAATGAATTTGTGAGTGGTAATCACTACACCAGATCTGTTCCAAGAATACTTGGTTCTCACAGTTTAGGTCAATGATGTGATTACAGTATGGAAAGGAACTGCCCTTCTGTTAGCAAAGATCAGTGCTTTCCAATTACTATTTTTGAGTTGTGAAAGGCTTGAAAACAAACCTTTATAGACTGGTTCTGATTAGCTGAAAATGACAAATACAGAGATAGCTGGGATTGAAAGCAGGATTTGTTTATCCCACCTATCTAAGTCAGAGGCAATAAAGTAAGTGGTTGTAAATACTTCAACATTAGGTAACCTTCCACAAGGAAGGAACCTATGTCTAGCACAGAATATTCTGTGAATTTTGTTGTAACCCACAGCTCAGCCCTTTGTTCTATTCTCTCTCTCTACACTCCCTTCCCTCATGATCTCATCTGATCTCATGGCTTTAAGTATCATCAGCCATTTCCAATTTAACATTTTTAAGCCAAGCAGCCCCAAACAGTACAGACCTCTCTCCACTAAACTCCAACTGCCTTTTCAACATCTCCTCTTAGATGTCTAAAAGACATCTCAAATGTAACATACCAAATTCAAACTGATCTTCCTCCTAAAATCTTCCTCATGTCAACTGATGACAACTCTATCTTACTCTAAGGTCAAAAAAATCTTCAAGTCATCCTTGACTCTTTTCTTTCTCCCATCCCCCATATCCAATGCATCAACAAATCCTATTAACTCTGTTTTAAAATCACATTCAGTATTAAGCAATTCTTACCTTCTTTGCTGCCTGCCCACACTACTATCATTTCTCATCTAGATTATAATTATAGTAGTAGTCTCTTAACTGGTACTCTGCTTTCGTAGTCTATTCTCAATATAGAAGTCAACAGGAACCTTTTAAAACTAAGTCAGATTATATCAATCACCTGCTCAAAATTCTACAATGGCTCCCCATTTCACTTAGGGTAAAAGTCAAAATCCTTCCAATGGCCTACAACACTAAGGCTTAGCTCATCTAGCTCCATTCCTCACAAACCTCCATCACTCCAGCACCTTACCTCCATATCCCCGATCATCTCCTTGCTCTGCAACTTCTCTGAGCTCACATCTGACAACCTGCCCCTCAGTGATTCAATTCCAGGCACACTGGCCTTTTGCTGGCCCTCACACACACCAGGCATGTTCCTGCCTTAGGGCCTTTGCCAATGGCTATTCCCTCTGCCTGAAATGCCCTTCTCCTAAATATCTATATAGCTAACTCCCTCACTTGCTTCAAGTCTTTACTCAAATGTCACCTTCTCAATAAGGCCTAACCTGATCATTTTATTTAAAATTGTTAACTCCCATCCCTAGATCTATCTATCCCCTCCTTCTCAGCTCCACCTTATTTTTCCATTACACTTATCCCTTTCTAAAATATTGTATGTATAATATATATGTTATGTTGATTATCTATGGTCTGTCTCTCTTAGCTTGAATGTAAGATCCACAAGGATCTTTACTTTCTTTGTTCCGTGATATATTCAAAGGTCCTAGAATAGTATCTAGCACTTGGAAGAAGCTGTAAAATTTTTGTTACATAAAATGAACAAAAACAAATGAATGAATTAGTAAATAAAGCTTGTTATATATACATCCTCAATACTATTTTTATTTTTAAACAACTTTTCAAGTAGCTGAGGAATAAAAACTTATTGCCTCTTGCAAAAAGTTGGATTTGCTGTTTTTGCTAGGTGGGGAAAATGAACAAAAAGAGAAGAATTTAATCTAGCACATTATCTGTTGCTTGTCTCTCCACAGAGTTAAATAGAGAGATCACGTTCATTATTATTAAATTTCTAAAGGAAAACGTAAGCTATGCTGTGAATTTCTTTAAAGCAACCTATAGTCTCATGTGTACTTATACACACTATCCTAAAGTAACTAACTCTGTCTTAATATGTTATATGACTAACCCAGAAAAAAAATAATGTATGATAAAATATTCATGGATCTGAGATAACAGATTTTATATTTTTCTAAAACAAACAAAATCATCAAGTTTTTACAACCTGAATAATGCCACGGAGTCTAAGTGTGTGCTCTGGTAGTCAATACTGCCACCCAATGGCAAATGCTAAAATCTAAAACCAAAGGACTGAAAGAAAATAACTGACCAGATGCTCAAATTCAAATGTTTCCCTCAATATTTAAAATTATGCTTTATATATCAAGTAAATTGCATAAGTTATTGGAGTACTAGTCTTCTAAAACATCTATACTTAAATGTCCACATATCACTAAACCAGCAACTAATACATTTCTAATTCATTCATTCAACAACAACAACAACAAAATGTGAGCACCTACTACACAACAGGCACTACAGAAGATGCTGTGGGCATAAAGGTGATCAAAACATAGTCATTCTTAACTTCATGGAGTTTGTATTCCAGAAGGAAAGATAATAAAGAATCACACAAACATAAATGTGATAAAAGCTATAAATTTAAAAGATAGGGTCCTATGAAAGCACGTGGGGGGATGTGACCCAGTCTTAGAATGTTAAGGGGTGAGGGTGTTGTAGGGGGAAGTGCAGAAATAAGAAAGGCCTTGAAATATTTAGGGACAAAGAACATTCAAGGAACTGAGATAAATCCAAAGTGTAACTTTCAATAAAGAATCGGAAACACTATGAAAAACTATCAAATTACCTGATTTACATATTAAGATACTGTCTTTTAATCAATCATCTAAAGGCTGAAAACAACCAACTTCAATCCTTACATGAAAACAGTGTCTGAACCGCACTGAAAAGGAACACTGAATATCTATAAAGAATATCCTGAAGACATGTAAAAGGACTGAACGATAGGATTGAACAGGGCATTCTGGAATAGGAAAGGACTGGGGACAAATTTTAAATGGCTAAGCAATGGTCTTGTATATAAAACCTGGTAACCTGTTTTTCATCTCTATAAAACAGGTGGAAAATGTTTTGTTGCAATAGATTAAGAAAAGAATTTTACCCTGAAGTCTGCTCGTTTATCTTTTCAACCTGTCTACTCCTACCATCTATTCCACATTGCAAAGTTTTTCTGAGTAGGCATGAGAGAACTATTCAGCCCATTCCTTGTCAATTATGGCAACAATCTACACTTTAAAATACTTTATTTGGATTTTTTAATTTATTTAGAAGATTCCAATCATTTGAACCCCCTTCCTAGTTTGGGAAAATCTCTCACTGTGTGAATTTTGTTCAGAAACAGAATCCTTTCCCACTACACAATTCAGAAAAGTTAAATTCTCTATTTCTATATCTCAAGGCAGCCAAGCAAGGTATGGATAAGACCTAAGTTTAGCCAAGTAGATTTTACTAAGCAGGCCTTCAAATCTTCAAAAGTGATACAAAGATGTGGGGAGAATTTAGAATTTTTTCTCCCCAAGCCTGTAGCATACAGTATCCACAGTAAAGACACCAGTGGTGGTACCCCAGGGTCCAGTGGCAGTAACAGGAATATCCTAATCAAACTTTCCTGTGGCTTCAGCTTTGCTGGGAACCAACCCACCTAGCCTTCTGTTACACCTACCCCTTTCTAACCAAGGTTTTTCCAGCCTTCCCATCTCCTTTGCGAGCTACCCAATATCCTTTTGTATTAGTCGGATTACAGGTTTAGAGAACAAAAAATAAGTTGCTTAAAAAAACTAAAAGTTAATTCCTCTCTCATAAAACATTCTAGAGGCAAATGGGCAAGTGCTACTGCTTACTACAGTTACTGCCATTTACCAGCCATTGGAAAAGATCTCAATGATGTAAAATTCCCACACAGCACTTCCACTCACATCCTACTTACCTAAACTTAGCACAATAACCATACTAGACACAAGGAAGGCGGAAAAAATGTGGTATGTAGCTGAAGACCATGTGCTGAGCTAAAAACTCAGTCAATTCTATCACTAAAAAGAAGGGAAGAATGAATGCTGGGAGATAGTGGTCCCTGACATACTTTCCAATAACTGCCTTTTCTGCTCAGATAAGCCAGAACTGTTTCTGTTGCTTACAATCAAATCAAAGACTTCTAGTGGTTCCGATTTTTTAAAGTTATGTAAGAGAGAAACCTGGAGCCACTCTGATTAGGGAGTTGACGGGGGTCGGGGGGTGGGAACACACCGTATCTGAGAGTCTGCTTTGAAAATTAATGTTCTACTGTATTATTTACATATGAACATAAATCCAATTTATTATCTCTTGATTTTCATGCCTTTTAAAAATTCCTCAGGACTTCCCTGGTGGTCCAGTAGTTGAGAATCCGCGCTTCCACTGGAGGGGGCACAGGTTCAATCCCTGATAGGGGAACTAGGATCCCGCATGCCACGTGGTGTGGCCAAAAAAAAAAAAAAATCCTCATCTATCCCAATGTTTGGAAGCCATCTTAAAAGAAAAAATGCTCTTCAAAGTTGTCTTCTTCCCTCCTGTGACTTATTAAGACTTAAATTTTATTAAGTGAAAGATGTCACAGAAGCAGATGAATCCACACAGGTCTCTACCCTTTAAGTAATCTATTTGATATGTATATATCATTGTCTTTGAAAACTATACATTATAACAAAATTAAACATTATACAATAAACTTGTGTGCTTTTCAAAATGTTGCACTAGCATTTTCTATATTCTTTACTATTTCAGCTTTTGGTTGTTACAAGTGCTCTCCACAGAAAAAGGGGGACAGTTGACTTTAATGGTGCCCTCTAGTCTTAAAATATACTCCTATTGCCTAAAACAGTAAAAAGGTGAAAGCAGATGGTTAAGGAAGAAACACTTAGATGAGAAAGTTAAGGGGGAAAAAAGTATAGTAATGGCTAAGCAAAACTCTTAGGAGATGTTACATAGAAAAACTAAATTTGGAAAACAAGGAGATGTGAAGCCTAGGTGGGACAAGCACTAGAGAAATGTGAGGAAGGGAATTCAAGGCTTAACAAAAATCTAGGCTTTTCCTCTGGATTCTCTTGATAAAATCTCAGTTTCTAGAAAACAACATTTATTTTCTTTTTATATACTAGCACAGAACCAAACAGAGTAAGTAAAATTAACCAACATAAATGGATAAAATATAATGAAGGTAGCAACAATCTGTTATTCTTAACCCAAAGAATCCAGTTCCAAATAACACATTACAAAAAAACTGCCAGACTCTGAATCTCATACAGATTGCCTCCTCAGCTCTCATTTCAAATATCTCCAGTTCTTTGATCATTCCTCAGATGCCCTAGAAACAAATCTCTCTCTCCATTTCCCCTCAATGATTTCTCCCATTCCATATATCTAAAATTAAAACCTAGTGATATAGTCAACAATCCCACCTACTTTAAGCTATGCTTCCTTAGATATAGAATCAGGAGCCAGTTTGGAGGCTCAAAGAAACCAATCTGCACATCATCTGTCTTGAAAGACGCACAATATCCATTTCACCAAACACTACCCATAAAACATTCATATCAATTCAGAGATGAATTATTTAATTACAAAGAATTAATAGTGGTATAAAAATGTATCTGATTTCTGTATATTTTATAATAAAGCACTTCAACATTATTCTCATTTTTTTAAATATATGTGTACATGCGTATATATGTGTTAATACATATATATATATAAACTTATTCATATTATCACTTTGCTTTAAAAGTAAACAAACCCAGCATTTGCTTCCCCATTTTCATTTGCTTATAGACATTTAAGAGCCAGGAATTTTTATGATTTCAGGCACTCCTGACAAGAATAGTAAAATGTGAAATGCTGATAAACAAAAGTCAGAAAAACAAAAGATAATATTTTCAACCAGATACATATTACAAAACCTCCAGAAAATAAAGCATTTTAAAGAAGAACTACTAAAAGGAAGTAAAGAACAAAAAAGGACAGAGCTGCTCATAGAGAGTATTATACAAACATATCCCTCTTTTGCTTTCAAGACTGTTAGAATGAGATGGGGACTAATAGCAGATGAAGACCAGTCAGAAAAACGCCATGCATATAAGCTATACTTCTATCTCTCAGGCCTTAATTTAAATATATTCTTGGTGTACTATTCTCTCCATAGAAAAGGACGTTATTTTAGTTTCAAGACTGAAACGGAAAAAAAAAAGATACCTCAAGGCACTTTTTAAGGGAAGAAAGGTCATGATTTATTAAAATAGCCACTCAACAAAATATATGCCTCATATATATAATTAAAAACACTGAGAAATTTGTATCTGTCATAATCATAGTAGGAAATCAAATTCAATTCAATAAGAAATCACTGGTATTTCAGATGGTTGGAGCAACTAATTTTTTAATGAAATAACATGGGTTTAAAATGGGCATAATTTATGGAAAGCCTAAAATAATTCCTCTAAATAAGTACTCAGCACACTCAGTAACATTTTTTTCTAACTTGTCTCAAGAATGTTGAATATGAAACCATTCTCTTTGGTTTTTACTTTAGACAGCTCTGGTAGGAACTATTGCTACTACTGTTACACTGTATTGTAATAACACATGATCATGTAACTTTGGATTATGTATTTCTTGAGTCAAAGTTCCCCCATCAACAGGATTAATACACTGGCACAAAGTAAGCTCTCAATACATAAATATAATCTGCACAAAGCAAGTTCTGGGTGGGTAAGTATATAGATAACTAGGACCTATCTCTTCATTAAATTCCACAATGACAAGATTTATGATTTTATACCCAAATACTTAAGTAAGCTAAAACTCTTCAATGCAGTCTAAAATTAATCTTTAATAATATATTTATAAAAATTGTTTAGAAATTCTTCCCCAATTCTTCTCATTGCTTTTGCAATAAGCAGCTGTAAAACGTCTAAACTTTTAAAAATACTCTATGTTCTTTTAAAACATAGCCACAAGAGGTCAGTCTTTCCCAAGAAACAAGTTTGATATAGTCCAGTACCTTCCCAGATGAGCATCTATTTTTGCAATATACTATTTATATCATCCATTATAAATCAAATTTGAATGTACCACGTGTTAATTTCAGCCACGTCACCAAATCTTTGGGAACTCAACAAAAAATTAAAGAAGATCATAATGACCACACGTCTACAATTTAAAGAGTTTCATATATAACTTCACTTGATTCTCAAAATAGCACGTAGACAAAATCTTACTGATTTTATTTGTGAAGAAGCAAGCTATTAAGAAGTTGACTGTTACTGAAATTCTAAAAATAAAAAAAACACATGAGATTTGGGTGTGTAAACTACAGCAAAACAAATGAGTGTAGAATTTGTATTAATATATTAGATACATAAATCAATGTTTCAAAAGCCACTTACCTTGCCAACTATCATTGCAGACGCACAGCTTTTCTCCTGTTAGGTCACAGTAACCATGATCTGGACTGCCGCAATTGGCTTTACAGTAAGGAATGTCACAAGCTTCACCCTTCCAGTATTTATCACACTCACAATATACTCTACTTGGAACAGAGACACTAGTTGTACACTTCCCATGACCAGAGCAATTGTTAGGACAAGAATTGATTCTGTAAAATATAATTCATATATATTCAAATTCAAGATAACTGAAAAAGAACTTTGGCTAATATTTTGTTAACTTTATAATTTTTATGTTGTGTCTACGTGCTTCATTTAACGCAATTTTACAATGCGACTTCAATTCTTTACTCTGTACCTTTTAAACCCTAAAGCAATTCAGTTACACACATTTGTAATTGGCCTCAGTTCATTCAATGAGTTTACTCTGCTACCAAGACTACATACTCAAGATCTGCAGGATCTATACAGTTCCAAGCACACTGTTTTGTAAAGACTTAAGTACTCAACTGCTTTGAATATATATTTCACAGAAAAAAATTAAATTCATGAATACCTGAAACAATATAAGAAGCCAAGATTTAAACTGGTTATATAATACTTAAACAGCATGCTATCACCTATACACTGTTATGGAAGTAAAAGGATATTTACCAAGTTTTATTTTAAGGCTCTCTAACTGATTATATTCTACTATATATTTATTCTCCCTTGTGTAAATTCTTGATATAAATAAATCCTATAATAAACTGCTGATTCAAGGATATTTAGAATATTTTATTCCTCGCAAAAAATTCTCTGGTTATCATTCTCTACGTTCCTGAAGAAAACAAACAAAAAAAATGTATCAAGTTCCTCTGTGGCCATTCTTAATGAAAGCAACTGAAAGCATCTCTGGCTAATTCACTTCACCCTTGGACTTTCAGATATAAAAATGTATATAGAGTCTACACAATAGATGCTCAATAAATACTATTTTCTAATTTTCGAGAAGACAGTGGTATATAGCCACTTACCTTATCTCCTAAGCCTCAATTTCCTCATGTGTAAAATGGGAAAAATACCCATTTGACAGAACTGATGAGAAGAGAATTAAAGAATATAATATATATAAAGCATCCAGTACAGTCTTTGGAATACAGAAGGACTATGAAAACTCAGCTCTCATTCACTCTCCAAATTAGGTATAAAATACCTTGGAGCACAGTAGGGCAGATGAGGGCTCCCTGCAATCCTACATATCTGTTATTACCAGTAAAGTTACAGTAAGTTTGTATAATATATTTACTTAATCATTTTCCAAAAATTTTTAATTTGTAATTAATTTTTAACCAAACTTAACTTGTTACTATAGTGTCCTGAGACTTAGAAATTATCCTATACAAGCTTGGACAGTATTTTGGGATATATTATTAAAATTTTATGTCACTTAGGAAGAGATGCTATATATTTTGGAATTTAACACACTAGCCTGCTCCTGGTATATAAGACATTTATAAAAACAAACAATGGGGCTTCTCTGGTGGCGCAGTGGTTGCAAATCTGCCTGCCAATGCAGGGGACACGGGTTCAAGTCCTGGTCTGGGAAGATCCCACATGCCGCGGAGCGACAAGGCCCGTGAGCCACAATTGCTGAGCCTGCGCGTCTGGAGCCTGTGCTCCGCAACAAGAGAGGCTGCAATAGAGGCCCGCGCACCGCGATGAAGAGTGGCCCCCACTTGCCGCAACTAGAGAAAGCCCTCACACAGAAACGAAGACCCAACACAGCCATAAATAAATAAATAAATAAATAAATAAATAAAATTAAAAAAAAAAAAAACCACTAAACTCTTTTATGTCAAATTATAAGAATCATTACAATATGAATTTTTTTGAAAAAATACTTACGAGTAAAAAATGTTGAAGCCAGTTAGATTATATGCAGCATCACTAAAAAAATGTAACAGTGCATAGCCAGACGTTGTAACAACTTCAGGCACAGTTTCATTTCCCCTTATTTCAGGGACTATCAAACCACTGTAAGAGAGCAAAATTGAACACTCTGTATATTAATGTACATATGACAGTTAATCACACAAAATTTACTCAAAATATTCTTGTCAGAATCACTAAGTATCTACATTAGAATGGGCAACTAGAAGAATAAATCTAAAATGAGTTCCTAGTCATTTCTCACCAATTAGCTCTGCTACTGCTGCCAACAGACTAACATCTACTCTCATGCCACCATATTCCTTTTTCTCTTCTCACCATTTGGACTGCAATGTCCCATTTCTTCCTTTTGGCCTGCCATCCATCCTGTCATAATACTATAGGGTGATCATTAACTTAAGTCATATGTAAACCTTAATTTAAAGCCACCTTGGAGAAGAATTAATAGAGTTAAAATGTCCATACTACCCAAAGCAATCTACAGATTCAATGCAACCCTTATCAAAATACCCATGACATTTTTCACAGAACTAGAACAAATAATCCTAAAATTTGTATGGAACCACAAAAGACCCTGAATAGCCAAAGCAATCTTGAGAAAAAAGAACAAAGCTGGAGGTATCACCCTCCCTGACTTCAGACTATACTACAAAGCTACAGTCATCAAAACAGTAAGAGTACTAGCACAAAAACAGACACATAGATCAATGGAACAGAATAGAGAACTGAGAAATAAACCCATGCACTTATGGTCAATTAATCTATGACAAAGGAGGCAAGAATATACAATGGAGAACAGCTAGACTCTTCAACAAATGGTGCTGAGAAAACTGGACAGCTCCATGTAAAACAATGAGATCAGAACATGCCTTCACACCATATACAAAAATAAACTCAAAATGGATTAAAGACCTAAATGTAAGACCAGAAACCATACAACTCCTGGAAGAAAACATAGGCAGAACACTCTTTGACATAAGTTGTAGCATTATTTTTTGGATCTTGTCTCCTCAAGCAAGGGAGACAAAAGCAAAACTAAACAAATGGGACCTAATCAAACTTAAAAGCTTTGGCACAGCAAAGGAAACCATCAACAAAATGAAAAGACAACCTTGCTGTATGGGAGGAGATATTTGCAAATGATATGTCTGATAAGGGGTTAATGTCCAAAATATATACAGAGCTCATACAACTCAACATCAAAAACAACAACAACAAAAAAAAAAACCTTGTTTAAAAAATGGGCAGAAGACATGAATAGACATTTTTCCAAAGAAGACATACAGATGGCCAACAGGCATGTGAAAAGATGCTCAACATCACTAATTATCAGGGAAATGCAAATCAAAACCACAATGAGACATCACCCCCCACCTGTCAGAATGGCTGTCATCAAAAAGACAACATAATGAATGTTGGGGAGGATGTGAAGAAAAGGGAACCCTTGTGCATTCTTGATGGGAATACAAATTGGTGCAGCCACTATGGAAAACAGTACAGAGGTTTCTCAAAAAATTAAAAACAGAACTACCATGTGATCTAGCAATTCTATTCCTGGGTATATATCCAAAGAAAATGAAAATACCAATTCAAAAAGATATATGCACCCCAATGTTCTTAGCAGCATTATTACAAAGCCAAGATATGGAAGCAACCTAAATGTCCACCAAGAAATAAATGGATAAAGAAGATATGGTACACACACACACACACACACACACACACACACACACACAAACAAATGGAATATTACTCAGCCATAAAAAGATGAAATTTTGCCATGTGCAGCAACATGGATGGACCTGGGGGTTATTACGCTTAGTGAATTAAGTCAGACAGAGAAAGACATATACTATATGTTTTCACTTATATGTGGAATCTAAAAAATAAAACAAACAAATGAATATAACAAAACAGAAACAGAGTCACAGATACAGGGAACAAACTAGTGGCTACCAGTGGGGAGGGGGTGGCGGAGGTAACAAGATAGGGGAAGAGGATCAAGAGGTACAAAGTACTAAGTATAAATAAGTAAGATACAAGGATGTAATTACAGCACAGAGAATATAGCCAATATTTCATAATAACTTTAAATGGAGTATAATCTATATAAAAATATCAAATCACTATGTTGTACACCTGAAACTACTATAATATTGTAAATCAACTATACTTCAATTAAATAAATAAAATAAAATAAAACCAACCACCTTGGTACTCTAACAAGTGACCTTATAGCCTTACTTTTCCCCACTAGTTGCAAATTCTCATGAAGCTAGATAGAACATTCCACATCAGCTAAGTGACTACAATGCTACTCTAATTAAAGTTGTACATTTCCAATACACTAATCTAAGTATTTTAGTTCATCTTAAAATACACACTTTTTATATTTCTTTAGAATTTTGCATACTTATGCAAATTACATTAATATATAATTATTCCAAAAGACAATATTACTCATACACACACAAAAGAAAATGAAGTTTGTGGGGAGAAATATAAATGTATAAAAGCAGGAGTTCTAAATTAATAACTGGTACTTCTCCCTTTTTAACCCTACTTGTTCATGGGGGAAAACTATGTATCTTCATTTATTTATACATACTATCCTCTCTAAATCTATGAAAGCATAAAATCTGAGAAAGAAAAGAAGCTGCTAACAACAAATTACATTACTCAAAATAGTCAATGCCTTTAGACACTGTTAAACTTATGTTTAGGCACCACCAGGAACTGAATTCCCTAATTCAAATCATATTTGACAGAACAAAATGAAATATTATAGTCAAATAATTTATTTTGTAAACACATTTTGAAAAGCAAACAAATTAAAAAGTAATCAATGCCTGATGTTGTAATACTTATTACAACATCGACTAGCTTATGTTTATGAAAGAACAAAAGATTTTAAAAGGAGTCTGTCAACACAATTAAAATTCTGTAAGACCAGTTTTAGTTACACATATATATTTTTCATTGCAGTGAGATTATATCAAATGAGTACATTACTAAAAATAATATTCCCAGATGTTTATAACAGATATGATTAATCCCTCTGAAACAGATGAAAAGAGCAGATTTGTTTGCTTGGTTGTTTGTTTGTAAGTGTTGTGAAAGCAGTAAATGAAAGAGGACTCACACTTCTCACATAACATACCAATTTGGACCAACCAACCCTCCCACTGAAGTCAACTAGAAAAACTGACAGTTAAAAAAAATCAGCCTGAAGGTACTGGGAGAACTAAGAAAAGGGTAATAAGCCCAAGAATTAGAGCCATTTCTCCTTATGGGCATTCACTGATTTCAAAGTTGGAGGTGAGGTCTGAAGGGCTAAGAAACTGGGCTGTTTTACATAGCTAGGAAACCAAAAAGTGGAACACAGGGCCCTCACTTTGACCTGAGACCCCAAAGACTAGGTGTAAAAGTGAACTAGTAGAAGACAGGCCCCTCAGGGGACTGAACTTCAGTTTGGTGTGAATTACCTCAACACCTGAATTAGAATTCAGTTGATTGTGGATTTCTAGTGTCCCCAGGCACTCTTTGGGAATACAATAACTTTCTAGGCCTCAAATTATCACTACCTATGACTTTACAAACATGGTGTCCAGCACATGATTGTCTAGCACACAATAAAAAATAACAGGTCTCCATTACAATCCATTCTCCAAATTCTAAAAAGTCTTTCCTACAGAATAAAGTCCAATTTCTTTAGTGTGGTAACAAGAAAGCAACACTACAGTGATTACAGCATTATAAAATCAGGCTCGTATTCTGACTCTATCACCAACCAGTTAAGCAACTTTGGGCCACTCACAGAATCTCTCTGTGCCTTAATTCTCCATTTACAAAATGGCAATAATAATACCTACCTAAAAGGTTATTGTGAGGATTAAATGACTTGATATATATAAAGAACTCTTGCACACTGCCCCTCACATAGTAAGTATTCAGTAGATGTTACTGATTACCATTTATTGGGTAATCTGGCACCTACCTATCCCTTCACATTTCCTATAATCAAGTTACTCGTAACTACTTACTACTGTCGCAAAATATAATGTTCTTTAGTGTGTACATGCCTTTGTACGTATGTTTTTCTCTACCTAGAATGTCCTATCTGACCCCCACACTTTGTCTATCATTCTTCTACTCATGATGAAACTCACCATGATGAATTCATTACTTCTGCAATCATATAGCACTCTTTTCATAACCTGATTATAACACTTATTGTGCTGTGTAAAAAATCTGTTTACATACCACCACCAGTGCCCAACTACTGTGTGGTGATGTAGCCTCCAAATCCTTGGAATTTCCCAAGTGATAGGAATGTCTCTGTTATTCATGGTGGGCTCAGAGTTTATGCTAATGAGGTGACTCAGGATGGGAGCTGGCCACACCAGAAAAACCAAGCATGTGATTGGCTGGGGCTTTAAGCCACAAGAAATCAATCTGACTTCCAGAGTCAGAATGGGGCTAAAGATTGCGTTCAGCCTCATGGCCAATGATTAGATCAATAATGCCTACAAAAGGAAACCCCCAAAAAACTCTGTACACCTGTAAATCAGGTGAGCATCCTAAGCGGCAATACACACTGATATGTTGGGGAGGTAACATATGTCCTGAGGACACAGCTTTGAGATGCTCCCAGATCTCACCCTATGTGTCTCTTCATTTGACTGGTCCTGATTTTTATCCTTTATAATAAAACTATAATCATAAGTATAGTGCTTTCCTGAGTTCTGTGAGTTATTCTAGCAAATTATTGAACCTGAGGGGGTCACAGGCACCTCTAAATTTGTAGCCAGCTGGTCAGAAGTGCAGGTGGCCTGGAGACCCCTGAACTTGCAGCTGTTATCTGAAGTGAGGGCAGTTTTGTGAAGGACTGTGCACTAAACCTATAAAGTTCGGTGCAACTTCAGGTAGCTGGTGTCTGCAATGGCCTGTATCTTACTCCTTACTGCATCCTCCAGGCTTATAACAGTCTCTTGAATTGAGGAGGTTATCAAATGTTTGTTGAATAATAAATTCTTATACAGCTGGAATAATTCAAACATTTAGATTCTGAATTCTTAGTAAAATGAAGTACAAACAGTATAGGCTTTTAAGTCCAGAGATTGTCAAGTCCTAATCCTGGCTCTACCATCTATTAGAAGTAAAACTTTATTTCTCTGAGTCTCAATTTTCTCAACAATAAATGGGGGATAATAGTACTTCTTCCACAATATCCTAACAAGGACTGATGACACTTAAACTGCCTAGTACAGTGTTTAGAATCAAGTGGATATTCAATAAACATGAGTTTTCCATTTCTCTCAGGATAGTTAACAGGAATACTTGCTGATGAAAAGTCACTGGTTCCACCTTCACAGTCATATGCTAAATCCCATCCTGCTAATTATCTTACAAAAGCTTCCTTTAGTATCAAGAAATGGCTGGTAAGAGTGTTAATGAATCACTGTTAATTAATGCAGTCATCACAACTACTAGAAAAACAAATGAAAAGGCACATATCTAAATGATGGTCAGTTAATAATGTCATAAAAATAGAGGAATGATAACAGTTACATCTAAATTGCTAAAAATAAATGTTTGAACCTAGTATCTTATCTAATTGTTGCAATAAATTATCCTACAATGTAATTATTCACAAGGCTCTGCTCCATTTTCTATCTATTGGTGTTAGATGAAGGGTTACTCCAGAATACCCTTTCTATAATTTTCAAACAACTCAAAAATTAAGTTCTACAAGTATCTTGAGCAATAGCAGTATCACAGAATAAGCATCTAAGCTCTCAGGAGTCATTTTGAAACAGTCATTCGGAAACACAGCCCTTACGTATTTGTCCAAAAAAATAATAGTTTACATTCCTGTTAGAATATTTACAACATAAATAGTAAAAATAAAAATAAAATAAAAAATGTTGAAGGAAACAATAAGCTTTTACCCATATTTAAATTTTTAACAATGACAGGACATATAAGAGATACTGTATAAGTAACAAAAGTAAGGAATAATGTAATGAATAACTCTAGTCAACAATCATGTATCATGTTAGTTAAACTGGACACTAATCTACACTATATGCTCAAAAATTTTTCTATCTAATATATTCTCTCCTGTTTATAAAACATTTCATAATAATTTGTACATACATAATAAAGAGTTTTAAATTGATACTGAAAATGCTGTGATTTTTAAATTTTTAAATTAAATCTTACTACCTGACTACTAACAATAAAATATTTGGAAACAACCAAAATTCCCAAACTGTGAGAACTGATAGAAACACCTTCTTTATTAAACCACTACATAAAGCATAACTTAACCTTTTTTTACAGAATTTAAAATTTTATAATTTCTCTAAAATAAAAAGATAACTATAAAATATATATCTATTAATTCCTTTGTCAGCTAGAACTCACATTAATCTATCCAAATGCAGATAGTTCTGAGAACAGATTCAATTCATTTTAAAAGAATGAACTATGTACAGCAAGAATAAGGGGTATTTATTAATAAATCTACATTTCTGAAACAGTAACTACTTATCTCTGTTATATCAATGTTTACATTATTATATATACCCCTAAGTTGACAGTCACAGTATCATCATAGTCTTAGACCATCTTTGAAGTTTAGCCATCAACGCCTATGCTAAATTTATTTTTGCAGTAAAGATGAGTATATATTTAAAATTAATAAATTATAGTTATTTTTCTACAACTGACTATAAATTCATCAATTAAACATAACTACTCACCTAAGTACAGCTATTAAAGGTGCATATATTGAATCTCCATCATAAACATACATATGATCCCAGCTACATTCTGTAGCGAAATGATTGAATCTTAATCTTAACACTGCATTTGGACTGAAAAAAAATTAAAATATTTTAAAATTAATATGTAATATGTAAAGCACGGTCTAAAGAAATCTTAGAGTATTTTATTAAAAACCTATTTACAGATAATTTAGCTATAAATCCATAAGTCATCAGTATAAAAGATTGATAACCAGTCATATCTAATTTGTAAAAATGATATACAACTCCAAAATCCATTAACCAGCCATATGTATGTATCATCCTTCTCTAAAAATTTAGTCAAGAGGAAATGTTCTATGTCTTGACTAAGGTGGAGGTACATAAATTGTATACATTACTGAAACCTTATTGAACTGTACACTTAATATGGGTGTATTTCATTGTATGCAAATTGTACTTGAATAAAGCTGATTTTTAAATTCAACACTCAAGACTGTTCTTATTTCTATGAACTCTTAACTAGAGGTACTAATAAGGTCTTCAAATTTTAATCAAAAGGTCTCAATACGATATACTGTTATTTGTTAACAAATATATGAGACCACAGGTACACAGGGAATTAATAACCTTGAAGTTTTAAAAAACCTTTAAAGTAACAAAAATAAAAACCCAGTTTTCCAAATACACTCTTTAAAATCATAAAATAGTTCAAAAACAACTCATATCATTTATGATCCATTCATAATATGTTTAAATAGATAAATTCAGTCTCAAGCCCTAATTACTGAAAAATGCCTCTAAAAGGACAATTAACTCTCTCTTTTACAAAATGTTCTTTTTTTAACACCCTTAGAACTAAAATGCTGAATAGTATGAACCAATGGCATAATTCAGCATGGAATATTTTTACACTTTCTATGCAGTCTTCAAATTCCATAACAAGCGATTTAAAAGAAGCCAAAAATGCATACTTGACTTAATGCCATAGTAACATAACTTAAAAATAAATATATGTAAAAATCAAACTATTATCACAAGTAAAAGGGTATTGTAATTTACATTAAACATTATATCTAAAATTCATCAATCCCATTTTAAAACATCATGAATAATGTTTTCCAATAATAAACAACAGAATAAACTATATAACTATGAAGTTGTTATATTTTAATGCTTTAACACTGATATAATCACCTTCTTTATCATTTCAGAATAAATTAATTTAATGCAAATTGTATACTTACTAGCCTTCAATTAGCCATGTACATTTGGTTTTATACTTATAGTTAATTGGACCATCTGTTAAATATCCAGAAGGTTCTGTTAACCTAGAAAACAAAATCATGAAAATGATTACCTTAAAGTAACTTTAAGACACACAGTAGCATAAAAAATTTAAAAAGACACTAAACCAAACTTCCAAACAGGAGAATTTATTTACAACTTAAGAAAATTTTCAGATTGCCATATATCATCTCTCTAAATCTCAAAGGAAACTTATTTTGAATTTCTTTAAATTTTTATGTATTATGATTGTTTCATTTTACATAGTGGAAAAACACATTGAAAGACTGAACATTATACAGATGGGTTCAATGCTGATGCAAAATAGATTAAGTTAAACTTCCTCTGCACAAAAATTAGATGGATGCAAAAGAAAGAAGATCAAATGCACTTTGAAAGATGCAGATCTATGGAATAGAGAAATAGTATATGTACCTAGCACTTTTGGAGGTTACAAAAGCTATGTTTGCTTTTCATGCAGCAAGACTAAAGTAGCTGTCACCAGACTTTATTGAGTTCAGCTACCTGTTTTTAGAATCATTTTCCTTCGTCAACTTTATATCTAGTCCAAGAACTCAGTCAATTTTAAAAATAGGGTAAATCAAGGGTTTTGTAATTATCTTCTATTTTAAACACAAAAAAGAAAAAGATATTTAGAAAAGCTTCAAATTTTCAGAATTTTAAAATATTTAAACAACCCAATGCTACTTCATTTTGTTCTCCTTAGCTCCAGCCCAATTATATTTTATCAACAAAAGACAATATTTTAAATAACTAAGATATCTTCCCATTTAGCCTTTATGTATTTATGTAGACATACACACACACACGCACGCGTGCACATGCACATACACACACACACACACACACACAATGGCTTATCAGTCTTTATATATCCCCATATACATACACACATATATTTATACATACATACATACATACATACATGTATACACAGATATCAGGGTAATTATCTAGTTTTAGACAAAATTAAATTTTCCTTGTAGCGTTGAGTCTCAAAAACATTAAAGGAAAAGAGTTTCACTTGCCTAAATCAGGGTTAACAGAAAGGTCAATTAATGTAAATGTTATTTGAAAGTCTTTCGTAATCCCTGCAAATTAGTTTGGGTTTAAAAAAGGGCTAATTCATGCTTGGAAAAGTTTTTAAACATTCCAATGTTCTCAAAGTAATATAATAATAAATTGAGCATTTTATAGTATTAGGTATTACTGTAAGCTCATAATGTGTTACCTCACTTAAAAATCTCAAAAGCCCCACAAGATAGTAATTATTAATCCCATATTACAGATGAGAAAACTGAAGCACATTTTAAATAACAAGTTAAATAGCTTGTCCTTATTTCTCACTTCCAGTAATAGCTCCAAATGAGCTAATTCAGACAAACCTCCACTGAAGATAATTTAAAAAGCTAAAGAACAATTTTTAAATCTTATAAGTAACAAAATGGTAAGACCTACTAAGCCAAGATCCAGAAGTTGCAAATTCTTTAAAGAGGAACCAGGCATCCAGAGCTACTTCTGTTATGGAAAATTTTATCTATTTATTAGAGACTGCCAAAAGGCTGAGAGTACTTTTGACAGCCTCAAGGAAGAAGGGGGACAAAAGCTGGACGTAATAACCTACAAAAGGTAGAGGCTCAAATAAACAACACGGCACTCTGAACTGGGACACAAAGATTTTCTATAAGGGTAAAGGTGTACCAGAAACCAGCCATTACGTGGACTGCGGCCCAGCTACAAGTCATTAGGATGACAGAAAACCCCAAGACCTACCATTGGCTTAAGGTGATACTAGAACTATTATGCCAAGGCTCCTAACGGAAGATACAAAAATATTCTCTGAAGAAAAGTAACATTATCCTAGTCCTCAAATTATTTCTACCAATAATTTTTCAAATAAGATGTCCACTATGATCAAAGAGAATAAGACACATAAAGATAGAAGACAACAAAACAAAAACCAACAGAATATCTTCAGGAAGAGACCTGAAGATATTCCAATTGTGGAGATTATCAGATGTGCCCTATAAAACAAATATGACATACTAAGTTCAAAAAGACAAAAGACACGATTTAAAATTTCAGCAGTTAACTGAAAACTGTAAAAAGTAACAGTATATTCGAAAAAAATAATGGAAATTCTAATACTGAAAACTACATTAATCAAAATTAAGAATTCGGGGCTTCCCTGGTGGCGCAGTGGTTGAGAGTCTGCCTGCTAATGCAGGGGACACGGGTTCGAGCCCTGGTCTGGGAGGATCCCACATGCCGTGGAGCAACTAGGCCTGTGAGCCACAATTACTGAGCCTGCGCCTCTGGAGCCTGTGCTCCGCAACAAGAGAGGCCACGATGGTGAGAGGCCCGCGCACCGCGATGAAGAGTGGCCCCCGCTTGCCGTAACTAGAGGAAGCCCTCGCACAGAAACGAAGACCCAACACAGCCAAATAAATAAATAAATAAATAAATAAAAATTTAAGAATTCGATGGACGGGTTTAACAACACATTAAACACAGCTAAAAGAGGATGAGAGATCTAGAAGACAGGTCCATAAAAAATATCCAAACTACAGCAGGATGATTGAGGGTTCAACCCATTGGGTGTGGGTCACTCCACCAAGTATAACTCCAAGGAGCCAAGATTCTAGTTGAGGGCAGGGGAAATATGGTATGGGGAGTGGAAGAGCAGAATCATACACATCAATTATGGTTTTTTAACAAATTAAATAGGTAAGTATCCTAACAACTTTACATAGTTTCTATTTGATACACACACACACACACACACACACACATCCTCTCTCCTTCACATTTTTATTTTATTTACAAGCTGTAACTTTACAATTTAGACTTTAGATAATGGAATATTTAGTGTGACTATGACTGAATATGAAGAGCAATTAACATAACCAGTGATAGATACAATGACTCTCGAAACCGTGTGTTTCCTCCTTTTGGACAAAGGATGAGAACTTCACTTGGAAAAAGTGTATCTTCTTAGGTAGAAATACAGCTTTGTTGGTTGCTGGGGAGTTCACGTGTGTTTAGAAGGATGCATACAGAAGAAGCTGAATAATTAAAGGGCAGACTGTGGCAGTTATCCATTGCCTCCCACCTCAAAATTCAGACTTTTTGCCTACTTTATGAAAATGGATCTGGGCCCTTTAAATATTTTTTTTTTCCAGATGGCAGGATGCTAAGCCTGCAGGCTTTGTCAATAGAGCATGCTGGAGAGACTGCAGGAGGAAACAGATTTGCTTCCTGGTTCCAATGTACTCACTCAACAAGCTCCTGCAGCACTAGGTACTAGGCTCCTACGTACCTGATGGCCACCAGCACCCAGCCACCAACAGTTTCCCCCAGCACTTCCCCTCAGGCAGTTCTGCAGCAGAGGCCTCCAGTGAGACACCACTCTGTGAACAGCTCCCCCCAGCATCCCATAAGTAACCATGGCAAGTTCCAAAGGGCAGATGTTAAGCAAGTTCTGCAGGTACAGCTTTACAGTGACTTTTCTGCCATTCAGTAAGCCACAGCCTGCTCTCCCAACAAGTAATTCCAGATCTATAGAATAGAGAAATAGTATATGTATCTAGAGACTTTAGAAACCACACAAAACAAGGTCTGGATCTCAGGCCAGGTCACAGGGACTCTCACTTAAGAGTTCTATCTCAGCCATAACAGTAGTAGTGGCTGCTCCTTGTATCTACTACTTCTGTATTTTGCAGAGTTCTCTTTACTTCTTACTAGCCAATTTCTCGGTTCCAATCTGTGTTACAGTCAATAATCCTTTACATTAAACTTTTCCTATTAAAATTACTGTGTGATTTTCTTTCCTGATTGGACCCAAACCAACCAATAATAATAAAGGATATGCAAAATAAAATCACAATAGCGTACCACTATGCACCCAACAGAATGGCTAAAATTAAAGAGATTAATAATACCAAATATTGGCAAGGATGTGGAGATAATTCTCATAGGATAAATCAGTACAACTTTAGAAAGTAATCTCATATTATCTTGCATAGCTGAAAACAGACAGTTGCCAACAGTGTCAGCATTACACCATATCCTCTCAGACCCTCTGACCATTTCCATACACTCCAGCCTGACTTTCTCAGGCCAGCACCTGCATCAATGTTGAAGGGCTCTCTCTATCTACTAGAACCCACTCTTCCTATGCATGTGGTGGGCTGAAAGTGCCTGTGAATCAACATCCTCCCAGGGCAGCCCCTAGCCAATGAATGATTTGGAAAAACTCCAAACTTGCTTATCTCTTTGCTGCAATAATAATGAAGTGCACTTCCTTGTGGGATTTGGCTCCAGTCACCCAGTGTGGTACCTGACTTGATAACATACCTCCCTTATTGGCTCCTTCTCTTCTTTCACTTCTGTCAGTGTCCCTGAATCTCCCAAATATACTACATGTGCTCAATTCTTATCTCAGGATCTGCTTCAAGGTAGTGGAGGGGAGTGTGACCAAACTAACAGTACCAGGAAGCAGAACTTCAAGATGGCCTCTGGGGCTGGATCACTCACTGGCCAGATGGCAACAAGAGTCACACTGGGGGTGGTAGAGAGAGTGGCAATAACCTGTGGCATGCTGTAGCTCACAATGACAAAGACTTTCACTTTTGCTGAATTGAGAGAGGATACCAGAGGAAGGTGATGCACTGACTAATGCAATAGACTTATGTGATATCTCTAATATTTGAGAAATAGAATAGCAAGGGTAGGTACAAGGACTGTGGAATTAGTTGACTGATGTTAAAAGCCATTGATATGCTAAAGGCAGAAAACTGCAGCAGAGTGCCTGTACTAAGACACCGACCCATAAGCAGCTTGCCCCAAGATCCTATAAGACTCAATTCACCAACCACCAATTTTAGATACAGTGTAAATGCCAGGGGACTCTGTAACATTTAAAGAGACTCTATTTCTGAGGCCAGAAGGTTGACCTAACTGGAAAACCAGCCCAGGACCAGATTATGAGAGGAGCAGAATTACAGAAAAAGTTTAGTTCACAGCCCTGGCAAGACTTCAGTGCTAAAGATAGTGCCCAGATACCTAGGAGGGTGCCACCTGGTGGATGTACTTGAGAACCTTCAACCTCTAGATTTATTTAACCCTTTGGGCCTGCAAAAGTCTATTAGAAACCAGGGCTGACAGTGAGAAAAATAAATTCTCACCCTCTTTAAATGACTACAGGCATATCTTGTTTTCTTGTACTCCACTTTATTGTGCTTCACAGATATTGCATTTTTTACAAATTGAAGGTTTGTGGCAACCCTTCATGGAGCAAGTCTATCAGTGCCATTTTTCTAATAGCATTTGCTCAATTTGTATCTCTTTGTCACATTTTGATAATTCTCACAGTAGTTCAAACCCTCCACCAGCAAAAAGATTGAGACTTGCTGAAGGCTCAGATGATAGTTAGCATTTTTTAGCAATAGAGTATTTTTTAATTAAGGTACGTACATTGTTTTTTTAGACATAATGCTATATTGCACACTTAATAGACTACAATATAATGTAAGCATAACTCTTTTGTGCAACTATATTATTGGGAAAACCAAAAAATTCATGTGATGCTTTATTGCAATATTGGCTTTATTGTGGTGGTCTGGAACTGAAACAGCAATATCTCTGAGGTCTGCCTGTACTTGTTCTTAAGCCACAACAAGCAGTAACACCAGAATTGAATTAAATCAATGTAATCAATCAATGACAACTGGCTACAGGAACCATGTATTTAAAAGCCATGTAATTAGTGGCAGCCCCATATACAGGGACCATTCAAAAATGAATAAACTTAAAATCCCCAAAAGTTTGACAATTAAGCAATAGACTAATAAGTCTCAAGGACAATTAGAAAATATTTTTAATTGTTAACACTAAAACCACACCATATCAAAATTTATGAGATGAAGCTCAACCATTGTTTAGAGAGAAATTTATAGCTCTAAATGTATATATTAAAAAGTTGAAAATCAATTATTTTGATATGGGTATTTGAGAAGCCACATGCATGCCCAGGGAGACTTTTCTTAGACTACAAGCTCAGAAAAGACCTGAGAAGACTCTACACTTCCACCTCTGGCTAATTTTCTGACTCAGAGCAAGAAGGAAGTGAAGGGTAAGGCAGAGTCATAAACAATGTGGCTAAGCACTGAAGCAGTGTCCCAACAGAGTCAATCTGCACAGACTGGGAGAACTCTTTATTTTTTCTTGACTCCAGGCATTTGAGGAAATCTATGTCAAAACACTAGCTTACCATAAACTAAAGGAACAGAGACTTTAGAAACCACACAAAACAAAGAATACAGTCATTACAAAAAAGTTTAGAAAAGTCATTAAACAAATATACAACTACAACCACATGTAAGAAAAACAAACCCTGAAGAGGGGGAAGAACTCGATTTCTAGAGTTATCACATTACAATAATCAAATGCTCAGTTTCCAACAAAAAAATTACAAAGCATACAAAGAAACAAGAAAGTATAGCCCATTCACAGGAGAAATTAACAGATACTGTCTTTCAGGAAACACAGAAATTGCGCTTGTTGGACAAACACTTTAAATCAACTGTTTTAAATATACTCAAAAATTCTAAAGGAAATCATGGACAATAGCTACAGGAAACCAGGAAAATGATGTCTCAACAAATAGAAAATATCAATTAAGATTTAGAAATGTTATGATCACAACCTCATATAAATTCTGTATAAAAGTTCCTCTTGATCTAAACAAGGCTTAGATCCATCAATAGGGTCCACTAAACAATCCTTCTCCCTAGTTTCTAACTGACAGTTGTAACAAACCCTTAAAGTCAAAATATTGCTATAATTTAAATTATAAAAACCCCAAATCAGGGCTGAATCAAATGATACAAATTATCAGACATAAATTAAGCCTGTATGATAACAGTCTAGAGCCTCAGAGACTTAATTTTAAAGAAAATCCTAATTTGTTCCATGACCTTACACAACCACTTCTATTTCAATTTCTTCTCTAATGGAAGAAGAGAAGTATAACATATTCAACATATTCAAAAAGTACCTTAATACATAGTCAAGAAATATATAGCTCTTTTAATAAGAAAATAAGGCCAGAAATTTAAGAACAGGCAGCTTTGCAACTATCACCTACAATATAATCTATCTTCCTAGTTAGGAATATACCTCCCAAACTGCGTATGAGGAAATCTAACACTACTGGGGATTTCTTTCCCCAAAACCCCTCTATTTCTCTACCACCCCACCTACTCGAACTGACCCAGTCCTGTGCTATGTTAGGAAATTCCTTACCCTTAGTTTAAAATATATCGCCCCTCCTCTAAAGAAACATATACTCTAGGAGCTACAACTATAACCCTTCTCTCCCACCTATAAGAAGTGATGTGAAAGAACTGTTATGTTTCCCCACCTAGGCTACACAACAGGAGTACATGAAAACCACCCACTTTGTCCCATCCTCTTCACCTTCAGAGGCACAATTACACAGACTTAAAAGAAAACTCTACTCACCACAGCCCCTGAAATCCTTCTGTACCTTCATCACCCATTCCTAGCAAAAGCCCCTACCAAGAGCCTACCTTTGCCTCTACTTACTGCAAAGAGGTTTCCTCTTTGCCACTTTCACTCTACTAGAAACATGGAGGGGCTGACACCAACCAAAATAAAAGGATGGAAAATCCTTTCTCACCATCAAGAGATAGGAGTAAGGGGGGAAAATTCCTACCACTTCCACAATAAGGAAGGAGCAATTCCCCCTTTGTAGTTTCCTGATCTCTTCTTCAGCTTGAAGAATGTTCACCTCCATGCCACTTGAGCAAAGAACTCCCATTACACACTTTGGACATCTTTACCACCTGGAACTGTTCTTCTAAAATTCAGAAGTCTTATGCTCCAAGATTACACTCTGACCACAAACACCTAGTTTCCAATCTATTTCTTCACTTCTTACTCTTAACATCACCTGTACATTCCAGCTGGGTAGAGATTTTCAAGAATTAGGCAGCATATAATTCAGCTACGTAAAAGGTAAAACAGGCTTCTTCTATTTCTAATGCCGTTTCTACAATGCAGTCTAAGTTTCAAGTAGTTAACTTATTTTTAATTTGTAGCAATCATGTTCTTGGATTGAGAACCATATTGACATGGTTAATCTAGATCAGGGCTCCATAAACTACTGGCCTATTGCCAGTTTGTGTAAATGAAGTTTTATTGGAACACAGCTACACCCATTTGTTTACATATATCTAAGATTGTTAACATGCTACAAGAACAGAGTTGAGTAGTGGCAACAGAGACCATCTGGTGTACAAAGCCTAAAATATCTACTATCTGGCCCTTTACAGAAGAAGTTTTGCCAATCCCTGTCTAGATGCCTGCACATGCCCATATGCCTTGCCAATGTCTCATCTAGCTGAAACTGCCCAATCTAGACTCCTTAATCAAATAAGCATGCTGAGCTGTTTATAACACAGGAGTGGCCACTACTAAATGCAGGAAAACCAGCACAAACATTAAACAGAACTAAAATTAAATCAATTAAAGTGTTATTCTCTATCCTGGCCATGAATACAAAATTTGGTTAAGACATTTTAAAAATAAGAAAAATGCAATAGTTTTAACATTATAAAGTATTACAGGAAACAATAAATCCTGTTTATCAAAGTATCTGGTTTTACTGCCAGCATAACCACTCTACAAAGAAGAGTCGGATCCACTCAGGGCTAGTCTTTACACAGAGTTGCCTTTGGAAGCCAACCTCACATGCAAGTCTTTTTTTAAATAGTGTTTTTATTTAAAATATTATTTAATATTTATTGATTTCTTTTTAAACAATATGAAGAGAACCTCTAGATTATATTATGGGTTTTTTTTTCCTCTCTGCACTATGATACGTTATTGTATTACACTGTGTTGAGCTTGCATTTCTTCTTGTTTTCTTTATAGTGCATTCTGCATCCCTCACTCCCAAAAGTCTGCATTCTCTGTCCACCTGATCCCTAATAAACGTTTAGGTGACCTTGTCTGCTAGAGCAGAAGTCTCCAAACCTTAATTATCATGCTCTCTTATCAGTAAGAATTTTTATTATGTAACTCAAATAAATGTATATTTACATGTTAATAAATATATACTATTCAAAATATTGTGCACTATAAAGTATAAATTTAAAAAATCAAAATTAAAAATAATAGCAGTAGATGTCCTAATGCTTTCTTCCCACACTCCAGTAAGTCACCTTGGGTATCATCCCACTTTGAATGATCACTAATTTGTACAAATCATATCCTGGCCACAAAGGTACTGACTTTATTAGTTAATATTTTCCCCCATGTAAGTACACTAACGAAGCTGGCTATACCAGTTGGACTGGCCATCAGCACACTAACTAAACTGTCTACAGACTGGCCTCAGTGATAGCAAACAGTACGTGCTTAGTTAGCTATCAAGTCTAATATCAAAGGAAGGAGCTAATTATACCTCACCCTCCCAGGATTTGGGGTAGAAAATCACTGAGATAATCTCCCTTTTGCCATACAACATAAAATCATGAGAGGAACACCAGCGGGCAAAGGTCATGAGGGCCATCATAAAATAAATGGCAAGCAATATTCTTGGCACGGGAGATAAAACTGTGAATTATGGAAGGTCTCTAGAAAGCAGATTAGTAGTAACCTGGGGAGCAGGGAGAGAATGGAGAGTGAATGCTCTTGAATACAAGGTTTACTTTACGGAATGATAAAATGTTCTAAAATTATGGTTATAGTTGCACAACTCTCTAAGTGTATCTTAAAAACGATTAAATTGTATACTTTAAACTGGTGAGATTTATGTTATGTAAATTACATCTCAATAAAGCTATTAAAATAAAAAACAAGAAAAACTAAGTAAAAAAAGTCTCTGTCCTTCTGGACCTTACATTCCAGAACAATGCTGTCCAACAGAACTTCCTGCAATGATAGAAATGTTCTATACATGTCCAGTACGGTAGCCTCTAAGCACACGTGGCTATTGAGCACTTGAAATGTGGTCAGTGCAAAAAAATGAACTGAACTTTTAAAATTTAATTTTAATAAATTTTAACAGCCACATGTGGATAGTGACTGACACACTGGACAACTTAGTGCTAGAAAGAGGGAAGACAATATACAAATAGCAAATAAATGTAGAGCATATAAAGTCATGATACATGTCATATAGAGGGGATGATGGAGCACTCCCCATCATGCAGATAGATATCTATAGAAATATGTCAGGTGCGTGTGTGTAGATATATACACACACATATATGTATACATATAAATATATATAGATATTCATTGTATCTATATGTGCCTCCATGTAATACAGATATTCAGATTATTTGAATACTGTAATATTTCAATTAATAGGAAAATTTTTTTATCCTTGTTGTATAATCTTCCTAAGCCTTTTTGAAAAAATAAATTAAAAAACTACTTTTGAAATCATTCCATGTGTTAAAAAAATGGTTTTTAATTCTACATACACAGTGACCATTATTTGGGTTCCTTTTCTACAGTACAGTGATTCTTACCATTTTGAGATCTGAGATCACTTTTGAGAATCTTGTAAAAGCTATTACCTCCTGCCTAGAAAAATTCGTATAAATAATATTTTATATACAAATCTGAGGATTCACCAACCACTCACAGCCTATCCAGGAACGTGACATTAATAAAAGTTCCTGTTATAATATACATTTAAATAATCAACAAGCTTGGAGATAAATAAAATATTGCTATATCATAGAGAATTATTTAATGAGCTTAGACTTTTCTTATGGTATCTCTGTGTACTGTAAAATGCACTCATTCATACTAACTTCATAAAGGACACGTAAGAACTCTGTAGAACAATACTCTCTTTTCACTGAAGAATAAAAAAGACATGACTGAGAAACTAGAAGAAACAGGCAAAACTTTAGAAGAGCTACAAGAATCTCAGCCTGGTCACCTAATGGGTATGTTACTCAAACTCCCTAAGCCTCAAGTTTCCTTGTGTGCAAAATAGTTATAACAATAATGCTTATTTCACAGGATTGTTTTAAAACCGTAATGCCAAAAAACTTATCAAGTGTTCAGTAAAGCAGCAAACTAAATCCATGCAACATTAATGGCACATTGGCAGAAATAGATCTCAATCTCATGTCAGTTTGGTATCAAAACTCATGATCCTAAGCACCCCTATGCTATCTGGAAATCCAGAAGATTATGAATTTATAACTGAGGAGAAACTTCTTATTGAAGAGTAGAAGATGGCTTGCTATGGAAAAAGAGCCAGAAAGACATGTTTGGCAACTCAGCTATCACTTAGTAGCTATCAGACTTTGCATAAATAATTGCTTCAGGTCTTTCACTCTCTATTCCCACTGTAAAATGAGAAAAACAACATCTACCTCACAGGATTTTCATCAGCAATAAAAAAGGCAATACAGGTAAAAGCTTTTTCCACCACATAATATCATTTCTCCTCTAAACTCATAATTTAACATGTGAAATGTTAGTTTTAATGCTATTAATACTAGTCTTACATGAAATAGTTAGAATAATAAATTCTACTTTCTGGAAAAAAATCATTATTAGCATAATTATACTGTCATAAAAGTACAAATGAAGCCTGGCATAAAACTTAATACATCAAAACGTGAAAAATGATCTTAAATCTTCTATTTTTTTTATGAGACAGAGAATCAACTTGAAAATTCCTAATTTACACAGTGCTTTTATTTTTTAAATGCTTACATTTTACCTACAAAAAAAAAAAGGATCTCTCCCTCCCCACTGGGGGAGAATGTGTGGGTGGAGTCACTTCAACCATCCCTACCCTGTACTAAGCAAATGCCAGCAAAAAGGCAGCACCCTTGCCCCTCACCACTAGGGGTGCAGCAGCTGCAGAGACTGGGGGGTGGACCATCTCTGCCCTGAACCAGGCAAATGACAATAGAGTCAGCTCCCCTTATCCTCCTAATGAGAGAATGGAAAGAAATTACAAAGATGAGGAAGGTGAAAAGGTGAAAAAGGGGATTCTTTAAATCTGTGTATGAAGTCCTGGGCATGCCCTCGGGTGCAATATGTGAAACTGATCAGAATCAACACAGCAGAAACTTCTAGTACTGAACTATGGTATGGAATACCACCTGCGTTTCAGAATGGTCTCTGGGTAGCAGACAAGCGAGGCAGAGCAGAATAGCACAGCCAAAACCGACTGAATTGTAACTAAGTGGGCAGTCGAATCTCAGCACAAAAGACAGCCAGCACACTCCTAGGATATCCCCAAGAGAAATTAAAGCATATGTCCATGCCAAAACCTGTACATAAAAAATTCATAGCAGCATTATTCACAGTAGTCAAAAGGTAGAAGAAACAACCCAAATGTCCATCAGCTGATAAAGAGAAAAACAAATGTAGAATACCAGTACAATGAAACTTGACAACATGCTAAGTGAAAGAAGTCAGTGACAAAGACCATATAATTATATGATTCCATTTCTATGAAATGTCCATAATAAACAAGCTCGTAGAGAAAGTAGATTAGCAGCTGCCTAGATTAGTGGAATTGGTGGGTAGGGAAAATGGAAAGTGACTGCAAATGGGTGTGGGTTTGCCTTATGGGGTGATGAAAAAGTTCTAAAACTAGAGAGTGGTGATGGTTGCACCACTCTCTGAATATACTAAAGACCACTGAATCATACACTTTAAAATGGTATTATGACATGTATGAATATTATGGTATATAAATTATAACTCAATAAAGCTGTGCTTTTAAAAAGTGAGCTAGGTCATACATGCCAAAACGAGTTGACTGCCTCCTAGAACAGAATGTTTAAATAGGAACAAGAGTCTCACACATAATACTCAAAATATCCAGGATACAATCCAAAATTACTTGCCATACAAAATCTCAACTCATTTGAGAAGAGATAATCAGCAGGTACCAGCACTGACATGACAAAGATCCTGGAATTATCTGTCAAGAATCTTAGAGCAGCTCTCAGAAAAATGGCCCAACAAGCAGCTGCAGACACTTTTGGAACAAATACAAAAATATAAGTTTCAGCAAAGAAACAGAAGACATAAAGAAGAACAAAATGGAAAAATATAATAAATGAAACTTTTTATAAAAACTCACAAGAGGTGTCCAAGAGCAGAATAGAGAAGATAGAGGAAAGAATCAGTGAATATAGAGATACGTAAATAAAAATCATCCAGTCTGAAGAGAGAGAAAACAGACTGAAGGAGATGAACAGAGCTTTAGTGACTCAAAAGTTAGTAACAAAAGATCTAACATTTGTCTCACTGGAGTCACAGAAGGAGAGGAAAAAGTGTGGAGCTGAAAAAAATATCTGAAGAAATGATAACAGAAATTTTTGCAAATTTTGAAAAAGATATAAACTTACAGAACAAGAAGCTGAGCAAATAATAAACAAGGTAAACAAAGAATTCCACACCCACACACATCATAACCAAATTTCTGAAAACCTAAGAGAAAAAAGAAAGAAAGAAAGAAAGACAGAGGAAGATGACACACTACCTAGAGGAGAACAACAATTTGAATGACAACAGATCCCTCATCAGAAACCTTGCCACCACTCACTACCTTAAATACTCCAGTTCTTAGGCAAAGGAAGATATGATCAAATTTGTGTTCTATCAAGCAAACTCTGGCAGCAATAAAGGACAGATTAGCAAGAGAAAAAAACAGAAACAGAGAGATCAATTAAAGGGCTACTGCAACAACCCAAGAAAGAAAACTTCAGGACTTTACAAAAACGATGGCCAGAAAGATGGCAAGGATGGCAAACCTTGAGAGAATGGCAGCAGCACATGCATATGCAGATCAAATCCTAAGAGAAATTCTGTCTCTTCAAAAGCAAGAATAACTGGGGAAAAGTGCTCCTTCAAGCCAAAGAGTGTGGGGGGAATCCTAAGGAAGAGGGAGCTGAAGATAGAGATACCCTAATTCTGTATATGAACCCACATAAGACTCAAGCTCAGTCTGAGCTACTCATGTGTGGGACAGACCAAAAAGCAGCTTATCACAGGCTCTGAGAAGTGAATTAAAATTTAAAACATCACAAAGTCTCAGACTAATCCCTGAGTGGCATGTGTGCATTTAGATCCAAAGGCTTTGAAAATGGAACGAAGATTAGAACCACTGCCCTCAGAAAACAAGATAGAGAATTTGCTACTTGTACCTAACCGGTTAGTTGCCTACTAAATAAAAATAAATAAGTAAATAAGTAAATAAATAAATCAGCATTCTCCAGGGAATAACAGGACCAAGAACCTACATAACATTCAGAACATCCAGAATAAATCCAAAATCACTCAACATACAAAGAACCAGGAATATGTACCAGATTCTCAATGGAAAAGATAATCAATAGATGTCAATCCTGAGAAAATCCAGAAATTGGAATCATCAGACAAAGATGTTAGGTATTAAAACTGTACTCCATGGGGTAAAGGTAAAGACACTTAAATGAGAGAAGTTTTCAACAGGGAAATAGAAATCATAAAAAAGAACACAACAGAAATGTGGGGACTGAAAACCATATCTTAAATTTGAAAATGACTGGATGGGTTCGAAACCATAGTGGAGATTGCAGAGGCAACAGTCAGTGAAGTTGATGATAGTTCAACAGAAATTGTACAATCTAAAGAAAGAAAAAAAAGAGTTAAAAAAAAAAAGAGACAACAGAGCCTCAAGAATTTTGTTTAAGCCTAACATTAGTATCACTGAAGTCCCAGAAAGAGAAGGGAAAAAGACTGGTGCAGAAAAATATATTTGAAGAAATAACGTTTTTTAGAAAAATCCTATATTTGTGAAAGACATAAATATAAATTCAAGATGCTCAGCAAACCCTAACCAGGGTAAATTCAAAGAAAGCTACACACAGATACATCAGAATCTGAACTGCTAAAAACAAAAGTTGTATAAAAAGCTTGAAAGTAGCTAGAAAAAAAATGTAATTATACATACAGGGGAAAAATAATTAGAATGACTGCAGATTTCCCTGCAAATTTCAGAAACTATGCAGGCCAGAAGAGAGTCAAGCAACATCTTCAAAATGCTGAAAGAAAGAAACTGTCAACCCAGAATTCTGTACTTGGGAAAATATCTTTCAGTAAAAAAGGCAAAATATTCTCAAAACAAGGAAAACTAAGAAAGTCCATCAGCAGCAGTTGTGCTCAAAAAGAAATCCAAAAGAAAGTGATGCAGACAAAAGGGAAATGACACTAAGAGTTAATTTATAACTTGAGAAATAAACAAAGAACAAAAGGAAGAGCAGATATCTGAGAAAATATAAAAAACTATTTTCCTCCTCTTAGGTTCTTTAAAGTATGTATGATTGTTGAAAGCAAAATTTATAACTTTATCAGATGAGATTTGCCATACATGTAGATGTGATTATATGACAATTATAGCAAAGGTCAGCAGGTGAGGCTAAATGGACCTATATGGTTCCAAAATTTCTTAATTTTCCTGAAGTAATACATTACTAACTCGAAATAGACTATAAAAAGTTAGCTATGCATAGTGTAATCACCAGCACACTAGCATTACCACTAAAAAATAATACAAAGACATATACCAAAAGGGCCAACAGAAAATTAAAATGGAATGCTAAAAAATATCCAAATACATTAAATGTAAAGAGTCTCAACAAACCAATATAAAGACAGAGATTATTAGACTGGATTTTATATATATATATTTATATACACATACATACATACACACACACACATCATTCTTTCCAAGTCAAAAAGGATACATCATGCAAACAATAAGCAGAAGAAAGCTAGTGTGGCTATTAATATCAAAGTAGATTTCAAAGTAAAAAGAATTACCAAAGAAAAAGAGATGGGAAATTATATTATGATGAATGGGTCCATTCACCAAAAAGACATAACAATTCTAACTGTATATGCATCTCAAAAAAAGCTTCAAAATACAAGAAGCAAAACTGACAGAAATGAAAGGAAACAAACAGATAAATTCATAAATACAGTGGAAGACTTCGACACTCCTCTTTCAGTAATCAACAGAACAAGTAGATAGAATATCATTAGGGATACAGAAGATCTAAACAATATAAACAACCAATTGACCTTCTTGACATTTCTGTAACACTCCATTCAACAGCAGAATGTATATTCTTTGAACTGCACATGTAACATTCACCACGATAGACCATATTTTGTCCAAAAAACAAGTCTTAACAAATTTATAAAAACTAGAATCATAAAAGGTATGTTCTTTGAACATAATGGAATTTAACTAGAAATAAATAAAAGAAAAAGCTCTGGTAAATTCCCAAATATTTGGAAATTAAACAAAACAGTTCTACATAAGCCAAAGAGAATGTCTCAAGGTAAATCATAATTTAGTTCAATTACACTGCATGAAAATCAAAGTACTACATACCATAATATGTGAGATTCAGCTAATGCAGTGCTTAGAAGAACATGTATAGCATTCAAATGCTTTTATCAAAAGGAAGAAACATCTCAAATTAATGATCTAAGCTTTTCATCTTAAGAAACTAGAATAAAAAAAGCAAGTTAAAACCAAAGGAAGCAGGGATTCCCTGGCGATCCAGTGGTAAAGACTCGGGGCTTTCACTGCCACGGGCCTGGGTTCAATCCCTGCTCAGGAACTAAGATCCTGCAAGCTGCGTGACGTGGCAAAAATAAAATAAAATAAAATAAAAAAAGGAAGCAGCAATCAATACAACTGAAAAAACAACAAAAGAAAAAATAGCAGGAATTAATGAAACCAAACACATATTCTTTGAAAAGATTGATAACATTAATGTCTAGCCAGACTAAGCAAGAAAAAAGAAAGAAAACATAAACTACCAATATCAGAAATGGACGAAGAAATATCACTAAAGACCCCACAGACTTTAAATGGATGATAAGGAAATATTATGAACAACTTTATGCCCATAAATTTGAAAACTTAGATGAAATGGATCCATTCTCTGTAAGATACAATCTGCCAAAACTCACTCAAGAAATAGATAAAATGAATATCCCTGCATCTATTTAAAAAATTGAGTTCACAGCTGCAAGCCTTCCACAAAGAAATTCCAGACCCAAATGGCATCACTGATGAATTTACCAAACATTTAAGAAAAAAGTAATACCAAGTCTACATAAATCCTTCCAGAAAACATAAGAGGGAGCATTTCCTAACTCATTTTATAAGGTTAGCATTACACCATGATAAGGAAACCAAAGACATTTCAAGAAAAGAAAATTACAGAACAATATCTCTCATGAACACAGAAGCAAAAATCCTCAACGAAATATTAGCAAATTAAATCCAGCAATATATAAAAAGTATAATAAATTGGGACCAAGTGGAGCTTACCCCAGGAATGTAAGGCTGATTAAACATTTGAAAATCAATCAATTTAATTCACCAATATTAACAAACAAAAGAAGAAAAACCAAACGACTGTCTCAATAGATATAGAAGAAACGTGACAAAATTCAACATCCATACATGACTGTAAATGGAAAAACTCTCAGCATTTTTCCTCCTGTGTAGGAAAAAATCCAGTTCTTCTCTACTGTGTGCGTCTTCCCCATAAGTCTCCTTTACTGTTCACACAACCTTCGCTTCCGGTCACCAAATGTATGGAGGTTTTTCCCCACCACCAAGGAATTCACAGGCAACAGCAGAGTGTCCAAGAATTCAACTCAATTCTGACACTATCTAACAGGAAACAGCATCAGATTCCACAGGTTAAGGTTTCAGTTCCACAAGACCGCCCCCCCACCGAACCCTGCCCCACTTCAGAAACCATTTGCAAGCCCATATACCACCTATGCTTCTGACCAACTGGCCATAGACTGGGGGATCCAAAGACCCCTTCCTTGGGTTTAATTAATTTGCTAGAGAGGCTCACAGAACTCAGACAAACATTTTATTTACTACATCACTAGTTTATTATAATAGGATATAATTCAGGAACAACCAGATAGAAGAGCTACATAGGGTAATACATGGGCAAAGCGGTTCAGTGTTTCCCTGCCCTGTTAAGGTGCATCACTCTCCCAGCACCTTCATGTGTTCACTAGAAGCTCTCTGAACCCCAAACTTTGGGGATTTTATGGAGGCTTTATCATGTACGCATGATTGATCGTATCTCTACTTTCAGCCATTCTCCCTTCTCAACAGAACGGGGCCCAGGGCTGAAGATTCCAAGCTTCAAACCATGACTTGGCCTTTCTGGTAACTAACCCTCATCCAGAAGCCATCCAGGAGCTACTACTATCACCGGGTTAATTACAAGGGTTTCAGCAGCCCTGTGTTAGGAACAAAGGTAAAAGGCGAACATTAGAACAAGAGATGCTTCTAGTGCTCTTATCACTTAGGAAATTAGAACGGTTTTAGGAACTCTATGCCAGGAACCAGGGGCAGAGACCAATATACATTTTTCCGTTATCTCAACTCTCAAAATTAGGAATAGTAGGGAACTTCTTGAACCTAACAAAGGGCATTTATTTTTAAAAAGCCTGCAACTAACATGATACTTCATGTTTAAAGACTGAATGTTTTCCACCTAAGATTGGAAAAAAGGCAAGGATATCCACTCTTGTACTCATATTCAACATCAGGTTGAAGGTCCTAGCGAGTACAACAGAACCAGAAGAAAAATAAGGGCATATAATGGGAAAGGAAGAAGTAAAACAGATGCTATGATCGTCTGTACAGAAAGCCCCAAAGAATCTACAAAAAAAAAGCTACTGAAACTGAGTTTAGCAACATTGCAGGATAAAAGGTCAATATACAAAAATCAATTGCATTTCCACATAATGAAAAAGAACAATTAGAAACTAAAAGAAACTATCAATTACAATAGCATCAAAGAATATAAACTATTTAGGTATAAATCTAACAAAATATATGCAGTATCTGTACCTGAAAAAAGAAATCAATGAAAACCCAAATAAATGAAGAAATATATCATGTTGATGGACTAGAAAATTCAATATTGTCTAGATGTCAATTCTTCCCAAAATGATCTCTTGAATCAACACAATCTCAATCAAAATCCCAGCTTTTTTTTTTTAAGAAATTGACAAACTGATTCTAAAATTTATGTGGAAAAGCAAATGAACTAGAAAACCAAATGAATTTTCAAAAATAGAAGCAGAGTTGGAGGAATCTCACTATCTAATTTTAAGTCTTACTATAAAGGGACTTTCCTGGTGGTACAGTGGTTAAGAATCTGCCTGCCAATGCAGGGGACACGGGTTCAAGCCCTGGTCCGGGAAGATCCCACATGCCACGAAGCAACTAAGCCCCTGGGCCACAACTACTGAGCCTGCACTCTAGAGCCCGCGAGCCACAACTACTGAGCTCATGTGCCGCAACTACTGAAGCCTGCACACCTAGAGTCCATGCTCCACAACAAGAGAAGCCACCACAGTGAGAAGCCCGCACACCGCAACGAAGAGGCAACCACTCGACACAACTAGAGAAAGCCCTCACGCAGTAACAAAGACCCAACACGGCCAAAAATAAATTTAAAAAAGAAAAAGACTTACTATAAAGATCCAGTAGTCAAAAGAAAGGCATTTCCCAAAGGACAGACACATGAATCAATAGAACAGAACAGAATCAAGAAATAGATATAGAGAGAGAGACGTCCACCTGATTTTCAACAAAGGGGCAAAAATGTCAATGAAAAAAGGATAGTCTTTTCAAGAACTAGTCATTCCATAATGAAAAAAGGATCAATTTACCAATAGGATATAATACAAAATTTCATGCACCTAATAACAGAGCTTCAAAATACATGAAGCAAAAACAGATGCGACTGCAGAGAAACAGATAATTACAAAATTATAATTGAAGATTTCAATACCCCCTCTCAATAACTGACAGAAACAGAAAATCAGAAAGGTTTTAGAAATCTTACACATAACATCATACTTAATGGTTAAAGATTGAATATTTTTCCTTTAAATCAAAAACAAGACACAGCCAACCACTCTTATCAACTGTATACATCACTGTAATGGAGGTTCTAGCCAGTGAAATAAGGCAAGAAAAAAGAAATGAAAGGCATCCAGATTGCAGAGAAAAGGCTTATAGTATTTTTACTTGAGGACAACATAATCATCTATGTAGAAAGTCATAAGGAATCTACAAAAACTACTACTACTACAGCTAATAAGTGAGGTCAGCAAAATTGAAGGATACAAGACCAAATACAAAAATCAGTTGTATTTCCATATTTTATAAACACACACACACACATATATATAATTTACAACAGCAGCAAAATATATTAAATACTTAGGGGAAAATCTGACAGAAGAGTTGTAAGACCTGTTCACTGAAAACTTTTAAATATTTTTGAGAGATTAAAGAAGACCTAAATAAATGGAGAGATATACCATGTTCACGGGTGAGAAAACTCAATATCGATAAGGTGTCAACTGTCCCCAAGACTGATGTATAGATTCAATACAATCCCAAATAAAACCCCAGCAGGCTTTTTGTAGAAACTGACAAGCTGATTCTGAAATTCATGTGGAAATGCCAAGGACATAGAATAGCCAAAATAACTGAAAAAGAACAAAATTGAAGGACTTAAACTCCCTGAATTCAAGACTTATAAAGCTATAATAATCTTGACATACAAATAGATCAGTGGAACAGAGTCCAGAAACAGACACACAAATATACGATCAACTGGTTTCAACAAAGTTGCCAAGCCACTTTAGTAGAGAAAGGATAGTTTTTTTCAACAAATGGTCCTAGAATAATTGGATATCTATATGAAAAAAAAAAAAATTGAGATCCATACCTCTCACTAGATGTGGAATTAACTCAAAATGGACTATAAACCTAATTGTAAAATCTAAAACCACAAAACTTCTAGGAAAAATAAATAATCAAAGAAAATCTTTGGTTTAGGCAAAGGCTTCTTAGATATTGTGCCAAAAGCACAATCCATAAAAGGAAAAAAATGATAAACTGGAATTGAAATTTAAAACTTCTGTTCTTTGAAAGCACTGTTAAGAGAATGAAAAGACAAGCCCCAACATGGGAGAAAATATTTGCCAATGATATATCTGATAAGGAACTAGTATCTAGAATATATAAAGAACTCATAAAAATCAATAATAAGAAAAAACAATTTTAAAAATGTGCAAAAGATATGAACAGATACCTCACCAAAGAAGATCTACAGATGGCAAGTAAGCACATGATAAGATGCTCTCATTAGTCATTAGGGAAATGCAAAATAAAACCACAATGAGATACCACTACACACCTATTAGAACCGCTAAAATTTAAGACTGACCATACCAAGGGTTGGTGAGGGTGTAAATTAACTAGAACAGTCACACCCTGCTGGTGGGAATGTAAAAGATACAACTACTTTGAAAAAGAGTTTTGTCATTTTGTTAGAAATCTATAGTGAAGAAAAGCGGCTCAGTTAGTTGCCTGGGGACAGGGAGAGGCAGAGGAAAGGAGAGGGAGGGAATACAAAGGGGCACATGGAACTTTTGAGTGTGATTGATATTTTTATGATCTTGATTGTGGTGATAGTTTAACAGGTACATACATATGTCCAAACTTTTAAAATTGTACAGTTTATTGCATGTCAATTATACCCCAATAAAGCTCTTAAAAATAATTTTTTAAGAAAAAATTACAATTGTAATTAAATAATTTTGAAAGTGCTAAAAAGTAAAAATAGTGCTATAAGAGTACATAACGAGGGGTCACATAGTCTGAGGAGTCAGAAAAGCTTCCTTTAGACACTAGTATAAGCTAAAATTCAAAGGATGCTTAGTAATCAGTCAAGCAAAGACCACATAGGAAAGACGGTTCAGAGACATGTATGCATATGTGTGAAATGCCCTGAGTCCAAAAGGAATGTGACACTTTCAAGGAACTTTAAAAGACCCAAGCAGGAAAACAGGAAGGGTGAGTCTGATCTGCTAAAGGAACCAAATTATGTAGACACATGGTCTTGAAAACCATGCTAGTACAAGCAATTTATCAATTTAGGATCTTAGAAACACTCAATTTAAATTATTTTAAAATCTATTGTGTGATTTTATGGTTTAATAATGTAAAAAGAACCCATGGATATAAATTGCATATTATAATCTTAGTTTGAAATAAAGAAGAGCTGGGGATAGGGAATATTCAATTTAACTTTATAGTTACTGATAGCTTCCCTATTATTATTAAAAAGGATTCCAAATATGTACGTGTGTGTGTGTGTGTGTGTGTGTGTGTGTGTATACACACATATGTTGAGGTTTGTTTTTTTTTTAATAATAACTTAGGGAAAATATTGACACATTTAACCCTGCCACTTTCTGTTTACAATAGCAACCTCACTCCTGATATTATATCTTCATTTTGCTGTCAAAATAGAAATAGACTACTTCCATTATAAATGTGTGAAATTCATTATCCATACTCGACTGACTTAAGAGGTTTAAAAAATATCTATATACATTAAACACACAATAAGATTTAATAGATGATTTTAGAGAAATATTCAATAAATATGTTTTAATAATAAATATACATTTATAAAATATTCACAATATAATGAGTTATTTTCCAATCTCAGAATGTTAATATCAGTTATTTTGTTTACCTAAGAGAAATTAGAAGTCTTAGGTTCCTAAGTCACATAAGCAAGAAAATGTCCAAGTTTGAACTCAAATTATTAATTTATAAAAACATAAATCTCAACTACTCTACAAAAATAATTCTAAAGAACTGGCTTCTAATAGAGAATGTTATTCATTCAAATAGTTCATAGCAAAACATTTTCTACTCCAATGTTATACTAAGCTACCCAAGTAAATGTAATTCACATTTGCATATATATCCTTGATTATTATATTTCAAATTGGCACTGTCCTCTCTGATTCTCAGTCCTAAGTCTTTTAGTCCAGCTTTAGCTGAAGATCAGTGTTCATTCTGTTTTACCTATGAGAGGAAGGGCTTGTAATTCTGAGAGTTATATTCTTTTCAAATGGAAACAGAAGACTGAAATCAATCCTAAGAGAACTGAAGTACCACTTGTGATACCATATTTGCTTCTGCATTTCTCCCCCCAACCATCAATCTTCCGTTCTAAAGAAGCATTTAAAGGATGCTCATTCCCTAGTGAAATCCCTAGAGTAGGAAAAAAGCTATGTTACCATGGAACCAGCCAATTAATTTTGACACCTGCTTACCAAGATTGATCATTTTTGATGTCTGTTTGTTAGGTGGCTATCCTTCAGTTAAGTAAAAGATTTTCAAGATAATTAATGAAGTGAGAATTTCCAGTTAAAGTCTTTCCCACTGTGCTATTATTTCAAATGCTGGATAAAACAAGCCACCATCCTCAAATAAACCTTTCTTAGCTTAGCATGTACTTTACCAGAAAGAAATCTTTTCTTCTAAATTGATTCTTCCCTTTAACATTAAATACCACTTTTTTCTTTATGCTAAGAGAATACATAACAAAACACAGAGTTGTACCAGTTATATTTACTCTAACTAATAGCTTGTATTCCACAGAGAAATGAAAAAGTACTTACTAATAGCATACAATGAATCATAGGAAACAGCTTCCAAGGAAATGAATATTCAATGATTAGTCCAGGGCTTATTGTTATTTACCTATATCTATATAAAAAAACAACAACAACTAGTCCTCTTTTACTCACTAATGTATCTTTCACGAACACCAACCATCTCTCTATATTATTTAAGCTGGTTTTAACTTGATCTGTGATCTTTCCTACTAACTGAGACAACCCCTGCTAGTGAGGTTACAGGCTGCTGATCTAGCTGATTAGCAATTCCACTACTATAAAATGTAGACAGAAGCTTCTTAGAACTGCAGCAATTTCTGTCCTCTTTAGAGAAATGGAGCAATTCCACCCACCCAAAGGCCAATGTCCCTAACTTACACATGAATCAGGCAATCTTCCTATTTATGTACCAAAGGATATTAAAAAATGGATGTGGCTTTTTTCATTGTTGACTACCAGTTCATATGTTCAAAATCCTCTCTTGCTAGGTAAAGAGGCTGGCTGTTATGATCAAAGCAAAAGTTTAAGAACATTTAAGTTATAAAGACTGCTAACAAGCACAATTCGATAAGATATCTTTGCAGACCTTGAAACACTTGTTTAAACTTTTAATTAGTACCTCCACCAAATTTTGTTTAAATATAAAACTACAGTACTATGCTAATTTGTGAAATTATTAAGCTAGGAAACATTTTAACCTATTGCTACAAATGACTTTCATAAAACTTCATTCTGAGACTTCACTTCCAAAAACTTCCTGTCAATTAATTTAAATAGTAAGATCTACTTAAATTAAAAAGTCCCGTTTTTAAAAATACATTTTTACAATGAGTTTTCAGGGGCACTGTCTTAACTGGCAAGTTTTTTTTCAAAAAAAGGAAAATATGCTGTTTAAAACTCCCAGGAAATTTTCCTGTCATACATTATTAGCAGGTGAACCATATTCCTACCTTTGCCTTAGAGCCCAAGAGACAGTTCACTTAGATTTTGCTATCACCCTGACAACAAGTAATCTACATAGTGCAATTTCAGAGCTACTAACCCAGCCAGCAAACTTCATGTGAAGTATCTAGAAGACCAAGAAGTTGACGTACTTAGTGACTCTTATGTGCAAGTTGTCAGATGGACACCCTTTGGCCTCAACTATCTTATCTGCTGCTCCCCCCACATTCACCCATTTCTTTTCTTATCAGACAGCAACGCAATAAACATCAACCAATGGGGGAAAGTATCTTTACTGTCGTAAAGCAAGCTCCTTAGGGCCTTGAGCTTCAAAAAAACGAAAGTGATGCTCCCACACAACAGCTGACAGTCAAAGAACCAGTTAGAAAAATCTTTTATCTCCACCACATTAAAAAGTCCAGGTATTTCATCCTCTTATCTAACCCAAAGTCACTCTTGCATTTCTCAATTCAAGACTGTCCTCGCAAATTCAACATAGTATATTGGCTTAAAGTAAACGTTCTAGAGTTAGGCTGGCTGATTTGGATTGCCTCGATTTCCCTCTGTAAAACCAGTAAAGTAATTCTAGTAACTCAGAGTTGTTGTGAGAAACAAACAAGATAACCCACGTAATGGGCTCAGAACAGTGTTTGGCACATAGTAAGGCCATCATAAACTCTACTTATGATCACTATTACTAAATACACTAACATGTTAGCAGTGCTTACCTCTAGAGAGGGGAGTAGGATGGGGAAGAGGGAGGTACTGGTAGACCAGAACTTTTAACCTTTAAACTTCCGTATTGTTTGAATGCTTCAAAATGCGCAAGTATTTCACGAGTTACGTGCATAATTTTTGATTAAAAAATAGTGTCCTAACAAAATGGTGTTTGCCACCGTAACTGAGTGTGAAAATTTTGACGATCAGGGGACCAGAGTCGCTGCGGACAGGTGGACCATCGGGAAAGGCTTCGCGTCCACGGCGGTCGGTGCGAGACGCAGGGCCCAAAGTCCCCGAGGCGCGAGGGCTGGAGGGGGACAGCGCGGGCCCCGCTCCCGCAGCGCTGCGGGTCGCTCCCAGCCGGGGGACCCGGGGCCGAGAGAAGGGGGGAGGCCGCGACGGGTGCGGGGCAGGGCTGAGGTTCGGGGTCCGGCGAAGGCACTTACTTGAACCTGCCCTGGCAGTGCTGGCACTGGTCCCCCACCCAGCCCGGGTCGCAGAGGCAGGTGGAGTTGACACAGCGGCCCGAGAAGCAGGAGCCGGTCCTCTCGCAGAGCTTGGACTGGGACACCTGCGCGTAGAGCGCCAGGTAGAGGAAGCCATAGCACAGCAGCCAGCTGTTCCCGTCCAGCAGCCAGAAGGAGGCGCCGCCGCCGCTGCCGCCGCCGCCGCCGCCCGCCGGCCGAGCTCTCCACGGCCCCGGGGCCGCCGGCTGCGGGGGACCAGTGCGGGCCCGGCCCCCCGGTTCCATCTTTCCCAGCGCCCCTGCCCGGCCGGGATGCGCTCTCGGGCGCCTACAGGGATGCTTCAGAGGGGAAATCTGGCCGGAGAGGAGAACACCGCGCCGCTGCCGCCGCCGCTTCTCCTCCTCACCGGCGCCTGCCCCAGTCCCGCTCCCCGGTCAGGAGGGACAGATCCCAGCCGCTGTCGCCTCCGCTCGGCTCCCTCCAGTCGCACTCGGGCATCGCCTCTCCGTCTCCTGACCTTGTCCGCGGCAGGCCGAGCCCACCGCCACGGCGCCCCGGGCCGGGCCGGAGGCGGGGAGCGGGAGATGCAGGCTGCGCGGGGCGCTCCGGAGGGGACCTGCGGGAGGGGGAGGGGGACCCAGCGCGCGGCCCCGCCTCGCCCACGGCTCGCGCCAACCTCCTCAGCTCCCAGCCCGGCGCGCCCGGGAGGGCGGGGGCCACGGGAGCCCCGAGGTGGGCGCGCCCAACGCGGGAGGGGGGACTCGGGAAGCGGGGTTCAGCCTCGCCCGCCCCGGCCGGCCCCCGGCGGCCCCCCAGAAGCCATTTTCTCTCCGGTAACGTTAGCCAGATGCCGGTGCTGCCTTTAGAGCCCGCGGCGTGCTGGGCCGCCTCCCCCTCTAGCGCGTGCCTCCGCTCCTCCCCACACAGGCCCTGCGCGTGGTCTCGCCCCGCCCCGACAGGGACCAGGGACTCCTCCGCGCGTCCGCACAGCCCGGCCCGCCGGATGAGGGGAGAGCGGCCCGCCAGGTGTGGCGCGCGGGCCCGCCGTGCCCTTCCCCTCGGCGCGCCTGGGAAGTCGGCCCCGCTCGCACCGCGCGCCTCCTGAACCCCCCCAAACGTAAGATCAGATCGGGACCGGCTTCGCAGCTTCAGCAGAAAATAAGCCCTTCCCGTCCGCTGTCTACAGCTGCAAAAGTGCAGCACTTTTCCCCCAGCGCTCCCCGCTTCCTCCGTCCCATCCTCCAGCCTATTTCTTTTTTTCTGAAAGGAGAAAAACTCCAACAACACACAAAGAGCTGAGCATGTGCAGCAGGCAAAAGTCTTAAAGGCACCGCACTCCGACCACTTTATGGGGTCCGCAAGAACGGAAAGGGGTGGGGGCTAGGGCCTGCGGGGGTCGCGGAGCCGGTTCCGCAGAGGGACCGCTCCCAGGGGGAGCCATTTCTTGCGCGGAAATAGTGACTCCTCCGCCCCCAACAAAGAGCTGCGAGGTTCTGAGCCCCGGGCACGCCGCCCCTCTCCGAGGCTGCCTCGGAACCCCAGGTATCTCCTTTTCTGCTTGTCAGTGTTTCCTCCTCCATCTGGGACAATATTCTGCCTTGAAAAATATTGCAACATCGGGGCTTTTTTCAGAAGAGCAGAAATGATGCCCAGAAAAGAGCCGTTTTTCCTTCCTTGGTAGCAAGCTTTCCTTCTTTAGATGACTTTCCAAGATTTGATGGCATATGCTGAAATTTTTGCTTTGTACTTTTGTCCCTTCACTAAACAGGCTGTTTGAACCCTTGAGAAAGGAAGCCAAACACAAATTGCAGCCTCGTACACTCGAGTCACAGCAATATTATTGGATCCCCACCAAAGAAGAGCAGGCAGTATGAAAAAGAATTTGAAATCTACCAAAAGCATTTCTGACAGCAAAAGGAGAAAAAGTTTTTGTTGTAACCACACAGTCATAATATTGTTAAGATTCAACTCATGTATATTTGGGGCATAATGTACCCATGTCATCTCTTTTAATCTCTGTTATCCCCACTTTGCAGATGAAATCCTCCATTAACCCCATTTTGCAGATGAGGACAGAAAGACTCAAAAAGGTTGAAAGATTTGTCAGACAGGTTAGAAGAAAGCAATGAACTGAGTGTTAAACACAAGTCTGTGCTTTTTCCACTATTTACTAGGCTGTTTCTATTGGCTTTGTTCTAGTTTGGTGAATAAAATGTAAGTGTTGGCTTGGTTTGCAAACACCTCGGCGATGACTTAAGGAGGAAAAAAAGGTCCAGAAAGAGGTGGCTCCTTCGGAAGTAAAAAAGAAAAAGGAAAATCATGATTTTCATTTATGGAACAAACAAATCACAATTCCCCCAAAATATCAGTACCAGAAATGTCAATCTCAAACCTAAAAATTAGGACAGCTCCTTCTTCTTTTCACATCTTTTCGATATCATTACGCCCCTTAGAGACTGCTTGGGATGGGGGAGAAGGAGAGGAGAACATTTGGAAAAATAATTAAAAGGAGGATATTGTTCTGGATCACACCTTTTAATTTCCATGACTGTGAAATCCGGAACTCTTTCTAGTATTAACCGTGCATGAACAATCCCTGTTGCCTTCTCCATTCTTTTCACGCCAACCAAAGTTTAAAGTCAGCCACATCTTTCTCACATCTAATGTAGAGTTGCTTTCACACATGTGGAAGGTGGCCAAGCTCTTAAAACCATCACTGAGTGTGAAGGTAACTCAAAGGATACACAGGAGCCACTTTAACAAGAGAGATCACTGCTCAGCCACATACTGACGGTAGGCTATATTTAAGCAAAGGGTTTGCCCATTAAAAATATATATCTTTTAATCTTCTAACCACTACAGTCAGCTCAGTACTTTAGGTTACACTGAAGAACATGCAGCCCCACAGGCCTCTTCTCAACATTGCCTTTAGAATCAAGCTGAATACATTAAATTTATATAAAATTATTCTCATAAGGATCTCACAGGATTTGCACTTGCCCTATATCCTGTTTTTCTTTCAAACTCTTTCAGCCAGCATTTACTGAGTAACTATTATGAATTTAAGCAGGAGAAAACAAAGATGAATAAAACATGATTTCTACCCCTGGATAAGCTTATCTTTTATCAGGCTCACTAGATTGGGAGTTCCTTGTACAGCTGAGTGGCACATATTTTACAAATGTAGACACAGAAAACTTAAATGATTTACAATGGTCACACAAAATAGTCAGTGATAAAGCTTGCCCAGAATCTTGACTGATGTTTCAGTATTTTCTTTGATCAAGAAATTTTAAAACTCCAACATGATGTTATCTTTTTTCCAAAGAAGAAGAGTCAGCGTCCTAGCTGTGCTACACGACACTGCAATAATTCATAGTATTGGTAATAGCAGTCATAAATCCAGCAGAAAGGTGAAAAAGAGGTAGTAGGGAAAAAGTCAGTTTTACTGAAGTAGGATGAAACTGTTAAGATTGGAATTATCTATTAAAATTGCTCCAAGGGGAAAGATAAGTATATTTTCTCAACAATTAGCCTTATGTCAGGACCTTTAGATATTTGGGGGGAGTGTATTTCATTTCCATTCATACCACCTAACAATGGTACTATAAAAGGCAAAAATCTAAGACTTCACGTTGCCAAATTGTTTGAAGGAAATGCAAATTTTTTTTTTTTTTTTAAAGAACAAGAGAAATGATAGATCCACTGCTCTGTTGATTGCTATTCAAAAAGTAAAAGATCCTATTTGGGCTAATGAACCAAAGGAGCCCCTTCTCAGTTGCTTGACTGAAGAATGATCTCTACTCTGGATATTATTCATCATTTGCCTCATAGGAGGCTTCTGAAAGCAGCTAAGGTAATGAGAGCTGTAGATAGCCTGGCCCCAAGAACCAGAAATGCATTCATTCAAAGGGACCCTTAGTGCAATTGGGGCAGTATTTTTAAGACACTGATAGAGCATTAATGGTCTGTGAGATTAGACAGTAAAAAAAAAAAAAAAAATCACCTTTAGGTACTCATTAAAACATTATTGATCATATTGAAAATGTTGATATGACTTTGACCTGAAACCCCCCCTCCCCGTACCACCAAAATCTAACACTCTGCTTTCTCTTGGATTCATTCTTTTCTTCTATCAGTTTCTCTTGCTGTCACACTTGCAAACACACACGTACAGTCTATCCTGCCCATTTTTCAACTTAGCACATTTCAAACATATTGTCATAAGTAAATCCAAGGGAATAAAGCCAAAGATTCTAAATTTACTATGCTGGGCTAATACATTTTTTTTTAACTGGGAAATAAAATTTAAAAACTAAACTTTTTATCCTAAATATTCAGACTTGTTACCAAAAAAAGTTGATTGCAGCAGTCAATTGCAAAAATTTGTCTTTTGTGAAACTTAATTCAATAAAATTATGGGCGAGGACTTCCTGTTAAGCATAGTGGACTAAGTATGTGTATTTACCTCTGCTCTTAACTCTACCAACATGGCAGAAAATGTTTTTTAATTTTTAAAGGTATAAACTCACAATGACAAAGAAAATGAGAACATAACCAACTAGTAGATGAACGATATCAATGTATTTGGAAGCGTCGATTCATTGGAAGGAGGAAAGTGAATGGAGAACTGATACATGCCTGCAAAGATGAATTATAATAAGGAACAAGCCTGTTTCTCCTGAAGAGCCCAGGAAAGCCTCAGGATTCAGAGGCAAGAGTTACCATGGAAGGTAAAAGATGGGGCTTTAGGATGAAAACTGGGGGAATGGATGAGGGCAATATAAGGACCCACAGTACCCTTCCTCACCCTAAGCAGCTAAAACTAACCCAGACCCAACTCTGACAGGAGGTTAAATCTCTTGAGAAATTGAATCAGAGAGGTTCCAGACTTGGGGCACCAGGGATAATAGAAGGAGGGAGTGAGGTACACAGCTGAAAATGGAGAGATTAAGTGAAAATCTATATATTGAACGGTATCATTTTGCTGCCTCCTTTGCCTACCTGTTCCCAGAACACCATAGCCAACTGAATAACCCCAGGCAGAAACCTGATACCTATCTGCAAAAATTGAATAGTCCAAGAGAAAAGATACTGTCATTCAGGGTCTCCCAACAAAATGGCAAACCTACAACGACTGAAGCCAAATGACCACCCTACAATGAAGACTGCTAGTCAATAAGCCCCACTCAATAATTTTTTTCATGACTCCCTCTTAAATATAGACAGCAAAAGTTCATTAGACATAAAATACAGAAACCAAAACGGAGAAAAGGAAATTAGAGAAAACATAGTCAAAGTAATAAGGGAAGGTTTTGCAACCATGAAACAAGTACTGGATACTCTTTAAAAATATAAAAGGACACTCAGAAAACAGAAAAATAAAAAAACAGGACAGCCAAAACTAAAATGCAATAGAAAGTTTGGAAGGTAAAGTGTAGGGAATCATCTAGAAATTAGAATACAAGACAAAGAAGGTGTCTCCGCTTATGGAGAAGGGAAAAACTAAGAAGATTAGAAGCTTTGTTAAGATTATGTATGATTATAAATTAAGCATTTAGCATATGAGTACATTTATTAATGTGATAATACATTAATGCACAACTCCTATGTAGGAGCAGAAAAAAATTGTCTAGATCAATTTATTCAACCTAAGAATATTTCCCAGAACTAGACTGAGCCTCCAGATGCCTAAAACACTGAGTTTAACAAGACTCACATATTGGGGGGCAGGAGGAGAGGGAGGAAGGAGACAGGCAAGTGCAATGGTATCCTCAAGTATGAGGATAAAGACATTTTCAGACACACAAACCTTCATAAATTTTGTCTCCTAAGGGACCCTTCTTTAGGAAACTCCTGGAGAATGAAACAAAGGGACAAGGGGCTGAACATAAGAGAACTGTGAAGGGATATCCTAGGATGATGAACAGCTGTGCCCCAGCAGCCAGTCCAACCTGGAAACAGAGGCTGGGGAGGGAGGTATCCAGGAAAGTAATGGATATGCGTGCTTGAAACTGTTGGAGCTTTTGGAAAAAATATTAACAATATGTGACAGATCTTGGAGTATTTGGGTAGAAAACGGAATAAGCCCACAGAGACCTAAGTAAATGAACAAAATGAAGTGATTGTTGGCTAGAAGAAAGGAAGAAAGGAAGGAAGGAAGGAAGGAAGGAAGGGAGGAAGGGAGGGAGGGAGGGAGGGAGAGAGGGAGGAAGAGAAAGAAAGAAAGGAAGGAAGGAAACCTATACAAGACTGTTCAGCAGGAAACAATAATTACATAGTCGTAATAAATGCTAACTATTTATTTAACCAAAAATATATAAAATGTCTCTATTAAAAAGATGGGAGGGGGATAAAGAAGGATAGTGCTAAATCTTAATTCCTTAATAAGAAGTAATTGCAAGTCCAAAACTGATAAATCCAGAAATAGCAGTATAAGTATACTACACTGAAGAAAAGTTGAAAGCTGCTTTCTCTTAGGGGATAGGGAAGAGGAGCAGGAGATGCAGCATTTTATTATAAAACTTTCAGTACTCTTTGATTAAAAATTACTTCTAAAATATACAGAAATAATAAATAAATAAACAAAAATATAGGTCCCTAAGAAAATAAAGAAGGTGGCATGGGGCCTAAGACTCATAGACACTCGAGTTTGATTTCTAATTCTGCCACCTATATGTTGGTTACCCTTTCATGATCCATTAACTTCTGTGATACAGTTTTCTCACCTATAAGATGGGTATAATCAAACTACCTGTCAATGCCCATTTCAGAGCTGAGATGAGGGACCAAACAGAACAGTATATGAAAGAGCCTACTAAATGGTAAACTACTATACAAATTAATACTGTATATTAATATAGTATATACTATATTTTGTACTATAATATATTAAGATATATTAATAATACTGACATTTAATGTTCAAAAATTACTCTTAGGAACAGAATTAATTCTAATCCCATGTGATGGAAAGGATTATTGAAAGAGATTTGGTCAATACAAAAACACAAAGAATGAGGCAGAGGTATAAGAAAACTGTGTTATTTTAAAGATGAATCTAGTCCAAGATCTTCATTTTGCAGATGAGATGCTGGGGCCCAGAAAAGTGAAGTTTTATGCAAACTCACACAGTGGCAGAGCTAAGTCTAAAACCCTAGTTCTCCTGAAAAGCAGTCCAGTTTTCTTTGTCCTATACCTTAACAGTTCAGGCTAATAGGAGAAATTTTCAGGTTGGTCATCCATACCTAGCTCCAGAAAGGCCTTCCAAGGCTCAATAAAGTTAAGTGACTTGCCCAACATCCATAATAAGTTAGCGACAGCAGAGGCAAAACTAAACCAAAGGACAGACCGTCAATGAATGAACCCTGTATCAAACACTTGGAACGGAGTGAAAAGTTGCCAGCAGAGCTAAAGGCAGATATTGAAAGCCCAGCTCAGAGTCTGCAGTATACAGATTATCAATTAATATCAATTAACTGGCTAACTAAAGTTCCTGCCTAAGTATGGAGAGAAAAGGCAGAGAGGAAATAGACATACTTTAAAAAAAAAAAAAAAAGGCAATTAGAATAAGCCAAGTCAGCAACAAAATTTCTCTTGAAAATGAAGGTATAAGAATTTGACTTAATGGGGACTTCCTTGGTGGTGCAGTGGTTAAGAATCTGCCTGCCAATGCAGGGGACACGGGTTCGATCCCTGGTTGGGGAAATCCCACATGCCGCACAGCAACTAAGCCCATGAGCCACAGCTACTTAGCCCACGTGCCGCAACTACTGAAGCCCAAGCGCCTAGAGCCCATGCTCTGCAACAAGAGAAACCACCACAACAAGAAGCCTGCGCACCACTATGAAGAGTAGCCCCGCTCGCCGCAACTAGAGAAAGCCCACACACAGCAACGAAGACCCAACGCAGCCAAAAATAAAAATAATAATAAATTTATTTAAAAAAAAAAAAGAATTTGACCTACTGAATGGGAGAAGGAGAAACAGAGAAGGAAACCAAGGAGGAAAGGGCATGGTCCAGTGATTGACAAAAAATGTCAAGAAAGGGTGACTAAATTTAGAAATCGCCAAAGTATTCCAAGACATCTAATAAGCCTCCCTATCTTCTCCTTGTTGGGACAGTGCTGAAAGGAATTAAGGCATGGGGGAGGTAAAAATGTCAGGGACCTTTTCTCTATTCCATCCCCAGGATGTCATTTGCTAGTACTTTCCTTCTTGCAAAAGGAGAACAAAACCCTTTTTTTAAAAAAATTCAGTTCTATCAATAGAAATGTACAAAATTTCAATTTGAATCAGGTAACAAAAAAGGAAATATTATACTCTTGTTTCCAGAAGTCATAATTTTTCCCCAACAGATAACTCTAATTTCTCCAGATTACTCATTAGTTATCACTGCATTATGCTGTATCACCTTACTTCCAAATAAACCAACTTTAAGAAAGGTCATACACTGAAAAAAGAATGTCATTGAACACAAAGGGACTTGTAATTTTGAGCAATAGAAAGAATTGCTTTAGTTGTGAGAAAACCCAATAACTACTACACACTCTTAAGACACTGCCCATATGTAGATAAATCAGGTAGAATTTCTATAAACCTTAGTCGAGTTGAGGTTTGCTTCATGTTCCCTCTGTTTTAAGAAAAAGTGAGTCACAGTAAGAAAAACAGGAAGTACTTAAAAAACAAAAACTCCCAAGCGAAATAAACAATTCATATGAACAATAACATACTAGCTTTTAGAAAGCTGCTTGGGGTCCTGACCTAGGAAAATATGTTTATGTTTAGTGGAAAAGAACATGAAAGAGAATTATGGACTCTCTGATCAGGAGAGACTAAGCCATCAGGGTGCAGCGAGGTTTCCTTGAACAGAGCTCAGACACAGAGAAGAACCACGAAACAGCACACATATAAAAAAAGAAAAATATCTGACAAATGATAGCCAGGCCCCACAAATCCTGATAACATGACATTCTACTTATTAAAAACATCAGTCTTGGATGACTCCAGGCACAGTAATTTTGAAAATGTACACAAGTAAATTAAAACCAGCCTTATGATTCTTCTTATTGTAAGTCCCTCACCCATATCCCTCTGCAAAGCTGATGTGAAATTTAAAATTAAATGAAAAAAACAGTCAACATGAACATTGCTGATTTTAAGCAAAAACCCCAAGTTTTCTATTTTTAAATTAGAATGTAGTCGAAAAGTCTTTCTGCACATGAAGAGGACGTATATTTTTCTAAGAAAATTGCTTCTACAGTAAACAGAAAAAATGTTATATCCACAACTAGGAAGCATGTGCAAGAGTTGTATTTATTAAATTATCTAAACCACTTGGTAGCAGACATTTCCGAACATGCTTTATGGCCATGTTCTTCATCACTGGACACAGTCCTTTAGTTTATGGAGGTAGCACAAGATAGTGCCAAGAGGACTAGACAAAGAGCCAGGAGACTCAAACTCTACAACTAAACAGTATGTGCCTCACTCGCTCTCAGTTCTTGCATTTGTAAAACAGCAAAAAATATTAGCCCTCCCTTAATGTTATTGGGAGAATCAAAATTCCAAATGAGATAAAATGTCAAAGTTTTTGAAAAACTGTGAAGCCCTATTTGTGCCTCCTTTTGTTCTTTCTGGGAGAACACTGCACTGGGACCCACTGGGGCCATGTGACGCTAAAGAGCCATGAAGCAAGCTCAGTAATTCCTCAGCATCTTGATCCGCTGTTGCAGCAGCCCAGCCCATTGCCTTATGCCGAGGTCAGATAAGCAGCCACACGTGTGGGTGACTGCAGTGACCACTAGAAAGGCCCAGAGAACAAAACACACTATCCCCACACTATAGCTAAAACTTGGAACTCAAGTTCAATGCTTTTGTCTTTTAGCCTAAAGTTTTTGGGGTGCTTGCTCTATTGCAAATGCCTTCGAAGGGCTAATGTGCTTAGTTTGTACCAGTCAATAACATCTGAGTATGAATGACTTTGTACCTATTCCTGAGAATAGTTTTGATAAGGAATATAAGAAAAGTATAAAGATGTATCACCTCCCCATCTACCCCTCCCCGCTACCCAGAACACACAGCACACACGTAATGTGAACATTCTTTGACTACTACCTGGCCTGTTCGGAAGAAAATGAATCTGAGATGCCAGTAACACCCTTCAGTGATTTAGTATAATATGGTGTCAATGGAAGGAATGTTTCTATGTTTTAAAAGAAGTCCAGGGAATTCGCTGGTGGTCCAGTGGTTAGGGCTCCACACTTCCATTGCAGGGGGCACAAGTTCGATCCCTGGTCGGGGAACTAAGATCCCACAAGCTGTGTGGCGGAGCCAATAATAATAATAATAATAATAATAAAAATAAAAGAAGTCCAACAAGAGAAGAGACACAAAAGAATTAAATAGTAATGGTGGGATTTTAGACAGTGGCACCTGGGTGAAAAATTTGACATGTACCTCATGGTGAGTAGCTACCTACTTTAGGTGGAGATTGGACCAGCAGTAGGATTTTGGCATCTCTGACTACACAATGAATGAATTTAAAGAAAGAATCAGAGTAAGAGGCTAGGTATTCACTTGGAAACACCCTCCGCAAACTCGATTCTGGTAGGAATCATCAGCAAAAATCCTGACTATTTTTAACGGCTAGGAGGATGCTTAAGGAAATGTCAATCTCTAAGATTACCCCAAGTCTCCTCTGCATAAATAATAACATCATTGCCGACAGATTCTTGGCTCAACTGATCTTCTTTTAAACATGCAGACTAGTCAAAACGAAATACTTATTAGAGAAAGACTGGAAAGGATGAAACTGGAAATGATCACTCAAAATAAGAAAAAAATCAACCTCATTAATAAGAAAAAAATATGGGCATTCTGAGCTAGCCAGACACCAAAAATATGTAGGAATAAACAGCAAACCAATACTGTGTTGGTATGATGCCTTTAAGTGTGCAATAACTCAAGGGAAACCACTGAAAAAGCCAGTGCCAGCACCCCAGCACATGCTCGGAAGGCTTGTAGATGCCCGACCGTCCCAGTGGGTGGACAATATTACATCAGGTGGAACATTTCCTCTGGCTTATGATCAGTGTATGCCCTAAAGCCTCAGGACTTGCTGGTGCTCATTATTTTTATTCTAACTCTGTGGCTGCAAACACTACCCTCATTCACATGAACGCTTGATCTTTCTAAATCATCCCAAACTACCTGCAGCAATTATCCCATGATTAAATTCCTAAAGTTAATTGTTAAATTAAAAATAGACTCTTTTATTAGTTTAAAATTTTTCTGCTTTTTCATTTTATCAAGTGTCCTTTCAGTTCTTAATTATTAGAAAATATAAATAAAAGTGTTCAATTATCCTTCTCTTTAACATTTATCATTTTATAGCTCTTATCAGAGTTCTACCATTTTTCCCCCAGCTAAAAAGTCCTAGCCATTCATCTCTGGGTTCTGTCTTGCTATATGTGCTGTAATTATTTTAGCTGACCTTGTCTAATTTATTTCTTATCTAGTTCAGTCATTTTTGAGATAAAGAAGAGAAACTGAAACAGGCCATTCAAAATTAGGATGTGCATTTTGTAAAATGAACATAAATTTATTACAATATTTTCTATAACCCTTTTTAACCAGAATAGCTTCTTATTACTTATCTGACTACCACTACTTTTTTTTTTTTTTGCGTTGGGTCTTTGTTGCTGCGCACGGGCTTTCTAGCAGGGCTACTCTTCGTAGCGGTGCACGTGCTTCTCATTGTGGTGGCTTCTCTTGTTGTGGAGCACGGGCTCTAGGCGCCCGGGCTTCAGTAGTTGCGGCACGCGGGCTCAGTAGGTGTGGCTCGCAGGCTCTGGAGCGCAGTCTCAGTAGTTGTGGCGCATGGGCTTAGTTGCTCCCCAGCACGTGGGATCTTCCCAGACCAGGGCTTGAACCCATGTCCCCTGCATTGGTAGGCAGATTCTTAACCACTGCACCACCAGGGAATTCCTTACCACTACTCTTTAAAATGTATTCTTTGAACTATTCTTGATGATGTCTGCATGCTTTTCCAACAGGGTTAGAACAAATTCAATACCCATGAGGATATTATTTAAATTATTCCTTTCTGAGATGTATTAGAATCAAAGAATCTCAAGTTAATTTCCATCTTTGGTGTGATCATCTACTTAGTTAAGTAAAATGTCTAGGTACTTCTAGATTTCCATGACTGTGGGTTTTGAGTAATCCACTATTCCTTTCCCATCTGCACTAGATAATTATGATTAGAGATAAGCCCTCAACTTCTTTTGAGGAAAACTGTCCTTCCCATATCCTCCACTGATAAAGCCTACTTAGGCAGCCATGTTTTGTACACATGATTCTGCTCTCCTTAAATACTGATAATTAGCACAGACGCATGCGCCAACCTGGGGGCAGCCAATCTTTAGGCTCACCAGCAGTTTTACAAGGTAACTTGACACAAAAGCGCTAATCAAACAGAAATGAACTGGATCAATCAAATTCTCACATTTGAGAATTTGAATTAGGAAATATAGAAAGAATTAAGTAATTAAGAGCAGCAACTAAGGTTGAAAATTTGTGCAGAAAAAGGCAGAGAGACCTTTGGGTAGAGGAGGGGCAAAAAGGATGTAACTCAAGGTATGAGAAGGTAGAAATTATGAGAAAGAAGAAATTATAGATAAGTAGCAACTCTGACATAGAGAAATGATAAAGTAGACGATAAGGAGATAAAAATCTCTATTAGTAATTAGACAAAGAATCAGACACGTGGAGAGTGGTTGAATCGTGTTGCTAGCTAAGCAGTAGAGCGATGCGCCATGAATTCCTGCTGCTGAGGATTCTAGAGCTGCCTTGGATTCAAAATGGCCACTGAGTTCCCATCTCCATGGCTCCCATTCATGGATTTTCATGAGATTCTACCTTGTATACATATTTATCCAATAACTCCATTACTTGAGCTGGCTTGAGTGAGTTTCTTAACCTAGAAATCCCAAGAGCCTAACTATGAGTATCACTCTGATCCAAATTTTAGCTCAAGTCACCTTCCATTACAAGTACTTTTTCCAGTTTATGTCACCTATCCTTGCCTTGTGCTCCCACTCTGAACTCCCACGATGTCTTCTACATAGCTCTGCGATAACATCTACATCATTTCATGTTATATGGTCTCCTTTTCTAGCCAATGAGCCTACAGGAGGAAGAGACTGCATTGTTCCAGTGCTGGAAAATAGTTGGTACTTGATTAATAGCTGTAAAACTAAGTGAATAAATGAACGACTCTATAATCTATACTTTAATATTTATTCTCTCCTCCAGATTATTAATAAATATATTAAACTTAGAAGTGAGCATTGAAAACATAAACAATCCAATTAAAAAGTGGGCAAAAACTTGAATAGATAGTTCATAAATGAGAGTGTCCAAATGGCCAATAAATATATGAAAAAATGCCTAACATCAATAGTGCTCAGTGAAATGCAAATTAAAACCACAATAAGAAACCACAACACAATGATCAAAATAGCTAAAATTAAAAAGACCAATGACATCAAACATTTCCAAGGATGTGGAGCAACCAGAATTTCATACATTGCTGATGAGAGTGTAAGGTGATACAACAGTAGTTTAAATACCTACCTACTTACGTGCATACATACGTATACACACACATACATTTATTAATCATGATACACTCATGTCATGGAACATTATAAAGCAATAAAAAAAAAGAACTACAGATATATGAAACACCATGGCTGACTCTCACAGATACGATATTGAGCAAAAGAAGCCAGGCACAGCCAACTACATAAGGTATTATTCCTTTTAAATAAAGTTAAAGAATGGGCAAAACTGATGCGTGTATATACAGACATCAAAATCACTGTAACCTCAGGGTGGAGATTACCAAGTGCTGAAAATATTCTATGACTTGGTCTGAGTGGGGGTTACACAGAAGCATACAAATATCAAAGTTCATTGAGCTATATATATTTAATATTTGAGCACTAAACTGTATGTATGTTATAACTCAATAAAAGGAGAAAAGTGAGCCCTGGGAAGCTGAAAATATACTCTTTGCTAGAAATGTACTCTTTGCTGGTATGTTTTGTAGATTTACTACATATATTAGTATGTAAACCTTATGGAGTATGTTTTGCTCAACAGCATGAATCCTTATAGCCAATAGCATGGTGTATTGGAAAGATTTGGGATTAGAAGACCTGTGTTCCCCTAGGTACACAAATAGACCAAGTTAATGAATCTGAGCTTCAATTTTCTCCACTCTTACTTCCCTGCTCTAATGGGAGAAGATAACAAACAAGTAAGATAAACAGAGTGCTAACAAGAAAAAGAAGTCAAGAAAGGACAACGGAGAGGGCAGGAGCAGGAGGGAATCGTGATTTTAAATAGAGTCGTCAGGGAAGTGCCCACCGATAAAGTGACATTTGAGCAGGGGTGACTGAAGCAGACAGTTAGAAGAAGAGGGTCCCAGATGAAAAAACAGCAAATGACAACACCCTGAGGCAGGACTGCGTGTGGCATGTTTGAGAAGGCCAGAGTCCCTGGAGCAGATTGAGTTGAGAGACAGCATAGCAGGAGATGAGATCAGAAGGGTGGAGGGTGTGGGCAGATGATGACATAGGGTCTTATAGACCAAATGTAGGGACTTTGACTTTCATGAGAAGCCATTGGGAGGTTTTTAATAAACCTGTAACATGACCTGGTTTAGGATTTTAAAGTTTTTTAGGCAGCCATTCAACCTGCATCATGAAGATTATACTGTAGGGGGCACAAGGATGGAAGAAGGAAGGTAAATTGAGACTATTACAGTAATCCAGGTAAGAGATAATGGACCAAAATGGTGACAGCAGAGGTGGAGAAAAGTGGCCAAATTCTGGATATGTTTTGAAGTTAGAGGCTTCACAATATGCTAACGGATGGAAGGCGGGGCTCGAGAAAGAGAGGAGTCAAGAGTAACTCCAAGGTTTTTGAGCAACCCTGGAAGGATGGAATTTCCATTTACTGAGATGAGGAAAACTGTGGGAAAGGCAGGTTTGGGAGGAAAGAGTAGAACTTCACTTCTGGACATGACAAGTTTGAGATGCCTATTAGATATCCAAGTGAAGATTATTGAACAGGCAGCTGGATACTAGAGGCTGGAGTTTAGGAGAATTATCAGGAATGAAGATATACATTTGAGAACTATAAGTATAGAGAAATAGTATATATCCATTATTAAATACATATACAGTATAGTATATAGTATAGTATTTACATTTAAAGTTTTTTAAAAGATGACACTGAACGAGATCACCCAAGAGTGAAAATAAATGGAGAAGTGGTCCAAAGATTATAGAAAATAATACGTGTAGAATATGAACACAGTAAGTGTAGACTCCTGGGGATTCGACACACTTCCCGACTCCCTTTTAAAACATCAGGAATTGTAATCTGATTGGTCAGATTCCAGGACACTGATGGATTATTTATGCTAGTGTTCAGGATCACTGTGCGTATAAAAAAACTGCACATGTGGATGTGGCAGTCTTTTTTTTTTTTTTTTCCTGCTTCATCTGCTCAAGTAGCTAGAGCAACAGGAAGATGGCCTCCTTCCTCCCCACAAGAAGAAGAGGTCATCATCTCCCTCTCCTCTCTGACCAAGTGTGCTTGGATTCTCTCATTTTTTATCTCAGTGGAGTGGCTGTAAGATTTAGATTTGGGCTTAGAAGGAAAGAGAGATTTCCTTCTGTACTTCCCATGCCACCCCCTTGGGTCTTGTCTCTAAGCCCTGTAATCCAGTCCATTTTACCAGCAAGTTCTGCACTGATGCGTGGGGCACAAACCCTGATAATAACAAAGTGGCGCTCTGATCTTCTACTGTCCGTTAGTCCTTGTACATGTATCTATCGCACCTCAGGAACTTCAAGGCAGAGGGGTGGCTGTAGGTTAAGGTAGGATTTTAGCATTCCCGGATCCCAGGCCATAATGTCATCAAACTAGTGTTAACCCCTATCTATCAGTAGGCACTTAATATGTATTCATTCTTTTCCTTTAACATTCCAATAATTCCTATTACATAGACACTGAACTAGAAATAAAAGGGAAAGTTTGTTAGTAAATAGAAGACTTACTATTCCTTTAGTCCTTCATTCTTAGAGCAGCCCCATTTCCAACTTGCCTCCAGGGTCAGACACCAGAGACAAGAGGGAAGGAGCGGAGTGATGGGCACAAGTGAAAAAATTATAGGAAAAATAGGGAGGTGAATAGATACAGGTCTGCCAGCTTGTCTGATAAGTACTTCTCGTTACTGATACATACCAATGTGACAAAATCTAGAAAAAGAGGTGCAAGAATCAGGGAGGAGGGTGTGAGGAAGGCTCTGAGGCACTCTTTTAGGAAAAGTCTCCCATCAAGGGCCATGATGCTGTGAGCATTGGCGGGGAGCAGAGGGAGGGCCGGCCACTTCCAGGCTGCAACTCCCAGGACAGGTATCTTGCCACCTTCTAAGGTTGTCTCACCAAACATTGGACTGTCTTAATTCTGTGCAAGCAGAATACATCGAGTCCTCACCATGGTGCCCAGCACTGGTGCAGAGCTGTCTGGGCCATTTTCAGACCTGGTTCAATTTTCTATTGTTCTGTAAAGTCACTGAGTCTATGTTTTCATCCTCAATGGGCTACCAGAAAGCAAAACAGTTTAATATGATTTATAAACATGTCCTGTACGTGGAGCCACTCCAATGACCCTTCATTCATGGAATATACTCATCATTTATGTAGCCCCCATGTCTCGATCCATCTTCTAGGCCTGAATTTCCCTGCCATGGACTCAGCCCTGCCCCCGGATGCTAGACAGAAAGTGCTTGAGCAGCTTCATCCTTGGCCTAGGAAGGTTACATAAATTCATTTAAAAAGCAGTGTCCCAGCAGTGATCTTACCTATCTTGTCCTGCTGAGATAAGACCTAACCAGACTTAGCCAACTCATCCTGAGTTGTGGTCACCTGATACATGGGATAACTGCAATGTCCAGTTGGCTCACTGAACATTTGTATTTCACATTCAGTGCCAAGGTCATGTACAGCTGAGCTTGCTGAGACCCTACCTACCTCTCAACCTGAAATCCCACAAATTCCAACATCTTGGGAATGTTCCACCAATGTAACTACCTAGGATCTGTGGCAAAGATTTTTCTGTCAAAGAAAATTGACCTGTTTGCTCTTGAGCCTAGATTTAAATGTCTATCCCAGGCAGCTTTCTGAGTGCTCCCTCCATCTGTGCCTCTGTATACTAACTCTAACTCTTCGCGATAACAGGTTTTAGTCCTCCAAAGTGCTCCTAGTCTCATCTTTACTATTGATGACAATAATAATAAATAATAATAATAATTTAAGACTGTGTTTGTCTATTTTTTCCTGTTTTAAAAGACAAATAAAAATCTGCTATATGCTGAGAATAAGAAATAATGAAGGGGCTTCCCTGGTGGCGCAGTGGTTAAGACTCCACCTGCCAATGCAGGGGACATGAGCCCTGGTCTGTGAAGCCCTGGTCCGCGAAGATCCCACATGCCGCGGAGCAACTGAGCCCGTGCGCCACAACTACTGAGCCTGCACTCTAGAGCCCGCGAGCCACAACTACTGAAGCCCGCATGCCTAGAGCCCGTGCTCCACAACAAGAGAGGCCACTGCAATGAGAAGCCCGCACACCGCAACGAAGAGTAGCCCCCGCTCGCCGCAACTAGAGAAAGCCCGCGTGCAGCAGCAAAGACCCAACTCAGCCAAAAATAAATAAATAAATAAATAAATTTGTAAAAGAAAAAAAACTTAAAAAAAAAAAGCAACACACACACACACAAAGAAATAATGAAGATATGATCAGGCAATCCCACTCCTGGGCTTATATCTGGAGAAAATGATAATTCAAAAAGATACGTGCACCCCAAAGTTCATTGCAGCACTATTAACAATAGCCAAGATGTAGAAAGAGCCTAAATATTCATCGACAGAAGAGCATTTAGAAGAAGATGTGGTACATATATACAATGGAACACTACTCAGCCATAAAAAGAATGAAATTACACCATTTGCAGCAACATTGATAGACCTAGAGATTATCCTACTAAGTGAAGTAAGTCAAAAAGAGAAAGACAAATGTCATTGATAGCACTCATGTGTGGAATCTAAAATATGACACAAATGAACTTATCTATGAAACAGAAACCGACTCACAGACATAGAGAACAGTCTTGTGGTTGCCAAGGGTTGAGGGGATTGGGAAAGGATGGATTAGGAGTTTGGGATTAGCAGATGCAAACTGGTATATATAGAATGGATAAACAACAAGGTCCTACTGTATAGCACAGGGAACTATATTCAATATCCTGTGATAAACCATAATGGAAAAGAATATGAAAAAAATGTATATATATGTATAACAGAATCACTTTGCTGTACAGTAGAAATTAACATGACATTGTAAATCAACTATCCTTCAATAAAATAAATTTAAAGAAAAAAGGAATAATGAAGAAAAATTTTTCTTCTTTATGAAAAAAATGTGAATGTTTTCAATATTGGCCAAAATGTCAATATATTAATCTTAGATTTAGGGGGCTGGATGGGGATGGTTCCTTGTCTTTTCTCTAAAAAAAGAAAAAAGTGATTTACTTGTGAAATATGGATTTTAACTCATATTCATTAATTTTTAAAAAATAAAAATTTAGCATGTAAATTCCTATATGACCAACAGTTATCTTGCAATTAGAAAGAACATTTCAATCATTTAAACTTAGAATTTTGCACGGATGAGAATTCAGTCATTCCAGGGTCCTTTTAAATAAATTCTATTTAGATTTCTATCATCTGATGCCATAGTTAAGAATATTTTTGACAAAAATTCCCAGAATAAGTAGCATTCTTTAAATGCAACTAAAGATCATGTATTTGAAGAGCGTTAATACACACAGTGTACTTACCAGATAGTCTTTAATTTTGCTACTTGCTGTCAGCTCTTTGCTTGTTGATCAAACCCATGGTGAAGGGCATTAGACATAATTTAGAAAGAATGTTTAAGAGTGCCCAGCTGATTGATGGTCCATTTTGGCTTCAGTATCTAAGATCTTTGCTTCTTTGTCAACACAGAGAATATTTTCCAGCCATGGTAGGAGCTGTGTCAGGACTTGTCTAAAAGTAACATGTTAGATCAAATTCAACAAAGAATAAGAATCTTTTGTTTTGCTAAAAATAAAGGTAACCAAAAATAAATAAATAAGTAAATAGAAATAAAGGTAACCAGAACTGTTCCAATAAATTTTATAAAAATCTCCAGATGTAAACTTGACTTCAGACTACATTTGATTTGTTTTGCTTGTTTTACTGCGGAAACAAATTTCCCCTGGCAATCAGAGTTGATACTTTCTTAAATTATTTTTTTCTTAATTTTTCCTATGAAGGGAAAACTATTTAAATTGACATTTATCACAAGACAGAATAAGAATCATTTCAGTTCTAAAATTTTGGAAGAAACATTTCCCATCTGTTTCAATAACCCAACCGGCTAATTACATTGCCAAGAATAATTTGTCACAAACAGAAAGACCATTCTTTGGAGGAAAATGCTTACTGCTTTATCTTATATTACATACTGATTGATGAGTAATTTATAGAAAATGCATGATGCTAACTTATGCCATGAATTTATTTCATGAATTAGACTCCAAAAAGAATCTCAGAATGCTGGTTAATAATTTACATTGCTTTAAAAACAGGGGATGGAGTCTCTTGGTTAGATCAAATTATATCAGAGAAGTTGCATATATATTAGCCAATTCTGCTTTTAAAGTGTAGCCCACTGGAGTGTGAATGGATTGGCCTAACAAGGAGGAGACAAAATGCCAGCAGTATGTCTGCAATACGATCACCACTCTCTGTGATCTCAGTAGTGAAGTATGGGCACTGATGCTAGACTGGGTTTGGATCCCAGCTTGAGCGCTCACTTGCTTGGCAAATTATTTAAATTTTTGGTGCTTTGGATTCCTCACCTGTAAAATGAGTGTATTAATAATAATAGTAAGTATCTCATAGAGTTGTTGAAAATTAAATTGGCTGACACATTTTAACGTCAATGAATATTAGTTACTCATATTAATAACAGTATTACTATTATTACTGTTATTGTTAATATTGTTTTTATATTCCCCTGGGTGTTAACAGTTCTCTGGTCTTCCAAATCTCCAAGAAAAGCAAACTCTCCCTGGAAAGGGCCACCCCTTGAGCTTTAATTATCAGTGTGGTTCTCAACTCTGGCTGAACATTAGAATCACCTAGAAAGTAGCGGGAGGTGGGGGAGGGAGGGAGGGAGGGGAAGCAACGCCCAGGATCCACAGGAAGAGATTCTAAATTAAAAGGTCTTGGGTAGGGCCCAGACACCCATTTTTTTAAAAATTTCCCCAGGAGTTTCCTGATGTACAGTCAGAGTTGAGAACCAGTGACAGCTGGATCTTAGCAAGGACAGCTGAATGCGAGCAGGGCGAAAACCTTAGGAACAAGCACACTAGCACCAGAAAGGCAGATAGAAACAAAGCGCTGAAGTCCAGGAGAGTAAGTGAAATTGCTGGGAGGACCTCTCTTTTTGCGGAGGAAGAGCCATGCTGATGTGCTGGCATCTCAGAGCTCATTCTAGCATAATCATTTCTTGATGTGGCCCTAAGATTAGGCTTGACAACCAAGGCTCCTGGTGACCTCTGCCTTTTCCTCTGGTTCCAACCAAGCATCTTACTGTTACCTTTTGGCGCCCCCATTTAAAGAGCACCAGAACCCTTCTTTGGATATTCAATTTGTAAACTCCAACAAAGAGCCTCATTTCTTTAGTGATAAGTGAAATTTCAGACAGATGGAGTACAGTTACCATGATGAATGGTTTCAGCTCAAGGGACTCTTAACCACTAAATAGATGTGCTTGTTCTTCTGAAGGAATGAGAGACTCCAAACCTTGAAGGATGAACTAGGTTATTGTTCTTATTTTGTAATAGCTTCAATAGCTCACTTTACTCTTAACTAAAAAGAGAGGCAGGAGGGGAGAATGATAAGCATTAATATCCACATTCAAAGAGTCGGAGAAATGGGCCATGTGGAAGAAGGAGAAAAAAGTCTTACATTTCTGAAGTTTTAAAAATCTGAAATTCTGAGTGATCCTATCCTTTCATTTCTGTCTTCACTCCACACATTCATTATAGGAAAATTTCAAAAAGTAGTGCAAAGCACAAAAAGGATGTTAAAAATCACTCATAATTCCAATACTTTTTTCTTTCCTTTATTTTTAGAATATAAAGTCAAGAGTGAAAGTCTGCCCTCCTCCATTTCTCCAAAGGTAAACACTTCCCCAAATGTTTTATATTTATGTGTTTCATAAAGACATCTTAGCATTCTTATGTTTCAGTCATGTGATAAGGGAATTATCTCACTTAATCCCCACAATAACCCTCAAAGGTAGTTACTATTACTATCTCCTTCCCCCAACCTCCATTTTAGGGGTGAGGAAACAGAGCTTTAGAGAAGTTACCCTTACACATATTCATCTCTCATTTATTCATTCACTCAACAAATATTTATTGTGTCCCTACTATGTGCCAAGTACTATGCCTAGACATAAGGGGTATAAGAGTGAATGAGCTAGACATGCCCATCATCCAGCTCCTACCTCCTCTACTGCTCTCATCCAAGCCTAAACCACCATCATCTCTCACCTAGAATGCTGTAATAGCTCCTAACTTGTCTTCCCACCTCCACTCTTGTTCCCCAGCCATCTACTCTAGACAAAAGGAAACCTCAGGTTCAGAACTGTAAATGTTTATGCTTCACGTCCGATGTAAAAAGTACAGAATTAGGCCTCAATAGTTGACTTTGCAATGAAGTTAAAAACATTGTTTAATGATATGGGGCAGGAACAGGAAATTAAATTTAATGCCCAAGAACTGAGTGAAGTGTTACAATGATAGTACAGATTGTTCTGAGAACTTTCTATTTAAATGACATGACACTGTGCAAGGGATACAGATTGAATCATAGTTTACTTCCAATATTTTGAGATGAGCGAAGGCTAATGAGCATATAAATTAGGTTTAGGTCCATCAGCTCTGAAGTCTTTTAGCTCTGATACCTTTCTTTTACTGTTTTCTTTTTTATAGAGGATTTTCAGTTGCTGATTGTAATAAAAAATACATTTAAGAAATATACTGTAAATAGGCAGCACAAGACAAATTGGATATTCTGCTCTTCTGCCAAATTTTTATTAGTTCTAGAAACCGGATGAACATATGTAAAAAGAAACTGTTCAAATAAGAAGCACCACCCATACCGTACTATCAAAGCACGGTAGTTCTTCTCATTTTTCTCTGTATCTGTCTAGTCTCTGTCTATAGGCTCACTCTTAAAAAAATACATAATTTCTCTTTAAAGAAGAATTGGGTCACACACAGAGTTGAGCTAAGTTGCTGCCACATTCTTTCTAGAAACCCCTCTAAATAGAAACTACTTGATATGCTGAAATCACAGCATTGTAGGGCTGGAAGGGACCTTAGAGATTATCTGGTTTAACTTTTGCATCTCAGCGGTAGCTGCATTGTCAGAATGGTCAGCCTTAGTAGTTAGTTGTAACAGTTGCTGCCATTCATTTGTCAGGAATATGTGCTAGATACTCCCTATGTATTAATTCTAATTTTCCTGGCAATTCTGCAAAGAAGAAGTGAGTACAAATGACCTGGGTTTAAGTCCTATAACATGGGGACAACAATAGCACCAACTTCCTAGGTTTATAGAAAGGATTAATTGAAGTGACATGTGTAAGTCACTCAGCATCGTGCCTAGCTATTTTTATTATCATTAACCATTTTTCAGTTGAAGAAACTGAGGCTCAGAAAGGTTAAAAAACTTGGTCACAGGGCTTCTCTGGTGGCGCAGTGGTTAAGAATCCGCCTGCCTATGCAGGGGACATGGGTTCGAGCCCTGGTCCGGGAACATCCCACATGCCAGGGAGCAACTAAGTTTGTGTGCCACAGCTACTGAGCCTGCGCTCTGGAGCCCGCGAGCCACAACTACTGAGCCCATGCACTACAACTACTGAAGCGCGTGCACCTGGAGCCTGTGCTCTGCAACAAGAGAAGCCACCGCAATGAGACGCCCACGCATTGCAACAAAGAGTAGTCCCCCACTCACCGCAACTAGAGAAAGCCCACGCGCAGCAACGAAGACCCAATGCAGCCAAAAATAAATAAATAAAATAAATTAAAAAAAAAAAAAAAAAAAAACAACTTGGTCACATAAGTTGTGTGCTTCAGTTTCTCATACAGTCACCTGAGCTAGTGCCTAGGGCAAAGTTTCACAAGTATATCCAGTGGACCACAAGCTTTAAAATCACCTAGGGTACCTGCTAAAAATTGAGTGGCCTTGGCTCTTCCCAAACAGACACTCAATCAGACAATCTGGAAGTCGAGAACAGGAACATCCATTTTAGAAGCTTTGTAGGTGCTTCTGTGCACTAAAATTAAGAACCACTGGTGCTCAGCTTTCCAAACTCACTAGCCGAGGGCTCTAGTCCAAGTTTCCCCCTCTGTGAAATGAGAATAACATTACTGCCCCTCAAACTAGTTGGGAAGATGAAACTAGCATATTCTTTAGGAAAGTGCTTTGTAAACTGTACAAATGTGATGGTTTCTCTTCATCTCAGTCAGGCCCTTGCCAAATAGGAAAGGACAGTGTCCAACATCTCCAAATTAACAGCACCATCGTGGACACAGCTCATGTTGGGCCCAATCAGATAGCCAATGAAATTGTACTTCATTTGTTTTTCTCTCATTATTTAACCTTTGCTCTAAACCTATAAACACTGTTCTAAAGACTGGATGTCATTCCCTTCTATCCCCCATTGCCATGGTCTTCCCAGACAAAATTGGACATTGCTACAATTGCTGTTAAGTACTGTTCTTCACTATGTTCTTTCCTTGCCTGTTTCATGTGTCTGTTGGCAATGAGAAAGTCTACAGTTTGCTTTGTACTCCATGTTTTATATACTGAGCTATTAAAGTGTGTCTGACATTTTCTTTTCCAGGTATATGATTATGAGTTAAATCAACACATACTCAAACCAGCCCACTTGACTAATCTCCCTCTTAATAGAGTCACTTTTAGGGAAGGGAAAATGAGCTGTATGCCAAGAAAAGAGAAAAAGCCCAGAAGCCACAAGAGTGAGGAATGACATGTGAGCTGTGGGAAGGACAGGACGAACGTAGCAGTAGGATGTGCCCCAATAAGAAACAGCATGAGTTGTCTTCTTCCTACTCTCCCACGAAGCTAGCCTCTCCATGGAAACTCCTCACAAAGAGAATGGAAACATTTTAGCTGGAAGAATGTGGATTTTCATCTGCCTAAAAGAAAATGTTTAGGTCACCTCGGCTCTGGATATCTGCTTTCCTAGAACCAAGTACTATAAACTCCGTGGAGATCTGTTGTTTTCTGTTTGACTAGTTCCTACTTTGCTCTGTTCTTGTGAGTCTTGTGGAACTACCAATGCTGGTTGAATTCCCCGACTCAAAGGCCAGGGTTGGACACGTATACCAGGCCGAGTCAATAAATGTTCTTCCCTGGGGTTCTTTTCAAAATTTGAAGCCGGAAGGAAAGAAGCCTTGCATTTTTGGTCACAAAGCTGGAAAGATATATTGTTGGTTGTCATCACCATCATGGATAAAAGTCTATTTGCAGAAAGAGAGAAGAAAGCCTTGCAGAATTCAAGAGAACTGGGAGTGAGAGGGGACACCTGCTTCCTGGTCCCTGCAGTTACCCTTCTGAGAAGTTCTCTATGGCTTAAACTAGTCTGAATTAGCTGTCACTTGGAACCAAAGGGTTCTCACTAGACACTGCTGTGTCCTGCCCAGGTCTCTCTTGTCTCCTCACACTGTACCTAGATACACAGCATTCCTCATTTCCAGACTCCAAATCTGCAGTGAGTCATCTCTACCTGCTTCTCATCTTGACGAACCATCCTTTCGGGAAACAGCATGAAAAGGCTAGTAAACTAATCTTCTTGGGGCAGCTCATGACTAATCCTGGCTTAATGTGTTACTTTTCCCAGGTTACGGCGCATCTTAATACTACTGTTGCTAATGATAATAATAGTAACTGCAACAACAGCCATAGCTACTATCTATTGAGTGGCAGGTACTGTGCGAAGCACATATATGTATTAACTCATTTAATACTTACAACAACCCTGACATTATCTCTCTTAGGAGATGTGAGGGGGTGGCAGGGGAGAGAGAGGAGCCTTTTAACCCAAAGGAATAATCCCCAGCAGTGTAATTTCAGGGACTGTAGCTAAGGTTATCTGCCTAACCATCCTTAAACCTATGTCACCACCCATATTCTACAGCTTCCATGGATAACTGGTCAGGGGTACAGGGGCAGGGCTGGGCAGGGAACCCCATCTTTTTCTTTTGATTTGGAGACTTGATGGCTAAGAGAGGCCAAAGTTCTGCATTTGCCAGCAGAAAGGAAGGCCATGTACTGTCTGTTTAAAGCAGGCAGGGTGCAGGCTGGAAGCCAAGGAACCCTGGCCAAAAAGACCAGGGCAAGAGAATATTTATTATCAACTATCACCCACACAGTGAACACATGATTGAATAACTCCCCAGAGGAAAGGGATCAATGACATTGGGAATGTGGTTCAGAAAGATGAGCTGGAGTTTTCTAGCCAAGCCCCCTGCAAGACTGAATCTTGCCAAGTTTAGGAACAGGACAAGCTCTACCCCAAAGTTTCTTCTCCCCTAGTTGCTTCTCTCCCTCCCTCTCTCCTTCACTCCCTCTCTCCCTCCTTCCCTACCTGAGACAGAAAGGCAATTTGTCTTTCCTTTCTTTAATAGATTTTTAGTGAGCCTCTACCACATACTAAGACAAGATTCCTGCCTCTGGGGAAGTTATAATTCACAGGAAAACCAGGCAAGAAAGCTAGCAATAACAATAGAGTATGAAGTGTGTGGTGATAGAGTATAAAGAACATTAGGTTTAAGAGCCAAATAGATTTAGCTCAGAATCATTACTCTGCCTCCTACTGATATGATCTTGGGCAAGTTATTTAACTGTATGTGCCTGCATTTCTTCATTTGTAAAAGGAAGATAATAATCATGTCTATTGGATAGGGTTGTTGGAATGATTAAATGAGATATACAATCCATGTGCGACACTTGGAGTGGTATCTGGCAAATACTTAGTATTCAATAAATTTTTCTGCTACTTCTCTACAAGTGTTTGTCCTGAAGAGGCAAGCTGGTAAAGCAGCCCTTCGTTGTTTCTGATTTCATTCAACAAACATTATTAAGAGCCTACCAAGGGAACGGTATCCTGGTAGATAATTTAGGAAAAAAATCAAACAATTTAAGACTCAGTCCCTATCATCAAACAATTTGCAGACTAACAAAGGAACAGGATAGATGCATAGGAAACTGTGTGTATCTAAGTGCTAAGAAGTGTGATTCGAATAATAAATGTCCTTGAGGAAATAGAGTGGTGAGAAAATGTTTCATGGAAGAGGTGAGCCTGGAACTGGGCTTTGAAAGAGGATAAGATGTGGTCAGCAGAAAGAAGGTATCCAGGGTGGAGAAATGGCTTGAGTAAGTACTATTCTGGGGATGAGGTAGAACAACCTGACTAGCGTTTGCTTCCTATTGGGGATCAGTAGATCAGAAGGTTGGAAAGGTCCCATAGGTCCTGTGTACCAGGCTGGGGAGTGAAACTTGATCCTGAATTCAATGGGTAGCCATGAAGGTTTGTATATTGGAGAGAGGCACAATTTGAGTGCAGGTTTAGGAATGTGAATTGCTCCATGAAAGCAGGGTAGATTGCTGGGGATCAGCTTCAAGGGGGTGGAGTAGGGGAGACTAATTTGGTAACTATCCTTGTCCATATACCTGGGGCAGTGGAACCTGAATAGGACTGCGGCAGTGAGGAGGAAAAGGAAGCTGACTATAACATCTATTTTTAAACTGGTTTTTTAAAAATTGTGAAAAAGGTCTTCCCTGGTGGCGCAGTGGTTGAGAATCTGCCTGCCAATGCAGGGGTCACGGGTTCGAGCCCCGGTCTGGGAAGATTCCCACATGCCGCGGAGCAGCTGGGCCTGTGAGCCACAATTACTGAGTCTGCCCGTCTGGAGCCTGTGCTCCGCAACAAGAGAGGCCGCGATAGTGAGAGGCCCGCGCACCGTGATGAAGAGTGGCCCCCACTCGCCGCAACTAGAGAAAGCCCTCGCACGGAAGCGAAGACCCAACACAGCCACAAATAAAAATAAATAAATAAATAAAAACTGTGAAAAAAATACACATAACATAAAATTTACCGTCCTAATCATTTTTAAGCATACAGTTCAGTAGTCTTGAAGTATATTCCCATTGTTGTGCAACCCATCTCCAGAACTTTTTCATCTTGCAGAACAGAAATTATATCCATCAACTCCCCATTTTCCCCTCCTCACAGCCTCTAGTAACCACCATTCTACTTTCTGCATAACAGACATTTTTATATCATTTAGAACTCTTGATTTCAAGAGCAAAAGAACTTTGACATGCAAAGGGGATGGGAAAGGATGTACTATAGATTTACGCAAGCAGATCATGATGCTCCCAGACAGGAACGCATCTGGGCCTCTGAAGTGGCTAGCACGTAACCAGAAAGGTATCAGGCTTCTTTGAATTCATGTCTGCTTCTCTTTGCTACTTCATTCTCTCTATGCAGGCTGGCTTCCTCTGCTTCTCTCTCCACTTCTTAGAATACTGCATCCCTCCATCTCTGAGTTCATATATTTCAGTTCTACCCACATGTAGAGACTAAATGGCTGTTTCTGAATCTCAATTCAAAATCCGAGAGAGAGAGAGAATTTGATTGGTTCAGTTTGTGGCAATTGTCCATCACTTTTCCAATCAGCTACTGCCTCTGAAAGAGTCATATAGTACAAATATGGCTGGTAAGGCTGATTTCAAGAGAAGACAGTGGTCTTTGGAAACTGGCAGACATTCTAAATAAAAGGAAGCTAAGACACACTTCAGAGAAAGGATTAAGATGGCTTGGTAACAGATTGTTGAAATCCTGTGGCATGGGAGTGGCTGAGAAGATCCGGGAGGAGTAAAGGATATATAGCTGCCCTCTTAAGGAGTTCACAACCTAATTGGGAAGACAAGTTATACAAGGAGCCCTCAACTCAGAGTTGACTGCAAAGAACTCCCCCATTTTCTAAAGTAGCCATCGTTGCTGCACCTTCCAGAAGTGCTGCTGTATTCCCATAAATTTAGCAAGATATCACAGGACTGGGAAAGAAGACTATTAATATCACTTATATTCCTTTGTGAGAAACGGAAGCGAGAACCCCTTCACCTCTAGGATCATTGCAAAGGAGAGCTGACAGATCTCGGGCTGTAGCCTAAGGGGTGAGAATTATTGTCCTGATTTATGAAACCACCTCCAAGTTCAGGGTAGTTTCAGTGGCCTTTTTTGTAGCCAAGCTCCTGGGGATATTTCTGCAAAGGCACAGTTTGTTTCTACTACTGAGGATAAAGAGACAGAGAAGGCAGAGTTGAGAGAGAACCCAAAATTAAAAACAAAATTCAAATTAAATCAGTCTTTGATACATCCTGAGAACCTCCCACAAATGATTCCAGACTTTGTTATCAACAGATCAGTGACTCTAGCTGCACTTAAAATGCAATAAACAGAATTAAATACAGGATTCGAAAGGATAAAATGAGATAATCACAAAGCTACTGGAGGTTTCCTTTCTTCAAAATACTTAAGCTCTAGCTTCTTTAAATTTAATTTCACCTAAAAATTTCAAGAGACCAGTTGACTTCTTTGAGATTACATATTCTGTTTCAGATGAAAGCTGAGTAGTTCAGTGAATTATATTTCAACTCATTTCCCTAGACATCAGTTACCAGAAGCCTTTTAAGTGAAAGCTTTGAGGACTGTCTGTCCATTATGCTGCTAAGGAGCCTGAGTCAGCAAGCTCATTCAGATTTTAAAATTTAACTGGCCCTCACCCAATCTTTAATCAAAAGCTAATGTACTTTTCCAACCTAAGTCTTTTGCATTCACTGTCTATGGAGGATATTGGATAAAACATTCTTGGGAAACAGCTGGTTCAGTATGTAAACTGCCATCACCATTGTTTTGCAGCAATACCGTGTGTGCATGTGTGTATTTTTTTTTTTTTAAAGAAAGGACCTATAGAAGGTCCTCAATGTCATCCAGCATTAATGCACTTTTGTAAGGTCAGCTTTGCCACAAATGCTTTTTCCAGTACAGAAAATGGAGCAGGATAGGGACATTTTCTTCTTGTCTGTTTTCCAGAACTTGTGGACAGAATAAACAATTAAATGGGTTTGAGTAATGGAAGGGATGATAGAGATTCTGCAGAAATCTAAGTTTCTTCCCTAGATCTTTGCAGTAAGGCTGAGTATATCCTGGAAGGCAAGTTGAACTTTTGTTTACAAATATTGAACTATAAGGCTCTACACCTGAAACTTATATAACGAAAAGAAAAAAATAAGTTGAACACTTAATACCCTGTGTTTAAATTGATCACAAATGAGAGAAAAATTAGCAGTGTCAAGGCCTGGGACAACATTTAATGAATTAGAAAAGGTAACTACTAGATAGAACTCTGGCAGAATGACTTCCCCAAGGATGGAAGAGGTGTTCTCACAGAGGGATTTGTTTATTCTTTTTCATTCACTGAAAGACTAAAATATAATCCAGAGTGCTTTTAAAAGCAAGCCAGGGCACTTATCTCTGTACTCATGCTAGGTGAGATTTTATGGCAAGGCCACCATTCTAGGTGAATACAAAAGGCCAGAGAGGTTATCACTTACCACTTGATTCAAGATAGTTCTCATCATAAAGAAAAAATTATTTTAATAGACTCTCAATGATCTGATTAAAGAAATACTGTCTTTCATGCAGTTTCTTTTGTCTTATTTTTACATCAGGCAACGTCAGTCTGTTCTTTTAATTGCATGGATTTTCCTTTTTTGTTCCTGAGCTAATGATGCCTTTGTTACAAGTGAGCAGAGACATGGACAAATCAGTCTACCTCAGCAATCCAATGAATTCTTTACATATGTAGAGAAAAGATCTTCGTATCATGGTACTCAATATCCTCTGTATGTAAGCCAAGAGCCATAACACATATAAAACATTTACACTTAAGAAGTAGCTCTCATTAATACATATGTATTAGCAAAGCCAAGCATCGCATGAGAGAGAATTATGTATGAATGACTTACATGAAAATTGTACAAATTATCAGTGGATTCAGAATAATTATGCAATAAAATGAGGGGGCCTGTAAAAAGCAAGGTTTATCTGAAGAGCTCAGCTTTCTCATTTCACTCCCATAATCTGTCACAGGCTTTGGAGCTCCAGCAGTGGATGCTTTCTGGTACTGTCAGGAGTACTTACTACTCCAGGTGATGGTTTTGAGGATTCGGGCACTGCCTTTCCATGGAGAGTCAGCAGAAAACACAGCTGACTTCTGAAGGAAGGAAGGCTGGCCACACAAAAGAGATTGGCTCCACTTCTGAAGCTGCATTGCATGAGACCAACTCCATGAATATGACAGACTTAAGTGGTGTTAATTTCAGTGCTGTGCCCTAAGCACACCTTTTGGAGAATATGTTAAGTGCCCAAAATACTGCTCTCTAGAACATTCCACATTTAGTCCTCACTACAGTTCAGGGGCAGCCTGGTTGATATTGCTTTTAGTGGGGTAATGCTTTAGTTCCAAAGTATGGATAACTTTCACAGCATGTCAAAAACAGTCAGATTCTGGAATGTCTACTGGGAACTAGGTTTTTCACTAATCAGGAATGCTTGACCTAAGCTAGGGTGAAGGGTGCTGGGAACATGGCCCAGTTGGAGCAGGGGGAGACTGTAGCCCAGTGGCTATAGTTTATTTGGTTCAGGGTAATCTGAAGACTTTGTCCTCCAGGATGAAAACAAAAGCAAAGTTAGGCAGTTCATGCAAACAAGTCATCAGTCCCGGGGGTCAGGAAATGAGGGAGCTCACCGGTGTGAATCAACAGGGAAGGGACAGAACCATATGAGGAGCCCAGCTCGAGAACAACTTTGTAGAAGCTTTTTACAGGGAACCGATAGCCTCAGGCAAGGCAGTGAATGAGCTGTTCAAGGCCAGCACCAGGCTCATGACAGAAGCACAGCACACACCAGTAAAGTCCTTGTGTTCTTTTCCCTGCGTGCTACTTTGTTGGAAGTATTTGCAAAATTTAAGAAGACATCAAAAGAAACCATTTTTTAAAATGGTTTGGTGGCCCTTGTCCTTGTGTGCTTACCACCACCCTACCATACACCCACTCCTCTAATAGGACTCCACTCTCACCACTTCCACCTCTGGGCAACCCACCCTGGATTAATCCTAGTATCCCATTCCCTTGTCCCTGAGGCCTTATCCACTCTGACCTCTCTGTGACAAGGGTATATGAACCAATATATTTTCCTTTTTGACTCAGGTTGGTTTGAACTGAGTATATGTCACATGCAATCAAAGAGTTCTGAATACTACATGACAGTCTAGTTTTCACTTTTTCTGTTTCTCTCATCAAAGAAAGATGGGCTTATCATAAACACACACCAGAGAACTCAGTATTTATACTGCTATGATAAAATAAAATAATGATTTTTCTCTATATCTGGCCCCTTTACTCTAGGGACTTAATCCCCACAGAGAGTCCAGAGTGAGTCCACAGGGTGAGCAGAAGAGGAGATGATCAAAAATAGATCCCACAAGCTCTGCTATTTGCCATGGGGCCTCAGAAGACCGAGGGCCTGATGCCAGGGCAGGATTATATTTGCCTTCCTTGTTTATCATTTAGCTGCTGTGGGGATGGAACCATAGCTGCAGGTAAAGCTAAGTGCTTTCTCTGGTACTCCATGGAGATGTTTGATATGAGTGGGGAGTTGCTGAAGCTAAAGGAGAAAGTGGAACAATCAATCAATAAATGTCTGTTGTATACTTCCTTTGTGAAAGGCACTGCCAGGTGCTGTATGACACCTACGGGTGGATGGAACGTGGTCCAGCACCCTTGAGAAGACCACATTCTATCTGAGGAGAAAAGACATGCACACAAACATCACAAACAGAGATTTGACAAGAAAAGCTGCATCAGTTCAGCAGTGACATAGCTCGCTGCAAACTGGTGTTCGGTTGCAAGGAGGCTCTGGCCAAAATAGGAATATAGTGAAGGGGCAGCTCATAGAACCAGCAAAAAGGTTGAACAACAGACTTCTGGATGGACAGGAACTAGGGTGGCCCTAGAAGACCTCCTTAGTGGTCATCATGATGGTGTAGTTGGAGAGAAGGGACTGACTGGCAGAGAGGCAGTAAGAAAGAAAAGGGAGCAAAGAGAAAGACATTTCGAAGCTCTCCTGTCCGCTAAACCTGGTAGAATATGCACTTAACACTCTTGGAGACTGGAAAGAGACAGTTGATCAGATATAACTGATTCAGGGAGCTAAGAAACTGGGGAAAGATCTGTGTATACTAAGGGCAAAAATATCTTAGCAGAATCTCAGCCATAAGTAAGAATTCTCCAGACCCAGATTAAAGACCAGCTAGGGATTTTAACCACTTAAGAACCAAGACTAATGTTCTAAAACTGACTGCCTGGGAAGTGCTTCTGCACTGAGAAATCTGATTCAGCAAATTAGTATGCAGAAGGGGACACTTGGCCTTGTGGCTTTATTGAGTACTATTGACAGGACCAGGCAACCATGACAGCTAATCACAAAATTCCCATCAGCTCTTGTCTCCTAGTGTCCTTCCACGGGGCTTCTGCTGCCCAGATGCGGCTGGCACACACTTGGACCCGAAGGGGACCCCAAAGAGAAAGAAAGCAGCCCAAACGCTGTGAAAGGGTTACATCAGAGAGCGAACAATGCAAGCATTCTGACAATGGTCTGTATTTCATAGGAGAGGAAACACATTTCATTTTTTAAACGAACAATTTGAAGGCCACATGGTGGGGAGTTAAGGAGTGGGTGTGGAATTACAAAGTTGACAAAATCATATGCAGCAGCCACAGGTGGCTCCCTTCAGCTCAGCCACAAGGGAGGCAGAGAGAGTTGAGGGAAGACACCCTCTGATCCTTGTTTTCCTGTTACTAATAAGGATGGTGATTCTTCACTGTTAAGAGGGAAACTGTCTTCTCCCAAACCTCATATTTCCATATCCCCATAAAGATTCCCGGGTGGGTAAAACTTGGGAGGAACTCTTGCTCTCTCTGCCTCTGCACCACCTCACTGGCTTTGTCCAGAATGAATGATGTGATTGTTTACTCAGGAAGGAGGACCTGACCAGCTGTGGCTCAGTGCCGTTCATGCTCTGCTTTTTGGAGTAGGCTGTCCTCAGCCAATTTTCTCCTCCATTGCCATGCAGTAAGAGGTTGCCCTGTGGGAGAGACACAAAGTGTCCAGATCTGCCAGTGGCAGGTCAGTGATCTGTCTCCTTATTCAGTCATGAAGTATTAGGAAGCCCGTCGTGGCCACACACTTAAACCCCATCCCAGTCCAGTGATAGCTCATTCTCATCTATTGGACTTGTGTATGTATCTCAACTGCTTCAAAACTCAAGGCGGAAAAAGAGGAGTGGGTATCCCAAGGCCCCAGTATTCTTTATGACCTCTCACAGAGGTCAGAGATATTTCTCCATGGTGTTCACTACCCTAAGTAATCATGCTAATACTTTACATTTGTAGAGCACTTTCCCACATTATCTCTATGTGTTTCACAAAGTCCTATGAGGTAGGTAGAGTAGGTATTATTGTTTTAGTTTTATAGATTAGAAAACCAAGATTCAAAGAAGTGGAGTGAATTCCCCAAGGCTATCCAATAACTATGTGGTGGAGTCAGGAGTCCAACCTGACTTTCTGACCCCAGGTTCTACAGGAAGAGATGGTTGAGATGCAGTTTTATAGTAGGGTTAAAAGCCACATGGATTTGGGTTCTGGCCCCAGTACAACCTGTGGGAAAGTTAATCAAGTTCTCTAAGTCTTCCTTCCCTTACCTATAAGTTAGGGATAATAGCAGGGTCATTTTGAGAAGTTCATGGAATGATGCAAAGCCATTTGCAAAGTGTACATCAAATATTCAGTAAGTGTCAGCTTTTTTATTACAGATTTAAGTTTGTTGAACAAGCAATCTGTTTATTATCCTATGTTTGGTATAGATCAACCTATAAATGCCTGTTTGGCCAAAATGGTGTAAGATCTCATAAACAACCCAATTAAATGGTTTAAAAGTTAAACTGAAAGCACTCTATATTCCTACATCAAGTACTTTCAACATAGTATCTATTATAAGGTGCTCTGAACAGAGAAGCAAATTTTTGTAGTATTTTTCGATAGTACTTTCTGTAACATATATTATAAAATATAAATTGTTATAATCTTCTTAAGAAACCTTTGAGTAATTTATATTAAGAATCAGAAAAATATTCATATCTTTTGAGTAATTCCACCTCTGGGAAATTATTTAAAATGTATAAAAAGCCATTATACATACATATGAGCATACACACAAAGATGTTTATCACAGAAGTATTCAAAATAGTAAAAATAACTAAAGATGCCTAGCAACAAGTTTACCATTTGGAATTCCTTGGTTGCACAGAACAGAAAACAACTCTAACAATCTTCAACAAAAAAATATATTGGAAAGTTTGGGTAGTTCCTCAAATCAATGGCATCAGGAAGGATGGGAACCAGGGTAACTCCAGGATTCTCAGTATAATGGACAGTATTTCTTAGGGATACTGCTGTTAGAATGACCCAACTTCAGTCACCTGCTGCTCATCAGCCAAACTATGAGTGGGGTAATGCCTTGCTCAAGACTATCTGCAGATCATATCTAACTGGCCTGGCCCAGCTTGCGTCATCTGCTTACCTGCTTATAAAATGTAAATTGCTATAATCCTCTCAAGAGGATTATAGGCAAAATGAGGAGTGAAAACACTGTGATCAACCATCTTATTCAGATCACATGCAAAGGGGGAGAGGCATTTCCCGAAAGAAAAGAGAGATGCGGAGAAGAAAGAACAACAGATGTTCTCTACTGTGGCAGAATGACCCAATAAATTATTATGTATCATTTGGAGAGTAATTTCTTACCTTAAAAATGACATTATATAGATGATATTAAATGTTTATAATGTAACTTTAAAGAAAAAGACAGGATATTCAGATATGTGTGTGGGTGTACTATTGTAACTATGAAGGAAGAAAGATACTGGAAAAAGACTAGAAGGAAATTCACTACAGATCCTTGTGAATGTGTGTGTTTCTGTCTGACTTAGGCCCACCCAAAAGGGATGCCTGCCTCATGGACTCAAGCCAGAGGGAGGTCTAGGGCTTAGCGATGGTTCTGAAGGAGTGGTCCCTAGTTACCAGAAGAGGGTAGAGGCAGAGGGCTAGACCAACCAGAGGGAAGGAGGAGCATTAACCATCAATAAGCCAATCAGGTCCTAGGACTTGAACTGAAAAAAAGCCAAAAGTCAACTGTTGAGAATGTGTTGGAGGAGAGGAAATGGGAGGGTCAGTGGCTTTGGTCTGATCAGGACTGAGTTGCCCAGACATCCGTCTTGTGGGACATGGGCTGCACACTAAGTAGAGGCTGTGGCCTGAGGAAAAGGCATAGATTTGAAGGAGATAATTGGGGAGAGAGAAAGTGGCTTATCTTTTGCTCCCTCCTTCTTTCAAACTTTTTGTGATGTTTTAAAATTTTTATGTAAATAAAGAGAATGAAAAAAAGACACATTATAGTTTTAAATTGTTCATTCATTCTATTTATTTTCTTCTTAAGGGCAGACGTCTATTAGCACAGTAAAGGAAGCTTTAAATTTAGAATGTCATAAGTCTATTAAACTCGACTGCTGCTAATACCCCTGAAATGTAAAAATTTACTTGTTTGACATACGTTACCTAGCTTTATCTGAATCTCAAAATGCAATCTTTCTATTCTTCTATAACTTAATAATCCAAGAGGAAATTTTGCTTATGCTTAAATGTAATGACTTCACGATTGTTTCTCTTGTAGATTCAGTAATCTGTTTGTTTTTATAACTCCCCAAAGATTCAGGAATGAAAACATTGCCTAGAGCTTTCTTTAAAATATCTACAATTTTTCCCTTAATAATATGAAGACAAGGAAACTGTGAATAACAAATTACCTTTCCCAAAGAGAAGGGCCTTTTTGCAAAACAAAGTAAAAAATAGGGGGCTTCAGAATTTCATATGCCTGGTTGGGGATATGGCACTCCTCTTTCATCTCTAGGTTAAAAAAAAAAAAAAAAAAAAAAAAGGACATTGGTCCCAGCGTCATGCCAAGAAACATCTGAGTTTCTGGAAGGGAAAAAAACAATCTGTGAAGAAAAATATATTCATGATTAGGTACAGGTTTTTCAGTACATTGAAAAAGAAGTTTTATATACATATATGTATATATATATATGGCTTTCTAACTGCTGATATGCACATTTTGAAATACACATTCTTTTAGAACAGGAGGAAAAATACCTGTATTTTACAGAAAGAGTGCCAGCCTTATTGTACAGAGCTATTTAATGCTTCCATGAGGAAAGATGTGCCATAAGTCAAACGAGCTTCTAAAGTCATACCATGAAACTTCTTTTGATCTAGAACTGTATCCTCAGGACTTCCCTGATGGTACAGTGGTTAAGAATCCGCCTGCCAATGCAGGGGACACTGGTTCGAGCCCTGGTCTGCGAAGATCCCACATGGCGTGGAGCAACTAAGCCTGTGTACCACAACTACTGAGCCTGCCCTCTAGAGCCACCGAGCCACAACTACTGAGCCTGCGTGCCATAACTACTGAAGCCTGTGCACCTCGAGCCCATGCTCTGCAACAAGAGAAGCCACCACAATGAGAAGCCCGTGCACTGCAACGAAGAGTAGCCCTTGCTCCTGGCAACTAGAGAAAGCCCACGCACAGCAACAAAGACCCAACGCAGCCAAAAATAAATAAATAAAATAAATTTATAGAAAAAAAAGAACTGTATCCTCTATTCTTTGACATGTCCTTCAACCACAGAAGATTTTTTTCTTTTAAAAACAATCCTACAGAATATAAAGAGAATATCGAGAAACATAGGTGATGAGAGAGAGGAAAGAAGCTCGAATGTGCACAGAATCCTTTGCAGGGTTGGAGAACATCTTTTTTTTTTTTTCAGGTTTGATTTTTCTTTTTTTAAACATCTTTATTGGAGTATAATTGCTTTACAATGGTGTGCTAGTTTCTGTTTTATAACAAAGTGAATCAGTTATACATATACATATATGCCCATATCTCCTCCCTCTTGTGTCTCCCTCCCTCCCACCCTCCCTATCCCACCCCTCTAGGTGGTCACAAAGCACCGAGCTGATCTCCCTGGGCTATGCAGCTGCTTCCCACTAGCTATCTATTTTACATTTGGTAGTGTATATATGTCCATACCACTCTCTCACTTTGTCCCAGCTTACCCTTTCCCCCCCCATATCCTCAAGTCCATTCTCTAGTAGGTCTGTGTCTTTATTCCCATCTTGCCCCTAGGTTCTTCATTTTTTTTTTTTTTTTAGATTCCATATATATGTGTTAGCATATGGTATTTGTTTTTCTCTTTCTGACTTACTTCACTCTGTAGGACAGACTCTAAGTCCATCCACCTCACTACAAATAACTCAATTTCGTTTCTTTTTATGGCTGAGTAATATTCCATTGTATATATGTGCCACATCTTCTTTATCCATTCATCTGTTGATGGACACTTAGGTTGCCTCCATGTCCTGGCTATTGTAAATAGAGCTACAATAAACATTGTGGTACATGTCTCTTTTTGAATTATGCTTTTCTCAGGGTATATGCAGTAGTGGGATTGCTGGGTTGTATGGTAGTTCTATTTTTAGTTTTTTAAGGAAACTCCATACTGTTCTCCATAGTGGCTGTTTCAATTTACATTCCCATCAACAGTGCAAGGGGGTTCCCTTTTCTCCACACCCTCTCCAGCATTTATTGTTTCTAGATTTTTTGATGATGGCCATTCTGACCAGTGTGAGATGATATCTCATTGTAGTTTTGATTTGCATTTCTCTAATGATTAATGATGTTGAGCATTCTTTCATGTGTTTGTTGGCAATCTGTATATCTTCTTTGGAGAAATGTCTATTTAGGTCTTCTGCCCATTTTTGGATTGGGTTGTTTGTCTTTTTGATATTGAGCTGCATGAGCTGCTTGTAAATTTTGGAGATTAATCCTTTGTCAGTTGCTTCATTTACAGATATTTTCTGTCATTCTGAGGGTTGCCTTTTCATCTTGTTTATGGTTTCCTTTGTTGTGCAAAAGCTTTAAGTTTCATTAGATCCCATTTGTTTATTTTTGTTTTTATTTCCATTTCTCTAGGAGGTGGGTCAAAAAGGATCTTGTTGTGATTTATTTCATGGAGTGTTCTGCCTATGTTTTCCTCTAAGAGTTTAATAGTGTCTGGTCTTACATTTAGTCTTTAGTCCATTTTGAGTTTATTTTTGTATATGGTGTTAGGGAGTGTTCTAATTTCATTCTTTTACATGTAGCTGTCCAGTTTTCCCAGCACCACTTATTGAAGAGGCTGTCTTTTCTCCATTTTATATTCTTGCCTCCTTTATCAAAGGTAAGGTGACCATACGTGCGTGGGTTTCTCTCTGGGCTTTCTATCCTGTTCCATTGATCTATATTTCTGTTTTTGTGCGAGTACCATATTGTCTTGATTACTGTAGCTTTGTAGTATAGTCTGAAGCCTGGGAGCCTGATTCCCCCAGCTCCGTTTTTCTTCCTCAAGATTGCTTTGGCTATTCGGGGTCTTTTGTGTTTCCATACACATTGTGAAACTTTTTGTTCTAGTTCTGTGAAAAATGCCAGTGGTAGTTTGATAGGGATTGCATTGAATCTGTAGATTGCTTTGGGTAGTAGAGTCATTTTCACAATGTTGATTCTTCCAATCCAAGAACATGGTATACCTCTCCATCTATTTGTATCATCTTTAATTTCTTTCATCAGTGTCTTATAATTTTCTGCATACAGGTCTTTTGTCTCCATAGGTAGGTTTATTCCTAGATATTTTATTCTTTTTGTTGCAATGGTAAATGGGCGTGTTTTCTTAATTTCACTTTCAGATTTTTCATCATTAGTGTATAGGAATGCAAGAGATTTCTGTGCATTAATTTTGTATTCTGTTACTTTACCAAATTCACTGATTAGCTCTAGTAGTTTTCTGGTAGCATCATTAGGATTCTCTATGTATAGTATCATGTCATCTGCAAACAGTGACAGCTTTACTTCTTCTTTTCCGATTTGGATTCCTTTTATTTCTTTTTCTTCTCTGATTGCTGTGGCTAAAACTTCCAAAACTATGTTGAATAATAGTGGTGAGAGTGGACAACCTTGTCTTGTTCCTGATCTTAGAGGAAATGGTTTCAGTTTTTCACCATTGAGAATGATGTTGGCTGTGGGTTTGTCATATATGGCCTTTATTATGTTGAGGTAAGTTCCCTCTATGCCCACTTTCTGCAGTGCTTTTATCATAAATGGGTGTTGAATTTTGTCAAAAGCTTTCTCTGCATCTATTGAGATGATCATATGGTTTTTCTCCTTCAATTTGTTAATATAGTGTATCACATTGATTGATTTGCGTATATTGAAGAATCCTTGCATTCCTGGGATAAACCCCACTTGATCACGGTGTATGATCCTTTTAATGTGCTGTTGGATTCTGTTTGCTAGTGTTTTGTTGAGGATTTTTGTATCTATGTTCATCAGTGATATTGGCCTGTAGTTTTCTTTCTTTGTGACATCTTTGTCTGGTTTTGGTATCAGGGTGATGGTGGCCTCGTAGAATGAGTTTGGGAGTGTTCCTCCTTCTGCTATATTTTGGAAGAGTTTGAGAAGGATAGATGTTAGCTCTTCTCTAAATGTTTCATAGAATTCGCCTGTGAAGCCATCTGGTCCTGGGCTTTTGTTTGTTGGAAGATTTTTAATCACAGTTTCAATTTCAGTGCTTGTAATTGGTCTGTTCATATTTTCTATTTCTTCCTGGTTCAGTCTTAGAAGGTTGTGCATTTCTAAGAATTTGTCCATTTCTTCCAGGTTGTCCATTTTATTGGCATATAGTTGCTTGTAGTAACCTCTCATGATCCTTTGTATTTCTGCAGTGTCGGTTGAGAACATCTTGAGAAGAATCACACACTTTAATCTTCAGTGCTGTCTTCTTTTCATGATGAAAGCTTAAAACCTTAAAATCCGAACTAAAGTTTCCAAGGAAAATTAATTTGTTAAATTAGAAGGGAAAAACCCCCCACAGCTTGTCATTTGAAATAATGAATGTCATAATTCAGTGCTTACATGGTATGTCTTAGACTTAAATATGCAAATATACCCATTGGGTTTTGAATTGGACGTTTATGCTAGTTGAGCTTTCTTCTCTAAAAAGGAATGGGAAAGATAGAAAATGTTTATTTCTATGGTCCACAAGTCTGCATGTGTAACCATTACATTCATGGAGTTTACAGAGGCTCTCACTGCCCTTTTAATCTGCTCTAGGACCTCATTCTTCCCCTGCCCCTTCATGAACACTCAGTCAGGACCCCGACTTTTCTGGATGCTCTTTTATCACTACAAGCTTCAAAACATGGTCTTGGTTTAATAATTAAAATATCCAACCCCACCATAGTCAAGCTATAAAATGCTTTTAAATTAAATGATAACATTAAGTTTTTCACTTTAAAAGTAACATTTCTGGGGCTTCCCTGGTGGCGCAGTGGTTGAGAATCTGCCTGCCAATGCAGGGGACACGGGTTTGAGCCCTGGTCTGGGAAGATCCCACATGCCGCGGAGCTACTGGGCCCATGAGCCACAATTGCTGAGCCTGCGCGTCTGGAGCCTGTGCTCCGCAACAAGAGAGGCCGCAATAGTGAGAGGCCTGCGCACAGCGATGAAGAGTGGCCCCCACTTGCCGCAACTAGAGAAAGCCCTCGCACAGAAACGAAGACCCAACACAGCCATAAATAAATAAATAAATAATTAAAATATATCATTAAAAAAAAAAAGGGGGTAAAATAATATATTTTAAAAAAAAGTAACATTTCTATCCCTCCCCCAGCCCAAACCTGTGGCAAGGGAGAATCCTGCAGTTGAGGAAGGAGGAAAGCTTCTGGCCTTTGTTTCCCACCCAGGGTTTCTCCTCCTCCTCTCCCCTTCTTGCTAACCCTACCAATTAGAGAAAACAAAGGAGAAAGAGATAAGGGAACAGCAAAGTTCTTACTTGCCAGGTATCCTGGTGGTGATTTAGTATCTGAGTTTTTCAAGGCTTGGCCTGAGTTTACAACTGACTGGTTAACTGGCTGTGTGGGTATGTGTGTGTGTGTGTGTGTGTGTGTGTGTGTGTGTGTGTGTGTGTGTGTGTGTGGTGAGGGGTTGTAATTGTTAGAGGTATCCCCACTCCCCATTACCAGGGGTCTTTCCCATGTCACTCTCTCCACAGGGTGAATGAATTCAGGTCCTCATGGGCGGCTTACTCTTCCTTCAGCACTGAAGGTACCTCAAGCTTCTCTCTGCTGCTGTGTGCTGGTTCCTCCAGGGCCATCTCTTGGACAAGACCCAAGACAACATTTCAGACGCCCCCCAGTGGGGGCGATCTTGACTCTACCATCAAAGCAACTGTCCAATCGGTCTCCCCCGCTTTTGCTAAGAGTCAGAAACCAGAGCACTTTGTTCCCTAAGCCACAGTTTCCCCAGAGTAGGTTCTTGAAGAGGCCCTGTCGAGGGCCCTGTCCAACCGTGCTGGAAGGGAAGGACAGGCCTCCTCTATCCTAGCGCCATGAGGGGAGAGGGGGTGGGACTCATTCACAGCAAACCAACACCTCTCTCCAAAAATGTTCACTTCCTGATTTCCAACTTCCACCCTTGCATCCTCTTATCAAGGGTGAAATAGTTAGGAGCTGTAAAACTGATTTTCTGCCATCTCTCCCCACCCCCAACACACTTTAAAAAAAAAAAATTCTGTATGGTGGTCTGGCGTTCATTTTGGAATCTGGTATTTTTACTGTGTTCAGTCTTAGACAAAACTTCCATTTTGATATCTGATATTGATGTTCACAAGAATGTTCTAGTTCAGTCCTAAGACTTCAGAGGCTGCAGATGTATGTCAGGGATTGGATGCTCCAGATTTTTCTAAAAGTTACAGATCCTCCGTGTAACCCAAAGGTAATATAAATGTGAGTGATTATAAATTCAATAATGCAAAAGCAAAATATCAGAAAGGCGATGCCTACAAGCTATGTTTGCTTCTGCTATTGTCCTATTAAGCAAGTCCAGTATCAAAGAAAGTATGTCGAGAACATGTTAGCTGCAGAAATTATTTACTTTTATCAAACAGCCATTGTTTTCATGCCTGTTCATATTCTTAACACTATATTTGCTGCCTCCCCAGAGACAGCCTAGTCAATTACATGGTCTTCCTTTCGCACTTACATCAAGGCCAAGAGTAAACTGTTCCAAGCACAATGCAACAGACTGTTTCTTTTGAAGCAAACAAAATAGGGCCATGGTTTTCAATCTTTTTTTTTTTTTTCTTCTGAAAAGTGACAGGATAAGAATTAGGCTAAAGGGAGAAGCATAAAGAAACATTTTCTTCCAGTAGGCTGAACAGCGCTATATTAACAATACACTTCCTGATGGGTAAGCAGTGAATTCTTTTGTTTACTAAAAATACCTCAATCAATTTTTCTTTTAATGACTTTCATCACCACTACCTATATAGTGCTGAAGGACATTTCAGTCCTCTTATCTTTCCTCCTGTTCTTTATTGTTCAGAACAAGTACACACACTGTGGTCATGTGATATTCCTTATTAGCTGTAACTGAAGCTTAACGGATATAATTAACGGATTATTCCAACCTTCTTTTTAGTTCTTCGGTTCATTTTATTCTTAAAGAGATGAATTCTAAAAGTGGTATTATCAGATTCTACATACAGTAGAGACATATTAGAAGAATAAAATGCCCCTTAGGACTTACCATGTGGCTTATTGTAGTTAACAGAATAAATGTCCATCCAGAGGGATATTGTTAGCTTTTTAGCACTTCACTCTTGACTATTTCTTGGAGACTAGAAATCTGTGTTCCAGTATTCTCCCCTGTCCCTTACTAGCTGTGTGAGGTTGGCAAGTCACTTACCCTCTCAGTTACATCATCTGCAAAATAACCCCAGCAAGAAAATGACTAGCCTAGATAATTTCTTAAGTCAAATATGCTTCTCCAAACTTCAACCTTCAATGCTACACTGTATTCCTAGCATTTACTTAGGGCTTAAAAAAAATCAGAATGTATGGTACAATTATGGGTAATGTTTATTTTATTCCTTTATTTATCTACTATTTTTAAGGTTTCCACAATGAACAGGAATTATTTTTATAATAAGATAAAAAGTTATCTAAAAAGAAGAAAAGGAAAATAAAAATTAACAAAAATATGTTTCGGTATCTTACACATCCCCAAGCCTCACCCAGCTACATTTTAAAATTTAAAACAACTTGATGTATAGAGATCACTATGATACATTTAAGAAATCTAACCACGGGAGTTTAAATGTAGCATCGTATCAGATTTTAATAACAATTGTAGAACGTCTATACATGGAAAAAGTATGTGAGCAAAAAAAAAGCAAAAAGAAAAAAAGAAGCTTAAGGACAAATCACATGTGATCCTAGTTCCCAGTGCACCAGACTATGATCTGTGATCAAGAAACCTGGGCTCCTAGTGTTCTGTAGGACTGAGCACCTGACTCCTTCCAACACAGGCATTAAGTTACAGAGCTCTTCAGTTCCAATCCCGTTTTCTCAGCCAATTTTTCATTAGCCTCTTGCCGTGTCTAATTATTTATGGTATTTTAAATAAAATTCTCATTTTAAAATTAATAAAACAACTTCAGTTTGTAACAGGTAAAAAAAAAAAAAAAAAAAAAAAAAAAGAAACCTGGGCTCAACTCAGTTTGGTTTAACCAATATTTATTGAGGCCAAGGCATTGGAAAATGAAAATGAATGAGAAGAGTATGGTATAGTAGAGGGGATAGATATTTAAACAACTCCAAAATTAGTCAGACTGGCAACTGTGGTAAACCGAGGCAGAAATGAGACCCTGTCAAGTATGAGTTAATTCTGACTGGGAAGATCAAAGGCCTTGCATGTTTATGTTAAGGGGTTTGCATTGTAGGGTGATCTGTGCTTTGTGTCCTTAGACCAGTTATTTAGCCTCTCTGGGCATCCGTTTTCCCAGCTGAAAACTAAAGAAATTGGGTTTTTAAAATGTCTAATCATATCAGTTGTTTTTCTAAGGGTCCGTGATTTTATGTTATGACAATGACGAGGATCCTTTATCTGGTGCTTCTTTTAACTTCTTTTTCTAGTCCCCCTAATCACTCATGACTGTCGTAATTCTCTATCACTAAATCCAGTCTGCAGTTATACCTCTGCCTCTATTCCCGTTTCTTTGTGACTATTAAACTACGGAAGCACCCAATTTGCAGACGGAAAACTCAATGTTTTGAGTGTACACAATAAAGCAAATTTGGTTCAGAGCTTCCCTTTCTTCATTATTTCTCTTTAAGGCTTATTGGTTAAATGCTAGGTAGGGCAGGAGGCAAATATAAAAACCTTTTAAATTAGCTGTTTTTATAATTAACTGGTTTTGGCTGTCATTCTAATTTAAAGGCATGCAGAGAGATCATACTTTCTTCTTAGTCATAGTGATTTTTCCAGTTTCTGTAAATCTTACAAATTAACCTTGAAGCCACATGCTTTTCTGACATTCTTTGAATTCTTTAAATAGATCTGGGGAGTTGGATTCACGTCTGGCTTTTATTAGCGTTACACTCTCAGCAAATAATAGCCACTTGGCTTTCTTTTTTAAAGAGCATTATTATTGGATCCATTCAAAGTGAAATGCATGTAGCCTACGTTTAATGATCCACTCAAGACAAATACAAGAACAAGTTAAACATATAAGAAGTCATCTTCCTGTTATTTATTAAAATACATATAAAAGTAATGTTTTAATTTATTCATCCATTTAATTAAAAAAATACTTATTGAGCTCCTGCTGTGTGAAAGGCAAAAACATCATTAAGCGAAATGACCCATCCTTTCATGTGAATTTATTCTTTTCTTGTGATATTAAAATAATTCAGACCTTTAAAAATCCTTCAGAAACTGCTGGGGCAAGAGATTGTTGGATGGATCCTAACGCTGAAACAATTGACTAGAATGTGATAAAAGGGAAAAGGAAGCTAGAATAGGGTTTCTTAACTTAAGAACTATTGACATTTTGGGCTGGATAATTCTTTGTTGTGTGAGACTGTCCTGTGCATGTAGGATGTTTAACAGCATCCCTGGTCTCTACCCACTAGATGCCAGTAGCAACCCCCAGTGACAACCAAAAATGTCTCCAAACATTGCCAACTGTTCCCTGGAGACAAATTCACCCCTAGTTAACAACCACTGAGCTAGAATGACTCTCCCTCTGATAAAGTGCCAGTCTCTACTCACAAGTTTATTCTTTTTATTCTTAGAGATGATAGCAAAACCTATGCACTTCAACCCGTGTACACTGAGATTTCATGTAAAGCAAATTCCATTCCTGTGTTTCTACCTCCATCACCAGGGGTAATGATCGTAATGGGTGGTCCCTTCTTGGAAATGACTGAAAAGGTGACTACTGGCCTGGAGTCAGGGTTAGAACTTCGTTTTCCTAAACTGGGTTAAATTTTTACTAATACATGTATACTTGTAATAGGGAAAATCCTTTGTATTCCATTACAAGTGAATCACTAACGGTGTGTTGGCAAATTTTAACAGACAGCACTCCAGAAAAAAAAAAAAAAAAAGCACCAGTCTCCATGGTGCAAATATTCACATTTCCACCAGGGCCAATTTCAAGCTACTAGCCCAATGGCAGTTTCTGTGGAGTTAGGAAGAGAGTACCTCATTATAAAGTATTGTCACCATATGTATACAATAAATGTAAATAATCTTGAGGCATAGATAGTAAAATAGTTATGAAGGGAAGAGTATGGAGTAACTACTGCCTTGGTTTTTATTTTAATTTGTTTTATTTAATAGTATAGTAAGTTTATTTATATGTTAATTTAAAATAGTAACTGTTTTTAACAGCCAGTTTACAAAATTCCTGAAAATTTAGCAATTGGCTCTCGTGAGCTGCTACAAGCTGGCTCCAGCACACCACTGGAGGACTAACTTTTATGGACTAGTTTGGGTGAGCAGATCACCTTCCCCAGATGGCCCCTCTGTTTCAAATGTGCATATTTTTTAGAGTATCTATGTGGACATAGAACAGGGTCAATCTTACTACCCACTTGAGCTTAAAAATCATCAACCTGGTCTCATTAATCCCTTCTTTTTATAGTGTACAAAGATCTGTCATGCATATAATTTCAACTGATTTTTATAACCATTTCATGCATGGAGTGTAACAGCTATTTCCCTCATTTACAGATGAAGAAACTAAACTGAGAACAGCTAAATTACTTGCTCACAGTTAACCAACTAGGATATGGCAGAGCAGAGAAACAAGGAAACTACCATTTATTGAATGTCAACTGTAGACTAAACATTAACATCTTGGCTAACCCTCAAAACAATCCTATGAAATAAATATACTTGGGCCAATTTTAAATATGAGGAAACTGAACTCAGTGTGATTATGTAACTTTTTCAAGATCATGTCCCTGGTGTGTCTAAGTCAGGATCAACTACACAGTGCTTCTGAAACTCTAATGCACATCAGAAGCACAGGAGAGCCTGCGAAAATACAGATTTCAGGGCTCACACCTAGAGATTCTGATTCACTGGGTTTAGGGTCAGACCCAAGAATTTGTATTTCTAACAAGCTCCCTGGGGGGACTCTGATGCTTGTCTGAGCACCACTCTTTGAATAGCCCTAAGTGTACCATGCAGCCTATTAATTCCTGGGAACCCAGGTGTCCTGACTTCTAGTTCTGTACTCTGTCCACTGCAATAACGTCCACTGTATATTGCAATAGTTTATTCTGACCTCTAAACTGACCAGACAGAAGGTGATATTGTGTATATATTTGTAAAAGTTTATTACATATAATAAATTAATGTTCTCATTAATATATACATATATTTAATCAATCAACCTAACGTGGTGGTTCTGAGCATTTGTATGAACTGATATTATATAGAAAATTTAATTGTCCTGAAAACCATTAGATAAAAACATTTTAAAAACCTCTCACTGGGGTTTATTATTAAGGTTCTGAACATTCCTGGAAATAAAACATTTTAAGTCAAATGTTGTTGTCCATAGTCCATGTAGAATACAGATTGCCAACAAACACATGAAAGGATGCTCAACATCACTAATCATTAGAGAAATGCAAATCAAAACCACAATGAGGTATCACTTCACACCAGTCAGCGTGGCCATCATCAAAAAATCTATAAACAATAAATGCTGGAGAGGGTGTAGAGAAAAGGGAACCCCCTTGCACTGTTGGCGGGAATGTAAATTGATACAGCCACTATGGAGAACAGTATGGAGGTTCCTTAGAAAACTAAAAATAGAACTACCATATGACCCAGCAATCCCACTACTGGGCATATACCCTGAGAAAACCATAATTCAAAAAGAGACATGTACCACAATGTTTATTGTAGCACTATTTACAATAGCCAGGACATGGAAGCAACCTAAACGTCCATCGACACATGAATGGATAAAGAAGGTGTGGTACATATATACAATGGAATATTACTCAGCCATAAAAAGAAATGAAATTGAGTTATTTGTAGTGAGGTGGATGGACCGAGAGTCTGTCATACAGAGTGAAGTAAGTCAGAAAGAGAAAAACAAATACCGTATGCTAACACATTTATATGGAATCTAAGAAAAAAAAAAAAAGAAAGGTTCTGATGGACCCCTTGCCCTGCAAGGGGCAGGACAGGAATAAAGATGCAGATGTAGAGAATGGACTTGAGGACACGGGGTGGGGGAAGGGTAAGCTGGGATGAAGTGAGAGAGTGGCATGGACATATATACACTACCAAATGTCAAATAGATAGCTAGTGGGCTTCCCTGGTGGCGCAGTGGTTGAGAATCTGCCTGCCAATGCAGGGGACACGGGTTCGAGCCCTGGTCTGGGAAGATCCCACATGCCGTGGAGCAACTAGGCCCGTGAGCCACAATTACTGAGCCTGCGCGTCTGGAGCCTGTGCTACGCAACAAGAGAGGCCGCGATAGTGAGAGGCCTGCGCACCGCGATGAAGAGGGGCCCCCACTTGCCACAACTAGAGAAAGCCCTCGCGCAGAAATGAAGACCCAACACAGCCATAAATAAATAAGTAAAAGACTTTCAAAAAAAAAAAAAAAAGTGCCTCTTTCCCAGTGATTCTAAAAAAAAAAAAAAAAAAAAGGATAGCTAGTGGGAAGCAGCCGCATAGCACAGAGAGATCAGCTCTGTGCTTTGTGACCACTTAGAGGAGTGGGATAGGGAGGGTGGGAGGGAGGCGCAAGAGGGAGGGGATATGGGGATATATGTATACATATAGCCAATTCACTTTGTTATACAGCAGAAACACAACATTGTAAAGCAATTATACTCCAATAAAGATGTTAAAAAAGGAAATAGTCCATGTAGAAAAAAATTACGTATGTGTTGCAGAACAGTTGTAATCATATAAGGCAAGATGAGCTCCCCAAATTTGCATTTTCAAATTTCATTTTTGCTTCAGGGAAAACTGACTTCTTACTCAGCTGATATTTATACTTGGAAGATCTGCACTGAAGCAACACTTAAGGATAACATTAATTACAATATTTATAAGACATCTTTCCATGAGGCTCTCAAATAACTACATACAGTCATGTAATCTTTTTCTCAGTGTGGGCTCAAGATAGGTAGAGAATTATCAATGCCATCTTAGAGATGACAAGCCTGCAGTTCTGCACACACCTCAGGTGTCTTGCTGAAGGTCATTCACAGACTTAGCAGTAAAGGGCGAATCAGAACCCAGGCCTTGGAAATCCCATCTCAGGAGAGCCCACTCACAGAACCATTCTTGAACAGATGACAAGACTCTGCACCGGAGGGTTGGGAAACTGTGAACACAAAGGTGAGACTCGAGCCAGCCAGCGTGGTTACTTGGCAATGGCTTAGGGAAGAAGGACAGGAGAGGTGGAGAGTCAAGCTACTGGCTAAAGTTAAACCACTGGTTTGAATTACCCATTTCTCTTTGTTTCCCATTATCATGGAAAAAATATGAGTTGATATTTGTTCTTTATGGCTTATCAAATCTGACCTGGGAGAACCTAGTATAGCTTCTGAAAATTGATGCTTTACTAAAAGAGCTTAAGTAGAATGTATCGGATTCGCACACGAACAATTAGGAGGCAATTCATTTTCAAATAATAAGGGCTCCATGAGTGCTTAATTAAAATTATAATTTAATTATCTTCAATTGCAATATACGATTGGGGGAAACCTATTTAAAGTGTTTGCCTAGCCTCCACTATTCTTCCCTTTGCCATCCTTTGAAAATACCATGTATTCCTGGTGAGTACTCATTTTGCCCTGCTTGAGGGTGATGCAGGAACTTACTGTATCTCCCCAGAATGTTCACATCACGGATGACTGAAAATAATGATGTTCATTGTATTGCGGGTGCTTTACCACTTCCAAGTGATAAGCGGCTTTATGAGTTGAGGAACTTGGATTCTTTTTATGAGCGACATGCAGGGAGTTCCACAGCCCAGGCATTACACTGTTGGCAAGGCTCCCCATTTGTTAGGGCCTCGGGCCAGTCCCTGGAGGCCCAGAAAGAGCCTGGAAGCACATGCATAGGTACAGCGCTGAGTGTGAATTTCGGAGGAGGCTGAGTTGTCAGGATTCAGTCTCTCTCAGTTCAGCCCCTCCTTTCACCCCACTGACACTGAACTAGTTCAGGCTTCCACCGTGTCTAACGCCTAGCTCATTCCCTGGCCCATCGTAAGTGCTCAAATGTTAACTGTTGTTGCTATTGCTTTCCAGTCTTTTAAGACCACCCAGCTTCTCCCACATCTTAGCATTTCCTCTGCTCCAACCTGGATGTCCTCTGGTTTCCACCCTGCTTAAAAACCTTCAATGTCTCTCTAACACTTTGTTTCTCAAAGTGCATCAGAATCAGTTTGGGTTGCTTTTTTATACAATTGCAGACTTGCACATTTCACCTAAAAAGTACTGTATCAGACCCTTTGGGAGTCGAGCCTGGGAATCTGAATTTATAACAAGCTCAACAGGTGTTTCTTATACACTCTATTAATAATTCGAGACTCACCGACCTGTAGGATAGTGTCCACAAAACTTTGTGTGGCTTTTTCTCCTTAAAACTTGGCCTAACTATTTTCCCAGTCTTACTTCCCGCCACACAAAATCACTGCTGCAACTGAAAAATTGTGGAAGACTTTGGAATGAGAAAAAAAATACTGGGTGTCCTGTCTAGCATACCCTTCTGTGTTATCTCGGCCTTTCACTGGTTTCGAGCTATTCCGCAGCTCTGTCAGTTGTAGAAAACTGATAATGATGCAGACTATCCCTGTCCATAGAAATGCAACAGAGTCATGTCTGGTGGAAAATAATTGATTATCGCTCTATGGATAAACCTGCTGTGCATCCATTTCAGCATTCCTCGTTGCCTATATATGCATAGTTCTTTGAATTCTCCTTTGAACTGGTTGGAACATCTTACTGGTTCCCTCATTAATAAATTAATAAATAAAATCTTTGGCATGTGTTCATTTTATATTTGTATGAGGTCATGATTTGACCTTTAAAATGTATCCTTTAACCCCCTGAACATGCTCTAGTATCTTCAGTCTCTCCGTCGTGGGATGGTTTCCTCTGCCCCCTTGCCTCCTCCACTCCCTCTCCCCGCTGCCCACCAGTTTCTGTGGTGAAGTCCCTCTCACTCTTCAAGGCCCCACAAAAGTCAAGCATCAGCTTCTCCATCAAACTTTAAGCCCAATCCATCCATCCATCCATCAATCCATCCATCCATCCATCCCCGACTGCCAAACTTAGTGCTCCTCAGCCTCTGGCTCACACCTTGTTAGAGCACTTCTCATCCCAGATTCCAGATGATATTGTAGGAACTGCTCAAAAACTGAGAGTACAACTATGGCCCTTTCTCTCCTAACCTCTCTGCATTTCAGTTTCCTCATCTATAAAATGGGGATCATGACAACACTGACCTTATAGGTTTGTTGTCAGGATTAAATGAGTTAAACCATGCCTGTTACAGATGACCCTTGAACAACGTGGAGGTTAGGGGCGCAGACCCTCTTCACCGTCAAAAATTTGCCTATAATTTATGGTCCATTGGTCCAGTTCTTCTGTATCCGCGTTTCCTGCACGTCCATGATCCCCAATTCACATCGGAATTCACATCGGTTGGATTCAACCAACCTTGGATCGTGTAGTAATGTAGTATTTACTATTGAAGAAAATCCACCTGTAAGTAGACCTGCGCGGTTCAAACCCATGTTGTTCAAGGGTCAACTGTATATAGTAAGTTTTGAATAAATGTTAGCTATCACCATTTTTCATTATATTTTTCTGATTAATTGCTTGAGATCCCCATATCTTAGGTAGCAGTAACTACTAGCTGTCCACAAAATCCGTCTTCTGTGGACTACGTTTCCAAGCTTCCCTCCCAGCTAGGGATGATCAGAACAGTGTATGTGCATTTCAAGTCTGGCCCATAAAAATTCCCACATATGGGCTTCCCTGGTGGCGCAGTGGTTGAGAGTCTGCCTGCCAATGCAGGGGACACGGGTTCGAGACCTGGTCTGGGAAGATCCCACATGCCACGGAGCGACTAAGCCCGTGAGCCACAATTGCTGAGCCTGCGCGTCTGGAGCCTGTGCTCCGCAACGGGAGAGGCCACGATAGTGAGAGGCCCGCGCACCGCGATGAAGAGTGGCCCCCGCTTGCCGCAACTAGAGAAAGCCCTCGCACAGAAACGAAGACCCAACACAGCCATAAATAAATAAATAAATAAATAAATAAAAAAAAAAAAAAAAAAAATTCCCACATATGCTCCTCCAAGCCATCTTCTCTTTCTTCTGGGCTGCAGTAGGGACGTCAATGACCAGAGTAACCTTGAAACCAAATGTCAAAAATGGCAGGTTTGCTGTCCGCCTGGGTTCCTGAATGACATCCTGAAGCAGCACTCACCCTTTCTCTCCCACCACCAACATCCCAGAGAATGCAATATATTCCTCATAAACTTCCTTCTCCCAAGCATTGTTGGGATTTGCTGAGCACAAAGATGGGTCAGTCTTCTTCCAACACCAAAAGAAAATGGAGATTCTTTGGGACACCACTTCTATAAGATGTCACAGTCCCTTTACTAGTCTTTTTACCAGTCTGATCATGCCCTTTCTAGCCTAGACGAAAGCACAAATGTAGGTTCTCTGCAGGACAGCCCTCTCTGCCAGGGCTCACCTTAGCCAACGATGTGCGCACTCGTTCTGAAAGTTACAGCTGCTCGTGGTTAGCTCTTACAGTTCAGAGTCAGGGGCTTATGGGCTCCAAGTGTGGACCTCATGTCAGTGTCTGCCACTTCACAGAACCAGATGTAACGGGCCCCCTTTACCTGGACGACTGTTACCTGGCCCCACTTCACCCAAAGAGTGAGGCAGCTTTCTGAGTACAAAGATCTCTTTACGCTTTTCTTGAAGCCTGCTTACCCAACATTTATGTAACGAAGAGTAGCCACTTACCTGGCTTTTCCTTGAGTCAGGCAATCTGCACTCTGGGATAATGGAGAAGCTGGAACTTTTAGCCCAGCCTTCAATGAGCACCACGTTTGATCAATTGATCACTGTCTTGACTAACACCCTGATACATGATTACTTTCTAAGTCTCCATTCTACAATGAATACCTCAGAGATAGAAGCAATAGGTGGGGTTTGGAGAAGAGAATACCTATTGTATGTTTGCAGGAGTCCGAAGAGGGTAGCTATTCTAGAACCTCCTGATTGCTTTTTGCTCCATGCCCACTCCCTTCTGATAACTGCAAGGACTAGATGTGATTATACAGTAAAGCACTTAGCACGGCGGTTGGCACACAGTGAACACCCAGGAGATGTAACCTTCTATTATAATTCTGGGAGGATAGCCATGTCCTTCAGTCCTTCCCTTCACCATTGTCAGAGCAAGAATGTTGACCAATACACAAGGTACGTTCCGTGTGTCTATGCAGGAATAAATACCTCGGCCTTAAGAAGTTCCTCTAATAGATGCAATAGGTCCTTGTGAATTTTGCCAAGTTATTTCACAGCAGTTACCAAAGTGATAAAGTTACTAGAGGGGTAGATCCTTTATTTCATGGTCAGCACCGCCAGCCTGACCTACACACACATTTCATCACCCATCTTCTCTTCAGTGGCCCTGCCCATGAGTGACCCTTGCCCAAATTCCCTCTGCTTCAGAAGCCATGAGTGTGGGGGGTAGGGAAGAGAAGACTGCAGCTTTGCCAATTCTTGGCAGCAATCTTTCTATTTTATATCATATAGAGGACTGCTTCTACCAGGCCTTTTAGCTGTGCAAAGATAAGGGTGTAAAGCATTGTTTCCTCGATTAAGAGCAAGGTTAGTCAGCACAGTTTTCAACAGAATGAGGTTTCTTTCCAAGAGGTAGAGAAACAACTCTATCACTGTTGGCAGTGAATAAGTAAGTGTGTGTGTGACAGAGAGACAGAGACAGGCAGGTGGGAGGGGAGGGAGTGGATAAGTGCGTTCCCTGCCCTGCATATAGAGAATGTAAGCATCTTTTCACAATGCAGTTCCACATTGAAATACCGTGTCATGAGAAGTTAGACGTTCTGTGTTTTTCTCCTCTGTGAGCATTTCATTTCCTCAGTCTGCTGGGCAGTTACTTGAAGAGCATTTTCCAAAAAGGATGATGCAGCACAGTAAATGGCCCAGGGGGCGGCTCTGTTCAAACCTAAATCAAAAGTCACTAACACTGTCTGATGGCTACTTGGCAGTCCTGGTGAAAGGAGTTCACAGAAGCAGCTACGCACCCCTTGGGCTCCTGACAGCTCCGGCCCACTGACCAAGTCAGGACTGACTGAGCTGGCTACTGTGCAACGGGCAGTAAAGGTGACCAGGCAAGTCCTGATGCACATGGCCAACCCTGCAGAGTCACAGCTTCCGAGACCACACAGGCTGAACAGGACCCACGCCTGACGTGCCCAGGCTATAGTGTGTGCCACAGAGTTGGATATTTAGGAATATCAGACTGCCCGGTCATCACACATATCAGGCCCCCAAAATGTCTACTTTGAATCATTTAGATACATCAAGAGGTAAGAATAGGTGAACAAATACTCTTGCTCTCTGCATACCATAATACAATTAAAATCAATGTATCAACTCAGGATGGACCAAAAATTATATACAATTATTTGCAGGAATGTGTCAGATAAATATTAACTGACTTTAAATTACTGGCTTACAAAGACATACGGTGAACAAGGAAGACAGAGAGTCAGTAAACAAATAACCAAGTAATATACTTTAAAAGTTAAAATAAATATAAGTTATGGTGGGTGCTAGAAGGAGATTTACAGGGTAAAAAGAGGGAGAGTGCCTGGAAGGGGGTCACTTGAGGCAGGGCGAGAAGACATCTGAGTTGAGTCCGGCAGGATGAGGGGAAGGCAGCTTTGGGAGGAGGTGTGACAGCAGTGAGGTGGGACAGCAGTGGGGTGGGACAGCAGTGGAGGCAGGGAACTGCTTGGTCTGTGAAGGACCAGAGAAGAGGCCCCAGTATGGCTGGCGTGCAGTGACCAGGGGGAGGGAGGTAAGACATGAAGGTAACACATACTAAGACTTGGAGGGAGAGGCAGAGGAGCAGGGCATGCAAGCCTTCCAGACCACGGCAAGAATGGATGGCACGGGACTTCCCTGGTGGCGCAGTGGTTAAGAATCCACCTGCCAATGCAGGGGACACGGGTTCGAGCCCTGGCCCGGGAAGATCCCAAATGCCGCGGAACAACTAAGCCCGTGCGCCACAACTACTGAACCTGTGCTCTAGGGCCCGCTAGCGACAACTACTGAAGCCGCGCACCTAGAGCCCGTGCTCCGCAACAAGACGCCACCGCAATGAGAAGCCCACGCACCTCAACGAAGACCTGACGCAGCCAAAATTTAAAAAAAGGAATGGATGGCAGATAAGTGCCTTGTGAAGAACTTTCCAGGTGAGTGCTTTGTGAAGAACTTCCCAACACCTCCAGCTGTCCAAATGGAGTGGGCTGCTTTAGCAGGAAGAGAAGTTCCCATCAACCAAAGCTCAACTCTGCTGTTCTCAAGAGTATGATGCTCGCTTTTTTGGGTCTGGAGTTTGGTTTCACAATTATCCATATCACATATCATCTTATTAGATTCAATCCCCCCCAGCAGCCTGAGGAGCTCTTTTCAGATAACTATGCCCCCAATGTTCTCATTTGAAAACCATGGATAAAAATTGACTAGGATAAGGCTGAGGACACGGTCATCCCCAGCTGGCTGCTAAACCTGCCTCTCAGCAGTGGCTAGAAGCCATCCTCAGGAATTTGATGTAGGGGATACCCCTTAGATGGGGAGTCGATGACCTTTACTATCTCTGTTATTCCTGAGAGCTTAAGGGATCTGTGTGAATACATTACAAAGCATAGCACACTTTCTCGTGTTACTGGGTATTTGGGGGAACTTGGCTTCATGAAAATTTAGGATGTAGATCTGGGGAAAGCAAATTTCATTTTTTGATAGTATGTAAGTACGACAGTTTTTATTATAACTGATCAATGTTTCTTTTAATGCCAGCAAAATGCTTCCAAAAGTGTCAAGTACGCACAGTATCTTTTCAGCAATTGCTTCATCATTTGGACCCTGGGAGATATTATGAAATACCTGAGGCCATCCATCCACTCACCATCCTCATCATCTAAGGAGAAAGGTGTGTGACAACCTTCATGCACTGAGTCCCTTTTTAACCTAGGTGCAGTCCTTATTTTTGCCACCATTAGAGTGTTCCCACTTAAGGAAGCTAGGCTTAGAAATCTAGCGTTTTGGAGAACTACTTCCCTTAAGCATTGAAGCACAAAGGCAGAACCACTTCTTTTTGGAAAATGCAGAGCATCCAACAACTGATCAATATTTTTGCACTGTGACTGCAGTCCCCCTCCAGCTCCACTACTGTGAATCACCTGGAGCTGAAAACGTTCAGCTTTGGTAATTTGTTCCTCTAAGTGCAGTGTTTAGAATTTTTCTTATTTTCAGAATTAGTGAAATGGGATTCATCTCATAATGAAAACGTTAGTGTTAAAAAAAAAATCGTCTCCTGAAAATACAGAAGAGTTGGAGAAGGAAGCTGCTAAGTGTGGCCAACACAAGGTCCACATCTGACCATGACAGTGAGACACAGCTCTGCCTCGGAGGAGACTGCCGGTGCATCTCAGCGTTCTCACTGCCTGTCACAGAAGAGGCCCAACTAAAAGAGCAGAAATTACAGAAGAAGACCTTTGACAAAAGGCCTTAGAACCTCCTTCTCTCCCGTTATAGATATGCCAGGTAAGAAATGGGATGCTTCCGTGTAATTCTGTTTCTCAAAGCGTGGTGCTCAGAATCACACGGGGTGGGGGTGGGGAGATGCTTGTTTAGAGTGAAGATTCCTGGGCTCTAGTCCAACCTAGCAGATGAGAATCTCTCAGGATGGAACCCAGGAATTTGCTTTATTTGAGGTGTTATCCATGTGATTGTTAGATTTGCTAAAGTTTGAGAACCACTGGTATTGTTTTCTGGATGGACTTTTTGGTCTATTTTTAGTCAAGTAATAAAAATAAAGGCAATCAGTGCTTACTCTGTGCTAGTCATCATTCTAAATACTCCTATTTATATATTTACTAATTTGACCCTTATAACAACTTTATGACACAAGTATTTTATAAGCCCCATTTTATAGAAGAGTGGACAAAAGCACAGAGAGGTTAAGGAACTTGCCCAATATCACACAGCCAGGATTCAAATGCAGGCACAGTCTGGTTTCAGAGTCCACACTCTTAATCCTAGATGAGACTATTTCATACCTTGGCTTTCTATAATGTGACCACAGCCTCCATGTCCCATTCATTTAGCAAACACCTCTTCTTTCAAGGCTAGCTTAGCATTCCTGCTTCCATGAACACTTTCCTTAGCCCCATGAAGTAGAATGCCTCCTTTCACTGTGTGTGAGAGGAGAGACGGGGGCACAGGCAAGTGGCAAAGCTGCAGTCTTGCCTCTTGGCCTTCCCCTCCCACCCCCCGACACCGCTGTTAGGGAACCATTGACCGAAACCCCCTGCCTTGGCCAGGCACGATAATAGCCACTTGCATGAGTTGTCTCACAACAGAAGGTCCTGATGAGGAGTACAGTGCTGCCACAGAAAACTAACTGGGAGAATTCGAGAGCGGCCAAAAGGAGGGGGGAGATGCCAGCCCATAATATGTCCTGCCAACCTGCCAGAAACCCTCACACTGGAATCCATCTTGGCTGAGAGCTTCGCGTGCTGCCAGGAAGGGCCTTGAATTGGACCAGATATTGGCACAAGCAAGATGATGGTCCAGAGACAACCCAGAAACTAACCCCATCACCATAAAACCCTAGACCGTGAGCCACATGGCAGAGTACTCCTCCTGGGTTCCCTTACCCTGCTGCTCTCCACCCGGGCACCCCTTCCCAATAAAGTCTTTTCCTTTGTCAGTATCTGTGTCTCCTCAGACAATTCATTTCCATGTGTTAGAAAAGAGCCCACTTTAGGGCCCTGGAAGGTGTCCCCCTTCCAGTAACACTGTGACATCTACCACTTGTTAGCATTGGCATTAAAACCACAGTTCTTAGGTTAATAAAAGTAACCATACCCAATAAGATTCACTGGCATTGAGTTTACTTGTCAATCAGACCATGAAAATCCATGCCAGATTTCCAGATGTGAGGTGAAAGTCCCCCTCATTTACTAATCAGAGCAGCATTTACTAAAAGGCTGACACAGGCCAACGTACCAGTGACCTCCTAAGGCAGGACCAAGGCTTACATCATGTTTTCAAATGCCCAGGACAGTGCAAGAGCTCTATAGGTGTCTGTTAAATGAACGCATGAATTTGGTATGACCACGTATCACTTTCTGTTATCTCATCAGTAGAAACATCAGTGCCCAGGGAACATTTCCTGTCCTTATCAAACCTCACCCCCTCCAAACCAGTGACCCTGCTTTACTGTGGAGGACCCTTACCTTTCTGTAGCAATTGGAAATGAGCTTATTTGACATGATAATGCCCCACATTTATGTAGTGTATTTACACAAAAATAGATTGCAAATCCTTTTGGATTGTCTGATCGGTCCTACAGTAGTGCTGGGAATTGGGCTTTATTATCATCTTCATTGTGTGTGCAGAATCAGAAGAACTAAAGGATGTTAATGACTAGCCCAAGATCACCACATGTGAGAAGCTCAGCCAACCTCAGAAGCAGGTTTCCTAACTCACAGGCTGGCCCTGTTCCGTCCTGGGGTCCTTCCTGCTCTTTGACTCTTAACGCCATTTGTTTCAGCGCACATCGGCGAGCTCTGGTCACTTAGGCGTTTCCTGGGATCTGATACTCTTTCACTACCCACCAAGTACATTTTCCGTGTGACGATTACTCCATCAGCCTTTCCAAGCAGGAGGATTTGAAAGGAGGGCCGCTATTTTCCATGAGTACAATTATTTATGTGCACAAATAATGGTGCCCATAATTGGCTAATGGAGAGTGCAATCGGCCACATGTGGGCATAATTAGCCACTTGCCCCTCAATTGGAGGGTGTAATTATCAAAGCAGGCAATTTTATATCTGCAGATAATTGTACATGCAGAAGAGAATGACGGGTAGGAAATCCGGTCCTTAATTACTTTTCATGTCGTTATTTCCAGAAAAGCATTTTAAGGTAAAGGTCACTTTCTGTTTTCGATTGCCTGCTTGGATCAACCATCAGATCTAGTTGTGGGGAGGAGGAAGGCAGCAAGACGTAGGAAAGAATGAGCCAGGACCCGTGCACCAAGCTGAAGTCTGAATCGCCCTTGCCAGAAAAACCCCAGCAGCCAATTACCCTGGACATTACACCGAGGCCCACCTAGTGGTCAGCCATCTGCCTATGCAGACAATGGAGCTCAATTTTTATCCTTCTCCACTATTGTGTATCATTTTTGCTTTAGCAGTTTTAATGTTTTCCCCACTTTGTGGTTTTATAATCCCAGAAACGCCAGTTGGCTTGGCACAGTAAGTGATTTTGTTCACTGCTGGAAGTGGGTCATTTAAAATGCTTTAACAATACCTTTAGCTAGTCATTCATCTGGGGATGTACATAGAATAATAAATTGAGAACACGTCTCTCCTTGATTTTTCCGAGACCTTAGGTGGTAGAGATTTTACAGTGTCTGCTGTGCCCCCTGCATTCTGGCTTAAACAGCTCTGCAAAACTTTTCCCACTCTCCCACTCAATCACACAAAAATACACTTGCTCACAGCATATCCTAAAAATACATGTCACATGCGAGCACAAGGGAAATTATTTCTTAACATGAATCAACTCTTTAGGAATATGCAAGCTGAGTAATTTTTTTAAAAGAAACTCCAAGTCTCCTATTATACCATCCTTCCTCTCCATCAGAGTTTTATCTTTAAGGGTGGGGAAGGGCAGTATGCTCAGTGGTTGGGGGGCAGACTTTTTGGCATTAGAAAGGCCTGTGTTCCAGGCTTGGTTCTGCCACTTGCCAAAAATATGTGACCTTGGACTCAATTTCCTCATCTATGAAATGGGTTGTTCTAAAGATTAAATGGAATGCAGGGAAACTTAACACAATGCTAGGCACATTCTAAAGGCTCTGATAAGTGGCATCTATCATTAATATGAAGGTCTTTTAATCTATAGCATACCTTATCTGTACCAGTCTCAAGACACCCCATAATACCGGTGTACTGGCCTCATTTCCCTACTAAATGGACAGGACTATTGTCCTCTGCATCTTTATGATCCACACGGTGTCAGGCCCATAGAAGAGGCTCAATAATGGGTGATGAATGACGGCCCACAACATCACATGAGATCTGACTCCAATGTCTGCTGGCCTCGAGCACAATGTCACACTTCCTTCTGTGGCTTCTGGACCTGGATCAAAAACTCCATCCTCCACCCCATCTATGCTCACCCTCATAGATTTCGGGTGCTTTCTAACCTCTGTTTCCAGCTCTTCAGCTTCGTGACCTCTGCAGTCACTCCTACAGCCACCCTCAGTACAGCCGCTCTTCAGTGGCTTACCACCCCTCAGACCTGAGGCACCTCAAGATCTCGAGTTTTCTTTGACCTTGTTGATTTCACATTCCTTACTTTCCTCCTTGGCTGGGGACCAGTCGTGCACATCTCTTCCCAACTCTGCTTTCAGTAACTTCACGTTGATAGCTTGAAACCAGTCATAGCGGGAACATATACACGGCCAAAATAAGCAAATGCTACAAGTCAGGACTTCCCTCACTCCTAGGAGAGCCAGGTGCTAACCATCTTCCAGTATAACGCTGTGTGTGTTTACATATGTTTACGTTATAATCCAGAATCCCTTCACACCTATTCTCCATCATCCCCTATTGATTTCATTGACCTTCCTATTTTGTACCCAAAGTCAGCTCTCACAATAATATATGTAACACTACCCTTCAATCCCATACCCTTTGATGGTCTGCTGATTCTACTTTTCTAGTCTCTGTTTCTGGGCATGTAGACCGTTCTCTTCCTCTGATTCCTTTCATTCCTCCTGTTACCCATCTCTCACTGACTCCTAATGTGTTCCCCATAGTGGGTATTCTTAACCATCACCACCTAATGCCTGTATAGTAGGCAGTATTTTAAATACGATAGACAACTGTCTGTACGTACTTATGTGTTCTCATAGTCCCATTATCTCTGAGAGAGAGAGAGAGAAAGAGAGGTCACATGCAGGTCTTTTAATGGCTGGCCCATCAGTCCCTTTAGAATTTTTTAAATTCAGTTTTAATACTAATGTAACCCTTCAGGCAGTGAGTTTCATGTGACATTTGATGCTTTTTTTCACTCATTTCAAAATGGAATTCGTTACCGTGCATCCCTGCACAACTCTCTCAATGCGTCTCAGCCTCGAAGTGTTTACCAAAACTGATAGAGCCTTTCCCTGAAAGAAGCAAATCATCAATATTGCCCTTTATAAAATTAAAAATCTACAGCACAGTGCTTACCACAAGAGTAATGGATCTCAACCTTGTTTCTACCGCACCCACAGTGGACACCCAGTGTTCCTCTCTGGAATGTTCACTGCACCTGGGCCTGGGGCCCCAAGGGGGCTGCAGGGAGAAGAAAGGCTACAGGAAGGCAGGAAGGAGGAAGGAAAAAGAACGATTACAAGGGCTTTGCTCACGGCTCTCTGTGACCGTCGTGCACGTGGCTAAGTGAGAGCCTGCAGACTGAGCGGGGTACATTTGGCCTGTACAGTCCTTTTGGAAATTTGAGAGATTTTACACAAAAATCGAGATTTCTGGCTTTTCCTGAGAAAGCTTCAGTACTGGCCATACTCAGCCTGCATTTCTACATGGGAACACAATTGGCTGGAAAATGAGTAGCAGCTGCCCCTTTAAAACAAGTGTGAGCTCTCCAGCTGGCAGCAGCCCTCGCTCCCACCCACTCGGCCATAATTGTTTTACATCCAGCCAAAATCATTCACTTATGTTGTCAGCTGGGCCTCTGCAGGCGTGTGAGTTTGTGACTTCTAGCCTAAAGGAAGCCCTGGAACTTATGCACATTTAAAAAATTTCCCAAAGTGTTGGTTTATAGGATATGGTGGAATATCAGAGTTTCATTCATCTCGGATGAATCTTTATGAATCTCCATAGCGCCCTATAGACAAAGTAGGTGTTCAGGTAACTAGAATGAAGTGCTCAGTGAATTAGATGGATGGAACATCTGAGCGAGACAGACCCCAGGTGGCCTTGCTGAAGCTCAGGCACGTGAGTGCTGCTGGGACAGGAGCCTCAGAATGTCACTCACAACATTTTAGGCTTTGCTCTCTCAGCAGTGAAGGTGAAGTCCCCTCCAGATGTGTGTAGAGGATGTGCAGGCCCTTTGGAGAACACCAGTTAGAACGAGTATGTTAGGGATGCGCCTTTCATTGGACAAATTTATTACTGAGCCAAGATTTCAGTGCTTAATAAAAGAACCAGAGCACTAATTAGTCATTTAATCCACAGTTTACCACCGTGGGCCTGTTTCCTCATTAGAGAAGCAAAGATTTGATGGTGGAGTGAACATTCTACATGATTCCATTTCTGGCTTCCTCCAGAAGAGGGGTTGGTGAACTAGAGTTAATCCCAGTGCTTTCACAGTAAATGTCTTTATAATTAAGCTTGTTAGTGACTTTAAAATAGTTTTTTTTTAATTTCTAAATTCCAATTAAAATAATCAACTTTGTCTTTCTGATGTATAAGAAAGTGGGAGATTATGAGAATTCTATTTTCTAACCCTCTTGACTTGTTCTGTATAAATCCTGGCTTGGGTTGGTTAAGGCTCTGTGATTGCTTGTCTTCCTGAGCTGTTACCTCCAGTCTCCACAGTTTAGAAGCAAAAATCCTGCACAGAGATTAACGAAGACCTGTGTCACACCGCCTTCAAAGCATCTGCCTGCTCTCAAAAGTCATGCACTAGCTCTCATACTAATTAGAGCAGAACAAAATGGGTGCCTTTCCTTTTTGGTAGAAAATTAAAAACCAAGAAACTGTTCCCCCCTGTTTTGATGTAACCTGACACCACTGTGCATTTGAAGCATCTCTCCTATTGAAATGAAGGATAAAGAAAACACCAAGGTGCTAATTGAATTCATATCTCCTCCTCTCCCAGAAGCCAGAAAAACAGAACTAACAAAGCAGTTTCAGTTCTCAGAATCTAAATAACCCAAATGGACCCTTTCTCAAATTAAAAATCCTTTTAAAACATCTGAAACTGTTGCCAATCAGATTTGATGCTTAATATTGCTGTGTACAAACTGTTTCAATGGAGGAAATGCCCCAAAAGGAAGCAAGAATATTATTTTATTAAATAATGTGTTTATCACATAACCAATGATATAAAATCTGTGAGGGCTTAATTAAGAGCTGCCAGAAGCACTCATATCAAGTCAGAATAAATGAACAAAGATGAATTTCTTAAATGAAGACTGGTATGACACATTTAGATCATAGCAAAGCTTTTGAATCATTAAGAATATTTACGAGTTTTAGTTTTTAAATTTTTATTTAATAATTTGTAGTACAAAACTATAATGCAAATAAATCTTCAGTAGCAGCTACTACTTGTTAAGTACCTATTTCATATTAGACACTATTCTTGACACTTCATAAGTTTATTCCTTAATGCAAGCCATTATTATTCTGTCATATGTGGAGAAACAGAGGCTGAGAGAGGCAAAGTCATTTGAGGTCATTCAATAAATGACATTATTGGGATTTGCATCCAGGTCTAACTAAGCCTAACACCTATGCTTTACATTATAAAAGCATTTAAGATTATGAATTTGACAATAAGCACAGCTTTGACCACACCCCATAAGTTTAAAAATTCACTGTTCTCGTTATTTTCTAAATTGTTTATGACAGTTTTTATTTCTTCCTTTTCAGACACATCTCTTGATGTCGTAAAAATTTTTTAAATGTATGGCTAGAAGTTGTTATACTACAAAATTATTAGCTTTTTGTTGTTGTTCATCATATGTCTTAACTATTTCCTTCTACTTCTGAATACTGCCTATCAAAAATCTATTGTCGGGACTTTCCTGGTGGTCCAGTGGGTAAGACTCCAAACTCCCAATGCATGGGGCTCGGGTTCGATCCCTGGTCTGGGAACTAGAACCCGCATGCATGCTGCAACTAAGACCCAGCACAACCAAAATAAATTAATTAATTAAAATAAATTAAAAAAAAAAAACTACTCTCCCTAATTAGACATTCTGCCATTTTTGTCTCATTCTGGTCAGGAGAATTAATGGATGGGAATGAATAATTAAGAGATGATGGAAGGATGTGAGGTTTAAAAAGACTAAGCAGTAAGACAACAGTGGTATTTGTATGGGTAAAGAAATGTGCAAAATAAAATAAAAGGTCTTAGAGGAAGTAGCGTGGCAAGATTTTGAGTTCCCAGGTTTCTAGTAGCTCTTAACAGCTATTTATAAAAATACCAATGCGTTTAATTTATTTATTCATGTGTTTAACTGTGAAAAACAATAAATATCATACTTCTCCAATAAAATACTCAACAAGTCCCACATCAAACCCTTGAATGAGCATCTGATTTAAAAAAGCTAATAATATTTACCTCCATGACCATGTATATTTTTCTGTATATTTTTTTGCACTTGTCCGCTCACTTTTCTATCTCTTTACTTCCCCTGTTAGCAACTTTGGGACAGTTACTGTGTTTACTTATCCTAGCATCCCCTGTGCCTAGCACAATGCCTAATACAGAATAGACACATGGTAAATTTTCATTGAATGAATAGAGGTATTGCCTGGAAATCCCTACTGAACACTGACTGGATTGGACCCTAAGAACTAGTACTGGTCCAGGCCCAGCACAAGTTTTCCAAGCCCTTTTGAATACCAAGTGTTACGCTGCCAGATCCCCCCACCTGGAGATGGGTCAATTTCCCTAGCTTTGGTTTGACCTACTTCCAGCTTCCTCCTCTTCTCCATCAATGTCTTAGCAAGCCCGTGTACAAGAATACACGCATTACGATACTAACCGTGCAACTAATTTGAAGACATCCTAGATGAGGGGATGCTCAAGCACTGAGGAGAGTGCAAAGTGAGAAGCATGAAGTAAAACCTGGAAATGTAGACAGCGGACAGTCAATTCAAAAGAAAACTTGAGGGCTTCCCTGGTGGCGCAGTGGTTGACAATCTGCCTGCCAATGCAGGGGTCACGGGTTCGAGCCCTGGTCTGGGAAGATCCCACATGCCACGGAGCAACTGGGCCCGTGAGCCACAACTACTGAGCCTGCGCGTCTGGAGCCTGTGCTCCGCAACAAGAGAGGCCGCGACAGTGAGAGGCCCGCACACCGCGATGAGGAGTGGCCCCCACTCGCCGCAACTGGAGAAGGCCCTCGCACAGAAACGAAGACCCAACACAGCCAAAAATAAATAAATAAATAAATAAATTTATTAAAAAAAAAAGAAAACTTGAACTCAAAATGGATTAAAGACCTAAATGTAAGGCCAGACACTATAAAACTCTTAGAGGAAAACATAGGCAGAACATTCCATGACATAAATCACAGCAAGATCCTTTTTGACCCACCTCCTAGAGAAATGGAAGTAAAAACAAAAATAAACAAATGGGACCTAATGAAACTTGAAAGCTTTTGCAAAGGAAACCATAAACAAGACGAAAAGACAAACCTCAGAATGGGAGAAAATATTTGCAAACAAAGCAACTGACAAAGGATTAATCTCCAAAATTTACAAGCAGCTCATGCAGCTCAATATCAAAAAAACATACAACCCAATCCAAAAATGGGCAGAATACCGAAACAGACATTTCTCCAAAGAAGATGTACAGATTGCCAACAAACACATGAAAGGATGCTCAACATCACTAATCATTAGAGAAATGCAAATCAAAACCACAATGAGGTATCACCTCACATGGGTCAGAATAGCCATCCTCAAAAAGTCTACAAACAATAAATGCTGGAGAGGGTGTGGAGAAAAGGGAACCCTCTTGCACTGTTGGTGGGAATGGAAATTGATACAGCCACTATGGAGAACAGTATGGAGGTTCCTTAAAAAATAGAAGTACCATACAACCCAGCAATCCCACTACTGGGCATACATATACCCTGAGAAAACCATAATTCAAAAAGATTCATGTACCACAATGTTCATTGCAGCTCTATTTGCAAGAGCCAGGACATGGACGCAACCTAAGTGTCCATCGACAGATGAATGGTTAAAGAAGGTGTGGCACATATATACAATGGAATATTACTCAGCCATGAAAAGAAATGAAATTGAGTTATTTGTAGTGAGGTGGATAGGTGTAGTGTCATAAAGAGTGAAGTAAGTCAGAAAGAGAAAAATACCGTATGCTAACACATATATATGGAATCTAAAAAAAAAAAAAAAAAGGTTCTGAAGAACCTAGGGGCAGGACAGGAATAAAGACGCAGTTGTAGAGAATGGACTTGAGGACACGGGAAGGGGGAAGGGTAAGCTGGGATGAAGTGAGAGAGTGTCATGGACATATATACACTACCAAAAGTAAAATTGATAGCTAGTGGGAAGCAGCCGCATAGCACAGGGAGATCAGCTCGGTGCTTTGTGACCACCTAGAGGGGTGGGATAGGGAGGGTGGGAGGGAGACGCAAGAGGGAGGAGATATGGGGATATATGTATACATATAGCTGATTCACTTTGTTATAAAGCAGAAACTAACACAACATTGTAAAGCAATTATACTCAATAAAGATGTTAAAAAATAAAAAAAATTTAAAAAGAAAGAAAACTTGAAAAATTCTTTTAAATTTGCCAATGAGATTGGAGGTCATCGGCAAATCTGTGCCATATAATTTAGGAGATGAGGAAATGGAGACAGACTTGCTAAAAACCTTTAGTGCCAAGGAAAAGAGAAATAGGATGGTTAGATAGTGGGAAAATCGGGACCGAGGAAGATTTTGTTTGTTTTTGGCTTTTGTTTTAACTGCTTGGAAACAATGCAATAGACAAAATCTGGAGCAAAGGGAATATAGAACTCCTCACCCTCAGAACTCACACTGAAAGGAGGTCATAATAATTTAGAAAGTGATCTGAAGTCAGCCATGACATAACCTTCAAAGATTACAAGAAATCAGGAGGAGAAGCAAAGGCCTTAGAGAACGTGACTGTACAGCTAAATGTCATTTTGACAGCTTCTTTCTTGGAGGTACATTTAAGATTATTTGAGTTGTCATTTTCTCTAAGAAGACTTTATACAAATATTGAATATTTTTCCAGACAAAAATGGTAAAGAATTTGCTTTGAAGTCTTTAGCCTTCGAACACTATTATGTGAAACCCTTGTTGGAGAAACAGTGAGGAATATGGAAATAAGTGCAATTCGGCCTCATAAATGAGGAACTGTGAATGTTAATGGTGCAGTTTTACCACAAACCTGTTAAAGGGCCAATGGAGAGCCTTTATTATCTCAAATATCACAGATCTGAGGGCTCCCTAAGGGAAATAGTGATAAATATTGGCAAAATGCCTATAAAGACAGCAAGGCAAAAATAAGCCAAAAGTTTGAGATGGCCATTTAAAAAGCCTCCTAACCTTTCATTTAATTGCCTTTTTGCAGCAAACCAGACATAAGAGTTGAACGCAAAATGTGCTGGTTACCCCGAACATGCTCCAAAATATCTGCTATAAGGGGATTTAAAGTGCAATTGCTTTGCTCTCAGCTTGACAGCACCCAACTGGGGACAAACTGAATTTCAGTGGTGGACTGTGGCCGTGTGTGTCCCCCGCAGGGGTGGGGGTAGAGGGTGGAGGGGAGTCCAAAGAGGTGCCATTATGTGATGGGCAGCCTGGAATAGTGGAAAGAGCAAGACACCATTTAAATGCCAGCTCTTCCCTTTTGTAGCTGAGTGATCCTGCAGAAGTTACTGAACCTGCCTGAGCTTCATTTTCCTCATCTGTAAAATCGTTGCATTAACATCTAATTTAGACACCTATTGTTAGGACTGGTAGACATCATTCATTCATTCGATAAGCACTTATTGAATACTGTGTGCCAGGCTCTGTACTTGGCTCTGGGACTAGAGCTGTGAACAAAACAGGCTGGCATTTTAGTGTAGGAAGACAGGCAACATAGAAGACAAGTCAATTAAATAGCTGTTAGGTGAGAAGAAGAAAGTAAAAGAGGTGTGGCTGGTTGAATTGTTCACAGGTGGCATCCACAGTATCTCCCATCCTACAGGCTCTGATTACAATGTGACTTTGACCCTTCTCCAATTGAGAGATGGGTTCTTTGTTTCCTGCCCTTGAAACTGGATGGGGTTTTGCGCCTTTTCAACCAATAGAATATGTGGCAGTGATGCTATGTGAATTCCAAGGCTAGAGGCTAGATCATGAGACAATGTAGCTCCCACCTTACTTGCTGGAATGCTCACCTACAAAGCCTCGGCCACCGTATAAACAGCTCACTGCCCTGAGGCTACCATGTTGCAAGGTAGTTCAAACTAGCGTAAGTGGAGAGACTGCATGGAGGGGCCCTGAGTCTGTATGAAGAGAGAGAGACAGAGACAGACATATGCAGATGGCCCCAGCTACTTGAACCCTGCTTTGTTCCAGTTCTAGCCACCATTTGACTACAACTATATAAGAGATCCAAAAACCAGAACCTCCCAGCTGAGCCCTTCCAGAATTCCTGACCCTCAGAAACCATGAGAATAAAATGTTTGTTCACATTTTAACCCACTACATTTTGGGGGAGACTTGTTACATGGCAAAAGATAACTGGAGTGCTGGAGAAAGGAATAGAGTACATTTTCACTTAGGGGTGAGAGAGAGGACTTCACTGAGACATTTGATCAATGAATTGGGAGTTAGGGAATGAACTAAGATATCTGAGGGGAAGTATCCCAGGCAAAGAAAGCACGTGGTGTCTTCAAGGAACACAGAGGAGACCCAAATGTGGCCGGAACAAGTAAGGGAGGGAACTAGAAACAGCAGGTGAGGTCAAAGACCAGATAGTCTAGGATCTTGCAGGCCATGGTAAAGACCAGTTTTTACTCTGAGTTGAGAAGCTACTGGATGGTTTTGAGCAGAGCAATGACAGGATGTGATTTATGTTTTAATAGAAACACTACAGGTGCTCTGCTAAAACCGGTACCTTGATTATTACTTTCATTACAGCATCTCTATAGAAAGCAAAGGTCAGTTCGGTAAGGTTAAGTAATTTATCCTGTCACTAAGCTACTAATAGCAGAGACGGGATGCAAACCCATGCTATCCTTTCAATCCTAAGGAATAAGTCTTACAGACACTTAACACCCTACCGTAATTTTAGGGCTGGTCATTGCCATCACCTCAGTTCTTCTCGTGCTGACCCCTTTTGTAGAGGATGTAAAGCACAGTAGTCACAAGCTTGGACTCTGGAGTCAAATGGAGTTCAAATCCTGGCTTTATCTCTTACGAGCTCTGTAATATTGGGTGAGTTATTTAACCTCTCTGTGCCTCAATTTCCTCACCTGAAAAATGAGGATAACCGTACCTGCCTCAGAGGGATCTGGCAAGGGGTAATAGACAAGCATCTCAGGCACTTAGCCCAGCAACTGGCACATAATAACGATGCCACACTGATCATAAGCACAGGCATTCAGTGACTCCCCGAATTCTGCCTTCCTCTACTCTGCTTTCAAAAAAGTACCATCCTGGGCTTCCCTGGTGGCGCAGTGGTTGGGAGTCTGCCTGCTAATGCAGGGGACACGGGTTCGAGCCCTGGTCTGGGAAGATCCCACATGCCGCGGAGCAACTGGGCCCGTGAGCCACAACTGCTGAGCCTGCGCGTCTGGAGCCTGTGCTCCGCAACAAGAGAGGCTGCAATAGTGAGAGGCCCGCGCACCGCGATGAAGAGTGGACCCCCGCTTGCCGCAACTAGAGAAAGCCCTCGCACAGAAACGAAGACCCAACACAGCCAAAAATAAATAAATAAATAAATTTATTTTTAAAAAAAGGTACCATCCTACCTTCAACTCCCTCTCCCTTGCCCCCTCCAGCTACATTCTCCTTCCTTTTGGGCTCAACAGCACCTTTCCTCATGCTCTCCTAGTTAGAACTTATAAGCTTATACTCTATGCCCTGAGTTTTTCCCTCTCTGTGTTTCTAACGCCTATGACCACTTTGTCAGTATCTCCTTAGGAGACCTCGCTTCCCACCACCCCTTCCAGGCTCTCCTCCCACCTCTGTTTTGCAATAATGGCTGCTCTTAGGTAGCCCTCATTGTTTGCATTCTCCATTCTCTTCTACCTCTGGAACACTTTCTCAGTTTCCTGGATGATCCTAGAACATGGTTCATGGTCTTTTTCTCTGCTGTTATTCTGGAAGACTTTCCAACATCCCTGCTAATCGTGTTCCCCACACCCTGGGCTCATAGCTCGTCAAACTCTTATTTTTCAGCACCTTTGTCTTGGCCTCCTCTCAGTCACATCACAGGCATGACTGTGGCATTGTTCTCGTGACTTCTCAGAGCTGCTTCACCTCTGTGATTATGTTAGTCTGCTTGGGCTGCTATAACAGGATACCATAGGCTTATAAACAACAGAAATTTATTTCTCACAGTTCTGGAAGCTCAGAAGTCTAAGATCAAAGTGCCTGCAGATTTGGTGTCTGATGAGAGCCCGTTCCCTGGTTCATAGACGACTAAGACCTCACTGAGTCCTCATGTGGCGGAAGGGGTGAGGGAACACTCTGGGGTCTCTCTTATAAAGGCACAAATCCATTCATGACGGCTGTGCCCTCATGACCTAATCATCTCCCAAAGGCCCAACCTCCAAGTGCCATCACATGGAGGATTAGGTTTACTGGGGGGATGCACTCAGTCCACAGCACTGAGCTACGGGGTGGAGGAAAGGGCACCGGGCTAGGAACCCAGAAGTGCTGCTAATGGACTGGGTGACTGGAGCAAGTCATTCTCCTTTTCTGAGTCTTAGTTTTCTTCACTGAGGAGACAGGAGCTCGGACATTAATCTGGGAGCTTTAGTCCTAGCTTATCTGTGTGACCTTGAGTAAACCATCTAAGCTTTCTGGGCTTTATTTGTTTAACTGTAAATTGAGGTGGCTGGAGGAGAATGGCCTTTGATGGTTCCTATAAGCATGAAAACTTTATGTTCTCTAAGATCGAAATTCTATTTTTGATCCCCTCTCTCCTTTCCTGGTCTTCCACTTCCTCACTTGGTCTGGAGCCATTTTTGTTCTCACTGTGGTCCAGTCTTCACCTTGGCCTTTGTACCCTCCTGATCCCTTCACTGGCCCACCTGCAGTTTCCCAGGTATCCATCCCCTCTCCCTCTCTGCTTTTGCTCTTGCTATGACCTCAGTGTAGAAAACCCTCACTCACTTCTCCTCCAACACAGCTCTGAGTCCTCCTTTACAATCTGGCTCAGGGTCACCTCCCTGGAAGCCTCTATGGACACCCTTGTCCCACACCTTCTATCCATCTCCATAGCTCCCACTGTTCATCTCTAGCAGAGCCCTTATGCCATGAGATCATCTATTCAACTTTGAGACCTAGAATGGTATCAGTCATTTTCATATCTCCAGCTCCTATCATAGCACATGATAGTTGGTGAACTGCTACTCGGTGAGTGAAGAGATCCCAGCACAACAACAAGGGTGTATGTGCCTTTGGACATGGGCTGTGGGATGTGCCTACTAAAGAAAGACCAAAATTAGAATCTCTATCCCCTCATTTTAAAAGGCATATACCTTCAATGGGACACCTCTTTAGAGCACATCATCAGGACATCATGCCCTGTATCCCCAGTGTTGAATCCACCTTCCCTCCCAGGTCAGCCACTTTTGTGTTCCCTATTTTTCAAGAAGCTCTGTCTCCTAAAGGCTCAAACCTTGGAACCAACTTTGACTTCTGCCAATACCCTTATCTCATTGTGTACTTCCTCTTTCCTGAACTTTCTTACTGGTTTTCTAATGCGCCCCCTTGATTCTCCTCTATCATACTTGAATATACCCTACAGATTAATCTTCCAAAACTTCAATCCCAATCATGTCATTCTTCTCTTTAAAAAAGTCTTCACTTCCTGCTAAATAAGATCTAAACTCCTCTGCCTCTCATTCAAGCCTTTTATGATCTCATGCTAACCTCAGTTTCCTAGATCAATGATCCATCAATGGAAGCAAAAAATAGTCTTCAAAGTTGAGGGTTTTCAGCTGGGTTTTGGAAAAGATGGACGGAATTCAGCATGGTCTGGTGTTCAGAGCTATGAAGATGTGAAGATTCTTAATCACAGTTCTGTCACTTACCATTTGAGTGACCTGGACAGCCACTTCACTTCTCTGAATCTTAATTTTCTTAATTAAAACAAGAGTTCTGACAATTTCCCTAGATTCTATTGGGGCAGAAAAGCAGAGGAAAGCTTCCATTTGGTATGGGAGTCCTTGCATTCATGTAGCTAATTTCTTTGACCAACCAAGTCTAATATGATACATACGGGGGTAAAATTTACTTTGATTTTTTTCTCCCAAGAGAAATTCACTGGACAGGCAGTAACAGAAAGTCTCCTTGGAGAGGACCTTCTTTGTCTTAATACTGAGTTTCCTGGGTGGTTCTGAGGCTTATGAAAGTGCAGGCAAGCAGGGACCTATTATCCTAGGTGAAGCTTACAGAACATGGTATTTTGTTTCTTGGTATAAGAGTTGCTTTCAGCTATGAAGAACTTTGGGAAGGGGAGGTGTATGTATTTGCAAAATAGCACAGGGGCTGTTATGGGTTGAATTGTGTCTCCCCAAAAGATATGCTTAAGTCCTAACTCCAGTACCTCAGAATGTGACCTTATTTGGAAATAGGGTCATTGCAGATGGAATTAGTTAAAATGAAGTCATACGGGGCAGGGTGGGGGGGGGCGGTAAGGCGGGGCCCTTAATCCAAATTAACTGTTGTTCTTATAAGAAGTTTAGGAGAGACACAGAGACACAGGAGGGGAGAACACCAAGAAATTCCAAGGATTGTCAGCAAACTGCCAGAAGCCAGGAAGGATTCTCCTCTACATGTTTCAGAGGGAACGTGGCCCTGCCGACACCTTGACTTTAGACTTCTAGCCTCCAGAACTGTGAGAGAATAAATGTCAGTTGTTTTAAGCCACCCAGTGGTACTTTGTTATGGCAGCCCTAGGACACTAATACGGGGGCATTCTGGAAGTAAAGGAACTCCACTCCTGTGCCCCAAGAGTCTAAATAATCCCTGTGGTTGATAAAAGTAAAAATATCCCCGAAATAAAATACCTTGAAGAAAGAGGGCGTCAAGAATGGTGAACCAGCTCTTCCACAGCTCTGGAGGTGGGCTGGTTCTAGTACAGCATGTGGTCCAGGCTGGAGGCACCTCCAGATTCAGCCACTTCAGCATGGTGGGAGTTCTCTGGTGGAAAAGGGCTGACCATGTGCGGAGGAGCTGAAAAGGACTGTTAGCAGGACTAATAACCAGCTGGTAGTCTCTACTGCTCTACCAGCTGCGTATAGTTGATTACTCAGCACCTGCTGTAACTTACAAGTTAAACATGGAGCACGATTGCAGCCTGAACAGGAAGCTGGTCCGGCCAGTGTACCATTACCAAGCGGACAAGGGTCCAAAGATCTACAGAGGACCCGTTTTCCAAAGTGATACTTTACAGACGACAATAGCTACAGTTCTTTTTTTCTCTGATATTTAGAAAGAAGACTGACCCCTTACAGACCAAGTAAGTTCCTGGACTGAGAAAAGGAAATTTTCAAGAAGATTTTGGGCTTCCTGCTGATGAAAGAAAGTGGGAATTCAAGTAATTAATCAGAAAAATAAAAGAAATTTTATTCTTTATCCCAAGTTGAAAATGCAGGTCATGATAGCAAACACAGAACACAGTGAACAACAAAGCTATCCACATGCTTGGCTGGGAAGGATAAAGTGTTCCAGGAATAATAGATGAAAAAGTCTATTATTGGAAGGTTCAAAAGAGATTTTCTGAAACCTGTAGCCCAGTTTGTTGAACCAAATCTCTGAATGGACTTCAAATAAAATCTCCTTTCTACAGAAGTGAAGCTATTACTCAAAATCAACCAAGAGCAAAAGAGCCACATTGCAGCAAGGAAAATTGGTCAACTGTTTCCATGCAGAACTGAATTCAGAAAAATTTTCATTTTCTCAGCGACAGCTTGTCATCAGCTGTAAGTTCTGCTTGGAAAAAGCCAAGTGACGCTCACCGTCCAACATTACATGGATATAACATGGATGCAGTAGCCACTCCTCCATGGGCAAAATAAATACGCCAGCAAAAAGTGATGAAAGACATCATTTGCATCCCCTGAGCACTCAGGATCAGCATGGCGGTGCTTAGCTATTCATGCCACCTGCTTCAGCGGGGTCTTGGTGGGACCTGCTGAGAGTACAGTGCTGTGGATTTTCTGTGTTAAAGTGGGAACCCTGTGTGTACATAATGATATACAATCAGTAAGTGCTCAAAGAACACTGACTGGTGATGTTATTGAATGTATAAAGGAGGCTTTAAAGGGGCTGTTATAATCCTAAGGATGGTGAGAAACAAACATGATTTTCCTATGCACAAGAAAAGATCAGAACTTTGGGGAGAGAGACAAAAGGTGAAGAGTCACAAGCTGGGAATCCAAATTCTATAACCCGCACCTGGAGGTTTATGCTTCGTTTCTATGCCATGTGTCCTTGTTTAAGTCACTGATAATTTGAACTTCCCTATCTATATAATGAACATAGCAGCCCTTCTTATCTCCAGGGATACTGAAAACTTTAATAAGTTAATGTCTCCTATGTGAATTCATCAAAACTAAGGTGAAAAAAAGTGAACTAAATACAAAGTGAAGAAAGATTATTGCTTACCCAGTTTACCTTCTTGGATGCTCCTGAATAAGAAAGTATGGCTTTTCTACATATTATTCTTACTTGCCCCTCGTTTCCATGGTTCCTCTTTTTCTTTTCTCTTGCTCTCCTTTACATGAATACACACAAAAGACTGACCGTACAAATTTTTTTTTTCTTTTTGACAGGATCTTTCATGGCAAGACCATAGGGAAACAGATTTGTTCATTCAACAAATGTCTATCCCTTGCTTTTGATAGATGAGGCACTATGTTAGCTACTATGGAAGATAGAAAGTTATTTAGAATATCACTTTTGCCTTCAAGGAGCCTAAAACGCTTTGAGATCATCTAAGGGCATATAAGGAATGAACTTACAAATAACAAAATCAAGTAAGTATTGTAATAAGTGCCAAAACGATTTGTGAAACCAAGTTCATAGGCTTTCAGAAAAAGGAACACTCTTCTTGGAATTTGAGCTAGCAATTAAAAGTTAGGGTATGGAATTCAACACGGGAAGATGAGCACAGGACATTCCAGGAAAAGGTGATGGTGGAGCGAAGGCTTGAAGGGGTGGTGGACTACTTGATTTCCATAGGTGACAACCAGTAGTCTAGTTTGGTTAAAAAGTGGATTGTCTGTAGCTGGTTAGTCGTATGTTAGTCTGGAAAGTCATTTAGAGTTTGATCGAAGAGGGCATTAAGTATTAGGCTAAGGCTAAAACAGTAGTGTTGAAAACATTTTTTTAGCTTTTAAAGACAATTATTCAATGGGAGCAGACAGAGCTGCTGTGGCTGGAGTGCTTCCTCCCATTAAACTCATATACTTTGGTGCCTTTAAGGAGCTCCACGGAACCCTTAGGACTCTGCAGAGTGCTTCTGTATTTTGCAGTAGGCAAAGGGCAGCCGTTAAATGTTTCTAAGCATGGAGATGACATAATCAGAATAGAATATTCTGAATATACACCTGGCAGCACTTTTGAATTAATTGGCAGGGGACCAACTAGAGACAGGAAAACAAAACAAAACAAAAATGTTTGGTGTATAGTAAGCACTCAATAAATATTTGCTGAATGAATGAATGGATGAATGAATGATAATAGCAGGAAAGGAAGTATAGAAAGATTTTATCAAGGAAAAATTGATAGCAGTTGCTGATTAATTATGGGAGACAAGAGGGAATTTGTGACAAAATTCAAGGTGTCAAGTCTGGGCTCCTGGGAGAAGTGTGGTATCACCAAGAGGAAACAGGAAAAGCTGAAGCAGAACTGATCTGGTGGGAAAGACTATCTGTTAGATATTCGCAGGTTAAATATATTAGAGAGATATTCAATTGGAAATGTCTACGGACTTTTGCAAATGGGAAACTGGGGCTTTAGAGAAAGACCGGAGTTATTGACATAAATATAACAATGTCATAAAGACATGTGTGTGGACAGCATGGCCTGGGGAAGACAGAGAGGTGAGGCCGATCCTGGGAAACAATGACATCGAGGACACGAGAGGGGAAGGGAAGCTGAAAAGATAACGGCATGGCCGGAAAGGGAAAAGAAAACCTTATCACTTCATGTCCTGAAAACCAAATGAGAGACGCTTTAAAGGAGGAAATAAACAACACAGTCAGATGCTCTAAGAGCATAAGAAGGAAGAGAAGGAAGAAAAGGTGACTAGATTTGGAGCTTATGAGTCACCCTCAGGGAGAAGTTTCAAGCAGTGAGGAAGGAGGCCTGACTATCCTGGATTAAGGAATGAAAAGATGGGAACGAAACAGAAATAATGACACAGGCCAGACTTTCAAGAATTCCAGCAATGAATGGAACAAGGGAATCAGACAGTAACTGGATAGTAAGAAACTTTTTCTTTGCTTTTTAAAGCTTGGGGAATCCTGAGTGTGTTTATAAGCAAATTGGCAAAAGGGAAAGAGTTGATGGAGGGGAAGCTGATGGCGAAAAAAAAATTACAGTCATGTTATATTTTCTGAGTGATTAAAACCATACTTTTCAGATTTGGAGATACAGTCAGTGAAAATAGAATGGATGAAATGTGAACATAAGTCTTGTAACTGGACGATTATTGCACATAAGCCTGCATTTTAAGAAATCCCAGGAAAGATACTTTACCTGCAAAAATGCTCTTGCATACCCAATTAGTCATCTGGCAGGAGACTAAGCAGCAGTTTTTTCAGTTGGCACAGAAAACAGGGATGTTTACTACCTTGAAACACTGCTATGAGCCATCATAACATTAGGCTGTTTGTACAGTGCTTGAAAATAAGGAGCTGTGATGCTTCAAAGGAACTAAGCTAACATCCTCATTTTCTGCCTAAGGCAGGTTAAAACTCAGTCCTAGCCAAGAGGAGCCTAAGGGGCATGAAAATCAAACGTCACGTGGATTCCTGGAAGAAAAAAGGGACATTAGGTAAAAAGTAAGGAAATCTGAATGAAGGATGGACCTGAGTTAATAATAATGTATTAGTATTGGTTCATCAATCGTAACAAATGTACCATACTAATGTAAAATGGTAATAATCATGGACTCTGGGTGTGGGGTATATGGGAACTCTGTGCTGTTTTCTCAATTTTTCTGTAATCCAAAACTGTTCTAAAAAATAAAGTCTACAAGGAAAAACAAAAACAAAAGCTCAGTCCGAACCTCAGGGCCTAGAAACCACACCTTAACTCTGGGCCATTTTTATTCTGTAAGACATTAGAGCATAAATGCATGGGCCACCTGGAGAATATCAGTGAGGTTGGTATACACAAACACACACTAGCAGGGTGTGTTCATCAAGACACTATTTCTTTGCCTTGAGATTTTTTTTTTTTATTAAAGTGAGATCTGATCACACTTTCTGTTTTGGCTACTGGAAAACACAGAAGTAGATTTGGGGCCCACTTCTGCCAACGTTGATATTCACTCCGTGCAGCGACTGAGAACATGGATCAGAGTCAATTTCAGGTTCAAATTCTACCTCCACCACGTGTCAGCTATGACACTGGGCCAGTCGCTCAGTCTCTTTGGGTCTGTTCCTCATCTGTAAAATGGGGAGGAAGGATCATGTCTGCCTCAGAGGGCTGCTGTGTGGACGAAATGAGTGAATGTATGTCAAGTGATTAGAAGAGTTACATCATAAGAGCTCAGCTATCAGTTTGTGGTACTTTTCCATGTTAGTCTTACCTTTTGCTTTCATTCAAAAGCAAGTTCATTTCCCAGCCCTCATGGTGCCTGTGCCCCAATGTCCTCATTTATTACTCTTCATTCCTTTTTTCCATCCTTTTGGGTATATTTCATTATGCCATTTTGAGTCTTTAACCACATTAATTTTCCCTCAGGTAATTGAGGGTTGATTGTGAAACTATTGATATTTTTCTTACTAGCAATTTTTTAAAATAATTTTAAAAATTGTAAAATACACGTAACATAAAATTTACTATCTTGATGGGTTTTAAGTGTACAGTTCAATGGTATTAAGTACATTCATATACTGTGCAATCATTACCACCATCCATCTTCAGGAATTTCTTCATCTTGTAAAACTGAAACTCTGTACCCATTAAACAATAATTTCCCCTTTTCCCCTCCCTGCAGCCCCGGGTGACCACCATTCTACTTTCTGTCTCTATTATGATTTCAACTTCTCCAAGTCCCTCAAATAAGTGGAATCATATGGTACTTGTATTTTGTGACTGGCTTATTTCACTTAGCATAATGTCCTCAAGGCTCATCCATGTGGTAGCATATATCAGAATTTCCTTACTTTTTATTTCCTGAAAATGTTCCATTGTACGTATAACCACATTTTCCTTATCTATTCATCTGTCAACAGACACTTGGATTGTTTCCAGGTTTTAGCTATGATTGTGACTAATGCTGTTATGAACATGGGTATACAGATATCTCTTCAAGACTCTGTTTTCAATTCTTTTGAGTATATACCTAGATGTGGCATTGCTGGATCATATGGTAGCTCTATTTTCAATCTTTTGAGGAATCACCACACTGTTTTCCACAGCAGCTGTACTATTTTACATTTTACATTCCCATCCAGCAGTGCACAAGGGATCCAATGTCCCCATATCCTGGCCAACACTTGCTGTTTTCTGTTTTTTTTTTTTTTTTAATTGTGTCTATCCTAATGGGCATGAGATGGCATTTCATCGTAGTTTTGATTTGCATCTCCCTTATGATTAGTGATGCTGAGCGTCTTTTTCATGCACTTATTGGTCATTTCTGTGTCTTCTTTGGAGAAATGTCTATTCAAGTCCTTTGCCCATTTTTGAATTGGGTTATTTGTTTTTGTTGTTGTTGAGTTTTAGGAGTTCTTTATACATTCTGGATATTAATTCCCTATCAAGTGTATGATTTTCAAATATTCTTTCCCATTCTGTGGGATGACTTTTTATTCTGTTGAAAGTGTCTTGTTGCATAAAATTAAAAAATTTTTATGACGTCCTACTTGCCTTCTTATTTCTTCTGTTGCCTGTGCCTTTGGTATCATACCCAAGAAATCATTATCAAATTCCTATGAGTAATTTTTGAAACACAAAAATACAAATTTTATATGCATCTCTGCTGTTAGGATAAAGTTCTGTGTCCTGACATTTAGGACTGAATTTTGATATTATATAATTTCTAAATGTGTGTGTTTGTGTGTATGTCTTCTTTTGAAGTAGCTAAAATCAGCCTGTTGAGGAAAATAGTTAACATAAACAAAATGTATTATTTTGCTAGGCTAAGCCAAGATCATTTTGATATGTTAAAAATTCCCAATATAAACTGCATCTGTTGGTTCAATAAACAAATTTAACCATAAAAGTGTCCAAGCAGGTATACTCTACTAATTTTGCTTGGTGTTAATAGATGTCAGAATTAGCTCAACTTTAACTCTGACCCCCTATGCAAAGAAATACCAATCTCCTGGTCCTTCAGGTATAACATTTAGCTCTAACCGGGCCTAAAAAAAACTGGTCCACTTATTTTTTAAATATGAGAGGTTCCTACATAGAATGGGAAGATTGAGTTCATCATTTGAGAAGGCAACTTCCATATTAATGTTCATTCAGCGAGTCAGTGCAGAATGTTAAAAATAAAATTCTTTTTAGGGAGAGGGAAGGGAGGAAAGGCAAGATAGGGGTAGGGGATTAAGAGATACAATCTACTATGTATAAAATAAATAAGCTACAAGGATATATTGTACAGCACAGAAAATATAGCTAATATTTTATAATAACTATAAATGGAGTATAAGCTTTAAAAATTGTGAATTACTATGTTGTATACCTGAAACCTATATAATATTGTAAATCAACTATACCTCAATAAATTTTTTAAAAAGTAAAAAATTTTTTAAAATAAAATGCTTTGATAAACTGGGTCTGTTTTACAGTTCTGCATCTTTATTTGATCAGTGGCATGGTTGGTTCCAGCAGATATTCTAAAAAAAATATTTTCAATGTATTTAGCATACACAGATGTCTTTTATCCATCTCCAATTCATTTAGTATAAGGAATGAAGTAGGGAATAAGCTTACTTGTCTCCCAGTGACAAGCCAATTACCTCAATATCAATTATTGCGTGATCAATTTTCTTCCACTGGTTCACCATGTTACCTTTATTTTATATTAAATTACTTTATGCATTTGAATCTATTCCTGGACTTGATTTCTGCCTCATTGATCTGTTGATTGACCTGCCTCATTGATCTATTGATTTATTCCTGCACTAGTTCAGATTTAATAACTGTTGCTTCACAGTACTTTTTGATACTTTGTATTTTATGTTACAGAAATGCAATTTAACACTTCCTAGGATTGGGATCCTTTGCTGTGCAACACTGGGGAGGATTTCAATGGTGGATTTGGGTCAGGAGTACATTTTAAACCTCTTACAGCACCAAGCTTTTCTTTCACAGAGTCGCTTTTTTCCTTTTCCATCTAAGACACTTGTGATTTTGGAGACTGAGTAGTAAGAAACCCTGAGTGTTCTGCCAGTGAACTGCCTGCTGCCTCGTTCTCTCACTCTCTCTTTATAGTCTCCTTTTTTTTCCATTTTATTGAGATATAATCGACATTTAACATTGTATTCATTTAAGGTGTACAACATAACGATTCGATATTTGTGTATTTTGCAAGATGATTACAACAGTAAATTAACACCCATCGCCTCCCACAGTTACAAATGTTTCTTCTTGTGATGAGAACTTTTAAGATTTACTCAGTGACATTCAAATATACAGTACAGTATTGTTAACTACAGTCACCATGCTGTACATTACATCCCCAGAACTCATTTGTCTTCTAACTAGAACTTCGTACCTTTTGATTACCTTCACCCATTTCTTCTGCCTTTCACGCCTGCTTCTGGCAACCAGTAATCCTTTCTCTGTTTGTATGAATTCGGTTTTTTAAGGTTCCACATATATGTGAGGTCATACAGTATTTGTCTTTCTCTGTCTGACTTATTTCACTTAGCCTAATGCTCTCACAGCCCATCCATGTTGTTGTAAATGACAGGATTTCCTTCTTTTTATGGCTGAATAATACTTCTTTGTATACATACCACATCTTCTGTGTCCATTCATCCATCGATGGACAGTTGGGTTGTTTCCATGGCTTGAATATTGTAAATAATGCTGCAGTAAACATAGGGGTGCAGATATCTCTTTGAGATAGCGATTTAACTTCCTTTGGGTATACACACCAAAGTGGGATTGCTGGATCATATGGCAATTCTATTTTTAACTTTTTGAGGAACCTCCCTACTGTTTTCCATAGAGGCTGTACCAATTTACATTTTACAATTTACATAGTGTACAAACTTACATGTAAATACAGTTTATGTATCTTAATTACATTAAAGCTGAGTCTTAAACACTTAATAGTTTAGAGCAGGTGAGTAACCATTCCAGGTAGACACAGCACGTGCTAGGGTTTTACATTTCTTTGAATCTCTTCTTAATTCTACCTGCAGCTCTCTTTACTCAGAAAGGATCAGATATGATCTCTATAAATTTTACTCTATAGAAATATACATGAGTATAAACAATATCTACTTTCTCTGATGTTATTTTTCTAACAGATATGTCATTCCGGTTATTATTTTGGTCCTCTCTTCTCTCTTTTCTTTTTTCCTTCCTGTCAGTTTTTAATTGAGTCAAATATCTTCTCATTCCTGTTAGTATACTGCCTAATTTATATTTTCATTTTTACTATCAATTTTTATTTCTTTAACTAATTCCTCATTCAGTAAAAGGCAAGTGGCTTCCATGTCTTTCCATTTCTAACAGAGAAGAGGGAGAGGCAGACATCATAGGATAATCAGAATAGGCTCTGAAGGCATAGAGCTCAGAATAAGGAAGAAGGGACTTCCCTGGTGATGCAGTGGTTAAGACTCTGGGGCTTCCCTGGTGGCGCAGTGGTTGAGAATCTGCCTGCCAATGCAGGGGACACGGGTTCGAGCCCTGGACCAGGAAGATCCCACATGCCACGGAGCAACTAGGCCCGTGAACCACAGCTACTGAGCCTGCGCGTCTGGAGCCTGTGCTCCCAACGAGAGAGGCCGCGATGATGAGAGGCCCGCGCACCGCGATGAAGAGTGGCCCCCGCTTGCCGCAACTGGAGAAAGCCCTTGCACAGAAACGAAGACCCAACACAGCCAAAAATAAATAAATAAATAAAAAAAAAAAAAAAAAAAAAAAAAGAATCCACCTGCCAAAGCAGGGGACACGGGTTCAAGCCCTGGTCCAGGAAGATGCCACATGCTGCGAAGCAACAAAGCCACAACTACTGAGCCTATACGCCACAACTACTGAAGCCTGCGCACCTAGAGCCCGTGCTCCGCAACAAGAGAAGCCACCGCAATGAGAAGCCCCGCACTGCAATGAAGACCCAACACAGCCAAAAATAAATAAATAAATAAATAAAATAGTATGTTAACTTAAAAAAGAAAAGGAAAAGAAAAAAGGAAGAAAGACAGGTGTTTATGTTTTCTTTTTTCTTTTTTAGTACACTTTATTGAAGAGTTGTAGATTTACATAAAAATTAAGCAGGTAGTACAGAGTATTCCCGTATACTTCCCCCAAAACACACACACAAACACACACACACACACACACACACACACACAGTTTCCCCTATTGTTAACTTCTAGCATTAGTATGGCAACACATTACAATTAATGAATCAATATTGATACATATTTATGAATTAAAGTTCATATTTTGCATTGCTATAGTCTTTTTGCACTTTTTGTTGTATAGTTCTATGAGTTTTGACTAATGCATAATGTACTTTATCCACCATTACAATGATTATAGAGAATAGTTTTACTGCCCTAAAAATCCCCTGTACTTTTTTTTTCAATTTTTGAATTTTATTTTATTTATTTTTTATACAGCAGGTTCTTATTAGTTATCCATTTTATATATATTAGTGTATACATGTCAATCCCAATCTCCCAATTCATCCCACCACCCCCCTGCCCTGCCACTTTGGGCTGCCTGCCAGGTCGGTGTCAAATTTTTCCAGGCTGGGAATTTCCTGGCGGCCCAATGGTTAGGACACGGTGCTTTCACTGCCACAGCCCAGGTTCACTCCCTGGTCGGGGAACTAAGGTCCCGAAAGCCCTGGGGTGTGGTCACAAAAAAAAAAAACCAAGTAATTAAAATTTTCTGGGCTGTCAGAGAGCCTATCCACCACAGGAAGAAGAGGAAACTTCCATCCACTCTTATTCCTGCTGGGAAAGGCCCTTAGGTCTTGCCCTGCAAGGAAGGGATGACTTTCTGGCACATTGTGTTCTCTAAATTCTGATTCTAAGGAAGAGAAGGAGAAAAGGAGACCTAGCAATGGAAATGTCCATGGGCTTCTGCAATCAGAAAGTGAGTGGCCCATAGGTCCTTCCAGTGAACTAGTTTCTGAGTAGGATATGGTGACAGCCCTTTCCTAGGGCCTGGTTCCACGTTAGTGTTACTACTCTGTGGAGAAGAGGACCCAGCAGACTTGTGGGTCCCTGAAGGTGGTCACACTCCAATGCCAATGAGTGGATGTGAAAAGGCAGCTCTGGGAAGTCAGAAGAGCTGACCTAGAATTTCCCCATCACCTGGCAGCTCCGAGGCTGCTCCCTACGGGAGGCCCTCCCTGACCCCTGGGCTGCACAGGGCAGCTCGGAGTTCCTCCTTGGTGTGTATCAAACTTCATCAGGCATGTCTGTTTCATCCCTCCTCTGTACTTCATGGGCACAGACTATGTCTGTTTCACCTCAGGACCTTTCCGAGCCTAGATTCAGTGAGCCTATCATCTATGGCTCAAGCCCAGAGAGGTCCCTTTCCTTCCAATTTTTGCTATGTCCATGCTGGGTTCACATTATCTTATTGCATCATACTTTGGCATTACTCTCAGAAGAGGGAAGTAGTCAGTGTGCTCTGTGAAATATTGCAAAGAATCCTAACAGTTAAGTTTGTTACTGGCATTCAGTCAAAAGATAAGACATACTGGAAAAAAGAATCTGATAGAAGCTCTTTATTAGATTAGCCAGTTGGATTTACAGGGTAATAAGAGACCAGAAGCTTGATGACCAGAAGTGAAAACTAGTCAATACAAATTAGACATATGCTTTAAATCCTTAGAGAAATAAACAATTTGAAAGAAATGTAATATCAGCATTATTTTTTACAGAAATATGAAAGGAACCAGATAATTTTCCAAAGATACTCGATCATTGAAAGTTTTACTTAAATGCATTACTTCCAAAATGAATAAGATAGAAATGAAGGCTTGAGAAACAAAATATAAGATCTGAGAGAACGTAATTAAATACTTCTGTGAAGAATTTCAACACTGAAGTAAGCTCTCTTTTGTCACACATGGTTAAAAATCTCCCTACATTGGGTTTTGAAGCATTTTCGTGGAGTTTGATTTGGGAGTTACACTGGATATAGTGCAACTATTGACAAAAAGTTTTTAAGGGCTATATATTATTCTACCAGATTCAGGTGGGAATCAAGACATAAAGGACAACCCTTTAACTATATCCATACAAGAGTTCATATTCCGCATAAAGAGTCTACTAATTTTTACGTACTTATGATCTGCAGGCACAGTTTCCAGCCTCTTGTAGGAGATTGTTAGGCAACACTCAAGTGGCACATCCCACCATCTCTCCAGTCCACCGGAGAAAAGGAGGCTACTGAGATCACAGGTAATTGTCTCTTTACCCAACTGGTTGTGCCACTGAAGATGCAGACCCTGCTGTGAAGCTCAAAATTTCTGTAATTTCCTATTGGAACCACTAGGCTTGAGTCTGGGCTGAGCACACTATGTTCAAGGGGCACTAAGGCCACCTTAGCTTCTATGAAATTATTCTTTCAAGAGAATTTACATGGATCCCAATGCTTGTTGTAGCTCCTTTGTCTTTGGGTATTAGGTGATTCCCAAGAATCATTTGCTGAACTCATGAGTTGAAATCAGCAGTACTTAGAGACCAAGAGAAGAAATGAAGCAGGAAGGGGCTGCTAGAGCAGCCCCTGAGTTATGCTGAGCAAATACTACCTGGCTCCTGGCACACTGGTTTCACTCTATTGAATCCCCTATCATGATTCTGATTTGTTTCACTCGGTTTGAGAATCCGGCCAAAAGTACAGTACCCTGCTCCTGGGTTGTCGGTAAGATCAAATGAGATCATGCATCTAAAGCACTTTAATATAGAACCTAGCATATACTAAGCACCCAATGAAGAGATAAGAATTGTGGAATATTCTGTGGCAATTAGAATCAATAGACTTGATATGCACATAGCAACAAGGATAAATCTTAAAAACCTAGTTGAGTGAAAAAAGAAAGAGAAAGATACATAACACAGTAAGTAGCATTATGTAGATTGATAGTACACAATTTGTAAGAATGCACACAAATAAACAAATACACAGTAAACACATTAGAGCAATCACCTATGGGGGTAAGGGGGAGTGGTCAGTGAGAGAACAGGAATGGGGAATAAATACATGAAAGAAGAGCAGGCATTGTAAGGCGTGGCAATAAAAGTGTGCCATGAACTGAGCAGTATAATTGACTCCACTCCCTGCCTCTGAGGTTAAAAATAAAAAGATAGGGGCTTCTCTGGCGGCGCAGTGGTTGAGAATCCACCTGCCAATGCAGGGGACACAGGTTCGAGCCCTGGTCTGGGAGGATCCCACATGCCGTGGAACAACTAAGCCCGCGAGCCACAACTACTGAAGCCTGCGTGCCTAGAGCCCGTGCTCCGCAACTAGAGAAGCCACCGTAATGAGAAGCCCACTCACCAAAATGAAGAGTAGCCCCCGCTCGCTGCAATTAGAGAAAGCCCGCACGCAGCAACGAAGACCCAATGTAGCCAAAAATAAATAAATAAAAATAAATTTATTAAAAAAAATAAAAAGACAATAGTTATTATTAATACTCCCAGACCTTCCACATCCTTTCAACTGTAAAATGTCGGAATATCCTTCAGATAGCACCCTTCTTGCACCTGCTCAAGCATCTTCCTCCAGCTTTCTGGGTGATTTAACACATCGGGGAATAAGTATCTGAAAAGGCACGGCACTCCCATGTAGCCATTCTGGACTTCAGAGCTAAATTGCAAAGTTGGTTCTACACATGTGATTTCATCTATGAAATTAGGGAAAGGTAGGAAACTGACACAGAAAAAAAAAAATATTTCTTATAGTGTTGCTATCCCTTACAGTGGAGGGTCAGCTGCCTCTTTTCGTCCATTAGTTCAAGGCAAGATTGACTGAACGTGGCTGTTACCACGTCCCTTCAAAAGCACAGCCTGTGAATAATGCTTCAGTAAATATGGGAGTGCATATTCACATTAGCCAAAATATGGAAATGACTCAAATGCCCATCAACAGATGAATGGAAAAAAAAACACATGGTACATATACATAACAGAATATTATTTAGTCATGAGAAAGGAGGATATCCTGCCATTTGTGACAACATGGATGGTCTTTGAGTATATTACGCTAAGCAAGATAAGTCAGACAAAGACAAGTACTGTATATCATTTATACATGGAATCTAAAAAAGTCAAACCTGTAAAAAGTAGAGAGTAAAAATGCTGGTGACTAGGGAGATGGGGTGTGGATAAGATTTATGGTGTTTAAGGGTACAAATTTGTAACAAGTAGTAAATAAGCCATAGAGATCTAATGCACAGTATAATGAATACAGACAATAATATCGTACTATCATTATGTAATGTGATAAATATCGCTAAAACATCATATTACAATATTACAATACATAAATGTATCAAAGTAACATACCGTATACCTTAAGCTTACACAATGTTACATGTTGAATTAATTCAATAAAACAATTTTTTTTATAAAAGAAAAGACAGCCTATGGAATGGGAGAAAATAATTGCAAACCATATATTTGACAAGGGGTTAACAATGCAAATATGTAAAGAACTTCTACCCAAAAAAAAAAAAAAAAAAAGCACAGCCTGATCAAGCGGCTGCAGGAGCTGGGTCGTCCCCATCTGCATGTCCAGTGACATAGTGAGTAATCTTGGTGTCTTGATGTTGCAAACACTCGCACTTAGCTTGATCAGTGCTGGCACAGCAGAAAAGAACGGATGGAAAAATGTTTGGATTTTAAAGGTAACAGAGAGAAGTTGGAAAACAACTACTGGCCGGCCAAGACTGAGAGCTTTGCTGGAGGCTGGTACGGGATTGTATTTTTCCGCTGACAGCTGAAAATGAGCCCAGCTTCAGTGGAGCTTTTTTTCTTCCTTCCTCAAGGTTACCCGCAATTCTAATGATCAGTTCTCTCAGGAAAGCAAGAAAATGGATTGGGGGGTTTCAGCTTGTTGTTCTATTATCCATTATAGGTCTGAAAATGTTTTCCCACCACGTTGTCTGCTTGTAAACACAATATCCATTTCCTTACACTACTGCATATGCACCAGTGTTATCACCAAGGTAAACAGATCTCAGCAGCCCCCGAAGGAACTCTGTCCTGCGCATCCAGCAGCGCTCCATTCTCTTCTTAGACGAGAGGTCTCATCCCCTGGGCTTCACTACGAAAACCTGTCCCAGTCTCCTCTCTTGGCCTCTGACTGACCCTCTCTCAAATGGCTCATTCTGTTCCACTTTCTCCTCCCACCTGCCAAGTCAGGGCTGCTCCTGTGTGTGTGTGCGTTGTCAGCCCCTGTATAGACACATCAGAATCTGGGATTAAGGGTTGAGTTCAAAAACAAAGTGGCATTTTGTCCATTGCTTTGATTTCCTTCACAATATTTAATGTGACTTTACAGGAGGATATGAAGCTCTTGTGTTCATCAAAGGCGATGTGAGTTTTTCAGAGTCTAAGAAACCTGGGTCTATCGGTAGATATTTTCAAGGGTCTAATCCTCAGCCGGTGATCAGCTCACTGTCCCTGGGATTGTTGGGTCTCTCTCTCTTCCACACACTTAATTTCACTCTCCTCACTGATCTCATTCACAACTACAGCTTTAATTTTTACTTCTGTGTAAACAACTCCTAATTCTCTAGTCCAGAGGTGCTCCCTCCCCTTCCCTCCCCTCTTCTCCCTCCACTCCCCGCCCCTCCCCTCTTCTCCCCTTCTCCCCCTACCCCCCCCCCACAATCTTCTATGAGCATCAGCCTAGTAATTAAGAGCTAGGGCTCTGGGGTCACAGTGCCTGGGTTCAAATCTTCGCTCTGCACTAATCAGCTGGTGTAACCTTAGGCAAACTACTTAATTTCTCTGTGCCTCAGTGTTGTCATCTGTAAGATGGGGATATGGTACTTATCTTACAGGGCTGCTGGGAGACCTCGGTGGGGATAATACAGAGCGGGGCATGCAGTAACTGCTCAGTAAGTATTGGTTGTTTTTCTGGTCATTTGGCCCAGAATAATGCAATTACAAATAATTTCAAATGGTCTCTGAACCTACTCTTTTCAAGATTACCAACAAACTCAAGTTCTCCAGGTTCGGTGATCACTGGTTCTGACCTGACCAGTTCCCTCATTAGCACGGACCAGTACCCCCTTCATTCTCCCCGGGCTTCCTCCTACCACATCGGCCTGATTTGGGATGACTAAGGACTCAGAAGTCATTCAGCTTCTCCATCTACACTTTCCCTAGAAGGATGACCTGATCCTAGCCCACGAACATCCGTCACACATTGAAGAATCTCAGCTCTTCAGCCTCCATCTCTCCTTTGAGACCAACCCAACTGCAACTCCTGAATATAACACTTCTCAAACCAGCACAGGCACGTCTCAATATCCTCTGGATTTCCACACCTGCTTCTCCCCCAGTCTCACCTCCTTCAGGTGCTCAGAGAACAAGACCTGTGCGGGGAGAGAAAGGAACCCACCGCAGAGTCCTGTCAAGAGCTGTGTGTGGCTTGGATTGGAGCTGTGCTCTGGGGAAGATGAGTAGTGGGCATATACCAGATTGCCTTGGCAAGGGATGGGGTGAGGAGAGAGGCAGCCTTGGGGGCAGGTGCCAACACGCAGTGTATGTGAGATGGGCAAGGTTAAGAGAGAAAGACAGAGTGAACCTCACATCAAAGACTCTTAGCAGCAAACCATGGGGGATGTTCCGGGCACCCGAAAGAATGTGTGTTGTGCTGCCTACCACTGAATAGGTGTGGGAGAAAGAAGACTCTTTTCATGAGAGAGTTTTTAGGGAAGCTAAGTGACAATTAAAGGAAATGGAATGTTGCAGAAAAGGGTAGATAAACCCAACACAGATCCTCATAACCGGATGTAATTACCCAGTTCCCTGAATTCTCCTGGTACTATATAGATATAGCGATATACAGCTTTAAAATGTTTTTAAATGATATTTCAAACATGCAGAAAATTATAGACTTGTGTTATAAATATCCTTATACCCACCACCCCGCTGTAACGTATGTAGCTTTTTAATGGCACCTGCCTCTGTAGTATTGTATTGCTATGCATTCACTTTATTTTTTTGTATTATAGAAAATGCCTTGAGGGCAGGGACTCACCCGTCTCTTTGTATCTCAGAGGTATCTAACACACAGAGTAGGTCCCCTAATATTTGCTAAGTTAAACTGCATTCTTGAAAGACCTTGAAGAGATCTTCAGGAAAAAAGAAATTGTGGCAAGCAACATACACTATTCTTACAGATTTGAGAATCCGCAGCTATTTTTAAGGTATATTAATTCAGAAGGAAGACTGTAAGTGAAAATAGGGCAGTAGCTGCATCTCATGACATGTAACAAGGAAAACGTATTTCATTTGCTGACATCCTTCGCTAATATTTCTGATTCTGGAATCAAAGCCACAGGCAACCCAAATCTCAACTTTCCCCTGTAGGCTATCAATTTCTGTGCCCTCCTACAAATGCTAAATATATTTGATTTACTAAGAAAGATGTTTGGCCAATAACAATTAACCATCAGCTATAGCAGGTTTATCATTAGGCAGTGTTAAAGCCTTTGTCAAGTCCCAGTTGCTCTGTCTTCTGCCCTAACACACCTTTTACCTACTAGAAATCCAGGAAAGTGTTATACTGCCTGATATATTAGAATTCCTACCATATCACTCCTTGACACAGCTACATCAATGACCTACGATAATTCCCAGAAGAACTTGCTATATACCATGGTAAATGAGACTTTAAATAGTAGTTGCAAGTAGTTAGGGTGACAATGGCATCTGGTTGTCCTGGATAACCCCAGTTTAGACCTGCTGTAGAACAACAATGTCTCAATTATTTTAGGACTCCCATTTCACTCTCACAAGCATCGGGGTTGAGATACTAAATTATATGGTCACCCTATCAATCCCCTTACCTAAGCTGTTTACATCACATGACTGCCTTATGTGAATGAGACTTCCATTTTTTTATTTGTGTAGTGCCCTGACAAATGAATTAAGTAAGACTCTTTGCTTTGTTTTAGGAAGCCACACTAGACATCACAAACAAGTCTCTGTTTTTGGCAAGCTTTCTGAACAGAACACAAACTGAAATAAATCCATTCACCCAGATGTTACCATCACAAATTGTGCTGACACGGCACAACTGCCTTTCCACAGGGAAAGAGTAAACCATCAAAAAACAACAGGAACTAAAACTTAAATTACACAATAAAAATGTTCAACATTTAAAGTCTAGGACTATGTTTACTGAATTTAAGTCAAAACGAGCTTAAATTTCAAGACAACAAAAATCGAGGATGGCTTTTTATTATAGATAGGATCTCTCCCTCTCTCTTTTATTTCTTCTGCATCAACTTCAAGAAAGGAAAAATAGGGCTTCCCTGATGGCGCAGCGGTTAAGAACCCTCCTGCCAATGTAGGGCACTCGGGTTCGAGCCCTGGACCGGCAAGATCCCACATGCCGCGGAGCGATGAAGCCCGTGCACCACAACTACTGAGCCTGCGCTCTAGAGCCCTCGAGCCACAACTACTGAAGCCCGTGCTCCTAGAGCTGGTGCTCCACAAGAGAAACCACCGCAATGAGAAGCCCGCCCACGGCAACGAAGAGTAGCCCCCACTCGCTGCAACTAGAGAAAGCCCGCGTGCAGCAATGAAGACCCGACGCAGCCATAAATAAATAAATAAATAAATAGATAAATAAATTTTTTAAAAAAGAAAGGAAAAATAAAACAACACTAGAATAACATGTAGTTATAACTATATTTTCAGCCTAGAAATTTCAGCCCAATTTTCAGCAGCAATGTTACGTTAGAATGAAACATTTCCTATATGGTTTAAAAACACAATGAAAATCTGGCACTCTGGGAGCTTATGTGAATACAGCTTTAACTTCTTATTTTCAGAGAAAAATGAGATTTAACTTAAAAACAAAAAAACTAAGGTAATGTCCCAAAGGTCCTTAAAAAAAAAAAAAAAAGAAACTCAACCTGCTGTACACATTAAATAATTCAAATCAATGATCCTTTTAAGCCCTTAGCAATGCATGAACTAATGGGGGAAAGCAATCTAATACTTCATGCATTTAGGGGATTGCATTAGAAAAACTTTTAGGCTGCTTCTGCTTTTATAAATGCAAATATATGCAAAGCAGACAGATTGGGATCTGTACAGTTTAGCAATGATCGAAACTTGTAATTTTTGAAAATGGTACAGATGTCCAGACTAGTTATATTAAGATGCTTCTTACTGAAGAAGAAACCAAACAAACAATCCAATTCCACCTCCTCCTTAAAAAGGAAACAAATAGGGACTTTGCTGGTGGCACAGTGGTTAAGAATCCACCTGCCAGTGCAAGGGACACAGGTTCGAGCCTTGATCCAGGAAGATCCCACATGCTGCGGAGCAGCTAAGCCCGTGCGTCACAACTACTGAGCCTGCACTCTAGAGCCCGCGAGCCACAACTACTGAGCCCATACGCTTAACTACTGAAGCCCACGTGCCTAGAGCCCGTGCTCTGCAACAAGAGAAGCCACCGCAATGAGAAGCCCACACACCTCAACCAAGAGTAGCCCCCACTCGCCGCAACTAGAGAAAGCCCGCACGGAGCAACAAAGACCCGACGCAGCCAAAAATAAATAAATAAATTTTTAAAAAAAGGAAACAAATAAACAATGCTACCACAAATCAGAATAAGCTATGTATCATCTTGTTTCTTTCATAGAATCTGAAAGTTGAAAGACAGCTTAGTGTAGAGGAATAAATATTTCTAGACTGTATCATTCACTGCATTACTCATATTCCTGTCCCAACTACACCGGAAATGGGGGGAAATGCTTCCTCCTTCAAGGACCACTGATAGGCTAAAGGTTAACTGAGAGATCAGCTAGATCTCTGGTCAATAAATAAGGGCTGAATGAATGTCTTTTATTCAGGACATTTTTATTTATAAAAATGTATTTTTTTAATATTTATTTTATTAAATATAAAAAATTAAATATATTTTATATTTATTTTAAAATATAAAAAATAAAATGTATTTTATTTATAAAATAAATAAGTATTTATTTTATACTTTATTTAGGCCCTTAAAATTGTTGAGTGTCCACTGTCTTCCTATACTTGGCATATTATGGCTCCTAAGGCTTACCTGATGATACGGAGTGCCTAGAACGTGCCAGGCACTGGGGAAATAAGATGAAAACATAGTAATTGCCCTCAAAGAGCTCTCAGTCTGGTGGGGAAGACAAGTAAAGATATGATTAAAATGGGGTGCTAAGTATGGTAATGAACGTGTATACGAGGTACCACGGCAACTGAGATGAGGATGGATTGATTCTGACTGAGCCATGATGAAAGATTTCATTACTATACACTTGGAGTCTTGAAAAATCGCTGGGTATAGGTGCTAAGAGTTTAAACAGAGGCATGACATGATCAGCTGTGTTGCAGAACAGCCACGCTGGAGGCAAAGTGGAGGATGACGGCAGAGGGAAGGGCTAGCGGTGAGGAAGTCTAATTACGGCGACTGCAATAGCCCACGTGAGAGATGATAAGGGCCTGAGCTAATCGAGTGATGCTGGGGCTGGAGGAAGGACGTCTGGACACGAGAGAGACTCAGACAAACTTGTCCACCATTCAGCATCTGCGACATTTCCAGACAGCTCCAGTGGCTACCGCATCCATTCTTACACTGAGCTGGAATCCGCCTCACATTTGCTGGCCGAGTGGTGCACTCTGGAGAAATTCAGACGTGACAGGTCCTCAAATGCTGGGTCTGTATTCATGCTTGATTGCCATTAGTGAAATTCAGACAAAATATTTATATTCCTCTAACAAACAAAAGAGCAGAGTCGGGATACACATTTCAAATGTTCCCTAAATCTCTTGCCCTAAACATTCACCTGCAAGGTAAGGTGAGATCTGCCCTGAGAGGCTAAAGGAGGGATGATGGTTTTTTAAGAAGTTTTTAAAAGCTTCAGCTTCATAGACGTTTGCTGGGTTTTGAAATCATTCACATCGTGATTTACCCCGCTTCTTGCTTTACAAACTCTACAAACAAGGGGGCAATGTTTCTTCATTCAAGAGAATAGGATATGGCCATTCTGAAGGCACCTGGTTCTCTGCTCAATGGCCAGTACTTTCCATGAACAAGGGACAGGAGAGCAGGAGAGGTCAGTTAATGGTTCAACAACCCTGCTCTCTGCTCTTTCACTAGAAATTCAACCTCCTGAAGCTACCACTAGAGGCCTACAATTCTAAGAATTTCCTCGGATCTCCCTCTACAGTTTTAGAAAGAGTCCTTCAGCCCAGCCCCATCTATCTCCCAGAGTAAGGCGGTGAGCAGAGGCCTGGGTCAACCAGAAGTCTGTGTGTGGGGCCGTAAGGCTTTTCTATTCAGGGAGGCCAGCGAGTAATAAGACACTACTGAGTTTTGTTCAGGAAAATTTAGATTTTTTATTATGAAAGTTTTCAAATAGACATAAAAGTAAGAGAAGAGTAAAACGAACTCACATATGACCTTCCTTCAGATTCAACATTATCAACAGTCTATCAGGACTTCCCTGGTGGCGCAGTGGTTAACAATCCGCCTACCAAAGCAGGGGACATGGGTTCGAGCCCTGGTCCGGGAAGATCCCACATGCCATGGAGCAACTAAGCCCGTGTGCCACAACTACTGAGCCTGCGCTCTAGAGCCCGCGAGCCACAACTACTGAAGCCCGTGCACCTAGAGCCCGTGCTCCTCAACAAGAGAAACCACCACAATGAGAAGCCCGCGCACCACAACAAAGAGTAGTCCCCACTCGCCGCAACTAGAGAAAGCCCATGTGCAGCAACGAAGACCCAACGCAGCCAAAAATAAAAAATATAAATAAATAAATTTATTAAAAAAAAAAAAAAAGTCTATCACTCTTGCTTCATCTGTCCCTTTTTTCTTTCTCCCTCCCTCTCTTCCTTCTTTACCTTTCCTTTTTTCTTTCTTTCCCTCCCTTCCTTTCTTTCTCTCCTTCCTTCCTTTCTTTCTCTCCTTCCTTCCTCCCTCCTTTCTTTTGTGTAGTAGTATTTTTAAGCAAATCTTTTACATCATGTTGTTCTACCCCTAGATTTCAGAGTAACACTAAAAAATGACATTTTCTTATATAAACACAGTATCACTATCACACCTGACCATGTTAATAATAAGTCTCTAACATCGTCTAATACCTAGTTCACAGGAAAGTTTTAGAAGTCAGAAGGCTTGCAATCTCTATTGCTTCTCTAGGGAAAGACTATGCCACGGAGCGCTTTCCTAGATTATCAGGAAATTTCTCCTTACGTTCAGCTTAAATTTACATCCTATTACTGCATATTACACCCCCCATGTATCACGCTAAATAATTAATCTACCTTTTTAATGTCTACACATTTCAGATATTTGTACATAGTTAGCTTCTCTTTCCGTAGTCTGTACCTACCTGAACTATACATATTTAATTCTTTTTTTAAAATTTTATTTATTTATTTATTTTTGGCTGTGTTGGGTTTTTGCTTCTGTGCCAGGGCTTTCTCTAGTTGCGGCAAGTGGGGGCCACGCTTCATCGCGGTGAGCGGGCCTCTCACTATCGCGGCCTCTCTTGTTGCGGAGCACAGGCTCCAGACGCGCAGGCTCAGTAATTGTGGCTCATGGGCCCAGTTGCTCCGCGGCATGTGGGATCTTCCCAGACCAGGGCTCGAACCCGTGTCCCCTGCATTGGCAGGCAGATTCTCAACCACTGCGCCACCAGGGAAGCCCCCATATTTAATTCTTTTAATCTTCCCTTACTCATCAGTGCCCTCAGCTCCTAATCATTTTGGTGCTTTGCTTTGAACCTTGTCCAGCTGGTTTCCATAAGCCCAGCAATGAGTAGGCCAGAACCAGATGCAGTGTTCCAAGAGTAGTCGCACCCAAATTCAACTGTTCCCCATTTCTCCTCTGAATGCTCAATCCCAAACCACAAGAGCCTTGCTTTCTGTCACCTTATAACAGAAACAAATGTCTTGTTTTCTGCTTTTATTCCCAGTTATTTTTTGGCATTACAGCATGTGTCTCATTCTTCCCACTAAATATCTGTGCTTCAGATCACTTTTCTCCAGATGTAATATGACAGCATTTGGGAATCAAAAGAGTACAGACACCCAGCTCTGCCACTCTGGCGATGTGACCCTGCAAGTCACCTAGTACTCAGAACCACTTTGAGTCCTTCACCTAAATAACAGATAAAGACTAATTCTTCCTACCTCACAGGATTGTTGGAGGGTCAAATGAGGTGATGTAAATGAAAAAGGTTCACTAACTTTAATGGCATGTATGTTTATATGTGTGTGTGTATATATCTACATTAGTACACTAAATATACAAAAGGTGAACATCTACGGTTCTCTAAAGATTTTTCTACTTGCATCAATAGCCTATTGTACCATTTAATAATCTTTGCTGTCAGGAAATTCTTTATTTCAGCTCAGTTCTTCCCACCAAAACAATATCTTATAAAGCCTCTTAGACATATATACCTGGAATCCATAAGCCATGAGAATTTCAGATTTATCCTTCACTTAAATGTAAATCAGGTATATGGCATTTGCTTCTGTTTACTATTTACTGAAGTCTAAGAAGTATGCTAACCACTTTACCTGAATGACCTAATTTAGACTTCATAATTTCATGAAGTAGTCGCTATTAACATCCCCAATTTACATATGAGGAAACTGGGGCTCAAGAAAGTTAATTAACTTTCTTAAGCTTAATAGCTGAGTAAGCAGTAGAACTTGGAAAACCTAACAATTCCAGAGCCCATGCTTTCAACCACGGGCATGATTTATATAATATTTCACATAATAATTAGGAACCCCCAATTACAGATTAAATTCAACAAACCTACTATAAGCCAGACACTTAGAGGAGAAGTGAAAAGGCGTAGTTCTTTTCAGGAGGCTCACTGTTTGGTCACGGAACACATGGCTATTAAAAAAGGAATAAGCAAGTGGTCATCGTTATCATAGGCAGCTGTACCAACTATCCAATGCCTAAGAAAATGCTTACTCCTATGCAAAAACTCAGATTTGTTTCTTTTAAGAAAAACTATTGGATGACTATTGCTAATCATTTTTCCTCCAATTCCCTGGCTGTCAATTATCTAATAAATCACTGAATAGCATCTATTTTCCTTTAAACTGTCCATTCAAAGATCTATTATCTGAGAATACTCTAGTTCAGAGTTTTTTTATTACCTCAGTCCTGGATTACTGTACCAGACTCAGTTCCAACCGGACTTTCTGCCTCCTGTTCCCACCTCTTTAGTTCTTGCCATGCATCACTGCCAGATTAACCTCCTTAAAACAAAGCTTCCATATGAACTAGTCCCTCCTCTGAAGCTTTACTCAATTCTGCCTTTCAAGGCTCCGAACGATGTAATGCCAATCTGCTTTTCCAACCACATATCAACATAAATCCTCCTCTCCACCCAGACCATTCTCCTCTTTCCTGACTGAATACGCCTTGTACACTGCCATCTTTGCTGGAACTATTCTCCCCTCTGTCTGGCTTTTCTCCTCCTTGAATAGTATCTATTGCTCAAGGCTCAGCTCAGGTCCTCCTTCTCAATGGAGCTGTACTCATCACTGAACATCCATGTTCTCCTGCCTCTGTTCTCAGTAGGAGCTCAACAAATGTTTACAGAAATTATTGCTCCATTAAACATCAATAGCATTTTTTGGCAATATCACTCACTGATACTTATGCATTGTCTTATGGCGCTACTTACATTTTTATATGAACATTTCTTGAGTTCCTATTTGAAGTAAAGTGAAACCTTCTTAAAGGCCTGAACCATGTCTTCAAGACTTCTTTTGTATGCCATACATTGTTTCCCCATGCAAAGGCACTGGTGAATGTTTGACTATTGATATATTTAAATAATATGGAATAAAATCACCTAGTCAACACCTTTAGATAATATAGTCAATTCTGCAAGCCAAAAGAATAGTCATGACTCAAGATATCTGGCCTCTAAGTCCTATCCTTACTAATGCATTAATCTGGAGTTGGGAAAAGTTACTTTTCTATGTGCTAATTTTCTCACCTATAATAGAAGAACTAAAAGTCAAATAATTTCAAAGCACCCTGAATAGATGAATGCTAACTTATTAAATGCTTCTCCATTAGTCAAGGGCTTGACAGATTATTTTCTAAGGATATAAAATTAACTACAATGTAATGGTGTTGCAAGTCATTAACTTTATCTGTCTTAATCGCTCTTTGGATATGGAGAGTTTCATTTCTAGCAAAAACAATAGATAAAATAACCTCAAAATCCTCACAACTATAAATCCTGGGGAAATTATATATAAGCAATTTGTAAGGTTCTGCTTTCACTTAAGACATAAAAAGCTTTAAGAGAATGTCAATCACACCCTGACAGCAAGAAAAAACTGCGTTAACTTCTTGAGCCCACCAGGGAGCTAAGGTTGGGAGGTAAAACGAGTTCAAACGGGTGATACACTCCTCAGAGGAGAGATGGGAAATGAATTGTTTCACTTGGGGCATAGTACAGAAGGAAGAGCAAGTCATCATAAAAGCAGGCAAGACGAGAACAGCTGAAATTTGTAATGAATTCTTAAAGGCCAAGAGTGACAGTTTAGGAACTTTGGGAGCCCCACACATAAAAGAAGTCACTTCCTAGTTCTTTTCCAAGGGTTTCCACTAGTTGCTCGTAAGAAAGATTAGGGGCAGGACAGGAGACCTGAGAAAGACCCTGTAGGTGGCACCAAGTCATGAAACCCACCTGCTACATGAACCTTTCTCTTATATGAAGCAAAAGCTATAAGTGCTGGGGGAGAGGAGAGATCCAAGCAAAGACGCACTGCCTCTGGTGAAAGGGTAGAAGCAAAAACTGCCCACTACTGGAGGAAGGGGAGAAAATAAGTTCAGCTCAGGATCCTGCACTGATACAAAGCAGTGATCTGCTACCACTGGGGAAGGGGCAGAATTGCTCAGAGACTCCACCCCTGAAGTCCAGGGCTGCAGGGCCTAAGACTGAGGCTGGAGTGAGAGAACTGAGAAACACCCCCTTGAACCTCACTATGTAACAAGGAATAGCAGTTTACCACCGGGAGAGGTGAAAAAGCATGGGTCAGATTCCTTCCATTCCATAGGTATGATGGACTTGCTGAAATCTGAGCATGGAGAGGAACACTGAGAAAAATCCTTCCACAATCCAGACTCCCACTAAACACAAAGTAGCCGCAGACTACGCCTACAGTGATTGGAAGTCTGGTACACTGACAGTAAATATAACAACAATAAACCCAACCCTTTTTCAACTACTGACTAGACTGCCCCAATCCCCACACTAATGGCCCAACAGAAGATGTGTGCCCATTTCTGAATTTATTTATTTCAATGTATATTTATATACAATATTTGGCATTCAATCAAGAAATATGAAACATACACATAAGTAATAAAAAAGACTGTATGTGACAAAGCAATCAACAGAAATAGGCATGACCCAGGTATCAGAAATATCAAAGACTTTAAAATAACTTCGATTAGTATAATGGACCTATATAGTGGAAAAGGTAGACAACATGCAAGAAGAAATAGGGAATTTCAGTAGAGAGATGGAAACCAGAAAAAAACACTGAATTAAAAAACGTGATATCAGAGATGAAGAAATTTTTTAGCAAGTGTATCAGCGCACTAGGTGTGGCTGAGAAAAGAATCAGTGAACTTGAAGACAGGTCAACAGAAATTGTCCAAACTGAAATACGAGTTTTTTAAAAAGGAGCAGCGCATCCAAGAGGTATGCACCAATATGGAAAGGTTGAACATAATAATTTGAGTCTCAGGAGAAAAGAGAGAGCAAGGAGTAGAATAAATATTTGAAAAGATAACGGCTGAGAATTTTTCAAAATTGATGAAAATAAACTGAAAATGCAAGAAACTGAGAAGACCTCACAAGGATAAATACAAAGGAAAACATACCTCGACACATCAGAGTCAAACAGCCAAAAACCACAGATAAAAACCTTGAACCAAAGATAAAACCCTGAAGGTAGCTAGAGAAACTAAACAAACCAGAAGATAATTAACAACATTAAAGTGCTGAATGGAAAGAAAAAAAAAAAAAGTTAACCAATCCAGATTTATATATCCAGCAAAAATATCTTTCAAAAAACGAAGGTAAAAAAAAAACACTTTTCAGACAAAAAAAAACACTTTTCAGACAAACAAAAAACAAAAGCTGAGAAAATTCATTGCTCTCAGACTTGTGTTATAAGAAATGTTAAAGGACATTATTCAGAAAGGAGTATGATACCAGATAGAAGTTTGGATCTACATTAAAAAATGAAGAACAGCAGAATATACATAAATATAAAAGTTTCAGAAATCTTTTTAGAAGATAACTGACAGTCAGGGGTCAGCAAGCTACAACATGAAGGTAAATACAGTTTTATTGGAACATAACCACATCCACTCATTTATGTGTATTGTCAAGGGCTACTTTCACGAAACAATGAAAAAGTCTGCTGACCCCTGGTCTAAAGCAATAAAGTAAAAATAAAGATCATCAACAACAGAAAAAACCCAATATATTATAGAGTTTATAATATATGTAAAAGTAAAAAGTATGAAAACAGCACAAACGATAGAAGATATGGAAATATACTCTTGTAAGATTTCTACAATATACATGAGGTGGTACAGTACTATTTGAAGGTAATCTGTGATAAGTTAAAGACATGTATCATAAATTCTACAGAAAACAGTAAGAAAAAATTTTAAAGAGGTAACATTAACAAGCCAATAGTGAGAAATAATGAGTAAGATGTAACACAATGCCAAAAATACTCAAAATTGAAAGCTAATCAAGTGCCCATCATTCAGTAAAATGGATAAATGTAGGTATATTCACACAATGGAATACTAAACAATAATGAGAATGAATGGCCTGTGAATGTGTGCAACAACATGGAAGAACCTCACTAACATAATTTTGAGCAAAAGAAGCCACACATGAAAGAGTGTATACTGTATGCTTTATTTATATAAAGCACAAAACCAGACAAAATTAACAATCTATAATGTTAGATATGGTTACCCTTGGCAGTGGGGTGGGGTTGGGAGCTAGTGACTGGAGGGGAGCCTCTAGAGGGCCTCTAGTGGACTAGTAATGTTCTGTATTTTTTTTTTATTTGGTTGTTGGTTGCACATGTTTGCTTTGTAAAAATTTATCAGGTGATACATTTACGATATGTGCAATTTTCTGTATAGATATTAAATATCAGTAAAAATTATATACACACACATATAAAACTTTTACTGATACTTATATAAATATATGATATATATTTAAACTAAAGCCCTGATGAAAGACAACACACACAAAAAGAAGGATTTTGAAAAAAAAAGTTGATGTTCTATAAACTTTTAAAAACCACAGTAATCACTGAAACAAATACATGTGTAAACAGTAAATTAAAATAGCAGAAGAATGAATTCATATCTGGGAAAAAGGTTCAAAGAAATTCCCCAAGAAGAAGCACTGAGATAAAGCACTGGAAAATATGAACGAGTAATTAGACACAATAAAATGAGAAGACATAAATCTAACAGGAGTACTAGATGTAAAAGATGTGATATTCAAAGAGATAAGGGATGAGAATTTTCCAAAACTGATGAACAACATGAAAATTCAGGCTCAGAAAGAATGAGCTCTGAACAGAATAAATACGAATTGCCTACACTCACCAGCCTATTTTAGTTCTGCAAAAGTTCTTAGAGATAGACTAGTCTGTCTCCTTTGTTTTAAAGATAAGAAAGCTGAGGCCTGAAAAGATTAAGTGATTTGCCTGGATCAAAAAGCTGACTGTTAGTAGAGATGGAAATAATCTTAATATGTCATATTTTAAGAGTTACGAATAAGAGGAGCAAAATATAGTTTCTGACTTCAACTTTCCTACTGGTATGATTATGTAAAACAGCAATATGAATATGAACAGCAATATGAACAGCAATATTCCTGTTCAAAGAGAGTTTTAACTCAAGTTGAAACTATGAAGGCACTACTGATTCAAGTGCCATCTAATAAGTGTTTAACAAGTGGCATTTAATAAATGATTAGGCCAGGCTACAGCTGCCCACACACACCTTAAAGAAATAGTTTCAAGACAAGTCATCTATTTCAATTTAATTACAAGACCATTACAATCATTTCAAGCCATAAAGCTTATATTTATCATATTCCTCTATTTAAATGTTTCAATATTTTAGAGTGCTTTTTGAATTATAATTTTTCTATTATATACATCATGATATGAGGTAAATTACTTTCTTCTTTTGAAATACAACTAATTAAACCTCTAAATGTTCATTGTAAGTCTGATACAAATTTCAAACTGATCAGAAAGGCATAAAATGTACTGAAGACCTTTTAACGTACTGAAGCATTCTTTTCTTATATAGTACAATGAATCATTTCTGATGACGGATCAGTAGCTTGTATTAATTCAAGTATTTAAGAAGAAAAGATCTAGTCAGTATAGGAAAATGTGAGTTTAGCCCTTATTCAAATTTTATAATTTTGAATTATCAAAGAAAAAAATTATATTATTTTAATGCTCATGGATCTTAAAACTGTAAATAATTCTATGACCACTTTTGATGACTTTTAAAACAATATTTTCCAGAAATATAAAAAACTAAGTGTCAAAATGAAGTCATTTGTATGTTCCAGGTTGAAACATTTTCAGAAATTTCTAACACATCTTTTCTTACAAGTAAAACAACTTTATTATTACATGAAGAATTAGGCCTAGAAATACATAAGGCACAGATATTTCTTTAATATTTTGATTAAAATGAAAAAAACAAAGCAGTTGGTATTCAAATACCAGACTCAAGAGAAAACTAATTTGTTTATGGATGAGTCTTAAACTTTTTAGAGAATCTTGATCAGTTACAGCTGCTTATGAAAGTTAAGAATAATATCTTTAGTTTTCAATAAATATTAACTATTCATACTCATATATCTGGTGACTCTAAAAGGGGAAGAATTCTTAATATTAGTTAGCAAATGTGGTTAGTAAAAATGGAAAATGAAACTAAAATAAAAAAAACAGCCCATGAAAATGCTTCTACAAGTATTTACTGCACAAATAACTCACACAAATGTATAAAGAAACCAGTAAGACATTTATTTACATAAGTGAACAAAGTATGTGAAAAAGTCACACAAAGGCAAATCAGAGCAACTCTGAACCTGTATAACTTACTAAATGAGCAACGACATATAAATCCCCCACCCAAAGCTGTAGACTTTTAGTGAACTGACATACTCAAATGATGACACTGTAAAATGTTACAACTCTTTGGGAAAGCAATAAGGCAAACTCATTAAGGAAAATTAAATTGTTTCATATTATTCCATTTAATAATCCTGCTCCCAGGAACTTACCCTAATAAAATTGAAAATAACCTAAGCATTCAGCAATAGAGAAATGGTTTAAACAAACTGAAGTAATATGATTAAAATAATCATTGTCAAAACTAAATACAAATAGTAAAAGAAGATGAAATTAAAAAAATAGTCAATAAAAAAGTATAGGTGTCTTCAGACTGTAATTATGTGAACAAAAGAAGGGAAGAGAAAAATACGAAATTAAAGTTCTGAAGTCACTGTATCAGGATGGTGAGGATTTGGTAATTTTTTCATTTGGCAACATTTTCTTCAATGTTTTCAATAAAAGAAAAAGATTGGGTACCATTTTAAAAAGTCACTTGTCTTTTCAAAAAATTTATACTCTTCTCCATTAGTAAATTATACATGTTAAATTTTAAGTTAAGAAATAAGAGCAGAGAGGCCCTAGTTGTTTTATATTCCTCTACTTGGACCTTAGCTGGCAGTGTATGAAGATATACTGTAACCTGTGCCATTCCAACAGAAAGAGGCAGCCACTGCCACCTTTGGTTACACAAACTGCAGGGCACTAGATATGAATATATAAAACTGTAAAGGCTTCAATTTACAACTTTGTGTGTTTGGTGTTTTATTTAAGGCATTATGATAATTAACTCTTCTTTATAATTTTCTGTGTCATACTAAGAATGTTTTAATATTTCCATTTCCACTTGAAAAATGTTGCCAATATGCTGAAAGTGCTCTGTTGAAGCATATAACTTTTTATACTGAGTTTATATTAGGTTAACCACAAATAAGATTACGTTTGTTTACATATTTAAAATTTGTAAGTTAGAGGTTGCAAAGCAACCACCTTTAAAAGAAAGACAATCCATAAAAATGTAAAAACTCTTATATGATGAAAAATTTAACAAGTCTTCCTTTTGAAACTATTTATTTGGATAAATGCAGTGGGATTTGAAAATTTCTACAGATGCTGCATTATATATTGCTTTCCTATAACAAAAATATGAAGCACTCATTACATATGAAATTTACTATTTCAGAACGTGACTGTTTTCAAAACTATGGTAAAGAGGGACAGGGAACTTTCAGTAGGCTACCTGAATGAAAACGTTTGAGAATAACTGTTTTTAAACATTTAGAGCAGAAGGGATTAACTGGAAATGCAGGGCAGCAATCTCAGCATCTATAAACATCACTTGAAAGAGCAAATTGAAAGCAAAATATCATGGGATTAATACCCTATAAAGATGTATAAATAAGTACTAAAGAATAAAGAAAAGAAGTTTTTCATTGAAGGCATTCTTTAGCTTAATTTTTTTTAATTAGGTTATTTAGTAAATTGGTACAGGGTGGTCGACTGTATTGATTAAATTACCAGGAAACTATCTCATAGCTGCCAAAACATAAGCCATAGGAGCTGTCCTGCTAATGGGAGAGTAGAGGTGAATTTAATTAAACATTTAGTCTTCTATTTACATTCCATTAGTGGTAGCAGCAATAATTTGGTTCATCGACAAATATTTACGATAGAAGTTTATTAGCTTCTAAGATCTAAACAAACACAGCTATTACCAAGATAAGTGCAGCCTTATCAAAGAAATGTTCTTAATAATCATAAACTCTCTAAAACATGAGTTAAATAATGGCTTTTTCCAACATAGTTAAGGAATTTCAATAACCAGAGTCACGAGGAAGCCAAAATAAAGCCAAAGAAACTAATATACATTCACTTTGTCACACCAAAGAAACATTTAGCTCATTTTTTTTCCCTCTGATTAGAAAATGTGGTCAACTTTTTCACAGGAAAAGACTTTGATGAGAGATCAAAATCAGAAAGTTGATTTTCCTCAATCCAATCTAACAACAACATAACATCCTAGAAGAACATTCTATAGTACAGCAAGAACTGAACAACTGCAAGGCTATTTATAATGTACAGCACATAAATTGTGCACCGTAGAAACCATAAATGATGGACATTTTTCTTCATGCAAAAAAAAAAAAAAAAAAAAAAAGAATCGTTTGTCTTGGCACACAGCTTGTCATTCTGCACACAGGATTCAAATGTCAACCAGGAAATGAAGACAATCCCAAGCCAAACTTAAAATGTCTTAATTACATCATCTTCTCCCTTTATCTCACTTAGAGTTATGTACTCACAGCTCAAAACTTGCTCACTAGACTCCTCAGGTTTTGACTTTTTAAGTGCCATCTCTGCTGGGAGAAGGGATGAGCACTGCTCGAGAGACTGTGCAATGTCATCAATTGTCCATCTGTCTTCGGGAAGGGCATGCTCCTCCAGGGTAAAGGGTCCCTGTTTGGTTCGGGTCAGCTCCAGCACATTGGCACAGGAAGACAGTTCTAAGGCAACAAAAGGTGAAAAGAAACCACAAGATAAATGATTCAGTATTTCATTCAAATACTGAATCAACATAAATGATTCAGTAATTCAGTATTTCATAGTCTTTAATTTTTCAAATGACAGAACTTGATTCAAACCTCTCAAAACCACCTCAAATGTAAAACTGTAATTATCCAATATAATAACCAAGAGCCTTGAGATTAAGAAATGATTAAGGAGCAAAATAACATTTAATAACTCACCTAATAAACTGCTTTAAAGTCTACAAGGAAGTTGCACACACTTTTCTTATTTAACCCATGAAACAACCCCATGAGGTAACTATTAGTCTCACTTGGCGGATGAGGTAATGTGACCTGTCCAGTGTCACAACTGCCAGAAAATGGCAGGGCCAGAACTGCAACTTCCTGGCTGTTTGTAAGACTATGGCTTCCAGTTTTTTAAAAAAATTTGACTTGGAGCGATAAAAATAACTTTTAGAAGGGTTAATCTTTTCTTCTTATCCCTACTTTGAGTTAAAATATTTTATACTTGAAAAAAATGTTGGTCCTTAGATTCATTATTCACATCTCCATTTTCTATTCCTCTTTTTCTCCTCTCTCCCATTACAAGCATTTCACTGCAGCTGCTTATGCTGATTAATTGTCTTCCATAAACCTATAACGCTTTGAAGGCAGAAGGGCAGGAAGAATCGAGTTCCTAAGGCCAGTACTCAGAGACATGGAAAATGGAAAATTCCTTCTTCCCATCAAAAAGGAATATTACTCTCTAAATGATAATTCATAATTCATCTTTATGCTTACCTTTGCCAATGTCACTGACCAAGCTTCTGATATAAAAACCTCCTCCACATTCAACATCTGGAATGTTAACAGTGACATAGTAAATTGCTAACCGCCTATGAAATCCACTTTACATAGAAATGATGCCCCTAAACAAATGTAAAAATGCACTATGCAAACAATCGAGTGATAAAACATTTATGCGCTAAAATATAAATTATTCATCCAGTAGCATATGTGTTTGTGAGACTGAAAAGTCAGAGTGTGGAGAAAGCAAACAGCAGAAACTCTTGAACACATTTTAAATTACATGGCAAGTCATACCACTTCAATACTTCAGCCTTGTTCATTTAATAGGTTTTAAATAGTTAGAAATCTCAGTTTTGCTATTATGAGCTGCAGATTTAAAAAACTATTTTCAGATTTGTACATCTTTTTCATTTAATAGGCTTTAAATGGTTAGATATCTCAGCCTTGCTATCATGAGCTGTAGATTTTTAAAATATTTTCAGATTTGTACACTCAAAAAATACAACAAACAAAAAAACCCTTTTCAGTGACAGGAATTATGTTTGGGGTAATATACTGCATGGAGAACTCAGCATATTTAAATGTTCTCTTGGAAATATTCCTGAAAAAATCATGAAATAACTTAAAATTACACAATGTACCAGAATTGAATGCATAACTAAACATCTTCTTAACGCAGTATAATGCAAGTTTATTGGTTAAGAGCAGGGCTCTGGATTATTTTTATTCATCCACAAGACATCCTGAAAAGAACTGTATTTTCACACAAAAGGACTACTTTCTGTTTCTAGCTTAGCATACAAATAAAGCTATTTGAGGGAATTAATCAAAACTCCCCACCTGGGGATTTTAATTTCTTTTTTTCCCCATCAGCTCAAGGTTGGGAGCCACTGCTGAGATAAAAAAAATGAGCACTACACAAATGTAGGTGTTCTACATTCTTGCACTATATTTGACTTTGGTGAAAAGAGTCAAATTTGGCCTACTACAAATTCCAGTGAACAAATGCAATTGGAAAAATCTGAGGTTTTTTTACTTTCATAGATAGTATCTATTGTGCCAACACAGCGGCCACATTTTCATGGAATGGAGTGAAACATTTTTTAGTATGTTTGTTTCATTGTTTGTCTAATATTTTAGAATCAGGAAACTTAAGGAGTGACTTTTTAAGAAAATTGTACAAAAACCCACCATCTACAGGAACTTAATACACACTAAATAATAATGTCAATGGGAAAAAAAGCAATGACGTTTAGGAGAAAAGGTTTTGGGAAATTATGTCTAAAAGGAATCCCATTCAGTATGCACCACAAAATTAGGAGCAGGATCAATTTCAGGGAGCCTGAGGATTAATAAGAACTACAGCTTTTGAGTCTCCAGAGCTCTTATACGTTCAGGGCTTTAGCTAGGAGATCATAAAATCTCCAAACAATAGAAAAAAACTTTTTGGGTTTTAAATTTATTTCAAATATGGATTATAGATAAATTCAAATTGATAACTTGAGTTAAAATTTACCACATGTCTAGGAATACACTTCTGCCTTACCCATTACTCCTATATTTTCATGATCTTTAGCAGTAATTTATTGGTGACAAAGGGGGGGGGGTCACTCCACTCTTAGAATTTCTTGTCCAAAAACTGAAAATGCATTGTTTTAAAAGGACAAATTAACGTCAATAAAAAACTGAGTGTAAACTATCAGGTAGTAGCCAAAATGGGGAACAAGTATCCATAAGATAATAAAATACAAAATATAAAATTTTGAAAATATGTACTCCTGACCTATTCTTCCCCATAGAGATCCAAAGTATGTTACTTCCAACTTTATAGTAAGATAATATAATATATGAAAAACTCAGACTATTTAGGACATTTCTGAACCTTCATATAGCTAGAGGCATTCTCATTATTTGTGTTGTCAAAAAGGTATTAAATTCTAACCTTCTTTAAATTCAAATTTTTAAAAATCTCCAGTATCCTAGGGATCCATTAAAATTACACAGAAGTAGCCAAAAATAAAATAAAGGCACATGTAAATACAAATGTTTTCAAATTTCTCCATCTTACCTAATGTGAAAAATGGTGGCTGGAATTTTTGAAGGGAAAGACTGTACACGGTAACTGGCCTGGCAGGTTTTGCTTCTACTACTTCACCTCTCTTCATCAAAGTTGAAAGTCTCTGTCCATCTTTCTTTAATGCAGAATAGCTTGCAAGGTACAAGAGGGAGACAGGAAGAGAAGGAGGGAGGTAGAGAGAGATTGAGAAAGAAAGAGAGAATAATTCCAGATTACAGCATGGAAAGAAAGGATGATTAAACTGAAAATCCTTCTAAGAATGAACTAATTTTTTCTTCTAATCTACTTCACAATGGTGTCACAGATAGAGTTCCTAAATATCTTTGAGGCTAATACAGCTCATTCTGGCACTCAGTGAGCAATGTTGTCAATATTTCTCTTTAACCATCTTCCTGGAGGTGGTCTATTCATGTCTTCACTAGTCCTCATTCTGGGTTAAGGGTCTCCGGTCACAATGATCTCAGCTATATTTCCTTGAAACAATATATTTCCATTATAATAATATTCATTTTCACATATAAGTTACCAAAATGTTTCCAAAGAGCAAATAACAGACCTTATCTTTCTGTGATTAAATTTTACTAGACCACAAAATCCTTGGAACAATCACAGAGAAGAAAATTCTAAAACGATTCTTATAAATATAAATGTTTACTACATCTTAACAATAATGATCCAAAATAATGTTTATTCAGATCCTGGTACAATTTTTAAGTCTTCACATTTAAGGCAAAATTATGAAGAAACATTTCTCCATAGATATTTCAGTGTTCTTGAAAACCCTTAAGATTTTTTAAAAACACAAAATATATTCTAAATTCTAAAAGAACTGTTAATAACATATCCTGACACATCCTATAAGCCATTAAAAAAAAAAAGAAGAAGCAATTTGCTTGAAATGGTAACATGCACAAAAATATGGCTAAATGGTAAATCAATATCATTATACTTTTAATAAGTTATAATTCTCATCTGTTTCATTTATTGCAGAGAATTGTGAAGTATAAGATTCTGGGCCCGAAAGGAGTGGTCCCAACACCTGACAGGAAGTGCCAATTGGACGCTGAATCACAGCTCTGATGCCTGTACCAGACTGGACTGGTTCCTTCACAGCAATTCTGGGAAAAGTGACATCTCTGCTCTCCAGAACTGCCCTGATGTCTACAGATGGAATCAGAAGAACCAATAAATCCTGGAAGAGCACAGATGTCAGGCTGTGGCAATATCCAGAGACAGAGGAGACTACATCCCAGTACCTCTAAGAGAGTGTCAGAAGCTCTGCATCCTGTCTGAATCAGGTTCACCTTGCTTGATCATTTGTCAGATTTAAAACCTGCCTCACCATATAGTAAAAGGAAGCCCCTCTTCTTTTTTTTTTCATTAAAGTGATGTTAGCCACTGGAAAATAAAATTAAACATTTATTCAAATTCATTAATTGAACTTACAGGGGAGGTACTTGCATTATATTCCCAGTAAATTTCTGTAGAATGCCTTCAATATCTTCCTGTGTTATTTTATCTGCCAAAAAAGAACCAAAAAGTGACACTAAAGCAACCACAGAAGTACATGTGCTATTTTTACAGCACTGACAACTCTGAAAATTAAAAAAAAATTTCCAACAAAGCATTTATTACAATGTACGTTTTGCAGGTCAAATTCTACCTTGTTGAGATGGATAAAATACATGCTAATGAGATAAAAGGGGGAAAGTCTTATATTGTCCAATATTAAGACTAAATTTAATTTCGTTTGCTTCATTTTTTTCTCCATTAAAAATGATCCAATCATCTTATATGCATTTACTACATACTTACTATGGCCTTCAGAAGACCTGAGAAAAATGTTGCATAAAGCTATAGGAATGGTCCTGCAGTGACCAAAAACAAAAATGTGGTGATCAGAAAGTTAGTAGAAAATTACCCGTAAAGTTCATTTCTAAGGTTTTCCAGGCATCAAATATTATAAATAACTGAATAAATTATTGAAGATTATCAAATACTAACCACATTTAAAATTTTACCTGATAGATTTCAAAACTGTTGTATGGTATATGGTATACATTTTCCACACTCACATTAACTTTGTCCCCAAGTAAAGTTGTATTTATGTCTCCTTCCCTCCCTTCACTGCTCTTGGAATTGCAGTCAGGAGTCTGACTTTTGCCTCAAAAATAAGCCAGTGCAAAAAGAGAATATACACAGCAAAGGTTTTATCTGTCTTAGTCAGATAAAGCTTTTCAGCTTTTATTTGATACTCTTTCAAACAAAATGATGCAATATTAAAGTACTGTTCTATAATTTTAACAACTGAAAACTATAACACACTGAAATTCAATATTTGGGATTTTCACATATAGATAGATGACTTTCCATATTTCATATTCAGTAATAAACTAAGTTACAGAAATATTCTATAACTTGCTTAGGTTATAGCAATGGAAAGAAATTACAGTCTTCTTTCTCACTTTGCAGGAAATTTATTTAAACTTTTTATTCTGGTGTATACATGTTACATTTGATTTTATTTGAACAATATTAAACAAAAACTAACTAATGTGCTCTGAATTACTGTTCGAACACCAGAATAAAAATTAAAAGACGGCATGGAACATGTCCAGATTTCAATATCAATGCAGCAAGAGAGTCTTAACCTCAGTGTGACCTTGATCCTTACAAGCTAAACATGAACAAAAGACCAGAATCTACTAGACTCAGAGGAGAGCTACAGAACTCAAAAGAATTTCTCTAACACCTAGCTCCAAAAAGGCAGATCTGAAAAGCCTATTCTGTTCAAACTGCTTTTCAAACAGATGTATCTCATGATATGAATGGATTTTTCCACGAAAATTTTTTACTCTACTGAAACATTAAAACATAATTACTGGTGGCACCTTAGTTATGCAAAACTTCCAAATCTAGACAGCCAACATTACCACCATGCTGGCAATTGCTGAAAGAAATGCCACTGTTGATAAAATTGCTATAGTTCACAATCTAGTCTGCCACACATTTTAAAAATAAGACCAAACAGCTTTCTACTTCCACCAAATTGGTCTCTTTACTGACATTCCTGCCAACGCGTGCTCCTTTGTCCTGCTTCAGTGGCTCTCTTTTACTGATATTCCCTCACACAAGGTGACAAGATGTACTCTTTCTCATTCTACTTCTGCCATGCATCCTAGGCATTTATGGTTTTGCTGTTCATTCTGAAATTAATCATTCACAATTTTTAACTGTTACCTACTATATATATGTAGGTGTTACCTCACCAATGGAATTCTTATCTCCTTAAAGGCAAAGATAGCTTTTCCTCTTCCATAATGCACACAATTAAGATGGTACTAAAGACATTCTTGTTGAATTTAATTTGCTGATGAATAATAGAATCTCAAGGTTAAAAGAGCATTTAAAAGTCACCAAGGAATCATTCATTTGATGTTCGAATCACCAGACAGAAAGCCTATGCAGCAAGTTATTTTACAATAAAAGCAAATATAATATTTTAGATATTTTTAATATGTAGTGAAGCATGCTGGCTATATCTGAAACATGATACTAGTCTGATCCAAATAATAATTGTCCCTATAAGAATAAAGACTCTACCTCCAAAGGATTTAAAAAGAAATCAAGAATAAAATCTCTAAAGCAAGTATATCCAATAACTGGCCAAAAGAAGGACCTTTGGTAGAAGATGATAGGTACGATAGAAGTACCATAGAACTTGAGTAATTATTCTTTGTTTAGCAAATTAATAAATCATCAATGTGATAGTATTCATTTGAAATTAATTTTTTAAAAAGTCACTCCCATAAAATTAATATATACAAGACCATGTTACATGTTATTATTTGCTTAAAATTTATTGGCTCTTCCAGTGAACTTCCAACATGAAAGTTGGTACTTAACTGAATATGGAGTTAAAAGCAGGATGATGGATTTTAAAACAATATTCAGGGACTCCCCTGGCAGTCCAGTGGTTGAGACTTTGCCTCCCAGTGCAGGGGGTGTGGGTTCGATCCCTGGTCGAGGAACTGAGATCCCACATGCCTCATGACCAAAACACCAGAACATAAACAACAGAAGCAATACTGTAAACAAATTCAATAAAGACTTAAAAAAAAAAAAAAATTCAACCAGGATAGAGTTAAATGGTTACTGGACAAGCCTTGTCACCAAAAGCAGCTGTTAAACTGGAAAAAATACAACAAACAACTGTTTTCAAACATTAGACAACACATAGCAAGGACTACCATCCCTGAGATAAGGGAAAAAAAAACAAGGTAAGGCCCACAGTCACTTGCTTTTGCTTGGGGGTGCTTTCTGAACTGTACTGCAGGGAGGGGAATAACAAACAAAGCACTGAGCAAAGATCAGAATTTGGGGAAGTGGCAGCAGCTAGAGTTTGAGAGCATTACACAGAGAAAGTGATGTCTATAGGGGTCCACTTGAAACTGGCTAAATTCCAAGCTGCACATATATACAGTGAGTCTTCACAAAGTTAAAAAAAGAGCTACTACCAAACCTCTTACAAGGCTGGAAGATGTCCAAGTTCCAACCCCTCAGAATGAAGAAACTTTGCTGAGTGCCCCAGCATTCGATAGACACCCAAGAAAAGCCATGCCTTTGGAGTAGGGCTAATGCAGACCTGAAAAAAAAGTCTACTTTAGACCCATCCTAACAAGGAATCTATACAAAAGCGACTAGAATTAATAAGTGAGTTTAGCAAGGCTGAAAGGCATAAGATTAATACACAAAAGTCATCTCCATCTATGTATATCTAGCAATGAACTATCAGAAATTGATATTTAAAAAATCCAATTTATAATAGCGTTAAAAAAACAAAGTACTTAGAGATTTCATATACAAAAGAAGTGAAAGATCTGTACATTGAAATCTATAAAAATATGGCTTTATTTTTGCAACTTTTCTCTAAGTTTGATATTATTTCAAAATAAAAAGAAAAATCTTAAAGGAATACTATGAACAACTTTATACCAATAACTTGGAAATTTGAGATGCAATGGACAAATTCCTATGGGAAAAATTATCTAGAGTGACACAAGAAATAAAAAATATTAAGTTGGATAGCTAGTAAAGGAATTTAATCCATGATTAAAAGGCTTCCTAATAAAGAAAACTCCAGAATCAGATGTCTACCAGTAAATTCTACCAAACAGTAGAAAGAGAAATAACGCCAATCTCACATAAATTCTTCCAGAGAATAAAAAAAAGAGAGAAAGAATACTCCCCATCCCATTTTATGAGGTTGGTATAACCTTGATATCAAAACCAGTCAAGGACATTAAGAGAAAGGAAAAATACAGGGTAATCTCACTCATAGACAAAAATGCAAAAATTCTAAACTAAATATTAGCAAACTAAATCCAACAATTTATGTAAAGGATAGCATATTATGATCAGGTTGGGATTATTCTGGAAATGTAAAGTTAGTTTAATATTTGACTAAGGAGGAAAATCAACAGATACAAAAAACATTTGATAAAATTCAATGGCTGCTCATGATTAAAAAAACAAACAAATGGCAAATTAGGAAGAGAAAACAATTTCCTTACTTTGATAAAGCTATAAAAAAACCTATGAAAGAAAATCTATAAAAGTAAGGTAGGGGCTTCCCTGGTGGTGCAGTGGTTAAGAATCCGCCTGCCAATGCAGGGGACACGAGTTCGAGCCCTGGTCTGGGAAGATCCCACATGCCGCGGAGCAACTAAGCCCGTGTGCCACAACTACTGAGCCCACGTGCCACAACGCCTAGAGCCTGTGCTCCACAACAAGAGAAGCCACCGCAATGAGAAGCCCACGCACCACAACGAACAGTAGCCCCTGCTCGCCGCAACTAGAGAAAGCCTGTGCGCAGCAACGAAGACCCAACACAGCCAAAAATAAAAATAAATAAAATAATAAATTTATAAAAAAAAAAGTAAGGTAGCAGGGCCTCCCTGGGGCACAGTGGTTAAGAATCCACCTGCCAATGCAGGGGACACAGGTTAGAGCCTTGGTCCGGGAAGATACCACATGCTGCAGAGCAACTAAGCCCATATGCCACAACTACTGAGCCTGCACTCTAGAGCCCGCGAGCCACAGCTACTGAGCCCGTGTCCCACAACTACTGAAGCCCAAGCACCTACAGCCCGTGCTCCGTAACAAGAGAAGCCACCACAATGAGGAGCCCACTCGCCGCAACTAGAGAAAGCCCGCGAGCAGCAACGAAGACCCAACGCAGCCAAAAATACATAAATAAATAAATAGAAAAAGTAGGAAAACTTGCTCTTTCAGATAACAAGACTTATTCTAAAACTATAGCAATTAAGATAGTTTGGTATTAGCACAAGGACAAACAGACCAATGCAACAAAATGGATTCCAAACAAACCCATGCTTATAAGATGTTTGATTTGTAATCCAGGAAACAAGGTAGTGGGGAAAAGTGCTGGGCCAACTGGATATCCATATAGAAAAAAATGGTGCATTGTAGATGTAATGTGAAAGGCAAAGCAATAAAGCTGCTAGAATATAGAAAAATATCTTAATGCTTTTGGAGTAGGAAAAGTTTTCTTAAACAGGACACTAAAAAATTAACCATGAAGGAAAAGACTTGATAAATTAGACTAAAAACAAGAACTTCTGTTTTCCAAAAGACACAACAAAGAGAGGTAAAAGACAAGCCACAGAGAAGGAGACAATATCTGTAAACACGTACAACCAAAAAGAAGAGCACATATCCGCAGCATATGAAAAACTCGTACAAATCAATCTTTAAAAAGAAAAAAAAGGTGACTCAATAGGGAAAGAACAAACAAAACAAAGCAATGGGCAAGAGACCTGGACAATACACAAAGATGGCTTCGTAGCCAAAAAACATATGATAAAGTGCTGAATCTCATTAGGAATGAAATCAAAACCACGATAAAATACCACGACACACTTACCAGAATGGCCAAAATTAAAAACATTACTAATTGCCACGTGTTGCCAAGGATGTGGAGCAAGTGGAACTCTTACACGTTGCTGGTAGAAATGCAAAGTTATACAACCACTTTAAACTGTCTGACAATTTCTAGTACAGTAAAATATTCACTTACCCTACGACCCAGCAATTCCACTTGGGTATATATTCAAGAGAAATTATTGCACATGTCTACCAAAAGACAAGTATAAAATACACAGAGCAGCTTTATTCATAAAGCCCCAAACAGGAGTCAACACAAATATCTAACGACAGAAGAGTGTGTGTGTATGTATATATATACACACACATCTCTCTACATTTTTTTTCACATAGTGGCATACTACACAGCAATAAAAAAGTCCAAAATGGGCAAAACTATACTATAGTTCTAGAATTATCAGCATAGTGTTGGATGTTAGAATAATAGTTTTCTTTGGAAAAGAGAGATGTTATAGTGACCGGGATGGGGCATGAGGGGGGTTTCTAGGAATTTTCTATTTCTTGACTAGATTGGTAGCTGCATGGATATTTGCTTTGTGATAGTTCATTAAGCTGTAAATTTATATTTTCTCCACTTTCCTTTATTTGTAAAAATACTTTATAATAAAAAAAGTTTAAACACAAACAAAAGGCACCATGGGATGACTGATACCCAGTTACTCACTAGTCCTACTATAGTGTGTGCCTTATTTGTTTAAATGACAATTTGAGACCCAATTTAACTTTTCAGCTTCCTCTAGGAAACGTGGGCAGCCGAACCACAATCCTAGAGGAGCCACTCCCATTAGATACAACATTAGCTGCATCCATTCCAGAAGACTTGGCCACTTTCTATTTTGGGACTAAGAGGTGGTCGTGCTTAGAACAGAGGATTAGGGGGCTTCCCTGGTGGCGCAGTGGTTGGGGGTCTGCCTGCCAATGCAGAGGACACGGGTTCGAGCCCTGGTCTGGGAAGATCCCACATGCCGCGGAGCAACTGGGCCCGTGAGCCACAATTACTGAGCCTGCGCGTCTGGAGCCTGTGCCCCGCAACAAGAGAGGCCGTGACAATGAAAGGCCCGCGCACCGCGATGAAGAGTGGCCGCCGCTTGCCACAACTAGAGAAAGCCCTCGCACAGAAACGATGATCCAACACAGCCAAAATAAATAAATAAATTTAAAAAAAAAAAGAACAGAGGATTAGCAAGAGATACCACTTTCATTTTACATTTCTTGCCTCCCAAAAGAAAAGCCACAGGAGGTATAGAAAAAATTATTACCATCACAGGAGCTGTTAGGGCTTTCCAGAAGCTTGGCCCATGTCCAAGACAGCCTGGGAAGCCACAACCTTAGTGTCCTGAGCTCCCTGAAGAACAGATGAGCACATTGAAGCCACATGTCCTCAGAGACACCAGCAACTGTACCTGAGACTTAATACCTCGGTGTGGATGAGAAAAGAGCAGCAGAAGGTAGGAAGATGCTTTGCTTTTCCTGTGACTTCCCTGCAGTCATCTTTGCAAACGCCTCTATCACCAGCCTTGTTTATTCATACACTAAATGGTTTATTCTATATGCCACACATTGTTCTAAACACCAAGAACCAAAAGAGACATGGTCTCAGCCCCAGTTTAGGAATTAACATGTAAATATATACTTAATAAATGGTGAAAAACACTATTTAGAAATAACAGAAGGTGTCAGGATAGAGAATAAAAGAAAGGGCCCTATTAATATGGTTTGAACGTTACGTCTACTGAGCTACAGACTCATTTTCTATGGCTAAAAATAGTATTTGTCTAGATAGGATAAAATGACCTAAGATCATTCACTTGCCATTTACTGCATACTGCCTTACTTTATCCAGATGTCAGTTGTTCTCAAGAGGTTAATTAAGAACCGTATTTTTGATTGTTATAATGATTGGGTAGGGTGGCGACATCAGCGGCACTTAATAGGCGAGGACCAGGGATGCTAGGTTTCCTGCAATGTGCAGTGGTACAGCATAGTGAAGAACTGTCCTATGCCCTTGCATGACTTTTGGAGGTCTGCCAGATGTTCATGTGGGTGAAAGTCTGTTTATAATTACCTTAGGCTAGAACATAACTCCATTTCCCATTTAAACGCAGAATTTTTTGTACAGTCTTACATATACTGAACTTTCCAGTACTGAGTCATCAATACAACATTCCTGTCAGTCCGCATTTGACTTGCGGCATTCACAGTGATTTATGTATAAGTATCTGTTATATATAATATATATATGACTACTTCATGAAGACTTTCCATGTAGTAATATCTGTGTATTTACATAATGACGTGTCTATTTTACTATAAATTACCTTTATTTCTTCTTTATAGTCCATTTACTGTATTACATTGATTTTTTTTTTAACGTGTAGGTAGCGGAGAATACCTCTGACTTTTATTTCAGGATAATAAAGAAGCCATTAGAAAATATAGGTTAGAGGTCTTAGTATTAGTTCACAGAGGGTTGAGAACATAGGTCCTAGTTCTCTACGTGACAGAAGTTCCTTAAGGAAACAGGGTAGGTCTTATATTTATCTTCCCCCTGGTACCCTGCTATACAGCTTAAACAGATGACAAACATTTACTGATTTACAGAAATCATACAGAAAAATCATGTCAATCAGCAAAATTCTCTGAGCTCTCATTTTCTGGGACTACAAATACTATTCAATAAACTATAGAGAGCTCTCCTTTTCAGGGCCTAAAGAAAGTTGCTTTTCAAGATTACAATGAGACGATTTTAACAAACTAATATGCTTTCTTTAAGGTAAGTAAATAAGGTTATAAATGATACAATACAAAGTGGAGTTTTTAAAAATTCCAAAATGCTTAAGGGCAGGAAGGAAGAGTATGTCTAAGTAGTTCCATCACCCTGGTCCTCTTCTAACATCACCTACTCAACCAACTGCACCATCATGTAACCAGTTTTACAACCCAGAAACTTGGGTCGTGGTTAACAACCTCCTCTCTGTCATTACCCCATGCAACCAAGTCTCACCAACTTTACTTTCACCATTCTTCTAATTATATGTGTACTGACGTATACTGTAGGAGACTCTGGAAATCGCTGACATCCTCCTAGGCCGCTTTAATCTTAAAAGCATTCTGGCTGAAGATTACAGTTGGGTTTCCATTAAGTGAGCATCTGCTATTATTCCATAATAATAATCATTTCAAGGCTAATTCTACATCTATTTTTTAAAAGACTCAAAATAAATCCGTGATTTTTCTTTTCATTTTGGTGCTTGATTAATCATGCAAGATACTAAGCCACATATAAATGTTAACAGGACAAGTGAAGCTATTATGAACAAGAAGAAGGTTGGTCTAACTACTAGAGTAATATGTAATATATATTAAGACCACTCAACACAAAAACATAGGGAAGCAGATGCTAGACTGCCTATAGGTACATTAAAAAAAGATAACATTAAGCCCAGGCAGAAAAGAAACCCAGGAAGCTTACAAATAATTCACAACTGATGACACAATAATGTAGGTGAACTGACTGTACAAAAACCACAACTGCTGCATTATAAATAGCATAAGCACTATGAGAATTGCTAGGAAACCATTTCATTTATCTATCCTTTCTTGAAGTAGTGCAAGAAGGAATGGTAGAAAAATTAAGGTGGGCCCCAATGAGTTCTGCTTTATTGCTAGAGAAACAGCTTTCCTTTTGTCTTATCTTTTTGCATACTCCAAAAGCACAGGAATATGATCAATTTTAAAGTACTAAACCTAGTACATTTATTTCAACAGCTAAGAGATAATTATAAAAAACAAGACCAAAACAACAACAATGGCAAGATGCAGGTAAAATCTAGCAAGAGAGTTTCTCTGCTTTGTTTCACATTCACTAGGAAAAATGTCCTAAATCCTAGCTATAAATGGTTTTTGGCAAGGGAGTTATTTGGAAGAATTCTGCACATTAAAGAAAAACTGATTATAGGAAAAGAGTCAATTATTATAAATCTTTCTTAACAGACATACCAAATAAGCAAATATGTGATAAACCATTTCCAACCTTCTTAACCCAAAGAAATGTACTGACAATTAAAATCACTGGGAATATGAGATTTATTTTAAATTCTGAATTCAGAGAAACTTTCTCTAAATATTAAAAACAAGGACTACTTAAGATGAACTTCATACCGTAAGGTTTTTCTTCTGTTACTTTCCCTGTAGAATCTAGCGTGTCAGTAGCTTTCCCCAGTTCGCCAGTGGCAATATACCTCTAGAGGAAGAGAAACAAGGGAGAGATATAGGCCATAAGGTAAAGAAGAACTGTTATGCATGTCTTAAAGTTTATACAGAACCTTACTAATACTACCTGATACAAAATAAAGGCAAAAATCAAGACTGTAATTGCTTTGTTAGTTTTTTAATAAATTTATTTATTTATATATTTATTTTTGGCTGCATTGGGTCTTCGTACATGCTTTTTTCTCTAGTTGCAGTGCGTGGGCTTCTCATTGTGGTGGATTCTTTTGTTGGGAGCACGGGCTATAGGAGGGTGGGCTTCAGTAGTTGTGGCACACGGGCTCAGTAGTTGTGGCTCGCGGGCTCTAGAGCGCAGACTCAGTAGTTGTGGCGCACGGGCTTAGTGGCTCCGCGGCATGTGGGATCTTCCCGGACCAGGGGTCGAACCCGTGTCTCCTGCATTGGCACCAGGGAAGCCCCGCTTTGTTAGTTTTTGATATGTGGGAAGTACTGTATAGATTGAGGAACATTCACAAACTTCCCACACCAGCCAACATGACAAGGAAAAGCCTGATTTTATTGATAATCATGGCTTATATATATACTGTTACTGTAAAAAAAAATTTTTTTAAACCAGTTTTCTACTGGGCAGTTTTGACTTTGAAGGAAAATTTTCAAATATACCTATGAGTAGAGAGAATGGTACAATAATCCCCTACCGAGTCATCTCAAGATTCAACGATTTTACCATACTTAAAAGTAAAATTAATTTTTAATCAATTTATTACTTCTTACATGAAATACCAAGAGTAATCTTAGTAACTTGTTTATGCATTTAAACAAAAGCTAAATATGTAGAAAATAAGGCAAAACTAGTATAGCATAAGTAATGTACATATGTGTTTCTTAATAAAGAGAAATTGCTACTTCTTAAGCTCTCTGAAAGGATAAAAGTCACTTCTCAGAACTGCTCATTATTCACAAGTGAAGAAGTAGATCACTCAGTTAACTGAGGATGGTTCTGCTTCCCATCTCAGGCCACACTTGTACTACATATTCTTTGTATTCCTCTCTTTTGATCAAATTCAAATTTTATTTGGAGGTTCACATGAAGTAGTGAGAAAAATGCAAGGAATATAATTCCCACTGAAAAGAATCTGTAGTTACGCTGAGCAATTTAAGCTGGAGAACTTTGCAGAAATATGTTTATTAATGATAAGCTTATTATGCTACCACACCGAAAACATGTGGTTTTGAATATCTTCATTAAAAAGCAATAGCTCTATCCAGTTCATAAATGTAAGTCCTTCAAAATTTTCAATATAGTACTTATGACATGTATGAATATTAATAGAGTGTAAAGAAAAGGTACAAATTAGACTACCTCTGGAGAAAGTAGATTAGAGATGCTCTAATCTCCGAGAGTTGCTAAGTTTCAGAGGAACATTATTCAAGTCACACTTCAGAGTTGACATTGACTGGTTAACCTAAAAATGCTACTGTATACCTGGGGGAAATTACTGCCCTCTGAACATATCCCGGGGGAAAAGTTTGTATATCCCAATGATAACACTTGTTCAAGGGTTGGAGGGGGATACAAAGCTGCTTTCTAATGAAATGCTGGCTTTGCTTACAGGTACTATTATGGTTTATCTCTGCATATATATATATATATACATATATATATACATATATATATGTATATATATACCTTATATACCTGGAAAATGGTAGTTAAGAGTCTTTATATGGCATCAGTGATTTCCTAATAGAACATCAACCCTTCCATCGCTCACTGGTTTCAAAAACACATATAAGTAAAAAAAAAAAAAGAAAAACACATATAAGTAACCAACTTTTAATTAGCAATGTAGAAAGCTAATAAAGATAATACTCCAAAACCTCATCAAAGTCTGTTACTTCAAAGTACATCTGTCATCCAGATTCTGCTGAATGACTGGTTCAAAGAAAGTATAATTTAGGGAAGAGAGCAAAGGGACTATGCATCTATTGCCTTCTTCTAGGTAATCTATATTCCACAATTAGATCAAGTTAGGTCAAAGGGATGTATTAGCCTAACCCCCTTAGAATTCTTTTACCAAAGTTATATTTCATGCAGATCCACTTCTTCACCTGTTGTAAACTATTTTGAGAACCACTATCTGTCACTCAATGTCCCCTACTGTAAGAAATTTCTTTCTGACTATAATGCCCAGAGTAAAGTCTCTTCCTTAAAAAACTGGCATGCTTTCTCTTTCTAATGAATGTCGTATTTTTGCCTACGCCACCAAAAATCACAGATAGAAATAAAAGCAACGAAATGAACTGTATTCAAGATTTCCAATAGAAATTGCTTGAATAAAATTAATGTCTATGGAACATGTAGCCAGAGAGACCCAAGAGGCCTGAAACTCAGGAGAGAGAGACTTGGGGATAGTGAAACACTTGAGAATAGTAATAACAGTATTTATTGAGCAACTTTTGTATAACCGGCACTGTACAGAAAACCTATATGCTTTATGTACACATTATACTCATAATCCCAAAAGAGAATGCAGTGAGAAAAAAAATGACTCAAGAGAAAGTTGATCATTGGCAGAGCAAGGCTTACCATACGACAAGGGAGAAAGCTAATGAGGAAGACAAGGAAGGGCTCTTTTCTTAAATCTTACTCCAATCTGATTGGGAAGGAATGCATGAAAGGAGTGGGGTGGTCTAAATAATCTGTGGTCTTCACAAAATGGAGGCAAATTAATCTGATGGCCTAAATATTTTAGGTAAAGGTCAGCACTCCACCCATTACTTGATAGTGTTGTATGAACTGGTATTTATTACACTGAACAGGATTCTAAGGATATTTCTTGGTTCAGCAGGAAAGAGTGTTAGGCCACATTCAATCAGCAATGTCTCTCCTTAGGACTGGATAGTGAGGCAACGGTGTACTACGATATGGCTATAACATGAAGAGCGAACACCTGCCATCCTAGAACTAAATACTTCTACTCTTGAGGTAACCCCACTCTACACATACTAAAAGTCTAATTTTTCTAGTAGCACTGTGATGCAAATAAAAATTCATCTGTAAAAGTGGAAAAAGTAAACATTAGGTCAAACAGCAGGTCTGTGCCCCATGAGAAGGCTGCAGACAATTTTTTAAATGAAAGAAAGATATCAAGAGTACACTGTACATAGGGTTAAAGTTGTTTGATAAAATTTTTGGTTCTTATACATGAATGGATACATAGAGTCATGGTGTAAAATGAAATCCTTATTGTGGGTCTTCGTCAAAAAATTTTTGAAAGTCACTGCATAAGAAGATCTCCAAGATTCCAGCCAGTGCTAAAAACAAAATCTATTTTTAAAAATTCATTAACAGGGCTTCCCTGGTGGCGCAGTGGTTGGGAATCTGCCAGCCAATGCAGGGGACACGGGTTCGATCCCTGGTCCAGGAAATCCCACATGCGGAGCAACTCAGCCCATGTGCCACAACTACTGAGCCTGCACTCTAGAGTTCGTGAGCCACAACTACTGAGTCCATGTGCTGTAACTACTGAAGCCCGCAGGCCCAGAGCCCGTGCTCTGCAACAAGAGAAGCCACCGCAGTGAGAAGCCCGTGCACCGCAACGAAGAGTAGCCCCCACGTGCCACAACTAGAGAAAGCCCGCGCACAGCAACGAAGACCCAACACAGCCAAAAATAAATAAATAAAATAAATAAATTTAAAAAAAATTCATTAACAGCTTTTAACTACTTTTGATAAAAGTGTAATGTCCAACATACTTAAAGGTAAAATTTAAAAGATTTAATTTTTTCAACAAGTACATAATCTAAAATTAAAAGTATAAGAAACACAAATAGCTAACAAGATAATAACGCTTATTTTTGAAACATGAAACACCTAAGAACTAGGTCTCTATAATAAGATGCACCTGGGATTTTCTATTTACTTTACAGTCATCTGAGGATCGGTGATTTCACTGTATGACATTCAGCTTTCCTAGCTGAATACCAAAATGGTTTGTGATAAATAAACTTAAGCCAGAGCCAATGATGTATTTATATTTCCAGTCATCATATTTCTGGAAATATGCCTGGAATTTACATGTAAAACCTTTCAACAACACATAGTGTGTTACATGTACTTGTGGTTTTGGAGGGGAGGGCTGGATAATGAATATTCCAGTGAACTTCATGTATTTTATCTTGGGGGGAAAAAGAAAACAAACACATTCCTTAATATAAATATATCTTTTTGCTATTATAAAAGTGACTTTTCATTGTAAAGATTTTGGAGAATACCAAATAATGTGAAAAAAGAAAATAAAATCATCCATAATCCTGTATCAAGGTAACCATTGTTTATATTTTAGAATTAAGAAACATACATCAAGCAACTGGCAAATCCTGTAACAGAAACAGATTCTAAACTCCATGTGTCAGTATTTAAGTACAATGTTCAAATTTACTGTAAAACTGTCAAACTCCTCCACTCTAACACAGTTTTTATATTCTGTGATTTTTCAACACCAATATTTTGAAGACTGCAGAGCAAGCTGCATGGAAATTTTTCCATTTATCTAAGGTATTAAGATCCTTCCCAACTGAAAGACACAGGTTTTTATGCCAGTTAATAACTAAAATGGGATATCAGAGGCAACAGGCTCTCCAGGGCTTTTTATTTTAAGAAAAGCTTACTTAGACCCCTGGCACTCAGAGTATGGCCCAAGGGCCAGTATCCACCATGAGATAAGTTCAGAAAATGAAGGTGCTTAGAAACTTCTTTAGCAATTTGACATTGCCATAACATTTTAATTGTATTTTATAAAAGTCATCAATCAGTCTGCAACGAAATGGGAAGTTTTTTAAATGGTCTTTGACCGCATTTTTTTTTTTTTTTTTTTAAGAAACAATTTAGACAAAACCACTTTATCCAAACTATTTATATCCTGCTTGGAGCAAGGGTTTTAAAACAAATAAAAAGTTTAGTCCAGGAAATTGCTGAAATTCTTCCCTAACTAGTGGCATATTAATCTTCCTTCCACAGGCATTTTCACTGGCCCCTAGCCCCAGCTATCATAACCAGCACCTAGTTGCTAATTAGAATACAGATATTATTATCTCTTTTAAAGCTAGAAGAGACCCCTGAGAGAATCAAAACCATTTTTCCTAAGGAAAAATTGAGAGGCCCGGAGAGGTCCAACACTGACATCTAGACTAGTCTTAGGGCTCCCCTGCTATTTCGATGAGGGTTCTCAGTCAACAGGTTTAGAGCCTCTCCTGCCTCTGCCTAACCCCTCCTCCTCTCCTAGCAAATGCCTCGAAAGGTGCTTTCGGATTTAGTCAAGGAATGATGTAACATCATCTTAAAGAGGCCCCATTCTTTTACTTAGTAAACATTTTATAGCCATTGAACAAAGCATATCTTTTGCTGGAAACTGCATGGTTTACAAAATGGTATTGCTTCTACAAAAATTCCAAGGTTTAAAAAAATCTTCTGGTAGAATTTATGATCTGTAAGTTCCCTTTCATTTAAGAAATACGATTATACAAAACCAAAAAAACCTAAATAACGTATGTTTAAATTATGGGCATCACAAAAGTTTTGCTTCTATGAGTCAAATTTGTTTTTCAATCATGAATTTATAGTCTCAATATTTTGAATCTCAGATATCATGATTATAGACATTGTGATTAATACTCAGTGTTGACACTCATTCATGCAATTTATACAGCTTATTTTTTAAGCTCATTCATGCAATTTATACAGCTTATTTTTTAACTGATAAAATCCAACACATAGGTCATTAAGAAAACATTGAAGAAAAACAGAACCATTCCAGTATTCTTACCTTGGACCCTGATAACATACTGGTCAACAGTTTTGTTCCCCTTCCAATTCCAACCACTACAAATCAAAGAAAGAAATATCATGACACTCTATTGTGAAAACTAGGTTTTAAAAATGTTTTATGACATACATTGGTCATAATTTCCTGGCATATGTAATGTACAGTTGGAAAACCATTTATTTAGCATAATGTGAGGGCTCCTATTATTCCAATCGGTTGAACTTGTCCTGCAAGTAAGAAATTCTGAAGTGGGGGTGAGAGACTTTTTTTCCTTTTCCGAAGTGTGAAACATAATAGAAACCTCAATCCAGACAATTAGATAACAAAAAGTTTTGGAAAAACCTCAAAGGACTCACTGGAATTTTATATGGGCATCAGTGAAAATACATGGTACAATTAATCTTGGTATGATAAAATATTTGACAGAGTTCATTATTAAACAAAGCAAAAGCCATCATCATAACTAATGAACCATTTAAAGATGATTAGTGCCCAGCACTACACAATCAAGAAAACAGAAACAACAAATCAACCCAACACAAAAAAGAATACAGGGTAAAATGAGAGCCTGGAGAGTGTATGTTCGCATAGGCCATACACAAAGTACAATGGCTCACATGTTTCCTCAATTTCAGACATTATCCTTATGACAACACATTTCACCAGCCGAGGATGAGAGGCCATAATCATTTCTTCACCTAAGAGCAAGCAAATTTTTGTAAGAATTGAAGTACTTCTCATTAATGGATACAATTTTGTAAAAGAACACAATATAACCACCACAATTCAGAATTATAAGCAACAAGGAGAAACGACTGGCAAGCTAAAAGAATTATCATGAATATTTACAGCAGATTCACTGAGTTTACTATGAATCAAATTCTACTCTAGATGTTTTCCATTCATTAGCTCATTTAATCCTTACAACAACCCTGAAAGATAATACAATTATCCCTATTTGATAGGTGAGGAAAATGAGGCATGGAGAGACTAAGAACTTTGCCCAGCATCTCACTACTAGTAAATGGTGGAGTTAAAGTTCAAACCAGACTGACAGCAGACCCCCTTCCTCTCATCCCCCCCTGCCACCTTACTCATCTAGGCATTCTTCCCACTGCCACCAGCCTAAATCAGCCTATATACTGTAAACCTAGCTATCCTACATCTTATCCCTTCCTCTTCCAATTCATACCATTTCTGAAAACCTATACTGCACAAAGCCCCCAAACAATCCTCAATAGGGTCCCAATGCCTACAGTACCAACTCCTTAGTAAAGTATTCAAAGTCCATCCTTTGAAACACAGCTCACATCCCAGCTCCTTCATAAAGTCCATCCCAAACCCCAACCCCTCTCGGCTTCTCTGACAGGCATGTTGGTTCAAGGACCAACATAAAAACTGTCTGCCTTCAGGATCCTCTGTTGAGCATAGCACTCTTCAAATAACAGCAGCTGCTGCTGAGGCAAAAACTCTGTACAATAATAAAAGATTCAATTCAATTTTATTCCTTTCAAGAATCCCCAATCAATATTTTGCAAGGAGCTCCCATGCACTCAATCCCAAGAAGAACACTTTTAATGGAACAGCACATTTCCTGACTTTGAAAGAGCTTATAATCTTGTGGGGAAAATACAATACAGATAAGGGAAACTGCAAGTGCTCAAAAAAATGTTGCCTGAATTAATGAGCGAATAACTCTAAATAACAATACAACAGTACATGATTGTGTCAAAATGAACACAGAGAGAATAACTGCTGTAGGAGGTCAAAGGAGGGAGCACTCTAAATGGCTACAGAGGCCAGAGGCCAGAATGCTTCATTCAAGCATTTAGTGTGAGTTAGCGCTTAAAGGAGGTGCAGGATTTGAAGATGCAGACAAGAGAGAAGCATGTTCTAAAGAAGGAACAAACTGACAAATTCTCAGATGCAAGGATGAGCACAGTGGGTTTCTCAACCAGAGTGCAGGGTGTCTTAAGAGCTGGCTGATGTGTTTGATTCTGTCACGGTTTAAACGCTGGACTGACGATGCTTTCTCTGCTAGTTCAGTGATCCAGAATGAACCAAGACGGCATCTTAGAGTTACCCTGCTTAACCCTCTCATTTTATATCCAAGAAGACCAAGGCCCATCGAAGTTAGGTGATTAGTGAAAGCAGAATTTTAGGAAGACTAATACAGAAGTGGTATACAGAAAAATTAACTGGAGTTGAGACCTAGCCAACCAGCAGCTTTTCACTCAAGGGACAGTTTATGGGACAGAATTTTTATTCAGCTTTTTCCCACTCAACCATTCAAAATTTTATTGTATAGGTACAGAAATAAATAAGACCTGGTTTTAGCCCTCAGGGAGTTAACAAAAACAAAGAATACAGTGAAGTTTTACATTAGCAATATAAAAAAGCAAGTGGGCAGGCTTCACATGTAGGAGACAGCATTTTAACCAAATCAGGAAAGGTTAGTAGGATTTCTACAACTAAAGAAGACAGAGGTGAGCAGTTTATCTGAGAGGAGAAGCATAAGCAAATACACAACAGTTTGAAAAAGTGTGCAGAATTAGAAGAATGAATGAAAACCAGGATTTTCCAAGTACTGTCTCACAATTACTACTCTATCTCCCAAATTTTCTGTGCGCAGATGTTTCTCTATAAAAAAGAAGAGCCACTATCTCCAAACCTATACAAATGTCCTAATACTCTATTCTCAAATCATTGAATTTATTTATGATGAGAGTCACTTTAGGGCTGGCAAGTCTATTACACATGTAATTCCAAAGCATTTTGCAGTTGGAAGTTTCCACTGCCATTTACCTAACTCTCCAAGACCCTTGCAATCACCTTAAAAGACCAGTATCTTTCCACTTCCGGGAATCTATCTTAATAATCCAAAACAAAGAGGAAGTTTTATTCATAAAGATGATCCTTACAAAATCAGTCCTACTAACAAAACTGGTAATAACCTCCAATGACCTCAAATAAGGAAATGGTTAAATCAATATGACATCACAAGATGTTGCCATTAAAAATAATGTTTATTTCCCTCTTAGAACTGCTTTTGCCACATCCCATAAGTTTTAATATGTTGTATTTGCATTTCATTTGTCTCAAGATATTTTTTGATTTCCCTTTTGATTTCTTCCTTGACCCACTGATTATTCAGAAGGGTGTTATTTAATATCGTTTTCCTCCTGTAATTGATTTCTAGTTTCATACCACTGTGGTAGGAGAAGATACTTGATATGATTTCAACACTTTAAACATACACAATTATATTGGTCAATGATTCCTCAATAAAGTCTAAAAAAAGAAAAAATCATATTTACAAATATTTTTAATTAACATGAAAAAATGCTACGTTATGATGTTAAGTAAAAAAAGGATACAATGTACATATATACAGTAAAACAGCTCAACTTAAAAATTCTGCATAGACAAAAAGCTAGGAAGAAATATAACAAAAATGTTAACAGTGATTATTGCTGGAAGGTAGAAAATGTATAAGTTTTATTTTCAACTTTATTTTTTTGTATTTTCTAAATTTTTTCACTGTAATTTTCTAACCTCTAAAGTTAAAAAACAACTTCTAAAACGGTGTATAAAAACTTAGTTTCCATTTTAAGCAATTTATAATAGATGGGTATATTAGTTTCCTATTGCTGCTGTAGTTAATTACCAACATAGTGGTTTAAAACAAAACAAACTTATTATCCTACAGTTCTAGAGGTCAGAAGTCTGAGGTGGGTTTTACTACGGTAAAAATCAGGGTATCAGCACAAATGCATTCTTTTCTGGAGGCCCTAGGGGAGAATCTTTCTCTGGAGCCTTCTTAGAGGAGTTTTCTTGCCTTTTCCAGCTTCTAGAAGCTGTTCATGTTCCTTGGTTCATGACCCCCTTCCTCATCAAGGCCAGCAATCTCATCACTACAAACTCTGCTTCCATTGTCACATCTTTTCTGACACTCCTCTGCCTCCTCTTCCACTTTTAAAGACCCTTCTGATTACGCTGGATCCACCAGGATATTCCAGCATATCTCTTAAAGTCAACTACTGAACAACATTAATTCCATGTGCAACTTTAATGCCCCCTCGTTACGTAACCTAACATATTCATAGGTTCTGGAGATTAGGACATGGACATCTTTAGGGGGGCCATTATTCTGCCGATCACAGCAGCACATTTTATCCTCTTTCTTCTTGGATTTATGGTGCTGTGCCTTAGAAAACAGACGGTTATAACAAATAGGCTTCAACTCTAGAAGAGTTGAACTGATAAGAATCCTGAAGCCACTTCTAGAACCAATGGCAGAGAATGCTGTGATTGATTGCTAATTTCTGCTATGGACATGGGGAGCAGGGAACAAAGGCAGGAGTGCCAGGTATTTGCCATCCCAGGTTAGGACAGAGACTTTAAAACTGAGCAGGTCCAGGTTCAGCTCCTGACCTTGCCACTAACTATGGGACGGACCTCACATACAATAAGTGCTCAATATAAATGATTATTATTAGTTATGGTAAGAAACAGTAATTAAGGTGTCAGAATTTGCCCATTCAAGTTCTCTAATTCAGGAAAATGAATTTCTATGTGTTTTTTTTCTATTTTACCTCAGGTAAAGATGTTTTTGTCAACATGCATCAAATAAAATCTGTAATTTCAGAAAATGCAAAATCATAAACTGCTTCTAATTTTCTTGAAAAATACAATTTTATTCACCAATTTTATCCTTTTCTTCTAAGTAAGCATTCATCTCCTTTGGCTAGCTTAGATCAGGTTTGTTTTTATTTGTATCTAATTTTAGCTCTAATAAAATGGATTAGATCATGTAGCACAGTATTTTTCAAAGCATGAGTCACAATCCATTAGGGCAGCATGAAATCAATTTACTGGATTATGATCAACATTTAAAAAAACTGGAATACAATAAAATATAAAACACCAGGGCATGTAAAAAGGTAAGTATTGTTCCATAAAAGTTTTTTTTCTAGTATGTGGGGAAGGGGGAGATAGGGAGAATCCCAACATATGTATTTCTGTGATTGTGGATACAGTTACAAAAAAGTTTCTAAGAACATACTCTGTCCTGTGGATACACACTTTAGCAGTCTATAAAGATAGACTTTAGAACCTCTACTAGATGCAAAAAAAAAAAAAAAAAAAGGATGGAAGAAAAAAGGATAAATGACTCTTCTCCCCTCAATCAATTCTATCAATTTTCCTCCACATGCAATAAGACACTGAACTAATGTCCCCAAGACAAAGTGACTTCCTCTGAAGAACTATAAGGTTCGCCTTCTCAAGAGAGCTAATGTCAGAGGTAGATTTGCTATAAGCAGAACAAAGAGCCATATACCTTGTCAGGAGTCCCCAAGACTATCCCACCCTGGAAGATTCATCCATGGCTAAGATTTACCTACAGTGACATCCTAAGGTTACACAGCTGTATCCTAAGGGTAAAGACACTGGAGAAAATCCATGCTCAGGTTCCTTATTCTCTCACCCTCTTATGAGGGGGGACACTTGAGCACATTCCTTCCTCCAACAATCCAACAAGGAATAACATGTGTACAATGTTCCTGCTCAAGGGAGCCCATTAGAAACTCAGCACTCAAAGTTTTTATTGGAGGGGATGAGAGGAATGGTCACCCAGACACCGTCTGCCTGCATGGTGGGACAAAATCCTAGATTCCAAGACAGAAAGCAGGCGTTTAGCATAAACCACACTGTTCACACCAACAGTCAAGGCACAGTAAACCCATCCTTATCGGATGGAGAAGGGTGGGAACACAGCCAAATCCAAGTCCCCAGATGCAAGCAGGCCTTTCTAAAGATAGTGATTTCAGGCCTGCTGTGTTAACTCTTTTCTGCATAGATACAAACTCTTTCTCAAAGTCCATCCAGACATAAAAGGGGCTATTTCTAACAGCCTTCTATACCTTGTGCCAAATGATACAAGGGCTTCTTGAGAAGATGGCACTATAAATCCAGTAGATCTGAAATCTTCCAAAGTGGACTGAAAATGGCATGGCCTTAGTTAATTTTATCTGTTCTTAATCAATATTTCTTTCTGATGTAAGTGGCAGTTACATCAAACTTCCATTCATATCTCTTACCCAGGACTCCTCGGGCTGCACTGTCTAGAGTCCCTCCATGCCCAATTTTCAAAGTCTGCTTTTTCCTCTTGGTCCATTCTGGAGAAGGCATTCCAGCTTCTATAAGAGTAATTGGGACGAAAAAAAGGTAATTACTGAGACAAATGAAGTAGAATCTCCATAAATACGGGATGAGGCAGTGTGGATGGAGTACTCAAAACAAATAAAAAGTACTGTACAAACTTAATATATTAAGAGTATGACGATATTACTAACAAAGAACAGACTTTAAAATGTGCAGACGCTCCCTAAATTACAAAGAAATAGTATTCCCAAATTAGTTGTCTAGAAACTAGAATTCATTTTCCAAGGAAAAAAAAAATTTTTTTTAAAGTGGGTAAATATCCACACGAACCCACAAAGATCTAGTAAATTCCTGGTAGTAGTGGGCTGGTAGATAGAGAATGATGAAAAGAAGTTAGTTTTTACATAGGCAGCTAGTTTTTAAAGTCCTCAATTTCATTTCTAAAATCTCTTTTGTTCCCTGGTGTTCTTTGCTGGTCTCTCCAGCTACCTAAATGTTGGGAGTACATCTCATACATGGTTACTTCTGAGAACACTAAGTCCCCAAACTATCTGTATGTCTGTCCTCCTCTCCTAATCAAAACTCTCAATTCCTTAAAGAAGCTAATCTCAACAAAAGGTTATGTGGGAAGAGGGTAACAGTTTAAGTTGCCACTTATACTCCAAAGCATTTAGATACAAAAAAAGAAAAAAAAAAGATGCCAACCTGGCCTATCTCATATTCCTATTGTAAAAATTAAAATGAAATGATGCTATCTAATGTGCTTTGAAAGCTCAAAGCACTATAACAATATGCTATTATCATCATCCTCATCATCATGGCATATAACATTATATTGAGAGAATATTGGCTACTAGGCTTCAAATGAGAAAGGAGAGAACAGCAGGAAGAGCTCTATTGACCTGTACCCCTCCAAACCCATCAAACCTTCCTTATTACCACTGACACAGAGAAGATGGAAAATAGAGTAAAAGAAAATGAAAAAAGAGGACAGAAACGGGAAAGGAGGGAAGGCAGAGTAACAGTGAAGAAGCCAGGTTAAATGGCCCAAAGGATAAGTTGGGTTGTAATTACCACCTTATTGAGTCAGAACTCAGTCTGGAACACAGTCCTATTGTCACTCTCTGATTACAACATCACCTTGCTTGGAAGGACATGACCATATGCTTTAACATAAATCTGTAAGGCCAGGCCTAGGCTTCAAACCCTTCACTTTCACTTGCAACCCATTATGGATCTCTTGTACTGTATTCATAGAAATACTTTGGGGAACTCTTTGTATTTTTAACTTGACGGTCCTTGGAGTGTGGAGGCCCTAAAATTTACTGTCTTCCCTTTGTGTCCAAATTTACCTCTTTCAAGTTTGAAGACACACGGTCTCTACTATATTGCAATTTGGTTCACCCCACTGGTACCATTCATGGATGAATATTTATTAAGATCTTTTCTAGCTATAAAATTCTGTTATGTTTTAGTCCTTGAAGGATTCAAAAAGACGGAAGAGCAGAGATCTTAGTACGACATGAATCAATGTAAGGAAAGGCAAGGAATGTTAGTAGAGAGCATGACAATTGACTGTGGCCTAAATCAGCGGTTGTCAAACCTGGCTGGCATTAGAATGTCTTGCCCTGGAATCTGTATCTTTAAGAGAACTTTCCCAGACAATTCTGACAGCCAGTTAGAATGGCATTTGGGAAGCCCTGGTCTGGCTAACATAAATATAGAATAGGCCAATCACAAGCAATATAGAAATGGAGAGTAATGAGAATGTCTACTTCTGAGTGAGTGGCTTCCAGAAGATGGTCCAGCAACAGCCTTGAAACAATCAATTTTAACTAAGTTTCAAGAGGAATTTCAGTTCTTGATAGGCAGATTAACCAAAAGGCCAGGGTATGGCTTTAATCCTATCAGAAACCTGTCTGAAAGAAAGAATGATAATCATTACCATGAGGATCAAAAAAGCCTTAGCTTAGCTAACAAATCAGGCCAAATGAAAGCAATTCTATGAAGGAAACAACTCCATGATGACACCACAAAGCTTGCCCTTGATGTAATTCCTTCCTTCAGCATCCCGTATATGACCCATCCTTACAGGTAAAAAAGTACAATGAAAGTATAACAAAAGAATAAGCAGATATAACACAGGTATTAAACATCTTCAGGAATGTACCTTTGCCAATAAACATTTGAATCTGTACTGTGTCAGTTTTAATTAACAAATTCCTACCAGAATATTTTGCTTTTGCAGTAAAAAGGGCGGGGGAGGCGGTAACATTTGCCAGGGGACACTAAACAAAGAAGAAATTTCCCGTACTGATTTCATAGAAAAATAAGCCAGGGCCAAACTCTGGAGGGCCTTGAAAACCCAGTTAAATAGTTTTATCACCAAAGTTTGCAGAAATTACTGCTATGAGCTTAGCAAGACACAGTGTCTTTCACCCTCACCTCTCCACAGGTTAGCACAGGTCTGGCTTATTGCAAGACTCCAAAAAAATCTAAGGTTCCTTGATTCCATTGTCTGAAATGATCTACTGGACTGATGAACTGAGAGATCCTTCAGGCTTTTCTAATATTCTCCCAGTGTATATGAGGAAACAAACAAAAAGAATGCTCTTAGAAGTGACCAAGTTATATTTAGTGTTCGTCAAAATGTGGTCCATTGACTAGTTACACCAGAATCACCCGGAGCAGCAGTTTAAAAATGCAGTTTCCTAAAAATACCCCATATCCTCAGAATCACAGTCTCTGAGGGGGGCAAGGATTAGGAATCTGCATTTGTACAAGGGACTCTAAATAATTCTTATGCCCACTATATGAAAACCACTGTGCTGAGTCTTGGTTAACTAAGTAACATCCGCATTTCCAACGTATTTTTAAGAATGCAACTTTGGGGTGTATAGAGCCAGTGATTCCGTTGTGTAGAGTTCATCTACGTGAGCCAAACAAAAGGCTTCTGAGGGATCAGATTGTAGAAAACTCGTCTGCAGGCCCAAGAGCAGAGATTTATTTGTGGATGCGTGGGTTTTGCTTTTTGTTTTTGTTTTTTTTCCCTTGAGAACGACAACTGCCAACTAGGCTACAGGAGTTCACGTCAGGACAAGTCCAAGCCGGAGATGCCCCAGATTTCTGTCCAGAGCTTACACTGTGGCCGTGCTCCCTTTCCCTTCCTCTTATCTCTCGAGACACGAGAGCGCGAAAAGCCCAGTGTGCTCTGTGCGGCTTCCGCTCTCACGGCGACCGCCTCGCCTCGGCCTGGTCCCCACCCGGCTGCAATACCTGCCAGCAGCTTCTCCTTCAGCCGATTCAGCAGCTCGGCTGAAGTGGGCCCTTTGGGTTTGTGCACGGCGAACACGCCGCTCAGGGACAGCAGCTTAGTAGCCAACGCGGGCTTGGAGACCCTGGCTTCGGATCCGCTCCTGGACGCAACCGCCGCGGCTGCAGCCATCGCTGAGGATGTGGCGGCCGTGGCTGCAGCCATTCCTGCACTTTCGGGGACTGGGGCTGTGTCTGGTTTCAAGGATGACGACGATACCACCCCCGCCTCAGCAGCTGCCATACTTTTGTAGCCCAGACCTGTTTTGTATCGTGGAGTCGCACGCTAATGACGCAACAAGGAGTGCGCCCGACAACCCCCAGTCTTTCCCCTTGCTTCGAAGCTGCCCGGGCGGGGTGGGATCGCAAGGGCTTGTGGGAATTGTAGTCCGTGGCTTTCCCGTGCTGGCCGAGAGTCGCTGAGTCTTCCGAGGGCTGTGATGGAGTAGTTTTTCTCGTATAATACTGCCTGCTTCTTAGGTGGGGTTAGTTCGGTGCCGCAGGTGTAATTTGGGGTTGCCGAACCCAAACACCAAGTCTGTGTATATTTTCGGCGAGAAATCTCTTCACATCTCTCCCCCCGCCCCCTTCAAGAATTAAGCAGAAGTCAGCAACCAAGAATAGAAAACTTAAAATGCTGACTTCTGCTGCAGCTTGTGAAGAACCACGGCTCCCGTGGTTCACTGCTTTATTCAATTTATTGTGCTCTTGGATTCATGGTTCAGAATCAAAATACACCTGAATGTAATCTCTTTTAGAGCAAAGAACATGTTTACCTTGTTCACTGCTGTATTCCAGTGCCTCACACATAGTAGGCACTTAAATATTTGGGAACAGATAAATGGATACGAGTTCTTCAAATTCCTGAAAGAAACCTCCAGGCCAAGCCAGTGCTAAATCACGTAGGTTTATTTTGATGCCCTTCATGCACTCCTTTCCACCCCCAAAACCCCACAACTCACATGTAATTCTTAAGAATTCTAAGATATTTAATACTAACTCTTCTGTGGATTGCATCCTTTAGTAACACATTGCTTAGGCATTATTGCAGTTCATAAAATTAAACTTTACTTTAGATTTGAGACCTCTCTAGAAGTTATTCACTCCCCAACAAAATTCAGGAACACTCTTCTGATCCTGGCAGAAGGCAAAGTGGAGAAAAATTCTTCATTTTACTTCTGCTTCAGATATATTAAATGGTATTAACAAGTGTTGTGAGACAGATAAAGTTTGTCTTCATTGTTCCTACAAATTTCATTACAGCCACCCTTTCTCCTCATCATCCTTTTTCACATTAATATTTATTATCCTAATGATGCCTCTTAGCTACTCAGAATCGCCAAATATGGGATCCCATTTGAACTTGCCCCATTCATTCAAGAAGAACGAAAAAACGTTTTAAATACAATAATTATTTCTTCCTATATTTCCACCCTTCCATGCCTCAGTCAGATCACCGGACTCTTATTAAATCTTTGGGGTGCACAACAATGTAAATGTACTTAATGCCACAGAACTGTATACTTTAAAATGGTTAAAATGGGAAATTTTATGTGACGTATAATATACCACAAAAAGAAAGAAAAAAAAAACCCAAAAAACAAAAAACCCAGCATCTGTGGAGGAGTGGGAAAGGGAGGGAGAGTTTTTGTAGGGTGGAAAGCTGAAATTCCTAGAAGCAGTTTACTTACTCTTGTGGTCTATTATAAAAACCTAAGCTAACTGAAAACATTATGCGCAGGATGCCTTGGAGGCCAGAAGAGAAGAGAATTGTTTTGAGAATCAGGAGAGAGAAACTGAAAGATTGACAGGTCCCATGATTAGTGAATACCTGAGCCTGCCTCAGGATTTTCCCTTCTCCAGGAAGGTGGCTCGGCTTCAGAGGGGATGGCTAACACCCTAGGGAGCAAAGCGTCCTTTAGCCTCGGTAAGATTTCTGTGCTCTTCTCTTGGCATATAAGCAGAGAACCAGGGACTTTAAGAGAAAGTTTAAAGCAGGCTTGAACAGTGATGACTTGGAAATTAGAGAGCCTTTTCCCAGTTGTCTAGACATCAGTAAGCTTCCCTAATTCTGCTGTGACTCGGATGGGGGGAGTGGAGGGAGGGCATAACTAGGGGTGAAAAAATAACGCTTTCATTTGAATTTTCCACAAGCCCAGTGCAGAATCAGAGCTCATTTGATAAATAGAAAACAAAGAAATAAGTATTTCTTGTACATTTTATTTCCTGGATGCTAGGGAACAGCAAAATTAATTCAACTCTGCTATCAGATCTGTATTATTGGCATCAGAAGCATCAGGTTCTAATTTTCTGAGGTAACCAACATCTCCCACATTGGGCAAGCCTTGCATTTATAAGTTATCTTAATATATGTGTGAGTTAGGGTTCTTTGGTTGGGAGTGACCGAAACTGATTCATATCAGCTTAGAATTTATCAGAAGGATTCTTTTTAAAAAGCGTTTATCAGAAGTGTACTGGAATATTTTGCAGAACCTGGGAAGTTCTCTCTTTTTCTCCCTCTCTCCCCACATCCTCCTTTCATGCTACTCTCTTGTGTCTTTTTCGTTCTTCTCTTTTGCTTCTAACAGGCTTTTTTTCTACTCCTTACTCCACATTCTTGGTTTAGACCATCCTGTTTTGATCCAATTCCAAAAATACCCTGGATGAAGCCACTCCTGGCCACCTACTGAACATAGCACTTCACTAACTTCATTCCTCAATCACAGCACTTTCCTTGATTATTTTCCTGCTTGATTTTTCTCCATAGCGTGTTTCATCTGACATACCAAATATTTATTTATTTTGCTTAACGTCTTATTTCCTCCATCAGAATGTAAGCTCTGTGAGGAACTTTTGTGTGTTTTAGTCGCTGCTATATCTCCAGGACCTGGAATAGTGTCAGATATAGCACTCAATAAATAGTAGTTGAATAAAGGAATGAATAAACATGGCAGCTCCAGCAGAAACCATGTAGATAGAGGGGAATTAGCGCCAGTTCCTGGAAAGGTAGAGTGCTGGACACGTAAAATATGTATATTCCCAGTGTAGCTTATCTCATGTGGCCTCAGATGTTTTTATCTCCATTTTATATGTATGGAACTGAAGCAAAGAAAAAATAAGACTACCTACTGCTATGTAAAACTTCAGCTTTCTAGACTAGCTTCCATGCTGTCCTCAGCTAACCATGTGCCTCCAAGGATTGTTAATTAATGGGAATCAAAAATTAATAAGACTTTCAGCTTTTATCCCAAATCTGTCACTGGCTCCCCCATGGTTGTATCACTGGGGCACCTCTCTGGTCCTTGCTATAGGGATGTGTGCCTGGGAGAGCTGCTCTTTACAAAGGCTTCTCCAACTGTTGCTCATCTGTGCAACTTTCTATAGATGACAGAATCATAGAAAATAGTGCTTGATGGGGACTTCCCTGGTGGCGCAGTAGTTAAGAATCTGCCTGCCAATGCAGGGAACACAGGTTCAAGCCCTGGTCTGGGAAGATCCCACATGCCTCGGAGGAACTAAGCCCGTGCACCACAACCATTGAGCCTGCACTCTAGAGCCCGCAAGCCACAACTACTGAGCCTGCGCTCTAGAGCCCGCGAGCCACAACTACTGAAGTCCAGGCACCTAGAGCTCGTGCTCCGCAACAAGAGAAGCCACCACAATGAGAAGCCTGCGCACAGCAACAAAGACCCAACGCAGCCAAAAGTAAAAAGTAAATTAATAAATTTATTTAAAAAAATAGTGCTTGATGAGGACTTATAGACCATATAGCCCGAGACTCTCATTTTAAAATGTGCTCCTGATACCCAAGAAGAGAAAGCCCAAATCTATACCATGGACTTGATAAAAGCATAGATTTTTAAAGTTTAGAGAAAAGATGGGTATGTTTCATTGTATGACATTTGAAACAGCTGGAAAACTCTCAAAAAAAAAGTCTTCTGTTTATGCCATTGAGAATTATCCTAATAGGGAGGAAAATGGTAAGATAATTAAAGAAACCAGTAGTTGGTTGCACAAGGCACTCTGAGCTGAAGTATATAAAGGAAATATATTGTGGTTTCTTTAGAGGTGAACGTCTAAGAAAGTTTTACTTTGTAAGAAATAAATGTTTTAAAGTTTTAATTTTGACCATACATTTCTTTTGTAATTAGGAAAAACAGGTAGCAATAAAATATTTTTTTTTAATTAGGCAAAGAATTTTTTTTAGAGGAAGGGCAGATAATAAAAGATAAATACTAAAAAGTATCACAAATATGTAAGAGTAAGGCCAGAAAAGTCTTATTGGGAACAGGAAAAAAATACCAGAGACAAGAAAATAAAATGGAACTTTTAAAGAAGATCAAGAAAGAGATATACTTACTGCTTGAGGCAAATAACTGATAAAGGTCAAGCCAAGCTTCTACTTTGCCTGTCTTCTCCATCAAGGAGAATGATTTTTGGATGAAAATGAAAAGAGTAAACAGTTGATAGGAGGAGGAGGATGTCCATGAGGGGCAAAAAGATTGGAAAAGGACATCTCTGCACTAATTGAAGTTAGATCTCCTAGTCCAGAAGTTACATCTAGGGGTGGGGGGAGAGGGAAGATATGAGAACTTGCAAACAAGATTACTCAAGGGAACCAACTTTTGTTGAATATATATGTTATGTTCTGGCACTTTATATTTTCCTGGAATTTCTATAGTAACTCTCAAGTTATGCTTGTGGAGAAAATAAAGTGTAGGCTGGGTGCCAGAACTTCACTACGAGGTAGGTATTATTATTATTATTATTTTACAGATGAGGAAAATGAAACTAAGTGAGGTTAGATAATTTCATTGAGGGTATATAGCTCACATAAAGTGGGTGTGTCAGGGGTCCCCAAGACCAAACTTAGACTGGGCTTGCTAGAAGGACTAACAGAATTCAGAACAGCTATAATAACTCATGGTTATGGTTTATTACAGCAAAGGGATACAGTTAAAATAAGCAAAAGGAAAAGGCCCATGCGATGAAGGCCCCAGGAGAAACCAGGTGCAAGTTTTCAGCTATCCTCTCTTAGTGCAGTCTCAAGGACAGCTCTTAATTCTCCCATCAGTGAAATGTGACAAACTGTGTCAAGTGTTGCCCATCAGGGAAGCTCACCTGAGCCTTGGCTCCAGGGTTTTTATTGGGGATCAACTATGCAGACATACAGTGCCTGTATGACTGACCCTTAGCTACTCAGTCTCCAGCCTTCCAGAGGTCAGGCTAATTGAGTGTAGCCCGAGGCCTCAGGCACACTGAAGCATCCTTATCAGGCAGGATATACCAGGGGCTCAGAGGTTACCTCCCAGTAGCCAGTCAAAGGCTAGTCTTTACTTTGGAATGTGCAGAATTGGCACAATAACTGACCCACATGTAACTCATCAGACAACCCTGAGAAGTATTATTGCATGTAAAGATGAGGAAATTGAGGCTCAAAAAGATCAAGCAGATTGCTGAAGGTCCAACAACTAATAAGTGGCAGTTAGATTTAGTAGAATTTAGTTTTGCCTGACTCCAAAATCCATAACGTAACCACTTCTCAGTGACTACTAATCAGAATGGACAGACTAGAGAGATAAGCTGAATTCAAATGAACTTTTTTTTTTTTTTTTTTTTTTTTCTAATGTTATGGCTGTATGTCAGTCTCTTCAAGCTATTCTTACTTAAGGAGTCAGGGCAGTGACTAGAAAGAAGTTGTGAGTTTTTTTAAGAAATCTTTTTTTTTTTTTTTAAACGCATTGTTTACTTTGTTTATTTATTTATTTTTGGCTGTGTTGGGTCTTCACTTCTGTGCGAGGGCTTTCTCTAGTTGCGGCAAGTGGGGGCCACTCTTCATCGCGGTGCGCGGGCCTCTCACTATCGCGGCCTCTCTTGTTGCGGAGCACAGGCTCCAGACGCACAGGCTCAGTAATTGTGGCTCACAGGCCTAGTTGCTCCGTGGCATGTGGGATCTTCCCAGACCAGGGCTCGAACCTGTGTTCCCTGCATTGGCAGGCAGATTCTCAACCACTGCACCACCAGGGAAGCCCCAAATGAACTTTTATAGAGATGAACATTAAGTCCTAGAATATAGATGCTAAAAACCAGTTTTCAAGGACAAGTCATAGAAAACATGATTTAGAATCAACCTAAATGAAAAAATTGGAGGGATTTCAGTCTATATCTAGCCTTACGTGAGTGCATTATAAACTTTATATGAATAGTAAATGGCCACCAGAACAACTAATATAATCTTGGAAGCAATAACAGAAGTATTATGTCTGGAATGAGGGAGGTGTTATTGGGTCCTGATAACATGGCTGACTCTAGGTAGTACTTCATACTCCAAATCTTTCCCTATTGCAAAGATCTCTTGCCCTCTCTTCCCTCAGTTCAATAACAAGGCAATCTGACACGGCGCAACTAAGCCTGTGCGCCACAACTACTGAAGCCCATGCGCCTAGAGCCCGTGCTCCGCAACAAGAGAAGCCACCACAATGAGAAGCCCGTGCACCGCAACCAAGAGTAGCCCCCGCTCACCACAACTAGAGAAGGCCTGCGCGCAACAACGAAGACCCATTGCAGCCAAAAATAAATAAATAAATTTTAAAAAAATAACAAGGCAATCTGATAAACTATCCCTATGAAGGTATGATGTTGAATCAAATAAAACTACTACTTGTGTAGGTCAAAATGTTTGAATATCAGCAATTTCAATCTAATATTAACACCTGATAATTATTTTACGTGTCATTTCTCTAAGGGTATTTCCATTTTAGTGGAGGAATCCAAGAGACAAGAGACAACATTTCAGATCAGGAAAGGCAGATACTTGCGAACACGGAAACATTCAGATGCTTGCCAAATTACACCATACCCAACCTACACTTTCTTGACAGTTTGTTCAATTAGGTTGTACCAATATCTCTTTATGGCATTGTCAACTCATACCCATTCAAATAAATTAATGTTCCCATCTCAGCTGACTCATTTGGCAGTAAAAGCTAGTTCACATGCCAATGCATTAGCTGGCTCACATGACCTCTCTATAAAAAAAAGCACATTTTCACAGTAATAAGCAAAAAGGAGCAGTATGCCCTCCCTTGCCCAATGTAGTAGCTCAGGTAAAACAAATGTGAAAAGTTTTAAGGGGCAAAGAGATGGAAAAGAGGAGATACAATGCAGAAAGACCTGGAACGATACAGACGTTTTACAATGTATGAAATAAGAGTGCTTGACATTTTGTGTTTTTAGGTCTATAAAGAGATGACTGTAATTACTCCTGAGCTCTCAGAATGCTTATTCAAAGAGCACAGTTGATTCCCTACAATGTACACAATGTTATCAAGATACATTAAGGATATTTAATAAACTCTCAAATTAAATCAATATACACAATTATAAATATTAAATTTGTATTAAATGGCATGAATAATATAAATATTGATAGTTTAATATAAACTAAATATACGTGATTATATATATTAGGTAAATTACAAGTACAAAAGAGCAGATTACTCTGTGATTGGTCAAATGTTGTCTTTAATGCTGCCAAAGCGACACAGTAGATCTGATTGTTTTTACTTTATTTAGCATTCATTTGTACAACAAATATTTATTATGCACATGCTCTGTGATAGGCACGTGAAATAACTTTCATATTGACTACTGCTGCAAATAAAGTCATTTATAAACAGCCTGGAGAAAGTGTTATCAGTATCTGTTTTTAAGTAGGCTCTGAGGATTTGGAATATTTAAAACTGTTCTATATTCACATCCCAAAGATAATGTACAAATTGTCTTCATTGATTAATCTATGCTATCATAAGCTGGGGAAATGTCGTTCTGTGACTTCAGTTTTCTTTAAACATTTAATAATGTTCTCCACTTGAGGAAGGACTCAGAGACAGAGGTGATGGATGTTTCCCATTACCAGGTTGAATGAAAAGCTTCTTACTTAGCATGGACCACGCCTAGAGGCTAGCAGAAGAAAGCTTTGCCCGGTCATTAGTTATCTCAGAACTCCTGAAGACTTCAACCTTTTCTATTACTACTTAATTGAATTTAGAAAATTATGATCTTCCTTTTGAATATTTTACAGGTTTTTAAATGTACGATTGATTTTTTTTTTTTTGGCCTGGAGAATGTTTGGATGTGTTCCTTCTAATCTGTGATTTGCTATCTATTCCACAATCTAAAAAACATCTGAATGTTTTGGCTAAGTTAGAAAATAAAAGTATGTTCTCATATTTTGGAGCCAAGGCACATCTGCATTAGTTTCTTGATTATGTAGATATACCTTGGCTCCAAAACTTTCTGATTCTGTGGTTAGCCTTAAGTATGAAAAGCTATTTTGGAGAAAGCAAAGCTTGAGTATGAAATTCCAAAATTACTTTTTACTACTTAACGTTGGATAACATATAGTATATTATACATTTATTATTGTGAAATAAAATTCATATTTTATGACAAGAAAAATTTAAATATGAAAAAATTTTCTCTTCCTTTTGACCTCTTTTCCCACTATTGTACATTGTATATCTGCATTATGTATTGACCAAACCTTCCAATCAGCAAAAATACCTGCTCAACCATAAAGAGAAATATTTTCCTAGCATCAACAAGGCAACTCCTTAAAAGATAACATTCCTTCTTGATCTTGTAAGGGGCCACGATGACCCATGACCCACTACTCACTAGATTGTGTAAACAGTCAATAATACGTCATTTAATGTACAGCCCTCTGTCTCAAAAACTTATATAACTGTGCCTTGGCCCCTAACCGGTGGAAATGTTCTCAGAACTTTCTGAGAGGCTGTTCCCGGGTTATAATCCTCAATTTGGCTCAAATAAAATATTCCATTTCATGAACTTATTTTCAAAACAGAAACAGACTCACAGACATAGAAAACAAACTTAGGGTTACCAAAGGGAAAAGGTGGGGGGGGAGGGATAAATTAGGAATTTGGGAGTAACATATATACACGATTGCATATAAAATAGACAACCAACAAGGACCTACTGCGAAACACAGGGAAATATACTTAATATTTTGTAATAACCTATATGGGAAAAGAATCTGAAAAAGTATATATATATTCATATATATATATATATATATATATATATATATATATATATATATATATGAATCACTTTGCTGTACATCTGAAACTAACACAACATTGTAAATCAACTATACTTCAATAAAAATAAATAAAAGAGAGTAAATCCTAAGAGCTCTTATCACAAGGAGAAAATTTTTTTCTTTATTCTTTTCTTCTTTTTTTTATTGTATCTATATGAGAAGATATATGCCAGCTGAAACTATTGTGGTAATCATTTCACAGTATGTATAAATCAAACCATCATGCTGTATGCCTTTAACTTATACAGTGATGTAAGTCGACTATTTCTCAATAAAACTGGAAAAATTTGCACTTCTAAAAAATTTTTTCCATTTCTTTCTAAGATCGACTGATTAATTTTTCATTGACATTACCCTACAGACTTTATAATAGGGATCTCAAAAATAAGTTCTGACATGCCCCACATCTAAATCCATAATGAACACAATTTTTTTTTCTTTTCTCTATTTTCTATTCTACTCTCCCACTTTGAATAAGCACTAATTCACCATGAATACTCTGGTCATTTTCCCCAGAAATAAAATTAATGTCTACTTCACAGAGTTTCTGAAAGTGTCACTGGCAAAGCCCACTGGGGTGGAGAATAAGATGGAATCGAGGTTATAAGATAAGGTCTAACCTCTTCTTTTGTGCTTAGTCTAGTTTCACTTGCCTACAGGGGGCGTGTGCAGAGGCCTTGCACCTAACACGTGGAATCAGCGTTCTCAGCACAGAACCGCTGCACCTGGCACGTGACTTGGTGTGCAGAAGCGGTGCACCCGACACCTCAATTCACCATGACAACAGCATGCGGTGTGCAGAGATGCTGCCCCTGGCGCTGCAATCTGGAGCCCTAAGCAACACACCTGCACCTACCAACAAGTGCCCTGTCCCTTACTCCACAGGTGAGATCCCCATAAAGCAGCCCCACCCATGGCCTGTCCGGGAGAGGGTGTGCTCTGCAACTAGGGCTTGCACCTCTCCATTTTTTGATCAAAGAATAAAACTTTCCTTTGCTTCTGATACTACTTGGTCTTGTTCTGAGCTGAACGACACCGGGCAGCAGGACCGTCGCTGGAGGCTGACTCTGGAGGGTCAGTAACAAAAGGGGAGAAAAGAATTTTCTCTCAGTTTAGTTAAGATCATACTCAAACTCAGTGTTGCTGGGCCTTGATCTGTTTCTTAAACTATAGGATGGGAACTTCAAGTTTATATATGGTTTGTCAATTAACCCTGACATCTCAGGTAATGGTCGAACTGACTTATTTTAGCTTATTTTGCTAAAGGTTATATCTCACCTGTAGGGGAGGAAAAAGTTTTTCTTCACTTTCTTAGGTTCCCTGGCTGGGTCTGGAAATTCAACTGACAAAGACAGATTAACAGGAGAAAAGCGTACAAATTTTATTAAATTTTAACATGTATGTGGGAACCTTCACAAGAGAGTGAAGACCTGAAGAAGTGACCAGAGCAGGAAGCTTTTATACATTTCAGACAAAGAAGCAATGAATTTATGAAGAATTGACAAGACAAAGGGATTTGGGCTTGGGGTGGCAAATGGTGAAGAGGTAACTAGTAAGGGTTAGTTTAACCAGGTTTGTTTTGTACAGATTTCTAGGCCCCAAATTCTAGGCTCTAGCGATAAGAAAGTCTTCCTTCCTCCTGGTACAGGGAGGGTACTTTTCACCTGGGAGATTTTATCTCCTGCTTTCAGGGAAGAAAAACAAGGCAGGAAGGTCAGAGTGACCTTCCTGCTTCTGCTGTTTTCTCAAATTCCTTCAGCTGAAGATATTCAATATGCCAAGGGGGCATATTTTGGAGTAGCATGTCCTGAATCCCATTACACCCAACAAATTTATCTTTGATAATAAATAACTCTTCCAGGGGAGCACTCTCTCTATCTTTCTCTTTCTCTCTCTCTAATATATATATAGTTTTTAGAGTAATATTGAGATCCTGCTATCTATCTTACAAAATAAATATTCCATATTATATCAGAAAGCTGGGGCACTTACGGTATTCATAAAGCTGCCAGTCTGTGTAATTCATCAAATAGATGAGCAAACCCATATATGAAATTTTAATCTTGATTCATTTCAGAGTTTAGAACAAGCCAGCTTGTTTTATTAAACATATGTATCTAATATTTATGTATTTCATGTGCATAAATTCTATTTTCTTATTACTATGAAGGAATATATTTTTTTAAAGACTTTGTTTTTAGTTTACTTATTTATTTGGTTGCGCTGCATCTTAGTTGCGGCAGGCGGGCTCCTTAGTTGCGGCTCGCAGGCTCCTTTGTTGTGGCATGCAAACTCTTAGTTGCGGCATGCATGTGGGATCTAGTTCCCTCACCAGGGATCGAACCTGGACCCCCTGCTTTGGTAGTGTGGAGCCTTAACCACTGGACCACCAGGGAAGTCCCTATGAAGGCATATTTCGTTCACACTCCAGCATATAACAGATAGGGATGCCAGGCAAGAAGTTTTAGACATGGTGTCATTTTATTGAGAGATACTGTCTTTCCTGATAAATGGCTTTGAAAGCCGCTGTGAGCCTCTCCCTTCCCTCATCTCCCCCACCTCACAGAGTTTGTCGGTGCACCTTTATAACCTGCCTGAAGAGAATTATAATCTGCAGTGTGACTTTGCCAGCCATTAATCTTCCTCCCGTTTTAGGGTCTGAAAGGAGAAATCCCTAGAGCATGTTTTCCCCTGGCCTCGCAGTCATCCCGTTAGCTTCTGCAGTCACAGATAAAAGAGCAGTCTTGTGCTCTCACAGCAGGTCTCTGGGGGCACAGCCAGCCACAGAGCTCGATCCCTTAGATTTTTCCATGAAGGATTCATGCTTGTCACCAACCAGCAAAAAATCAACCCTATCAACTTCAGTTAAGGTGTCACTGTAAGCAGAAGATGTTTTCATGGCCAGGACACAGCTCTGCAAATAAGGAAATGACACATGCAATTGAAATCTTAAATATATGATCATTCAGGGTGCGGGGAAGATACCTTTTAAAAGCTTTCATAAAATAACATTTTCTGCCAGCAGCAGCATTTTATCACCAGTTGCAATAACCAGTTCCTTAAATGCATGTCTTCCCTTGGAAGTCACGCATAAGCCAATTCTGATTCCTGGGTACATAAATTGTCCAGGATGTTTCTTCCAAGCACCAAATGATATGTCTATCTTCTGCCCACAGAAGAGCCCTGAGCTTATCTTACAGCCTTGTATTATTCACTGAAATGCTCCAGCGAGGTAGGGTAAAGAGCACCGCCCTCAATCAACACAGTCTGTAAATCGCACCATTTAAAAGCATCGTCAACATCTGTCCCTAAGTCCTGTGATCAAAATTACTGGAAGGTTCACTGACATATCTACACTTAATTCTTTTTTCACCAAGCACTATGAATTCAAACTCAGAAGAAACTTTACCTCATGGGTCGCTGGTCACTGATTGTTCCATTTAACATGCATCAAGCACCTCCTGAAACTCCCTTTGTTCCAGGTACCAAGCCAGAGAAGCTTGGAGCACATGTGCTCCCTCGAGCGGCCCGGTGCTCCCGTATCCCCCAGAAACAGACCCAGTAATCAGTTAGCAGTCAGTCTATCAGTGCAGGAAGGAGAAAAAATCTATTTCTGGGTGTCCTAGTGGTGCTTCCAGAAAAATCATATTGATAGCCAGCTAACATGACTTAAATTTTACATATTCAGAATGACCTAAACCGGTGCTTCTCAAACTATTTGTGGACTAGTTTTTTTTAAATGCCCAATCCATGTGGACTGATATTTTTGTAAAATATAATAAAAATGAACTACTAGAAAAATTACATTAAAAAAAAATCCCCAAAATATAATGCCATGTGGTTTATTATTTTTTATTATAATTATTATATGTTATTGTGTATTATTATATTATATAATTACTCTGTCAAATTGCTATAAAAGTTCCTAAATGCTTAGTTTCAATTTCTGTATTTAGCTCATCACAGACTGATAATATTTACATCACCTGCTTGCGCCGGTCTGTAAATCACGCTTGAAGTATCACTGACCTAAATCATAGCCTTTGTCCTTTAAATATCCTTATGTGTTTTAAGTGTGAGCCTTTATGAATTATAATCAAATGAGACATAAGCATTTTCAGAGAAACCTCAGAAGAGTAGAAATCGCTCTTCAGTGCAGTGGTAAATATCTTCCAACGTGGAGCTTATCTTTTCCTTTCTAGGAACAGAATATTATTATGGAATAAAGATTGGTTTTGGATTCAAATAGGTCTGGGTTTGAATCCCAAATCTATCATTTACTAGCTGTGTGAGCTTTGGCAAATTAATTAACCGTTGTAAGCTTCCTTTCTATCTGTAAAACGGGGTGGGCAAATGACTTCCTCTCGAGATTGTTGTAAAGATTAAATAAAACAATGGATAAAATGCATCTGGAAGGAAGCAAATGTGCAATAAACGAAGCTATCATTATTATAAATGGTTGCTCACTAAACTGGGAGCTCCTTTGAAGCAGGTTGGAGGAAAAAGCACAGCTCCTAGCTCGGTAGCCAGCAATAAATGCTTCTGGGTGTGAATAGAACAGGAAAGGAAAGGAAAGTGAGCTCAAGGGAAAGAAGGAAGGGAAGAAACAAGAAAGCAAAGGAGGAAGGGAATGCTAGTAGTGGTAAATCAAAGATTTTCTTCCTTTAATGAGTTTCAGAAAGTTCTTCCTTATAATTTGCAGAAATTGGAATGGATGAGACATAAATTCCTTGGTTAGCTGCCTGTGAGGGTTCAGAGTAGGGTCACTATTTTTAATCTGGCATTGGACACCCACTTGGGCTAATCCACATGCAGTCATGGAACAATCCATCAGTCAGTGGTATTTATTGAGCAAGGTACCCAGCATTCTGCTAGGCGTACAGAGCATGAGGTTGGATGACCTTGGGACACACCTATTTAATTGGGGGTGGGGGGACGATTACATAACTTGATATCTTCTTGAAAATTAGAAATTGTCCATAGCTCCAAAAAGAGACATATTTAGCAGTTTTTTATGAACAAATAAAGTGTCTCAGTGGTTTTTAATGTGTAAGTGAAATTGGGTATCATTATTCAGAAGGTTGATCTAGTGGAGCAGAGTTTGCTTCACAGACAGAAGTGGCAGTGTAGGCTGAGGTTATTTATAACCTGCTGCCGTTTCAGCACTGCTGATGGAAGCTGCAGAGTACTATTTCTTTTTGCAGATGACGTCAATTATTTTGGTGTGTGTTCTTGGAACGTGGTTTTTTCTAAAATGTTGTAACTGGCCTCAGCTGTGATAGGAATGATATTCGTCTTTGGCCTTCCGCGGTTACAGTAATAAAACCTGCAACTGGGTATTAGTGTTCAATGATTCCTTTTAAGACCACAGCCTTTTCTTTGCTCTTCTTTTGTAGGGAAGAGTTGCCTTTGGAGAAACTACATTTTGTTCCTCCAAAGAAAGAGTCACCATTTTCAATATTTCCCTAGAAGTCTATAACACAATGTTCTTTTTCTTGTACATACAAGACAAGCTTTTCTGTGATTCAGTACTTAACTTGGTACTTCTGGTAAGAGAAAGATTTTAGTTTTTACTGAGGCTAAAGTAAAATATTCACCTATCAGTAATACTGCAATGCTCTATGCTGTGAGAATATTTAGTATGGTAATTACTTCTCTGATAGAATTGATAATGGCTGCTTTTTTCTGAAATAATTCTCTTTTATTTCTAGGGATGAGTAAAGGAAAATATGTAGGCCTTCCAGGGCACTAAGGAATCAGTCTCCATTTCTACAAGGAATTCTAAGTTTCATCATATTGAGTTTACAAAGTTCTTTAGTTTCCTTTAAATTTATTTTTAAAAAAATAATTCTTCAATTGGATAAATCCTTCCAAACTAAATCCAAAATGATAAGCTCTAGAAGCTGATAAACAGCAAAGTCTTTAATAAAGGCCTTTTTCCCTTCAATGCATTAAACATTCGTGAGCATCAGGGTCTATGTGTATAATTAGTAATGTACAATGTAATATCTCATCTTGAATATCTGCATAGTTCAGCCTATTATGAAAAGATAGCAGGCAGATCCTGACATTGGAAGAATCAGACCGCTCAGGGAAAAATGAATGAAATATATTTTACAGTCCTTTGATTTCCTCCTAACTCAGGGGGGGCATTCATTCCTGGTTTAAATTTATAAGATTTATGATCATTCTACTTGCAATAAAGATATGCTCATTTTTCAAGTAGTAATACTTTAATTAAGAGTTGAGGAAGAAATTACTGTAACACAATGGAATATAGAGCTTTAAGAGCTTTCAAAAAATTATCAATATAAACAACTGGTTATTTAGGGCCGATGACGGATCTTCTTTTGTTCTGGCAAGATATGAGAGAAAAATTATTTCTATAGTTTTCATCCTTTGTCAGTGATAAATAAAGATGAAGATTAGGACCCATCCTGGCATGCACACACACCAGTCATGGCAAGAGTCATTTACGAAAACCTTGGAGCAGAATGTCGCTCTGTATTGAAACTGTGGTGAACCCCAGCTGGGTCCCCTAAATAGCCTAAGGAAGCAGTGTCCTATGTTAAACATCATCTCCCAATTTTTAGTGATATCTGGAGATACCCAGATCACACCCTCCCTCTCGATGTGTCTCCAGTGACCCTCTCCTGACCTGTGGTCCTGATTTAAGCTTTCAAAACTGAGACACAGTCGAGATGATTTCATATTGTTCATCAGAAGATCCAAACTGTTTCCCTCTTTCTCTTTATTGCATCCTACCTCTCTGAGCCTGGCTGTTTCATTGTTCCAATAAGCTGAAATACCATAGAGGGTAGATTTTCATACATTTTGTTCCTTTATAATCTCTGCATGCAGGGTCCTGGGAGAATGGTGAGGTTGCAGGCTTTTGCGCTCTCCCCAATGCTGACTGCCTCACATCCGCTCAGTTTTAGGCGCTACTATCCTTTTATGCCCCCTCATTCCCTATCAAACTTTTCTTTGGATTCTTGTTTATACTAAGGTTCAAATAACAGATAACAACCTAAAGCAGTGGTTCTCAACCCAGAGTGCCCATCAGAATCACATGGGAAGTAAAGTTTCACGTGGTTTGGTTCTACTCCAGGCTTAGTGAATCAGAATCACTAGGAATGGGAACCAGGAATTTTTATTTTGTAAAAGCTCATAAGCATTCCTGATTAAGAAATACTGGCCTTCCATTGGACCTTCCCTTTAATAGGTTCAAAACCTGCAGCTAAAGTCACTATGATCAGCTGAAGAATTTTAAGCAGCTGTGGAAGTGAACTGCAGAAAGCCAAGAATTCCCAGGACATAACGAGTGGAGGGCTTTGCCTCCAAATTCCTTGCCTGTAACAACTACATCTTTTTTTAACAATAAAATTTTTTAATAAAGTTTTTTTTGTCACTAAAAGCTGCATATTCTTTACAGGAAACATGAAAAATATATAAAGGAGAAAAAGCTATATTCATAAGATATAAACTTAATATTTTAGCTTATTTCCTTCTATTCTTTAGGCAATTATTTGTATTTTTCTATTTTTGCTTTCTATGAAATTGGCTTTATCTTTTTCATATTGTTTCCTGCCAGGAAACAGTCATTTTGTTTGATGAATGTAGGATCTATATCTGATATTCCCTCTCTCTCTCTCTCTCACACACACACACGCACACACGCACGGTGCCTAACATATACTGCCTCTAATATCTTATGTTCTCAATAAATATGTGCAGACTGAATGAATTCAGAGACCCAGTTTTGGACTCCTTTCTTGGCATTCACGGAAAGATAGTAACAAATTATAATGATTTCTATTCCTTGCTTTCTCAATCAGCTTCAAAAGATAATTTTTTAAGATGATTGTGTAAAATATACAAAATAGAATTATTAAATAGAATTTGAGTAGCTCCTTGCTCTTTCAAAATAACTCAATGACAATATTTAAATTTGAAAAGAATCTGTCTCCTAAGAAATAAGGCTTCTGCTCCTAACTTAATTTCTTCCAAAAAGTATCACTTTTAATGCCATTCAGCAGCTGCAACAGTCAGAATTAGGTTTGGCTGCATGCATCAGTAATGCCAAATAATAGTGGTTTAAACAAGAGAAAGTCAAAGGACAGATAGTCCAGTGCCGTCATGGTGGTTCCATGGTCAATCAGAGACTGAAGCTCCTTCTTTCTTTCTGGTCTACCATCTTTGTGAGTGGCTTCCATCCTTAAAGTCTACTCACAGTCAAATATGGCTGTTGGAGTGCCACGATTTACATCTATATTCCAGGCAAGTAACAAGAAGAAAGAGGGAAGGGAAAAGAGAGAGCATTTTAGCCAAATTAGGGCCCTTTAGGGAGCAAGCCCAAAAGACACACCCATCAATTTTTGTTGACTTCTCAGTTAAGCCCTCAAGAGAAGCTGGAAAATGTGTGCAGTTGTTGCTAAGAATATAATCAGGGGTCTCTTAATAAGAAAAAAAATGGACAACAGATACCGTACAGGCAGCTAGCAGTCTCTCTTCCACAGCATAGCCTCTTATGTCATTTAACAGTTATGCTTGTGGCTACAAATAACAAAATATCTAACAATAAGTGGCTTAAACAGTAAATTTTATCCTACAAACTAAGTCAGGGTGGTTGAGAAGCTCAAGGATGTTGTCAAGGCCCAGGTACCTTCCATCTTTCTGCTATGCCATTCATAATATATCAACAGTATCTTTCTTTTTCTTCAAAAGATGGCTGCATCATGCCTTCACATTACAACATCCAAACATTGGAAGGGTAAATTCACATTTGTGTCCCTTCAGGGTAGAAACCGCCCAACTGACTCATGGGGTGTCATGTGTCCATGCTGAAACCAATCATTAGCAAGAGTAATGGAATTACAACAGTTGGTTTAAAGTGATGAATCAGCGATTCCCTCCTGGGGCTGAGTGTGTGGGAAGGTATTTACCTGAACAAGATCAGGACTCCCCTACCAAGGAAGAAAGGAGGTAGGCAGTGGGGAAAACGGCTATTGGATAGATAAAGGTTTTTTTCTGTTTTACAAAACACAGTGATTTACAACTGTTCTCCTGAGTAGTGAACACTTAGGAAATTCCATGATACCTCACTCATTACTTAAATAGCATTTTCTTTCTAAAGGGCAAAAGACAAGCCTGAGATCAGACATTGAATCATCAAGCATTAACACACAGACACAGATTTCTATTTCTACAGCTGTAGAAAAATTAAAGGATAGATACCTTTTTTTTTTTTTTGGCTGCGTTGGGTCTTCGTTGCTGTGCATGGGCTTTCTCTAGTTGAAGAGAGTGGGGGCTGCTCTTTGTTGCGGTGCGCAGGCTTATTGTGGTGACTTCTCTTGTTGCAGAGCACGGCCTCTAGGTGCGTGGGCTTCAGTAGTTGTGGCATGTGGGCTCAGAAGTTGTGGCTCACGGGCTCTAGGGCACAGGCTCAGTAGTTGGGGGTACACGGGCTTAGTTGCTCCGTGGCATGTGGGATCTTCCTGGACCAGGGCTCGAACCCATTTCCCCTGCATTGGCAGGCAGATTCTTAACCGCTGAGCCAGCGGGGAAGCCCAAGGATAGGTACCTTTTGATGAATAGTATCAGTACTCTTTAAGTGTTAGACTTTTAGCATTACAATTGGCGTACATTACAAAGGACCAAAAATCCCAGTTATTCTAAAATTCAAATAATCATAAAATAATTTGCATTTCTCCCACATAGATGAAAATACATTTTGATTGGATGTTCCATTTAAACTGCTAAGGACATTAATGGGTCAATGTAAAATTATCCTTTATTTTCCCCCAATCATAAAATCTGTATGCCCTATTGTAAAAATCCTCCCTCTCTTGCCCCAAATAAAGCAATTAAGCCTTCTGTGTTGAAGATTTGAATTTCCTTAGCTTCAAGAAGAAATATTTGACCTGGATTCTCAAAATCTAAGCTGAATTCTCAAAACCTAAGCTGACAGGGGTTTCAGACAGATTATCCCGGATTGGGGAAAGAGGGGTTTCTGGGGGTTCAGGGAGAGATACGTGAACCTACATGGGAGCGTTAAATTCCGTCAGACTGAGTAGGGTGGTAGGACATTTGGCAAGTTCTACAAGGTATGACATCCACTCCTACCCAGCACTCTGAGGGTGACTGGTCATCTGATGGATGCCCCTATGGAGACTGAACTTCTAGTACTGTGGTCTAGGGGACAACCTATGGCCAATGGATTTCTGTGACAGCATTCTTGGATTCCACCCAAAACACTGGTGCTTGGTAGCAGAGAATGTAGTTAAAGAAGCATCAGGAAAGATGGCAATTATCATAAAATCAGGGCCCTGCTTGTGTTCCCAGAGTCAAATAAGTTCTTGGATTCTTATGATCCAATGGAGAGAGGGAGAGTCTCTGAGTGACACAGTATGATCACGTCTACCCAATATGCATTCTTTCTCACTAGCAAAACTGCTAAGTTATTGGAGGCAACTGTACCTGCCTTAAAAAAATACATTACCTAGTCTTTCTCACTCGTATGTGGCTGATGAAAATAAAAAGAAGTTGAGAAGCACTTCTGAAGAAGTTCCTTTGCTCTTTGGAGTTTTCTTTCTTCCTTCCGGGAATGAAGAAATCACGTCTGGAAATCCAACAGCCATCTTTTAACCCAGAAGGTTACTAAGGATTGCAGCGCAGAAATACAGGAAGCAGCTTGGTTCCTGGTAACTTCCTGGAGCAGCCATACCATCTCAGGCTGCCTCCATCAGAATTCTGCATGACAACCCTTATCTGCTTTAACACTGTAGTTGGGTCTCTTATTGGCAGAAGCATTGACCTCCTAATCAATTTATGTAACTGTCACAACAACCTTGGAAGTATTATTATGACTGATCCCAGTTTTTACTTGATGAGGGACTGATAAATCATGGAGTCAGAATTCAAACACGGTTTTGTCTGGCTCTAAAGCACATACTTTCAATTTTCATGCTATTTGGTAAATCAAGCTGGGATAGACAAGGTTAGGAAGGAGTGGCGTTTGGGGAGGGACCGTACAAATACCAGAGCAAGAACCAGGTGACCAGAAGCCAGGGGGAGGAACCCTTGGAGGGGTATGTGTGTATGTATGTGTGTGCAGTTACAAGGCCCAGGAAATAGTATCATGCTGATGAGTACTGCTCTGTTTGCTTTTTAGCCCTGATCGTTGCACTTGAAGTATTACTGAGCTTGAAACCTGAAGCCCAAATAAAAAATATGCCTGGCCATTAGTCCGCTAATTGAATTAACGTAGATGCCAATCCTGATAAGTCAGATCTGGAAGAAGAAATTTTGATCTGAATTAACTAGTTTAATTGTCTGCGAAATCCAAATTGACCAAATAATTGCAAGTTAATCCTTTCATTTAATGCTGTATAGGTCCTCCCACTCTGATTGGGAATGCGGTATTTGTATTCTTAGAGTTCTCAGCCTCTAACAGGTATGACTCCCTTTACCAGCCTGGAATACAAATGTCAGGGGATATTTGTCAATCTCTGGAGACATTTTTGGTTATCACATCCGGGTGTTGTTATTGGCATCTAGTGGATAGAAGCCAGGATGCTCTTAAACAACCTGCAATGCACAGGACAGCTCTCCACAGCAAAGAATTATCCAGACCAAATGTCAATTGTGTTGCTGTTGAGGAACCATGCTCTAGTCAAACAGTACTTAGTGAAGGGAGAATTGGGCACTTTAAACTGTTAATGACAGTCCAATCAGTTATTTCAGGCTCCAAAGTAATATTTAAACCTGGCCTCTTGATTCATCAAATTAAGCAGGTAATTGATCACACTCTATTTCCCTTTTTCCATTGTAGATTCAGCCAGAAAGCATAGCAGATAGGTTTCTAAGATCCTTCATCCTTTCTGTTTCAAGTCTTTGTGTTTACTGGAAGGTCATTAAGTTGCTTTGCTTTTGAAGTTCATTTATTATTTCTAAATCTAGTGCAGTCTATTTAGTCTTTCTTAATGCTGTCTAGTGAAACATTAATGAGAAGCTCACGCATAGTCATAGAATTTGTCTGATTACTTCATTAATTTTTAATGAGCTTGCCGCTTACTCTTCAGGGTAACATAACAGATATTGGATAATGTAATTCTTTCCGGGTGGAGTGCCCCTAAATTTGGCTCTAAATTATTAATCATGTAGGCTGGGGACATTAAAGAGTCTTTTGCCAATTAATTTACCTAAATATTTGGCTACATAATTTCTATAATATATTCTCTTCCCAGAAATTTCTTTTGATCAATTACTGTGGCTGAAAACATACAATTTTCTCCAGAGTGAAATCCTCAGAATTCAAAATCTGAGAAATTGAGTTTCATTGTAAGATTCAAACTTGAGCCTACCGTTAAGAAACATTGTAATCACATCAGTTTCTTAAAAAGGAAAGGGAATTGTTATTTCAAATATCAATCTGTGGCTTCTAGAATCCAGGTAGTAATTTCAATTCAATACGTTTCTGTACCTAGAGCATCTAAGTTTATTATACATTGTTTTAAAATTCTCGTCTTATGGATTTGGGGCAAAAGTTTTATTAATATCCTACTAGTTTTGCAGCTATGAGCAATGTAAGCCCCATGGTAGCAATGATTATAAGATTACTTGGCCAGTAAAAGTTTATTCTACAATTGCAAACATCTCAGTACAAAAAAGTTTAAATTAGTTGTTCTAGTCAGTCAACCTAAAATTTCTGTATCCCAGCCCTTTTCTAAGAACAGTAGCAACTATTTCTTTCCAATAGAGCAAGAATAATAATGAAAATCAGACCATAAAAGTTATGAAGACTCCCATATAAGCCTCACTCTACCAGTCCTAACTACCCCATGCCAAAAAAACAACAGCAAACTATTCTGTCAATTTGTGGGAGCTATAAATCAATTCAGGCTGTGTTCATGTATTCAGTCTAGAATCATTACAAAACATTACAAAAGAAACATTCCACTGAATTAATCAACCTCAGGTCATCAACACAGGAGTACAATGCGGGTGACCAATACTTCCCAGCCTCTACTAATCCAGCCATCATTTCTCTCAGCCAAAACCAACTGGTTTGACTGCAAGCTGCAGTAATAAAGTTGCAGCAAGTGCTTTGCAGTGCCACTTCACAGCATGGCTTTCGTGGAAACACAACAAATAAGGCTGTCAAACGGGTCATTTTGGTCATGTAGATGAAACTGTTAGGATTCAAGGGAGCTAATTAGTCACATCCTTATGCTGAATTAGTTCAGCAGTAGACCCAGAAGTCAAATGAAGATCAAAATATGAAATTTATTGCTAGTAAAGCTGGACTAGAATAAGCTGCTTGAACCTATGACAAAACCAGACTTCCTGGTCTTCCTTCCTGAGATGCAAACCGATGCTCTCTGCAGGGTAGGGCTTGCCCTTATGCTTGCCATCTGAAGTGAAGAACATGTGTGTCCAGCAGACAGGCTCGTTGAGAAAAGATGGATGCCAACAGCTCAGTACTCTTCTAGAAATCCCACCGTGGGAAGGAGCCAGCAAAAGAAGGAAGGCAGAAGCTTCCATCTAATAACTCCAAGAACCTGGAAGTTCCCACTTTGTCAGTCAAGGCTGGGAAGCTGGGAGAAGGAGAACATGAGCCCACGTACCCAAAAGTCTCATTGCTTTGCAAAACAAGGGACTTAATTTTTCAGTTTTCAGTAGTCAGTCTTTAGGTATAAAAATAGAAACCGTCCTCATGCTTAAAACAGACCTTACTTTTAAGATCCTTGCAAATACACTATTGATTTGATGGCTCAGACAGGATTGCATGAAATATTTAACTTCATCAACCAGTGCTTTTTTAGTGGCGATGACCAGATTATTCTAACTTGACTTATTGAGTAAATCTCCAATGTCTCTTGCCTTTGATGACAAGGTCAAGATGAGACACTTAAACAATAGTGTGGTAAAGGAAGCTTGGAAATCATTTTGGACAGTGGTTCTCAACTCTGGCTGCACATTAGAATCACCTGATGAGCTCTAAATAATACATATGTGACCGGTGGTCTCCATTTCCAGAGGTTTTGATCCAACTGGTCTAAGGTGTAGCTCAGACATCAGTATGTGAAGAGGCACCAGCAAGGCCTCCAAATGTGTAAAAGGGTCTTTCCTTCTGGCAGATGCAGCCTCAAGCCAGGGGTCAGGGCTCGGCTCAGGTTGTGCTGTGCTCCCAGGGCCTTTGCAGGGCCTTTCTGGATCAGTACAGAGCTGTATGCACGTTCACAGTGGCCCTGCTCCACAGACATAGAAAGTAAGCCCTGAGGTGTCAAGTCTGGAAATAGAAGGGGAACTGGATTGAGTAGAGCTACGAACGTACTGAATTAGAAGCAGCAGCCCCAGGAGCTAGTCTGAGGTCTGTCACTTAGAAGCTGTGTGATCTCAGAGACTTGGGCTCTCTGAGTCTCCACGTCCTCCTTTGTTAAGAAGCATAATGGGAGCGTGTTGAGTCTCTGTTTCAGCTCTGGGGAGCTCTAGAGCTGGTTTTGTTCAATTTAATCCAAGCACATGTGTAGAGTATGTGTTAGCTTAAGAACTTGTTTTCTAATTCCAGAAGAAGTGCTAAAAGTAGACTTTCCCCCTTAATAAGTGGCTTTTTACTCAGAGACACAGATTCGCAGAGCAAGGATAAAGCAAAGCTAGCTTTATTGCTAAGTCTCATCCTCATAAGAGCCAGGGGGGGAAGAAAGAAGTGGATCCCTGGCTAAAGAGGGGGTTTAAGGGGTACAGAATCTTTCCACTCTTGGTGGACTTGGGACATGCCCAAGGTGAAGGGCTCTTGGGGCTGTTCTACTCATCCAGGGCCCACAGGGAAACTGGCCTGTTCTTTGCTGAAGAACACAACTTCACTCCTTTGTCAGACCTCAGTAAACAGAGAACTGGTAATTAGACTGATGCTTAACCAGTGGTTCTCACATTTTAGCAGGCATCAGAATGACTTGGAGGGAATGTTAACACCCAGTATTCTGGCCTCTGCCCCCTAGAGTTTTTGGTGTGAAAGGGGGCCTGGCAATTTACTCTTTCTGCTGGTCTGGGGACCACTCTGAGAATCTCTGCTTTAGGCCATCTTAGAAAGAACCACGAGGCTCTCCCTCTTATAAACCAGTTGTAATGACTTTGTGCCTCTGTATCGTTTGAAAACTTCTGAACGCACTTGTATTTTTTGTGAGAGACATGTCCACTCTTTAGGTTTCATCAGGATTAATGTACAATATTGTTGTTAACCAACAGCAAATTTGTTATATTCTATTAAGCTATAAATATTAAAAAACCCCCACAAAACTTGACCTTTTATTTGACAAATTAATATCATAAAGAAAGATCACACTGAGATTTGCCTCTATTTATCTTCTTTGATAGTTTTAAAAGTTCCATATGGTGACTATCAGTAAATATGCCCTTTTCTACATTGTAGCCAAGACACTATTTAACTTTTTGCTATAATAAATAATGCCTCAATGAATATATTTAGGTATAATATTTTTTTCCAGAATTTTGGACTGCAAATATAGTTATTGTCATATTGAGTGAAATTACACTTCATGCACTTTATTAGCCTGGGTTCTCCAGAGGAACAGAACCAATAGGATGTACAGGAGATTTATTAAGAGGAATTGGCTCATGCAATTATGGAGGCTGAAAAGTCCCAAGATCTGTCGTCTGCAAGCTGGACCCAGGAAAGCCAGTGGAGTAATTCAATCTGAGTCTGAAGGCTTGAGAACTAGGGGAGCTGATGACGTAAACTGCAGTCTGAGGGTAGGAGATTCTAGCTCAAGCAATGAGGCAGAAAAAAGGGACAAATTCTTCTTTCCTTCAACTTTTATTCTATTCAGGTCTTCCACAGATTGGATGGGTGACGCCCAGCCACACAGGGGAGGGTCATCTGCTTGACTCAGTCTACTGATTCCGATGCCAATCTCATCCAGAAACACACTCATAAACACACCCAGAAATAATATTTAACCAGATATCCGGGCATTCTCTGATCCAGTCAAATTGACACATAAAATTAATTATCACATGCACATTGTAAAAACATCCTCTTGCCAGCAAATGGTTCTAACCATCTCCCTCCCACCTCACTTTCACCCTCCAGTTTTTGAGCACCTACTATAGCTCTGTGCTAGGCAATGGGAATACAGTAGTGGACAAAAAAAAAATCATAAGCCCTAGTTTTATGGAGTTTACATTTTTTGAGAGAGACAAAGAAGAGAGAGAGAAGGAGAGAGAGAGAGAAAGTAATTACAAGTTATAACGCCTACTGTGAAGGAACAAGGGGGGATGCTGAGGCAGATAAAGATCAGTAGACATGGGTGATCACCAAGGAAGGGCTCTCCAAGGACACATTTAAGCTAAAACTGAGGATAGGGAGTAGCTAGCCATGCTGCTGTGGTAGAACATTCCAGCTAAAGGAAATTGTGTGTGCAAAGGCCCCGGGGTGGAAAAGAGTTTCAGGCAGAGAAACTGAAGAAAGAACAGTAAGCTAGAACCAAGGGAACAGTGGATAGAGAGGCAGGATTCAATAGTAAAATGCTTTGTAATCCATTGTAAAAAGGTGGGATTTTATTCTCAGTGAAATGGATGGTTTTAAGCAGGGGAGTTATATAATCAGATTTTTGTTTTAAGCAGATCGCTTTTGCTGCTGAGTGCAGAAGGAATTAGAGGAGAAAGACTAGAAATGGGGAGAAGGTCATCGTGGTGTCCAGGCAAATGATGTTACAAAATTAGACTAAGGTGGGGTTATGCAGATGGTGATTAAAGGACAGATGATAAGTAAAGGAAACACATTTGGAGGTAAACTCTCTGGGATTCCCTGATAAATGGGGATGAGAGGGGGAAGGAAAGGGAAGAATCAAGGATGACTCCTAGATTTCTGAGCAATGGAGGGAATAGTTACATAATTTACAGGCCTGGGTAAGATCTGTGAAGTAAAGGAAAGATTGCCTATGAGGCAAATGAAGTGGTGATTCCTGAGTGGTTTTCCAGGATCCCCCTCTAAGGAAGCTGGTCAGGGGGGAGACTGTGAGACCGATACCCAATTTTCTGTTCCTATCTCCATGATCTCTTTTGTTTGGAATTCTTCTCCCCACACCAGGCTACAGGGTGCAATCGTCTTTCCAGTTACCTAACTCTCAAGACCACAGCCCCTCCTTCTACTTTTCTTGCTACTTCTGTAGCCCTTAAGGATTTTACTGATAATCATATAGGGAAAATAGACAGATATTAAGGACTTCTAAAGTTTCCATTCCTGGTTCCCTTCTTGTATTCAGTCATGGTAAATGGAAGCCCAGATGAATTCCATGCTTTGAGATTATACTTCTAAGAGTGGACTTCACCCACTTCTCTAGCTCAAACCCTCTTGTTCTCAAACTTCCTCTGGGACCCAGCTCTAGGTCTCATAGACTCTTTCCTCCTTGAACACATTACTTCTGGCACCGCGGGCTTCTGAGATCGTTAGGTGTCCTCCCCTCTTCAACAGGTGTATTATTTCCTAGGGCTGCCATAACAAGTGACCACAAACTGGGTGGCTTTACATACAAAGAAACTTATTCTCTCACAGTTCTGAAGTCTAGACATCTGAAATCAAGGGCCATGTTCCCTCCAAAGTCTCCGGGGGAGAATCCTTGCTTGCTTCTTCAGCTTCCGAGAGCCCCAGATGTTTTTTTGGCTTACGTTAGCATCTCTCCAATCTTGTCTCCAGTCATGTTGGATTAAAGGCCAGCCCTATTCCTAAATGTCCTCATTTTAACTTAATTCCATCTGCAATGACCCTCTTTCAAATAAGATCACATTTTGAGGTACTGGGGGGCTAAGGCTTCAACATATCTCTTTGGGGGACACAATTCAACCCATAACAGTGTGCAATCTGGATTTCTTTTAACTCCAGACCATGTGACCATGTGGACTGGTCCCGTTGGGGCATCCCTTCCATATTAGCCTGGTAGCGTCAGAAACTTCATGGGGTTTGCAAGGTGATGCGCCTGGATAGCTCACCCTGCACTGCCATATAATCAGGGTCCCTGCTTATAATTTTTAATATGAAAAATAATCATTAGACAGGCTGAATGTTTGTGTAAGCCAGATCAATGCTTTTTCTCCATGTAGGCAAGCCACGTGGGGAAACAATTTATCAGACACTTGTTTGGAAAGGATGGAATAAGCTGGAGGCGTAGGAGTGGGAGGCAAGAGTCTTGCAATTTGGACATCTGGTGGCATCCACACAGGAACACCGGAAGAAGACAACTGGAAGCGCCCCCACCTGCGACCAGTGCTTAGATGGGCGCTGCTAGCCTTGTCTCTGACAAGTGATTTCTACCTCCTTGGCTGGTCAAACCCTCCCCTGTCCTCATTATTTAGATGTGTATTACTGGTTTCAATCTGATTAATGTCCATTCTTACTGCCTTGGGAACCATTTGGTCCCGTTAAGGTACTTAGTAATCTCTGCTCCCATCCATCAGGAATTCATTTTTAGTTTAACTCTGAGACGGCGGCTTCATATCCAAGGCTTTGAGGAACACAGTGACAGCCACACTGAAGAGACTTTGTTTTTCTTCAGTTTCTCTGCTTTTCTCAAAAAGAACAGAGCTTGACATGTTTGGACCAGATAATTTTTTGTTGTATAGATTTATTATGTGCCTTATAGGATATTTAGCAACATCCCTGGCCAATGGGAGAGTGGGGGCAGAATCACCTCCAGTTAGGAATCACTGGTACTTTGTATCTATCTATCTATCTATCAATCATATATCCATATCATATTTCTACCTATATCATATACCTACATCATATATCATAAAAACATAGATACCAAAAAACACACATACATGTATATGTGTAAGATTATATACATATATATCTAAGATGTTATATATATGCAAATTACGATTATATATAGACAGATATAGATAGGACCATAGACAAATAGATGATAGCTAGCTAGCTAGGAGCTCCTGACATCCAGGTGGCCTGGTATTACGAGATGTCTTCTTGTTGCTAAGAGGTGGCCTGGCACCCATTGAGAAGCCTTGGTTTCTCCTGCTGAACATAAGCAATTTAAGAAAAAAACAAAAAAAATATCAGAGAGAGCATATTCTGATGGAAGGAGGGAGAGAGGGAAGATAGAGGTCCCAGCAAAGGGGCTCCCTTGTTAGGGCAATACACTGCAAACTCTCAGGAATGGGGGGGGGGGGTGGGAAATAAACGGAAGACTCTGAGGAAATGAGAGTGAAAGCCAACCTCAACTTTGCAATTTTCCCCCAGAGCCAGTTCTGACAGTATCCTCCTATGTCTTTACAGAAAGCAGCCAGTGAAAACGAAGATGACAGCACAGTTTTTTTCCTTGTAAAGCTGGGCTCAATTTGAAACAGAATATTAACAGCAAAAGGCTCAATATCTCATTACCAATCCCCGTGAGCATAGAGTCCCCAGAAAAGATAAATATTTGAATAGAGGATGACAATATGTATGATAATTTGTAGTCAGCATTCCACATGCATTTTCATTGAGTCTTTTATTTTGAACTCGTGCTTCTGAGTGAGATTTGCAATAATTACATGCATATAAATTTTGAATTCTGAACTCCGGATTTGAGGATCATTAAGTCCACACAAGCCTTCAAAAAAGAGCAGCCTCCTTATTGATTTACCTAGGACAGGCAAGACAATGTCTAGATTCTTTCCCTTTTTCTTTCAGTTCACTGAGTAAAAATAGATTGAGGCTTATACCAGTTTGCTCAAAATTTTGCTTGAAGGTGAACTTGAGGTCACCTTAATAGCTATCAAAACTCTTCTTATTATCAAGCTTGGAAAACTTTCCCCAATTTTCTCTTTGAAAGTCTGTCTTTGGGGGAACTTTAACCTCCTCTGACTTCTAATTAGCTTTTTTTCAATAACAAGAGTTCAGTGGGAAGTGAAAAATCACAGAGGTTGACTGGGGCCACAGGTTACAAAAGTAATGCAACTCTTTCATCTCTTCCTGTGAAGCAATTTCAGGAATTAACACTGTTGTCTTTAAAGCATGCTTTGGAACCAAGCCTCCCAAAGAAGGTATTGATATATACAAGCAGATACAATTCCCACATGGGCCATTGGTTGACTTAGGCTGATCCATGCAACCTACACTTTCACAGACTCATCTTCAATGACAGCTCTTACAAGATGAGTCATTCTTACATGGACTCTTCATAGACAGTTTTAGATCCTTCCAAATCCCTGAAGTCAGTACATTCTGGAGTCAAGCACTTTCTCATTAGGTGGGGAAATGTTCCTCAAGTGGAAAGGGAGGCTTCCATTTATTTGGACGTGGGGTAAGGATAACTGGCAGAGGATTCATTGTCTCGAAAGTCTTCATTCCAAAAGAAGTTCTTTGCTCTATTTTCACATTGCTAAAAGACCCAGTCAAGTGATTTCTTTTTTTTAATAAAAAAGAGGTGTGTTCTCAAAGATAAATTTATTTATCCTCTGATTTAGTCAACAAACGTTTACATTGTGCCTACTCTGTGTGTCAGGAAAAGATGTTTGGTTTAAAGTATGACTTTAATTCTCATAGAGCTTACATTCTAGAGAGGAAGATAGATAATAAGCATGCAAAGACAAGAGAAGGAGACAGTCAGGAGAAGAGTCTTCCAAGCAGAGGGACTATTGAGAGCAAAGGTCACGAAGCCAGAAAGAGCAGAAGTAGAATTTTAGAACAAGAAGCAGCCAGCATGACTAACTGAAGTTAGATGAGAATAGAAAAGTAGGCAGGAGCTTTACTGTGAGAGACCTGGTACATTAAGGTCAAGAGTTTGGGTTTTTGTAAGACAGTGAGGAGCCACCTGGGATTTCAATTATGTGTCACATGGTCCAACTGAAAGGTGACCTGCTCAATAAATGTACCCATTGACAAAAACCTTGCTTTTATAATCATTTATAATCATTATGATTATTTAGAGCAATGCATAGTGGATTTTACCAGCCCATTTTTGTAGCACCTCAAACTGAATATAATCATTATGATTACTTAGAATTGAATGCAACAGTTTTAACAGCATTTGAATATTCCTGTGACGTTTTAGTTGACTGGTTCTCTTTTGTCTCCATAACAGCACTTTAAGGGACAATCAGGTAGCCAACCACTCTGGATTATAAAGTGGTTTAGTCTTCTAAGTATATATTTTATATCAAAATTCAACTGTAACTGACACCTTAACATTTCAGTTAGGAATTTTTATGTTTACATTGATTTCTAATTCTTTAAATGTCATTTTAAAAGTATAATTTTCTGTTTTTCTAATATTTTATTTTTATTTTTTATTTTTTGGCCTGCCTTGCAGCTTGTGGGATCCTAGTTCCCCGACCTCGGACCTCAGCAGTGAAATCTCAGAGTCCTAACCATTGGACCACCAGGGAATTACCTGTGTTTTTCTAATATTTTAGCACTTTTAAGACACTTTATTTTTCCAAGTAACAAATCAATGTTTGTTACTTTTAGCTATTTGTAGCTTGAATTTATTATGTGATGTGATCGCCCTTGTCACTTTCTGGTTCATTTCTTGACTTAAACTTTTAAGGATTTTTAAAACTTTAAAAAAAATTCTTCCTTTACAATTTCATGTTTATTGTTAAGGTAACCTAAGTTTGAAGTATTAATCCTATAGTACATTATGCTAACCCCTCCCAGGCATTCTTTCCACTCAGTTAAATAATTTCCCTTTTTCACGTTAAGTCTTTCTGCAAACTGCTACAGTCTATGTATAGAATTTCTCCCGGTTAGAAATAAATTTTTTAGTGTTTAATACATGACAGGATTGTATAATGTACTTCTCATCTGTTTGGGATACTCTTTAATGTTTGAAAAGTCAGAAATAATATTAAAATAAATTTTTTAAAGTTTTTTTAATGAATCAGTACATTCAATAAATTTGGAGACTTGTTCATTTGGTAAACTGTCACTGGATGAATTGAATTTCTGTAAACTGGCATTAGGCAAATTGATTTTCAGATAATTCACCCAGAAGGGATTCAATTTCCATTAGAGAATAAAGAACACTGACATAACTGTGGAAAATGTATGTTGAATTCAAGCCTCTACCTTTTGAGAGAAACACAACCTGCTTAGAGAAATGAATTGGTACTTTTTAAAGATTACAAACATCAAAGTTGCAGAAAATATTTTAACCCACTCTCAGCCAGGCATCTCCTTACATACGATTTTTATGAAACTTATAAAATGTCATATTTTCTGCTAGACTTTCAGGACAGACCGTTCCAATGCTCACCTTTCATAAATAATTCTTCTCTAGGATGAAAACTCAACTTCTAAGAAGAATAGACAACTTCCGTAAAACAGAGACATGCATTTATTAGTGCTTCTCATTAAATGTCTTCCTCGATTTTCTTCTCCAACAAAGTTCCTGGTATACTGCCGGATGACTACCCAAAATGCTTTACAATCGTGGGATTTTATGATTTAAAAGTAATTTAAAAATCAGTCCCTTCTGCCATTTACTCTAAGAGACACTCACTTGCTCTGTATTGTTTTGAAGTATGGTCAAATGAAAGAAGATTTCCCCCCGGCCTTCAGCGTCCTCCAAGTCAGAGTTTATACCTTCCTCTCACTTGAGTTCCATTTCCTGAGAATGGCAAATATTTCTGGTATGCTTTGCTTTTTTCTTTCTTTTATTTTTCTCCCTTTCTGAAGTGGTGCTAAGAAGCTGCTTCTGAATTTTTGTCTACCTTCTACTCTGCATCTTGCTCAAACATTTTTTTCTTTTCTTTTCCTCATCTTTATTTTTCTCATTTAAAAATTATACTCATTTAAAATTATACTCATTTAAAAATTAAAATGAGTATATTTTAAGAAAACTATGAGCAGTATCATTTCTGCAGAGGAAGCAAGAGTTCTTGAAACCCCACTGTTCTTCACCCAAGATAAAGCAGATGACAAACATCTGAATTACAGATACTTTTGCTTAGAAGACAAACATTTCCTTTAAATGGGTGACTTCAAAATTCTCATTATTGTTATTACAATATTATTTGGGCAACACAGGTTGGTTTTTTTTGTTTTGTTGTTTTAATGAATGAATACATTGGTTCAACTGTAGGCTAAATAATGGCCTCCCTAAAGATGCCTATGTCCTAAACCCTGGAATCTGTGAATTTGCTACCTTATGTGGGAAAGGGATTTTGCAGATGTGACTAAGCTAAGGAGTTTGAGATGAGGAGATTATTTTGGATTATCTGGGTGGGAACAATGTAATTACAAAGGTCCTTGTAAGAGGAAAGTCAGTGTCTAAAAAGATGATAGATGATGAAAGCAGAGGTTGGAGCGATGACATTTCTGGAAGGCGGCCATGAGTCAACGAATACCCATAGTTTTTAGTAATTGGAAAAGGCAAGGAAGCAGATTCTCCCCTAGAGCCTCCAGAAGGAATGCTGCCCTGCTGACCATTGGTGAGATGACCCAAACTTTCACTCCCCAAGGTTCTGAGTCCTCCATCATCCTGCTTTTCGTGTTTTTGCTTCTATAGTTTTCTATTAACCTTTACTATTGGCAGGAAAGTACTAAGAGGAACGCTGGAGAATCCTCTGTGTTCCAGACATAGTCTTTCCTACCTCTAATGTGTAGCAGGAACTTAATTTCCCCTGGGTGATTGGGATCAGTCATCCTAGCCATTAGTGTAACATCTTTATCTGCTTATTGACTCAGTGGCATAAGAAGCCCAAAATGGCCAGATGGCAGTCTCATCTTCCAGTAAGCTGCAGGATCACAAATCACGGCAGTGAAGGGCGGATTTGAAGCTGAGAGATATTAATAAATTGATAACTGGCATAATTATCTCTGCTTTTCCAATGAGAAAACTATGGTTCAGAGAGGTTGATTGGTGTGCCTCATGTCACCTGTTAACAACAGGCAGTGTCCCAGATCCTCAGACCTCAGATCTGAATGTTCCTTTCTGCTCTTTTAAACGTGGTGGTTCAGGTAGACTGGATCAAGTCCCAGACCTGGGTCTGAACTCTAGCATTTACTCACTGAGAGACCTTGGGCAACTCACTTAACTATTCTAAGCCTCAGTTTTCTCAGCTGTAAAGCTGGGATAATAGTCCCCAAATCACAGGATTAGAACGAGAATTGAATGAGTTCACAGTCTGTGAAAGCACTATGGAAACTCAGCAGACTTCAGGAAGGTATCATTATTAAGGATTGTACAGACTCTCCATTTACTGCTTACCCACTGAAAATTTCGATTAATTCCTTAGCACCTCATAGTTTATGAAGAAAGGTCTCTATTAAGGGGAGTTGCTGCTATCTGGGCAGCAAATGGAGTAAATTCTAAAATCAGCAGGAAACACAGAGCAAGTGAGCATAGTCTGGTGGAAGAAATTGATAGAGCTCTTTGTACCAGTAATCTCTGAATCTCCATTATTTTTGCCAAATATTTCTTGCAAGTCATTTTGGGAAATGCCTCACTGCCTTTTTCTATTTTATTAAATCTAAGAACCTCATTAAGTCAAACTATCAGCGATGCACCGTCAGCAGGCAGAAAATGGGGAAAATCCTCATTCAGTGTTTGATCATGAAAACCTTCCTAACAAACCCAAGACAAACACATTCCCCTCCTACTGCCTATTCATACAAGATTAACTATTGTGCCGGTTCACAATATTCAATCATCATTTCTTACCCATTTAAGAGCTGCTTGCATGAATTAGGAAGTGGAGACCCAGCAGGCTCCAGTGCTTCTTTCCATATTTTCAGCACAAGAAATACAGCTTAATTAAATGCAATTAGAACATGACACAACTTTTATTAAGAAAAGAAGAAGCTAAAGCTTCTCTCCCTCCAAAATAAAGAAAAAGATAGTAGGAGGCGTAAAATTTATTTTCCGCTCTCTAATACCCAGTCCTGGCTGCTTCTATTTTTTAATTGTCCCGCATTTCATAGATCATTATTCACAGTCCTGCCACGAACACCTATACTTTGCTTCTTGCCTTTACTTCCTATATTGATGGTCCCCACTAATCGTAAGAACGTGAATGTGTTTGAAGGGAAAAGCACAACTTCAGAAGCTCAGTGCAATTTATGAAAATGTCCTTTTCCACCTGGTTTTCAGGGAATTGTTACATCAGTAAAGTGGGACCACTCTCTTATACCTGTCTGAGAACCTAATTTGGTGTCTGGTTCATAGAAGCACACAATAAATATGTGTTGGATGTAGGCCTTTGGATTCATATCATGGCCTACTTCATCAATGAAAGAATCTTATGAGATTCATAGGAGGTCTCAGATAGCATTTAAAATTAACTGGTTTAGTTCTATAATGCTAAATCAAGATATTTTTTTAGAAACAGTCTTCCCCCGTCATTATTAAAGTGGTAACTGGTCATTGTAGGTTTTTTTGAAAATAAAATAACAAAATAAAGAAGATAAAAATCACCCATCGTCTCAAAATCCAGATGGAACTACTTTCAACATTTTGGTGTATCTTCTTTCCAGTTTCTCTGTCTTTCTTGGCCCCCCTTCCTCTCTCTATCTTTCTGTCTCTCTGATTAGGATTATATAATACACAGTTCAGTATTCAGCTTTCTCACATTATGTATTTTGAACATCTTACTTGCCATTATATAGTCTTTGAAAATAAAAATTTTAATAAATGCATGATATTTCATAATAGGTTTGTACATATGTGTTTATGTGTGCTCCCTCAGTGTGTACACAGATACACACACACACACACAAATACTGCTCACAGCAAAGCTGAATGTATTGGTGATTGTAGTAAGGGAGCAGAATATTGGTCAACCAATCTCACCAAGCAGAACAGACTGATCATTGCACGCACAGTTTGGGAGAGTGTGGAGTTCAGGGATTGGCAGACTTTCAAGGGCAAAAGTAGGTTGATAGCAACTCTAGAAATGTGGTTATTCTAGTGAGACTTCTGTTGATTGGTTGGCATTGAGAAGCATATTTATTGGACTAACTTCGTTCCTGATTGGCTGACTTTGGGATGTAAGAGACCGTCACTTACTGGTTGGTTTGCCAAAGCATGTTCACCAAAGCAAGTTGCATTGATGGGTAGAAAGGGTTTAAAACCAGGTTATAGTGGTACTTGTTACCATGATTACAGAACAATCAGCATTTTCCTAGGAATATGAGAAATTTTTGTCATCTCAATACCATAATTTATTTAATCATTCTCTTACTGTGGGATAATTGGATTATTTACAATTTTCCTACTATTATAAATAATGCTGCAGTGACTGTCCTAAGCAGTCTTTGAGCATATATCTGGTTATTTTCTTAAAAAAGATTCCTAGAATGGATTGTTGATTCAACAGAGGATTCAAAAAAAACTTATAATAGTAATACAGGTTCATTATAGAACATTTAGGAAATATAGATGCATAAAAGGAAGAAAATTAAAATCATCTATAAGCCACCGTCCTCCCCACCATATAATCACTGTTTAATCTTCATCTTTCTCATCCATTTTCTGTGTTTGTTTAGATCTACACAAATAAACACAAATAAGAAATATCGATAGTACTTTTTTTCAGTTTGCTTTCTTCACCTAATGAATTGTTATGGATATCTTTCCCTGTCATCATATAGTGTCATTTAAGGGCTGTATAATAATGTGTGTGTCTACATCTGCATATAATACAATTTATTTAGCTTTTTCCTATTGTTGGATCTTCAAGTCTCCTTTCCTCCTTCTTTTTGTTCATGCCTGCCTGCCTGCCCGCCTAGCTTCCTGCTTTCTTTTTCCTTTTATTATTTTATTATAGTTATTATTTTATTATGTTAAATGCTATTATAAGCAATAGAATACTTTATATAAAATATATCCACCCTTGTGGCACTTCAGCTGTCTTATGATTTGCTTTAAATTTTGTTTTTAGTGTTTTAAAAATCTCTTCATTATGGAAAATTTCAAATTTATCATATTCTGTATTCAACGCTAGACAGAATAGTATAAGGAACTTCTATGAACTCACTACTCAGTTTCAATGATTGTCATGGTCCATTTTATGTTTTCTATACTCCCCATTCTCCCTCTCAAACTCTTGATTATTTTAAAGTGAATCCCAGACATCAAATGATTTCATCTGTAAATATTTCTGTATGTGTATTTATTTTAAAGCATAACAAAACCACTATCACATCAAAAAGTACTACAGTGTTTCCTTAATATTTTAAAATATCCAGTCAGTATTCATATTTTACATGAATAACACTATATATATATATGAATGTATGTATGTATGTATATGAAACACCACAAAGCTTTGGATTGTCAAGTTAGACTCACACAATCAAAGGTCTTACCCAGTATTCAAACTCCACAAATAATTACAAGAATAATTACAAGAGACTCAGACAAATATGAAGAGCTCTGGGACAGCAGCGGAAGCTTCCTTAGGTCCTTCACTCCTAGAATAGACACAATCTCTGGCCTAGAGAGAACAAAGTCTCAAAGCTAAGCGTAAAGATTTGCACTCCAGGGAGTGTTTAGAATATGAAACATCCGTTTTCAGTTTACATGACATTGTCCAGGAAGCCATACCTCATAAATCCACGGATTCTAGGTTTATTTACTATAAGCAATACTTAACTAGGGAGAGTTAAGAACATTCCATAGATAAAGACCCTCCCCCTAGTGTAGATCATTGGTCTCTTCATCCAGAGGTCTGGTTGCCATGTTGATAAGGACATTAGACTGAATAATCTGATTCTTTTCTTTTTCCCTGAGAGTCTCCCAGGTAAAGAAAGTGCATGGATCACAAAGTAGCTGCTTTACAAGTTCTTTGGTTTTAATTGGAATCCAAAAGAGATGTATGCATTGCAATTGATTAATACATCTCTCTAGTCTCTTCTAATTTATATATTTCTCCTCTGTCTCACTTTTCCTTGTAATTTTTTTGGGAGAAGAATGTGGCGAAGAGTCTCCAGAGGTAGTCACCATCAATTTCTTTCCTCCCTCTTTGTGCATGCTATTCCTTATATTAAGAGACCGAGTCTTGGCTGACTTAAGTGACTAGTTTGACCAAGAGAATGTGGCATATGTGTCATTCATTCTAGGACTTTTGAAGCTACATCCTAAACCTTACACCTTCCCCCTGAAACCCAAACACTAGATGCTATAAGAAGCCCAAGCCACATAGACGAGCCATGTGGAAGAACTCTGGCCAACAGGCCTAGCTAAGCTCCCAGGCCAAAGCCAGCATTAACTGCCAGCTGTGTAAGGTTTACTGTCTAGTCTAGTTGAACTTTCAGATGATTCTATCCCCAGCCACATTATCTGCAAATTCATGAGAGACCCCACTTTAGAAGTACCCAAAGAGATCTGTGAACCTACAGAACCATGAGAGACAACTATAAATTATTATTTTATGGCAACAAGTTTTGTGATGATTTTTTTATGTGACCAAAATAATTAGAATCAAGAAATAGAGTCATTTGTCCTATAGATTTTCCTACAATCAGAAGTTTGCTGATCGCATCCCAGTGGTGTCTTTTAACATGTTCTTCTGTCCCCTATATTTCATACACATTTGTAGTTATGTCTAAAGGCTAAAATGGATTCTATTTTGATTTTACTTTGGCAATAATATTTCATAGGTGGTTATGCAGCCATGAAAATATGCCTTTCTTGTCTTTGACTGTGGGAAGTGTGATTGCTCAGTCTTCAGTGTGTTCATGCCAAGGCCACCTTCCCCATATGCTGTCTACTTCCAGCCAATGATTGAGTACAGCAGGAATACCAAGGCAGGCCTGTTCCTAAGAGTCATGGGACTCCTCTGATGGGCAACTTTGGACACTACATTGGGCGTGTCAAACTTAGAACTGCACTGCAGTCTTAGGCTCTTTCACCCAACCTCCTTCCTTTCTGCTCTCCTTCCACCAGCGTGAGACCTGCGTCATGGCCTGATGTCTCTTCCAGCTTCCCTTGGCTCTCTCCTCATTTTCCTTCATAGACATTTCCCCTCATAAATACTTGCATATCTAATCCCATTTTGGCATATGCTTCTTGGAGGACCTGTACTAACACAAGTGCTAATGGAAGTGATCTGAGAAAACAGTCACCCAGGAGACAAAGAAAATGTCATCCTCACTGGTAAGTGGGGCATAGACAGTCTATTGCACAGGTGGCAGCTCAGTTACTAAATATTTCACTTGGAAAAATGTCCTGGTAAAAGAAATGAATTTTGAGGGTGATTGATGAAAGGGACAGAAATGTTTGACTGAAAAAACAAGAATTCATTGGTTTAGGGGCATTTTCTCAGGAGGTAGGATTTAACACCTCTATTGGGAAACCACTCTGTTTTCCTTTCCTTTCATACTATTAAATGCTCACAATACTTTTGACACCAGATATGTAGGTTTTCCACACAAAGCAATTCTGTGGCACCCACTGGGTGTCCTACGATTCAATTCAGTTATAACTCTATCTAGCTGGAGTTAACATCAGATCTCACAAGTTAAGGGCTCAGTCCCTCAGAATTGCCTCTCTTCTGATACCAATCACCAAGTCTCAGATTGTCACATGTACTTCTGACCAATGGAGCAAAAACTGAGGTTCCCTGGATCCCCTCCTTGGGTTTGGTAATTTTCTAGAATGGCTCACAGAACTCAGGGAAACACTTACTTACATTTATTGGCTTATTATGTAATAAAGGATGATAAGGATATAGATGAACAGACAGATGAAGAGATGCGTAGGGTTAGGTCTGGAAGGATCCCAAGCGTAGGAGCTTCTGTCCCTGTGGAGTTGGGGTATGCCAACTTTCAGGAACATAGAAGTGTTCACCAACCTGGAAGATCTTTGAACCCAGTGCTTTTGGGATTTTATGGAAGCTTCATCATGTAGGCATGATCAGTCATTAACTCAATCTCCAGCCTTTCTGCCCTCCCTGGAAGATTGGGGTAGGGCTGAAAGTTCTAAGCTTCTAATCATGGCTTGATTTTTCTGATGACCAGGACCCACCTGAAGCCATCCAGAAGCCCACCAAGCATCGCCTGATTAGAACAGAAGATGCTCCTATCACCCCGGAAATTCCAAGAGATCTAAGAGCTCTATATTCAGAACCAGAGTCAAAGACCAAATATTAGAACAAAAGGTGCTCCTAATGCTCTTATCACTTAGGAAATTACAGGGGTTTGAGAAGCTCTCTGCCAGGAACTGGGGGCAGGGACTAAGTTTATATATATTTTCAATTATTTCGCAATACCTAGCAAGAACCTTAGGGAGTAGAACAAAATCACTGCCAGGGTGGCTCTCAGAAGCCTGGCAAAAGCAACAGCCAACTCTCAGGAAAGTGGAAATGCCTGAGGGGCCCTGACAGATGCCGGAGGAAGGACTGCTAAGGGGCAGAGGCTAAGGGGAGTAGGCATGCTGGAATGGATATTTAATATAAGGTTGGAAGACCTGTCAGAGCTTTCTGATCCTCGGAGAGCCCAATGACATGCCATTTACCGAGGCCTTTAGGAATGTGCTGGTGAGAGGATGCCAGCATTACTAGCAAGTTCAGGGATGGTCCTTCTCTGATGGTCAAAAGATGGTCTCAAAGTGGGGCTCGTTAATATCTATAGGGATGATGGGTCCTCAGAGAAGCCAGGCCATAATTACTGTAATGACTAGCACTATAGAAGGGGCAGCAAAGGGGGCTTGACCCACAAGGAGATATGGAGATCACAGACAGAGAATGGCATCTCTTGGTACAAAATAGACAGGAAGCCAGCAAGGGTGGTGCTTAACATCTGTAACCACAAAAGGGGCAGGAATAGAGACACAGTATAAGAAAGTGCCTGTCTCGTGGCTGCTCATCAGTATTGAGTGTTATTTTTTATGCATTTTATTTTTTATTTTTTTTAACTTTTTATTTTATGTTGGAGTATAGTTGATTAACAATGTTGTATTAGTTTCTGGTGTACAACAAAGTGATTCAGTTATACATATACATGTATCTATTCTTTTTCAAATTCTTTTCCCAATTAGGTTGTTGCAGAATACTGAGCAGAGTTCCCTGTGCTATACAGTAGGTCCTTGTTCGTTATCCATTTTACATTTTATTTTATTTTTTTGAAATTGAAACATAAGTTTTGTATCTCTATCCAGGGGATATGAAGACAGAGTTTTGGCTTTCATCACATCAGCTATCCATTTTAAATATAGCAGCGAGTACATGTCAATCCCAAACTCCCTAAATATCCCTCTCCCCCCTTCCCCCCTGGTGACCATAAGTTTGTTCTCTAAGTCTGTGAGTCTGTTTTTGTTTTGCACATAATTTTTAAAATAGTATTTGCCACTAATTCAGGTGTATTTTACTAAGAAGTATGCAAGCAGAGGCAGAGAGCAAGCTTTCTTTTATAGCATGTGTGCACTAGCTGCTCTGTTTTCCTTTGAGCTTTCCCTTGCCGATTCTCCATCACCAAATTACTTGTCCTAAACGAACCTTGCTGGCCTCATCTATTCTCCCCCCACCACAGCTGCACATTAGCAATGGTATGTGTGGCCTCATCAATTTCAAAACCTGACAGAGCAATCTAAACTCTACTGCCAGATCACTCCCATGCTCTCCTTGAAACCAGACTCAGCACTTCGTCTCACTCAGCTCCCCCAAAGCCCATTTCCAGAACTTTTAGTAAATCACATAGATTTTGCCGAATGCTTCATAAGGAAATGGAAAGGAAGTTACATGACAAACTACACAGCAAAGCTTTATCAGAATCCCCGCCTTCTGGAATCTGCTTTCTTGGGCTCTCTCTTCACTACTCTCCACCTTCAACAGCATCTGGTAGCACTTGCGGTTCTTAGAAGTTTCTATGCTCTAGATTTCTTATCTTGTCACTTGCTAGTTTTTCTTTCTAGAATATTCTCCCGATATCCCCTTTCCCAATCTGGATAATTCCTACTCGTCCTTTGGAAGTCATCTTAGATTTCACTTCCTTTGAGGAGCCTCCCCTGTCCCTGCAAGTCTAGGTGAGACACCCTTCCTGACGCTCCTCTCACAACCCCCTCTGCTTACACCTTATATCAGTCAGCCTCCCTGCAGGAAACGAACATACACTCAAGAGTCAAGAGAACCCACAAGGGATGAGGAAGCATCTGGGGACCACTCCGGCTCCTAAACCTAAAGAAACAAAGGGAGGGAATGGTGTTTAAGACACCCTTGCAAGAGCTGGGGCAACAGAAGGAGTCACCTGACAGAAATTATAGCCATAGAAGAATCATAACCTCTGCTAGAACCGAGACTAGGCAAGGCTGGAGGGCTGGCGAATAATACCCTGACTTCTCTCTCCTTCCTCCCTCACTCCAATGTCTGCCCAGAGGCGTCACCTAACCGGAAGTCAAAGGGCAAGAAAGCCCGGGTCAGTCTCCTGGGCATCAGGTTTGACAGAGTCGTGTAGAGAATAGATGGAAAATGGGACAACAGCTACTATAGTCCTATTGTAGTCCTTTAACACATAGTGTATATTTGCTGATTTGTTTATTTCAACTCCTTGGAGGCAGGTGCTACATTCTCAGGGCCTAGTACTATGGCTCATATATGTAAATGCTCAATAAATAAATATTTAGCAAATTCAACACACATATTAGGTCATGCAATACACATGATTAATTCTCCTATTAACCCCATTGCTTAAAGTATGAAGAGAGGAATGGAACTACCATTTCTGAAATAATTAATTAATGACAGGGAGGGCCCAGACTTCGAAGCCCCACTACCGAGGTCTAGGTCTGGTTCCATCACTTCCTAACTGGGTGACTTTCAGCAAGTGGTTTGACTTTCTGTGCCTCAGTTTCCCATTATAAAACAGAAGTAATAGCAGACCACTTCATAGGGTTTTGGTGAGGATTAAACAATTTTATACATGTGAAATGCTTAGAATAATATCAGATGCATAGTAAGCATCATAAAATTGTAAGGTGCTTATTATTAATGAAATTTTAATGTAAAAGTGTAAAATATTGCAATTATTGGTCTTGTTATTTACGGCTACAGTTGTGGTCCCTCTTGCAAAGGAGCTGCTTTTCTAGTATTGTGGTACCTCTGGGTCTTTTGGACAATATTCATACAATAGAGTAATCGTGGCAAATGTGCACATATATAAAAGTTTCTACTTAATCTGTTAAATATACCTCAAAAGGACAGTGCAGTGGGAAAATGTACAGAAAATGCCTCCGTGGTTTCCATCTGTGGTGCAAAGCTGGCAGCTATAGGAAATGCATGGAATTATGGCCTTTGGGTCAGACAGATTTATGAGGACTCAAGTCCCATCTTCCCCACTTACTAACTGTATAATCTTAAGACAATTCTTTACTTTTCTCATGCTTGGAGTTCCCACGTGTAAAAACAGAGAAAATAGCATCTACTTTGCAAGTTTATTTGAAAATTGAATTAGATAATACATGTGATAGCACCTAATGCTGTATTTGGCACACTGTAGACATTCAATAAATGTTTCTTTTCTTTCTGAGAAAACTTTAAAGGACACTTTACTGATAAAAACAAAATAAAAAATAAAAGTAATTAGTCAGTAAGTGTTTACTGAGCATTTACCATCACAAACTCTAAAGTGTTCTGCTGATGTTTGAGAACCAGTACCACCCCGTAATAGCTGGGTTACCGTCAGTGAGTTACTTAACCTCTTTGTGTTTCAGTTTCCTCATCTGTAAAGTGAGAAGAAGAATAATAACCATCCCTCTGAGTCGTTTTGAAAATTAAATAACTGGTAATGTGTGAAGTGCTTAGAATAATGCCTCTCATCCATAAGCACTTACTAAGTGTTGGCTGTTCCTTCTGTTATCGTTGTTGTTATTATTTGATCATTAGAAGAGATACTAAGAAGCTTTACACAATGCCACTGACGTCAAGAAGACTCTGGTCTTCAACCCGAGAAGCCTCTTTCATGGAACCGTGTCCATGCCATCCTTTTATGTTGCTAGGAAGGCTTCCTTCAACAACAAATAATGACAGGTAAACTATCAGGACAGACGAAACTCTGAGATGCCTAATGCAGCATGATAGCAAAACCTGGTGCTTCCTCTATACCCTCTGCCACAGGTTATATTCTGGCCCCAGCTGAGAGAGAGACTGGTCTTGTAGTACCCAGAGCTACAGAAGAGAAAAATGAGGGAGGATTATTCCTGAAGGGGCTTCTGAAGCTACGTCAATACAATCAGTAAAGCCAACAAAACTGGACTAATTAAGTGGCATAAACAGCATGGGAAATATGAACAAAGCAAATGGTGATTACATCTGAGACAAGCTTGCAGCACAGCTGCTTAATTCTACCTTAGCTTTGTTGGCACAAAAATTTTTAGTGTCAACGAGCTGGCACACCAAACACCAACATCATGAATTAATATTGACTAAGTGTCCAAAGTCTGTTGGGTACTGCAGAGCAAGAACAATCGCTAGCATTAAGATAAAAAGAGCATAGAGAAAAAAGTAACTTATTTTTCCATGTTTATTTCCCCCAGGAAGGTAAGCAGTACGGGAAACAACTGGATTCATTTAGGGATATTCTTATAGGGAAATGGAAACAATAACCAAAATGATGATAATCGCAGCTACATTTACTGAGCTCTTGCTATGCATCAGGTGCTGTCCTAGTACTTTACACATACTGGGTCATTTAATGCAGGTGGTTAATCCTCATTCCCTAATGAATGGAGAGAGAACAGGTCTACCATCTGTTAAGTGCTTCATTAAGTGTCTGGCACTGTGCTATGTTCTTTTATACACATTCTCATTAAATCCTTAAATGGTCATTTTTTTCAGCTGAAGAAAAACAAGTTCAGAGAGTTTATGTTATCTGCTAACGTCTCAGCACTAATAAGTTGCAGATTAGTGGTTCAATTCAGTTTTTCCTGACCCCAAAAAGTCATGCTCTTTTTTTGTTTGTTTTTACCACAATAACTGTATTCTTATAACATTACAGAACAAGTTTCAAAGTTCAAACAGTAGATGTCTTTTGTTAACATTAACTTTTTGTCCAGGAAATATCTCCTTTCTCCTGGGAAGGGATCATACTACTTGCGTGGGAGGTACCATCTTTATTCAGATCCTACTCACTTGGCTCTCTTCATTGTATCATGACCCTTCCCATAAATCGGCTTTTTTTGTAAGCTAATTCAAGTTGAGTGCCTGACACTCGCAACCCAATGTATCCAATTCAATCACCACTGCAATTTTAATGATATGGCAGGGCATTAATTCATTTTTGGCAGATTACATAGTGAGATGGACGTATTACTCTGTACATGTTGTAACTGAAATCAAATGGATCTTTGCGTGTGAAGGATGGCAAGCAGACTTTTTACTATCTAGTCACACCTTTTCTGAGGGAAGCATGATTTGGTCTGTAGTATAAGAAAATCTATTGTGCACTGCAAAGTAAAGGAGCTGTTACAGTGGAGGATTACTGGACTGAATGTCAATATTATGACATAGTATGAGTGTGTTTCGTGTTTGGTAATTGCAATCATTGTTGCTTTTGTTGTGGTCATCCATTTACAATGCTTGGTGTCAGCTTATTTCTCTCTTGTAAAAATAAAATACAGTGTGTGTGTGTGTGTGTGTGTGTGAAAAAAAATTAAAAAAAAAATAAAGTTTACCCAAAATAACAAAAAATAAACATAAAAAAAAAAGAAAATCTATTGTGTACTATGTTAAGCTGGGATGGAATATTGCATTTATGTTCTTCCAGTACAAACCAGTCGGATTCTTAATTGTTTTTACTCTCAAATAAAGGCAGAATCAAAAGTTGTTTCTTCTAACAGCAAATAATTAGGGTTGTAGGGGTATGTGTTGGGGTGCGGGTGTTCTAAAAAGCATGATATCTTTGAATTCAAGGAATTTACGATGTAGATAAGAAGATACATAGATATGAAAAAAATGAGAATTAAAACAATCAGTAGAGCCCCACCATATCTTATCAGTTAGTTGGATGTGTTCCTAAAGTCCCTTGGAAAATTGACTTGTGAAACCTGGAATATTTCCCCATAGGAAGAATGTGATATAAGGTCCTGCAATTCCAGGGGTCATCTATAAAAACTATTTAACCCTGTACTATCACAAAATGACCCCAAATCCTTCGCCTCCAAGGCCTTTCCCAGTCTGGCTCCTGCTCTCCTTCCCAGTCTCTCAACTCTCCTCCTTACTTTGTCCACTAACTGTGTGACACTGGCCTTCTTTAAGTGCCTCCAATGCTCCACTCTGTCACAAGCCTTTCCCACTACCTAGCTCTCCTGGACTGCTCTTTCATCTTATCCCCACCTCACACCTTCACTACCCCTTTATCCTTCAGGACCCGGCTTAAATACGACTTCGGAGGCGTCTCCTGACCCACAGACCAAATCTTCCTTCTACACCCTGACACCACCACAGCTCCTCCTGGGATGTCCTTTGTAGTCCTTACTGTATTCGTAGGAGTTTATTTAATGTCTGTCCGCTCTCTCTGAGCCTGTGTCCTCATCTGCATGATGGGGTATGCACCATGTGGGGCCGTCAGGAGGATGGAGCTAACGCCAGCAAAGCCCATGGCACAGACTAGGTTCTTCAACCACTAGAGCTCCTCCTGTCGTGTGAAAGAAACCGAAACGCCAGGGGCCAGGTTCTGCTTCATCCTTCACTTAGAGGTGCCTGCCTGAGGTTCCTGCTGGAGATTTGCAGGCTCCTGGAAGGTGAAGAGCAGTTGCCGCCTGGCTGAGGCTGCTCAGAAAAAGCCCGTGAGCATCTGTCCTGTTCCCTGGCGATCGGACATGTACACGTGGCCGCACACAGTGCTGGTGCGGGTCAGCAAGCCCGAGCCCACCGCTCACGTCAGGCCAAACAGAAGAACCGTACGCGGCCTCATTAAAGGAGAGACATGACAAATAAGCAAATTACATATGCAGACACACACACACGCACGTGCCTGTGCTCAAAAATATGATTTAATGACTAGGTCTTGACTGTCTTTGAAATAGATTGGCCACCTGGGCTAAGTAAAGCTACAAATAAACCAGGTCAGGTTTGGTTTTTCCAGGAGGGAGGGAGAGAAAGAGACACTCTGTGTGTGTGTGTGTGTGTGTGTGTGTGTGTGTGTGTGTGTGTGTGTGTGTGTGTGTGTGTGTGTGTGTGTGTGTGTGTGTGTCTAGCAGAGCTCTGAGATACCCTAGAATGCGTACTGGGCTAGCCATCCTTGAAACGTGCAGATCTTCCTCATTCTTCTGAGGCTTTGCAGACAACAAGGAACTGTCAGGCTGAATTAGCGGCTCTGTAAACCCAGTCTCTGTGGCTAAACAGCTGGGACAAAAATCTCTGAAGTCTCTTACATCCTGGCAGTCTTCTCTAAAATATTTATGGCAGGGAGGCAACATGGTAAGCCCCGAGGTTTGGAAATCTACAACGAAGGCCCAGAAGGAAGCCAGCTGGATAATCTTGGGCAAATCTCTTAACTTCTCTGAATCTTCTCTCTTTACGTGCAAAAAGAAGCTTCAAAATCCCTGTCTACCCCATAGGGTGATGGTTAGGAGGCACGACATATAAGCAGTGTCTCAGCCCCTAGTAAAATGATAAACGAACAACAGGGATTCCTTTTCAAATATTGTTCCAGTTTCTCTGCCTTACCTTGGAAGGCTTTTGGAAAGCTCTCCAGAGGTTGTGACCTAGGAATCAACTCGTATTTATTTGCTGGGAAGCTTCTGTAAATCAAAGTTACAAAGAGGGACTCAGATAAGGCAGTATTTCCACTCACTGAGAAAATGAGTTTCAGGCCCAGGAAGGGGAACTGGGAGGCTGAGGAGAGATTTCAGGTGTGTTTACCTCACTAAACACCCACGTTGGTTCAGGCACAGTGATTGTCTAAAGTCCCGGAGCCATCCTCCTCCAGATCAGCAATGTCCAGCGGGTCAGCAGTGTGCAATTGTTTCCAGGCAAACAATTCTACTTGGAAGTTATTTTTATACTTGAAAGTTTTATACTTGAAAATTTCCCCTGGTCTCGGGAAGAATGGAATTTCCGTATAATAACTGAACTGGCCTTGTGCAGAAGCAAAGTCCCTGTTACAGCTACTGCAAAGAAAGGAAGATGGATAAAGAGGAGGTGTATGAGCAGAGGAAGCTTTTGTCTGCAGAGGAAGCAGGGCCTTTTAGAGTGATTCCTGAATGCCTGTCTGATGCCCTCCATACAGAATCACCAGAGCACTTCCTTAAAATACAGGTACCTGGGCCTCACGCAAAACACACTAATCCCGGAGAAGGAGTCCTGGATTCTGTGTTTTAAACAAGCCCTTTAGGGGATTCAGTTGCCCAGCTGGGCCCGAGAAACAGTGGGCAGAAGCTTTCCCTCCATGTTCAGTGCACGGACGGCCCTGGTGACTGCTTGCTGTGATTCAGGGCTGACCCTGCAGGGGTCCCGGGAAGACTGACTCTTTGACCTCCTTCAAGCCAATGTTCGTTCTTTCTTTCTTAATACATTTATTTATTTATTTATTTTTGGCTGCGTTGGGTCTTTGTTGCTGCGCACAGGCTTTCTCTAGTTGTGGCGGGCAGGGGCTGCTCTTTGTTGCAGTGCCTGGGCTTCTCATTGAGGTGGCTTCTCTTGTTGCAGAGGCGCGGGCTTCAGTAGTTGTGGCACGTGGGCTCTAGAGCGCAGGCTCAGTAGTTGTGGCGTACGGGCTTAGTTGCTCCCACGGCATGTGGGATCTTCCCGGACCAGGGCTCGAACCCGTGTCCCCTGCATTGGCAGGTGGATTCTTAACCACTGCACCACCAGAGGAGTCCGCCAATGTTCTTCAAATGTGTACTTGACACCTATTTAGAGGAGAGACACCTATTTAGAGGAGGGACACCTGGTGTTAAGTGGGGACGAATCCTCTGCTGCCTGCAGTGAATCTGCTCTTGCCCCAAACTTGCCAACTTTGCTCAGTAACCACATGCCGTATGATTCCACTTACACGAAATGTCCAGAATAGACAAATCCATAGAGCCAGGAAGCAGATTTGTGGCTGTCTAGGGCTGGGAGTTGGGGTGATGGCTAAGGGAAGGAGGTTTTCTTTGGCGGGGGTCAACAAAAATGTTCTAAAATTGACTGAGGAGGTGGAAGCACAGCTCTGTGAACATACTGAAAGCTGCTGAACTGTACGCTTTAAATGAGTAAATTGTATGGTATGTGAATTACATCTTAAGAAAACTGTTTAAAAACAAACGAAAGTTTACTAGGAAAAACCAAAACCCTGCAGTGACCCATGCCCACCTCTCCTTATAAGGTAGTTGAGTAACCATCTGTTGATATTTGGGGGAGAAGAAAGGCCCCTTCCCAGAGATTCAGTAAATCTTCTGTGGGGCTCAAATACCTGTATGTTAAACGAGTGCCTTTGGTGATTCTGATATAGTGAGAATACACACAGGTATTTGGCAACTGCTCTAAAAGGCTCTATTGCAGAGACAATTTTTCCTGTATCACTGCTTTTCTTGAAAAAAAGTGCCCCAGTGCGTGCGTGTGTGTGTGTGTGTGTGTGTGTGTGTTAGCATTCCATATGGATTTATTCACATGTGTTTTAGTCTGGCTCTGGTATAACTCTGCATTTTATATATGAGATCAGTTCCTTTCTCTAATCCAATTTTGGGGCTTGCCTAAGCCAAGTCCCAAGTGAAGGAGGTAAAATGGGGATTAAAGGGCTTGCTGGAGGGTTTTTTGAGACATTTTAAAACAATATCCAACTTTATAAGAGTCCTTCAGTAGTCTGAGCCTACATTAAGATCAGGTCACTACATAATTATGGGCTACCCGAGATTGCCTGGCATTGTGGAAATAGTGAGGGCTTTGGCTGCCCCGGTCTACCTTTAATAACTGTTACTTTATCCCTTTCAGCCTGTAGATTTGGACTATTGGTACCTTGCTCACAGAATGATTCTGAAGAGTAAATGACATAATAAATGTATACAAGATGGCACAAAATATCTGCTCAGTAAAAAGTAGCAAATATTACTGTTCTGTTATTTCTCATTTCATGCTTCCTGTGTTTCCTCATTTGGATTCTAAGCTCCTCTGAGGACAGTCCTTTGATTCCCACACAACTCCTATCGTAGCGTCTCATACGCAAAAGCCAAGAGAGGGTTAAGGAAGGATCTCATATGCAAAAGCCAAGAGAGGGTTAAGGAAGGACAGGTTGTGGAAAACACCCATGGGCTACCAGCCCAGGCTCCACTCTCCTAGGGTTACCCTGACCCCGCCACCCACAAGGTTATAGCCGTGAGCTCCCAGCAGCTTCTGTAACAGTGTGAACTCACCCCCACTCCTCCTATGCCACAACTGATTGGATTAGGTGAGGACTCCCAAACCAAGCTTGGCCAATGAGTCTCTTCCCTGGGAATTTGTAATTGAGTCCAGGAGATTCCAGCGGGTGTCTCCAGGCCTCTTTGAAACAGACTATGTAAACCTACAACAATATGCAGCAGCTATTTTCTACTAGAAGCATAATACCAAGGCCTACAGTGGGGTGTGGGCATAAAACAGATGCTCTCACGTTCCACCGTCACTGCGTGATTTGAAGTATATTCATAAGGTTTATTCTAGGCAGCTATTCATAAGGCTTCTAAAGAATGTTTTAAAGCATGGGAAATGTACATATTATAATGTTGAGGTAAAAAGGATGAAACAAAATTATGTAGACCTCACAGATTAAAAAATATACATATATTCATAAAATACTGGAAATATATAAAAATATCAATAGCAATAGAGAGGTTGTAGATGATTTTATTTTTTAATACTTTCTGACTTTTCAAGTAAAGTCTATATACAGGGGTAAGAAAAGCCAGTGTAAGTTTTCTTCCCCCTTCTCTTTAAAAAATTAAGCTCCTCTGGCCTCAGTTTTGTCAGAATCCTAGATATTTTGATCTCGGAGGAAATCATTTGCACCTGGGTGTTAGCTCTGGAAAGGCGCTATTGAAAATGGACTTCCATAGGCAGGATGCAGAAGTTCTCAACCACGGATCCCTTCCAGAGGATCCCTTCTGTGAGAGGTAAGCAGTTCTACCTCTAAAAGCAAATATCAATAGTGGTTTCCTAGTTTGTAGGAGAAAACATGATAGAATTTTCCAAAATTAAAATTCTCTCCCGTAAATTTTCCTTTGATGCCTGCCACTGATGTTCCAACTAGAATCTTACAGAGTGAACATTAGAATCACTGAGGAGCTTTAAAAATATGCAAATACCACTGCTCCATCTTCCAGAAACTTTGACTTAATTGGTCTTTTCTGGGGTCCAGACAGCTATAGTTTTTAAATCTCTTTAAGTGATTCTAATCTTCAGGCAGAATTGAGAACCACTGACCTAGTCTATCTGGTTGAATGCAAAATTCTACATTCGTTTATTTCGTTGTCTGAAGCTATATATATACATATTTGTTAGGATTTCAGAAACAGCTTCACAATTTCCAAACACCCTATTGATTGAGGGAATTGGAAATTCAGGCTGGAACTCATCCCCGGGCACTGCCATGCCGGGTGGCAAGAGAGACTGTTTGGAGACATCGCCCTCCTGTGGCGACACTTGGTAACTGTTTAGCCAGGCCTGGGTTCACTCTTCCCCTTGTTTCTCTGGAAACGGTCCCAAGCGGGCTCTGAACCTTGCCTGACAGAGCCTCCCATGGAGTCTGCCTCCATTTCAGCCACTGACCGGCTGGGTGTGGGCCTGCCCTTTGAAAGCTCCCTTGAATTAGTAATATGTTTTCCCTTTCCTGACATGTCAGCAGCAGACTTGGAGCCATAAACCTGGGACAAAGTTTCCAGACTGGTTCTTAATTGTCAGGAGTAACAGTTGCTAATAAGAGCTGCAGAGTTGCTTATTGACACCGGGAATGCTAAACTGAGCCAGAATTGTTCCTGTAAGTTTACTGGGGGGGAAAAAAAATATCACATCAACAGTTATAGGGTCTGGGAAAGAGGGGAGGTGTAAATGTTTAGCAAAACAAACTCTTTAGAAGGTTCAGTTTAACACTGTCCCTTGTGTGGGGGGCAGAAGTCCAAGGCAGTGGGGTACACTGGCGGGTTGGGGGGACAGTTGAGGAGAGGAAGTGTCACCAGGGTGAACAGGGACAACGGGCCATAGTGCTGACCTAGGTCCTGGAGCGGGCCTGGGGGGAAAGATTAATCCCTGGGAAGAAAACTTTATCGCACATCAAAACCGCATGGGAAGCTTGTCCAGCAAGCTTCTGTGAAGGCCTTTTCCACCAGTTTGATTCAATCGGTCTAGGAATCTGAGGGGATTGAGAAGCAGTGCAGGGGCCCACCATTTGTCTGGTGCCCACTTGGTCCCAGGCACAGCATGACCCCATTATTTCCTTATCGAGTCCTTACAACAACTCTCTGAGGTAGATGGTACTCTTCCCATTTTACAGATGACGAAACTGAGGCTCAGGGAGGTGGCGATAGGTGCCTGAAGCCTCACAGCTGGGCAGTGATGGGGCCTGGATGGCAATGGCAGGTAGCAGGGAGTTGGTGGCAGGGAGCTGCTCACAGGAACAAGTCACGAGAACAAGTCAAATCCTTCATTACTAGGCCTGGTGCCAAATGTCAGAGCAGGGACCAGAGATATGACAGACCACAGGTGTGGTCCCAGAGCTGGGATGGTGCCAAACCTATGCTCGGTGGTGAAGGAAATCTTGGGGTGAGGTAGGGATGTAGGGAGGGAGGAACAAAAGGTAGAGAGAGGAAGAGGAGGCCGGGCCCAGAAACCAGCCAGACCAGAGGCTGCAGAAAGCACGGGGGGAGGTGGTGTGATAGAGACTAAGCACTGGTCCGCTGGAGGAGGGGGCTGGGGACCCCTCTGCACCCCTGCCCTCCTACAGTCCTTTCTCCTTGAGCTTCTTTCTTCCTCTGGATCTTTTCATGTTCCTTTCTTACTTCTCCTTTCTTCCTGTTTCTTGTCTTCCCCGTTAGAGGAAGGTTTTTAGCTTCCCTCAGAGATCCAAGGCGTGTCCTCCCAGCATGTCACATGCTTCTCACAGGATGTCAAAGAGAACAATCAATTGCTGAAGTAAAGGAAAACATCAAAATCCGATCCCTTTGCAATCAAAATCCCCACCCGTCTTCTTCCCACAGCGCGTACATCCTCAGCTGGCCCAAAGCCCTCCTCGGTGGCGCCTTCCCACAGAGCTGAGATCATCCGGGGCTGAGAAGAGCTGCCTGCAGTTCCCTGTGGCAACGGCACTCAGCAGCATCTCATGTTTAATGCAAGTGAGCTTCTGAGACAGGAAAGCTTTCAAGATACAGCTTAAGATACCTAAATGCTGCCCTTTACAGAGCAAACAGAAGTATACACAACCAATGTGGGTTTTCCTATTTTAGAATAATTGTGTTCTCATCCGTACAGATTTAAGCAAACCAGTTCTGTCAGAAGAAAGGAAAATCAATATGCCCAAGGGCCTCTGTGAGCCAGAGAGGTCTAGGTCCCCTCCACTTTTTGAGTCTCCCAAGTACTTTTAAAATGCCAAAATTGGGTTTTAAAAATTGCAGTGGATTGTAAATGCTTCATTAGCAAGTTAATATTTTTAACACAAAAGATATAATGCAGTGTAATTGTTCTAGTTACAAGCTAATTACTGGATCTGTATAAAGTAATAATTCATAGTGCACCTTAGGTAACAGGACATGGGGTAAAGCTGTATGTTGAAAAACTTCTTTCAATCCTGTCAATATATGATTCCTTTGGAAATAACATAAAAAGTCTAAAATTGAAAACTTTTGCGTGGCCATGTTCAAGCTAACGATATCGGTGACCGTGGAGGTTTCCCTTCTGTTAACACGGACACTCTTGTCTTTGAGTAAGTCCTACCGCTCTTCCTACTCGGTCACCCATTTTGAATCGTTCTGTTAATATATTAGCGTCCTCTAACCTGTCTTAAGAATGCTCAAGTAGGAAGGGCTTTATAAATACCATATATTTAGTCCAACAGCCTTTCTTAGCCTATTTGAATCCAAAGCAGCATGCCAACTCAATGCATTGCTGCAGAACTCTTTTTTTTTTTTTTTTTTTAAATGGCCCTGGTGCTCCTTGATGAAACTGCTGATTCTAGGATTAGGGTAGGAAATACAGGAGATGAGCCTGGAGCATCTTGCAGTGCCAGAAAGTAAGGAAAAGTAAAAAACCAACCAAAAGAAATGCCTACATTGATGGGACTGTCAACAGGACATAGGAACCAACTGAAAGAGCTCCCAGTGGCCAAAGCTGGGGCAATTTGAGCAGTAAAATCAAGGAAACAGTATTGGCTTATAACCCAAAGTAGAAAAAAAATATCCATGAGTCTATATTGATACAAATGGTTGAATAAATAAAGGGGGAGGGGGACATACATTTTCCTTGGAGAATCGCAAATAATTTATGTAGACACTCCACCTTCAACAAGATAGCATGTAACTCCCAGTTCTTAAGCGTGGGCTACGCATTGCAACTTGGTTCCAAAGAGGCCAGTGTGGAAGGAGGTGGGGAGTAACTTCATTGTGGGAATGGAGTCAAGGGAAGATAAAATATAATATTAAACCAGGCCAAATGTATGGACTTGGGTGTGTTTATCTGAGTCTAGATTTAATGTGTCAGCTCACCCAGCTGGACGTGGCTCTAGCAGTTTTCGTGGTTGATTTAATGATGTGTGTACTCATTGGTGCCTACATCCGATGAGGTGAGATGCTAGAACTTCCTAGTGTGATGTAGAAAACTCATCCAAAGACTTAGGGAGACAGGAATGTAGATTTACGTAGGCCATGAATACCCAACCGTATCTCCGGGTGGAATCCGTTTGGCAATGTCCTCACCAAGGTATGAAGAAATATATCAGTATCCTCGGAAAGTTCCGTGGGGCTATGCTCCCTAGGCTGAGGTTCATGGGGGAAGATGCTGCCATTGAGATGGGTCCTGGCAGGACGATAGAAACCATATCGTAGAGATTTCAGCAGAGGGAATTAGTTGGAGGGCTGAGCGAGGAAGAGGATCATTCTCTGTGGTCATCCAGAAGTAATAACCCAGGATGGGCCCTGGGAAGCTGGGGCTCAGGCCTCTGACAGGGGGTGCTGCATGCTGCTGTTGCTGCCTCTGGAAGGCCTGATGCTGTTTCTGGGAGAGCTTAAGTAATACAGAGGCCAAAACCAACTGCTGAGAACCCGTTGCTGAGCTGGTATGTCAGGAACAGCAAGTAAACTCAGAGAAGTTCCTTTTCTCCTGTGGAACCCCTTATTGACAAAAGCTAGAAAGCTAGCTAGTAAAGGAGAAATCTAATGTGTGGAATCCCAGCCCCACATCATAAAGAACAGAGAAGAGTGGATTTGGAACAGAAGGGCAAGAACTTCATAACCTGCAAGGAACTCCCCTCATCCCCTCTACTTTAAAAAGCAAACCTCTCAAAGACACACACTTTCTTGGACTCCCCTCCCCTTGCCATAACCAGACAGGCTTTTAGTAAATATTGGTTGAGCATCACGGATGATATTACTATAATCCTGTGACACAGCACAATCCATTTTGGATCTCGGATCTCAATATTTATGAACACAGCACTCAATTATAGTGTTTTATGTATTTAGCTAGAAAGTTTTTTTCCACTCTATTCAGGATCATTTTGGAAAGTCACATCAGGAGAGCAGAGCCCTGCCTTTTTTATAAGTGGCATAGCCTCTTGATGTCAGTGGTCTTTATGCACAGAGATGCTGAAAGTAGTTTAACTACTCCTGTAAAATACCTTTTTCTTTTTTTTTTAAAATCATTGTCAGAGACAGGGATCAGCTCAGCTTCCATGGTGATGTGGGGATTTCTGAAGAGTTTGCAGATTAAAAAAAATGTAATGCAGGGTCTGAGAAACTTGTAAGGTCTTTCTAAATATAATCCTAGAACCAGCAGAAAAACTCTGCATTTACATCTACCCAACATCTTTCTTATCCAAAAAAGGCTGATAGTGAGGATTTCTGTTTTAAGGCGTTATGGCAGCAGTGAGTGATTGATCTCACAGCTCAATGGAGGAAGGGCCAAAATACAATAGTCTTGTATCAGAAAGTATAGCAATGGCAAGCTGCATCATGAGGACAAAGAACTTTTCATAATGGTCTTAAAATGGTGTTGATATTGAAATGTTCAGTCCAGAATTATCTATGTCAAATTAATTACACTTCCCTAGTCTTTTTCTTTCTATTGAAATAAAAATGGTAATAAATGAGCAAAACACTACTTGGCAAGATATATACCAGCTTTTTCTTTGAAAGACTCAGAACTCAATGAATATCAATTATATTATAAGCTATGCATATAAAGATTCCAACCATTAAGAACTGTGCAAATTTTATTTCAATGTCAAATTCCAAAGAAAAACACCCAGAAATTGCTATGCACATTTGCACTTACAGCTTTTCTTTGTAGGATGTGGTTTTGAACCCAGACTCCAATGAGTCATGTGCTCTTGCCGACAGTATTTTCAGGGAAAGGCTTTCCTGAAGCTGCATCACACTGGCTCATTTTAAGGAAAATGCAGGTCTTTGTAAAATAGAACCTATTTATTGTCAAGGAGTCCAAGGTATACAGACTATTGGGATAATATTTATATCCTAATAGTAGACGTTACCTTCCCGACTTCCATTTCTGTTGCAGCCCAACAGCAATTCGACTTAAGAAAAAGATGTTCTATTCCTAATCATTTCTAAAATGGAACTGAAATAATGATCGCAGGACACCCAAATAATTGAAGCGGCCAACAAAGATTACAGAACCATAAAATGCTCTGTGACTTGCTACACTGTTGATAATAGCAACAAGATAAAGAGATTTAAGAAGGAAAGCATATTTTAAACATGGAAGAATAATGTTTAAGGAATGGCCAATTTGTTTCCCTCTAGAAATCTCCTTGTACATGGTTCTCTTGGGAAGTCTAATCAATTAAAACCCTACGTGCTATTCTATTTATGAGTGGAATGAGGAATACATTTCTCATGTTATTACATAAATGAATCTCATCTTCAAGGCTTTGAAATATAACTTTACCCAGACTATAGCGAATTTGGGTGCCATCTCATCTTTCTGCATAACAGTGAAATTGATTTTATGATTCCTTACTCATAAATTACAGGACTGAGGCAGTAACAGACTTGGGGATGCTTTTGCTTTGTCTCCTCTAGTCTCAGAGGCTGCGCATGCCACTTGCTCTTTTTTTCTTCTTTTTTTTTTTTTCTGAGCCACAGATAGCTCCTCAAGCTTGCTATTCTGGTTATAGTACTCAACCGAAAAATGTGTTTTGAAAAAGACTGATCTGTTAGACCCAGAATGTGTTCTTGGCTTACTCAGATCTTCCAACCTGAATATTTCCCCTGAAAACTTTAGCACGTCATTGGTATTAAATATTTTGTTAAGAATTAATAGAATGATCACCATGCAAATGAATGTATATAACATGGGTACCATTATGAAACTAAGCTACAAAACTCAAAGGATGTCTTTTCTCCTTACCTTTGCAATGAGAGCAAAGTAACCCATGGTAGTATTTGAATTCCTGACACTCCTACTGGGTCCTACATTCATGTCAGGATTTGGCTACTTAGTTAAGAGAATCAATACCTTAATGCCCTTTATAAGAGAATCTCTGTTAATTCCTTCATATACTGACTAGTCTATCTAGAGGGAAGAGTCAGGTAATATAAAATTATAAGGCATGCTGAATTTCCTTTAATTCCTCAGACTCACTCCTGGGAGATCAGGTAATTCCTCGAGGTTACCTCAAGAAGGCTGAGGTTAGGAAGGGAAACAGAAGTCAGGTCTCCTCATCTTGTCCTGGCAGGTGTGACCCCCAGCCTGTCTACCTGCCTTCTAGCCTGACCCCTGCCTTCAATTTCAGGAACGGCTGGAGTTATGAGAAACAGTGGAAGTTTACACATTCCATCTTCACACACATCCAGCATGTGGCTTCCGAATTCACCTTTTCTGTCTCCATCAGCCCATTTCGTTCTCTCTTAATTGGATATGCAGCGACCTGTGCCCCAATCCGGCAGAGAATAAAGAATGTGGTCAAAGGAGCATTGAGTTCAAGCCGGGAGAAAGGTTTGGTTCTACAAATTTACTAAACCAAATCTTACCCTAATGTTCCTATCATTTTTTTAAGCCTTGTTAAATCTTTTGGTTTTAATATTTCAATTGACTTTTTGCCTTCTCTCTATATAATAGTTCTAGAAGGAGATCATTTACATCTAATTTAGAACAGCTAATTACTTCTCAGCAATTGAGAAAATGTGGGCCCAAAGGCACAATTATTTAGGCTGGTGCTTTATACCAATCTCAGAATGAAGAAGGTGAAAGGAAACGGTTAATCATGGTAAACATAACAGGATACAGAACCGTTGTCTATTTATTGCTGAGTTGACTTTATCATTACGACTTCTCAGAATACCTGGTCTATCTGCACTCACAAGTAAGGATATAATTCAGTCAAGACCTGAGTTTTAGATTTTCTCTTTTGATGATCTGCAATACTACTTCCTCTCCCTGTGCTCTCACAACGCTTGGGTGCTGTTTCTCTAACAGTATTCCGGTGTGTAGTGTACCTTATTTTTTGTAAGCACACTGAACCGAGACTGTGACTTGGTGAGGGCAGAAAAGCTTCTTCTTATTTGTTTTCCTAGCATCTTAAAACTTGGTTCATAAGAAGTTCCCAATATTTGTTGAGTAAACCAAATTATTGTTTTGGTTTGGTTTTAGATGACATGTTAGTATCCTATTTCTGATACATTTTTAGAAATGCTATTATAACACAAATAAAACCCCTAATGCGCACAACAGTCAAACCATAAGAGTGTGTGAAACTGGCTTAGATGAAATCTCTCTAATGTGGGTAGTAGGGTGTAGATCAAGTAAATTTAAAAACCAGTCTCCTACGAGGCGAGACCCATAGGTAATAACTTTCCTAACTGGCTTTAGACCAACTAAAACCTATTCTATTTCTTCCATGGAAACTTCAGCATCACACTGTCACACAGTGTTTTTGCCTTTTTTTTGATAAAGAGGTACAGCTTTTACTTGAAAGATTTTACTCTAACAAAATTTCAACCTTAACAATTTTATGTTTATTCTTTAAATTCCCTTGAGATAACTAGTTTTCTAGATGGAACACTGCAAAATTCTGAACCAGGTTTTTGGACTGGGGATCTGATTATGCATTCCTAAAATGCAGTTTTCTTTCGAAGGAGCTCAAGATGAGGTAATTTTAACTCTTCAATGCCTAAACCTTACCTCCCCTGCATCCTTAAACCTGTTACCTTCTTTATTTCCTTCTAAAACTATTTTGAGGAACACTGGCTGAAAAGAATCATGGGTAGGAGGGGTTAATAACTAGATTTTTCTCTTTCTCGTTGTGTCATGTATTACATGTTTCTTTCAGTTTCCAACTAAGGGACTTTGGCAAATACTCAAGTGAATGGAATAAGCCTAGAGTCAAATTGTTTTAAATGTCAGTTAAAGAGAAAAGTTTTTATATGTTATAAATCTATTAAGAAATAATGCTTAGGGCTTCCCTGGTGGTGCAGTGGTTGGGAATACGCCTGCCGATGCCGGGGACATGGGTTCGAGCCCTGGTCTGGGAAGATCCCACATACCGCGAAGCAACAAAGTCTGTGCGCCACAACTACTGAGCCTGCGCTCTAGAGACCGTGAACCACAACTACTGAAGTGCGCACGCCTAGAGCCCGTGCTCTGCAACGAGAAGCCACCGCAATGAGAAGCCCGCGCACCGCAACGAAGAGTAGCCCCCGCTCGCTGCAACTAGAGAAAGCCCGCGCACAGCAACAAAGACCCAATGCAGCCAAAAATAAATAAACTTATATTAAAAAAAAGAAATAATGCTTACAGTGAATTATATTTCTAAGACTTATATAACCATTCCTTCCTTTAGGGAAATGGTTATTAAAGAGTGGGGTGGAAAATATCAATATATATATAAGGCTCACCCAGAGGGATTTTTCAAGCTATACATTCCCCCTCCACAAATATTCTGATATATTCCTTTTTGTTCTCTCTCTGGAATCAATGCTATAATGAACCATTGACTGCTGTGTGTCATATCCTTTTGTATGTTGTGAATTATTATTTTAGATTTATCAGGGAATGAAATGTTTCCAATTCGAATTCTACAAAAATATGACAACATTTTGTTTAAATTACGTTATTTATTTTTAGATCATCCCTCTTAGTCCTGCATGCATTGTTAGCACAGAAAGTTGAACTTGATCACAACCTCCTTTGAAGAGATATTAGGTACATAACCACCATCTGAAGAGTTTCTTCATAGATGGCCCAAGATTTCCAGGCCTTGGTAACACTGTCAGTAACCTATACAATGTACAATAGAAAAATTTACCAAATATCCTTTGTTTAATGTAAACAAGGCAGGAGGCAAAACAGAGTATTATAGTAACACTATTTTACAGGGCCCAGAAATACGATTATCTATCATGTTTTAACACATCATATGTCACAATGACATGCATATTTTGATTAATTGTACAACCCAAAATATAATTACCATATAAATTGTGATTTTAGCACTTCACTGTAACTTCGGTCAATACCTATAAACTTCATAATTAAATGGTAATTGTATATTAATGCAATAATTTATGGAAATATGTTACCATGAATTATGAAGTAATTCCATAATTTGTGCCCCGTAAAATTAAGTGTAATAATCTTTACACTAGCAACAGTGTAAGCAAGCTAAGGATTTTGGTCCTTATAGATATATACACATATATATACACACATGTACACACACAATAATGTACAATTAAACCAAAAAGCTATGAATCCACTCATAGCTTATATATTGCACAGACAGATACGTTATGAGAACCTTACATAGTCAATGTGAGTACTACAGTGATAACTGGCTGGCTAAGGACACATTTTGAGTTCTATCACATAAAGAATGTGGCTCATTACTAAAAAAAATAAACCCAAAGACTATACTGTTAGACAGAAAGTTAAAAAAAAAGAATGTGCATACCCATTTACACCAATGTGAAGCAAGGCTAAAGTACAGTTTGGAATTTGTCATGGCAATCGATTGCTAGGGTGGTACTGCCCACTCAACACAGTGCATATCAGTCACTGTTTTGCAAATACCGAAGAACAGAAGTAGTCAGCTTCTGAAAGACAGTACACAAATGGCTAGTCATGGAGGACAATGTTTCACCAACAAATCCAACTCACTGTGAGAACTTGTGCTGGCTCTAGGTCTGAACTACACACGAAGAAGAAAGGAAGGAAAGACAGCAGCAAACTTAGAAGAGAAACAAATTATACCTTAAGCTTTAGCTGATTACAAATCAAAGTCATTACAATAACTTAGGAAAATAATTATCTTTTAAGAAGCAGCATACACACACACAAATATGAATTAAAGCTTCTCTGAGCTTGGTTTCATGGATTAGCCAAAAGGTCCTACTGTGAAATCAAGGACAAAATCGTATTTGGTTTGAGAGGTAACATCATTGCCATTACACCTATCGAATGCTACAAAAACATTAAGAAATATCTAATATCTCTTAATGTTCTATTTTAAGTACACCTACATCAAAGTAGACTACAACTATATCTAAAAATGAAGATGTTGCAGCGTTCCTTCATCAATAAATACAGCAAACAGAATAATGCTTTCCCATCATTAAAAATCATTTAAAGAAAATCATGCACAAAGTAACTATCTCCCACCTGTTTTCTCATTGTTTCGCTCAATAAATTTCCTAGAGTGAGCTAACAGAGGTTTGCATTAAATTCGAAATTTAGTGTTTTTTTTGTTTGTTTTAACAGTGGTAAGCATTCTAGAGCCAAGAATATTCATAATTTTTGACATTTTGTTGTTAATAAATAGCAAAAACTAACTATGAAATAAATCAGAAAACGAATACAACAAAATTAGCAGTAGGTGTAAAACAGGCTTCTATACACATGCTACACCATGTATAGATACAAACATGCTACACAAAACAACTTCTTAGAACGGGCAGCTACAGTTCCTTTCAGGCTGGAAGGTTTGCCTAGTCTGCTCCCCCAAATATCAGTAAATGAAAAGGTAAAGAGCAAAGTGCTGCTGCTTAACATTTCAACTGAAAAAATAAAACAAAAACCCGAGGAAGCTTAAAAGCAATATTTGAGTGATAAGTATCACTTAAAGGAAGGATAGAAAGTGGATTAGCAAACGCCATTTTGTAAATCAAGTACCAGCACGCTGTGCACAGCGCAGCTTTGCCAACTACCCACACCACACGTTCCTACACACGTACCCATTCACACATATACCAATTTACCCAAGTTCTTTCATATGTAAACAGGTCAGACTTGCTGGTTTGTTTTAAAATCTCTTTAGAACGATTTAAAACAAAAGACTGAACAAAATGGAAAAAAAAAAATGTAAACATTCAGGAGGCCATTGGCATTTTGATTGCTGCCACCTACACGCTACCATGCATTTCAATAAGAAAATCAAATTATAAAGCAATTTTCAGAGAGGGAGGGAGGGAGAGAAAAAAAGGGTCTCAACCCAATACATGTTAATTAGCTTAAAAAATACTATTTTAGTAAACACTACCAACAGTGAGCACAAATTCAACATTGTTGCAAAAATGACAAAGTTTAAATAAACTGGGACCCATACATGAAAATCAATCACTAACGCGGCTATGTGCACAAGAGAGTAAAAGAAGGTTTCTTTAAAAAATATATATATTAATCAAGAATTTCTTTATCATATTAAATTGTTATTCTTAGAAAAGCTGAAGAAAGTTAATGGTGCTCTACACATTTTTATCTTCTATTATTAATTCATTTGTTGGTTCCTAAATTGTACTTTTTTCTCACTTACAGTTTTTTTCAATATTTTGTTTGATAAGAATTCTGACCTTAAAAAGTTATAAAATTAGGTGTTTTTTTTCCTGCTACTTATTAATCCAAAAGAATATAAGCACTTGAGTCCCAGAGAATGTCAAAATGCCTTGCTACCTAAAAGGATATTAAATTAACAGAAATATCGTCAAAGTCATGACATCAGAAATTTTGCAGCTTTTCACACAGGCATTAGAAATGCTTATTTCCTGAAGTTCCTTTGATTGTATCCTGGACTCAAGGATGTGCAACTTTATATCTAGAACCATTATGATGAAGTCAACATCACACAACATTGTACTGAGTGTCCACTCAGTGGGTTCTGAATGGTTCTGTCCAGTTTACAGCAATGCTTCATTTAAAAAGGCTTTTTATCCTCTCGTGGCTGGGTGGAACTGAGGCTTTTTTGATGAAATGCATACAACAGTTCTGTTCCCTTGGTTACTTGCAAGATGCTGTTTATGGTGTGGAGGCAGCATGGTATTTCACAAAGGCGATGGCCGCCAGCTCCTTACAGAACTCTTCCAGCACAATCACACCCTCCAGCAACGTGATGTGCTCGATACTGGGAAGGGAAAGCAGGCAATCAATCAATCGATGCAGGGTATTAGCAGATCATCAAGTTTTGGTAAAGTGTTAGATAAACAGCATGTAAAACGCTGACTTACATAGGGCCTTCAGGCTCCAGACCAAGTAACCGCTTTCTGACTAATAGAAGCTTGGGAGTAAAATCTTGAATACGCTGGATTCGAACCATGAGGTCTCCAACAACCTGAGTCACAGGGACAAAAGGAGCTCAGTTCCTTAACACCTCCATGGGGATTTTCAGGATAAAAAAATACTCCATTTCCTATTACTAAATGAAGACTGTCACTTTTCACTATTCACATAACAATCTTTGACAAAGGACTCATAGCTATCCCTTAAAATACAGAAGTTATCTATACCACTTAAAAGAATGAATCTTTATTCTCCACATTCTGTAGTAAAATAATTATTTCTAAACAGTAAATATGTAATATTTTTTGTTATGTGACACTAATTACACACAATGATATTAAGATGTTAATTGGTCGGGTTTATCAATCCTAGAGAATATAACAAAACTGATAACTCACCCTGACGATTACAGAGAAGAGAGATCTACAGCCAGAAGCAAGGTTCACATAAGGGTCCAAAAGGTACTCATGTATGTGTGGATGAGGGAAGAGAGAAAGTCTAGATAACACTGATGTTACTTGTAAATTGACATCATATGGCTACGGAGAGGGAAAAACCAAAAAGATATTTGACATTATGTATAATGTATATACCTGACAACTTAATTTACCATTTCCATTTGTCTTCTTAAGAAAAAGGAAAATCTACCATCTCATTCCTCCCACTACATGCTCTTCTACAATGAAAATATCTATAACTAAATTAGCTCTAGCTCGGACCACCTTAGTCAAAGTGCATATATCACAGTCCTAAAACTTAAAATAAAAGGTATGCACATAAACATATAGAAAAAAATTAATATATAACAAAGTCAGAATGTCTCTGTTTTATGCAGGTTGTTTTATGTAGTAAAATAGTTCAAGAGGTCATCAAAACCCAACAAAGAGTCATATGTAATATTAATTACAAACAATAGAAGACATTAAATATAAGACCAAAGATAGAAGGGAAGGTATTAAAATCTTTTATAGTAGTCTAATTTTAGAAATGATAATCCTCATCTCTTAAATTATTCAACTACTGCCAATTACCAAAAGCATGTATACAACAAAGTCATATACATCACAGAACCTTGTCAACAGAATGAAAATACTTGGGGGTAGAAATAACTACCATATGCCTCAAAAGTGAACGAGAAGATTCAAAATCATGATTAAAGACAGGGATCACCTCCTTTACTGTGCAAGAGGATTAACTCTTCCAAAACAATGTCTGTGTACATCTGTGTGTAGTTCCTCATTTACTTTTTTGTATGTAGTATCACAATTTTACTTGAATTCTGTTTTTTTTATATTTAATCTCTTTATTCTTCGTAGGAAGCAGCTTGGAGGTGCTTTACAGAGTATGTGTCAAAATCCAAGCGAAATGCATAATGTACAAAATGAGTTGCTATTATTGTGCCTAGAACTTTCAACAGAAATCTCTCATCCCTTCCAGTTTTCTTCTTCTAAGCAGCCAAAGGCAACTGAGTGGCTGAAACAAAACTGACTTCAGTGAGAAGGTTGGAAAGAACCTAGGTGACCGGATGAGTGAGAAACAGATGCTGCAGCAGGAGCAAGGGAAAAGTGATTCAGGACCAAGTTGATATTAACAACGGAATCTGAATCTTTTACCCTCATTCACTGAGCAGCTTTTAAGCCCTTGATCATAATGAATACCAATCCAGAAGTGAATATTTGACATTTATAGGACAGCAAATGCTTGAGCATGTGCCAGAAGATATCAAAGATACTGTTATTTGAACAAAAACTCAAGGCCTGTGCTAAAGTCCAATTTTAGTCTTTTTTGCTTACTACTAGATACATGAACACAGATTTTCTGAAAGAAGAAAAACTACCCCTAAGTCACTCTTATTCAAAATCTAGCCTTAAGCAAGATAAATGAAAGGAGATATGATTCCCATTAAAAGATAGTTTGAAGGGCATCTTTTCCTACTAGATAATATTTGCAACAGAAGAGCCTTCTCCAAGACTCAGTTCAAAACAAACAATGAATTCACATTAAATTGTATTTTAGGCACAAAGGAAACATTTAAAAAAATCTTTAAGAAGAATGCATTTGGTAAAATGTGGACAAAATCATTTAAAATACAACTTAAGTACAGTATTGTACATGACTTCATTTCAGGTGGTTCAGAGTTTTAGGTCACTAAATTCTGCCATTTACAGGTACTTAAATAAATTGAGAAAATTTGGCTTCAAACAACTATATATTGCCACTTAAACTCTGTATTTTCTCTATATGGTGTTAGTCTGGTTTTAAGCTTTTTTTGAACAAGAATCTATATCTTTGGTTGTTTAAGAAACTTAAGGCTGACTCAGATTATATTAAAAAAATTTTTTTTAAAGTCTTTATTGAATTTGTTACAATATTGCTTCTGTTTTATGTTTTGTTTTTTTGGCGCGGAGGCATGTGGGATCTTAGCTCCCCGACCAGGGATCAAACCAGCACCCCCTGCGCTGGAAGGCAAAGTCTTAACCACTGGACCACCAGGGAAGTCCCAGATTATATTTTTATGCTGTGAAAATGAAGATAAATTTCAGCTAGATAGAAACTGTTCCACCATACTCTGAACTGGTCTCTACTTCACTGGTCTCTTTCTTCTACTTTAAAGCAGTAACTTTAAAACAAGCTGGCCTTTTAGAGGGTGGTTAACAGCAACTGTTTGTATCTATTATTTTGAATCCCTCCCATTTGTACTTTATACAGTATTCACCTGAAATAAAAGTTAACCAGATTTTTCTGACACGTTAGGTGCACTTGGCCCATTTTTGATTGAGCTCACCCTAAATACAAGGTCTGAATTTTGGAATAATAAACTTTGACTTAAAAGCATATTGATGCCAGACTTCCCTGGTGGCGCAGTCGTTAAGAATCCGCCTGCCAATGCAGGGGACACGGGTTCGAGCCCTGGTCCGGGAAGATCCCACATGCCGTGGAGCAACTAAGCCCGTGCGCCACAACTACTGAGGCTGTGGGCTTAGAGCCCGTGTTCCGCAACAAGAGAAGCCCCCGCTCGCCACAACCAGAGAAAGCCCACGCGCAGCAATGAAGACCCAATGCAGCCAAAAAAAAAGCATACTGATGTCACGTGCAAACTCAGTCGCAACCCTTTTATTAAAGGCCAAGTATGTAGATGGTCAAAATAATAAGAAATAAGTCAAATTTTTAAAAATCTCAACAACTTGATAGTCTCTGAAATTTCTTATAACACCTGCATTTAACAAGATTTTATATTTTTTAAAGTATTTTAAATTGCTTTTTTTCATATAATTCTTACAAGCAAATCAAGTAATATCAACTTCACTTTAACAATAAGAAAATGTGACAAACAGCTAAGTTTCGTTGCCCAAATTCAGATTTTTCACCGTCAGAGCAGGGACAAGAACTTGGGCTTCCCTATATTTTTCCTGGTATTCTTTACATTCTGCTATGGACTTTCGTTTTTACTATCTTTTTAAAATCACAACGGTTAAAAACAATACTAAACACACTATATTTTTCAAAAATTAACATTGTGACAACACAATAGTGTCATGAATACCTGATGCCATAACTTCTCAATTATACATGCAGAAATTAGCTACTTTATTAATTATCCATAGTAATGTTTAATCCCAGCCTGGTTACCCTGACCCTATTAGGGGTGTATATATGTACAAACAAAATACAAGCAAACATCACCTTCAGCAAAAACATTTAGAAAAGAAAGAAAATGAAATTAAACCAAGCACGCTAGGCACACCAGGACTCATGATTATCTTTGAGATCTGATTATAATGTCCTTATCCAAAAAGGCTTGGAAAATCAAGCGTTTAAAGACAGAAGGGTTGAGGCTAGGCTCCACAGCTCACTAACTCACATGAACTGAAACTAAGGATTCCTCATTTATACAATAATACAAGGAACTGTCTTGCCTATCATTCAGGATTCCAGGAAGAGTAAGTGAGACACTGTGTATGATCGCTTCTGCACTATGAAGAGCTATCTGGTGAACGGAAAAGAACTGTAAGCATTCCGGAATATTCTGTCTCCAGGGTATCCTTTTGTGTCAGCACTCTACAGACTGACGGGGAAAATGCTCAGGTGTGGTGAGGATTCAGAGAGGATCTTTCCACTCAATTCAGAAACTACTTTTTAAAATTTAGATTCCTTGTGAGTGCTTTTGGTCAAAATTTCTAAAGATTACTGACTTAATACTGATTGTTAATGTCTCTTCTGTGTTAGCTGAATCAGATCCAAACTAAGCCAAGAGAACTAGCACAAAAACACAATATACTGATGAGCCCCACTACCTGGGAGGTTTACACAGCCGTGATGTATTACAGCATAATACCTTCAGTAGCTGGATTTAAATACTTTGGTTGTTAAGTATTAAAAACCAACCAACAGGGCTTCCCTGGTGGCGGAGTGGTTGAGAATCTGCCTGCCAATGCAGGGGACACGGGTTTGAGCCCTGGTCTGGGAAGATCCCACATGCCGCGGAGCAACTGGGCCCATGAGCCACAACTACTGAGCCTGCGCGTCTGGAGCTTGTGCTCCGCAACAAGAGAGGCCGCGACAGTGAGAGGCCCGTGCACCGCGATGAAGAGTGGCCCCCGCTCGCCGCAACTAGAGAAAGCCCTCGCACAGAAACGAAGACCCAACAAAGCCAAAAATAAATAAATAAATAAATAAATAAATATATTTAAAAAAAAAAAACAACCAACAAATCAGCAAACAATGGAACACTAGAAATTCAGCACATGTTGTTAGGAGGTTAAAAGAAAAAAAAAGGACTTTACTCTGTGTCTTTATTGATTACTATCAGAAACAGTGCTGACTGAAGTCCACCCCAGTGAAATACTTCTTAATTATCATTTCTTTATTTGGCTTTCTGGTTATTGAAGACAGCCTGCTTGTGGAGTAAATTTCTTTTATAACTCCCTATGGTCACACAAATATTTAACTAAAATGCTAAAATGAACAAGTACTTCAATATACAGTTTTAAATTAATTCTAAATTGGCTAACTCAGTTTCCATGCTGAGGCAAGTTTAATGCCAGATTGTTTTATTTCAAGTGTCCATCCCAGTGTGTAAAACATTTCAAAGCTCTATCGTCACTTTGTATGTCAAGGAGAGATGGAGAGAGGGATTCTATTGATATAATCCCAAATTCAGTTCTCCTGATGATCAATGAGAGAGACATAGCAACATACCGGCGGATGGTGATTTTTAGCTACCTTGGAAAAAGTAAATTAACCTTTTTTAAACTGCATCTCCCCATATGAAAATGAGTATCATTCACAAGTTCTTTGTCTGAAGAAGCAGGTTCATCTGATACTGTTCCATAATTTTAGGGAGACCAGAGCTCTCAAGATTCGATTTGAAATGACATTTAAGGTCTTCTGAATTAAACCTAACAAGTTTCACTCTACCTGTATCTGTACTAACTGTACTAATTAAAAGGCTTTCTAAGAAAGCACTCTAGGCACTGCCGAAAGGTGTTAAGGTTATTAAGACAATGACCTACAATGAGACGTAAACATACAACTCTGTAACAGCTGTCCGGCCAAATAAAAGCTTTAACATAATGAATGCATCAGAAACCCACCAGTTGTTGGCAATCTAGCTTTATGAAAAAGTCATCTAGCGGAAAAAGAAAACAATAAAACTACTTTACTGAAGATGTAAACTAAGATGTGAGTAGAACTCATGGTGAATGGCAACAAAATAATATGGAAATTAATATTTTAAAACTTATTACCTGATCAAGAATTCTTCCCATTCTGTCAAATAAAACTTTCAAAAAATGACCTTCAAAGAAAGCTGCTTCTAAATTGCACTTTTCCAATGCTTTTGGAGACCCAGGCCACTCCCATCTTAAGCAGATAGCACAGTAGTCCCGGAACTAGGGAGAAAGTATTTGGATCATTAAAGAAGAACTGAACAAAAACAAATGGAGATTAAATAGAAATAATTTTCCCCAATAGGCATAGAAATCCACTTGAATGCTAAGTGTCTGCTAAGTGTGAGGTGCCATGGAAGAGGGGGGAAGGATGACCCGGATAACACGCTGACTGGAGAGAGGCACAAGGTCAGGTCACGACCACCAGTCCCGGCACATTGATGGAAAGCAGGCAGATTTTAACTTTACCAAAGTACCCCTTTCACTGCTGAGCTTATGCTCTTTCCTTTAGAGGAATTCAACCTTTTACTTATTCTCATCACAGATTTAGCGAGTATTTAAAAAGCAAAGCAAGTTTTAGCCACATTTTCAAATCTATTCTAAAATATATATAATATATAAAATAGGTGAACAGATACACAGCACCTGAGAAGGCAAACTTGACTTTCCTACGATGTGTTTACCCAGGCACGTTGCTAGGACTGTCAGGAGGAAATAGGTCTGCTCTAAGTGTGGTCCGAAAACTGTTCACTACCACTGCACTGAGACGAGTACAAAACCTGAGAGCAAGTTTAGAAACTTCTCTTGCAATTTCACTTAGTAAATTTTACATCTGTTCAATCTATAAAATAATCAGGGCTTGTATTTTGTGTTTTTTCTTTTCATTTTTTTATATTTTACAAAAGCATCGGTCAGTGACAGATTGGAAATAAGTGGAAACCGGTCCTCACTACACAGTTCATCAGCAGGATACACAATATGGATTTTTAAAAGCACAAGAATATCTCTTATAATAAAAAGAAAATTTTAAAGTCTTCCTGGATATGTAATTTACTTGAATTTAAACAAAAGAAATTTAGAGCATAGTTTTCTTCCATATTCTTTCTCCCTTTTCAGATTTTCCTTATTCAATAAAGCAAAATTACTTTATCATCTCTAGTTTACAAATTAACTGAGATTAAAACATATTCTTACACAAAGCACTAACTTCAACTTTTAAAAGAAAAACATTTAAAATGATTAAAAAACCAACTTCTTCAATATCTTGTGTTTTAAACTATTTGTCTTTCAAAAGAAAATTTTCTTTATAAAACCACACCCCAATATTTAATAAAGCATTTTTTTAAACATCTTTATTGGAGTATAACTGCTTTACAATGGTGTGTTAGCTTCTGCTTTATAACAAAGTGAATCAGTTATACATATACATATGTTTCTATATCTCTTCCCTCTTGCGTCTCCCTCCCTCCCACCCTCCCTATCCCACCCCTCTAGGTGGTCACAAAGCACCGAGCTGATTTCCCTGTGCTATGCGGCTGCTTCCTACTAGCTAGCTATTTTACATTTGGTAGTGTATATTATGTCCATGCCACTCTCTCACTTTGTCACAGCTTACCCTTCCCCCCCCAATATCCTCAAGTCCATTCTCTAGTAGGTCTGCTTCTTTATTCCCGTCTTGCCCCTAGGTTCTTCATGACCATTCTTTTTTTTTAAATTCCATATATATGTGTTAGCATACGGTATTTGTTTTTCTCTTTCTGACTTACTTCACTCTGTATGACAGACTCTAGGTCCATCCACCTCACTACAAATAACTCAATTTCGTTTCCTTTTATGGCTGAGTAATATTCCATTGTATATACATGCCACATCTTCTTTATCCATTCATCTGTTGATGGACACTTAGGTTGCTTCCATGTCCTGGCTATTGTAAATAGAGCTGCAATGAACATTTTGGTACATGACTCTTTTTGAATTATGCTTTTCTCAGGGTATATGCCCAGTAGTGGGATTGCTGGGTCGTATGGTAGTTCTATTTTTAGTTGTTTAAGGAACCTCCATACTGTTCTCCATAGTGGCTGTATCAATTTACATTCCCACCAACAGTGCAAAAGTGTTCACTTTTCTCCACACCCTCTCCAGCATTTATTGTTTCTAGATTTTTTGATGATGGCCATTCTGACCAGTGTGAGATGATATCTCATTGTAGTTTTGATTTGCATTTCTCTAATGATTAATGATGTTGAGCATTCTTTCATGTGTTTGTTGGCAATCTGTATATCTTCTTTGGAGAAATGTCTATTTAGGTCTTCTGCCCATTTTTGGATTGGGTTGTTTGTCTTTTTGATATTGAGCTGCATGAGCTGCTTGTAAATTTTGGAGATTAATCCTTTGTCAGTTGCTTCATTTACAAATATTTTCTGTCATTCTGAGGGTTACCTTTTCATCTTGTTTATGGTTTCCTTTGCTGTGCAAAAGCTTTTAAGTTTCATTAGGTCCCATTTGTTTATTTTTGTTTTTATTTCCATTTCTCTAGGAGGTGGGTCAAAAAGGATCTTGCTGTGATTTATGTCATGGAGGGTTCTGCCTATGTTTTCCTCTAAGAGTTTGATAGTGTCTGGCCTTACATTTAGGTCTTTAATCCATTTTGAGTTTATTTTTGTGTATGGTGTTAGGGAGTGTTCTAATTTCATACTTTTACATGTACCTGTCCAGTAATAAAGCATTTTTATATTAACACTTCTGAAATTCTGAGCTAGAAAGTAATAGTGTAAATTTTTTCTATTCTTTTTGTGTGTTGTCGAATATTTCTGAAACAATCATAACTGTAATCCGAATATGGAAATGAAACTTTACAGAAAGAATCAAAGCAGTTTAAAAATCCAGTCAGTACTACTGAGGTTGGTACTACTTTTATTGCCTCTATTTTATTGTTACATGAATGTATTTGCATTACTCTAGTTATTCACATAGTAATGTGGACTTGAATTCAGGCTTAAAGCATCATGAATTAACTATAAGCGCATGCAAGTTAATTATCAATAAGAGCACACTTTAACCCAAAGGATTTAAATGAAAATTAAATGTATATTTTTCTGACTTGAGACATTTCAAAATTTGGAATTTGGTAAAAATGTAAAATGTTACAGAGGGGAAAGATGACTAAGAGAAGACCATTTAATTTAATAACTCAGAGGAGACCTTTGGGAAAGTACTTTCAGTAAGGTGGAAAGCTGGGATGCAGGAGATGAAGAGCCAGCACTTGTGAATTACTGATGAGTAAGAGCAGTGAAGAGGAAAGGGTATAGCCTGTGGGCTGGGGGCAATGGTGGGCGGTGGGTAGAATTATTTAAAAATCATGTTTTAGATCAGCAGGGGAAAGGATTTGGGGGACATATAATTTCAAGGGCAGGAAGAAAGGGAAGAAAAGGAGGTGGGGGGTGGGGAAGGGAGCATAAAGAAATCTTGAGATAGAGACACACAGTTAGTGAAATGCAAAGTCAGGTCACTGGCAGAAAGTTCAAGTGGTGAGAGTGGAGTTCAGGTCTTGCAGAGAAAGGGAAACCTTTGGAGAAACGACTGTGGGCAATGTGACAACGTGTGTGCATTCTTATTAGATTGCGTGTCAAAAACTAGTTACTTCTCTTACCTGCCTATGAGCATCTCGGAGGTAGGTGTCATATCCTGTGCCCTCCACATGGTAGGATGATTTTGCTTCATCCGGTACCAGACAGAGAAAACTTAAATGAAAAAATGCCATAATCAATAATACAAATACTCTCACAATTCAACATCTCTATATGTGTTAAAATACCTAGCAATATCTTCAGTTTAGCCAAGTATTAATGCAAATGGAAACTTGAAAAGTAAAATTGTATATTCGTAAGTACTTAATCTTGAATCAGTACTACAATTCACTGATTAAATACTCTGTCATTATTTTAAAAGTTTTACTTAAAAATTACTCATTCCACTTAAAGTAGAATCAAGCAGAAGAAGACTCTACTCTTTTTACATTACAGGACAATGATCAACTGCCGTGAAATTTGTTAGTCTCAGGAACCTGGCTTTTAAGTAACTGAACCTTCGATTTTCATGCACCCTAACTGTGCATCTTACACCACATGCAGTCTTCTCTAAAGTCACCTTCCAGCACCAGGCATATCAGCGACAGGATTGCAAAGGAATGAAAAGAAGAAAATTGCCAGGAAAGGGCACTTAAAAAAAAACAACATAAAAACGCTAAAAAAGAAAAAAAAAAAGGAATAGCCCTCTGCTTAACACATGTGAGTACACGGCCAATATGTTCAATTTGTCAAACTGGAAATTCTCAATGTTGTTCCAACTGGGAATTACTTAAAACATTTTACATTAAAAATAAGCAGAGGACCTTGAAGATTTATTTAACCACTACTACTCCAGAGCTTTTCTCTTTTGTGCGGATCGTTGCCCCTCGGCTGTCACTAGCTACATAAGCATTTCAAAAAGCTGACATAATCTCTAAAGAAGGGAAGACTGAATTCATAACATATCTCTATAATGATCAAAGAGCAGAGCTATTACATGTTATAAAAATAAGTAGGGCTTCCCTGGTGGCGCAGTGGTTGAGAGTCTGCCTGCCAATGCAGGGGACACGGGTTCAAGCCCTGGTCTGGGAAGATCCCACATGCCGCAGAGCAACTAGGCCCGTGAGCCACAATTACTAAGCCTGCGCGTCTGGAGCCTGTGCTCTGCAACAAGAGAGGCCGCCACAGTGAGAGGCCCGCGCACCGCGATGAAGAGTGGCCCCCACTTGCCGCAACTAGAGAAAGCCCTCGCGCAGAAACGAAGACCCAGCACAGCCATAAATAAATAAATGAAAATAAATAATTAATTAAAAAAAAAAATAAGTAAAAGAGATATAAGTCAAATGAATATAGCAACTCACCTATTTACAATTTTATGGACTTCAGTTTTCCCATCATTTTTGGGGTGGTCTGGAGAAGCAGGAGGTGAAGAACTAAGCCACTCTTGGTTTGACAAAGTGTTATCTGGTGAAATGTCAGTAAACAAAGGATCTTCTTCCAGATCTCTAAGTTTAATTTAATGATGTATAAAAAAAAATTTTATTATAGCTTCTAAACCAAAAGATTCTCTGCTATGTTCTTAGAAAACATTACATAATTTTGCTAATAAAAGAATTAAGGAATAATTAATGTATTTATATTTTTTAGAGAAATTAACATTTTATACTAACATCAAACTCAAGGCTATAATGATTTTGTTACGTTTAATGACTATATACTGCCACTTGTAATTTAAAGGGACAATAAGATCAGGACATCTAAATTTTATTTTTAAAAAACTTTTAAACTGTTAGAGGTATTTTTTTTTAAGAATAAGGAAGGGAAATAAGAGGAGAGAAAATTAAGATTCTATATGAAATGCTAAACTCACAGAGTTGGATAGAAACTTACACTGCTCCTGCTATTAATCCATTCTCCACTACATCTTTATCTTCTGGGCACACAGGTTTATATTCTGTATAGTTTCTTTCTTCAAGATTTCTTAGGACCAAGTTGTAAAGAATGTGCTCATTGGGTTTTTGCAAAAGATGTTCAAACATTCTTAATGTCATTATGCTTATCTGAAACCAAAAATGATAAAGGGTAACTGAAAAATAGTTTAAATAAACGATTCTTCATGCTTTCAATTTTCAAAATAAAAAGCCACATAAAAAAAGAGGCTATATTCAAAACATCACAAGTACATCAAAGTCAGTATGTCAAAGAATCTAAGTCCAATTCTAAATCCTTACATAGCTTACCTCATCAGATATGTGATCACAATGTTCAATTAACCTATGTCTTAAAGGATGTCTGCTGATTTCTGCCAGAGTTTCTGGTTCCCTCTGTTCTCCAAGGATGAAGAACACCATTTCTTGAAGCAAAATGTCAGAGGTTACTTGCCGAACAATGCGATGAAGCAGAGCAGTTGATGTCAGGATACCCATCTCAGAACTGGCAAAACAAACAAGTAATTAGTGGGCAAAAATAACATGAACACAGTGATTTTTTTTTTTTTTTTTAAGTAAAGAGGCCACTCACGTTTGCATTAATTGAGGTTCCATAACACCAATAAAAAATCTTTCATGAACAGCTTTGGCAAGGGCAACAGCAGCAGTCTAGAACATAGTATAAGTATCATTATCTTTTTTTAAAATGGGAAAGAGATTAATTTATAACATCCGTAAGTCAGTTTGCACTCTCCATCTGAATTAATGTGAAAAAACAAACTTGCCTACTGACCATCTTGTTGATGGCATATAAACCTAGATTAGACATTAGCTATTGGGTCCTTTACATGTTATCTAAATTTCCAAGAACAAAGACAAACAGGATAAAAATATTATCCCAGTCACTTATTGTATTAACATCTCCCCAAAGAGGAGAAATGGAGGGAGGACAATGTTACCTTGCGAAGGGTTATGCTATAATACTTAAAGAAACATATGGGCAGAACTTGAACTTCGATTTATTCCAGAGCTGTAATACACACACACATGCACACACCCACGTATATATACACTTTTTTTTGGTTTATTTCATTTTATTTATTTAACTGTGCTATCCTAAGACAATTAAGATATACTTAGGGATATAAACTACTAACTGTGCTATCCTAAGACAATTAAGACATATTTAAAAATATAAATTGAGGATTCAAATTTTACTTAGTTGATATTTACAGTTTTAAGTTATCAGTAAAAAACAACGAAATATTCAAACCTTTTGTGCTTCCTTTATGAGTTGATCACAATAATCAAACCAGGAGAGAAATGAAATTAAGGCTCGTTTTCCTGGAAATGCAGAAGCATCTTCTTTATGACTATATGAGTCCAAGCTATAGGACACAGAAGAAATTTGAAGTCCAAAGTTATCCAAAAGCATTAATCCAATTCAGTACAAAAGGGGAGATGAAGGCACGTGAATGAACACACAGTATGATACGTTTACACAGGCGATGCTGGATGACAATCAGAAGAGGGTTTTATAAATAAAAGCCAAAGATAAGAGAAAACCTTTTAAATGAAAGTTGTGAATAATTTTCACTCATTAAGTGGAGAGAGACTGAAGCAGAATGGAGCTGCAGCAGAAAAACCATTGAGATAGGTCCTCATATTTCCACCATAAATTTGACCAAGTAACAGATATGAAAAGTCGGAGGTTCTCAGCCACTAGGATGGAAGGAAAGAAACATAAAGAAGGGACTGCAAGAGGAAATAACTGGTTTGCTTCTCTTCCTGCCTTAAAATACCACCCAGTAGTAAAGTTAACAAGTGGGTCTGGCAGATGTTGACAATATAGGGTGGAAAAAAACAAGTAAGAACCAAAGCAGGGTTAAAAATGCACTGAGAAACAATAACAGGTTATTATGTCAAAATGTTAGACTGCTTACAGGTGGTGGGATTATGGGTAATTTTATTTACGCTGCTTTACAGTTTTTAATAACTTATAAATGTTCCTCAATAATCGTATTTTCATATGAGAATCAAGGGGTGGCCCTAAAAGCTGGGGGAAAGGGGTGAAACAAAGAGGTAGGAGGCGAGGTTCCACACAGGCAGGCCATGAACTGTTAGACTGCCCCAGGGGCAGTGGAGCTGATTTATAAAAGAGAAGATTCCTCCTCTCAGGGTTTTTTGTTTTTTAAAAAATATAGTCAGATAAAGTTATGGATCTTAACACAGTTAAGGTCGTAATTGATCACTATTAACAGACAGGGAAAATAGCTTAACTATGTAACAGATGGCCGTTCCCATGCCAATTCATTCCTGATAACAAATTATAAAACAAGCCTCAAAACACAATCCTGTTTAATGATCACTAGCAATGTTATATTTTTCAAAACTAAAGATTTCTATCATTGCAAAATGGAAATGGATTTAAAAGCGTAGGTTTAAGAAGTCACTCTTATGGGAAAAGAGAAATAGCAGCTCTTACCCCCAGTTAATTGCTTCCACTGTTTCAATATCTAAGGGGTCCACTGACTGAGGTAGGGCTTTGTACAGGGAGGCGAGCCTGTCTGTGAGCAGTTCGCACAAGCAGGTGCTCTGCGTGAGGCACTTGGCGGCCGCTGGCTCCGGCAGACTCACTAGCAGCATCAAGCCCTCGCAGGCTTTCACAGCTATTCGGCCATCCTGAGGGGAGAGACACATAACCTCTTCAATGCTGGAATTAGACGTACATCAGGTTGTTTGGAAAAATTCAACTTAAACGGATTTAAAGTTTTACACCAAAATAAAAATAGACTTTTTTTCCCTGTGCAAATAACTGAGATTATGTTAGAGGGAAAAAAAGGTAAAGAAGATGACTCACAGGACTTCTAGTAAGATTTAACAAAGAATTCACTAAGTTGTAATCCTGGTTTGGACGAACAACTGTGGCCTCTGGCAGTGCAGCGATGCTGAGGTTGTCCAAGCCTGTGGACAGATCATCCGGCTGAGGAGGCGGCGCATCCTCTAACTCGGTGTGCTCCATTCCAGAAGCGCCAGACGGTTCCTCTGGCCGACAGGACTGTCCTGTATCTGTTGACAAGGAATCTTGACCTTTTAATATATCTTCTGAAGTTGCATTTGGTGCTCCTTTAGAAGCCAGAGATTTAAACTTGTTCTGAAAAGGAATACATGTGTTGTAAGATTCACGTCAAAAGCCTTATGTAATAGAAATCATATTTTAATGGGTTTTTCTAAAATTAACATTCAATATCCAGCCACTGTAGCAATGGATACGTGTTGTGAAAATACCCAGACTTAAACAAACTGTGTTTTAGATATTTTAAAATTACACAGGCGTTTCAGAGGTAGAGAAGGGACTTGAGGACGTGGGGAGGGGGAAGGTGAGACTGGGACGAAGTGAGAGAGTGGCATGGACATATATACACTACCAAACATAAAATAGATAGCTAGTGGGAAGCAGCCGCATAGCACAGGGAGATCAGCTCGGTGCTTTGTGACCACCTAGAGGGGTGGGATAGGGAGGGTGGGAGGGAGATGCAAGAGGGAGGAGATATGGGGATATATGTATATGTACAGCTGATTCACTTTGTTGTACAGCAGAAACTAACACACCAGTGTAAAGCAATTATACCCCAATAAAGATGTTAAAAAAAAAATTACATAGGCGTTTATGATACTCTTCAGAACACATCTACAAACTGTTTTACACCAACTATAAACAATGAACAATACTAGCGATAACTATTTGACTACTACTGAAAACAACTGATGTTAGTGAGGAAAAAAAAGATTCAGGAAGTTTCAATTGCAGTTAATTGTTTTCTAATCACTAGGCTACTAAAAATACATTGCCCCAATGTTGACTCTTCTAAAACCAGTTTTCTAAGATGATTTTTCTGTTTTTTCCTTATACTTCTGCTCTGTAAATATAAACCAACATTCTGAGGGCATTCTTACTTGTGTTTCTGAGGATAAAACTAAGATTTGCTTGAAATATTGTGACCCTTCCCCCCACCACATACACCCAAACACAAAAAGAATCTAAACTGAAGCAAATCTTTAGTTCCCAGGTAAAAGTATCTTGCTTTCCATTTAAACACAAGAGCAAAAGTCAAATCACTCACACAAGTTAGAATTCATCATAAACCCGCTTCTCTGCAGGGCCTATCAGAGTGTTTCACCCATCACAGAAGTGCATTAAATGCTGAATGAACTCAAAGTTCTACTTCCAAAGTTATATGATAGTTATTATAAATCACTTTATTACTATTAAAAGTAGAGTTTAGACCAATCTTCTTGAGAAATTGAGCTCAGAGCACATATATTAAAAGAAAACAATTCTGAGGAACTACATGAATATCCCAAACAACTTCCCTATTTCCTATAAAGTCAATTGCATATCATAGTCTTTATGAATGTAGAACATTTTATTCCATCTAAAATGTTAATACTATTGTTGGGCGTGGCACCTGGGATAAGAATGGCAAGAGGAAGAGTAATCCTAGAACAGCACTCACTCCCTAAACTGGTGTTCCTCAAAGTGTGACTCAGGACTGTTGGCCTTGTGGTCTTCTGTGGGGCCTGATAAAAATGCAGATTCCTGGGTCTCACCTAGACCTCCAGAATGAGAATATCTGGAGGTGGAACCAAGGAATCTGCATTTTGAAAAAGCTCTGCAAGCAAGTACAAACTCTTCATCCTGCCATTCAAAGCCTTTGACAATTCCAACCTATCTGTCTAGGCCCTTTTCTTACCACATGGCCTAGTTAAACTATGTGAACACACCACAAACTTTCATATCTTCACTCCTTTACTTATGCTCACCCCTTCTTATCTAAACATCTGTCAAGGCTCATTTCAAAGACAACCTCTTCCATGCCGCCTTTCCTAATGACCAGGGCCGATGTAATCTCTTCATCCTATGAACATTTAGGGGGCATTAGGGGGTATCTTTCTTATGATACTCACCTTACTCTACCTTAGATTACAGTATCTGAACATTAGTCTTACCCTCATCACCAGATTACGAACTCCTTTAGGGCAAAAATGTTTCTAACTCATCTACTATCTGCACTTAATTCACAGCAGATGTATCTATTAGCTGAAATAAATGAACAGAGAAATTAGATTTCAGGGGATACATGCTCAAGAACTGCAAAGTACTTCTATTACTATCTGTTACTTACCAGTAATAAAGCTGCATTTCTCTAAAGATTCATTCATTCAATAAGAGTTAATTAAAGTTACTCTGCATTGTGCTAGATACCAGAGAAGCTGTGGGGACCTAAAGATTAATGAGATAGAGTCCTTGTCCTCAAGGAGCTTACTGACCAGGAAGAAAAAATAAAATGCATATAAATAACTCTAACGCTAGGGAGCTTGTAATAACTGACATTAAAAGCATATAAGTAGTCCGATCAGTTCAGAAAATGGAGATACCTAGCACCTCAGGCTTTGGAGAAGTATGTGCTATAAACATGCTGCATTACAGCAGTCATGACACTAATTCAGAAAGGTGTTCTTGGTATTGAGGTCGAAATGTAAATGTTTCTCTGAAAACAGGCAGGCATACATATGCTTGCAAATTTTCTCTGCTTCTGATCTATGGCTGTGTACTTCTGAAACAAGTTTCGGAGATTCTGAGAAAAACTCCTTAAAGCTTAAGGTTGGAAGAAAATCTACTGCATCTAAAGTAACTCAGGTATCGGGACTTCCCTGGTGGCTCAGTGGTTAAGAATCCGCCTGCCAATGCAGGGGACACGGGTTTAAGCCCTGGTCCGGGAAGATCCCACATGCCGCGGGAGCAACTAAGCCTGTGCACCACAACTATTGAGCCTGTGCTCTACGGCCCGCGTGCCATAACTACTGAAACCTGCACGCCTAGAGCCTGTGCTCCGCAACAAGAGAAGCCACCGCGATGAGAAGCCTGCGCACCACAACGAAGAGTAGCCCCCGCTCGCCACAACTAGAGAAAGACCACGTGCAGTGATGAAGACCCAATGCAGCCAAAATATAAATAAATAAAAATTAAAAAAAAAAGTAACTTAGGTATCTAAGAAAACTTTAGTAAAAAACTTTGAGAAGAAAAATCTCATACTTAGTCAAATCGAGATATTTGATACATTTATATCATAAGGCTATTCCAGCCATGTTGAAGCAAACTTTCAAGATATGATGCATACCATGAAAATCAGGCATTCATAGTCCTTAACAATAACCTAGAAATTTAAATTCATGCAATTTTGCAGCTTCATTGTTTACCTACCTCCAGTAAGAGTGCAGAATAAGATCCTGAATTACTTATTAAATAAAGTGAATAAAAAATGAGCCCATCTATTAGAACGGCTAAAAGTTTTAAAAACCAAACAAAAAAACTTGACAACACCCACTCTGACAAGAACATGGAACAACAGAACTCTCATACAGTGTCCATGGGATGCAAAATGAAAAACCCACTGGGGAAGAGTTTTGCAAATATACACTTACTACATGATACGGAAATCCTACTCTGAGGTATTTACCCAAGTGAAATGAAAATCTAAATCCATACAAAAATCTGTGAATGTTTACAGTGGCCTCATCCATAATTGCCCCAAACTGGAAACAACCCATAAGTCCCTCAACTGGTGAATGGATAAACAACTGTGGTACATCTATACAGTGGAATACTACTCAGCAATGTAAAGGACCAAACTCATGGATGACTCTCAAATGCATTATATGAAGTAAAAAAAAGCCAGATTCAAAAGGCTGATTATATTTTTATGACTTTCTGGAAAAGAGAAAACTTGGGACAGAAAACAGATCAATGATTGCTTGGGGCAGAGGTGGAAACAGGATGACCAGGAAAGGACATATGGTAAGGTGATGGAGCTACTGCATATCTTGATTGTGTTGGTGGTTACACGACTGTGTTTGTCAAACTCATAGAATGGTGGATTGGAAAGACTGAGTTGTACTCTAACTTATACCTCAATCTGAAAAAAAAAAAAAAAAGAAGAAAAAACATTTTTTAACAAAAAAAACAACATTTTTTCTAATATATTCCTAAATGACTTCACTGCTGAAAAAAAGTAAATGAAAGCAGGAAATACATAAAAGTTATTTTCTAATTTAAAACTGGAAATAAAATCCAAATATCAATTAAGTAAACTATGATTCGCTGACTACAGCTATGAAAAGATAGTACAAGATAATAGAGCAATTCCAACTGTTACACTAGGGTGGGGAGGTAACTCATGATGCTTCGCATCTTGTCCAAATCTGCACACACCATCCTTACCCCAGGTCAAGTTACCCACACGCTGCACTTGAGCAAGCCTGGCTGAAAATATGATAGCTTATAAATTCCCGTGACTTCTCTCTCCCTGATTTGCCCTTCAAGCTGTACTCCTTCTAAGCCTTGGCTTTGTATTTGTCCAGCCCCTATACTGCCCCATACATCTGGCTCAATCACATTCTTTGAGAATCGTTTTTCTCAGGAGATTTCAGGTTAAGATAAAACAGTGCTCTTAAATGAAAATTCTGGGAAGTAAAACAAGCTATCTGATTCCCAAAGAAGTAATTCCTTCTAATATTATTCACAGAATTCAATTCTCATAATAATTTTAATACACACATACTTTGAAGGTTGACAGGAAGTATACCATACCTCCAGAAAAAAATTAACCAAGTAGGGATCTTGTTTCAGCTTTGCACACACAATGCAGAGAAACTGAATTTCTTCATTTTCTGTTGGCGTTGCAAGGACTTCACCACACAGTCGAATTAATTTCTGTCAAAAAATTTAAAACAAATGTTTAAACTTAGGTTACTTTTTATAAACATGTAAACAGCCATTCATTTACCTTCAGGATATTTAAAATTTTCAAATAATGCAAATACCTTGCATTTTTCAGAAAAAACACTATTTACAATCACCTATATCAAAATAAATTTGCTAGCAGTAAGTTTTTCAAATATGTTACTCTAAAAAATTAATGAGTTATATAATAAACTCTCCTTGAGATGTCATGGAAATAAGTAAATGGTAAAATTAATGTATAAAATTTTAAAAGAGAAATATAAAGACATGAAATGCATTTAATACATCGTCATGCATAAAGAAAGCTCAAGTATTTGCTAATTTGCATGTTATTTTAGAAAAATCATATAAAATTATTTCTATACGAAAAGAAGCAAACTGAAAAGTTTTGTGTAAAGGGAACAAAATACCTGCACTGGCCTATGCACGTTAATATGTGGAAGTAGTGGCTGCCGGACTTTCCCCAGAAGTTTGGTATAGAACACCAAAACCTGCTGTTTCATCCCCGGAGGGCACTAGGGGTAGGAGAAAAGAAAAGCAAACAAGAAAAAAACAGACAACGCGAACATACTTACTTAAAAGCTTAAAAAATAGGAGAGGCAATGTACGTGAATATATTCCACCTTCAAAAATCAATGCAATTAGCCAGTTAATGACTTTATCAGAATAAAATTCTCCATGAAATTATTACTGACTGGTATTGTATAAATAAAATTATATCTGGGACTATAATATAGTGTATGAGACCACAGGCTGATGTAATTACAAATAGCCTGGTGATAATGTGCCATGGAGACTGGAGTTTGGCTCAGGCAATGCCAACCTGTTTATATTCTAAATGCTAGGGTAACAGGAAACTCCCCAGCCAAAGCAAAGGCAGAATCTTATCGCTTACGCTACTGACAGGTAATCAATAACCTTCCATCATACACGTGTAGGAGAAATGAAGCCTTCTAACACATATTATGTAAATAAAGGAATCCTATGTATAAACTGCTGTGATTTATTCTAACAATGCTGTTCTAAATTAGTTGCAAAATTATTTACATTATGATTACTATAGGCAATGAATATTTAATAAATAAGTTTTGATAACATGTCAATTGTTTTAAATATTTGCTGAAAAGTAGGTATACCTGATGATTCCTCATGTTGTAGACTAAGAGAGTATGAGTTAACAAGGTTATATGTTCTATAGTTAACCTGCTTATTCTGCCTCAGATTTAAAATGTAGTCACAAAAGAAGTATTTCCAAAACATCATCATAGACACGTTACCTGGAAATAGCATAAGCTATAATCTTAAGCACAATAATATTTTAAGATAGCAAATACCTTCAATTATTCAGGTAAAACACAATACTTATAATCACCAATATCAAACTAAATTTCCTAGTAGTATAATTACTAATATTTGCTCAAAAGTCAATTAATATTTGTTTAATATAATGTTGCATAACCCCTCTCTCCACGGAACAGGAAACAGAAGGGAGGAGGGGAATGAATCGGAGGGTGTTAGGGAGCAAACATGTTGCCTAGAAAATATAAACAGAATGAATTTAACCTAGAAATGAAATGGAGTATTATTACAGATTTAGTTAAAAGGAAATTGTCTTCAATACTACTTCATAATTCTATTTGGTGTTTAAACACGTCTATTAGCTTGGGGTTTTTCTAGTTTGATTTTCACATCATATATTATAGAAATTCACAGAACAGAACCACAGATTTTTAGAGCTGGGGGAGGCCCCTTGGTGATCACTTCCTAGTTTTTAAAGAGGAGGAAGATTAACCAAAGAGACTTACTTGAAACTGGCTCCACTCATCAGTAGAGTTAATGTCAGAATAATCAGTGATATTTTCTTTCAGGATTATGAAAAATACTTCCTATTTTTGTAACCCAATTTTCACTGGGTTCCTACTCATTTCCTTTGATTCTGAGCGTCTGCACTTGAGTTTATTTTCACAAATGTTGACACTGTAATTCTAAGCAGCCTAAGTACCAGTTGTTGTCTAGAGCATTTGGGAGCTTCGAAAGTCACGTTCACAGAGGCCATACCATTTTCTTTTTTTTTCCACATACTGACTTGAATCCTGCCATACTTAATACACAACTCTACAATTAAATTTAGTGCTTGGCAGCTTCTTTATCTCTAAGACATGAATACATATATTACATGCCCAAGAACGTCACGTGGATTAGGAACTTACATCAGCTTTCCCTAAGGTATATAATGTTTCCAAGATCTTGTGATGAAGTAAATACTCCATACATGGCCCCGTCTCTCCAAATTCCCGTTCACTTTCTTCTTGTATCAAGATAACCAACATCTGTTCCAGATGAGATGGAATATTTGTATCTGTCACTGGGGCTTTATCATCTAAACAATAAAAACATTCATCAAATTTTCAAACATTTTTATCTGCACATTTGCACCTAAAATACTCTTTATATTTCCCTGTTCCTATTCAAACAGAAAAATCTGAACCACACACACTTAAGTGAGGTTTATATCTTATTCAAAAACAATCTATATTCTGAAAGATAGTCTATAAGCTAATATTCACGCAAAGTAATTCAGAAAAGGAGCCATTTATATGGGGAATGGGAACACGATCAGAAAAAATACAAGTAACATCAGAATTTTGTACCCACTTATAATTAAAAAAATTTTTTTTCAATTAGCCAGTTCAGAAGATCTAAACTTTAGGTCTCTTTATATAGAAACAGGTTGGCCGTGAATGTTAAGCTGAATAACGTAGGATATGAGGAGAGGACAGGTTCTGTTTTTGCCCACTGCTGCACTGCTTTGTAACAATGCACTTACTGTCCCCAATTCATCTCCAGATTTGAAAACATGAGGAGCCCAAAGAAAATCCCTCTATTAAAAATTTCTGACCTCTCCTCTCATTAGCAGATACCTACTCCCAAAGTAAAAGCTGCTTCTCAGGAGAATTCTTATCAAATATTGATTTTTCAAAATAAAAATTCATGGATACTTTTTACATATCAAAAACACATGGTTTTATTAACCTATCTTTATTACATAAGGGTTAAATTACTCTCAGTAAAATGTGAAGTTTTATAGAATGTCTAAATACAAAATATATTAGGGAATGACAAGTTCTTTTTTACGTCTCTATTTACATCTCTATTCTCCTTTACTTAGCACTGCTACAGTTTATACTACACAATCCTGGTATACTATGTACCTGATGATTTAAAGCTTTGTCTGTACATATGCACATGTGTGTATTATATATACACACACACAGACTAAACCATAATACTAAAGCCTTATGGAGAAAACAATGGAAAGAGAAGGGTCACTCTTGTTTCCCAGGAGGACATATATGTATCAAATTTGATATAGTATGGGACAGTTGTTAAGAGCATGAGACCTGGAGTTGGACAACTTGAATTCAAATCTTGGCTCTCTCACTTTTAGCTGGATGACCTGGGCAAACTGTTTAAGCCTCAGCACCAACATCTGTAAAATGGAGTTAATCAACACCAGTAAGTGCTGTCGTATGATTTCAACGAAATACTCTGTGTAAAGCCAGTGCCTGAGCACATAGTAAGAATTCAAGAAATGTTAACTTACGATGTCTTACTTCATATTCTTCTAAAATGAGTAGCCTAGGGCTAATAAAAAATAGTGTGTAATTTTATTTGAAATTTGTTTTTTAAAAATGTTTTTTCACCTGTTTTACTGCAGACTTTATATCAACATTCCAGGAAAGAATGAATATTTAAGCATGGTCTGATTACACTTATTTTTGGAGAAAAATAATCAAAAAGACTTTTTTTTTTGAGAAATAAATAAACTGTAAATTCGACTTGACAAGATTAAAATCCTAGCTCTCAAGAAGATCTAGCTTCTGCCGTCCACTCTCATCCCAAACCATGTTTAGATCCCTGTGCCTTTGCATAAGCTATTCCTTCTATCTGAAATGCCTCTGCCCTCCTTACCTACCTCAAAACCTACTGCTCATCCTTTAAAGCCCAGGTCAGACACTGCCTCCTATTTCTCCCTTCTTCCTTCTCTCTCTGTGCCTGATGCACCTTTTTGTCCCATACTTTACTGTAATGTACACACTTGTTTCTGCTACGAGACTGCAAAAAAATCATTTAAAGCAAGAACTCATAGGCTTTCCTGTAAAGCATTTCCTTAAGACCATGGAGGGGTGCAAAATTGACAAGGGCTAAGAATAGTCATTTGAAAAGGCAGCTCCTCTCAAAAAACTTTTCTGTAGATCTGCTGTCTAAACATCCAAATTAAGGTAGAAATTATATTTTACCCCTAAAGGTGTATATACAGATATAGATAGTCTGATTTTCACTTACTATACAAATATGAAGAATTTCTTTCTTTTAAAGAATTATCTATGACCCCATCAGCTTATCAGATCAACTATTTTTTTTTCATGTTTCCTTTCAGTTAAAAAACATGTGCCCAATCTGCACATCCACTAGCGTTTACCTATACATTCCTCAAGGGAGCCCATAGCGCTATGTAGCAAGGCTACTCTATTTCCTTACTTCAGAGGTTGCCAAACTTCAGCTCATGGGACAGACCCAGGCTTGCCATCTGTTTTAATAAAGTTGTATTGGAACAAAAGAATGCTATTCTTTTACTTATTGTTGATGGCTGCTTTTGCACGATAACAACAGAATTGAAGAGTTGCAACAGAGACTGTATGGCCTACAAAGCCTTACTATCTGACACTTTACAGAAAAATTTTGCCAACCTTTGACCTAATTTATTCACATTTCCCCATATTCACTCTTCAGCCTACTCACTAAGAAAAATTGAAGCAACCAGAAAATAACTTCCAAAGACTCCCTATACCATGTCTACCCCTCTCCTGAATCTACACCCATATGTTCTTCTTTCTGCCTTAATTTTATGGATGAACTGTCCACAAGTCTATGAAGGCTAAGCCTCCACTAATGCACTAGGATCCCGTACCCCACTTGCCAACTGAAGGATATGGCTCAGAAATGACCTCATATGACTCTCGTACCCACCTTTCCTTCTCCACTAGATCATTCTCACCAAAGTACAAATGGCAGTAAGTTCCATCTTTACAAAAAATTTAAAACCCCCTCAGTGCCACATCTCCCCTGTGGCTGTTGCTCCATTTCTCAGCGCCCCTTTCCACTAACACTCCTCAAGAGAGCAGTCTTCACACACTGTCTATATATGCTCTCTGCCCATTTTCTCTGAAACTTCCTCCAATCAGGTCTCCTCTCTCTTCCTTGCTATTAAAAGGGCTCTTATCAAGACCACTAACGAGCTCCTCATGGCTGAATCCAATGATCGGTTCCTAGCCTTCATCAGCTTTGACATCATTTGACACTTGGATCCTTCTCTCCTCCTCCAGCTTCTAGGACACCATTCTCTCTTGGCTGTCTGCTACCGAACTGGCAAAAGCAAAATCTCCTTTGCTGTCATTCTCATTTTCCCAATCTCTAAACATTGAGTGCAGGGGCTTAGTTCCTGAACACTTTCCCTCTTCCATCTATCCTTAGCTATCCCTAGATAATCTCACCCAGTCTCAAGGCTTTAAATCCTACTTACATGCTGATGAGTCTCAATTCCATATGTCTAGTTTAGGCCTCTACCCTAAATTCCAGATTCCTATTTCCTATTGTCTACTTGACATATCCAATTGCATATATAATGGGCGTCTCAAACTAAACATGTCCACAATGCTCTCACAAACCTGCTTCTCCTGCAGTCTCCCCATTCTCAGTGAGTGGCCCTTCTATTTTTCCAACCGCCTAAGCCCCAACATTTGGAGTTATCCATGACTCTTACTCTCATATCCAATATTCAATCCACCAACAAAGCTTTCTTCAAAGTATACCCAGAGGACAATCACTTCTTACACCTCCACCCTAGTCTGAGCCACCGTCATCTCTCAGACCATTGCAATAGTCCCCTAACTGTGCTGCCAGCTTCACCTCTGCATACTTTCACTCTCATTTTCTCACAGAAGCCAAAGTGGTTCCTTTAAAACAGATTATGTTACACCTCCGCTCAAAACCCTCTAACGGGCTTCCTATCTTAGAGTAAAAGCCAAAGCCCTTACAATGGCTTACAAGGCCTTGTGTGAATCTGCACCCTCACCTGTCTTCTGTCACCTCCTCCCATTTCCCTCCTTGTTCACTTGCTCTAGCCACCCTTCCGTGTGGTTCCTCGTATAAGCCAAGTGCTGCACGCTCCAGCCTCAGAGACCGTGCGCTCGGTGCTCTCCTGGAACTTCTCCCCCGGGTGCCCCCAGGCTTGCCTCCTCCTCCTTCAGACTTCAGCTCAGAAGTCACCTGGGGCAACAAGGCTTTCTCTAATCTTAAATAGCCATCTGCCCCTGACCCCCACTCCCCGACACACACACACCTCTATCCCTTTTAGCCTGCTTCATCTTCTCCTTAGCACTTATCATCTGACACACTATGTATACCTGTCTATTTATTGTTCGCTTCCTCCCAATCAATACATAAGCTCTGTTAGGACAGAGATTTTTGTCTGTTTGATTGTTATATTTCCCAGTGCCTAGAACAACGCTTAAGCATAGTAGGTGTTCAACAGATATACTTTTGAATGAATCTACGAGAGGAATTAGAAGTAAAATAAATTGTTTGTAAGTTTAATGTAAAATAACTTTGAAAACTAGTTTGAAATGTGTTTTAGCATTTCACAAATTTTCTGTTTAATTAATATTAGCATTGTTTCTTACCCGAAGTCTCTATGTAGTAATGGGTAATTGCCTTCCAGTGATAAACAAAATCTTCTTGTAAAGGAAGAGAAGGTGCAAGCTACACAAACACAAACAAAAAGACCACAGCAATTAAGAAAATGGCATTAGAAGTTTCCCATTAAGTATAACTCTGTATTTGTCTACTAATGATCCAAAAGCAGCATAAGAATAAGGGGTGAGCTTTAATTTGATTCTTTATGTCAATATCAAAGAGAAACAAAATGAGTCAAATCCAAGAAAGTAAAAATGATTTATTAAGAAAGAAGACAAACACATTTATCAGCATTATTATTATATTATAGTATTGGGGTTTTTTTCCCCTCCCCGACACTAGTTACTATATATATGGCTTCAAAAGTAACAGCGTTACATGAAAACACAATATTCTATTACTAAAGTATCAGTAAAGTGGAATTATCGATAACCAGGGATCTTTGTACCTAGGACTTTGAAATGCAAGACAGTAAAAAGGCTGCTATGTAATTAGTTACACATCACCAAAGTCAACCCTGTAATCAGATTAAAACTGTTCCGTATTTTCAATGACATACAGAAGTGAATCTTTTCTTTTTAAGCCTAGATTAGACAGTGCATATTTTTAGCAAAATAACTACATGAACAAGACACTACCAATTTAAATTCCACAAAGTCAAAAATGTTTTACATTTTAATTTTGAAATTTACTTCAGGAGTTTTAAGCCCAAAATTATATCCCTTCAGCCATCTCATAGGAAATTTACAAGTATTTCAAATGGGTGTTAAACGGATAGAAAAAGATTTGGATGTACCTTCTAAAACATTTTCTTGTCCTTAAAAAGAGTGAGAGAAAGAGAGAGAGAACTGTCTCTCCGTCCTAGTAGCATCAATACATTTTGGTCAGAAAGTACAGAGTTGACCCAGTTTACTTAAGAACAAATAGGTTTCGGGCTTTCCTGGTGGCGCAGTGGTTAAGAATCCGCCTGCCAATGCAGGGGACACGGGTTCGAGCCCTGGTCCGGGAAGATCCCACATGCCGCAGAGCAATTAAGCCCGTGCGCCACAACTACTGAGCCTGCACTCTAGAGCCTGCGAGCCACAACTACTGAAGCCGGCGTGCCACAACTACTGAAGCCCATGCGTCTAGGGCCTGTGCTCCGCAACAAGAGAAGCCACCACAACGAGAAGCCTGCGCAATGCAATGAAGATTAGCCCCCGCTTGCCGCAATTAGAGAAAGCCCACGTGCGGCAAAGAAGACCCAACACAGCCAAAAATAAAATAAATAAGTTTATAAAAAAAACAAAAAAAACAAGTAGGTTTCTATTTTGGGAACCTAAACTATGGCAGCATAATCGTCCGTTTTCATATATTCATCTAAACAGATGACCTAAGAGGTCATGTTACTCCTATACTTCTACTTGTTCCATTTTGATTTCTTGGAGTCTCCTGCAGGGACCTCAAAGTTCGAAACCCTGTCAAAACAATTTCCAAACTCTTGAGCAAATTATAAACATTGGTCATGACATCTTAAGTGTTTCAATCCAGAAGATGAACTGTGCTTAGGAAAAAAATGGACCTGCAAAATTTTCAGCAATCATCAACATCTTAATGCTAGCTTTTTCATATGTGCGTATTCGTACCACTCTGAATAGTACTGAATTAAGAAAATATAAATATTCATCTCACTTCCAAATAGAATGCTATGAAAAATTTTAAAAGACTTTAATATCTTTAACAAAGGAGTTAAAACCTTTGGGATTATATACTTCAAGAACATGGGGAAAGAAATAACTTGTAGGATATTGAGAAAACAATTAAAAAGAAAAATAGGAAAGAAAGAATTAACTTGGGAAAATAATCTTCCTGAAATTTTTAGATTAAAATTCTGTTTTAATCAGCTACTTATTTTTAGAATCTTCCTCAAAACACATAAAATTTCTCTTGTTTTTTGGGCCTGGTTTTTTACACGCCAACTTTATGTAGTGTTAACAATTATTATTAATTAATTATGTATTAACAATTGGGACAAACCCAAATGAAATTTGGTGTTTCAAAAACTGTACCTAGTTTCTTATGTGTAAATATTATGACTTGTTAAATTTTTCCAAGGGAATTTCCAGGGCATATATGGAATTACAGCATCCTTGTTCCAGATTATTTCACCCACGGGATTTAACTCTATTTACAAGGAAAGTTACTAAATCAGAGGTCTTAAATGATTTGTGTCGGGGCCTTTGCTGTTACAGTCAAATTCAAAGCAGGATGGTGTTGCTTACTTGTGAATCTCTTGCAGAAATTTGCTTTAAATAAGAAATCTATTTACGGAGACAGTGAAACAGTTCTAAGTTGCTAATAATTTAGTAACAATCTTGTTCAAACATGAATAAATTTTCTTATTTAGGTAAAACTTCCTAGTAAACTTGCCTCTTTCATTTCAAATTATAACATGCCAGACATATGTTTTATCATTACATAAAAACATTTACGCTCTGGGTTAAAAAAAAAAAAAAAAAGATGTGTGAATCAGCATGAGGAGATTCTAATTTGAGTTAACTTCTTACAATACAGAGATTAAATTTTTGAAAATTCATGCGATCGATCACTATCTCAACCAAAAACTGACCTGAATATCTAACGTGGATATCACTTTCTCTGAGAAGTCTTGCCAGACTTCCTGCCGAGGTTATAGTCATTTCCAAACACACTTGCGGCACCCGCTCCCTGACTGACTGCTCACTCTCTCCCAGCCCTTATCCCATGTCTGTAATTGTTGAGTTATCCATCTTCTCCACTAGATTGTAAACTCCATGAGTTTACAAAGATTATATCATCTTGTTCATCACTGAATCCCCAGTTTCCAAGTCAATGATGGCAAATAGTAAGCATTCAGTAACGTTTATTGAGTGAATAAACAGCAGTTGCTACCATTTAATGAGTAGTAATGTGCCAGGCACAGCGCTACAAAGTTTACACTTACCATGTGGTCTTAAATTCTCACCATAAACTCTAAGACCACCTGAGTCATTAACTGACCTGCCCAAGGAAACACTACTTGTAATTAGAAACCCGGACTCTCTTTCTCCAAAATGCCTACCACACAAAAGGACCTACCTACATTGATAACTCAGATGAGAACTAGTGCTGTCAAAGCCACATCTGCAGTCTCACATGTATCATGAACATTCCATGCCCAGATCTTTTAAAATGCTTCTTCCCCGCTGCAACTTTCCAGACGCCCATCCTATCTTCTCTGCCTCTCCAAAGTCCAGCTCAAGTCTCACTTCCTCCAGGGAGCCTTCTGCAACTACTCCAACCCTAAGCGTTTACTCCCCTCCTCCTATAGAACTCACTGGCTGAACAATCCTCCAGATAATAATAATAATGATTAACATTTATTAAGCACTTACTATGTGCCAGGCACTGCATTAAGCACTTCATATACACAATCTCATCTTAATTTTCACAACAATTCTATCAGATAGGTACAATTATTTCCATTTTACAATGAGGAATTGAAATGTACAAAGACTAAGTAACTTGTCTAGTGAAAAAGCAAGGGGCAGAGGCAAGCCTGGAACCCTGCTCTGACTGGCTCTAGGGGCTAGGCCACACTCTTGTGCACTGCTTGTACTTTAACCAGTGTTTTGTTTTGTCTCCCAATGCATTCTCACTGTGAACTCCCACTGTGCCATGCTTTCTTGGTGGGCTCATAAAATATTTACTGAATGACTAAAGGACTAAAGTTAAAGATCACTTGTTGGAAAAGAATACACTTAAGAAAACACTACATATATTTCATCTGATGTTTTAATTCCTAGTGCAGAGTAGATTTTTAAGGAATTGCTGGTCCCAACAATCATCACTAACTCAACTATAATTTAAAAAGAAAATGTTGCATTCAAATTCTGAAAGATGACATCCATTGAATTAATTAGTTAAGGTAGATGAAACTTTCTTTCCTGACACTGCCCTTTATCCTCTTGGAATAAATCTGCCCTCAAGGATGGAACTGACCGGAATTTAAAAGATATTAGTCCCTGGCAGATAACCTCCCATAGACAAAGGCCCTCAACAAATGTTGAACTGTACTAAATGTAAGGTGTTTTATTTATCCTTTGGAGAAGCTGTACTAAAATGATCCACCTCAGAACTACATGGGAGGCCTGATTTCAGACGTGTGACTTGTGGCAACTGGCTAAAATAATAGATTGATTTCATAACTCTTACTGGCCAATCATTTGTATGCTGAGGGAAAACTGTCATTTCTGAAACAGGAGGCAAGAGTTACGTTACAGTTTTTGTTTTTGATCAAGGTGTGAATTTCTCCCCTAAATTCAAAATGCAGTCTATCAGCTTAGTAACACATCTTCAAATACTGATCTTTGAAAACATCTTAGTTGTATTTCATCCTTGTTAAGTAGTTAACAGGAAATGTGAAGAAACCATTAATTAAACAATAAGGAAAACTCTACACTTAAACCCCATTTAAATGAATATGTATCTGGTTGACCCTAAAAAACCATTTGAAGGCTGATCCGATTGAATCAAGAAACCTAGGAAGGGACTTCCCTGGTGACACAGTGGGTAAGAATCCTCCTGCCAATGCAGGGGACACGGGTTCGATCTCTGGTCCAGGAAGATCCCACATGCCACGGAGCAACTAAGCCCGTGCGCCACAACTACTGATCCTGCGCGCTCTAGAGCCCCCGAGCCACAACTACTGAAGCCCGCGTGCCTAGAGCCCATGCTCCGCAACAAGAGAAGCCACGGCAATGAGAAGCCCAAGAACCACAACGAAGAGTAGCCCCTGCTCGCTGCAACTACAGAAAGCCCACGCACAGCAACGAAGACCCACGGCAACCAAAAATAAATTAATTTAAAAAAAAAAAAAGAAAGAAACCTAGGAAATAATCATACCAAAACGGTTGAGAAAACATTAGAGATTCACACAATGACACAACTGAAAAAAGGTCATGTCAGAACTGCTTATAGGATTATCTCCCATCTCTGTAGAATCCTGATAATTCTGATAATTGCAATACTGTATCAGAAAATGCTAATTGGGCATACAAATTAAAAGGAGTACAGAGAAAAGCTAACGAAATAAACTGAGGAATGGTAAGATTAGTACACAGAAAAAAATGTCAAGGAAATAAAGAAACAGAACTGAATAAATGTAAACCAATCTTGGGCTAGGAAAAAAAAATATTCTTCAAATACCACAAAGATGGCTTATTCAGCATTACGTATGAGTTCATTCCCAAGAGAATGTTAAAAGAGGAAAAAAAAAAAAGTATGCCAAAAATTTTTCACAAGATTGAACCTCTTATCAAGGTAAACTGGGAAGTATCACAGCTGAAAACATTAATGCTAAGCAAATAAAAACATTACTTTTCTAAATGCAGTGCATTAACTCCTAGGACCAGGTGAATATAATCCACTCTTAACTTTTTCTCACTAACCTCAGCAAAGTAGAGAACCTGGATATTACAGAGCCAGAATCAGACAATTTACATGGATAATCTGGTAGATGCTAACATATACAATTATAAAAAGATAACGCAGACAGAGAACACAGGTCTCTGGACAAAAATGAGTCTTTACTGGGAGAGCATGAAAGCCATCTTTCTTTTTCTAACTACTTCTTTCTGTAAATATCAGCCTGAATTAGTAAAGAATATAAATAATGTAATAAATTTTTATTCCCAATTATCTCAGTATTTAGCTGGATTGAGTGTTAAAAATTAAATGATTCTTGGTACTTTAAGGAATAATATAAAATGTAAATATCACTGTTTTTTATAAATTTCAGTTAAATTCTTAAAATAAGGTGCTGTAGATTGATTGTGTATAAGCCAAGAAAGGAAAATTAAAAGTTGCCTTAAAGTCTAAAACTGTCGTCTCCCTCATGAGTAATACTGCTCTTCATCTATGAAAAACCCTGTCTTGCTTGATTTGATACATTCATTTTCTCAAGAACTTGTAGTAGAGCTAAAATGACTCTTAAACATTTCCCACACAGCACTTAAAATAAAAATTGTATTGAAGTTTTGTTTCCATTACTGAGTTTTAAAAATCCATTTTATTTTTATCTGGCCATAAAAACTGTTCTATTGCAATTGGGTTTTGTTTTTTTTTTTTTCCTTAAAGTTGTGTAGATTTGAATGTGCTGTATCACTCAAACTGAACATAGAGAATGACATTTTTAAAACTAGCAAAGTAACACGTCTAGCAAAACTGCACTTGTTATGAACTTCACAGGGTGCATTTTTCAATTTGGGCAATTCTGCCAGCGTAAAGCAAAACAACCGGAGTAAAGCAACTCGACCCCTTTCACTGAAACAGCAGGAAGACATTTTCCTGTTAGTTACTTCTCTTTTATTAGTGTTCGGATATTTGAGTAATGTCTCCCTATGCTTGTGTCTAAAATCCTCAAAGGAGGGTACAATGGCAGGAAAAACGACGAGCGTCCAGGAAAGGAAGAGAAGAAAGGAAACAGATGGTCCCGGTGCTGTGTGAGGGCTTGGAAGCTGTCTAGAGCGCCCTCGACGAGACCCTCCAAACGCCTATTTCGCATCAATCAGTAATGAGTTCGGCCGCAAGGCCTGTGAAAGCAAGAGCTGGCCAGACTACGAAACCGGGTCGGGTGGGCTGCTTCCTCGCCAGAGCCGCGCCCCCGGCAAGAGCACCCCTTCCTGCCTCCCCACGCCCCAAAACAAAACAAACCCAAGCGGTGTTAGGCCGTTTCTTTTGTCTTGGTCAACGCTGACCACTTGAGGTAACGGCCAGGGAGTCCGGGCGAGAGCCCTGTGGCCCTGCCAGGTGCTCCCCGACTCCCCTGTCCCCACCGGAGGAATCGGGCGACCCCCGACCCGGGCCGGGGGGCCGGTCCTGCCGGGGACCCCCGCCCACCCTCCTGAGCGAAGGAAAGGGCTCCACGCCGGCCCGGAGCAGGAAGGAGAGCAGGGGGTCCACTCGGAGCCAGGCCCGCGGCCCCGGCGCCCGCACGACCCCGCGGCGCCCGCCCTGGGCCTCGCCCCTCCGCGGGGCCGGGGACGCCGAGGGCCGGGCCGAGGCCGCAGGGCTCTCCCGGGGCCGGCGCGGGAGCGTAGGCCGGCCGCCATCCCCGACCTGTCGTGAGCCCGCAGCCCGAGGCCTTACCGCCTCCACGGCGTGCTGCAGGATGGAGGTGAACTTGGAAAACATCCTGTCCCGGGACTGCAGCAGCCTCTCCCGGGACGACCTGGAGAGCTCCTCGATCCGCCGCCGCCGCCCCTGCTGCGGCTGCCGGGGCCGCTCCAGAGTGAAGGCCGGTGCGGGGCGGGGAGGACGAGCAGAGGGCCGAGGCGGGCCCGGCCCGGCCGCTTCGGGTGTGCGCGGGCGGCGAGGCGGCTCCGGCGGGCGCTGCGACGTGGCTGGCGGCGAGGAGGGTGTTCCAGGCGGACTCCGGGCCCGCGACACTCCGGCGGCGGCGGCGGCGGCGGCGGCGGCGGCGGTGCCTCCGGCTCGGACACGGTGGCAGCTCGGCTCGGGTTCCTTCCGCCCGCTCTGCCCGCCGCGGCCTGCAGGGGGCGCCGCCGCGGCCCGGGGGTGGGGCCCAGCCAGGCCAGGCCGGCCCTGCGCCGCGGGGGCCACACGCCGCGGGGGCGGGAGAGGCACCGAGAGGCCGCGGCCTGCTTGGGGCGGGAGTCGGGCCTGGGCGCAGCCGCCCCCCTCTTCCGGCGACACTGTCATTCTTACGTTTTAAAAATTCAGCCGTTCTCACTCACTTTGTTTCTCCGATGGAAGTAACATGCCGATTTTGTATGAAAACGTAGACATGTATGTATACAAAATTCAGAGGTTCGTCTTTTAAGGGCAGATTTGCAAGACCGGTAAGAAAAAGCACAGTATTCCCAAGGCAAACAGGAACCTTGGGTTTAAATGCTAAGAATTAGAACAAATCAACTAATGCAGATGAAATGGCTTTGCTAACTGTAAAACTTCATTATTATTTTTATTGTTGTTGTCGTTGTTATTATCATTTTATTTAGTTATTTATTTATTCAACATTAAAACAGGAAGCCCCAGATGGACAAATGGTAAGATGATTCAGTTATTAATTTGTAACATGTTTGATAGTTAGAAAATGTATTCAGTATAGCATTTTCTATTCAGCTTATCAGTTGATACTGGGAAACATCAGTGAGGGAAAAGAATCAGAAGGGGTTCTAGAAAATGCATAGGACAGATAAGTGGAGCTACAATGTAAGCGCTCGGATGGAGGCTTCTTAAAATATGGTGCAACAGTATATTTGTCAAGCCTTGAAGAAACAAGATTCGGGCTGGTAAAGTTTAGGTTGGGTTGATACAGATTATGAAAATGTTCATATCCTGGAGAACTTTGTTTTTGCTTGTATTGGCATTTTATCAAAAGAACCACTAAATTCTTGATAAGATGAGGGTGGAGTAAGTGTTGCACAACCGGTGATGAAAATATGTATTTGTAACCGAATTAGTTGAACAGAGGAAAAAGGCAGAAAAAGTAGCATCAGTGCAGAGTGGTGTTTAGGGCCAGTCTCTGGAGCCGGTTAGCCTAGATTTAAATCCCAGTTCTGCCACTCACTGTAGCAAGTTGTTTAACCTCTTTGTGCTTTAGTTTCTTCATCTGTAAAATGGGGGTAGCACCTACCTCATGAAGTTGTATGTAAATTCCTTAATATACATAAAATACTTTAACATGCCCAGTCATAGTAAGCGATGCATGGACAATTGTTATTATTATTGGTGTTGTTATTGTTAGTAATAGTAGTATTTAACAAAATAATAGGGCCAGAAATCAAGATTTAAGGAGGAGACTTTAACTAGTCTTGTGTTCTTTTCTCTCCTGTTTTTGCTGCCTCTGTCCTTGGATAGCAGGTAAATTTGACCTTAATTCCCTGTATAGGAGCCCCCAGAATGCTGGAGGCAAATTCTGTCATTTGCTAAAGATCGAAATGTGCTCCTTATCAAACTGTAGCTAATTGTGTCTGCTTCAACCAAGAGTACATACTGTTTATTATCATTATTATTATTCAACAGTTTAAGATGGTTAGTCATATTATTAACTAATTATTTTCCTGACCTAATTGTCATACATTTATATGGTGTTTTGTATTTTCATAATACCTTACAACCACTAATTGTATGAGGAGGTCTGTTTAAAGCAGGCTTACTTAGAGTTGTTTGTATTTGACAATGCCTGTCTTTTGTATACTTAATATAAGCACAATAAGATATATGTTTTGCTCTAGATTAATATCAGTATTTAGGATGACGATTCATCTATTCGATATGTAGGTTCTAAGACATGCAAGTTGGACTAGAATTATAATAGAGCAGATACTCTTACTTATTCTCATCCTAGAATGACACTAACATTATCACCAGCCTTATGCATGGGCAGAGTTGAACCTACCTCAACAAAGTAGCTTATGACTTAAGAAAGCATAACAAAGGCTTTCCTGGGTCTCGAAAACACTTAGATATAGGTGCCTGAAATTCCTCAATTAGAACTTTATTCCTTCATTCCTTTGGCTTAAGGCGAATAAGAAATTTAGTCCCTGCTTAAATTAAAAGACTTTGGGAAGAGATAACACATTAAACTCTTATCATTCATTACACCTGAGGGTGAATGAATTTGTTAAGTTCTTTTCTGAATAAAGTTTAATCGGCAAGGACACAGAAAAATCTATGAAACTGAAACTCAGTTGGGATGGAGTTGAAGAAGAAATAGAGTTAGAGGATACCCACTTTCAAAATTTGGCAGACTTCTGGAGATTTTTCTATATATATTCCCTCTATATGTAGAATTCAGCAACATTCCCTTTCCAAATGTCACTAAAAATTACAGTAAAGAGATTTTTCAAAGTACACACCCAAAAAGTACAAATAAATTAAGAGATAGCAATAACATTTTGAGAATTGGAAAGTAACTGTAAAGGAGGTAACTGATATGACTGACATAAGAAAGCTGAATCCCAAGGTAACAGTTAAGGAAACCAAGAACAAAAGTGATATGTCAGTACATTCACAACCTCTCAATGGCTCAGGAATTGGTAGCATTAAGTACCTCTGGAAGTGGAGGTAAAAGTGGGACTGAAAATAGCAGGATGGATTGAAAGTTTGTTTAGAACTGGATAGATGCATCCCCCCCACTCCACAAGATTGGCTGACTTCCCCTTTCCCACCCTGGAATAACATTAGAGACTTTTTCCCAGAAAGGGAGGGGTTCCATACTGAGAGAAGATAAAAAGAAGAAGGAGAAGGAGAAGAAGATAAAGTGAAAATAAACCTTGTGAATGTTGAAGACACACGTCCCCAACCCTCATCCTGCACTTGGCTCAAAATGTAATCATCAGGCTGATCCTTCCAGGTAGAAGACAGGAAGGGTCCTCTATGGAGAATACGTTTAGTCCAAGAGAAAAGACCCAAAGGTCCTGCAGAGGGAACCCAGATAAGTCTTCAGTACAGCCCCCAGTTGACAAGCTCTGTCCACATGCTCAGAGCTTCAGTTTCTTCATGCACCTCTTTTAAATAGGATCACACAGCCCGGGGTCATCAACAACTTGAGGAAAGCTTACATTAAAGATAGAACCCAAAGGAAAAACAGGACAAAAAAGAAACTGGGAAGAAACAGAGTTGCTTACATTGAACAGATAGGGAAAGATGGGAAGAAAACTTAAAAAAACAACTATTTTAATATCCTCATTAATATCCTCAGAGAGATAGAAGATGTTGCATCTGTAAAATAAGAATGGTATGGTATTTTTATTTTATTTTTTTTAACTTTTGGGTTTATTTATTTATGGCTGTGCTGGGTCTTCGTTTCTGTGCGAGGGCTTTCTCTAGTTGCGGCAAGTGGGGGCCACTCTTCATCGCGGTGCGCGGGCCTCTCACTATCGCGGCCTCTCTTGTCGCGGAGCACACGCTCCAGACACGCAGGCTCAGTAATTGTGGCTCACGGGCCTAGTTGCTCCGCGGCATGTGGGATCCTCCCAGACTAGGGCTCGAACCCGTGTCCGCTGCATTGGCAGGCAGATTCTCAACCACTGCGCCACCAGGGAAGCCCGGTATGGTATTTTTAAAAAGCAGCATTTTGGAAACAAAAAAGAGACTCTTAGAAATCAAGAATATGATAACAAATTTTTTTTAAAAATAAGAAGGGTGGAAAATAAGCTTGAAAATATTTAGCAAGCTTAGACTAGAGCAAAAAAGAATGGAAAATGGCAGGGAAATTTATTTTAAATTAGAAGGCCAGTCCAATGGATCCAATATCTGAATAATTGGAGAGAATAGAGGGAGGAAATAATTGAATACATTAATTAATAATTTGATATAATTTTATAGATCTGAAAGACATGAGTTTCCAAATTGAGAGGGTTCATTAAACACCAGAACAATGAATGAAAATAGACTCACTCTAGAGGGCATTATTGTGAAATTTCAGAACAGTGGGTTCAAAGAAAGGTCTGCAAAACTTCCAATGAGGGAAAAAAAGAAAACAAGTTTATGCAAAGAATCAAAAATTACAATGGCATCATACTTTTCAACAACAAAATGGGATGTCAGAAGGCTTTGGGGCAATGCCTTCAGAATTCTGAGGTAAAATAATTTCAATCTAGAATTCTATACTAAGAAACTGTCAATCAAGTGTAAGGGTAAAATAAGTCATTTCAGATGTGCAAGGTGTTGAAAATTTTTCCTAACTTGCAGTCTTTCTCAGGAAGCTGTCAGAAGATGTGCTCCATCAAAACTCAGGGAGTGGGACTTCCCTGGTGGCACAGTGGTTAGGAATCCGCCTGCCAACGCAGGGGATACGGGTTCGAGCCCTAGTCTGGGAAGATCCTACATGCCGCGGAGCAACTAAGCCCGTGCACCACAACTACTGAGCCCGTGTGCCTACAGCCTGTGCTCCGCAACAAGAGAAGCCACCGCAATGAGAAGCCTGTGCACCGCAACGAAGAGTAGCCCCCGCTCGCCGCAACTAGAGAAAGCCCACGCACAGCAACAAAGACCCAATGCAGCCAAAAATAAATAAATTAAAAAAAACAAAAAACAAAAAACACAACTCAGGGAGTAAACCAAAGGAAAAAAGATAAAGGAATCAGCTAACAGAATCCACCATAAGAAGGAGGTAAAGGAAATTCCTAGGATGATAGTAAAGCAGAATCCCAGGAAGACAGCTATGCATCAAGATGGGATAGTAAACAACCAGTCCAAATTGGAGCAAGTCAGAAGAGAGTCCCTACAGAAACAGACTTGCTGATATAAAAGACAAACTAGTGGTTACCAAAGGGGAGAGGGAAGGGGGAAGGGGCAAAGTAGGAGTGTGGGATTGAGGTACAAACTACTATGTCTAAAATAAATAAGCAACAAAGGTACATTGTATGACATAGGAAATTATAGCCATTATCTTATAATAACTTTTATTGGAGTATAATCTGTAAAAATACTGAATCACTATACTGTACATGAAAAACTAATAAAATATTGTGAATCAACTATACTTCAATTAAAAAAAAAAGAAGAGATTTCCTCAAGAAGATGAAACTGGTGGATGGCCTATGTATGTGTTTGAGCAGATTTATCAGATAGGAGGAGAGTGATATTGAATTAGTGATAAATACAAAGAAAACTAAGCAAAGGGAAAAAAAAAAAAAAGCTAGATCATTGTTAACACCAGGAAAAATATTGTGTAGAAATGTGTAATCATAGTATACACATGGCTCAACTGTAAATAGTGCTTACATAACCATAATAATGTAAATACTGATCTAATTTAAAATTATGGTATTGCTGCTGTACTTAGGGAAGATGAAAGGATGGATGTGTGATGGGTGGGGGTGGTTGTGTGTGTGTGTGTGAGTGTGAAAGAAAGCTAAATCTTTATCATCTGTCATCAGGAAACATTAGGTATTGTTTAAAACCAAAATATCAAGAAGTAACACTATAAGCATATTATTTAAGGAAAGGAAGTAGTTAACAAAAGAGCCCACCCAAAGCATTGAAAGAGGTTGCCTTTGTAAAGCAGGAAATTGGGGAGTTTTGGAGGAAGGACAGGGGCTTTCATAACAAACTTTGTAAAACCTCTTGACAAACTGTATGCTAGTATAACTGATATGACCAAAGTTTGTTTGGCAAAGGGAGAAACTAAAGGCAAGAAACCATTTTTGGTGCAGACAAGAGATTATAAGGGTTAATATGTGGAAAATAGGAAGGAGATGGTAGACTTGAAAGATGAGGTAAGATCAACCAAATTGTGCAAGTGATTAAATACAAAAAGTGAGGAAGAAAAAGTAGTCAAAGATGTTGCTAGAGTTTCTAGCTTGGATGAAGTTAGGTGAAGATGCCATTAATTGAGATAGGGACTACGGGAATGTAGAAAGATTTTTTTTTAACATGTTAAGTTTGATTGCTTGTATGATGACATTTGTGTGAGGATGTTGATTACGGGATGATAAATTTGGAATAGAAAGTCAAGAGAGAGATCTGGGCTGGAAGTAAAGATCTGAGAGTCATCTCTTAGAGATGAGATGCTAGAATAAATGCGGTAGTTCAGTGAGATGGTATAGTGAACAAAAAAAAGACAGAATGTGTGTAAACTTCAGGAGTCACTGAATTTAAGGATTGGGAGATGGAAGAGGAATTCACTGAAAAAAGCAGTTAAAGGGATAGGAAAATACATTATGAAGTTCAGGAAGAAGTGAGTTTCGAAATTAGGAAGCTGGTTCAAGATAAAAGTAGCATAGGCTTCATCTCCTGAACTCAACCCTACAGCTGCCACAGAAACAAGAGAGAAGCTGATAGATCCCAGAACCTTATATGGAAACTGTGAAAACTCCTTAGCAAGTATAGCAGATACCTATAGTGTCCAGTGTCATGTTCCTTTGGTCCACTTCTGATTGCAGCTGCAGCTGATTGCAGTTCTGTGCAAGCTCAGACTCACCTCATGGTGACAGCATCTCACCTCAGTCTCATTCAACCCTCTTCAGAACTTCTGCCACTGAAATCTCTGTGTGGGAGAGCCTGCTCCTTGCAAATGTGCGATGGAGTTAGAACCCATGGGGACAACTCTTAGCCAATGGGGGATGGAAACTGGTGGATAAAGACTCCAGTGTCCGGTCTGATTCTGGGAAGCAATTCTAGGAAGTATTCTGCACACTTCTCAGGATGGCCTGGTGGGATCAAGTACCCACTGACCAGAGTGGTGACCTCAGTAGCCCTCTTATGCTCTTCCTTCTTCATTCTTATCCTCCCCACTTCCTCATTTCCTGTGATCTGAAGTAAATTACAGTCAAGTCTTTGTCTCAGGGTCTACTTTTGAGGAAACCCACTGTGTGTGGGAGTTAGAGTGGAAGAAGCCTGGAGGGGAAGACCAAGTGCCACAAATTGGGTCCAGACTAAGGGAAATACACCTTTACCCCATAGGCTAGGGAATTACAACAAAGGAAGCAATTCCTAGAAATGATCAGTGCCTATTAGGTCCAGCTGCATATGACCAAAAAAAAAAAAAAATTTTTTTTTTTCAAATAATAGTTCCTTAAAAAAGTTTCTTTCTCTCAAGTAAAAGTTTGCCTGGTAGGCTGTCAGGACTCTTAACTTTCCGCACTCCATCCAGTGCTGCCATACTCAAGATCAATTCATGGTCTTATAGTGATGCTGGAGCTCCAGTTACCCTTTTGAGGGCAGTAGCAGGAAGAAGCAAGGAGAAAAGCAATTACCTCCTCCCTTTTAACAAATTCTTTCTGAAAGTTCCACACTTCTTACATTTCATTGGCCAGAACTTACATAACCACACCTAGTTTTGGGGAAAGAAAGTTGGGAAATGTAGTGTTTAATTCAGAGTAACCAGCAGAAAAATAAAAAGTATAACTTTCAAATTCAGTACAAAAAGTTTGCTCAATCCAATGAAACGTGGGAAAGAAAAAATTAAAAAAAAGAAGCATGAAAAATAGAAAACTGAAAATAGGTCTATTAATTATAATAAATGTAAATGGGCTAAACCCACCAATTGAAAGCCAGAGAGTCATACACTGGATTTTTAAAAATATTTATAATTGACTCTTGAACAACATGGGTTTGAACTTCAAGGATCCACTTATACACAGATTTTTTTCAATAAATATGCACTACAGTACTACATGATCCACAGTTGGTTGACTTCACGGATACAGAAATGCAGATACAGAGGGATGACTGTAGAGTTATACACAGATGTTCCACTGCTCAGAGGGTTAGCACCCCTAAACCGCCACATTGTCAGAGGGTCAACTGTAGTACCATACTTTCTAGGAGAGGCACATTTAAAACAAAAGGGAAGAGAAAGGCTGAAATAAGGAATAGAAAAGATATACCAGGGAAATATGAATCAAAGAAAAAAACAGAGTAGCAATTGTATCAGACAAGAGAATTGAAGTTGAAAAATGTCACAAGAGCTAAAACATATAACAATATTGGTAAAATAATAATAGACCAATAATATAAATATACCTGATATTGACACAAAAAATATGGTATAGACACAAAATATATAAAGCAATAACTCACAGCACTACAGAAAGAGATAAACTATTGTACTTAGAGGTTTTAATTCACCTCTCACATACGCAGATAGATCAAGCTCTGAAAATAAGCAAAGATATAGGGTATTTGAATAACATGATTAGTAAGCTCAAGCTAAAAGTTATATAGAAATGTATACCCATGAAAGAAATCATACTTTCAAGCATACCTGGAACATCCACAAAATTTGATTACATACCAAGCCACAAAAGAAGCATAAGGAAATTCCAAAGACTCAATATTCATTCTTTAACCAAATACTTATTGAGCAACACACACACACACACACACAGAGGTTATATCCTAATGGGAAAGACTAATAACAAACAAATATATAATAAAATTTCAGGTAGTGGTAAAAGCTTTGAAGAGAATAAACTGGAATAAGGGGAGAGAAGATGATTTGGTGAAGTCTTATTTTAAATAAAGTGGCCCAGGAAGTCTTTTCTGTGGAGGTGTCATATGAACGAAGCAAGGGAATTAGCTATGCAAATAGAAGAGTGGTTCTGGCAGAGAAAACATCATGTGCAAATGTCTTATGATATGAGAAAGAGTTTGGCATCTCTGAGGAAGGCCAGTGTGGCTGGAATAGGTAGGTGTTTGAGGAGAAAAAAAGAAAAAGTTGAATATGCAATTAGGGAGGTGGCCAGGAGTCAGATCACAGAAAGCAGTAATTCTCAGTGCTGTCAAATTCAAAGGGCCCCTTTTCTTAATGGAAAAATGTTAATGAAAGTATTACAAATACGGAGAAGTCATATGTGTACACCTTAATGAATCTTCACATAGTGAACCACCTGGGCAATCAGTACGCAGATCAAGAAAGTGAGCATTACCACTACTTCCGAAGCCTCTGAATGCCCATCCAGTCATTAACCCTTGCCATGAGCTACCACTATTATGACTTCTAACACCGTGGACTAGTTTTGCCTCATTCTGAACTATATATATAGTGGAATCATATAACATGTATTCTGTCACTGTTGGGTGCAGTGTTGTAAAAGCCAAACTTGTTAATATTGTGGTTCTGATCTTCTATATCCATAGTGATTATTTGCTTTGTTCTGTCAGCTTCTGAGAGATGTAAGTCTCCCACTATGATTGTGGCTTCTTCTACTTTTAGTTATGCCAATTTTGCTTTATATATTTTGAAGCTGTGTTATATGTATATTCAGATTTTGACTTTTAGTCACTTCCTGATGGATTGACCTCTTTGTCCTGATGTAAGCCCCTTTTATGATAATAATTCTTCTTGCCTTAAAGTCTACTATGATTGATTATAAGTATAGCTGGTTAATGTTTGCATACTGAGTATATAGTTCCATCTTTTTACTTTCAAACTTTCTGTGTGCTTAAAAAATAAGATCTGTCTGTTGACAACATAGGTTTTTCTTTCATCTACTGAGACAGTCTTAGTCCTTTACTTGGAATTTTATTCTGTTTAATATAGTTGCTGATAATTTGGGTTTATGTCTACCATCTCACTATTTATTTTCTATTCTACCAGTTTTTTGTTTCCTTTTCATTCATATCTTACCTTCCTTGAATTAATCAAGATGTTTTATTTCCATTAATATTAATATTTTAATATTGTTACATTTATATAACAATTTAACAAAATTTGTTAATTAGACATTATTTTTGTTTTAATATTGATAGTTAGATTAGAAATTATAACATATATCCTTGACATATTTTATTTTAATACAAATTATTACCTTCATAACTTCCATAATAATGCTAGGACCTTAAAATACTTTATTTCTATTTATTAACTTTTGCCCTTTTGGGTTGTTTTATTCCATAAAACATTACTGTTATTATTTGAACAGTATATATCCACTTGTATTTACTATATATTTTCTTGTTCTGTTCTTTATTTCTCCTTTCAATTCCCTCTGGTTTCCCTCTAGGGTTACTTTCTTTCTGCCCTGAAGAACTCTTATCATTGGTTTTTGTTTTTGTTTTTGTTTTTTTTCTTTTAGTTTTGCAGTGGGGGGTTGCCTAAAAATATCTTTATTTCATCTTTATCTTTTTATTCACTTATTTCACTCTCAATGTTGAAGGATATTCTTACTGTTGGTTGGAACTTATTTTTCTTTCAGCACCCTAAAGATATCATTCCATTTTTCTGGCTTCCATTACTTTTTTTAAGAAGTCATCTATCAGTCTTATTGCGTTTTTGAGGGTAATGTATCATGATTTTCCCAATTTGTATAGCTAGAAACCTAGAGAATAGGTGTGGGAATAAATCTTAAGGATGGAAGGAATATAAAGTTCAATCAGGCCAACGATGGCTCACTAATCAGAGAGTCTGGATTCAGCATGTTAGCCAACGAGCATGGAAATAGACCTGATAGTTTTCTTGTTTGGTTGACCCAAATTCTGGACCCAAAAGTGGCTTCCATTAAATGAAATAGAAATGCCAGAACTTCTTTCATATGTTGTAGAGAAAGGTATTTAGGAAATTGTAAAGTTTAAGGAAACTGGAATATTAGTGGATTTATCATGTAAGACCTGCTCATCCACCCTCCCACCACGTCCCCCAAGAGGGTTCTCAGGATACGCTTTTCATCAAAGTAGTGAGAAATAGATTCATGAGGGGATCCCCAGAATCCTTGAAGAGTTCTGCGCTGGCTCTTCTTTAGGTAAGTAATTGAAGTTGGGAACTGCTACCATTGAACTGGGACCCCTAAATTAAATGGAGATGATAGGATCCTAGGATAGCAGGGGCCAAGTGGCAGCACTTAATTACCAAAGTCAAGGTGGACATAATGACTGTAATGGACTACAGAGCCAAAGCGATAATTAGAATAGCCTAACCTGCAGAGGTCTTTGGCATTGGCTAATTGATTATGGTGTCCCTAGAATTGAAATAGATGGGCATCCTTATTAAAGTCTTCCTTCATCTCTTACTCTAGTGCTAATGAACAGAAGTCTGGCTTGTATCACCAAAACAGAGAGCCTCAGCTACTCTATCATTTCCCAGGCTTGAGTCATGTCACAAACCTGGAGTTCCTTGAATGGAGGGAAAGCCAGGTCCCCTTGATAAAGGACCATGCCATACTGCCAAATATTTACAGTGTTAATCTTCTTTCTAGCCATCTCCCAAGGACCTGTAATCATTTACCAATGTGACTGTGTACTGAGGAAAGAGAAAGAGTCAGACTATTTTAGGAATTACTAAATACTAGCTCTGACACTAATTTTTAGAGACCCCAAATGTTGCTGTAGTCCAACAGTGAGGGTAGGGCCTTAGGAAATTAAAGTCGGGTGGTCAATGGAGTTTTGTCACAGGTTCTTATATAGTGGTCCCAGGGGGTATCTGAATCTACCTTGTGGTTATTTGCCCAGTTCTGTAATACGTAACTGGAATAGACATATTTAGCAACTGGCAGAACCTCCACATTGATTCCCTGACTCATGGAGTGAGTACTGTTATGTCAGGAAAGGCTAAGTGGGAGCCACTAGAATTGCCTCTGTTTATGAAAATAGTAAGACAATATCATATTTATGGATGGATTGCAGAGATAAATACCACCATCAAGGACTGAAAAGATGCAGGGATGGTGATTCCTACCACATCTCTATTCAACTTGCCTATGTAGCCTTGAGAAGACAGATGTGTCTTGCATAACCACACTGGTTTATTGTAAACTTAATCAGGTGGTGACTCCTATTGCAGCTGTTGTTCCAGATGTGCTTTCATTGCTGGAGCAAATCAACACATCCTCTTGCAACTGGCTCGCAGCTATTTTGAGATTTTTTTTCCCCTCTATACCTGTCAGTAAAGACCAGAGATCAGCAAACTTTTTTGTCAGTGACCGGATGGAAAATATTTTAGGATTTATGGGCCATAGGTCCCTGTCACAACTACTCAACTCTGACATTGTAGTGCAAAAGCATCCATAGACAATACATAAATTAACGGACATGGTTGTGATCCAGTAAAACTTTATGTACAAAAACAGCTGGGAGGACAGATTGGCCTTCGGGCCATGGTTTGCTGACCTTTTGCATCATTAAATATCATCACATGGAGTCTTCTTTCAGCAGGCAAGGCCAACAATACACCTTCAATGTCCTAGCGGAGAGACATATCAACTCTTCACCCCTATTCCATAATCCAGTGTGCAGAGACCGATCACCCTTCCATTCCACATGACATCATGCTAGTCTGATACATTGATGACATTATGCTGATTGCTGAGCAGGAAGTAATAACTCTTCCTGCTGCACATGTGCCAGAAGGTACAAAATAAATCCCACAAAAATTTAGAGGCTTGCCATTTTGGTGACACTTCTAGGGAGTTCAGTGGTCTGGGGCATGTCAAGATATGTCTCCCGTGTGAAGGATAATTGGCTCCATCTGGCCCCCACTACCACTAAGAAAGAGGTACAATACCTAGTAAGCCTCTTTGGAATTTGGAGGCAATATATACCTCATTTTTGCATGCTGCTCTGTCCCATATAAGAAGTGACCTCCAAAGCTGCCAGTTTTGAGTGGGACCCAGAACAAGACTGGTCTGCAGCATAAGCTGCTCTGTCTCTTGGCCATATGACCCAGCAGATCCAATGGTGCCTGAAATGTCAGTGGCAGATAGGGATGCTGTATGGAGCATTTGGCAGGCTGCTATATGTGAATCACAGTACAGACTCTCAGGATATTGAAGCAAAGCCATGTCAAACTCTATGTATAACTATGCTTTAAAAAACAAACAAAAACAGTTGCTTGCTTGCTATGAGGCCTTGGTAGAGAATGAATGCTTGACAATGGACCATAAAATTACTGTGAGACCTGAGCTGTCCTTCATGAACTAGGTGTTATGTGACCCATAATGTCAGCCGTGAAGTTGGGCATGCGCAGCAGTACTCCATTAGCAAATACAAGTGGCATATACAAGACGGGGTTCAAGAAGATCCCGAAGACACAAGCGAGTTGCATAAGTAGCCCTACTCCTACAACATTATTTTTTTCTCCCAGTTATCACTTAAGGCCTCATGAGGAGTTCTCTTTGACCAGTGGGCTAAGGAAGAAAAAAATTCTGGTTTGGTTTACCAATGGGGCTGCATTAAAGAAGTAGAGAGCTACAGCACTGCAGCCCCACTCCAAGATGGCCCTGAAAAACCGTGGAGAAGGGAGAACCTCCTGAGGGCAGAACCCAGAACAGTGCACCTGGTTGTTTATTTTTCCTGAAAGTAGAGATGTCCAGAGATGTGGATCCATACGGATTCCTGACATGGTTAGCTGTTTGGTGGGATGGTCAGGAACTTGGAAAGAACATGGTTGGAAGATTGGTGACCAGGAGGTAGGGGGAAGAAATATGTGGATAGAGCTCTCTGAATGGGAACAGAGGTTCAAGATAATTGTATCCCATGTGAATGCTCTTCAGAGGGCAACCCCTGTAGAGGAGAATTTTAATCAGCTGTAAAATGGGTGACCCACTTTTTGGCTGTCAGTCAGCCTACTTCCCCATCCACTCCTGTCACTGACCAGTGGGCTCCCAAAGTAGCCAACTCAGCAGGGATGGGAGGTTGAGCATGGATAAGGAACATGGATTTCCATTAACCAAGACCAATATGGCAAAACCACTGCTGAGGGTCGAACCAGCCAATAGCAGAGATGAACATTGCACACTCAATACAGAATCATTTCCTAGGGGCATTAGGTATCTTCTGGTGGCAGCTTGATTCCAGTGAACTACTTTCATCATGGAAGGGGCAGCACTTTGTTCTCATCAGAAGGGACACTTCCTCTGGATATGGATTTGCCTTTCTTCTCTCAATGCTTCAGCCGAAACCACCATTTATGAATTTAAAAATCCATTTGCTGTCATTGGATTCCATATAGTATTGCTTCTAATCAAGGAACTTATGTTACAGCAAACGTAATGTGGCAATGGGTCCATGCTAGTGGAATTTCCTGGGCTTACCATGTTTCCCATCATGCTGAAGCAGCTGACTTGATAGAACAGTGGTATGGCATTTTAAAAACTCAGTTACAGTGCCAGTGAAGTGGCAGCATCTTGCAATGCTGAAGCAATGTGTTCCAGGAGGCAGTATATGCTCTAAATCAGCAACCGATGTTTGCTGCTGTTTTTCCTGTAGCCATACTTCATGGGTCTGGGAATTAAGGGTGGAAATGGGAGTGGCTCCTCTCACTAGCAAAATTTGCTTTTCATCTGCATTACTTTTATTTATTTATTTATTTATTTAACATCTTTATTGAAGTATAATTGCTTTACAATGGTGTGTTAGTTTCTGCTGTGTAACAAAGTGAATCAGCTATGCCTATACATATATCCCCATATCCCCTCCTCTTGAGCCTCCCTTCTACCCTCCCTATCCCACCCCTCTAGGTGGTCACAAAGCATCAAGCTGATCTTCCTGTGCTATGTGGCTGTTTCCCACTAGCTATCTATTTTACATTTGGTAGTGTATATATGTCAATGCGACTCTCTCACTTCGTCCCAGCTTACACTTCCCCATCCCCGTGTCCTCAAGTCCATTCTTTATTCCTGTCCTGCCTCTAGGTTCTTCAGAACCATTTATTTTTTTTCTTTTAGATTCCATATATATGTGTTAGCATATGGTATTTGTTTTTCTCTTTCTGACTTACTTCACTCTGTATGACAGACTCTAGGTCCATCCCCCTCACTACAAATAACTCACTTTCATTTCTTTTTATGGCTGAGTAATATTCCATTGTATATATGTGCCACATCTTCTTTATCCATTCATCTGTCAATGGACACTTAGGTTGCTTCCATGTCCTGGCTATTGTAAATAGAGCTACAATGAACATTGTGGTATATGACTCTTTTTGAATTATGGTTTTCTCAGGGTATATGCCCAGTAGTGGGATTGCTGGGTCATATGGTAGTTCTATTTTTAGTTTTTTGAGGAACCTCCATACTGTTCTCCATAGTGGCTGTATCAATTTACATTCCCACCAACAGTGCAAGAGGGTTCCCTTTTCTCCACACCCTCTCCAGCATTTATTGTTTGTAGATTTTTTGATGATGGACATTGACTGGTGTGAGGTGATACCTCATTGTAGTTTTGATTTGCATTTCTCTAACGATTAGTGATGTTGAGCATCCTTTCATGTGTTTGTTGGCAATCTATATATCTTCTTTGGAGAAATGTCTATTTAGGTCTTCTGCCCATTTTTGGATTGGGTTGTTTGCTTTTGTAATACTGAGCTGCATGAGCTGCTTGTATATTTTGGAGATTAACCCTTTGTCAGTTGCTTCATTTGCAAATATTTTCTCCCATTCTGAGGGTTGTCTTTTTGTCTTGTTTATGGTTTCCTTTGCTGTGCAAAAGCTTTTAAGTTTCATTAGGTCTCATTTGTTTACTTTTTTTTAATTTCCATTTCTCTTGGAGGTGGGTCAAAAAGGATCTTGCTGTGATTTATGTCATAGAATGTTCTGCCTGTGTTTTCCTCTAAGAGTTTTATAGTGTCTGGCCTTACATTTAGATCTTTAATCCATTTGGAGTTTATTTTTGTGTAAGATGTTAGGGAGTGTTCTAATTTCATTCTTTTATATGTAGCTGTCCAGTTTTCCCAGCACCACTTATTGAAGAGGCTGTCTTCTCCACTGTATATTCTTGCCTCCTTTATCAAAGATAAGGTGACCATATGTGCATAGGTTTATCTCTGGGCTTTCTATCCTGTTCCATTGATCTATGCTTCTGTTTTTGTGCCAGTACCATACTGTCTTGATTACTGTAGCTTTGTAGTATAGTCTGAAGTCCGGGAGCCTGATTCCTCCAGCTCTGTTTTTCTTTCTTTCTCAAGATTGCTTTGGCTGTTCGGGGTCTTTTGTGTTTCCATACAAATTGTGAAAATTTTTGTTCTAGTTCTGTGAAAAATGCCATTGGTAGTTTGATAGGGATTGCACTGAATCTGTAGATTGCTTTGGGTAGTATAGTCATTTTCACAATATTGATTCTTCTAATCCAAGAACATGGTATATCTCTCCATCTGTTTTTATCATCTTTGATTTCTTTCATCAGTGACTTATAGTTTTCTGCATACAGGTCTTTTGTCTCCTTAGGTAGGTTTATTCCTAGGTATTTTATTCTTTTTTTGCAATGGTAAATGGGAGAGTTTCCTTCATTTCTCTTTCAGATTTTTCATCATTAGTGTATAGGAATGCAAAAGGTTTCTGTGCATTAATTTTGTATCCTGCTACATTACCAAATTCATTGATTAGCTCTAGTAGTTTTCTGGTAGCATCTTTAAGATTCTCTATGTATTGTATCATGTCATCTGCAAGCACTGACAGTTTTACTTCTTCTTTTCCAATTTGGATTCCTTTTATGTCTTTTTCATCTCTGATTGCCATGGCTAGGAGTTCCAAAACTATGTTGAATAATAGTGGTGAAAGTCGGAAACCTTATCTTGTTCCTGATCTTAGTGGACATGGTTTCAGTTTTTCACCATTGATAATGATGTTGGCTGTGGGTTTGTCATATATGGCCTTTATTATGTTGAGGTAAGTTCCCTCTATGACTACTTTCTGGAAAGTTTTTATCATAAATGGGTGTTGAATTTTGTTGAAAGGTTTTTCTGCATCTGTTGAGATTATCATATGGTTTTTATCCTTCAGTTTGTTAATATGGTGTATCACATTGATTGATTTTGTAAACTGAAGAATCCTTGTACTCCTGGGATAAACCCAACTTGATCATGGTGTATGATCCTTTTAATGTGCTGCTGGATTCTGTTTGCTAGTATTTTGTTGAGGATTTTTGCATCTATGTTCATCAGTGATATTGGCCTGTAGTTTTCTCTTTTTGTAACATCTTTGTCTGGTTTTGGTATCAGGGTGACGGTGGCCTCATAGGATGAGTTTGGGAGTGTTCCTCCCTCTGCTATATTTTGGAAGAGTTTGAGAAGGATAGGTGTTAGCTCTTCTCTAAATGTTTGATAGAATTTGCCTGTGAATCCATCTGGTCCTGGGCTTTCGTTTGTTGGAAGATTTTAGTCACAGTTTCAATTTCAGTGGTTGTGATTGGTCTGTTAATATTTTCTATTTCCTGGTTCAGTCTCGAGAGGTTGTGCTTTTCTAAGAAATTGTCCATTTCTTCCAGGTTGTCCATTTTATTGGCATATAGTTGCTTGTAGTAATCTCTCATGATCCTTTGTATTTCTGCACTGTCAGTTATTACTTCTCCTTTTTCATTTCTAATTCTATTGATTTGAGTCTTCTCCCTTTTTTTCTTGTTGAGTCTGGCTAATGGTTATCAATTTTTTTTATTTTGTCAAAGAACCAGCTTTTAGTTTTATTGATATTTGCTATTGTATTCTTCTTTTCTTTTTCATTTATTCCTGATCTGATCTTTATATTTCTTTCCTTCTGCTAACTTTGGGGTATTTTTGTTCTTCTTTCTCTAATTGCTTTAGGTGTAAGGTTAGGTTGTTTATTGGAGATGTTTCTTGTTTCTTGATGTGGGATTGTATTGCTATAAACTTCCCTCTTATAACTGCTTTTGCTGCATCCCATAGGTTTTGGGTCGTCGTGTTTTCACTGTCATTTGCTTCTAGGTATTTTTTGATTTCCTCTTTGATTTCTTCAGTGATCTCTTGGTTATTTAGTAGCATATTGTTTAGCCTCCATGTATTTGTAGTTTTTACAGTTTTTTTCCTGTAATTGATATCTAGTCTCATAGTGTTGTGGTCAGAAAAGATACTTGATACAATTTCAATTTTCTTAAATTTACCAAGGCTTGATTTGTGACCCAAAATATGATCTATCCTGGAGAATGTTCCATGAGCACTTGAGAAGAAAGTGTATTCTGTTGTTTTTGGATGGAATGTCCTATAAATATCAATTAAGTCCATCTTGTTTAATGTATCATTTAAAGCTTGTGTTTCCATATTTATTTTCATTTTGGTTGATCTGTCCATTGGTGAAAGTGGGGTGTTAAAGTCCCCTACTATGATTGTGTTACTGTCGATTTCCCCTTTTATTGCTGTTAGCATTTGCCTTATGTATAGAGGTGCTCCTATGTTGGGTGCATAAATATTTACCATTGTTATAGCTTCTTCTTGGATTGATCCCTTGATCATTATGTAGTGTCCTTCTTTTTCTCTTGTAATAGTCTTTATTTCAAAGTCTGTATTGTCAAGCAGTCAAGCATTTCCTAAGCAGCAGCGTGGTGGGAAGCTGATAGTTTTGCTTCCATAGATTTGGCTGGGAAGGAAGCAAGTCCAGTTGGATTTAGAAAGCTTATTACTCAGTTCCCATCAGGAACATAAGCTTCATGTTTACCTCGGCTCCCCTTGCCACCTGAGCCCCCGGGGAGGCAATGTGGAGCAGGCCCAGGTAGACACCATACACACAAGTCTGTGTCACAGCTGAGAAATGCTAAGTCCTCAGTCTCATAAGGTGACTGCCAGCAAACCTGCCCATCCTCCTTTCTGGAAAGAGACTCTATCTTTAATATCCTGGAATATAGACAAATCTTTCCTGGGAGGGGGAACTTTTCTGTCCTGGAATGTCTCTGGGGGTTTTCTATCTCTGCTTTCCTGGTGAGGAAACAAATCTGCCCTCTGACCTAGAGAGAGAGAGACACCATGCTATGCAAACGTCATTGAACAGATAGCCCTAGGTATGTTGAAACTCCATGGAGAACTGCCTACCACAAGAAATACCTAGTGAAGAATACCTTGTGGAAGAGACCAGTCTTCACAACATTGGATTTCTAGTGTCATAACATCTGCCTCAAGAGTAGGTTTCTTAGGATGGCTTGAATAAAATTTTGCTTCATCCAGAATTATAGGCACATATTGGAAGGCACACTCCAACATTTGATTTATGCCTCTTTATTATTAGTACTCTGAATTCCCATATCTTTCAGAATCTGTGCCATCTCCAAGGCATCTTGAATTTTTCTTGGGAGTTGCCATCCTGCTAGCCTCCCTGATCTGTCAACTGCTCTAGAAAATTTTTTACTTTAACAATCAAAAAATTTTGAAACAATCTCAAAATTACAGTAAAGATTCAAGTACAGTCCCAAAAAACCTGAGGGTTTTCAAATATGAGGTAGGTTGCTGACATGATTCCCATCACTGCCGAATACTTTAGTGTGTATTTCCTACAAACAAGAACATTCTTCAGCATAACCACAACACGGTGCATTCGTTTCCTAGGCCTGTCATAACAAATTACCACAAACTTGATGGCTTAAAACAACAGAAATTGATTTTCTCGTAGTCTGGCGGCGGAAAGTCTGAAATCAAGGTGTCAGCAGAGCTGCGCTTCCTCTGGAGCCTCCAGGGGAGAATCCTCCATTGCCGTTTACAGCTTCTGGTGGCTCCAGGAATTCCTTGGTTTTGTGGCTGCATCACTCCAATTTCTGCTTCCATATTCACATGAACTTCTCTTTGTGTCTTCTCTTCTCTGTGCGTCTTATCTAAGGACACGTGATTTAGGACCCATCCAGTTAATCTGGATGATCTTATCTTGAGATCCTTAACTTAATTATATTTGCAAAGACTTTTTTCAAATGAGGTCACGTTCACAGATTTCAGGAATTAGGACCTGGGTGTATCTTTTGGGGAGCCACCATTCAACTCACTACAATGACCAGAAATCTAGATATTGAAACTAACACATTACTATCATCTAATCCACAGACCCCATTCCAAATTTGACCAGTTGTCTCAATCATGTCGTTTTTTTTTTTTAAACTATTTATTTATTTATTTATTTATTTTAAAAACTCTTTATTTTATATTGGAGCATAGTTGATTAACAATGTTGTGTTAGTTTCAGGTGTACAGCAAAGTGATTCAGTTTTACATATACATGTATCTATTCTTTTCAAATCCTTTTCCCATTTAAATTATTACAGAATATTGAGCAGAGTTCCCTGTGCTATACAGTAGGTCCTTCTTGGTTATCTATTTTAAATATAGCAGTGTGTACATGTCAATCCCAAATTCCCAATCTATCCCTTCTCCCCATCCTTCCCCCCTGGTAACCATAACTTTGTTTTCTAAGTCTGTGAGTCTGTTTCTGTTTTGTAAATGAGTTCATTTGTATCTTTTTTTTTTTTCTAGATTCTGCATATAAGCAACATCATATGATATTTGTCTTTCTCTGTCTATCTGTCCTTTATGGTAAAAGAATCCAGTTCAGAATCATGTGGTATATTTACTTGCCTCTTTATCCTCCTTCAGTTTGGAAGAGTTCCTTGGTCTTTCATTGACTTTCATGACTTGACAATTTTGAAGATTCAGGCCCTCAATTTGGGTTTCTGATGTTTGCTCATGATTATATTTAGGTATGCATTTTTCGAAGGAACATCACAGAGTGATGTTTTCTTCCCATACATCCCATTAGGTGGCACATATTTTCAATTTATGCCATTACCAAGCAATGTTACTTTGACCTCTTGGTTAAGGTGGTGATGCCAAACTTTACTGTTAAATTACTCTTCTCATGTATGTAGAGATCCTGTTCTTCATCAAACTTTCCATTTAATTATATCACTGTGGACTCACAGTTGACTATTTCAATCAGTGGGTTATACTCCATTGCTATTTTATTCTTTTCATTTTAAAAAATTATTATCTGACGCTTAGTTTTTGGCCAGAAGGAGCCCCTCCAAGCTGGTTTCTGTGTCTTTTTAACTTGTCACCATCATTCTTTGAGCATTTTCTTGCTTTCTGCTACAAGATGTTCCTAGCTCATCTTGTACTTTCGTTGTCTTAGCCGTGGAATCAAATATTTCACCCTGGTTCCTTTTATTGGAGAATGGCTGTTAGAAGCTACGATAATATAGGGGAACATGCTTTGTTGTCTGAGATAAACAAACAAACAAAAAATCTCCCCATATAATTCTGGTCCCCCAAATAAATGAAACCTTAAGTGGTTTTTTTTCTGGAAATTTCTCGCTCCCTAACAAAAACAACCAATTTCATCCTTGATTTTTGTAGTGCTGATGCCTGAAAAAAATGTCATGGTCTTTGTGGATATGATAATAATATGAGAAAATTGCTATTTTCCATCATGTACAAATGAAATATAAACTCAGTAACATTGGTAACTTTGTGGGATTAAAAAAACTTATTGTATTTTTTTGTTAATGTTATTTCTAAAAATCTCCTTTGCAAGCTATTTTTCTTTTCTGAGTGCTTTTGTCTTTGAGTTTTCTTTTGACAGGATGTTGTATTCAAACTGGTGTTGTAACTGAGTCTTCAGGAAAACACTGTTCTCTCAGGAGTATGCTGAGATCTGAGTCTAGAGTCATTACGGGTGGTCAGGATGGGTCTCAAGAAAGATATGCAAGGCAACTTCCCTAGGTGATCTTACACAGGATCTTTAATCTAGTCTTCTTGGACACAGGAGGACAGGCTGTCTGTGTTGGCAGGAGAGGCTCAGAGAGACTTGGAGTTAAGTTCTCATCTTTGTTCAATTCCACCAGAGGTCCCCATTCCAAGTCTCAGGTTCACTCCCTCTCAATGCCATAACTTTAACATAAGAGACATGGCCAAGTCTATGAATTCAACTCAAGTTGTTTTTTTTTTGCAACCCAAGCAACTAAATTTGGGGTATGATTTTCAGTGAGTTTGACCCTGCAGCTATAAGAAATTGCAAACTATCTTAGGGTCACCATAGACTCTCTCTAGTTCTTTGTGACTTGAAATGTCTCAAAGTTTAAAATCACAGTTTAAAGCCTTGATCTTGTCGTTTTTTTTCTGTAAGCTCTCCAGTGCAGTCAGAAGCAGCCAATGACCCCCTAGTTCTCATACTCTTCAGTATTATCATAGCAACCCAGTGCATCAGCCACTTGGTCCTCCAGGCCACTTGTTTCAGTACAACTAGATTCCTATTTTCTATCAGCAAAAGATCTCAGCACTGCTTTCAAAGTTAAGCACATAACCAAACAATCCCAAATCCCATCTTTGAGGGTCTGTTTCCCAGAACCACTCTGGCACTGAGTACTGTACCTGTTAGGGTACCGTCAGGAAGACAGAGACCACACCAGTCATTTCAGCAGAGAGAATTTAATGTAAGAAATGTGTTACATGGGGCAAACATTGAGGCCCAGAGATAATGACCTGCTACTGGAACAAAGGGAAGAAGCTGGTATTTTCAGGGCTTCCCTGGTGGCACAGTGGTTAAGAATCCGCCTGCCAATGCAGGGGATACGGGTTCAAGCCCTGGTCCGGGAAGATCCCACATGCTGTGGAGCAACCAAGCCCATGTGCCACAACTACTGAGCCTGTGTACTGCAACTACTGTAGCCTGCGCGCCTAGAGCCTGTGCTCCACAACAAGAGAAGCCACTGCAATGAGAAGCCTGCGCACCACAACGAAGACCCAACACAGCCATAAATAACTAACTAAAAAGAAAAAAGTTGGTATTTTCAAAAACCAGAGGCTTGGAAGAGGAGCCCCACAGAGCTAGGACTTAGACCCCTGAGAAGGAGGTGCTGCCCTGCTGGCACCAGTACCTCACAGGGGGCACCATAAAGCAAAAGAAGCTAAAGATTGGAAGTAACTGCTGGTGCCAGAGGGAAATGCTGCTGCGGAGGCAACGATGTCAGGAACTGCACACAACCGGAAGAGGCAGTTCTGCTGCTTTTCTTCCACCTCATACTCTCCCTCCAGCACCCCCTGCTGGCAGAACTGAACAGTTACCCGGCAAAAGAGAAACTAGTTTGCAGACCTAGACCCAGACCACAAAGCAGAGCTTAGGAGGGTGGATTTGGACCTGATTTAATAGGATTATGTGTGTTTTAACACATAAATGCAGAGACTCAATTCCAGAGAGGACATGATAAAATAGATGTTTATATCCATATGCGGGATCAGCACGAAGGTGACAGCTCTAAATCTATTCGGGCATGTTACACTAGTGATGCAAATAACAAGTGGTGTTGCCAAGAATAATGTGATTCTTCAACGAGGTGAGCAACTTTTGGTAACGTTCCAAAAAAAATAATGCACCACTCTCCCTTGATTTACAAATTAGTGCATTCCTGGAAATTTTATTTTATACTAAATATTCAACTAACGGTGAATAGGTTTTTCATCTACATGAATATCCAGCCAGAAATTCAAAAGTCCTTCGTTTATGGGAATAGCCTGTATATTGCAGGATGTCTAGAACCGTTCCTTGAATTCCACAGTCCTCCAATAATTTCCAAAACACCTGCTAGGATATGCTAGTACTGTCTCCATTAAGACCGACTGCCCTGGGATCTTACCATAGGGCTAGGGCTTAGGGATTCAGGATTTTATTCTGAGTCAACCTGGAAGCCACTTGAGGGTTTTGGACGGAAACATTTGATGTACATTTTTAAAAAGATCACTCTGGCCGCTGCTATGTGAAAAATAGTCTGTGAGGAAGGCAAGAATAGAAGCAAGGAGTCCAGTGGAAGGCTCACATTATTCCAGTAGAAGGAGAAAGCAGTGAGAAGTAGTTGGATTCTGGACATATATCAAAGGTATAGCAGACGGGATTTTCTTTAAAATTAGATATGAATGAGGGAAAGAGCAGGACCAAGGATGATGCCAAGGTTTGGGCCCAGTTGACTGTGCATGGCTGTGCCATTTTTTTTTTTTTTTTAATAAATTTATTTATTTATTTATGGCTGTGTTGGGTCTTCGTTTCTGTGCAAGGGCTTTCTCCAGTTGTGGCAAGTGGGGGCCACTCTTAATCGCGGTGCGCGGGCCTCTCACCGTCGCGGCCTCTCTTGTTGCGGAGCACAGGCTCCAGACGCGCAGGCTCAGTAATTGTGGCTCACGGGCCCAGTTGCTCCGCGGCATGTGGGATCTTCCCAGACCAGGGCTCGAACCCGTGTCCCCTGCATTGGCAGGCAGACTCTCAACCACTGCGCCACCAGGGAAGCCCATGTGCCATTTTAAAATATGGAAAATTTTGGGGGAGGGGTGGATTTTTCAGAGGGGGGAATCAAGTGTTCTGTTTTCAGTCTGTAAGGCATCCAAGTGTAGATGCTGAATAGGCAGTTGCATATACCACTCTAGAGCTCAGCGGGAAGATCAGGGCTAGAAGTATAAATTAGGGAGTAGTCAGAGCTTACATGAAAATTTAAATACATGAACCTAGATGCAGTTACCAAGGGGATGAATGTAGGTAGGGGAGAGAAGAGGTTCAAGGCATGAACCGGAGCTACTCCAGGCTCCAGAGTCTGGGAAGAGGCAGAGGTGCCAGCAAAGGAAGTAACATCATCCTGGACTGTGTTTTTTGACCATAACACAATAATATGGTATAACAATATTATAATGGCTAGTGCCAAGCACTATTCTAAGCCCTTAAGATATACTACTTAAAAAAAATATTGGGAGTTCCCTGTTGGCCTAGTGGCTAGGATTCTGGGCTTTCACTGACATGGCCTGGGTTCAATCCCTAGTTGGGGAACTGAGATCCTGCAAGCCATGTGGTACGGCCAAAAAAAAAAAATTTAATAAACAACCAATCTATGAGGTAGGTTATGTTGTTGTCTTTATTTAATGATGAGGAAACTCAGGCAGAGTTGAATACATCCTACTCAGTATTAAAACCAACTGTAAAGTTATAAAACTTGATAAAGGAAGTGCTTGCATAAGACTGTGAATGTACTAAATGCCACTGAATCATTCACTTTAAAATGATTAATTTTATATTATGTGAATTTCACCTCAATTTAAAAAACTCAGTTGTAAAGCCAGGGCAATAAAATAGCACAGTTATAATAGAGGGAGAGACTAATAAACCAATGTAACAATGCAGACTGCTCTTGGAAAACTCTATTGCTATAAAAAAAAATGTATGCTAGATCTGTCCATCACAACATATTTATATAAAAACAAACAACAAATGGTTTCAAGTCATAAACGTGAAAGGTAAATCTGTAGTTTCAGTAATCAAAGAAAATGTAGGAGAATATAGAGTAGGAAGATTTTCTTAAATAAGACCACAAAAAGAAAACTATAAAGGGAAAGATTGAGAGATGTTATCATATCAAAATTAACTATGTCTGTTCAGCAATAGATATCATGTACAAGCTAACAGCAACAGTCAAAAGACTTCAGAGTCTAAAACTCGTATATAAGTTTCCTATTGCTGCTGTAACAAGTACCACAAATTTAGTGGCTTAAAACAACAAAAATGGATTATCCTATAGTACTGAAGGTCAGAGGTCTGGAATGAGTTTCACTGTGCTAAAATTTAAAAAAGCCCAATATTTAAATATGAATAACATTATTAATAATAGCATCAGCACTATTAATCTCATTTATAAATACTATACATACTATGATATTTGTTAATGATACATATTATTTATAGTGTATAGTATATGAGAGTATATTATTGTATAAAAGAGAAAATAGTCACATTTAATTTCCCCAGATTAAACAATAGTAATTACACAATTACCTACTTTATGACCACAGTTAATATTGAAATAGAAGATAATCATTTCTTTTATTCACAAATAAAGATGGAATTTTTTTTTTTGGCCGCTCCACGCAGCATGTGGGATCTTAGTTCCCCAACCAGGGATCAAACCCCTGCCCCCTGCAGTGGAATCATGGAGTCTTAACCACTGGACCGCCAGGGAAGTCCCAAAGATAGCATTTTTTATAATGGGTTTAACTATGTGAGAAATTTAACCTTGAATATATACAGAGGGAAATGTGTTGTATCATTCAGATAAAGTAGACCAGATAACTTCATAATGGCAGATGACAGAATATTTAGGAATTAGAGGCCAATCTAATTACCCTGTTCCAACATCCCTCCCCCAAGAAAGTCATACATTCAACATGTAATCAATTAGATAATTTATTTTCATTTTTAAAAATACTAAGTCTTTGAGACCTAGATTTATCAGTTGGGACTATATATGTCAAGTGCTCAATAGCCACATGTGGCCAATGGCTACCATGTTCGGCAGCACAGTTTTAGACAAAGGAAGAAGCTAACAAAATAAAGTAAGAAAGCGACTACTTCAGGGAAGACAGGAAGGTGGGAGTGAGATTGCACCTGGTTAAAAAATATCAGGGTTGCTGAGAAGTTGAGAGGGAATGAAATTTTAAGCACAGGTGGAGGGACTGACTTCAGATCAGAGGCAAAACTCTTTCGTTGTAACAAGAGGAAAGGAGGAGAGGATGGGTCCAGACACAAAGAGTCCCCAGCTAATAGATTCTATTTCCTTTGGGAACTAAAAAAGCAAATGAGAATGACGGGAGAGGTGGAGGGTGGCAGTGGTGGTGGATTTGAAGTTTTGAGGAAACTCAAAATTTGAAATAGCCTCTGTGGGGACTGGGAAGAGAGAGAGCTGGCTAAGGAAACACTGATGATGGAACTGTTGAACAACTTTGGAAGCCAGTGTGAATGTGATGACCATGTATCCGGTCTATACTGTTGTGTGATTTTCTCTAGCAGCCTTCATTAACCTGGTCGTAGGTAGTAGAAAAGGTGTAAGATTGTCAGTTGAAATCAGTCAAAACTAAGGCGCTTCCAGGCAGATGTGAATGAGAGCCTATGAGACAAAGGAGGTGAGGTATCTATGCAGAGAGGGGTTCAAGTGATGGACTTTAAAATCTAATTTGAAGTGGAAATGAAGACAAGAGAGATCTGATACAGAGAAAGTAGATGTGACAGTTTCCTGGAAGTTCCAATCAGGTCTGGGGACCCATCTCAGGGCTCGCTGATTAACAAACTGGAAAAATAGAAAGTTACAGTGAGACAGTGAGATGATTGAATTTATTGTTTACAAAGTTGAACAGTTTTGGTGTTGACAAATCCAGGGTGTTGGTGTGGAGTGGGGTCTGAATCGGGGTGTATGGGAAGGGCACTGGAGATGAGGAGGTTAAGGAACTGAAGGCCATGGTGACAGATGGGTCACCCCTGAGGATATGGATATCTTGTGATGACGGCAGGACTTGGAGTGAGGACAACCGTAGGCCGGGTGCCAAGTCACAGTGATGGGGGGTGGGGCATTGACCAGGAAGTCTATAAATGACAGCAATGTGGAGGGATGGAGCTTGGTATAGCCATATGGCTTAAGGCTAAAAGGAGTAGGCATTTCTACATGAGAGTGAAAAGCAAGGTCTGGAGGTGACATTTGGGAGGCACTGAGGAAAGAGGAGGTCATCAACTTTAAAGCTCATCTAGTTAAAAGATCTCATTCCATAGATAAGGAAACTGAGGCCAGAGTGTGTGGTAGTCAGCCTCCAAGATGTTCCCCAATGAGCCCCACCTTTTGGTATTCACACCCTTCTGTTGTCCTTTCCCACAGAGCACCAAGGTTAGTGCACATGAACAGTACAATACAGCAGAAGGGATGGTTTATTGCTTCTGAGGTTAGGTTAGAAAGGATATTGCAGCCCCTGTCTAACTACTCTGTCACTCTTGGATCACTCACTTTGGGGGAAGCCAGTTGCCCTATCATGAGCAACCCTATGGAGACACCCATATGGTGAGGACCAACACCTCTTGCCGGTAGCCACGTGAGCAAGCTTAGAAGCAAATCCTCTAGCCCCCATCAAGCCTTAGATGACTGCAGCTCTAGCTGACATCTTGATTGCGACCTCATGAAAAATCCCTGAGCCAGAACCACTTAAGTCACTCCTGAATCCCTAACCTACAGAAACTGGGAGATAATACATGTTGGTTGTTTTAAGCCACTAAGTTTGGGATAATTTGTCAAGCAGCGAGAGAGAAATAATACTGAGAATTTGGGTAACTTACCCAAAGGCACAAAGCTAGGTAGTGGCCAATTTAAAATGAGAACACAGGGCTTCTCACTCTCAATTCATTGTTCTTTTAGGTCATGCTGTATTCTGGTGTATCTTGTGCTTTTTTTGTACTGAAACACATGCACTCGGGAGGGGTTAATACCTATCTAAAAATGTTTAATGGATCATAGTTCTGCTGCTTCTTAGGCAAAATAAAATAAAAACTCATGGAATGCAGAATAAGATTCAGTAAGGCAAATTTTTCTTTGTCATCAACATAGAGTATAACACATAAGCATTTCCAAAGCATGCTTATATCTTTTTGCCATAATTCATGGAAAGATTGAAAGGACTAATTAAAGTTTGTGCAATAGCTTAGTGGTAAAACCAGAAATGTGATTTCTCCTTGGCTTCTTTTAACCACTTGATAGGAATGACATAGAGTAACCGGTATTAGTTATATCATTTAAATACTTCAATAATTCTGCCCTTCCTGTGCAGTGAATCAGTGACAGGGTCTAGTGTCTGCATTTTTCTTTGTTGTCTCTAAATGTAATATTCATAGAAGGGCATATTGCCAAAAAGGCACTTTGTGGCTTCTACTTCCATGCCATAGAGTCTGCCATCTGTATGCACAGGACTGTTATGTCAGAGAAATTTTGTGTGACCATTTGACTTACAGTTTGGGACTCAGTTTTCAAAAATATGATTATATAATTACTTTATGTTTTCCTTCCTTAAGAATATAGCTAGGAAAGAAGGGGACAGAGTAGAAAATTAGATTTGGGTTTCACTAGAACATGGATTTAAAACAAATTAATCTCAAGTGTGTTCAAGGCTCCAATTTCATTAAATCTCACAAAAATTCAGATGTATTTCCAATTACTCCTCATTACAGTCAGCAAGTTAATTTGCTGTCATATATTCTCAGCATTATGGAGATTCTTGAATGTTTTCCTGTGTTTTTTTCTACCGTGCTTGAAAAAAATAGATTTGCCAAATATTTCCTAGAATCACTTATTCTCTTGGGAGTCACAGAAAGACAATTTTCACTCCCTTGACATTTTAGCACTTTCCCGGTTACAATTCAGGTAATTAAGTGTGGCTTGAGCTTGCTTGGGCAAAAATACTATTTCATATTTTATAGTAAATAGGTTAGTGATTAATGTGTAGTTTGAATTTTGTAAAAATTTAGCATTGTTTTTATAATAAGCAAAAATAAGAAAACAGAAATATGTGTCCTTAATCACTGATGGTACTAATTTTTCTAGTTGCGTTCTTGTTCTTCAGAAAACTCAGATGTTCCTAATCAAACTTATGTTTGTAAATTCCTTTGATTTTTATGATCTTATACACGGTTTTTAGTAAGAACTCATTCATTCAACAAAATTTATTGAGTACCTATTATGTGCCAGGTACTTTTATTTGTGTTGGGGATATGGGAGTGACTGAAACATATGAATGTTTGTTTTTGTAGTGGGGGAAGAGCTAATGACCAAATAAGCAAAATAGATATATGTCAAATGGTGATTAAATGCTATGAAGAAAAAATAAAGCAAGATAAGAGGATAGAAAGTGATAGACCTAGATGAGGACAGGGATCAAGATATGTATTTGTTAGGGACAAAAGCATTCCAGAGGGGAACACAGGTGCAAAGGCAAGCAAACCATACCTAATGGGTCAAGAAATGGCCAGGAGACATGTTTGGCCGTAGCAGAGTCAGCAAAGAGGAGATGAGATCCATGGGGAAGCAAGGGCCAGAACTTGTGAAGTCCACAGGCCAAAGTGAAGAGTTTGATTTTTAATGTAATCACTTCTGGCTGCCGTGTCAAGAGACTATAGTATGAATTATCATTGTAATTGTGGAAACAGGAAGACCAATTAGGAGACTCTGTTAGTGTAGGTCCCCTGAGAAGCCGAGTTGGGATTAGATGTGTAGGAGATTTATTAAGGGAACACCTGTGAAGGGAAATGGGAGGGGGTGTCAGAACAGGCTTTGAGAACCTTCAGAATGCAATGCAGTTCTGACCCAGGTCAAGGAGGCAGGAAGTTTAGATGGAAGAGTCTGAAACTGCAGTGCAGGTCTGTGAAAGTTTGGCAAGGCCAATAAGGAGCCCTTGAGTCAAAGTCACCCATCGTAGAAGTCCCTCATCTCCCAGGAGTGGGGCTGCCCCTGTGTTTCTGCCATGCTGTCATTAGCTAGAAGCAGTCCTTGGGAAACATGGCCTCAGGGTGAACACTGATGGATTTCAGAGTGCAGCAGCTGGGGCCATCAGTCAGACTGGGAGGTCTCAGATGGCCATCACGGAGACTTTTGCCATAATCTAGGTATGAGAGATCATGGTGGCTTGGGTTCAGGAAGTAGATGGATTTAGGCTGTATATTCATCTGGACATATCTGAAGGTTAGGTTGACCTCTTTTGCCAGTAGATTTGATATGGAGTGTGAGGGAGGGAGAAGAGACAAAGATGCCTCCAAGGTTTTTTGTTCTGAGTATCAGGAGAAGGGGGTTGCCATTTACTGAGATGGGGAAGACTGAGGGAGTCTTGAAGGAGGGGTATCAGGAGTTCATTTTGGCCATGTAATTTGAGATGTTGAATTGACCCCCAAATGGAAATGTTGAAAAGGCAGCTGAATAGATAAATCTAGATTTCCAAGGAGCGTTCCAAACCGGAAATGTAACTTTGAAAATCATCAATGTATGGATAGCAGTTAAAAGCATGAGACCAGATTGGTTTACCTAAGTAATATATATAGATGGAGAGAAGAAGAGGTTCAAGGCCTAACAGGGAGAAGAGGACAATCCCAGAAAAAGGCAGAAGGAGCAGCTGTAGCGGGTAGGAGGAGACGCACAGAAGGGTGGTGTCCAGGGAGCCAAGTGAGAAAATGTTCTGGAAGGATAAAATTTCAGTTTTCTGCTTCTTTAATCTTGATATCTATTAAATGAAAGTTCTATGAAGTATTAATATCTTACTAAGTGGACCTACTAAATAATAAAGAAGAAAATAAAACTTATAAGAATTTTGGCTTTGTGGCCAATTCAAAACCTGTCTCTGCTATTCCTGTGTGTCCTTGGGCAGGATTCTCAGTCTTGCTTCTGATTTCTCATTTCTACACTGGGGATTATAGGGTTGTTAAGAGGATCGAGTGAGGTAATAGTTGTAAATGATTATTGGGACAGTGCCTGACACACGATAAGTATTCAATAAACGTTATATATCATTACATAAGAAACATTGCCATTAACAGTAGCTTTTACTTTCTCTCAAGTTTTCTGATGGTAGCAGCTAGGATTTTAGGGTTTAACGTAGATCCTTTCAGATTTCATTTCTCTGACTGGGATCCTTATGTACTTGTTTTCTCCTCATATTTCTTTTCTTATTTCTTTTCTCTTCTATATTTTGAAATAAAACTGTTTTTAAAATCTTCACAACTCCTTGTATTTAAAGTTTTAAACCAGTTGCCAACAGAGGCTTCTTTAAGTACAGCGTGGCTGGACAGACAAATAAAGTCAAAATAAGGAGAAATAGTTACATAGAATGGTAGTTTTAAGCCCTTTGGGGTTATTGATCCCTCTGAGAATAAGGTGAAAGCTCTCCTCTGAAAAATGCATACTCAGATACACACACACACACACACACACACACACACAATTTTGATTATAATTTGAGCGAGTTTGTGGATTCCTAAAGCCAACCCATTAACCCTTTAGGCAGCCATGAAGCCAGGTCTTGAATTGGCTGCAAAGTCCATATTCTTATAAGCTTGATTCCCTTCTTGATTGTTTAGGGTCCACTAAGTAGGACGTCAAAACATCATGAATTTTAAGTCACTCATAGACTTCTATTTTTAACAAAAAGGACCTCCCCTCAGAGAAATTTAAATTCTAAGTCAATTCAGTCGGTGAAAAAGCCAAAAAACAAAAACCATATATACAGGGCATGTGATCTGTGCAGTCAGGGCCCTGTTCTTAAGAGTTTCCCATGCTTGAGTTAATGCTGTGCTGTTACCATCTTGAAATTCTTAATAATTTTTTTAATAAGAAGTTCCATGTTTTCGTAATGCACGCTGCCCTGCAAATTATATAGCCAGATACACACACACACACACACACACACACACACGCACGCACACACAAACATACAATTTAAGTTCACTAGAATTTTTCTTTCATTTAAATAAGAACACAAAATTTGCTGGAAATAAAGTATTTTCCAATGTGCCTTTCCACAGTAATGTTCTCACTCATCTTTTCTCCTTGAGGTAATGTATTATTTAATTATAATTTGCGATTATAATTTTTACCTCCACTAAAGTCCAGAGGTAAGATGTAACTACATAATAAAATTATCATAAACTATTAAAAGACACACAAACCAGGAACCTCTGTATCCTAGGCCAAGCGAGCTGTCTAAGCAAAGGGAAGATTCTGACATTGATGGGAAGCTGGTGCTAAGGCAGGGAGGAGCAAGACAGGAGTAGAGATGTGATTGATTGTTCTTATGATGCCATGTTAAGGTGCTGCTACGTTCTCCTGAAGCCAGTGAGAGACCATTGAAAGGTTTTAAGCAGCAGAGTATGGTCAACATTATTATCTCCATTTTTAAGCGTTGCCAGATTTAGCAAATATAACTGCAGGATGCCCGATTAAATTTGCATTTCAGATAAATAATAAATCATTTTTTAGCATAGGTACGTCATATGCAATATTTTGGACATACTTATACTACAAAAGTATTGGTTTTTAATTGAAATCAGATTTAAGTGAGCATCCTGTATTTTATCTGGCAACCCTAGCATTTTTCTTAATACAATGCCTGATACATGGTAGGTGATAAATACATTTTAGTGCCACCCCGCTTTTTTTTTTACCACCTGTAGGTGGCAGTGTGATCAAGTAATTTTATGGGAGCTGCTTGGCAAATCCAAGTTTAATACTTTATTATTTATCTGTCTATTAAAAAGGCTTTTTTAAAAAAATAGATAGATAAATGAAGTTCTCAAAAATAAAGTTTTTAAGGTACTCAAAAATAAATATAATTCAGTCCTCATCTTTCCCACACTCATCATCAAAGGGATTGAAACCCATATGTGGTCCAGTTCTAGTAGACTACGGTGCCTTCATACTTCTAGGGCTATTTTGAGAATTTTGTAGCTTTTCATGATATTGTAAATAGAATTTTTTCCCTATATTTTCCAACAGACTACTTCTGATGTGTAAGATTGATTTTTGTATGTTTATTTTTGTTTTAGATCATACTCTATAGTTCAAGTAGTGTTAATATGAATATTCTTGAATTTTCTAATATACAATTAAACTATCTGCAAATAATGTACTTTTCTCTCTCTTTCAAAACAGCGATGAATCTTTTATACTTAAAAAAACTAAATATAATTCTATTAAATGTAGGCAGAAGAAAAATATAATTGTATTGTGCTCTTAAAAAATCTATTTCCATGAGCATGAGATTTTGTATTCACACAAAACTATTATCATTATAATAGTTTAATTACTGCAATCCAAAGATACAGCCATAACCTTAAAATTGAATTTACACTTAAATGATATAATATAGAATTATGTAAAAATGGAACCTCAATTATCTATTGTATCTACACCCATACCTCTACCCTCCACCCATTCTACTAAGAATGCTTATTCTTATCACAGAGATCTGTCTTCTTACAAAGTCAAAGGAAAACATCCTCATGAACTCCAATAAAGTCCCAAATTTATTTAAATTTCAATACAAGAGCCAATGATTTTTTTACAGAAAAGTTACACCACTATCTGTTTCCTAAAACTATTTATTATCTTTTGAGCTGTGACAATGTACTTAGCACCACACAAAACAGGACATGGTCCCTTCCTGTATCTAATGTGGCGAATCCACCTAAGAGTTACAATCTATGAAATCATGAGTTTTGAAGATAGCACCTTTAGGTATTTTAGTTCACATGCATTTAAATGTGTGTTGATTTATAAGCTGTAAAATAGAATGGAAGTTTAAATATTTATCTCAAAATAAACTTTGCACTAGGTGGCACTGTTTGCTAATATGCTACTTATGTTGAACTAGACTAGTTAATGATTTTCATATACTTTGCTGTATCCCAGTAGGTACTTGGGAAATATAAAATCTATTGTATATTTATAAGTATTTTTATGATTATGAAAGTAATTTATTCTCTTTTTAAAATTCTTCTAATGGAAAAATCCAGAAAAATATAAAAAGTATAAAAAGAAAAATCATCTATAATTCTGTGTTTAGATGGCTTATAAAATTTTTTTTCTCTATGGTCCAGGAAGCTCTGAATAAAGCATAAGCATTTGGGTCAAACTAACCTGGGTTCAAATCCTATCCATGCCATTTATACTTATTTAATGTATCTTAGGGCAAAAATCTTAATTTCATTAAGTTTTTTTTTTTTTTTAAATCTTGACTCCTCTTCTCCCTCCAGCTACAATCTATTTCTTCAGGAAAGTTGTATGTTGTCTTTCCTTTCTTACATTTATTGCACTACTCTGTCCACTTCAATTTGGCTTCTGCTCCCACAGTCCAAACATGACCCTGATTAATGTCACTAATGACCTGCGTGTTGTCAGATTCAATGCACGTTTTCCTGTCTTCATCTCACGCTCCCTCTCAGCAGCACTGTTGTGCTGGAGCCTGATGGTAACGGTGCCCGGCAGCTAATTCTGTGCATCTTTTTCCAACTCCAAGTTCAGTGAAGACATGTTGGTAGCTTGAAATTAGCCATGGTGAGAATATTTACATCATGGAAATCAGCAAATGCTACAAATCAGAGCCCTCCCACCCCGCCAGTAGCCATTTTTCAAACATTTATCAGCACAGTGCTGGCTATAGGTGATCATTTTTCCCTTTACAGAACTCCCTTTTTTGTTTGTTTGTTTGTTTACGCAGTCCCACTCTCTCCTGGTTTTCCTCCCGTCTTAGCTCCTCCATCTTCTCCTTTGCTGGCTCTTCCTCTATTCCACCACTACATGTTAGCACTCCTCAGTCCTGAGTCCTCTCTTCTTCCTTTCATATAGTAGCTTCAAAAAATAATCTCACTGATTTCCAGGTATTTAAATGCTACCATATGCAGATCGATTTCAGATTTGTGTCTGCAGCCCGGACCTCCCCTCTAGGATCCAAAATCAAAACACTTATTTAAACTTGTACTGGATGTCTCACAGGTATCTCAAACTCATGGGCAAAACAAAGTTCCAGATTTAAGTCCACACACCTTTCCTTTTCTTACTTTCTCTATCCCAACATTCTGCATTTCAGTAAATGGAACCGTCGTCTACTTGATCGCTGAAGCCAAGAACTTAAGCATCGTCCATGGTTCTTCCCTGTCCTCCATCCCCGTGTCTAATCTAGCAGCAAATCCTGTCAATTATATTCCAAAATATCTTTTGACTCTTATTTTTATTCTCCACTTCTCCTGTCATCACATTTTGTGCTGACATGGTCTCTCAACTCAATTACTATCATGGCCCCCAAACTGATCTCTGAAGGTCAATTCATCCTCCCCTCCAATCCATCTCCATGTAGCCGCAAAAAGTGATACAATGTAAATCAGATCACAGCATTTCCATGCTTAAAATCCTTAAACGATCTTTCACTATATTTAGCTTAAAAATCAAATATCAGGTGTTTGATCTGGCCCCTGCTAATCTGTCCAACTTGAAGTGTGGTCATTCAAGTTCGTTTACGTGCTGCTCAAGCCCACAGTGGTTGGCTTTCTAGTCTTGAACATGCTAAGATTTCCCCCCATACAGAGCTTTTGTATAGGCACCCCTTCTCTGAAATGACCTTTTCCTTCTCTTTTTGTGTTTAGCTCCTTCTGTTCCTTTAATTATCAAATCAATTTAAATCTACCTTTTCATTGTTCTTTGTCTCAGTCCCCTGTTTTATCTCCTGGTTGCATGCATGAATGAATCTATAAATAAGGATTTACTTTATAGGAACAAATAATGAAAAAAGTATGAAAAAGTTCTCAGCATAAGGCCTGGCACAGAGTATGTGTTAAATAAATGGCAATTTTAGGGGGAGTAGGTGGCAACTATTTAAAAATTTAATTCAATTTAATTTTTAACATTGCAGAGTTCCAGAATAAAGACTTGTGTCCTGAAGGTGGCAGTACTAAAACTCAGGATATTCTCATTTCCTAGTTTCACAGATGGGTAGTTTTACTTCAGCAGAACATCTCTAGTATTTATGATTTGAATTACTAAGTATGCACTAGTAAGATGAAGAGCTAGAATTGCTCATAGGAATTGAAATATTTCTGGTAATCCAAATAAAATAAGAGAGAAAAGCACCAATAAAACTATCAGGCCATACATGCCTTTTGTTTTTCCCTGATCAAATACATATGGAAAGAGCGTATTTGGACTTTGGCAATTTAATAGGTTAGACTGTGATGCTAAAAATGTTCTAGATATATCATTATAAATTTGTCACTGAGTTTGATATCAGAGAGTTCTGCAACTTTAATCTTATATTAAAAATGCAGGGGGGCTTCCCTGGTGGCGCAGTGGTTGAGAATCTGCCTGCCAATGCAGGGGACACGGGTTCGAGCCCTGGTCTGGGAAGATCCCGCATGCCGCGGAGCAGCTGGGCCCGTGAGCCACAACTACTGAGCCTGCGCGTCTGGAGCCTGTGCTCCGCAACAGGAGAGGCCGCGATAGTGAGAGGCCCGCGCACCGCGATGAAGAGTGGCCCCCGCTTGCCACAACTAGAGAAAGCCTTCGCACAGAAACGAAGACCCAACACAGCCAAAAATAAATAAATTAATTAATCAATTTTAAAAAAATGCAGCTTGTTTATCATTAGAACTTCCAATGAAACAGAAAGGGTGGAGCTGCACTTATTATTTAAAAAAAAAAAAGTCAGGGGCTCAGAGAGTAACATCAACTTGTTGTACTAAGGGTATATCAAGTAAGATAAAATTTAAAATAACCTTATAAATAACACATAAATAACATTTAAAATAATATAAATAACTGATATGAAATAACACTAGTACTCACATCAAATTTTAAAACCACTTAAGGAAAGACATTTATTCAAATGCTGGTTGGTTGTGTCTCATGAGAAGTGGTTCTGTTGCCACTAGCAACCACTAGCCACCACCACTGTGACTCTTCTGGAGTGAGGAGGGATGTATGTCCAAGGGACCCTCCTGGCAATTGCATACAACTTCTACCTAAATCTTTAGTCCTCATCCTCTCTCATCTCTGACCCTCATCTCCCTGAAAGGATTAAAGCAGAATTTTCGTGGACTCTTCACTACACAGTGTCCTAACCCTGAATCTTACGCTATCCAGTGTGACCTTTCAGGGATAAAGGGACACTCCCAGCCCTGGTATTACCAGCCGGGTCAGAAAAGAGAGACTCCAGAGGGAAAGAAAGCTTTGACCCACTTCATTTTTTTCCCCACAGTTAAGTGTCACTTCCTTCTGACCTGCCACCTCCTTTGTTGGGCATCCCATTGTGTGTTCTCAAGGACCCTGTTTGTTCTACTAATTATACCCAAACTCTCCTTTCTGAAGATGAAGTGGTGAAGAGAGAAGATCTTGGCTTTCCTTCATGTGTTCAAGTGTGAGAGTGCTTATACACAAAATTGATTTCCTGGAAACATAGCACCCTCAACCTTTTTAATCTGTGAATGACAAAGGAGAAAAGTTACAGCCTCAGCTTGTGAGTCACTGTTAAAAAAAAAAAACCGACACAACTTTCATCCCCAGCAATTTTATTTCTAAGTGTCTTTCCTAGACATACATTTGCAAATAATCATAGAGACATGTTCAAGGATTCTCAATGTAGCATCATTTGTAACAGTGAAATGAAAGACAATATAAATGACCAGCAAAGGAAAAATGGTTAACTAAATGATAATGCACTGATTCAATGCAATATACCCATACTATGCAGGATCCAAAGAATAAAATGGATCTATATATACTGATGGAAAGATCCTTAAGACTAATTGTTAAATGAAAACAGTAATCTGTAGAAAAATATTTCTCTGTGTGTAATGTACACACATATACATGATGTATATATGTATGTAAACAAAGAAAAAGGGTTCAGAGGGCTACCCATAAAACAAATAGAAGTGATTACTTCTGGGGAAGAAAATTGGACTTGGGTGGAAGTTGGCTTAAAGTGGCTTTTGCTTTGTTTCTGAATTGTTTACAATGTGTATCAATGTACTATTACTTACACAGTTAAACATTTAAGAGAAAGGGACAAGTAAAGCAAGAAGACGTACAGTATAGTATAGTGGTTAATTTCATGGTCCCTGGAACCTGACGACCTAATCCAGGTTGTAGCTTGTCACTTATTTAACCTCTCTGTGCTTCAGTTTCCTCCCCTGTAAAATGGGGGTAACAATAGTACCCACCTCAGAAGGTGGCTGTAAAGATGAAAGAAGATGATGCATGTAAAGTGCTTGGCACCTAGAATGTGTTATGTAAGAGTTAGCTAGTATTATTGGTTAAGGGAAGAATAAATCATTTGTGATTCCACTTTAGTCAGAAAAGTTATTACTTTTCTTCCTATTTTGGCACTAGTGGGACCTCAGGAAATGTACCTTTAAAAAATCAATATAAAAAAGCCCTGGAGATGAGGCTTGTAATGGTCTTGCTATTATCTAGTCATCCTGCAACAGAATGCAGGATGGCAAATTGGAGTGTACAGTCCAACCAACATTAATATCAAACACCGATCTGGGTGTTGGAGACAAAAAGACCAACGAGGCAAATTTTCTGCTCTTAAGGAACTCATTTTGTGTAATGGGAGGTGTGGTGGAGGGAAGAATCAAATCAGCCTACAGATCATTTCAGCATAATGTGGTGCTCTATCACAATGTGATAGGAACGATAAATGTAGGTAGAGAGAAAAGGAATAGGTGGGGACAAGGAAAGATTCCCGTAAGAGGTGAAAACTCTGGAAAGATGGGGACGAGTTAGCTAATGACAAGAAGGAAGGAATGGGCATTCCAGGCAGAGGAAACATCATGATTTATGTGAGGGAACTACTAGTAGTTTGGTACTGCTGAAATGTAGTATGTATATTTTTTATGTGTGTGTGTGTGTTTGGCAGCAAGTGGAGAGAGCTGGGGAAGAATGGTGGGAGGAAGTAAAGAGTAACCTTACTTTGGAAAGATAGTGACAACCAAAGACGACCTTAGTCATGTAGTATCAGTATTGTAATAAGAGCAGAAAGCCAGACTGTAGTGGAAAGATTACTAAAGATGACCTGCCTTGACAGATCAAGGGATTCTATGTAAGAGGTCTCAACTTTGAGAAATAACCTGAAAAAATATTACAGGACAATTTCTGACTTCTGCTTCTGTGTAGAATGTAATAGGTCATGGCAGGCCAGTGCTCTTGCTGCAACACCTAGGGAAAAAAAGGATAAGTTGCAAAATTCATAGTTTAAAAGATATCAGAGAATTGACAGGGAAGAGCCCTTCCTAGGTAAGTTGACAATCTCTGGCCATTTCCTTCCCTGGGGATATTTGCCAGTTCTGGGTGAGGACTGAGAATCAGACTTGGCCTAGGAAGAGGGACCTGACCCCTCTAGGGAAAATAGGTACAAGTAGAGCTTTTGGTGGTTGTGTGGGGCTGGCTTGACAGATTGTAAACTCATATAGAACAAAACACAAAAGACCATTTGCTGATTCCTGGGTGATGCAGGACACTAGGAGACTTAGCTAGAAGCTTCTAAAAGGCGTTGTGAAATATCTGTTTCATAATACTTAGGAGACAAATTCCCACTATAAGGAGAGGTCCTGACACAAATATATAGCCAGTTACTTCCTCAAGACATTTGCTAATTATTGAAACTGCATGGGGTCAGAGGCAAAGAGCTAAACACAAAACCTCTAAAGGGCAGAACTGACTCTGAAGAGCTGAAGAGACAGAGACCGAGCAGGCTCTCAGTCAAACGCCAGGAGGGCCACACCTGAGAAATAGGGATGAAAAGAGATCCTTGTATGGGTTGAGGTGATCTGCCTACTTGATGGAAGACGACATCATCTGCAGCCTCTGGATCCTTATATACAATGTCTGGTATACAATCAAAATTACAAAATGTGTGAAGAGCAGGGAAATGTGGCCAATAATCAAGAGAAAAAATAGATAGTACAAGCAAAGCCACAGATGATTATATATTACAGTTACCTGACAAGGATTTTAAATATAACATATGATTAATATTAAAGAAAATAGGGAAAAATGGACAAAAAGATAAAGACCAACAGAGAATTAGAATCTATAAAGAAGAATCAAATACATATTCTAGAAATGAAAAATATGCTATCTGAAGTTAATAACATCTTGGATGAGTTTGACAGGACACAGTAAAGACAGAGCTAGTGAACTTGAGGATGGGTGAACAGAAATTATCCAAATTGAAATACATAGAGAAAATATTGTGGAAGAAAAAGAACAGCACATAAATGCATGTTGAACACAAATGGTCTAAAAACAGTCTAACTTATTGATTACTCGAGAGAGAGAGAGAGAATAGACTATGGAGCAGAAGAAATTCATAAAAATATTAACCTTAAGATATTTTTAAGATGACTACTGAACCCAAGCAGGGTTAAATAGAAGAAAATCACACATAGCCAAACTGATGAAAATCAGATAAAAAGAAATCTTAAAAATAGACAGGTAAAAAGACATTTTACCTTCAAGAAACAATAGTAAGAGTAATTGCAATCTTTTCAACAGGAACTATGGAAAAAAGTAATGAAATGGGCTCTTTAAATTGCTAAAGAAAAATACTCTGTACCTTACAATGATCACAAATGTTTTACCTATACCAATTACGGATTTGTTGTTCACCGTCTCATATTTATGGCCATTTTTAGGTCCTATGAACACTCTTTAGCACTCTGAGCTATGTGGCCTCACACTTTATTCATATTATATAATTTGGGGCTTTGCAATTGTGTGGCATAAAGATCATCTATGCCAGGTTATGCAAACTGGAGTTTTATACTCCTTTAAGGTGATATTTACTTTTGTAATCCACTGGCTTGATTCTGCAATCAAATCATAGCATCAATGTAATCTTCTCGTCAGGAGTTTACATTCCTTCGACTTTATTAGCAAGAGCTTTCTGCTGTATGTTAGGAATACTGCTTGTACTGATAGCTTTTATTCTAATTTTTCTGGCATATAATGTTGGGTCTCAGTGACTAGGGACATTTTTAAGGCTATTATAAACACCATGTTTAGAGTTTAATCACAAACTATAGGCCAGGTCATTTTTATTCATGTCACTTAAAGAATTCCCTACACTTGCAGCATGGAGACAGATGGAACAGTTCAATAATATAAGCAGCTGTGCTGTTATTGAACTGGAGGTTCCTTTTGGTGTGATTTAACATGTCTAAATAATGACTGAGAGGGTTTGTAAAATGTGTTCTTCAATATTCCCATAGATTCATCATAAGTGAAGCAGGACAGTGAGAACTTCCTGTGGCTAATGTGTCCTCTCTGGCCTATCTAAGAACATCCAGTTATTTACTGTTTGGGTGGCTCACCTCTCTCCTGAACTAAAGAGACACCAGCCAGCAGCAGATGAGTAATCTTTGATGATTGGAAGTAACCAGTTGCCATTCACCATCTCTCAGATGTTTCATTGAACATCCAGATATGTTTTTCTCAGGTAGCTTGAATACCTGGTCTTTCTTTCTTTCTTTCTTTCTTTCTTTCTTTCTTTCTCTCTTTCTTTCTCTCTTTCTTTCTTTCTTTCTTTCTTTCTTTCTTTCTTTCTTTCTTTCTTTCTTTCTTTCTTTCTTTCTTTCTTTCTTTCTTCTTCCTTTCTTCCTTTCTTCCTTTCTTCCTTCCTTCCTTCCTTTCTTTCTTTCTCTTTCTTTTCTTCCTTCCTCCCTTCCTTCTTTCTTTTTCTTTATTTCTTCCTTTCTTTCTTTCTTTCCTTCTTTCTTTCTCTCTTTCTCTTTCCTTCTTTCCTCTTCCCTCTTTCTTTTTCTTTCTTTTCTTTCCTTCTTTCTTTCTCTCTTTCTCTTTCCTTCTTTCCTCTTCCTTCTTTCTTTTTCTTTCTTTCTTTCTTTCCTTCTTTCTTTCTCTCTTTCTCTTTCCTCTTCCTTCCTTCCTTCCTTTCCAAGGCACTGGTTCCTCGGGTGCACACCATTGGACAACTAGTACATTTTTGCCTGACTCCTGTAGGGACTAGAACCTGATCTTAACTCTGCCTTGATTCCCTTGTACTGGCTTCCTTTAATGATGAAGCCTACATCTAAAATATTTAACATCTCCACACTGCTCTACCAAACCCTGCCACTAGCCCTAATGTCTATATTAGAGACCCTTCAAATTTCACATTATGACCTGGATCTGGACTCAATTACTCATTCCTCTGTTTTTGACTTTTTCTCTCCTTTTTCAGTACAATTTTTCTGTTTCCCCAAGTTACTGCCAACTTCTATGTAGTTTTCCAGTATGCTGCATGACCAGCCTCTAACCCTCTGCTTCAAATTAAGTTTCATTATGTTAGGGCCTCCAGATAATGATAATAAAGCATTTACTATTTACTACAGGATAGAATAGAAACCATTCAGAACATAATTCCCAAGAAGTTGATTGATATTAAATGCCCCAAATGATATCAATGCTCCACCTCCAAATGGCCATTTTAAATGTGAAATCTTAGATGTGGGCACAATTAGGAGGCTGAGAGGAACTGAATAGACATTTCAGAATGGTGGACAATTAGATTGGTGCCTTCAAACATTAGCTCAGAAGCTCCCTAGATGAAAAATATGACTCTAGTGGTGATATAGAGGGGTACGAACCACAAAATACACACATTATTAACCAAGTAAATAATTACCATTCATTCAATGGTCTAATTAAAATGTTCTTTTATATACATTATTGCATTTGTAGTCCACAGTAACCTTGCTAGGTGGATATTACTTTTATTATGTGCATTTGAACCCAGCAAATAATAGCAAATTTTATTGATTATTTACCATATGCCAGATTATGGTAATATATTTAACATTCATTTTCTCATTGAATCCATAAAAGATCTCTAAGAGGAAGCAATTCTTTTTAGATGAGGAAACTTCAGGCTTATAGAGGCTGTGCCTAAGGATGCAGGAGTAGCAAGTGAGAGAGCCAGGATTTAAAGATCAAAGCTTTTAATCATGAATATGATTAAAATATGGTCACTGAAACTGTTCATGATTTTTTTCAATGTTTTTTTCTCTGTGTATCACTCTGAATAGCTTTCATTGATTACTTCATGTTCACTGATCTTTTCTTCTGAAGAGTCTTATTTGCTATTCATTCCACTTGGTGAAATTTTTGCTTAAGATGTTGTATTTTCCTCTCTAAAACTTCAATTTGGTTTATTTGTTCTTTAAACTTTCATTTTCTTCCTCACTATCTTCATGTCTTCCTTTAAATACTTGAACGTAGTTAATTGATAGTTCCATCATCTCTGTCATTCTAAGTCTGTTTTAATGATTGGTTTTTCTCTGAGTTATGGGCTACATTCTCCTGCTTTGTGGCATGTTTAGTAATTTTTGACTGGATGCTGACCATTGTAACCATTACTTTGTTGAGTGCTGAATTTGTTGTCTTCCTTTAAGATTGTTGTTCTCTATTCTACAGGCAATAAAGTTATTTACAGATCAGTTTGATCTCTTCAAGGCCTGTTTTAAGTTTTGCTGGGGTAGATGGAGTGTACCTTTACTTCAGCAGTATTTTAGCCTCGCTACTAAGGTGTGACTCTGATGAAGTTTCCACTGAGTGCCTTAGATTATCACCAATGAATCTCTGCTGTGCCTGGCCAGAACTCAAATATCTCCCAGCCTTGTGTGAGCCCTACAAATTGTTCCTCTTTTAACAATTTTTTCATTTTGCCTACCCTTTGTAGCTTCATCTTACATGTGTACAGCCTAGTACACAGTAAAGTTTCAAGGGGATTCTTGTGTAGATTCTTGGAGCTCTTTTTCTACATAGTTTGCTCTTCTAGGTATTCTGTCCCACAGCTTCCAGCCACTTCAGTCTCCCAGGACTGTGATCTGGCTTCCTAAAAGCAATGAGACCACCGAGCTCTGTTTGAGTTTCTTCTCCTTCCACCTGTGGTCTGCAAATCTACTTTAGTCAGAAGCTAGAGCATTCACAGGACTCGTCTTATTTGCTTGCCTTTTTTAAAGGATCACTGTCCTGAGTTGTCTGTTGTCCACACCCTAAAAATAGTTGTTTCATGTATTTTATTCAGTTTTTCACCTATTTGATGTGGGAAAGCAAACCTAATTCATGTTACTTCATCATGTCCAGAAGTGAATTTTAGTCTGTAACATTTTTTTAAACATCTGCTCCATATGTAAATGTGTCTCTTTCTATTTCTAATATTATTCACTTTTGCCTTCTCTTTTTTTCCTTAATCAATTTCATTAAAGGTGATCCATTTTATTAATCTTTTCAAAGAGATAATTTTTATCCTAGTCTATCATTTCAAATGTATCAATGTTTAATCAGATTTATCTACATGTAAACAAAATTTTTTTCCCTCATTCTTTCTTCCATCTCACACCTTTTAACAGAGGTCATTTTTTGCTATATAAATATATTTATATATTATATATATTTATATATAAATAATGTAGAAATGCCTTTAGTGGAAAACAATATTTGTTTATTTTAAAATATCTTTATTTTGCTCTCATTGTTGAAAGATTTTTTGCTGTTTACATAATTTAATTGGCTATAGTCTAATCACAATTCCATTGTCTTCTGGCTTTCACCATTCCATTTAAGAAGTCTCTTGTTAGTCTGTTGTTTCTTTGTAGACTATGTCTTTTCCCTTTGTTTTTAGTGTTGTTTGGTTTCAATACAATGTGTCTAGGTCTGGATTTCTGTTTATTCATCCTGTTTGATATAAGTTGTATTTCCTTTATCTGTGGATTTATGTTTTTTTGTAAAGTTCTCAGTTGTTATTTCTTTAAATGCTGTCTCTCCTCCATGTTTTCTAGTCTCTCTTAGGACTCCTATTATTTATACATTAGACCATATCATTCTGCCCTCTATATATCTTAACCTCTTTTTTAATATTTCCATCTCCTAATATTTCACAGCTGTATTCTTAGCAATTTTTTAAACATCTACCTTCCATTTCACTAATTATTTGGTTCCAAATAATCTTCTGTTTCACCTATTCATTGAATTAAAAAAATTTTTTTTGACAGTTGATATTTAAAATTTTGATTTTTTAAAATTTACTTGGTGATTTTTGGTAGTTTCTTGTTGGTTCATTTTTCTGTGATGTGTACCTTTTATTACTTTATTGTATTATTTATATATTTCATCTCATTTTATATTTGTTATCTGGGAATTACAAGATCTGAAGTACTTACTATCTATATCTGCTATTTGTTATTTCTGATAACTCTCATTCAGAGTGGCATGTTTTCTTGTGTATTTAGTAATCTTTGATTGTGACCTCATTTTTGGTGGATCATCTGTCAGATTTTATCAGAATAGAATTTTTGTTTGCTTCTCTTGGGAGCCAGGGATACTACTGACCTGGAATCATTTCAGCCCCCTTTAGTGACCTGGCTTCATGACAAGTCTCAACTTTAGCTTCTCCACCTTGTACATTGTCTAACTTTCTCCTACTTGAACATAAATGTCATGAGGACAAGGAACTAATCTAACTGGTTTGCCATGTCTTCTTCATTGCCTTACTTCTTCATTGCCTTACATGGTAGGTATTACAAACGTATTTGCTGAAAAATTATTGAGTAGTCAGATTGCCCTTTTTTTAAAAAAAAAAAACTTGAAGTTATACAGAAAGCCAAATTGAAGTGGTGGTGAATCAGCAGTTGAAAAGCTGTGTGAATATGAATCCATATTCAATCACTTTAAGAGTCAATAAAGAATAGAAAACACTAATAATGTATGCTAACTTCCATTAGAAGTTGAAAGAGTATTTTTGGCAAGAGTCAAATAGTAACATCTTTTTTCAAACACAGACTGGAATGTTTCTTCCCATTGGTCTATATAAAACTGCTATTTATAGTTTCAACCAATAGCCTATACTTTATTACCTGACTTTAAAAAGTGGCATTTAATGTTTCTCTTAAAATTCCTTGCATCTTACAGTTTGCTTTCACGATGATTTCAAAAGTATTCTCAGTTATCTTAGATGAGAAATTTGTTAGGATGTTCAAGCTACTAACAGGAACTTCATTGCTGTGTGGTTGGAAGAATTAGTTTCAGATTTGTAAGATTATAGGAACAGATTCTGGAATGATGTGTTTGACTGTAACAGGCATTTCAATCATAACTGCAAAATATAAGCAAATCATATACATTTTAAAATCTGAACTGATACTTAACCCGAAGAAGACCAAAGTTAAATTCATAGGGAAACCTTTCTTTAGCCAAAGATAATCTTTGATAATAAACTTACCATTTTCCAACCTGCCAGTCAATCAGGTACTGAGTACCAGTGTGTGCCTAACAGTTTTGTGTAAGATGTCTTATTTCAGACTTACAGTTATATATAGGAGTGTATTTTATAAGCATCTGTGTAGTCTATTATAAGCATGTTAAGGACAGGAATAAGCTCTGTTCATTATTAGGCTTTTGCGCTGTACCTATAATTTTGGTGTGAAGTTATAAGGACCAGAACTATTGTGACAGTTAGAGAAAAGGGCTGGATATTAATTACAAGAATAAAAGTGAAAGTCACACAATTTTGGGACCTCCCTATCTTACTAGTCTGGAGTCTGATATAATATATGCCCTGTGATATACTTCCAGAACAAATTCAATTCAACAAGACGATCCAAGTCTCTCATTTCAAGGAACTTACAATCAGCTGGAGAGACAGGAAACACGTGCAACAAAACCATTGAATGGCAACACAAAGCAGTATATTAAGTAAAAATAGGTGGTTCTGAAAGTACAAGTTGAAAGAATGAGGAGATCAATGTGGGTTGAGGTCGCTGGAGGACTTTACATGAGGAGACAGTGTATAAATTAATTTGGGTGAGGAGGAGGGCATTTGGGAGGCGCACCAGAGGGAAACTATTCTGTCTACAACAGAGCGTTTGCTTAGAGGAGTAACTAGAGATGATGCTGGAGAGGTAAGAGAGCATAGGTTGTGGAAAGCCTCAAAATCTTCATAGTCCTTTAGCTCCATATAGACACAGACAATGTCTATGTTGTTCACCATTGTAACTCTGGTACCTACCATAGAGATTGGCATATAGTATATATTCAATAAAATTCTGTTGAATGGATTAACTGGATGGATGAGGACACTTTGAAATGTTGAGGCTTTATCTGAAGATTTGTGGGGATTCACTGGAAGTTTTGGAGTATGAAGATGTCATATTATAAACAGTGTTTTAAGAAAGCTATTCTCAAGGCAAGAGGCAAAATAAACTGGAGCGGGTGGAGGCTGGATGTAGGGAGAGCAGTGGCTTTCATGTAATCATCCTTTGGGTGAGAAGGGTTAACAGTGGGAAAAAAGAGTTGTTTTGAAATGGAAGCAACCGGATTGTGATTTATTGTCAAGTTTGCCTCCTAGAAGATAGCAAAAGGGATGTTGTCAAGATGGATAAATAATGAGTTAATTTTTGTAGTTGGTAGTTGAATATGAGAATTTCTACTCTCATTACTTACTTTTTTCCTAGTATTTCTCTCCCCACATGGTTATTTGATTGGGCTTTTTTTTTCAATGATGCTCAGTCATCCACCGATTATTTTTTTCTAGAGATAGTTTGTTCACCTATTCTTTGAAGATTTCTGAATTATCAGACCTATTATACAATTCTCATTATATCAGGATAGATTTGGGAAGTGCCTACATAGAAAATAACTAGAATATCTGTTGTGAGAGTGGATATAGGAATAGACACGGAGAAGGGAGTGAGTGTGAATTCCTGAAACTTGGAATTCTTTCATCAGTCTTAGAGGTTTAATAAGCTGCTGTGCCCGTTCTTCTCAAAGCTTAGAATCTCACCTCTTCAGTTTAGAACTTCTGGATCTGGTGGTGTTGTAAGGTTGCTTACTAGCCTCAAGCTCTAGTTGATAAAACCTCTAGGCAGTAGGAGATTGTTCTTGTATTTTTTTCGTTTTTACTCTGATAAATAGAAAAGGTGGATTTGCTTAGAATGTTTGCCCTACTCTCCAGCCCAGCCCAGCCCTGCCCAGCCCAGCCCTGATACTCCAGCGTTGATACAATAAATCAGATGTGTTTATAGACCTTCCTTGAGTGTCAGTTGACTCAAGACCCTGAGCTGGGTCAGCCCTGCTCTGCATGACCTCAAGGGTCCCAGGAAGAAAAGTCCGCCCATCCCACCCGGCCGACTTCGAAGGGGCTCACTGGTCGCTAATTTTGTTTTGACCAGCGGGCGGGCGCCCAAGGTCTTCCTCCCACTGAAGCCCAAGCCCCTCCAGCGACCGTGGTCTTCCCCTCCTGTCCAGGGCATCACTTAGGCGAGGGAAGAGAACAGCTCTTTCCTCCTTTCTTTCTCTGAGACCAAAGCGGGAGGCTGGAAGGCCACTCATAGCGGCAGCACTATTCTTATTACTACTATTATTTTCAACAAGGACTCGGGTCGGGGGAGGGGAGACGCAGCCCTCACCGCGCGCCGCACCACGCTCGCTCGGGGACAAAAGCTCGCGCTGGCGCCGCAGCCGAGCTGGAGGCGCGTCCCCGCCGCCGCTGCACCCGGTGGGCCGGGCGGCCGGGCGGGCGGGAGAGGCGGGGAGGCGGGCCCCGCCCAGCTCGGGCCGCGGGCTGTCAGCGCTGCCGCGCCCGGCCGGTGCCCGCCCGCCGGCCGTGCTGCGCCCAGCGGCGCCCAGGTGTCTTGCGGGAGGCGTCCCCGCGCGGCCAGCCGCCTTCCCACGCGGGCGGGCGCGGGTGCGCCTCGTGCGTTTCGGCGAGATTTTCCTCCCCACGCCCTGCCGGGTGTCTCCGCCGCCCTCCCCGCTTCGACTCCTGCTGCCTGAACCATGTCCGCAAGGGGTGAGTGGGGACCAGGTGGGCGCCGTCCCCGGACCCCGCGCCGGGCCCGGCGGGGAAGGCGCGGACCAGGGCGGGCCGGGCAGGTGCCGGAGGGCGGGGGGCCGGGGGCCGCGAGAGCCTTGCCGGCCCCAACCCGGCCTGAAACTTTGGTATCGGATCCCTGGGCTCTGGGCGGCCGAGGGTGGGGCGGGGGGAGTGTGCGGGGAGTGTGTGTGTGTGTGTGTGTGTGTGTGTGGTGTGTGTGTGTGTGTGTGTGTGTGTGTATGTAAGGAAGCCCTCGCCCTTGACCTTGATCCCCCGGATGTGGGCGAAGCCAGAGGGCCGAGGTCGGTGTCTGGCTCACCTGTGCCAGCCGCACGTCTGGGCTGGGAGGGCGTGGGGGATGGGCTCGCCGCTGCCAGTCCTGCTGGGCAGTGGCCTGAAGGGCTGGCCGGGAGGGAGGAAGAGGTGTTTTTTTTTTCCTCCATTCTTGTTACCATTTTGCAGCTTGGTTACGGAAGGAATCCAGGGCTTGATGCAGTAACATTTAAAGCTGCAGTGCTTACATCTCATTTAAAAAAGTAAATTCCCTACCTGTACTCCTCTTTGCATTAATCTCCCCTCACCCCCAGCGGTTTTCTTCCTGGAGTGAAACGATTTAACTGCAGGTGAAACTGGGCGAAAGAAAGAAAAAAAAAAAAATCAGAATTGATTTTCAGCCAAGAGTGAAGGGAATGTATTTCTTGCCATCTGGAGCCAGTGGTGATGCTGGGAGAGTGGGTTAGTCATAGCTCAGTGGCTGCTACTATGAGTGAAATATTAAAGCGATCAAGTCACTGTGCAGCTTGCCAGCAATGAAAACGAAGTGACTTGGTTGCTTTGCCATAAGCCTTTAAGGAAAATAGTGATTATGTTTAGAAAGTATATTTGCGAAGCAATAAGTACCACCCCTTTTGATACCCCGAAGCTTTAAGAGGAGTTGCAGCGTAATTTTTTTTTTTTAAACTCTGAAGGGTGAACCCTGCTTTTTGAGGGGAGTTTAGGAATTTAACAATGTGTTGGATAATTAAGTGATGCTTTTCAAGGTTCATTCTGGGGCGTGTAATGAATAAAGTAAATTCTATCCAGAATGTTTAAACTCCCTTTTAAGGAAACTGGTCTTTGTGGGTCTGGCAATATGGTTGGTTGGTTCCGTACCTGGAAATGGGGTGGTACAGGCAGGGTGGAATGACAGAGTTTATGTTTGTAGATCTCGGGCTACAGAGGTGATATGCGACCCTGAGATACTACCTGCCTAATGATGCCTAAAAATTTGTGTGTATTAGAGAAAGAAAAAAGAGGGTGAAACATGTGACTACAGGGGGCTGGGTGTGTGTACAGAATCTTCTGAGCGACTCCAGCTGTATAATCTCTAAACTGTGCTCTCAGACGGAGGCTTTTGGTCCTGACTTCTGTCCTAAGTATTACAAGGAACACGTGGCGACTAGTTCTCATAGGTTGTATAACTCTCTGTGGTCAGAGTGCACCTCTGATGCGCTTTACGCCACCCAAACCCCTTAGTACACAAAACGTTGCACACCGTAGGAGCCAACTAACTACTGGGAACCTTGGTATGTCCTAGAAAGCATCAAGTTCATTAGGTAACCCCCCAGTTTCACCTTGTCTGTGGCCCCTTCTACTACAAGGTCTCTGTGGTTTATCCAAGGATATGAAATGAAGATGCCCCAGTGATTCAGAGGCTAGAGACCTGGCTTGGGACCTGGTTCTTGAATATTTCTTCTTGAACCTGGTTTCAAGCAGGGTGATTCGGAGTCGGACACAGATCTTTCACTTAGCGCTCTTGTTTCCCCTTCAAACTCCATGTTGATAATCTTGCATTTGACAGTTTAAAGTCTGACTAATATTGCAAGGGGAGAAAAAAACATGATAAATATCAGTTACTGCTACTTACTACATGTCAGGCACTTTACATGTATTGCCTCAGTTGGTCCTCACAATAACTGACTCAAGTAGATGCTGTTATTACCTCTCCATTTCACAGATGAAGGAACTGAGGTTTTGAGAGATTGTGTAACTTAACCTGAGCTCAAACATTTGGTAGGTGGCAGATCCTGATTTCTACCCAGGACTGTCTGACTTCTGATCACATCCACTTTGTTTTAGTGCTTCTCTATTACTTGTCCTTTGAGTATTATAGTAAACATCACAATCATTGATTTGCTGAGAGAGAAAAATGCCCTATACTTGAGATTGAAAGGAAATGGCCTTGGTAAGTCATTTGGAATTCCCAGTACATTTAGGAACTTCTTCATGGACATTTGGTAAAGACCAAGTGAGGGAAACAAGGCCCTTGATCCTTGATGTTGTTAATTTGATATCCCTACTCTGTTTCTTCCTCCTTCACTTTTGAGGACCAGAACTTCCTAGATATTACCAATGACTGAAGATTTTTCTTATGTTTCTATGAAGTACTTCTATCTTTATGAATTTGTAAAAAACAATTCTGAATGATTAGTAGAATGCCTAGTATAGTAGCTACTGAATTAAGCTCATGTGGAGAGATGTCTGTTTGCCATTTATTTTTTATAAAAGATGTTTTCAGAACTGAGCTTCACTATGCTTTTCTAATTTAGTATCTGCTCTCATCTCTATTCCTGAAAGTAGAGATAAACTTTTATGGTCAGGAAGTTAATGTGTCTACTTAAATACCTAACTTATCATTAGGAAGGTCTTTAGATACTTGGAAAGATAAATCTCATTAATTTAAAAAATGAACTCTGCTTGTTTCTAATATCTAGACTTGTAAGTTATGGTAGGGGTAGAAATATTTTTTAAAAATTGAAAATGCTGAAACATTGAATCTCATAGAAAAGTAATTTTATTAAAAAATTGTAGAGAGAAAAATATTTTTGAATTCATCTTCTCTTTAAGATATAAAGAGAGTACTAAAATTTAATTCATTATTCAAACTACCAATAAAAGATATTCTTAAATTTCATGATAGGCCAGCTAAGACATTCCTCATCTTGTGGTCTTTTAGAATACTATCATCAAAGACTTTTAACTTGGTGTTATATTTTAACTGCTAGAGACCAAAATGGAGCTATCATGTCTTGATTTTGAATTGACAAACTGGGGGAAATTATAACACTTAGAAAAGAGTTTCCAAACCTGGGAAGAATCATCTAGGTAGCCTTTTTAAAATGTAGATTCTCGGGTCTCATTCCAGGTCTAATGGCTCATAACCTCTAAAGGTAGTGCCCAAACATCCATATACTATGTGAAAAGCTCCCCAGGTAATTCTAAAAATCATTAGATTAGAGCAGGATCAAAGAATCATCTGGAGTATTTATTAAACATGCTGATACCGGGCTCTGCTTCAGATCTACTGAATCGGAATATTCATGGAAAGGCCTGGGAATCTGAATTTTTAGCAAATTTCAGTTGATTCTTATGTACAGCCAGACTTGGGAGTTATTGAATTAGAGCTTGTTTCTTTTAACTCAGGGGTTCTGTATCGTCCAGCAAGTTTTGGAAAAAAGCTGTTTTTGAGTTATAAAAATAATGTACTAAAATTTATTATCAATATATTCGTATAATCAAAATATATTAATGTATAAATGGATATATTAAATGTTGAAATTATAGAGTATTATATTAAAAATTCAAACAGAAGTGTATTAACTTAAAAATGAAAATTTTCTATTTTTACACCCTTCCTACCAAATCCTCGGAATTAAGCATGGCAAACAGTGCATCCTGTGTATCCTTCCCGGCAGTTTCTATCTGGTTAGCTTTTGGTTCAGTTCAATAAATATTAAATACCTATTCAGTACAAGATGCGTGGCAGCAACTGGCGCTGTACGCAGAAGAGATCGCTTATGAGCTTATTAGGTTTTCAGAGCTCGAGTCTTGAGAAAATAGGTCCAGGTATGTGAGGATAGAGTCCATAGCACGGGCAGAGAAATAACGCAAAGTATGGATGCTCTAGAAATGTTAGCTCGGTCTTGCTATCTTTGTTTTCAGAATTTCCATAAAACTAGGAGCAACCTGAATGCTCATCCATTGGAGAATGAGTGACTAAATCATGGTTCATCCATACGATAGACTGTTATACAACTATTAGAAAGAATGAGTTAGGTCCATATGTGTTGGTGTGGAGTGATGGCCATGATACATTATTAAGGGAAAAGAGCAAGTGTTATGATAAAATACATGTGTGCGATCCCAGTTCTACAAATTGAGAAGACTCTCTAAGTGTGCATATGGGTGTGCCATGAGCATAGAGAAAGTCATAGAACAGTACACACCAAGCATTCAACAGTGGTTAAAAAAAAGTCAAGGGTAAAAAAAAGTCAAGGGTAAAAAAAGTTAAAGTCAAGGGTAGGGAGGGGAGAGAGTTGGCTTTTCTTTGAACACGTCTTTGTGTTGTCTGATAGCAAGTAGATATAGCTTTAAAAGATTGAGAGAAAAATCGAATAAATAAGAAAAATGTCCACTTCATCCCCAGTATTCATTTCATTTATTCAAGTCAGGACTGTAGATTTTCATTCATTTATTCAACAAACATTTACTGAACACCTGTTACGTGCCAGCAGTCAGTGACTAGGACACAGCATATACCCTCAAGGAACTCATAGTTCTGTGCAGGAGACAAATACATAAATATTATTTATACAAGGATATGCTGAGTGCAGAGAGAAGGAGAGAGATAACGTGAGCTAGAGAAAGAGTTATGAGGATACAAAGGAGTGGCACCGAATATAGCTGTAGGGGGTGAGGACCAGGAGATCAGGTGAGGTTTCTTGAAGAAAGCAGGGATATTTTCTTGGAGAATGAGTTGGATTTAGCCAGGTGAAAAAGGATGGGGTGGAGGGAAAGGCTTTCCAGGGAGACTCGGGCATGAAAGAAACAGTTCTGTGTATGTCAACCTGGAAGGCATGTAGGTTCAGGAGGGTGTGTTTGCCAGCGAGAGGGGAGCCAGATCTCAGTTGAGTGAGGAGGTGCGGCGGGCTGGGGGATGTAGGGATTGTGGAACGGCTGGGGATGTAGGGATTTTCATTTACAAGGAAGGGTGGTTCCAGGGAGCACAGTGGAAGGTCATCAGTGGTGGGTGGGAGGTGTGCAGCAGGAGGGAAGAAGCACAGGGCAGGGAGGATGAGGGGAGAGGAAATGAGCGAGGCTGGGCCCTCTCAGTCCTTTCCATGACTGAGACTGCAAGAGTGAGGGAGACGGTTGGGCATGGTCGGCCTCAAATATCTTAATATCTTTGGCATGAGGAGTTCTGGTGGCAGACCGAGCTGAGTCCCAGGCAGTACTGGCTAAAGGCAGCGAGGAGGTGAGGGCTGCCATCAGATTTGTAGAGTAGCAGCTAAGCCCTGTGCTGGACAGTGGTTCTTCCATAGGGCTGGGGTGCAGAGGGACTCTAGGAGTCAGAGCTACACTCACTTGTGCTGATGTCTTCTGCTTCCATGCTTACAGTAGGGCTCAACAAATATGAATCTGCTAAATGATAGAGTGGAGACTTCCATTCTGTTTCTTCTCTCTCTTACTTCCTCCTGTAACTCCATGCCTGTTATACCTCTAGTTGCATCACTCTACCTTTATCAGCTTCTTTCATGGTGATGTTGCAAAGATTAATGCACTAAGACTTCTTATTTGGTGTTATAGGGGGGCCGTTTTTCTGGCCTGTATTTTCTGGCCTCTGGCTAGAGTTTTTCTTCTCTTTGAGTTACAGAACTCTGAAGCAATTTACCGAACTGAAGAAAAAGGACAATGTATTTGAAAGCCAAGTCTAGCCATTATAAGTTTTAGTATTAAAAAAAAAATAAAGCAGCAACACACTACACTTCCTGGAAGTCCTTTTTTGCACTTAAAATAAATGGGTTCCAATTAAATAGATTTTTTTTACATGAGAGAAGTAGTTTTTGACATCAGTTTCTCACAGGTGGGAGAATCATGTTTCAGAAAAGAGTTTCAGAAGGTTGAATTGTTCATGCATTGTATCTCTGAACAGCGTTTTATATATATGTGTGTGTGTGTGTATATATATATATATATATATATATATTTTTTTTTTTTTTTTTTTAATTTGAGACCTCATGTAGAGAAGGTTGAGTTAATCATACTTCCCAGGTTACGGCTTACTGTCACCAACAGTTCATCAGACCCCTCCCTTGTGCAGTTTATTTATTGATATATTTTTATCCCTATCCCTCAATCCCGTTCCCTTTTCCCCAATGGCAATGATTCTAATACCTTTGATATGTGTGTCCTAGAATTTATAGTAAAACCAATTCTTAGAATAGTTCTTATATTTAAAGCTGTAAGTACCAAGTTATTTTACTTTATGTGTGTGTCTGTGTGTCTTTGTGTTTGAAAGATTAACCAAATTCTTATTTGGATACCTGATTTTGTGAACAGATATGTATTTCTGATCTTATTTGGAAGTTTGCATCACTTAATGCAACAGCAAGCCTTATTCTGTTAGGGACTAGATATACAAAATGAAAAAAGGTTATTCTCAATCCCAAAGGAATACAAACTAAGGTGTGTGTGTGTGTGTAAAGTTATGTACATGTACACAGCTGACCAGAATAGATGATTAAGATTATCAAATAAGAATCATCAAACTGCTATGGGAGGTTCCACTAATTTGTGACTGGAGGTAACATGAAGCCTTCACTTCACAGAGGACATGGAATTTGAGTTGAATCTTGAAGGATGAGTAGGGATTTGGCAGGCAAAATACTGAAAGATGTGCTTCCTTTCAGAAGGAACAAGAATCGCATAGGTGAAAGCACGGAGGAGGGAAAGTGCAGGACATATGGGGAGGAAGGAGTCTGTGACATGTGAGGGGGTTACAAGATTGGTGGTGGGGAGGAGAGGGAGAATAGGGAAGACAAGGGAATGATGCATTGAACTAGTAAGCCTTTCCGTCAAAGGCTTTTCCTAAACAGAGAAGTGCAGATGTAAAGAAGGGAAGTGAGAGGTCTGTCCTTGGTACATTCAGATAACTCATTCCTGGTTGTTCAACTGCCCACAATGGTATTGATGGTATTTTATTGCCAATTTACGCTGCAGTGAGTTACATTTTATCCTGACCACAATTCCCATTTAGGTACAAACTTTGCCCAAAGCCCGCTCTCGTGTTTCCTTTTTTATGGCAGATTAGGAGTCTTATCTTTAGTTTTGTACCTGACATCAGAATATTCCAGGACAAAGAATGCTGGCATACAGGAGGGCTGAATGCAGACTAGCCAAGCAACATGTTTGACTCTAGCGAAGGGAAGGAGCAAGGCCATTCCCCCAGAAGTGTGCATTCTTAACCAATCCTATTTTTACACGCACATTAACAGTTCCCTCAGTTCTAGAGAGGAACAAAACAGCACTAGTTCGTAGAGCCCTTTAAAATGAAAGATGAAATTTTGTAAAAGTTATGGAACAATCTCTTTGAGATGGTAAATTAGTCTTCATCATCTTTTAGGGGAGAAATGTTTCTTTTTTTATGAGCCTGTGGTTTCAGGTTCTTCTCTAACTCAATCCATATTAGTGTCCATTGACATAGGTAGTACTGATCACTTGATACAATTTAACATTTTGTTGCTCCATTCCCAAGGTGCTACTTACTAAGTCCTGAACTTGTGGTGCCATTATCTGCTTAATCACTGGTTTCTAATTACATGGTAGTGAAATGAAAAGGAATGTAAGTGGTCAGCATTTCACCCTGGTTAAAGCAGCAGTCTCTAGGAATATCATCCATCCATCCACCCATCCCACAGATATCTATCGAGCCTTCCTCGAGTTCATAATAAACGTCATCCAAGAGCCTGCTGTCTGTCTATGTTTATTAAATTTTATAATGTCACTAGGAGTTGACAGCTCATGTTGCCTTTCACTATCCTATTATGGTAGGGTTGTTCTCTCTCTAAATGTGCAGTGCGCGCCAAAAAGAACCGATTTTGTTCATTTGCCCTGAGGACTTCTTGAGAAGTGTTTTGAAGCTTTGTGGTCCTCTCCTGCAACCCATCTCGTCCACCCATTTTGGTGACGGTGTAGCAAGGCTAAAAATGAACCTATGACTCCACTCCGTGGATAGAGCAATCCCTGTGTTTCTTTGGGTTCTCCTGGGGCACTTCTATTTTTAGGTCTTGTTTTCTCCCCCACACGTTAGGGTATTTAGGGTATACTCGTTGCTACCTTAGTAAATACCTCACGATCTAGAACACAAACAGCATCATTCTGTCACAGACAACAGCCTGAGGAGAAAAACCAATCCACTTGCAAACTGGAGAGGAAATTGTTCTGAGAGTCAAGTGTGAGGGAGAGGGAGAGGGAGAAGGAGAGGGAGGGAGGGAGAATATGAGAGCAATAGGGGATTGATGTAGATTAAACAAGACTATTAGAAATTGAAAATGGAGATATCAGATTTGAGTCTAACTTAGATATTTGCTAGTATAAATTGAATTATCACATTTTTCTTTACTGAAAATGGAATAGAAGCTAGTGGCGTTGAAATTTATGTTAGATATACACAGGATTCCAGAACCAAGAAAATGCATACTTCTTCTCTCCCTTCCCCCAAGAACAGAAATGCCAACCATTTATCCGAAAATTTCTTGACAGCAAGCAAGAAGACAGTGTGATGGACAGGGGTTAACTCTTTTCTCTTTTGATGATATTCAATCAGCTAATATTTATTGAACCTCTTTTCTAGAGCAGCCAGATTTATTCCAAATCTATATATTAATTAATAAAGTCATTTAACAAATATTTATTGAGCACTCTGGAGTGAGGATTGTCATGATTTTTGGGTGCAGAAATATTAAAAGGTGTTAGAATTTGTGATTGAATGAGGCTGGAGCAAATAGGACTGATCAACATTTATTGTTGACATTTAATCTAACTTACATGTATCATGTAAGTTAACATCCAAATGGGATACTTCTATCTAGGACAAATGCTAAACCTGATGGGATGCTGGAACACAGGTGCAGAGTGGGGCTATCCCAGGGAAATTGGGATTGTGGCCTTCCTACCTAGTAGAGTTTCTAGCCAGCATGTGTTTTGGTGTCAGTGTATTCCTTTGTCTCAAAGGACAGAATTTTTGTCAATATTTGAATATTTGCCTGTAATGTTAGCTACATTGTATATTATCTACATCAAAATTTAACTTAAATCCTAGACTGGCCATCTCCTCCCCATCAATCCAGCACATTTCTGTGCTATGTTCTCTCATGGGAAGTTGGTATGCTCAGGTGTAATTACCATTAGAGACCAACAATAACATTTGATATGAAGTCAAACCCAAATGAATTTTTAGAATTTTTTTTGGAGTAATTCACACAGTAGTTTTCTTCTATCGGGGTCAATTATCTAGAGAAAAACTACTGTGGGAAGGAAATGTGCCTTTGGTCTTCCATAGTCATTTAAAATGAGTGGCTGTTTCTTCTAGTTAGTGCAATTTCAAAGCAGCTTTAAAATGTGTAGTTCAGTCTACCTGTGTCTGTTCTTGGACTCACTACTTATTTGATGACTCTCTGCCAATGTATTTAAGGTTTATTTCCCCAGTACATTGTATTATTTTATTGGAAAATTTATCTAATATGTATTTACCAGTATAAGGAAATTGTCTGTCCGTGTTTTTTTTTTTTATAATTACTGGGTGGGCAAGTTCTTATTTAGTAGATGTACCCATAAAATCCTTTGTATTATTCAGCCCTACATTAGGATAAAAATGAAAGCAGAAATTGTGGGTCAAGCATCCCCAAATTACTTGCTGATTGATTAGAGGTCATATGATTTTGGTCCTTTGTTAGATAATTTCTTTTTTAGGCTTGTGGGAGAAAGAGCTGTACATGCGTAATTATGTTTGTTCACATTTTAATAAATTAAAGTTCTTTATTCTGTACTGTGTGTTCTCTCTCCAGCTCTTTAACTTTATTACATATGAGAATAATATTTGATGGTGTGTATGTAATCATGTTAGAGTCAACTTATAAATAGTTTGTCCTCAAGAAAATATCCTATAATATGTTTTGCTTAAAACTGTGTCTGAGGTCTTCACCCGTGCTTTTCTTTCTCAACTTATTGAGAATTCATTTAAAAAACACATCCACAAGAGAGTAGCCACCAGAGAACTGAATGGTAACAATGAAGGGAAATGAGGACAATGAAGTAAACAGCTATTTCTGGCTTTTAGCTCCAAATAAGAATGAACAGAAGGATAGGAGTCCCAGAGTCTGGGGGAAGGAGAGAGAGGAGGGGAAGCCATCATTTTTAAACGTTAAAAAAAATGTAGAAAAGAAGTTTAGGTTGGCAGTCTCTAATGGCTTCTAGGGAGATTTTTTTGTTGCTCTTGTTCTGTGTAAAACAAGGGAATCTTTATTTTGATTCGTTTAAGCATCTGGGTGAGCAATGGGCGTGAACACCAGTGATAGTTTAGTTTTCTCACCAGTTCCTTAGCTCCTTTTTATTTCAGGAGGATCTATTCAGTGGTTAGACGCTTTATATAAACTGTAGAATTGGAGTTGTAAACAATGTGTTCATTTGTCCGGTCATTCAGTAAGTATTAGTTGAACACCTACTAAGGGCTCAAATTATTCTAGGTGTTGAAGTGAGACAGCCACTTACCAAATAAACGTATAATGTGACAAGTGGTGATAAAGTGCTAGGAAGAAATATAAAGAAGAGCCAAGAGAAGAGAGAGAGTTGGGGAGATGAGAGAGCAGGGCAGGTGCTATTTTATACATACGGGATGATAATGGAAGGCCTCTTTGATAAAGTGACGGGTGAGCAGGGACCCGAAGGAAGTGAGAGGTCATGCAGATTCTGGCGGAAGGGTTTTCTAGGCAGTGAGATAAGCAGTGCAGAGGTGTTGAGGTCTATCCTGCGTGTGTGTCCTGGGACCAGCAGGAGGCCAGTGTGGCTGGATCAGAGAGTGTAGGGGAGAGGGATGGAGCTGAAGTGAGAGAGATAGTTGGGGAAGGGGTGGTTATGTCAAATTGGTCCTTACAGGCCACTGTGAGAACCGAAGTTTTCCTCTGAGTGAGACAGAGTGAGATAGGAGGTCCTTGATAGTTCTGAGCAGAGTTGTGACATGATTTTATATAGTTTAAAAGGATCACTTGGTCAACAATATAGAGAATAGATTGTAGTGAATAAGGGTAGATGCATGAAGACCATTTAGGAGCTTACTGCAATGGTCAGAACAGAAGATGGTGGCTTGGACCAGATGGTATGAAAGCAGCTGGTGAAAAGTCAATGGATTCTGGAAATATTTCTAAGGAAGTGCTTATAGGACTTGTGGGTGGGTGGGAAACATGGAGCAAAAGAAGGGGGAGAACTGTGGATACCTCCATTTTCTCAGCAGCTGGAAGGATAGCATGTCATTTCCTGGAATGGGGAAGCATGTCAACAAGCAGGTTTGGGGAGTGGGGGAATCAAGCATTTTGGACATTTAAATTTTAGATATCTCTTAGGTATTCTATTATGAGGATCTTTATTATGCCCATTTTACAGATAGAGAAAATGAGGCACAGAGAAGTGAAGACGCTTGCCTGATATCACCTAGCTAATAAGTGGTTGATACAGGATTTAAATTCAGGTCTTGTTCGTGCCGGAGTATATGTTATCCACCACAATGCTGCCTCTTTACATGAGGCTGAAATACATGCCAGAAAAATAATGCATCTAGTTTTCACTTCTTAATTATGATTTCTCATTATATGAGATAATTTTCTGCATTTTTAAACATGGCTTGTGTTTAAGGGGAAAATAAAACCCTGTCAGTCACATTATTCCAAATTCTACTATTTATCAGTGTTATCACTGTTAGCGTTGCAAAAATGCTACCGAAATATGAAGAAGCATAGTATGACATTCGTTCATGCATTCGATTTGATCGTTGAGCGCTCACTATAAACCAGGCTTGGGGGGTGCTAACTGGCTCCTCTACTAGCAGAGCTGCCAGACTAATGAGGTGAGAGGCGTGTGTACAGAAGGTGCAGCATAGTGTGACCAGTGGTGATGGTGGGACGTAAAACGTGCTGCAGGAGCACAGAGGAAGGACCTGCTCCATCTTGACTGGACATGGGGCCAAAGAGGACTTGACGAAGCAAGTGATACCAGAATGGGACCTTAACGAATGAGTGCCAAATGGGAGAAATGGTGGAAAAGCGTTGCAAACACAGCATGCTTTTAGAATTTTAAAAATGCTAATTAAGCATATGAAACAGTGAGACATTTGAAGTGAATAACATACAGGAGCAATATCAGGAAAATTTTAAAATTACCCTGAGGAGAAACATGAAAAATTTAAGTCATTGAAGAGACCTACTAGGCTCTTGGATAACAAGACACCATATTGTAAAAATGTTCATTTCCCCTAAATCTCTCTACAAAAGAAATGAAATCTCGATTAAAATGCCAACAGAATCTTTTTTTAGAGACATGGCAAAATGATACTATTATTCGTTTTGCAAAATGAAATTTATGAAACTCTGAGAAAGAGGTGTAGTTAAGGGAGGGTTAGCTCTATCAGATATTAAAATGTAATATGAAACTGCAATAATTAAAACAGTTAAGTATTGGAGAGAAATGAGAATAGTGGGAAAAGATTACAGAGTACAGTAAACAAGTGTGTATGGAATTTAATTATAGAAAAGTGGCTTTTTGAGGTGTGAGGAGATCCAATAAATGATATGGGTACAGCCGGCTATTTAGAACAAAGAAATCTGGACCCCTTATTTCTTACACCAGGCACACAATTCCTAGTGTAGTAAATCATTAAGTGTAAAATAAATGAAACAATAGTGGTCCTAGAAGAAAACACAGGTAAATTTATGAGGATGTTAGAAGATTCCTGACCTTTCATACAGACTACAAAGCTCAGAAGTCATAAAAGAAAATGTAGATACATCTAACTACATAAAAATATGGAAAGAATTCTGTATGGTTAAAAATACCCCAGCCTGCCTTCTGGCTTGCATCACAAGGCCCCAGCAGAGCTGACTCGACCTGACCACCTGCACCAGGAAGGTCCAGCCAGCAGGTAGCCGGAGAAGAGGCAGAGATGGGCTGGGGGGGCACTACTGGGGTCTTTTAGAGAGCGTGGCAAATGCTTTGACAGTGTTAGTGTTAGGGTTCCCCTGAGAACCTCACTGAAGTTTCACTCTCTGTACAAAGCAGGCCAGGCAAATTCTGAGGACAGCCTTCACCCCTCATTTCACAAACACAGAGGGAGGGTTTTCACTACCAAATGCAAGGGGTACAGCATAGGCCCTGCCTCAGAGAGGCCTCGTTGGACCTAGGTTTGATATCTGAAATTGGAAGGCCACCATCACTCCCATTCTTCCCTGTCTTCCAGAACATTCACATTCCTTAGGATAGTGTGGTCAGAGGCTTTATCCCTTTTCTTGACAGTTGTAGGAATGGCACTAAGTGGTTGTCTACTTTAAGGTTAATATTAGGCTACCCAGTGACACTGGCACACATTTACCATAGAAAAAGAGGTGACATGGTTGGGATGCTCTATTCCTGCTGAAAAAGGGGACAAAGGAACACTTGGAGCTGGGCTAGAATGGGCAGTCTAATGAACTCATTTATCTCAGCCTTTTCTCCTCCCAGAGCCAAGCTGCCTAAAGTGATAAAGGATATTTACTTGCTGGTGCTCAGAACATTTGACTTAAGTGAGCCTCCTATTAGTGGTTCTTGGAGATTAGCCTGCCTGATTTCTCTGAATCCCTTTGATTAAATCGGGGCTTGCTTTGGAGGTATCCTTTTGCCCTGATTTCTCTGCTAATAAATACATTTTGAACTTGGTGGTAAACTCTGCTCTTCCTCTAACGGTTACACTTCCTCTCCCCAGACTTTTTCATTTTAGTGTCTAGTCAATGACACTAAACTGTGCAGAGTTGTCTAAGTGGCTCTATCCTCTCCTAGACTGTAAATTCTGAGAAGCCAGAAACCGAGTGTTATAAGTGCACTCCCAGATCCTAGCCCACCCCAGAGCCTGAAGCTGAGTACCATTCAATGAAACAGTTATTGAGAGATTGGGAGAAGAAAGGTTGCCGTGCATGAAATCCACAGTCTGGTGGGATGCACAAACATAGGAAGGGGGGTAGAAGGAGAAGGGGCTGTCCTAGGATTTCTCAGTCCTTTCGGTTGAACTCAAGTTGGATATGACTTGAAAGTTCATTTCCTCATATGCCTTTGCTGTTAAACCTGATCAAGGACAGTTTTTCCTACTTGGGCAAGGAGTGTTTGGCATGCAGATTCTAACCCCACCCGTTGTGTTCTTCAGTGGGCTGGGTTCTGGAAGGACTGAAGCTGGACACTCTGACGTGGTTGGTCTGATGTGCGATTTCACCCCTCCTGCCCCTGCGTTTCGTTTTCCTACAAGGTGATGTGTACCCCAGGGACCCTGACCCTCTCCTCCCTTTATCCTCCTCACACCCACACTCCTCATTCCCACCTGTCACGGGGTTCTGGAATGTGTCAAGGACACTGGGGTGCATATTGGGTATGTTGTTGTGTCGCCCACTGCATTTGCAGCTACAAATTAATCCCCTTCAAAGCATCCTTCAGCTATTTCCAAGAGTTTCCTAAGGTATTGTCTCACGTGTCTTGTGTTTGGACATCCAGCTTGGCTGCAACCCTGCTGCCTTGGTGTAGACAACGTCCTTGAGCACTGCTCTTTTGCTGGGGCTTCTGGTCACCTCGCCCACCCCCACCCAGTCTGGCCATAGTCTCCCTGAGCTGCTTTGAGCTAAGCGTGGCTAGAGGCTCTTCCCCAGAGCATAACTGAGACCAAGGTGCAACTTAGAAAATTAAATGAAAACTAAAAAGGTAAAAGCTTCTTTTTTAATTCTAAGAGCTATAATATAACTGTCCAGAGAAACTCTTTTGACGTAAAAGAGGGATATACACATATACTTAGATTTAAAAGAATAATTTAAATAACATAAATGAGACGTGAAAGGTCCTCATCCTCTGAAGTAACCACTATTACCAGTTTCTTGAGATTCTTTTCTAGAGAAAAGTTATGTGTGTACTAGGACAGTAAAATGAATCTATTACCTATAAAATGATGATCTACCTACCTGCTTACTTAAAAAAACACTTGGCCTTTTTCACATAATATATCTTGCTGTTGTTCCATCTAAGTACCTGCTCATTTTTTAAAATGACTTCATAGTGTTCAAGCAGATGGTTTCACCACACCTGACTTAATAATCCTTTTTTTTAAATTTATTTATTTTATTATTATCATTATTTTTAAGCTGGTGTGGTGGGGTTTTTAAAAATTAATTAATTTATTTATTTATTTATTTTTGGCTGTGTTGGGTCTTCGTTTCCGTGAAAGGGCTTTCTCTAGTTGCGGCAAGTGGGGGCCACTCTTCATCGCGGTGCGCGGGCCTCTCACTGTCGTGGCCTCTCTTGTTGCGGAGCACAAGCTCCAGACGCGCAGGCTCAGTAGCTGTGGCTCACGGGCCTAGTTGCTCCGCGGCATGTGGGATCTTCCCAGACCAGGGCTCAAACCCGTGTCCCCTGCACTGGCAGGCAGATTCTCAACCACTGCGCCACCAGGGAAGCCCTAATAATCCTTTTTGATAGATAATTTGCTTGATGGCTTTTATAGACAGTGCTGCACCGAACATCTTTGTGCATGTATCTTGTTGAGATTTTTAGAGCATAGCAATAGGTATTAACTGTAACTTTTAATGAGGCTTTACTGATGGTTCAGAGAAAATGGCAAGGGAGCATGGTCCCCTCTGTGGTTGACTTGCTTTAGGCTCTCTCCTGTGGTGTCTCCTGCCTTGCCCCCATTCAGTCTCGGTCCAGCTAGGAACAGCTTATTTCTCAGCACTAAAAAATGTTACAGACATCTCCTTTATATATACCAAGGGACAGACCACTTCTAGCCCAGAGGGGAAAAAAAAAGAATATTTATTTTCCCTTACTTCATCTAAAGCCAACCTCATTGCCTGTTACAGGATTAATTTTCTCCAGAATGATCCATTGCTTTTAGGACAAGTTACTCACAAAATAGTCTGGTGCTGATATATTTCCCAAAGGCTGGATTATTTATCCTTATTCATGGTCACTCGTTACCCTCAGTTAAAAAATAAAACCTGAAAATTAATTCTTTTTAAGATTGAGTCCAAATCTCCCCACTTACAAATAATCAAATTGGCCATCCCTCCACAGGAGGTCATACATTCTAGTGGGAACAGTTGGATGAGGAGTTGGGAGGCTGGAGTTTTACCTATAACTCTGCTCCTCCAGCTGTGTGATTGTGGGTACACCATACAACAGACCCTTACCTTGGAGCCCCATTCCCTATTCCCAAGATGACCTCAGAAGACTCTTCCACCTCCAAGTTTTGAAACTAAAAATGAATTTCCAGATCAGATGACTCAATTTTAGTTTGATTAAATTCCTGTAATGCTTCACTCTTGGCTGGAGTTTCAGCAGACAGGAGCTACTTGGGCAAAGGGGTTTGGGAAGGGGCTGGCTGCCATCTCAAGTCATGGAATTAAAATTTTAAGCTGCTTTTGCCTTTGTAAGATGTGACCCCTGATTTACTAGGAGAGCTGATAAAATTTCCAAGAAGCCTGTGATGGGTTTGATGTTCTGAAGCCAATGAAAAAGAAAATTTTGCTAGTGAAAGCAGAGCCTCCTTTTTGAGTCTGGTTGTTGTATACCATTTTTAATGATGCGTGTAACATATTCTGGTCAAGGAACCCAAACCTAAAACTAACAGAGGGCCTGCTTTGTTCTTAGAAAGGGTCATATGATGTTCATTAGGTTGGTTGGATGAATTTATTTGGAAGCCTTGACTGATAAGGCTTAATATAAAAATATCATATCTAACTTATAAAAGAATTTTAATGCCAACTTTTGTATGGAATAGAAAGAACTAGAAAAATATCATATCTTCTTTGTTTTTTCCATGCCTCTTCCTGTTGTTTCTGGTACCAAACAAACAATACCAAATATTTATTGGTAAAGAGGAAATGCAAATTTAAGAAATGAGTATTATTACCTATTAGAGTATGTATTCAGAGCAGCTCCTGTTTCCCTCATGCGGTTCTTTGACTTTGCAGTGAAGTATCAGTGACTGAACTCTTTTCATTCTCTTCCTTTTGGTGAATTTGGTAGTTAAGGCAGCTTCTCCATCAATCACTTCAGTCTTTAGAATCATGATGGTAAGATTATGCAACATCTTTCTCAATTAAGAAAAGAAGCAGAAGTCAGGAGGAAAGGCACTTATTGGCTGTTTTTAAACAGAATGATTTCTACTTTTGTATTATTCATTGCACAAGAAAGTATTCCACATGAAATTGATGTTGGGGTGCTAAATACAATCAATATGACTTTAAGGTCAGTTAGGAAAAGTTTTTTTGAAAAATTATTTTTACTATCTTATTGTCTAAGTCATAAAAAAGTGATGACATTTAGTGGAAATATATTTCATTAATAGAATGCTAAAAGAAAGATATTTTATAGGAAATTGTTGTCATATGTAATATACGTTTAAAATACAGCAGAATGCTTTTGGAGGTTATGAATATTGACGCTATAAAGCTTTGGCAGAAGGGATATACTCTACCTGGCTTCAGCTTTGTTGAGAATATTATCAACAACATTTTTACTTTCCCACCTTTTTTCAAATTGATTTCCTAGTCTTCATTTGAGTTTTGTATTCTGCTTAAACTAGCCTCTAGGTATATGTGCACTTCCTATGGAGAGTGTTTAAATTTGCTTCTCTAAAGAAGTTTTGGTCTGTGTTGGAGAGGGTGTGGAGAAGAGGGAACCCTTGTGCAGTGTTGGTGGGAATGTAAACTGGTGCAGCCACTATGGAAAACAGTACAGAAGTTCCTCAAAAAACTAAAAATAGCACTACCATATGATCCAGCAATCCCACTATATCCATTTCCAATATATGCAGAAAAAAATGAAAACACTAATTTGGAAAGATACATGCACCCTAGTGTTCATAGCAGCACTATTTATAATAACCAAGATGTGGAGCAACTCAAGTGTCCATCAACAGATGAATGGATAAAGAAGATGCGGTATATAGATTATATAAAATGGATTATTACTCAGCCATAAAAAAAGAATGAAATTCTGCCATTTGCAACAACATGGATGGAGCTACAAAATATTATGCTTACTGAAATAAGTCAGAGAAAGACAAATACTGTATGATATCATTTATATGTGGAATCTAAAAAATAATACAAATGAATGTATAAAGCAAAACAGAAACAGACTCACAGATATAGAAAACAAACTAGTGGTTACCAGAGGGGTGAGGGAAGGGGGGAAGGGCACAATAGGGGTATGGGTTTAAGAGATACAAATGACTATGTATAAAATAGATAAGCAACAAGTATATGTTGTATAGCACAGGGGACTATAGTCATTATCTTGCAATAACATTTAGTGGGGTATAATCTGTAAAAATACTGAATCACTATGCCATACACCTGAAACTAATATATTCTAAATCAATTATACTTCAATTTAAGAAATAAAGAAGTTTTGGAAATGATTTAATAAGGTTGACTACATCACCACACTGACAAGGACCCTAATGTAGACAATTTGATGAGCTTGATTTTACCTGAGGAGCAATAATCATGGATACTGTTACCATCTGAATAGGAGGAACAATATTTTAGTCAAGTCTGTCTGCCTAGCACTTAGTACAGTCATTCTACAAATATTTATTAAGCACCTGCTGTCTTAGGAGCAGTAGATGCAGCAGTACACAAAACAGATTTAAAAAAATTCCTTGCCAGTGGGAGCTTACTAGAGAGCTTACACTTTAAGTTGTTATTTTATTTATGTAAAAATTATATTTATAAAATATAAGTAAAATATATAGCATATCAGATGTGATGAATGCTCTGGAGAAGATGAAGCAGGGGCAAGGAATGGAGAGTGCCGGTTGAGCTTGATCAGGGAAGGCTTCTCTGAGATGACATTTAAACAGAAGGAGGAGAAAGCAAGCTATGTGACCGTCCGGAGTAAGAGAATTCTAGGTGGAGGGACCAGTGATTGTAACCCTGAGTCAGGAACATGCTTGGAGTGTTTCAGACACAGTGAGGCTAGTAGGAGGGGGAGGTCAGAGAGCAGCTTGGGGGACAGGTCATGTGCTGTGTTGTGAACCAACATAAGGACTTTGAGTGAGATGGGAACCACTGGAGGGTTTTGAGCAGACAAACAAACACAGTTAAATGTTGACCTGACCTGAACATACCTTTAAAGGAAACATGAAACCCTGATCTGTGGCTTTGGCTTGTTTATATATACAGTATTTGGTCATCTTTAGGTTTTGTGGTGTGTGTGTGTGTGCACGCATGTGTGTGTGTGTGTGTGTGTGTGTGTGCACATGCATGTGTATGCACAGGGCCAGGACTAGGGTGAAGGGAGTAAGACTCTACCCCAAGCGTGATGCCTCCTAACTTTTGCACCCTAAGCACCTCACTCCCCTCACCCTAGTCCTGACCTGTGTGTGTGTTTATTGTTTTAATTTGTGAATAACTATATGAATAAAACTTACCTCTGGCTACTGTTACCATTGTAGCAAGCAAACAAAGTGTGTATCCTGCACCACAGATCTCTGACATTGTTGGAACCAGAAAGAAGCAAATGTAGTCAATGGGTAATGGGCAGTCATTGCCTAACATTTGGCTTAGAGCACTTGATACAGTCCAGAAGAATAACTAGTAGAGGAAGGCAAACTGCTTCCTTCTGTGGTTTCAGAAAGGAAACGCTGTAATACCAGATAACCACCTCGTAAAGGGTGTGACCAAGCTTAGAAATCAAGATGTCCAATGATAAATCATTATACTTTCAGTACACCCATGACACGTAATTTCAATTAAATTGTTAGGCAGTCGTAATGGTAGCATGCTATTTGAGCTAGAGACAAGTCCCCGGGGATGGAGATAATGTGCAGGTGTGACTGGTATTAAAAAATCTCAGCTGCCATCCTTGCCTCGTCTTTCATGTTATGCACCAGGTTATTTTAGTTTAGTTTAGTTTAGTTTTAGTTTAGTTTTTGGAAAGCAGACAAAATGGAGGGAAGCGATGAATTTATTGGACACACATACACATTGAACAGAATGAGAAACAGGCACACACAGCAGATACGACTTCTGAAGGCCTGGGGCTGTAGTAAAACACACACAGATAACATTTTCATTGTTGTTTTGCGTCTGTCTCTGCATATCTGACAGTGGAAATGTAATTTCAGAATTGAACTGTGATCCCTTTTGTATAGATTGCATATTGTAAGCTGGCCAACCAGAGACAGTATCTAATGTCATGTCTGTTTACTACTATGTATGCTTTTTAAGAACTGAAAAATAATAAAGATTAATGATAGCTAAAAATATGGTCAGCCCAATTTTCCAAACTTAATTCATGGTTTCCATTAAAATGAGAATTACTGGGACTTTCCTGGTGTCACAGTGGTTAAGAATCTGCCTGCCAATGCAGGGGACACAGGTTCGAGCCCTGGTCCAGGAAGATCCCACATGCCGTGGAGCACCTAAGCCCGTGCACCACAATTACTGAGCCTGCGCTCTAGAGCCCGTGAGCCACAACTACTGAGCCCACGTGCTTAGAGCCCGTGCTCCGCAACAAGAGAAGCCACTGCAATGAGAAGCCTGTGCACAACAATGAAGAGTAGCCCCTGCTCGCCGCAACTAGAGAAAGCCTGTGCGCAGCAAGGAAGACCCAACGCAGCCAAAAATAAATAAATTTTTAAAAAAATGAGAATTACTTAAGCACAGGACTTCATGTGGTTTGTAATTTTTTCCCATCGTTTTGGCAGTTCAGCCATTCAAGTGTGATCATGTTGTGGTTTTCAATGTCTAATACAGCCTTTTAAGTAATTAATTTCAGGTAATGCTCTTCTTAAATTTCAAGAATATATTAAAGCAATAGGGGGTGGGGGAGGGAAGAATTGGGAGTTAGGGTTTAGCAGATGCAAACTATTATATATAGGATGGATAAACAGCAAGGTCCTACTGTATAGCACAGGCAACTATATTCAATATCCTGTGATAAACCATAATGGAAAAGAATATGAAAAAAGAATATATATATATGTATGTATGTATGTATAAGTGAGTCACTTTGCTGTATACCTGAAATTAAACACAACATTGTAAATCAACTATACTTCAATAAAATTTTTTAAAAAAGAAAGCAATTAGAACCGTAAACTAGGTCATTTGTATTATAGACAACTGTTGTCAATCTCACTCACATCCCCTTTCAACTTCATTCTATGCATCACTACTGAATTAATTTTCTACAGCTTGACTGTGATTGTGTGGCTCCCTTCTCGAAAAGCTGCCGTGACCCCCCCCCAACTATCTCTTGAATTACCTTCAGATTCCTCTGCCACTTCATTCAAGGCTCCTTTGTGACAAGTACCAGGATGTTTTAATTTTTTTGGAAAGAAGAGATGAATTCATTGGACATGCATACACATTGAGCAGAGTGAAGAGACAGGCACACACAGCAGAAATGACTTCCAAATTAATTCATTTTCTGCAGCTTGACTGCATGATTGCAATGACTTCCCTCTGCAAAAAGCTTTCGTAATTCCCCCGCTCCCCACCCCACCCACCACTGTTGCCTCTTGAATTGCCTTTAGCTTACTTTAATTTGGCATTCAAGGCTCCTCATGACCTGGATGACCCACTTCACTTTTCTGGTCTTTGAAACCTTTGCTTAGGTCAAGCTAGACTTTTCATCTTTTTCAACACAACTATACTTTTGACTCTGTTTCCACCTGGAATACCTTCTTCTTCACCAGGTTCTGATAAAATTGTGTCAATTTTTTAAAGACCCATCTTATATGCTATGAAGACTTTTCTGTGAGAGAGAGAGACCTCTTCTGCTTTTTTGGAGTCTCTTGAGTAACAATCCCTTTGCACTGTGGAGATTGATGTGCTTGTTTTCATTGCATTCCTCATACTTAGAAAGGAAACATTTTTAAAGCTGCCATTTATTGAGTCCTTACTTTGTGCCAGGCAGTGAGAGGCATATAGCATTGTAACTGAGATAAGTCTAGAAGCAGACTGCCTGGGTTCAACGCCCAGCACTGCCACTTACTGTCGTGTAACCCTGGACAAGGGCCCTCACCTCTCTGTGCCTATTTCCTCATAAATGGCGTTTCTTATAGGGTTGTTAAGAGAATTTCATGCGTTCATACAGAAAACAAGATTTCAGACAGTGCTTGGCACATGGTAAACACTCAATAGTAGCAATTACTATTTGCAAACATCATAATATTTCATCCTAACAAAAACTCTATGAGGTTTATATTAAGCCCTATTTGAAAGACGAGGAGAGTGAAACTCAGGGAAATTAAGCAACTTGCCCAAGATCGTACGACTGATAATGGGAGAGCTGAGGTTTGGACCTTGGTCTGTTTGATTTCACTATGTGTCTTGCTCATTTAAAAAAATTTTAGCATGGTGCCACGTACCCAGTAGGGGCTTCATACATATTTCTTGAGTTGAAATGCTGAGTATAAAAAAAAGTATGCATTTATGAGTTCAGATTTTGCATCTGCTTTTTACTGGCTATGTGAATTTCAGAACATAGTTAAATCTTCCTAGCTTCAGGTTCTCCTTCTTTGTAAGAGGATGATAGTAATAACCATGCCAGAGAGCTAGGGGAGTAAATAAATGTACAGATTGAGTGAGATCACCTATGTCGACTGCCTAATGTAGGGAACGTGCTTGATGAGTATGAGTTTCTTCTCTCATTTCCCTTATTATTTAAAAATTATTATCATTGTATTAGTCAATGTTAGTCAAGTTAAAATACTGTGAGAGATGTGATTCTGATTAGAGTAGTCACATCAACCCTTCAAAAAACAAAATGCTGGTCATTGTTATTCTAGTAATGCCATGAGGGGAGCAGCCTCATGTTAGCGGGCTTGATTTAGAAGTTTGAAAATATCCCTTCTTCATTTCACCTTGCTGTGTTGCCTGAAGTTATATTGATCCCAGATTGGGTTGTGTTAACCAATATCCTCTTTCAAAATGCAATGTGATGGGAGATCTTATAAATGAGTTAGCTTAATCTGATTGTTTTTCTCTTGACTTAGTTTAAATCAGCCAGCATTTAGGTGAAAGGAGCTTTGGTTTGGAGGAGGAAACATGAGGAAAAAGTAGTTTTTAAGCTATAAGGATAGGCTTAAACAGAAACTAGGTAGCATAAGGGACCATGGGTAACCAGTGACCTATAAGAGAGGTGAGAAATTATTTACACTCGAACAAGCCCCAGATTGGATAATTAACCCTTAAGTAACATTTGACTGCAACACCGAGCTTCTTACCTGACCTGATCGCATGGGACAAATCCATCTAACAGAAAACATTCCTTCCTATAATAGGATCATAAAGTATTTGTGATTAAAATATGCTGCTTTCTAAAAATTCATAACAACGTGAAGCCAATAATAAATTGATGCCGTAGTCTGGCCTTCAGTTTTATTTTCAGGAAACTAATAGATAGCAGTGGAAGAGTTTGGATAATTTCTTCTTCCTTCTCCTGGAATCCACCTATTTTGTAACAATTCTATTGTACTATACCCATCTTCAAATTTCATAAAATGTCTTCTGATTTAAAATGTCAAGTGCTAACCTTTTATGAACCACTGGAGTCAGTGTTTCCCTCTTTCTGATGTGCCTGTAGGTTGAACAGTAGGAAGGCCAGTGCCTGGCTCTCTTTGAGTATTCGATATAGTTGAACTGGTCATGTTGAACTGCCAGGATTGGGAGGCTGAAATGCAGTTTGTTGAAATAATAAGCCCTGCAGTGACAATTTTTACAAATGCTCATAATTTAACATTCTCTTTTCTTTAGGCGTGAAAAAAAATATCAACCAGCTTGTACAAGTGCTTGCCTATTTCCTTGAATGCTCTGGTGCTACTGTAACTCCCTAGTTATCAAACAAGGGGGTAGATAGGAGGAGCTTCAGCACTTCAGGGAATTTTTGGATTATAATCATCATCCCTTGTCTAATAACCTTGATGTATTCTTAGGAACCACGTTAGCTAGAGACTTCTAATCTGGTCTAATGCCCTATCCATTCAACAAAAATTGGTGATAAACACAGATTTACAAGAGGAAAATATACCAAAGTACAAAAGAAAAACAGATCATTTTAAGGGTGGGATGTCACTGAATCAAATAAGCTGGCCTGTGGTCACATTTACTCTTAAAGGTATGTAGAATCAGGTGGGTTGAGGAGGAAAACATTAGTTAGTAATAAAGCTAGAGAGTGAAATTTATTACTCTTGGTTTAGATGTAGTGATGCGATGCTGAGCGTGGAGTACACATGTTCTATTTTCTCCATAATTTAGTATAATTTGGATGTTACACAAAAGAGCATGATTGTTTATCACCCGTTTTCTTTGAAAACGATTCTAAAACTGGAGTCATAGTTCTGTACAGGCATATTTGAGAAAAATGCTGGGTTGTCAAGTAAGGTTCCCTCTAAATATAAAATTAAATGAAATTTCCATGTTGCATTCTGACATCTGCAAGCCTAGGTTGGTATTTTAGTGCGAGAGTTGTGTAAATGCAAATGCACACCAAGTTCCCCTAGGGCCGACCAGCCAGTGAGTACAAATGGGGCATATCCCTATAAGTATCCACATTTTGCTGGCTCAGTGGCCTTCAACTAAAAAACTGGAAGAACTCAGCATTTTCCTCCCTGAAAGTTTCTCCCCACTTTTCCGGCATGGCCCAGGAGGGATCTCATATGTGCTGCGAAAGAGCTTACCACATTCTAGTGAAGCTCCTTGTTACTGGCCACTGCGCACAATTTACTTTTTAACCACCATTCATAGATTGCTACTGCCAGGCCCTGTATCCAGTGCTTTATGTGCATTACCTCATCTATGAATGAATGAATTCTCCCAGCCACCTGATGGGTCATGCATTAACACTTCAGTTTTATGGATGAAGAAACAGAGGCACGGAGATTAAAGACTCACAGGGATCTCAAGTGGCATTTCTCAGAATCACTCATTAATTGATTCAACAAATATATATATATATTTTTTTTTTTTTTTTTTTTTTTTTTTTTGCAAACCAACCAAGGTACAGTTCAAGTACTGGGCTGCAGCGGTGAACAGTGCAGTTAGGGCCCCCTGTTCTCAGGTTTATAATCTGTTGGGGAGGTGGAGACAGACAGTAAACAAAACAAGAAACAGAAAAAGATAATTTCAAATATCCATAATGGCTATCATGGTGTTAGTAAACCAGGGTTATGTGAAAGAGAATGACTGGAGTGTGGGTGGGCGTCTTGGGGGGTGTCGGGGAAGCCATTTAGAGAAGGAACCTTTGAGCTGAGATCAGAGTGAGAAGAAGGAGGCAGCCACCTGAAGAGCTGGAGCACGAGTGTTAGAGGCACGGGAAACAGCAAATGTAAAAGTCCCGAAGCAGAAAGGAGCTTGGTGTGTTTCAGGAACAGAAAGAAGGTCTGTGTAGCTGGCATATAGTTATCAGTGGGAACAAAATCAGAGAGGAAGCTGGAGGGGAGGCAGAGCTCCAGCCAGGTAGGGTCTCGGGTACCATAGAGTTTGATTCTATTCTGACAGTCATGAACACCCACTGGAGGATTTGAAGCAGGGGCATGATGGGATCAGATTCACATTTTAAAGCCTCACTTTTGCTGTTTTGCGGATTGTCAGTTACAGGTTGGCAGGAGAGAAATCAGAAGGAGCAGCTGGGATGCCCTTTCAGGGATGGAGGGAAGAAAGGATGGTGGCTTGAAGGAGGGTGGGGCAGTGGAGGGGGGACAAGCGGGCAGATTCGTGGACTATTTTAGAGGAGGGATTGGCAGGAATTACTGATGGAGTGGAGTTAGACAGTGAGGGATGGAGAGCACCTGGGGGAGAGTGAGGGCTGTGGTTCTGTTTAGGGAGGTAGGGGGATGGAGGGAACAGGTGTTGGGAGTGGGAATAACATCACGGGTTCTGTTAGCACGTGTTAATTTGAGTTGCCTCTGAGACATTCGAGAGGGGCGGTCAGGCAGGCAGCTGGACATCTGAGTCTATTCCAGGGGACAGGTCAAGGCGAGAGCTTTCCATTGGGGACTTGTCAGCATAAAGCTTAGGGATATCACCTGGGAAGAGATGTAGATGGTGAAGCAATGCTGCTCAAAGGTGGTCCACCTTTGAGCGTGGTTCCCACCCACACCCTGTTACCGGTCCCAGTGAGGTAAAAACAGAATTCAGAGTAAGTTTTAGAAACGTTTATAGCAATTATAACAAATGCCTGATCGGTAGCTTGTATTCTGTATGCCTTTGGTTTCATTGTTTCGGTAATACTTTTTTTGTTGTTGTTGTTGTTTTAAAGGATTTAATCTCTGATTATTAACTCATAACCAGGGAGGAACCATTTAAATTTATTTATTTTTATTTATTTATGGCTATGTTGGGTCTTCGTTTCTGTGCGAGGGCTTTCTCTTGTTGCGGCAAGCGGGGGCCACTCTTCATCGCGGTGCGCGGGCCTCTCATTATCGCGGCCTCTCTTGTTGCGGAGCACAGGCTCCAGACGCGCAGGCTCAGTAGTTGTGGCTCATGGACCTAGTTGCTCCGCAGCATGTGGGATCTTCCCAGACCAGGGCTCGAACCTGTGTCCCCTGCATTGGCAGGCAGATTCTCAACCACTGCGCCACCAGGGAAGCCCCGGTAATACGTTTTTATTGCACTTTACAATAATACTGTTCTGCAGGGTTTGGAAATTAAAACAAAAACACCTAACTCTTTTCCCTAGACAGTTGAGGAACACTGCTCTGAAGTTTAGAGGTTAAGCAGGAAGGAAGAGATAGAAACAGAGCCTGAGAATAAATGGCCAGTGAGGTAGAAGGAAAACTTTGATTTTCCTTTGGTTGGAACCTCGTCTGACTCCAAGGCACAGGTGCTTCACTGTGATTTTTTACTGCATTCTTTCCTAGGGAGTGACCACAACAAGGCCCATGATATAACACCAACAGAGCTGTGATCCCATCATGAAGCTTCTGCTTCTACGCCCAAGTGATGTCTCTTGATCTCCTAAGAGGTCAACCTAGGTTGCCAGGAGGGGCTGCATCCCCATCGGTTTTTATAGAAATGAGAAGTGTTTTTCCCTCAACTTCTTGTCTCACTTTGTCACTTGGGTCCCCAGAGAAATCCTATTTATACGTTAGGGTTTTTAAAAATATTTTATAAAGTCCCTACAGAAAGCCGCCTTCTCCTTTTAACAACAGCTCCTCTTTTTATAGATGTCAGACCTTGCCCGTGGGCAGAGCTAAAAAACAGGGCCATTCTGTCTCCCGTTTCCCAGGATCCGTCCTCTCTCTTGCACATCAGCCCACACAAATAAGGGTCCATGATGGGGGAACAGGAGACAGAAGCAGCTGCAGCCTCGATCTGCCGGCCCTGATCTTAAACACAAACTTTAGGGTTTCTGTTTTTTAAGTGTATTATAGACGAACAGTTACTTCCCTTGAATAGTTTTGAAAAGTAGTAATTTGATTTTTAAAGGTTTAAAATTTTCTCATGCTTTGGAAAAAGAAAAATGTCAAGAGAAGACAAAGAACTAAACATTTATTATCTTACCCCTTGGACTGATTTAAAATTGAGTTTCAAAATGATTATTTCACAGCAAGATCCAAGATGGTTATATCTAATTGATGCAAGAAATCTGTCAGTGTATCTGAGTTTGGCAATTTGAACTTCAAAAAGTACAAGTGGTTCTACTATTGACTTTTAGTGTTTCTGAGTTCTAAAATATATGACACCTTTAATAGCTAATTGAGTCACTACTCTGAGCGTGTTTCGACACAGACACTCAGGACACGTGGTATAACCCTACTGCTATCTAGGTTTCATTGCCCCCGAATCAACACCAATGGAGTAGAAATTTTTAATTCTAGAAGCCATTCTAAAGCTTCATTTTTAGGCAAAATTACCTTGAAGTTGCTTTTTATAGTTGCTTTAATTATTCTTTAACCACACTAGTGCTACTACTTGTATCCTTACATATAATAATGATAATAATAGTAATGATAGCAATAATAATAAATTAAAAGTACATTACTTAGTAGTAGTAATGCTAATAATTGCAAAAACTAAAATTTATTGAGGTACGATGTGCCAAGCAATATTCTAAGATTTTTACACAGATTAATGAATTTATAATCCTTGAGGTGTTGAATATGTCTTAGTCTGTTCGAGCTGCTATAACAAAATACTACAGTCTGAGTGGCTTATAAACATCCAAAATTTATTGCTCACGGTTCTGGAGGCTGGGAAGTCCAAGATCAAGATTGCCACCACAGTCACGTTTTGGGAAGGGCCCTCTTCCTTATTCATAGCTGACACTTTCTCTCTGTGTCTTTACATGGTGGAAGGGAGCTCTGTGCCGTCTCTTTTTTTTTTTTTGCAATTTTAATTTCAATTTTATTTTTTATTTTATTTTTTTCTCTCTTTTTTTAACATCTTTATTAGAGTATAATTGCTTTACAATGGTATGTTAGTTTCTGCTTTATAACAAAGTGAATCAGCTATACATATACATATATCCCCATATCTCCTCCCTCTTGCGTCTCCCTCCCACCCTACCTATCCCACCCCTCTAGGTGGTCACAAAGCACTGAGCTGATCTCCCTGTGCTATGTGGCTGCTTCCTACTAGCTATCTATTTTACATTTGGTAGTGTATATATGTCCATTGTGCAGTCCCTTTTACACTGATTCTGTTCGTGATGCCTCCACCTTCATGACCTAATCACCTCTCCAAAACCCCACGTACGAATACCATCACCTTTGGAGGCTAGGATTTTCACATATGAACTGGGGCGGGGGGGCGGACACAAGCATTCAGACCATAGCAAGGTAAATAATATTATGACCCCATTCAACAGGTGAGGAAACTGAGGCACAGTGAAGTTAAGTAACTGGTTCAAAGTCATTGACTCAGGAAGAGATTTTTTTCATATTTAACTTGCTGGTCTGGATGTTTTACTTGCGGATGCAGGTGACAGGTAGAATGTAGATAATGGTATTTTGTTTTGTTTTGCTTACTTACAGATGGTTGGAAATAAACTCAAATAATGCAGTGATGGAACACAAAGATAAATTGTATCTCTCCACACTTTTTTGTGGAACCAAAGTGTGCTTCTGACACTTGTTAGTCATTAGAGATACTTAATTATTTTGCAATTAACTGATTTTATAATACTTAAACACAGCAATAAAAATTTTCAAGGGCTTTCAAAGAACACTTAGTAGAGCCTTTTAAAAATAATGCCAAATATAAAAATTAAGTACTTTTTAATTTGTCTTAGAGCATTCATATTTCGTAAGACGGAAATCAGCTTGAGATAGGCTAGCTTTCTACCAAAGTTAGCAAAATCTATGAGAATTAAGGGAGAAGCAATCTGCTTTGCCCTACTAGTAACCCTAAACATTCTTGTTAAATATAAGAAGTCCACAAGTTATGAATAGGTTGTGTTTCATGTGTTTGACAAAAAGGTAATTTTTCTGTACTTACGTTTTGTTATAGTTTTCCATAAACAACTTTCTATGTCTATAAAAACTTCTATGGGGTTCTTTTCATGACATCATAATATTCCAGTGAATGAATTTGACGACATATTGACATATGATTTCCTGAAAGGCTGTATTATTATTATTTATTTTGGCCACGCCACGCGCCATGTGGGATCTTAGTTCCCTGACCAGGGATTGAACCTGCACCCCCTGCGCTGAAAGCACGGAGTCTTAACCACTGGACCGCTGGGGGAGTCCCTAGGCTGTATCATTTTAAACTTCCACTAACGGCTGTAATAGTGTCCTCACAGTTTCTGGATTTTAACTGAAAATAATCTCTGTCAGTTATTTGTGGGGAACAAAGAGAATCTGTTCGAACTTACATGCCTTTGATTAGGAACAATTCTGACCTTTTCCCATATACTTCATCTTGTGAATTGCCTGCTGTTTTTTTATGGTGGGGGGTTGAGGGGTGGAGACAGGAGGCTGTCCCTCCATTTCTCTTCCTAAAGATATTAACCATTTCCCTGAAATATGTTGTACATACACCTTCCCAGTTATTGGAAGCTGTTTTGATTTTAAACCTAGTGCACTTCCATTATTTTAAAGGATTCATATTAAGGACAAGTCCGTCAAAGCTGTTATCTAGTAGAATTCTTTAGGGTGACTTGAAAGTAGCGAACCACTGTTGTTAAGTGGTTTCCAAAGTGCTAAGACCACATCTTCCCTGATTTGCAGTCTATATATCACCTCAGAAAAGCAGACTTTTTTCTTATTTCAAAGATCCATTTCCATATCAGCTCTGTCCAAGTAACTACTTCCAATCGCTATAGTATTAATTTTCCTGTAAATTTAGATTTGAGGCTGCATCCACTCCTTTCCATACCTGCAATTTTCCATTTTCATACTCCCCCATAGGAGGATATGTAGGGGTTGGGATTTAGTCATGCCCAGATTTCCTCCTCGGCAGAATAAGAAAGACTTCCAAGGGAAGTGGTGTAAGTCCCCTAGGATTACTTCTTTCTATACAGCCCCAAGCAAAGAGGCAACAAATTTCCCTAAGAGAATGTAGGCAAGGGGTAAAGCTTCTGCTAAAAATCTGTAACTGTCCATTTGTGTTAGTATTCCTGTTTTTCTTATACGCAGTACATGTATGTACTACATGTATGAAAAGCTCAAAACGTCTATTTTTAAAAGTTCTTACTAATAACTAACAGAATGGGTAATATTAAAATTTTGAGGCACCCACAATAACATTTGTCAGACTTAGTGAAGAACCATATAAATGTGTATTCAACTATCTACTACATTGTAGGAGACTCTCCATTGATTGCCTAGAAACACTGTTAAATCATTTTGGTGACAATTCTTTCTCTGTGTCCTATAATTGTGTATTGTATAGTCAGATTAAGATTTTAAAAAATTGGTGCGATAGGTGTGTTGTTATTTTAGAAATGGCTATCCTTATCCTAGCTGAAAATAGGGAGTTCATCCACTGGACTCAAGGCCAGTGCATTTTTGGCTTTTTATTGCTTCATAAGTTGCCAATAGAAATATACCCTAACAAGATAAGATCTTGGTTGAGCTTCCTTTAAGCCTGTTAGGCTGTATTCAGTTGATTTTCTAGTATCGAAGCAAGGACCTAACATAGCCTGAATGCCAGCTGAGTTGGCATTTGACCATCTGAAGTGGGAAACTGCCAATCCAGTGGATTCATGTTTTGATGGCAAAAATGTCTTTACTGTGCCTATTTGTTATGCAGATTATTTCCCCCTTGACTCTGATTTAAAGAATCAAGAAAGTATGGTAAAAGCAATGCATGTATAATGTAAAAAAAAAAAAATCAATCAGTACTGAATGGTATTACATTGTATATATGTATATATAATATAAATACATATATAAAATATATATGTAAAAATACATTGCTCTTGGGGCTTCCCTGGTGGCGCAGTGGTTGAGAATCTGCCTGCCAATGCAGGGGACACGGGTTCGAGCCCTGGTCCGGGAGGATCCCACATGCCGTGGAGCAACTAGGCCCGTGAGCCACAATTACTGAGCCTGCGCATCTGGAGCCTGTGCTCCGCAACAAGAGAGGCCGCGATAATGAGAGGCCCACGCACCGCGATGAAGAGTGGCCCCCGCTTGCCGCAACAAGAGAAAGCCCTCGCACAGAAGTGAAGACCCAACACAGCCAAAAATAAATAAATAAACAAAGTAAACAATGCGTTTAAAAAAAAAAAAAAAGATTTCTTAAAAAAACATTTTGACCTACACAAGTAGTAGTTTTATTTGATTCAACATCATACCTTCATAGGGATAGTTTATCAGATTGCCTTGTTATTTTTTTAAAATTTATTTATTTATTTTTGGCTGCAATGGGTCTTCGTTGTTGCGCGCAGGCCTTCTCTAGTTGTGGTGAGCGGGGGCTACTCTTTGTCGTGGTGTGCGGGCTTCTCATTGTGGTGGCTTCTCTTGTTGCAGAGCACAGGCTCTAGGCACGCGGGCTTCAGTAGTTGTGGCACACGGGCTCAGTAGTTGTGGCTCGCGGGCTCTAGAGCGCAGGCTCAGTAGTTGTTGCGCATGGGCTTAGTTGCTCCGCGGCATGTGGGATATTCCCGGACCAGGGCTCGAACCCATGTCCCCTGCATTGGCAGGCGGATTCTTATCCGCTGTGCCACTAGGGAAGTCCCATATAACATACATTTTTTAATTTTAAAAATTATACTTTTATCCCAATTTCTTGTTCTGTCAACTCTGGACTCTATAGACTCTCTAGGATGTAAGTTGAGGAACTAGGGTTCCTAATTACTCTCAACCTCTCCTTCACTACAAGCCCTGAGCTCCGTCAGCTCTACCACTATTTTTATGTTATCAAAAATTGACACTTACATTTTGATGTTATTGTAAACTTGCCCTGCTTTGTGTATAGGCTTATTCTAAACATTGGAAACCAGAGAAAGGAATGCAATTCCATGGCACCACATTTGTGCTTCTTTAAGGAGAATGTTCAAAGCATTAAGGTCAAATGGATTCTTTTTTCTTACATTCCTCAATTACTCAAAATCACATCACCTTTAAATTGGTTTCTATTCAGATAATGACTTTATTGTAGCTTCTCTGCCTATTCTGAAGGTTTTAGGTGTCTTTCTCTTTTATAATTAGAGAAGAGACATGATGTTTTCCCCATGTTACTAAGATCTTTTAGCTTCTTAATCATACTTTCATTTGAAGAGAATTGTTTCCCTTGTTTATCTTAAACAGAGTTTGTTCTTGCTCATCCCGACCACCACAAGTCTACCATCCTTTCCTTTGTCACCCAGAAATCCCCATTTTCCTGGCTGTGCTTCAGTTTCTGTCCCTTACAGATCCAACTAGGAGTTTATTCATGAAGTTGTCATTCATTTCTTTTCAGTTTTGAGGTAAAACACAGGTAGTAAAGGGTAAATGGACTAACGAAGACCCATATCTATTCATGTAAAGTCACCAAAAGCTGTTGGCTATTAACTCTGCCATTTTCCTTTTTAAGCCAAGAGAGTAAAAGGATTTTGTAATAATTCTCTCTTTAATTTAATGACTGGAGGGGATAAAGTGCTGCATTAGCTTTTGCCCACATTTGTATGTTTTTCCAAGGATATCTTATTTGGCTTTGAACAAATGACTGTTTCTTTAGCTGTTTCAAATTTCTCCCGTCTCCAGTTTGGAAAGCATAATGCTTACATATTTTTTCTTATTGGAATATAATTCATATACCATAAAATTCACCTTTTAAAGTGTACAATTTAGTTGTTTTTAGTAAAATCAAAAGATTATGCAACCTCATTTTTTTAGTAAACTATTTTAATATTCACAAAGTGGATAAAATGGTAGAGTGAACACCCACATATCCATTACCCAGAATGAATAGCTGTAAAGGCACCTTTAAAATTTTTTATTTTTTGTATTTATTTTTAATTTTTATTTTTTAATTTTTTAAATTTTTAAAAATTTATTTATTTATTTATTTATGGCTGTGTTGGGTCTTCGTTTCTGTGCGAGGGCTTTCTCTAGTTGTGGCAAGTGGGGGCCACTCTTCATCGCGGTGTGCGGGCCTCTCACTATCGCGGCCTCTCTTGTTGTGGAGCACAGGCTCCAGACGCGCAGGCTCAGTAATTGTGGCTCACGGGCTTAGTTGCTCCGCGGCATGTGGGATCTTCCCAGACCAGGGCTCAAACCCGTGTCCCCTGCATTGGCAGGCAGATTCTCAACCACTGCGCCACCAGGGAAGCCCTATTTTTAATTTTTAAATTGAAGTATGGTTGATTTACAATGTTGTGTTAGTTTCAGGTGTACAGCAAAGTGATTCAGTTATACATATACATATATCTACTCATTTTTATTTTTATTATTATTTTTAAAATTTATTTCTTTGGCTGTGTTGGGTCTTTGTTGCTGCACGGCAGGCTTTCTCTAGTTGCAGTGAGCGGGGGCTACCCTTCGTTGCGGTGCGTGGACTTCTCTTTGTGGTGGCTTCTCTTGTTGCAGAGCACAGGCTCTAGGCGCACGGGCTTCAGTAGTTGCAGCACGCGGGCTCAGAAGTTTTGGCTCACCGGCTTTAGAGCGCAGGCTCAGTAGTTTTGGCGCATGGGCTCAGTCGCTCTGCGGCATGTGGGATCCTCCCGCACCAGGGATCAAACCTGCATCCCTTGCATTGGTAGGCAGACTCCCAACTACTGCACCACCAGGGAAGTCCTCCACTCTTTTTTAGATTCTTTTCCCATGTAAGTCATAGAGTATTGAGTAGAGTTCCCTGTGCTATATCATAGGTCCTTGTTAGTTATCTATTTTATATATAATAGTGTGTATCTGTTAATCCCATACTCCTAATTTATCCCTCTCCCCCTCCTTTCCCCTTTGGTGACCATAAATTTGTTCTCTATGTCTGTGAGTCTATTTTTTTTTTGTAAATAAGTTCATTCGTATCATTTTTTTAGATTCCACATATAAGTGATATCATATGATATTTGTCTTTCTCTGTCTGACTTCACTTAATATGATAATCTCTAGGTCCATCCATGTTGCTGCAAATGGTATTATTTTATTCTATTTTTATGGCTGAGTAATATTCCATTGTATATATACACCACATCTTCTTTATCTAATGACACCCTTTTTACTAGAATGCTTCTGAGGCTGAACTAATGTTGAGGAAACATTAGATTTTGAGGAGTGCATGAACTTTAAAAATGCAACATATTTTATTGCATGGATATGCAAGTGCGAAATCATTCAATTTTGGCCACTATCTCTGAAGACCAGAATCATTCAGACCTATCTGAGTGTTCTCTGTGTTGTGTCACAATAGGTTTAGAGTTTTCTTTACTGGGTGGCTTTGAACTTTATTTTAGTGTTTTAGTACATCATATTGAAGTGTGAGATAAAAATTCTTAAAAAAAATTTATTTAGTGATATTTGTACCTGTTGATAATACAAGGTTAGAATCTTCCTTCAATTAGGATAAGGATGCAGCAGGATATGAACAGGCCCATTTATGGGGCAGGATTTGGGGTTGGGGGATAACACAATTCAGGTTTGGAGGGATTTGGAATTATAATTGTCATTGTGTTGAAACCAGGAAGTCAGGAAGCACTAAGGATGATGCAAGTTTCAGAGATCAAAGTAGGATAGAGCCTAGAGTTCAACAGGTCAGAAGATTTGAAAAAGTGTTCTCCCAAATTGAGCAGGGACTGTTTATTTTATGCACTGTTTTATTTCTTGCTAATGCTAGCTGCCACAGTCTCACAGATGAATCTGGGACATGCTAATGCACCTTCTTTTTTTGGTGTTACTAGAATTTTTACCAACATGTAGTTTGAAGCTATTTCAGATAGATATATTTTAAGCATCACTGCATTAAGTTGGCTTTTCAAAAGCCCAAAGTGGTAAAGTAATATTTCTATCTACATGTTGGTCACTAGATTTTTTTTTTTTTATAGAACTCTCTCTTTTTTTAAAAAAAAATTTATTTATTTATTTATTTATTATTTTGGCTGTGTTGGGTCTTCATTTCTGTGCGAGGGCTTTCTCTAGTTGCGGCAAGCGGGGGGCCACTCTTCATCGCGGTGCGCGGGCCTCTCACTATTGCGGCCTCTCTTGCTGCAGAGCACAGGCTCCAGACGCGCAGGCTCAGTAGTTGTGGCTCACGGGCCCAGTTGCCCCGCGGCATGTGGGATCTTCCCAGACCAGGGCTCGAACCCATGTCCCCTGCATTGGCAGGCAGATTCTCAACGACTGCGCCACCAGGGAAGCCCTGGTCACTAGATTTAAGAGCACTTTATGTTTTTATAGACTACCCTGCTGTGTGTACTGCTCAATGCTGTTCCTGGTTTCATGTTTAGATAGCTGTCACTGGATGTACTATTTATATTTTTCCCAGCACAAATATCTCCTTTATTATTTTAAAAAATGGTTAAGGAATATGTGTAATTTTCAGTTTTTTATGGAAGCATAATTGACTTATTGTGTTAGTTACAGATGTACAACATAGTGATTCAATATTTCTATACATTATAAAACAATGACCACGGTAAGTCTAGTTACCATCTGTCACCATCCAAAGTTATTACAATATGTAATTGTCAGTTTTATTACTTTTTAAGCAGGGACTGAAATGTACCTTAGGGTTGTTGTTTTTTAATATACAATCCAGTCAGCCAACACACTCATCTAATTCTTTGTCTCTGTTTGACTTGGCTTGATAATCAAACCCCAAATGGCAATGAGGATTAAATCACTATGGCCCGTTTATTGCATTCTTATTTATGAGGTCATTGCTTAATACAAGTGGTATCTGAGTTTTATCTCATATCCCAGGGCCAGGCTCTTCTTCACATATGACAGATGGTATAATAGTGGACTTCAAAACCAGTGCCTTCTGCTTCCTGGGGGGCACTTTAGGATTATGGAAATGGTTCTAGAAAAACATCGCCACCTGTCAAAATCTCTTTTGCAGAAACTCTAGCTCTCTTTGTAGGTACATTATCTAAAAACATTCCTTTGCCAGCAAGCTTAGAAGTCACACTGCTCCACAAATGGTATGGCAGGGAGATCTACTGGCTTTCCATTGGTAAAGGATGTGTGGTTAGATATTTTGAGAGTAATACAGAGATTTGTGATTATTCATCCATATTCCTACACCTAGTCTCCTTAGGGACAGAGGCACACATACTATGTTGTAATATTTGACTACTGGACTCCTGTTCCCACTTTGCAAATACAACTTTGACTTGACCACAGCACCAGTTTTACTAAAACATTTTCCATTCTAAGACCAATTATTTACATTTACTAATATAATAAAAATATAAATGAAAAAAATAAATGGGATTTCAATTGGCTCCCAAATCCCTGGAACATACTGAAAGTGAAAATTTTTTTGTTTATCTGTGTTCAAAAGAAATTAAGGAGAGTGCTTTATTGGCTCTACAGGTAACAAAATAAATAATCTTAGATCCCTGGATTAATTAAAGAGCAAATAAATCATTGCTCTTTAGACAGAGACCCTTCAGCATTACTCTAGGTAGGAGCCTGCTTTCCTCTCTTCATGCCATTCCCTCTACCTGAAACCTCATAGGAAGTAACTGGAGGACTTGAGTGAGCTTCCTAGATTTTGAACTTCTTGAGGGCAGGGACTCAAGGATCTATCTTATCTTTGTAAACCTCTGCAGTACCTACAACTGCATTGTATACATTGCAGGGAAAAGAAATTCCCAAGTTATACTTGCTAACTTGCTTCATTTTAGGCAGTCTTGTGAGCTGATTGAAATCCCGTCTGGAACCAGTGTAGATAGCATGTCCTCACTTAAAAACTATTCCAGGCAAGAACTTTCTCAACCTCTTGAGTATATTTCATAATTATTAGGTATTTACTGTTTTTACTTGATGGAAAACATACTAAAGAGACCTTACCCTCAGGAAACGTACCCACTAGTAGTAAAGAGTAGACTTAACCCTTTTGAAAACTCAACAATCCATATAAAATAATCTATTGAGAATTTGATGCCATGATAAGTCAAGTCACAGGCAGGAAAGCACATCACCCTATTATGTGGCTAGTGGTCTGGGAAGACTTCCTCCCATGGGGAGGTGAGCTGAATCTCAATGGATTGGATGGATTTGGAAAACAGAGGTGTGAGGAGAGCCTTTCAGAGAAGGAGGACGAGGGGAGCAGAGTGTGATAGTTGGGGAGACTAGACGGAGTTTTGGGGAGAAACTGAAGACCACTTTGATTAGAATGGCGACTTTGGGAGAGTGAGTCATTATAGATAAGGCTGAAAAGTGAGCATATTATGGAGAATCATGAATGTAAGGTTATGCTGTTTGGACTTTGCTGTGTAAACAGAAAACCATTCGGAAGGTTTTTGAGCAAGGGAATGACACAGTCTCAGTGGTATATTTGGAAGATTTGGTGGGGAGCCTGGTAGAGCATGAATTAAATTAGCTGGCAGGAGGTTGGGCAAAGATCAAAGGCAGGAAGACCAGATAGGGTTTCTGAATCCACCTATGAAGTCTCAAGGTCCTGAAATAGGGAGTTAGTGATGAAAATACAAAGGAAGAATGAGATGCCAAACACTTTTTACTTGAATATGACAGCAACAGGGTGTCTGTTTCTGATACAGGTGGTATTGGGCAGAAATAACTGGTTGTTACTTACTGGGAACAAACGAGTCCTTTATCTAATTATAAGGAGACTGAATTTGGATGTTGTAAATCAATTTTCCCATGCATCACCTGTGTTCTTTGGGTACCGAAGAAAATGGGGTGTGACATCACTAAGTTTTTCTCAGCAGCGTTCAATTCACCACATAAATAAATAACCTCAGCCCAGCATGCTACAGGAAGGCTGACTTTTAAATTGTTTAGTATAGCTGATTAAATTAATTCCAGAGACTAAACTTCAGATCTTCAAGGAGCATGTTTTCGCTTGGGGTATAGCATTACAGTGGCTGAATTACATATGATCAAGCTACCTGAGAAGTGGGTTGCAATATTTTTTTCCTAAAGGGCAATTTTTTGGACCAGGTTAGTGTTGCTAGACAATTCAGTCAAAGAATTCAGAATAGTTAGACAATTTTCCCTGTAGCCCTTATTTTAGGGCTCTCTTTCCTCTCTTCCCCACCCTAGTCCCATCATCTATCTAATTCACACACTACCTGGCACCCCACCAAATCCTCCTAAAATACCACTGAGATTGTGTCACTCCCTTGCTCAAAAACCTTCTCAATGGTTTTGTTTATGTAGCAAAGTCCAAACTCTATAACCTTACACGCGTGGTCCTCCACACATGATCCTAATCTACTTTTAGTATTCATAATATGCAATCAATGATTCTAGTATATTCTTAATTATTATATTTATACTAAGTGAACACAATAATATAGACTAGAGAATCTGAGCATTAAACTAGGTTATATAACCTGAATTTCAGTTGGAGCCCAAGTAAATGTAAAAAATTCACTTTCATATTTTGAGTTTTAAATTTTTAGATTTTGTTTACATATTTGTCATAAGATTTCCGTATAAGAAAGGAACCAACGTAGTTGTCCTTTTCAGTGTCTATGACTTTTTAAAAAATTAATTCATTAATATCTAGCTTTTTTTCTAGAGGTAATTTATGGCAGTTTATAGTGACATATAAAGTATGCCAAGGCAGCATAATTTAAAGTAGGTGAGATAGAAGAAAACATAGGTGTACCTCTCCATGACCTTTGGATTAGGCAATGATTTCCTAGGTATGACACCAAAAGCATAAGCAACCAAGGAAAAATAGATAAAATGTACTTCATCAAAATTAAAATTTTCTGTGTTTCCAAGGACTTTATCAAGAAAGTGACAATACCACCAATAAAATGGGAGAAAATATACACAAATCATATATCTGATAAGGGTCTATTAGTCAGAATGAAGAACTCTTACAACTCAAACAAAACTACACAACCTAATTTAAAAATGTACAAAGGGTTTGAATAGACCTTTCTCCAAAGAAGATATATAAATGGCCAATAAGTGCATGAAAAGATGCTCAATATCATTAGTCATTAGGGAATTGCAAATCAAAATAACAAGACACCACTTCACACCCACTAAGATGGTTATAATAAAAAAGATAGCAAGTGTTGGTGAGGATGTGGAAAAATTGGAACTCTAATACATTGCTAGTGAGAATGTAGAATGGTACAGTCCTTTGGAGAACAGTTTGGCAGTTTATCAAAAAGTTAAATACAGAATTACCATATGACCTAGCAGTTTCACTCTGAGCTATATAACCAAGAGGATTGAAAACGTATGTCCATGCAAAAACCTGTACATGAATGTTTATAGCAACATTATTCATAATAGTCAAAAAATGCAAACAACTCAAATATACATCAACTGGTGAACTGATAAATGAAACGTAGTGTATCTGTACAATGGGATATTTTTCAGCAATAAAAAGAATGAAGTACTGATATATGCTGCAACATGGATGACCCGTGAAAACACGCTAAGTGAAAGAAACCAGACGCAAAAGGTCACATTTTGTATGATTCCATAAGTATGAAATATCCAGAATAGGTAAATTCACAGAGACAGAAAGTAGATTAGTGGTTGCCAGGGAGGTGATGGGGGGGGAGGAAATGGGGAGTGACTGCTAGTTTCTTTTTGGGTGATGAACATGTTTTGGAATTAGTTAGTGATGATGGTTGTAGAAATTTTTGAATGTACTAAAAACCAATGAATTGTACAGTTTAAAAGGGTGAATTATGGTATGTATATTTCAAAAGCAAAGTGGATGAGAAAATTGAAACAAGCATATAACGTGGATCTAGGAATAAAACTAGTATTAACCTATAACGGTCCATATACTTGCTGTTGGTTGGTCATGAACCTAACTCCAATTAACTTATGGTTCAGTTACATAATTCATAATGTCATTAGTCCAATGGCTCAGGATTTGATCATGGTGACTGATCATAGCCTACTCAGCCATTTCACTCTAGGTGGAATTTTGTACTGTAGTAGAGGAAACAGCACTCTAGCTATTTATATTCCACATTTTCCTTTAAGGAATACATTCTTTGTGTACATGTTATTTGGGAAAAGAAACATAACCCAGCCATATGAACAGTAAAGCAGTTTTTGAATGAAGAATGAAAAGCCACTAAATTAAGCTGATTTATTTGTATGAATGTTTACTGATATAATAATACCTCTGTTCTCAAAGTGTTTATATTCTAGTGAAGTGGCTGAAAGAATGAGGTAACTGTTATTTTTTAATTGGCTTACAGTTTTACCCAATAACTGTACTGACCAAGCCAAATAACATGGCTTTTTACTAGCAGAACAGTAGACCATAAGGCAAAATGATCAGAAAGGAGTTTTGCATAGAAAACTTCTGTTTCATCAAAATGTTGACTTTTCTCTATTTCTCATAACACTGTAGTACAGTATCATTTTCTCAGGACCGGGTTTAAGAAACTCCCTGGATTTATTTACAGACTCCTTTCCTTAGCCATGCCACACAGTTTCCTGTGCTCTATGTCCTGAGAGCAACTGTGGACAGTCACAGTCAGATGACTTAACAACTCATTCACAGTTTCTGTTTCAATTTGAGAAGCAGACTGTGAAAACTACTTCAAGATTTGGTCCTTTGGGGTATTTTTATACCATAGATAATTAGCTTTGGGCACGTTGGACCAGAAGCCCTTAATCTTTTTAAAAAGGTGCTCATTTCCCTGGGACTTTGATATCATCCCAAAGTTTGATGGTGATCAGCTTTGGAACCAGGTTGGTGGCGCCATGTGGAATGGAACGCGCCTGCATGTTTTGGAGCTCAGGGTATACCTATACATTGGAACCTCTGGAGGCAGACAGTGAGTACCCTGGGAAGAACACTGGCTTTGGAGTCATCCTGGGTTCATACTTAACCCTGATAGCTGCAAGAACTTGGTCAAGTACTTTCCCTAAGCCTCAGTTTCCTCATTGGAAAAATAAGGTCCTAAGAGCATGGGAGTGAAGTGATGATTAAAGGGGCTAAAACATCAAAGGTGCTGAGCACAGTGCGTGGCACATGGTTACACAGAGTAAACGACAGTGTTGCAGTCCTTAGAACCAGTGCTTGAATGGGCTCAGTAAATAATTGTTGAATGAATGAATGAATGGACTCCTAACTGCAGGTGGGAAAACATTACTTTATGAACACTTTAAAAAGTGAAAAGAATAGAGAAAAACATAATATGGACACTGATGTATAGACTTCTACAATTTTGCTATACTTGCTTCAGATTTTTAAAGAAACAAAATGTCATAAATACAACTGACTTCCCCTGTGCATCCCTCCCAAATCTCTTTCATCTCCTCTTCCCAGAGGTAATTGCTATCATGAATTGTTGTAATTACTGCTTCTAGAGTATTCCCACATATATATGTAAATGAACAACATACAGCACAGCTTTGCTAATTTTCACTCTTTATATAAAAGCATTATGTACTACTCTCTAGCTTGCTTTTTTTTTTTTTTTTTTTTGGCTCACCATTATGTCTTTGAGATTAATTCATGTTGATACATGTTGCTATAGTTCATTCATTTTTTTCCCTGCCTTATAAGGCAAGTATTTTATGACTAAATCATAATTTATTTATCCATCCATGGTATTGGTGGATATTTAGGTTCCCCTCAATCCCCCCACTTTCTTGCTGTTATAACAATTATGCAATAAACATTTTTTTAAACGACCTTATTGGAGTATAATTGCTTTACAATGTTGTGTTAGATTCTGCTGTATAACAAAGTGAATCAGCTATACGTATACATATGTCCCCATATCCCCTCCCTCTTGTGTCTCCCTCCCACCCTCCCTATCCCACCCCTCTAGGTGGTCATAGAGCACCAAACTGATCTCCCTGTGCTATGCAGCTGCTTCCCACTAGCTATCTATTTTACATTTGGTAGTGTATATATGTCCACGCCACTCTCTCACTTCATCCCAGTTTACCTTTCCCCCTCCCTGTGTCCTCAAGTCCATTCTCTATGTCTGTGTCTTTATTCCTCTCCTGCCCCTAGGTTCTTCAGAACCATTTTTTGTTTTTTTTTTAGATTCCATATATATATGTTAGCATACGGTATTTGTTTTTCTCTTTCTGACTTACTTCACTCTGTATGACAGACTCTAGGTCCATCCACCTCACTACAAACAACTCAATTTCGTTTCTTTTTATGGCTGAGTAATAGTCCATTGTATGTATGTGCCACATCTTCTTTATCCATTCATCTGTCAATGGACACTTAGGTTGCTTCCATGTCCTGGCTATTGTAAATAGAGCTGCAATGAACATTGTGGTACATGACTCTTTTTGAATTATGGTTTTCTCAGGGTATATGCCCAGTAGTGGGATTGCTGGGTCATATAGTAGTTCTATTTTTAGTTTTTTAAGGAACCTCCATACTGTTCTCCATAGTGGCTGTATCAATTTACATTCCCACCAACAGTGCAAGAGGGTTCCCTTTTCTCCACACCCTCTCCAGCATTTATTGTTTGTAGATTTTTTTTTTTTTTTAAATTTATTTATTTATTCATTTATTTAATTTTTGGCTGCATTGGGTCTTCGCTGCTGCACGCGGGCTTTCTCTAGTTGCAGTGAGCGGGGGCTACTCTTTGTTGTGGGGCTCAGGCTTCTCATTGTGGTGGCTTCTCTTGTTGCAGAGCACAGGCTCTAGGCACGCGGGCTTCAGTAGTTGTGGCACATGGGCTTCAGTGGTTGTGGCTCGCGGGCTCTAGAGCGCAGGCTCAGTAGTTGTGGCGCACGGGCTTAGTTGCTCCGCGGCATGTGGGATCTTCCCGGACCAGGGCTCGAACCCGTGTCCCCTGCATTGGCAGGCGGATTCTTAACCACTGCGCCACCAGGGAAGCCCCCGTTTGTAGATTTTTTGATGATGGCCATTGACTGGTGTGAGGTGATATCTCATTGTAGTTTTGATTTGCATTTCTCTAATGATTAGTGATGTTGAGCATCCTTTCATGTGTTTGTTGGCAATCTGTATATCTTCTTTGGAGAAATGTCTATTTAGGTCTTCTGCCCATTTTTGGATTGGGTTGTTTGTTTTTTTGATATTGAGCTGTATGAGCTGCTTGTAAATTTTGGAGATTAATCCTTTGGCACTTGCTTCATTCACAAATATTTTCTCCCATTCTGAGGGTTGTCTTTTCATCTTGTTTATGGTTTCCTTTGCTGTGCAAAAGCTTTTAAGTTTCATTAGGTCCCATTTATTTATTTGTGTTCTTATTTCCATTTCTCTGGGAGCTGGGTCAAAAAGAATCTTGCTGTGATGTATGTCATAGAGTGTTCTGCCTATGTTTTCCTCTAAGAGTTTGATAGTGTCTGCCCTTACATTTAGGTCTTTAATCCATTTGGAGTTTATTTTTGTGTATGGTGTTAGGGAGTGTTCTAATTTCATTCTTCTACATGTAGCTGTCCAGTTTTCCCAGCACCACTTATTGAAGAGGCTGTCTTTTCTCCATTGTATATTCTTGCCTCCTTTGTCAAAGATAAGGTGACCATATGTGCGTGGGATTATCTCTGGGCTTTCTGTCCTGTTCCATTGATCTATATTTCTGTTTTTGTGCCAGTACCATACTGTCCTAATTACTGTAGCTTTATAGTATAGTCTGAAGTCCAGGAGCCTGATTCCTCCAGCTCTGTTTTTCTTTCTCAAGATTGCTTTGGCTATTTGGGTTCTTGTGTTTCCATACAAATTGTGAAATTTTTTGTTCTAGTTCTGTGAAAAATGCCATTGGTACTTTGATAGGCATTGCATTGAATCTGTAGATTGCTTTGGGTAGTATAGTCATTTTCACAATGTTGATTCTTCTAATCCAAGAACATGGTATATCTCTCCATCTGTTTGTATCATCTTTAATTTCTTTCATCAGTGTCTTATAGTTTTCTGCATACAGATCTTTTGTCTCCTTAGGTAGGTTTATTCCTAGGTATTTTATTCTTTTTGTTGCAATGGTAAATGGGAGTGTTTCCTTAGTTTCTCTTTCTGATTTTTCATTGTTAGTGTATAGGAATGCAAGAGATTTCTGTGCATTAATTTTGTATCCTGCTACATTACCAAATTCATTGATTAGCTCTAGTAGTTTTTTGGTAGCATCTTTAGAATTCTCTATGTATAGTATCATGTCATCTGCAAACAGTGACAGCTTTACTTCTTCTTTTCCGATTTGGATTCCTTTTATTTCTTTTTCTTCTCTGATTGCTGTGGCTAAAAGTTCGAAACTATGTTGAATAATAGTGGTGAGAGTGGAAAACCTTGTCTTGTTCCTGATCTTAGAGAAAATGGTTTCAGTTTGTCACCATTGAGAACGATGTTGGCTGTGGCTTTGTCATATATGGCCTTTATTATGTTGAGGTAAGTTCCCTCTATGCCTACTTTCTGGAGGGTTTTTATCATAAATCGATGTTGAAATTTGTCGAAAGCTTTTTCTGCATCTATTGAGATGATCATATGGTTTTTCTCCTTCAGTTTGTTAATATGGTGTATCACATTGATTGATTTGCGTATGTTGAAGAATCCTTGCATTCCTGGGATAAACCCCACTAGATCATGGTGTATGATCCTTTTAATGTGCTGTTGGATTCTGTTTGCTAGTATTTTGTTGAAGATTTTTGCATCTATGTTCATCAGTGATATTGGCCCATAGTTTTCTTTCTTTGTGACATCTTTGTCTGGTTTTGGTGTCAGGGTGATGGTGGCCTCGTAGAATGAATTTGGGAGTGTTCATCCTTCTGCTATATTTTGGAAGAGTTTGAGAAAGATAGGTGTTAGCTCTTCTCTGAATGTTTCATACAATTCACCTGTGAAGCCATCTTGTCCTGGGCTTTTGTTCGCTGGAAGGTTTTTAATCACAGTCTCAATTTCAGTGCTTGTCTTTGGTCTGTTTATATTTTCTATTTCTTCCTGGTTCAGTCTCAAGAGGTTGTGCTTTTCTAAGAATGTGTCCATTTCTTCCAGGTTGTCCATTTTATTGGCATAGAGTTGCTTGCAGTAATCTCTCATGATCCTTTGTATTTCTGCACTGTCAGTTGTTACTTCTCCTTTTTCATATCTAATTCTATTGATTTGAGTCTTCTCCCTTTTTTTCTTGATGAGTCTGGCTAACGGTTTATCAATTTTGTTTATCTTGTCAAAGAAGCAGCTTTTAGTTTTATTGATCTTTGCTGTTGTTTCCTTCATTTCTTTTTCATTTATTTCTGATCTGATCTTTATGATTTCTTTCCTTCTGCTAACTTTGGGGTATTTTTGTTCTTCTTTCTCTAATTGCTTTAGGTGTAAGATTAGTTTGTTTATTTGAGATGTTTCTTGTTTCTTGAGGTAGGTTTGTATTTCTGTAAACTTCCCTCTTAGAACTGCTTTTGCTGCATCCCATAGGTTTTGGGTCATGGTGTTTTCATTGTCATTTGTTTCTAGGTATTTTTTGATTTCCTCTTTGATTTCTTCAGTGATCTCTTGGTTATTTAGTAGTGTATTGTTTAGCCTCCATGTGTTTGTATTTTTTACAGATTTTTTTCCTGTAATTTATATCTAGTCTCATAGCGTTGTGGTCGGAAAAGATACTTGATACAATTTCAATTTTCTTAAATTTACCAAGGCTTGATTTGTGACCCAAGATATGGTCTATCCTGGAGAATGTTCCATGAGCCCTTGAGAAGAAAGTGTATTCTGTTGTTTTTGGATGGAATGTCCTATAAATATCAATTAAGTCCATCTTGTTTAATGTATCATTTAAAGCTTGTGTTTCCTTATTTATTTTCATTTTGGATGATCTGTCCATTGGTGAAAGTGGGGTGTTAAAGTCCCCTACTATGATTGTGTTACTGTCGATTTCCCCTTTTATGGCTGTTAGTATTTGCCTTATGTATTGAGGTGCTCCTATGTTGGGTACATAAATATTTACCATTGTTATATCTTCTTCTTGGATTGATCCCTTGATCATTATATAGTGTCCTTCTTTTTCTCTTGTAATAGTCTTTATTTTAAAGTCTATTTTGTTTGATATGAGAATTGCTACACCAGCTTTCTTTTGATTTCCATTTGCATGGAATATCTTTTTCCATCCCCTCACTTTCAGTGTGTATGTGTCCCTAGGTCTGAAGTGGGTGTCTTGGAGACAGCATATATATGGGTCTTGTTTTTGTATCCATTCAGCCAGTCTGTGTCTCTTGGTTGCAGCATTTAATCCATTTACATTTAAGGTAGTTATCAGTATGTATGTTCCTATTACCATTTTCTCAATTGTTTTGGGTTTGTTATTGTAGGTCTTTTCCTTCTCTTGTGTTTCCAGCCTAGAGAAGTTCCTTTAGTATTTGTTGTAAAGCTGGTTTGGTGGTGCTGAATTCTCTTAGCTTTTGCTTGTCTGTAAAGGTTTTAATTTCTCTGTCTACTCTGAATGAGATCCTTGCTGGGTAGAGTAATCTTGGTTGTAGGTTTTTCCCTTTCATAACTTTAAATATGTCCTGCCACTCCCTTCTGCCTTGCAGAGTTTCTGCTGAAAGATTAGCTGTTAACCTTATGGGGATTCCCTTGTATATTATTTGTTGTGTTTCCCTTGCTGCTTTTTTTTTTTTTTTTTTCCCTTGCTGCTTTTAATATTTTTTCTTTGTATTTAATTTTTGATAGTTTGATAAATACGTGTCTTGGCGTGTTTCTCCTTGAATTTATCCTGTATGGGACTCTCTGTGCTTCCTGGACATGACTATTTCCTTTCCCATATTAGGGAAGTTTTCAACTATAATCTCTTCAAATATTTTCTCAGTCCCTTTCTTTTTCTCTTCTTCTTCTGGGACCCCTACAATTTGAATGTTGGTGCGTTTAATGTTGTCCCAGAGGTCTCTGAGACTGTCCTCAATTCTTTTCATTCTTTTTTCTTTATTCCGCTCTGTGGTAGTTATTTCCACTATTTTATCTTACAAGGTCACTTATCGGTTATTCTGCCTCAGTTATTCTGCTCTTGATTCCTTCTAGAGAATTTTTAATGTCATTTATTGTGTTGTTCATCATTGTTTTTTTGCTCTTTAGTTCTTCTAGGTCCTTGTTAATCGTTTCTTGTATTTCCTCCATTCTATTTCCAAGATTTTGGATCATCTTTACTATCATTACTCTGAAATCTTTTTCAGGTAGACTGCCTATTTCCTCTTCATTTGTTTGGTCTGGTGTGTTTTTACCTTGCTCCTTCATCTGGCTGTGTGTTTCTCTGTCTTCTCATTTTGCTTAACTTTACTGTGTTTGGGGTCTTCTTTATGCAGACCACAGGTGAGTAGTTCCCGTTGTTTTTGGTGTCTGCCCCCAGTGGGTAAGGTTGGTTCAGTGGGTTGTGTAGGCTTCCTGGTGGAGGGGATTGGTGCCTGTGTTTTGGTGGATGAGGCTGGATCTTGGCTGTCTGGTGGGCAGGTCCACATCTGGTGGTGTGTTTTGGGGTTTCTGTGACCCTATTATGATTTTAGGCAGCCTCTCTGCTAATGGGTGGGGTTGTGTTCCTTTCTTGCTAGTTGTTTGGCATAGGGTGTCCAGCACTGTAGCTTGCTGGTCATTGAGTGGAGCTGGGTCTTAGTGTTGACATGGACATCTCTGGGAGAGCTTTCGTCCATTTCATATTACATGGAGCTGGGAGGTCTCTGGTGGACCAATGTCTTGAACTTGACTCTCCCACCTCAGAGGCACAAGCCTGACACCCGGCCAGAGCACCGAGACCCTGTCAGCCACACGGCTCAGAAGAAAAGGGAGAAAAAAAGAAAGGAAAGAAGGGAGGAAGGGAGGAAGGGAGGAAGGGAGGAAGGGAGGAAGAAAAGAAAATAATTAAAATTAAAAATAAAAAAAATTATTGAAAATAAAAAAATATTAAAAAGTAATAAAAAAAAGAAAAAAAAAAAGACAGAACCCTGGGACAAATGGTAAAAGCAAAGCTATACAGACAAAATCACACAAAGGATACACATACACACTCACAAAAAGAGAAAAAGGAAAAATATATGTATATTTATATATACAAAAAAAAGGAAGAGAGCAACCAAATCAATAAACAAATCTACCAATGATAATAAACTCTAAATACTAAACTAAGATAAACATAAAACCAGAAACAAACTAGATGCAGAAAGCAAACCCCCAAGTCTACAGTTGCTCCCAAAGTCCACCTCCTCAATTTGGGATGATTCATTGTCTGTTCAGGTATTCCACAGATGCAGGTACATCAGGTTGTTTGTGGAGCTTTAATCTGCTGCTTCTGAGGCTGCTGGGAGAGATTTCCCTTTCTCTTCTTTGTTCACACAGCTCCCGGGGTTCAGCTTTGGATTTGGACCGGCCTCTGCTTGTAGGTCGCCTAGGGCGTCTGTTCTTCGCTCACACAGGACGGGGTTAAAGGCGCAGCTGCTTGGGGGGCTCTGGCTCACTCAGGCCGGGGGGAAGGAGCGGTACGGAGGCGGGGCGAGCCTGCGGCGGCAGAGGCCGGCGTGACGTTGCAGCAGCCTGAGGCACGCCGTGCGTTCTCCCGGGGAAGTTGTCCCCGGATCATGGGACCCTGGCAGTGGCGGGCCGCACAGGCTCCCGGGAGGGGCGGTGTGGAGAGTGACCTGTGCTTGCACACAGGCTTCTTGGTGGTGGCAGCAGCAGCCTTAGCGTCTCATGTCCGTCTCTGGGGTCCGCGCTGATAGCCGCGGCTCGTGCCCGTCTCTGGAGCTCCTTTAAGCAGCGCTCTGAAGCCCCTCTCCTCGTGCACCCTGAAACAATGGTCTCTTGCCTCTTAGGCAGTTCCAGACCTTTTCCCGGACTCCCTCCTGGCTAGCCGTGGCACACTAGCCCCCTTCAGGCTGTGTTCACGCCACCAACCCCAGTCCTCTCCCTGCGATCTGATCAAAGCCCGAGCCTCAGCTCCCAGCCTCCGCCAGTCCCAGCGGGTGAGCAGACAAGCCTCTCGGGCTGGTGAGTGCTGGTCGGCACTGATCCTTTGTGCGGGAATCTCTCCACTTTGCCATCCGCACCCCTGTGGCTGCGCTCTCCTCCGTGGCTCCGGAACATCCCCCCCACCACCACCCCCCAACCCTGTCTCCACCAGTGAAGGGGCTTCCTAGTGTGTGGGAACGTTTCCTCCTTCCCAGCTCCCTCCCCAAGATGCAGGTCCTGTCCCTATTCTTTTGTCTGTGTTTTTCCTTTTTTCTTTTGCCCTACCCAGGTACGTGGGGAGTTTCTTGCCTTTTGGGAAGTCTGAGGTCTTCTGCCAGCATTCAGTAGGTGTTCTGTAGGAGTTGTTCCACATGTAGATGTATTTCTCATGTATTTGTGGGGAGGAAGGTGATCTCCACGTCTTTCTCCTCTGCCATCTTGAAGGTCTCCACAGTAAACATTCTTATCTGTCCTTCTCATGCAGGGTACACAAACAGAAGAGGAACTATTTGGGCTTTAGGCATGTGCATCTTCCATTTACTAGATATTAAAATTTTGCTCTCCAAGGTGCTTGTATGGTTTTCTATTACCAGCAGAAGAGCATTTCCATTTCTCCACAAATTTGCCAACACTTGCATTGTCAGGTTTGAGTATGAAGTGATAACTCACATCCGTTTTAATTTGCGTTTTCCTGATTACTGACGAATCTGAACAGCACCTTTTCATACATTTATGTAAGATCATTTGTTTTTCCTCAATTGTGAGTCACCTGTTAGTATCTTTACCATTTTCCATTGGATTACTATGTCTTTTTTTTTTTTAAATATCTTTATTGGAGTATAATTGCTTTACAATGTTTTGTTAGTTTCTGGTGTATAACAAAGTGAATCAGCTATATTATTATTATTGATTTATAGATGTTTATAAATTCTGGATACTAGTTCTTTGTCACATTTTTAAAAATCTCCCAGTTTCCCACAGTTAGTTCACACTCTTTGTCTTATCACATTTTCTCACAACTTTCCACTCTTCATTAAACCTAGCAAAAACACCAAACTTATAGATACAGGGAACGGGTAGGTGGTTGCCAGAGGTTGGGGTTGGGGGGTAGCAGGTATGTAAAATGGGTGAAGGGGGCCAAAAGGTACAAACTTCCAGTTATAAAATAAATAAGCCCTGGGGATGTGATGTGCAGCATGGCGACTGTAGTTAACAATACTTTCTGTGTGTTTGAAAGTTGCTGAGAGTATATCATGTATGTTCTTATCACAAGAAAAATTTGTGACTGTTTGTGGGTGATGGATATTAACTAGACCTACTGTGGTGATCATTTTATGGTACATAGGAATATTGATTCATTATGTTGTACACCTGAAACATATAATGTTATATGTCAATTATATCTCAATTTAAAAAAAACTAGCATAAAAAACACCCAGGTTTAAACAACAAAGTCCTACTGTACAGCACAGGGAACTGTATGCAATATCCTCTGATAAATTATAATGGAAAAGAATGTGAAGAAGAATGTATATATTTTTATAACTGAATCACTTTGCTGTATAGCAGAAATTAACACAACATTGTACATGAGCTGTACTTCAGTAAAATAAATGCAAACAAACAAACAAACAAACCACGCTCAAGTTTAACCATTTCTTTAGGTCTTCATTTTCTTATGATGGCTTCTGTGTCACGTAAACTTACGTTAAATAAATTTGTATGCTTTTCCTCTTGTTAATCTATCTTTTGTTATGGAGACCTAATCAAGAGCCTGAGATGAGTAGAGGAAAGATATTTTTCCTCTCCTATGTATTCTAAAATTCTGTATTCTACTTTTTTGATCTTGTATCAAAACACAGAGAAACTTCTAAATTGTCACCTGGAATTTTATCTTGTTCCTAAGGTGAAACTATTCTTTCCTAGTGAAAGCTTTTAAAATATTTGTTAGCTCATTGTCTCAGGTGGTACCATACATTTATCTTATTATGCTAGCTGATTCAATTCAGAAAAATGGCAAGGAGATGAAATGGGCCTATTGATTTGTTTATGTCCTGAGGCATGACAGCCTCTGAACGGGAGGTAAATGTCTTTGATGATGACATTTTGAGATTCTGTAGAATTTTGGGGGTTACTTTATTGCTGTTATTTATATTGCTGTTATATTGCTGTATATATTGCATACATTTATCTTATTATGCTAGCTGATTCAATTCAGAAAAATGGCAAGGAGATGAAATGGGCCTATTGATTTGTTTATGTCCTGAGGCATGACAGCCTCTGAACGGGAGGTAAATGTCTTTGATGATGACATTTTGAGATTCTGTAGAATTCTGGGGGTTACTTTATTGCTGTTATTTATATGAATTCACATTTAACATTGTTTCTGCAAGCTAGACAGTGTTGCTATAAGTCACAAAACCTTTTTGCCCACTGGCAAAATGAAGCAGTTTTGTGAAAACTGCAGAAAATAGCTTTCCCACATACTCACAACAGCTGTTCCGTTTTATTTTGTAACAGCAACAAATCTCTAAACCTATTCCCTAAAACTTTTTACAGATCACACACTCATATTCTTTGGAGCTATAAAACAGCAATTAAATATAGAAATGCACAAAAAGAAAATGAATTCAAGTCTTACAATCCAGATAGTGCCTTTGGACATTTAAAGACAAGAAAAGTGATACACATACAGGGCTTACATCTGCACAGTGCATGCCGAGACTTCTTCTTTTCCAGACACTCAGTGCATTTCCCCCAAGAGAGTTTCTTTGTATTCTTCCAGAAGAAATGCACTTCATTTCTCATAAGGGATCATACTCTACACACCATTTTGTCCTTTAGTTTTTTACACTTGATAATCTACGTCGAGGTTGTGTCATACCTGAGCATACAGATATGTGGAGTGCCCATTAATGTCAGTATCCCATTTATTGTATGGATGATCTGCATTTTTTTAAAAAAACAGTGCCGTAGTCTCTATTAATGGGTATTTAGATGTTTCTAGGCTTTTTGTTTGTTTCCGTTTTGGTTTTGCTTTTTCCATGCCATGCTGCAGGACACATCCTCACCCATGTAATTTTGGCCCATTTTGTTCTGGTATATTGGTAGGGTAACTTGCTAGTGGGGGAATGTGTTAGTTCACCAATTATGTGCTTTTTAAGTTCTTCAGTTTTAATCCTGGAGATTTAAAAAAATACATTCTCAAATGCTAATTTTGGAGTAAAGGCCTGATGCTAGTTGAGGAAGCCTTCTTTTTTTAAAAATAACATTGAGTTATTTTGTGTGGCTGGGGGTGGAGAGAGAAAAGAGAAACATCATTTTACTCACGGTGCATCTAAATATATGAAAATGTGGGGCATGTTTTTAACAGAATATGCTTCACTTTGCACTAAGGGAACACGTAGGCTCATTTACTGGCAGGCATTGGGTATCTGGTGGCTGATACCTGGTGGAGGTCTGGAGCTCGCTGAGACCCTCTCACCTATCTCCCCTGTGAGGTGACTGCCCTCGCTGCTGCCTTGAGTTGCTCCTTAGAGTTGGACAATCCAGGAGAGGGCCTGGCCCTAGAAGGTCTTTGTAAAACGTGCCTGCTGTGCTCGGGGGAGGAAGGCAGGACTTCTTAGAGGCCCCCACCGCAGCCCTGTTCTGTTAATAGGGTGGGAATGCTCTTCACCTTGGAAGGCGTTGAAAAGGCCAGTACAAAATAGATGCCTTTCAGTGTAGCTTCTAGAAAACGGTGGGAAAGAGAAGGGATAGGGAAGAGAGAAGGTCAGACCTGGTGCTAGGGAGTGTCTATTGCCAAGACAACTTTGCCTGTTTTGTCTTTAGGCAAAAGCAGGAGGAGACGATACATAGAAAATCCTAAAGATGCCACAAGAAAACTACTAAAGCTAATCAATGAATTTGGTAAAGTAGCAGGATATAAAATTAATGCACAGAAATCTCTTGCATTCCTATACACTAACAACAAAAAATCAGAAAGAGAAATTAAGGAAACACTCCCATTTACCATTGCAACGAAAAGAATAAAATACCTAGGAATAAACCTACCTAAGGAAACAAAGGACCTGTATGCAGAAAACTATACGACACTGATGAAAGAAATAAAAGACTATACAAACAGATGGAGAGATATACCATGTTCTTGGATTGGAAGAATCAACATTGTGAAAATGACTATACTACCCAAAGGAATCTACAGATTCAGTGCAATCCCCATCAAATCACCAATGGCATTTTTCACAGAACTAGAACAAAAAATTTTACAATTTGTATGGAAACACAAAAGACCCCGAATAGCCAAAGCAATCTTGAGAAAGAAAAATGGAGCTGGAGGAATCAGGCTCCCTGACTTCAGACTATACTACAAAGCTACAGTAATTAAGACAGTATGGTAGTGGCACAAAAACAGAAATATAGATCAATGGAACAGGACAGAAAGCCCAGAGATAAACCCACACACATATGGTCACCTTATCTTTGACAAAGGAGGCAAGAATATACAATGGAGAAAAGACAGCCTCTTCAATAAGTGGTCCTGGGAAAACTGGACAACTACATGTAAAAGAATGAAATTAGAACACTTCCTAACACCATACACAAAAATAAACTCCAAATGGATTAAAGACCTAAATGTAAGACCAGACACTATAAAACTGTTAGAGGAAAACATAGGAAAAACACTCTGTGACATAAACCACAGCAAGATCTTTTTTGACCCACCTCCTAGAGTAATGGAAATAAAAACAAAAATAAACAAATGGGACCTAATGAAACTTAAAAGCTTTTGCACAGCAAAGGAAAACATAAACAAGGTGAAAAAACAACCCTCAGAATGGGAGAAAATATTTGCAAATGAAGCAACTGACAAAGGATTAATCTCCAAAATATACAAGCAGCTCATGCAGCTCAGTATTACAAAAGCAAACAACCCAATCCAAAAATGGGCAGAAGACCTAAATAGACATTTCTCCAAAGAAGATATACAGATTGCCAACAAACACATGAAAGGATGCTCAACATCACTAATTATTAGAGAAACGCAAATCAAAACCACATTGAGGTATCACCTCACACCGGTCAGAATGGTCATCATTAAAAAATCTGGAAACCATAAATGCTGGAGAGGGTGTGGAGAAACGGGAACCCTCTTGCACTGTTGGTGGGAATGTAAATTCATACAGCCACTATGGAGAACAGTATGGAGGTTCCTTAAAAAACTGAAAATAGAACTACCATATGACCCAGCAGTCCCACTACTGGGCATATACCCTGAGAAAACCATAATTCAAAAAGAGACATGTACCACAATGTTCACTGCAGCACTATTTACAATAGCCAGACATGGAAGCAACCTAAATGTCCATCAACAGATGAATGGATAAAGAAGATGTGGCATATACATACAATGGAGTACTATTACTCAGTCATAAAAAGGAATGAAATTGAGTTATTTGTAATGAGGTGGATGGACCTAGAGTCTGTCATACAGAGTGAAGAAAGTCAGAAAGAGAAAAACAAATATGTATGCTAACCCACATATATGGAATCAAAAAAATGGTACTGATGAACCTAGTGGCAGAGCAGGAATAAAGACACAGACATAGAGAATGGACTTGAGGACACGGGGGCGGGGGAAAGGGAAGCTGGAACAAAGTGAGAGAGTAGCATTGACATTTATACACTACCAAATTTAAAATAGATGTGACGACCTAGACGGGTGGGATAGGGAGGGTGAGAGGGAGGCTCAAGAGGGAGGGGATATAGGGATATGTGTATACATATAGCTGATTCACTTTGTTGTACAGCAGAAACTAACACAACATTGTAAAGCAATTATACTCCAATAAAGACATAAAAAAAAAGCAGAAGGAGAGCTGAGTTTCTCCACTTTTAAGAATTCCTGGCTCAAAGACTTAAATATAAAACATGATACCATGAAACTCCTAGAAGACAACATAGACAAAATATTCTCTAACATAAATTTTAGCAATGTTTTCTTACGTCAGTCTCCCAAGGCAAAAGAAATAAAAGCAAACAAAACAAAACAGAAACAAACAAACACAAAAACCAAATGGGACCAAATCAAACTTATAAGCTTTTGCACAGCAAAGGAAACCATCAACAAAATGAAAAGACAACCTACAGAATGGGAGAAAATATTTGCAAATGGTGCAACTGACAAGGGCTTAATTTCCAAAATATATAAACAGCTTATACAACTCAATATCAAAAAAACAAACAACCCAATCAAAAAATAGGCAGAAGACCTAAATAGACATTTCTCCAAAGAAGACATACAGATGGCCAAGAGGCACATGAAAAGATGCTCAACATTGCCAATTATTAGAGAAATGCAAATCAAAATTACAATGAAGTATCACTTCACACAGGTCAGAATGACCATCATCAAAAAATCTATAAACAATAAATGCTGGACAGGGTGTGGAGAAAAGGGAACCTTCCTACACTGTTGGTGGGAATGTAAATTGGTGCAGCCACTATGAAAAACAGTATGGAAGTTCCTTAAAAAACTAAAAATAGAGTTACCATATGATCCAGCAATTCCTGGTCATATATCTACAAAAGACAAAAACTCTAATTCAAAAAGATACATGTACCCCAGTGTGCATAGCAGCGCTATTTACAATAGCCAAGACATGGAAGCAACCTAAGTGTCCATCGACAGATGAACGGATAAAGAAGATGTGGTGCGTGTACACACACACACACACACACACACACACACACACACACACACGCAATGGAATATTACTCAACCATAAAGAAGAATGGAATAATGCCATTTGCAGCAACATGGATGGACCTAGTGAGTATCATACTAAGTAAAGTTTAAGTCAGACAGAGAAAGACAAATATGATATCACTGATATGTGGAATCTAAAAAAAATGATAAAAATAAACTTATTTACAAAACAGAAATAGACTCATGGACATAGAAAACAAACTTGTGGTTACCAAAGGGGAAAGGGGCTGGAGGGATAAATTAAGAACTTGGGATTAACAGACACACACACACACACACACACACACACACACATACACAAGACACAAAAGAATCCCTTGCTTCCATAAAGATGGTAATGACAGTGGTGATAGCTATTTGAGGTGCTTTACATGCAGGTTTGTACTTTCATGTACATTCTCCTTGGATCTTCACAGTGATTCTATTTTACAGATGAAGAAACCAAAGCCCAAAGAAATCAAGTAACTTACTCAAGGACACACAACCAGTAAGTGGCAGAACTGGGAGCCACGAGGAGTCCCTTGTTAAGGGCTCTTTCTGTTGCACGCTCATAAAGAGCATGCAACTTAAATATCATGAATAGCCTTCCAGATTTGAAATGAGGGGTCTTCCTTTTAAAAAGCGATTGAAAGTTTGGAGTTGAGGTAATAGCAATTGTTAAAAGATGCTTTTCAGAAAAAGGTAAAACCATGGCTCTCCTACAGATGCCAAAATGAGCACATGTCAAAGGTTTTGTTTTACTCATTAATCAACAAAAGAGCCATGCAGATGTTCAAAAGAGAATTGAAATCCAGATACATTTCTAGATCAGGAATACCAAAACAAATATGTAAACGGAGGCAAACTGATTTTTGCACAGAGCAAGAGAGAAGACAATTGAACCTCTACCAGACATGACCATGATGGCATGTCTCTCACTTTAACCTATAAACAAAGAGGTGCAAACTACTCAAAGACAATGGGCAGGGCTAGAATCAGATAACCCTTAAGTGTGTATTGTATGTAGACAATGCATAGTTTTCCACTAAAACACAAATTCATCTTTGCACAATTTATGTAGGCGTGTCAAACAGGCTGAAAGGACAGAGAGGCTGCCTCCATGGTAGGTTGGTGGTAAGGAGGAGGGTGGGCAAGAGTCATCCAAGGATAGCTTGAAGGTGTTTCTCAAGGTTTTGAAAAGGTCAAGATGCACGCTGACCTTTCCCTGCAGTCCTTTCGTGCTGGCCTGGCTCGGCCCTCCAGGGTAATCCTAGACAAATTACCCTCCCAGGTAGCAGCCTGTGCTCTCATTTATTCCTGTTTCAGCCGTTAAAATTTACCTGCCCCATAGTCCATTTCCCGAGACCCCCGCATTAGGCCAGGTTACAGTTTGCTCTCTTAGATAATCTGAGTATTTCTATAGGGGCCCGTCCTCATCATTGTGTGTCCCTCCTGGCATCCATAGCTGTCCCCTGCCCACTGCAGCTCTGGTCCTCTCCTGAGCCTGCCTCCCCTGGGTATCCCTATCCTTTGGATCTGTCACTTTCTCTTCCTCACCAAAATCTGGTCAGACGCTTAGAAAGGACTGAATAAGCAAATCTCATTAGGGTAAGTTTTTGTTTATTACCACTGCTCTGGGGCTGTGCCCTGTGCTAGGTGCTGGAGGCATAGTAGCTTAGGTAGGAGTTCGTGCTCTACTGGTGAGACAGCCATGTAAATAATTATTACAACACAATGTGCTCAGTGCTTTGGCCAAGGTATGTGCACCTCAAGCCGTGATTACAGAAGAGGGAGGGATTAGTTCAGCTTGAGCTGGGTCTGGAAGCACGAGTGGGCTTTTGCTGGGGGAAAAGGACCAACCCAGAAGCTGAGGCCCCCTCCCCTGCCTCTCCTGGTCAGCCAGTGACAGGCCGTTCTCTGCTCCCTTGGCTCTGCACCTGTTTAGACAAGGACAAAGCATCTTCTGCTCAGAGAGGCCTCTTCGGGCACCAGTGGGATCCCTGTAAGCAAAATCATCTGGGGTAAAGGAGATGCCAGGAAAGCAAACTTTCCTCTTACCTTGAAGTGTGTGTATGTGTGTGGATAAATATGAGTTGTAAATGATGACTGTTTTTTATTTCTTAATTAAGGCTATTGGATTGATTTAGACGTTTAGATCTCTGGAATTTTATGAGAAAAAAACTGTGACTGGACCTTGAGATCTGATTATAAGGCTTAAAAATGATCTTCTAAGAGCACTTAGTTATCTTCCAGGCCCACCTACCCATTCACCGAGGACATCCTCCAGACTGGTCTGTCTGTATAAAGCCAGGAGCCATCACTTGGGCGTCTCCTTAGGAGTAAGTGCTCAGTGGGGCCCTGCTGGCTGGGAGGAGTCACAAGACATCCTCCCCAGAATGTAAAAGAGCTTATTCCTGAGGTCCAGGAGATTTCATTGTGCCGCCTCTACTCCTGAGAGGTGAAGGTCACCTGTGAGGGAGTTACTACTAACTAAGGAAGCTGTCCCAGAAGGGATCAGGCCAGGAACGTGATTGGAAAAGAACACAGTTAATCCCCACTGCCACCAAATCAGACTTTGAAAAGCTACTTGATCTATTAATAAAGAGTATGGCAACCCTCCTTGTCTTAGCTGAACACAATTTCCAGTCACTTCCCAGAGCAGCCTCTTACAGAGTAACTGACATTCAGTGTGAGCCAGATTTGTCGGGTGGGCTGACCCTGGCTCAGGACCTTCGAGGAGCAGAGTAGGGGCTGGAGTCTCAGACACTCTGTGTTTGGTTTTTAGCCACTGCTGGGCAGGGTTTTTATTTAGACACACTATTGATTATCCTTGTTGGATAATTATCCACGGCTGGGGTTGTGAAGATTGAAGGTAAATGGTAGGCAAATGCCCGACAAGGGGTGGGAAGGACTACGTTTCATGGTTCATGTTGTGTGGAAAATAGATTTGCTTCCTTGTTTTCTTTAAGATTGAAGTTTTCGTGCTTGCTGTTTTTATTCTAATTTTCCCTGGTCTTGCTACATCCATGAGGACCCTGGGAGAAAGGGGTTAACGAAGAGGTTTCAGGTTGGGTAAGTACTGTGATTCAAAGGCTACTAGAAACCATTCTTTCCTAAAGATGTCTCTCTGTACTCGCTCACTGAACAGAATGCCCTTTGAGGCTCCCAGAAGCCCTGTGAAAACATATTACTGAAGAAAGGACCCTTCTTCACAGCTAAGTTTATAGGAATAATTATTGAGAATTATTCTGAAGGAATGGAAGAAAAGGCAGGTATGTTTGATTAAAGAATGGAGATTCTGGGAGTTCCCTGGTGGGCTAGTGGTTAGGATTCCGGGCTTTCACTGCTGTGGCCTGGGTTCAGTCCCTGGTCTGGGAACAGAGAATCCCGCAAGCCGTGCAGCATGGCCAAAAAAAAAAAAAAAAAAGAATGGAGATTCTGAAAATGTTTAACCATCGGAAGGTGAGTTGTTCAGGCTAAAGCAGGGAGCCCAGGCTTCAGCCAGAGCAGCCAGCCCAACGCTGCTGGGATCATCCCCCAGGAGATGAGTGTGACAGACACAGATGCCACCTTTCTATTTCCTGTGGCCTGCCCTACAACATACAAAATCTGACACAAGAATGGGCATCCTTATTACTGCAGTACCTAGAATTATATTGTGAGCCTGACACCAGCCATGAGAAGGCCACTGATCTCTCACAATACTGCAAGCAGTGGTGAGGTCAGTGGCCTTGAGAGGTCACTTCACCCAGTGCTCTGAAGATGGGTGGTGAAGTAGAAGGACAGGATTGGGCTTCAAGCTCAAGCCTCGTGTGGCCCTTTCCACACCTCAGTGACCTTGGGCAAGGTCCTGAGGTTCAGATGAGAGTAGAGGTTCTACTTCTCAGGGTTATTTAAGGTTCAACTGAGCTCTTTTATGTAAACTGCCCTGTACAGTCTCTTGGGCATCGTAGGTAGTCAAAAAATGTTTATTGGACTTTTATGGAGAAAGCCTATGTAGTTAATTTTCAGACTCTGTGAAACTATGGCCAACATAAATCCTGTCAGGGAGATCAGTGGCCTTTGGGGGAGGTGTGGAATCTATTGGCTTCTCACTATGTTTCCTACTTTTCATTATATTCCAGACCTGTCTTGCCAAGTTTGCCCCGTGATGGTTGGTCATTATTATATAATAACATACACAAGTGAACAAAAGTTCAAGCAGTATGCAAAGCTGTTCAGTGAAATGAGCTTCTTGTGACCCCATTTACACTCCTCAGAGGTAGCCAATGTTGTTTCTTTTGTTTCCTTCCAGAAATTTTTCCCGCATGTACACTCCTAAGTGTCTTGTTCTTTACACAAATGAGAGCAGCCCAGACACACTCTTCTGCACCTTGTTTGGTTTTTTTTTCAGTAACTTTATATCACATCAATATTGACTAATACAATACAAAAGCTAGATTATTTGGAAGATCATGGGCAACCTGGGAGGAGAACTGGTGCTTCCAGACAAAGAATGGATCTGGTTAAGAATCTAGGACTTGAGCACCTTTAAAGCTGCAAGGGATTTAATTATATTCCTTTGGCTTCTTGTCTCATTCCTCCTGGAGGACCTTCTGGGTTAATTACGGGTCCCAGGGACACTGGCAGACACAGCTGCTGCATTGCTGTTCCGCAGAGGTAATTAATCATCCAGCCCGAGCCAGGAGAGAATGCTCCATTCTCTGTCCTCATTACCAATAGCTTCTGGAGAAGGAAACTGTTCTTACAAAACAGAACCACATGTGATTCTTTTTAGAATTATAGTGTTTCCATACTGGGTTTCCTATCATAAAATAGAGGGGAAAAGTTGTGTTTGTATGTACTGGGGTGGGTGTAAATCCCTTGACTCTCTGGGGTCATCTATCGATAATTTGGAAGTTTTATTCAAAGGGACACTATGTGCCTACTTATTTCCCCTCTTTCCATCTGCCTGCCTTTTTTAATACCACAAAATCCTAGCTTGAAGTCAATTCATTATGCTGTATGCCTTAAACGTATACAGTGCTATATATCAATTATATCTCCATAAAACTGGAAGGAAAAAAATCCTAGTTTGAAGGCTTATTTGTGGTATCTGTTTCAGTGGTACTCAGTTGGAGGCAGTTTTGTCCCCCAGGGAATGTTTGACAATGTCTGAAGACGTTTTTGGGTGTCACACCCGGGGGGCTGGTGCTCCTGGCATCCGGCAGACAGAGGCCAGGGATAGTGCTTAACATCCTACAAGGCACAGACATCCCCACAACAAAGAATTATCAGACCCCAAATGTCAAAGATGCTGAGGTTGAGGAATCCTAGCCGATTCGTCTAGAGTTCAGTGCTCTCCCTACATGATATCAATTTTGTTGTTTTTGTATATTTCTTAGGACCTCAGACATCCCTTCCAGCTGTTAGGTTCTCAGAGTCTCTTCAGATCCGTAGATAAAGGTATCCACACAGAGCAGTTCACTTGCTCCTAACAAACACTCATGGCAAGAATTACCCCACTGCTGAGGCATTTACAGATGAGGCCTCTCACTTGCAATGGTATCCTCAGCCCCAGTGAATAGTAGGGGCTCAGCAGACATTGGTTGAATGAGTGAGATAATGTGATGCTTTGGCATCAGCTGGTGGGCCTGCAGCAGTGATGTGAGCAGACATCTGGCACCGGCGTACACTTTGCTCCATGGTGACTGTGACTGCTGCGACAGCTCTGTGTCCATGTGGAAGCTTCCGTTAACAGAGCTTACCATTTCCCCTGTATTTTCCTGCTGCTCCTGTGGATGAGCAGTTCCAAGCAGTGCAAGCAATTACAGAAGAAATTTATACATATCTGGCATCCGCAGAAGCAGCTAGTGTGTAATGAACTCAGTGTTGGAGACCTGCATAGAAACCACTCAGGGATTTTTTGATGATGGCCATTGGGGAAGGCTAAGCTGGGACAAAGTAAGAGAGTAACATTGACATATATACCAAATATTTTGGTATATATGACAATTACATTTTTACCAAATGTAAAATAGCTAGCTAGTGGGAAGCAGCCGCATAGCACAGGGAGATCAGCTCGGTGCTTTGTGACCACCTAGAGGGGTGGGATAGGGAGGGTGGGAGGGATGCGCAAGAGGGAGGGGATATGGGGATATACGTATGCATATAGCTGATTCACTTTGGTATCCAGCAGAAACTAACACACCATTGTAAAGCAATTATACTCCAATAAAGATGTTAACAACAACAACAAAAAAAACCACTCAGGGAGGGGATCATCGGTTCTTGGAGTTTTAAAGGACTTAATTTTACCTTGGATTCCCAAATCATTGATATCATTTGGACAGGAGGATTTCTAGCATGGAAAGTTTACATGATCTTAATAGCATATATGTTAAAGTTGAAGTACATCAATCGGAAGACAAGTGATTATCCTTAAGAGAGTGTCTCTTATAAGTTCAGGAGGTGGTGGTCCCTACATAAGAAAATCAGAAAAACATTTACAATGACTTTGTTTCTTTTTGGGGGGGGGGCTGTGGGGAAGTGTTTTCTTTTTCTTCTCTCTTCCTCTCTATTAATTTTAGACACCCTATTTGTGACAAACCATTAGAACTTGCATATATGTACTTACCTTACTTAGTTACTGTAGCTAAAGAGTGCCCGCCGGAGCTGGAGAAACGGTTCTAACACTGGCCATAAATGATCTAGGGTCACCTTTTCCTTACATGGAGGGACATGGCAGATGATGATGAAAAGTTCTCTGTTTTCTCCACTTCTTGTTGGATAGCTACTCTCCTGGCCTAGAGGACTCCATAAGACAGTCTGAGACAGAAAATAGTGACTCTAGGGGTGGATGGAACATGCATTTCTAATAGCACCAGAGAGATTTTCTGCTTTATCCTCACACTATCCTTTTGTAGAAACACTTGATTGTTTTGGTTGATAAATAGGGGGAGAAGTAGGAACTTCCATTATGACGGCTCCATATCATGATGGGAGTCGAATGTGATTGCTCCAACCTCTGTACCTAACTCTTAAGACTAATTTCAAGGGCAATCTATAACATGCTCATTGTATTTATGTTTCTTTCCACATTGTATTTCTGTTCACGTTTTCCTTATTCTTGGTATGCAAATGAAAGAATTCAGAAGTATATTTGTTTGAAAATTAAAAATTAGGGTTCAGAAGAAATGTTTTCTTTTAGATGTATGGACTTCAGTTTTAAGCTTAAATAGCCCCCAAACTCCAGGGTTTCAATATGTTACAGTAGGTTTCTTATAGAAAGGAAAGGTCACTGTGAAAGCTGCGGTCAGGAAGGACCCCTCCGCACTTTGTCCTCCTTGGAGAACTGACTTGTGTGTGAGCACCAGGCAGTTTTACCCACTGGGCTGAGTGAGAGCAAGTCAGCCTCAGTGTTAGCCTGGGTCACTTATCAGGGAGGAGGCATTGTTAGGAAATACGTGTCTTTTAAGGAATGTCATTTGGTTTTTGTTTTGTTTTACTAAATGTGTTCTTACTAGGAAAAGAGCAGAAGATTCCCAAATTCCCAGGCTTGTCCTTTTCTTGCAGCTGATTTTACTTGGAAAGAATTGAAGGAAGAGGGTTGAATACTAATCCTAGGTGTGTTTGTGAAAATTAATGGTGTTTGGCTAGCTAATTAGGAGGAAAGGGCAATGCTCCCGAAGTAGAGCAACTAAGATGACTGGAATTTTCTTTCTTGGCTCTCTCTTCCAACTCCCTTGGCCCTCAGCCTTTCTGGGAAATCTTTGTGCCTTTTTTTCCTGCATCAAATAAGAAAGTCCATGCTTCCGTGAAAGCTAGTAATTTTATTAGGAACAACATTATATTAAACATAAGTAACTTCAAAGTGTTGAAATTTTAGATGTGGATCAGCTTTGGGTTTTGTGTTTTTCTTTCCTTTCCTTTCCTTTTCTTTACTTCTCTTCTCTTCTCTTTTCTTTTCTTTTCTTCTTCTTTCTTTAAGAATATGCAAAAGTCCACATTGGAATCACTTCTGCCCTCATGGCATAAAAGGGGAACAGAGAGGGTGGGAAGGAAGGAGGAAGAGAGAAAGAGAAATCTGAAGTGCCTTTTTTTTTGAAATCAGAAGGATAACCATCCTTCTACATATATTACAAGGACATAACGTGGGGTTAATTAATTTATTTCTTATTACAGTGAATGGATAATTGTCTTCTTAAGGTTTTTCCTTAGTTTTCTGAATCTGTAAATAGTTTACATAAAAATAATCTGCTTTTGACTTCTGTGCAGGCCACAGCAAAACAAAACAAACCAAACCCCTCTGAGTGTGTGTGATCCCAAGATACATGGAGGGAGCGTTTTACATTCTTCTGTGGAGCTGCGTGCTCAGTTACAGTTGGAAGACAGCTCAGCATCAGCAGTTGCTGGATATATCCAGCTCTGACTTGGGGAGCTTTTGGTAACATTAGTCACAAGGACGTCAACCCTCCAGGGTTTCCAAATCCTTTTCAAGTGCAGCTTTCAGCTTGAGGTGCCAGGATCACTGGCTTCTTTCAGTGCTGGTGGTTGACAGCCCAGTTTTGAAAGGCTGCCTTTGGCTGGGGACCCAGTAAGTGCTATAGCAGAAAAAGCCCTAGGCTCCATGTCCAAAGACCTTCAGTCTGGGCTCAGTTTGATTAGCTGTCTAATCTGCAGCAAGTCACTTAGCCTCAGTGAACTTTAGTTTTTCTCATCTGTAAAATGAGATGTAAAGTCCGAGGTCCCAAATGGATGATTTTATGATCTAGATGAAGTTAATTAGAAAACCAGCTCCAGCCCTGTGATTAATAAACAGGAAGAGAAGGCACTCAATCCCAGGCTAAACAGCATCAGAGGGCCACTTCAGATGGAAAGAACGTTCCAGAAAGTAAAATGTTTGTGAGGGCTGATTACGATATATTTATTGAGGTTCCTCTCTAGGCATATCTGGGAGATGATTTTCAAGTCCAAGTCGGTATGTAGACCCTGTGAATGCAGCCCCTTCCCAGTACAGAATGCAGTTAACACAGAGTAGGTACAAGTCAGTTTCCCATTTTTGTCTCGTTTGAGCCCCTTTTAAGCTGTCACTCTATCCATTGTGTGTATTTTTTAAGCAGGGAGACACATTTTCTCTGCAAGAGTGATATTTATCACTTACTCTCTTTGCATTTAGAGAAAGATGGGTGTGAATTCCTCACTTCTTTTATTATTGTTTTATTGAAAGGAGTGAAGTTTTCTTAAAAGCTGCCCCTTGAAGGGAAACAATCCTGTTGAATGAAGCTGGCTGACTGAAACTGAAAGTTCTTTAGTGTTACCAAAAAGAGACTAACACAAATGAGAAGTCTATACTTTCTCTAAGTAAATGCCAGTGGTAGGAAATATGAGGTTAGAAGCCTTTCTTACCCTTCATTGGGTAAGAAAAACATTGAAGGATGGCTTCTTGACAAGGCCTGTTTTTTTATTTTCCCTTTCTCTTCATCTTGCACTTAGTTTTTCTTTCCCTTGGATGTGTAGTTTATTGCCAGATCTTATTATTGTGTACTTAAAAAACACTCTCCTTTGGGGACATAGCTCCCTTGTTCCTTCCTAACAGAATAACAGTTTTGTAACACCCCCCCAAGATGCAGGGATTTTAGTGGGATCTTGGGCATTCCATCTGAAGGGGATTATCCTGTATTCGTTGCGTAACCTGCCCTTCTGCCATCCTTGGCAAGTAACACACGTGCCCCAGAAAGAGGCCAGCACAGTAGGAACTGGCTTCCTCCTTCCCAGGCATTTTCTTATACCAATGTCCCCTCTTCCTTATTAAAACCTGAGTCAGGTATCAAAATGCTCTGTCAGCTACATCATGGAAATAGCAGGGTGAGAAGATGTGTATTTCATTAGCAGATGGAACTGTAGGGAAAGGAGGCAGTCCATTGCCCTAGGGTTTGATGTGTAATAAGTAAGACATACTCATATAAAATCAATGACAGTTTTGTTGAGCAGATTCAACTTTGCCCTAAAAAGCCCCAAATAGTCCTGTGTCATAGACTAACCTGTACCAGGTTGTTCCACACATCACTAAAATTTTTCACTAGTGGCATAAGAATGTGAGCTGTCATCTCCTTAGCTTTTATCCACGTAGCATGTGTGTCTCAACCATGTGATGACAGTAAAGTGGAAAACCCAAACCAAGAAAGCCAGCATGACACTGGGGGGCCTGGCAAAGAGAAGGTAGCCTTGATTAAGTGTAGTCAATCTGACTGATTGTAGCTCATAATAGGCTGCAGCCTTTTTGCTTTTAAATTTCCTATCTTATGCATTTATGGTTTGAAAACCATTGTATGCCTCTACACTGTAATTTTTAGGTCTTATGAAGGAACCACTATAACTTTTAATTATGGCATCAGTACACTTTGTAATGAAAAGATTTTCCCTCTCATTCTCAAGGATGCACTGAAAATCTTCCCGATGTTCCTTGGACTCCACTCTCTCCAGCCTTTGCTCTGCTCTGTGCTCCAGGCTCACCTCTACAGCTGCATCAGTGGCTCCCTTGACTTCTGCTGGAGTTGGGTCCAGCCTGTGGGGGGCTCTGGCAGGAGATCTGAGAGTGGGAGGAGAATGTAGTTGGGGTGTTTATTTCCCTGACTCCTTCCCTGCCAGGTCACCATTGGCTGTCTGTCCTTCTGTTAAGGGCCATCGCTCCTGTCAGGTAGCCCTCTCCATTTGGCTACCCCACTTCGGATTCTAGCATCTACTCTGCCCCTCACCTCTGCAGGCCTAGGAGTAGTAACAGCTGCCCACTGTAGCTAGCCTCATGTAGTGGAGGTTCCTTGTCGGTTTACCTAAACCCTTCCCATACCTTTGCAAATATCCGCTTTGTTCAGCTCTTTTCAAATGATGCAGTTTGAATGTTCTATCTGTGTCCTGCCAAGACCCTGACTGATACAGAAGTTAAGCATGAGGGCTGGCCATTCCTGGTCCCGAGAGTGGTATGTGTGACTGTGAGACTTGTGTCAATCATAAGCTTTACACGTGGCTTCTTCAGTGATCTCAACATTGTCACCATATAAAGTGAACATCAAAAGATGGGGAATATACCCAGTTCCTATAAAAAGCCATTGTATAGCAACAGAAGAGCTCATGGTAAGTTGAAGTGGGATGACTGCAAACAAGACAATCAGCAGAAGAAAATTTTACAAAACCCTAGTGAAACCAGTTTCTAATGAGATGCTGGACAGCAATATTCATTTGCCTTCCTTGTGACAACCAGAGTAACTTCTGTTACTGTTGCTCTTGTGACAGTAAAAATTCACTTGTGACAAGTGAATATGTAGTGCCTTGTGACAGAGATACCTTACAGGGACTACAGACCCCAAATAGAACAGGAATAGCTTGAATATTATCATAATCATTGACTAGTCTTTTTCAGACCTACTTACACACAAGTATGAGCTTATAGGTCAACTTTCAGTAGGGTGTATCAGAATGTCTTTAGAATTTTAAAGAATGAGTGAAAGACAAGCAAATGTTTCAGAGGCTCACCTTTTCTAGGGAAATAGTGGAATTCAGACACTTAGTATGCAAATATGGACCCATGCATTTCTTTCTGGAAAGCCAAATCTGTCAAGATTACATGTTAATACAATTCTGATAGTTGCCAAAGCCCTACTGAGTCACTTCATCTCTGGATCTGTTGGGCAGTTGAACCTGTGAGAGGAGTGGATGGGAAGTCCAGTGGGTATCCTTGACCTGGGTCAACATGGCAGTTCTTGCCCAAGTAAATATGTGTGTGTGCGTGTGTATGCACGTGGTGGGGATGGTGGTATGTGTAGTTATTTTTTGCTAAAGTTTTATGGAGCCTTACATGCAATATGAAGATTGTATTATTTGAGGAGCCCCCTTTAGGCAAAATAATGAAAAATTATGAATACAAAATTAGGTATAAAGATGAATGTTTATTTAGGAAGAGGAAAAAATCATAAGAAATGTCAAATTTCTTTCTTAAACGTGACAATTATCAAATATCATGCCATACAGAGCAACAGGCAGTTGAGTAATAAACATATTGACATATCTTTGTAATACTTCTCCCCCTACATTTTTAAAAAATTTCATTAATTAATTAATTTTTGTCTGTGTCAGGCCTTCATTGTTGGGTATTCGTTGCTGGACTTGGGCTTTCTTTAGTTGCGGCGAGCAGGGGCTACTCTTCATTGCGGTGCACGGGCTTCTCATTGCAGTGGCTTCTCTTGTTTCGGAGCTTGGGCTCTAGGTGCGTGGGCTTCAGTACTTGTGGCAAATGGGCTCAGTAGTTGTGGCTCGCAGGCTTAGTTGCTCCACGGCATGTGGGATCTTCCCGGACCAGGGCTCGAACCCGTGTCCCCTGCATTGGCAGGCGGATTCTTAACCACTGTGCCACCAGGGAAGCCCCTCCCCCTACATTTTAGATGGCATACTCTTTGATTGCCTCTTCACATGACAACAATTTTGTAATATTTTCTATATAGAGAAAAGAAAAATACTTTTATCTTTCTTTTAGCATAGTTTATTAAAATTTATTTTTTGTATTGCTAGCTGGAATACATAAAACAAGCAATTTCGCACAGTTACACTCACTGCTATAGTTTTGGGTCTATAAATACCAGACTTTTTTTTTTTTTTTTTTAAAGAATTTCACTTTTATTTATTTATTTATTTTTGGCTGTGTTGGGTCTTCATTTCTGTGCAAGGGCTTTCTCTAGTTGCGGCGAGCGGGGGCCACTCTTCATCGCGGTGCGCGGGCCTCTCACTATTGCAGCCTCTCTTGTTGCAGAGCACAGGCTCCAGACGCGCAGGCTCAGTAGTTGTGGCAAACGGGCTTAGCCGCTCCACGGCATGTGGGATCTTCCCAGACCAGGGCTCGAACCTGTGTCCCCTGCATTGGCAGGCAGACTCTCAACCACTGCGCCACCAGGGAAGCCCAATACCAGACTTTTGATAGTTTTGATTTCTCATAGTGCCTACTGAAAAATGTATGGTGCATTTATAATTATACCTCTTTCATTACCAAGTATATTTATGGTAGGCGAGAACTTCGGTTTTGACTAGATGTTGATGAGGACTGAATCCTCTGCTTCTGATTTTACATGTCTGATGGTTGGAAGATTTTTTCCATAGACCTTTGTACGTTTTAAACCTTGTTTCTCTTCTAAGGCCCACACAGTTCTTGTGCTGGATGCCATGGGACACATTCTTATCACACGACCTCTGTTCTCACATCTTCACGCCATGACACTGAGTCAGCATCGTACATGGTAGGAGTGTCCCTGGAAGTCATTTTTACACTGCAGTGATAGCTAACAATAATGTAACAATACACAGAGGTGGCAATGAACCCCATAAATATATTCCACAAAACCCCAAACTAAATGTATTCCTGACTCAACTTCTTCTTAGCCAGATTCTTAAAATATACTCTGTGCCACTTCAACACTGACCTACAAGGAGGGAAGTCAAAACGAAAAGAGAGAGTCTTAAGATTCTGATTGAAATATCTTTGTGTGTGTGTGTGTGTTTATGCGTGCACGCCTGTGCACAAATTTTACAGACATATGACCATGTGAAAGATATTAGGGCTCCTCCCAGGACTTTGAAAGGGTCCCTGCAAGTGAGAATCCTTGCAGCTTAAGCATCATTAACTTCATGGTAAATCCACTTCTGTTAATTATATTGGAAAGCTTGTCTGCTGCCTCACTCAAGCATTAAGACACTGACCCTGGATTTTATTATTAACTAGAGTTGACTTTTAGGATAAGTAGATTTTACTACTTCATTTCCTTCCTTCTTCCCTCCCTCCCTCCCTCCCTCCCTTCCTTCCTTCCTTCCTTCCTTCCTCCTTCTCTCCCTCCCTCCCTCCCTTTTTCCCTCCTTTCCTCAAATGTAGGGGGAGAATAAGTACTTCTTTTTCTAATTACTTAACTCATTCACTTTTCTTTCATTCTTTTTTTGCATTCTCTCCACGTTTTCCTCTACCCTCTCTGGACCTCCTCCTTCACCAGAAGTACACTATTTATTTTCATGTGTGTCACTGCTGCCTCCAGTTACCAGTCCTATGTGGTTTTGGGGTCCCATGAAAGGAGGGTCTCTTAGCATCGCCTCATGCTTGGCAAGGAGACGTTTGTGGCGGAGGGTACCTGGAGAGAGGACTTGACAGGTAGGAGGAAGCACTTTCAGGGAAACACTGACTGTCTATCAGACCAAGAGGTTTCCTGATGGCTTCAGGGGGCATAGCTGCTTCATGGTCACATGACAGCGCTGGACCGGTGCCTGTTGAGGTTGTTTTGTTTCAGAATGTGCCAGTAGCTGGATCACTTTATCTAGAGAGAGCTCAGCATGCATTTCACACTTGCCATCCTTCTCATGGTGGTTCCTTTTTAAAAATGCCCTTTTCCTTATGGCTAAGAAGGTTTTAGTAAGGTTTCCCATCACCAAGACTGTTGAGTTGTACATATTTTGTATTCATCACCATGGGTGAACAAATAAAAGACCTGCCACCAAAACAGGCTTTGAAAAATAGTGATTAGCAAAATAGCTTAGTGAAACAGTGAGAACTCTGTGGGATGTTATGGCCCCTGACTGCACTGTCCAGGTGGTATTCACTAACCATAAGTGGCTACTGAGTTCCTGTTGAAGGGATAGTATATCAGGTTACATATATTTTGATATATTGGTTTAAATAAAATAATTGTTATAATTAATTTCACCTGTTTTCTTTTACTTTTTTTAATGCAGTTACTGGAAAAATTTAAATGATGGTGTTGGTCTCTAATAGGCCATTCTGTGTGTCTGAGAGTCTATTACTGGTGCCTTACTGGCTTACTGGAAGTCTGGGGAGAGGCTGCTTTGGTTTCCCACAGGATTGGGCAGGGTTTTTAATTTTTTTAAGTTGAACAAAACTCTGAAACATAATGAATCACAGTAGCAGGCCATTCTCTTTATAGTAAATGGAATAATAGGGTAATGAACTCCTTTGGGGACGTAACAAGTTAAGCAACAGAACAAGTTCTCTGCTTTTAGCAAAATATTTCCCCCAAAGGTTATCTCTTATAACCCTACCTCTCCCCATCATAATTGAGCAACTGCCTTGGATGTCTTTAGCCTCAGGCTTCGTCACATTGGCATCTAGAAAGAGAATTAGTTTGCTCTCCTCCTTGAGACTACAAGCCACACTTGGTATACTCCTCCAGGGAAAAGTAGCTGTTGGGGTCTCTAACTGCCTGTTGTTTATGCCTCCAGCATATGGGAACGTGCATTGACTTGTCGACTTTGGTGTCATCATTACTAGTGAACATTTGTGAGAATAACTCATAGTGAGGATTATTTATTGATAAGGGTATCCCACAAAACTCTGACAATCAGTTGGTACTGATGCTGTTAATACAATATAGTTTATGTAACTTGGATGATAGAATGAATCTGGGAAAGAAAAAAGATAAAGTCTTTCCTAGAAAAGGGGCTTGTGCCTAATCAATTCAATTCCCAAAGGTTTCCTAATCCTTTGAACTTTGTTTTGCTGAACTTACTTGTGTGTAGTTTTCCATCCCCTTATCTAATTATATATTGTTATTTTGTACATAGTAGATGCTCGATTCCGATTGATTGATTTTCAGATTCTGAGTGTGACATCAAGAAGGAGTGTAGTCTTGTACTTGAGGTTCAGGTTTGAAGGTTTGAGTTTGACTTGGTGGTTTTTAAATGGATCCAATTCTTTTTTTTTTTCTTTTTTTTTAAACATCTTTTTTGGAGTATAATTGCTTTACAATGTTGTGTTAGTTTCTGCTGTATAACAAAGTGAATCAGCTATATGTATACATATATCCTCATATCCCCTCCCTCTTGCGTCTCCCTCCCACCCTCCCTATCCCGCCCCTCTAGGTGGTCACAAAGCACCAAGATGATCTCCCTGTGCTATGCGGCTGCTTCCCACTAGCTATCTATTTTACATTTGGTAGTGTATATATGTCAATACTACTCTCTCACTTTGTCCCAGCTTACCCTTCCCACTCCCCGTGTCTTCAAGTCCCTTCTCTACGTCTGCGTCTTTATTCCTGTCCTGCCCCTAGGTTTGTTAGAACCATTTTTTTTTTTAGATGCCATATATATGTGTTAGCATACGGTATTTGTTTTTCTCTTTCTGACTTACTTCACTCTGTATGACAGACTCTAGGTCTATCCACCTCACTACAAATAACTCAGTTTCATTTCTTTTTATGGCTAATATTCCACTGTATATATGTGCCCCATCTTCTTTATTAAATGGATCCAATTATTTATGGTAAGAATGATGACTGCCTTGTACTAGACGTTTCAGGGTAAACCGGACCTGTTGTCTATTTGTCTTGGAAAATAACCCAATGAAATGTATTAACAAATAATTTGATCCACACCCGCGTCCCACTACCTGCAGCCCTGCCCTTGCACTGCAGTCTTCTGCACATAAAACAACATATTTCATAAAATTTCAAACTTTTTATTATTTCTGGTGTTGAGGCTACCTGCATAAATTACAATATCTTAAGTAACCGTCTTTGGAAGATACAGTGGCTTCATGTTTGCTTTATCATGGCACTAAGTTTTAGAGAGATTACTTTTGTTTTTGTGCCTATCTTGGTGACCAGACTTTCTCACCAAGAGTCTGAGTAAATTTTTGTTGACTGAATGACTTCTTACGTTTTTCTGTCAGTCTCCTGTGTTTGCTTATCCCAAACCATCTACAGTTCTCTTTTCCTTCATCCTTATTCATCAGGTTCAACCTCTGCAAAGAAAAAAAAAAAAGTTTTTCAGAATATTTCCTCCAGTTTCAACGATTCAAGGTCTTTGCCTTACCCTCCTAATTCGTACCCTGCCCAGTGGTGACCCACCCCCTCAGGGACCACAGGCACTGACATCTGACTTTGGGATACAAGATGATGTCCAGCAAGTACACTTGTTGGCTTCGTATCCTAATCTCAATTTATTTGTCAATAAGTCACATTCATTTTATTTTATAATTTATGTGATAACTGCTTTAAAACATGGCTCAAGCTAGTTGGTTCTAGTCAAGTCAGAATTCTGCCTGCTCTCTTGTTTTAGCATTTAAAAAATCCCTGTGTTCTTGCCTAAAAGTTTTAAGCATACGCACACCCTGTATCTGCGATGGTGTAAGTACATGTCTGCCTGGAGGTCATGGCATGAACCAGGTATTTCTCAGCTGATTTTGAGCTAATTCTGCACGTGTTTAGTTTAAGAACTAGACCTGACACTAATTAAAAAAAAGGAGATATCAAACTTTTATTTCTTATTACCTCATTTGTTTGGGTACTCATATTGTTTAAAGTACTTAAGCGAGCGTGGAAATTTTGGGCACAATTATCCAGTCCTTTGAAAAAGTCTTAAAACTGGTGTACATGAAAGGAATTATAAGGCAGCTTTTCCACTTCAGCTGATGAACTATTCATGAGTTTGTCTTTGAGAACCAGAATTCACTGAAATTGGACTTGACTTCTTATTAGGGTCAATGATCCACTAAATCATTATACTTGGAAACAATCTGTGGATTCTCTTTGTGGAAATAGCCTATAACAAAGTGTACTTTCACATTCCCAGACATGCCAGAAAAAAAGACATTGGACCCCACTCAGGAAGGGAGAGACTGATTTGCCCTGCCCATTAGGTTACTCTTTTTTCTCCTCAGAATGACCAAAGGCGGGCTTTGCCTGTGAATCACTTTATTGAAAATGGTATGAAAAATAAATGAGCTATAAGCAATTTAAGGGAAGCTTGAAACTGGGCATTAGAACATCTCTGCTAATATGTAATGCACATTCTAAATTCCAGTTTAGTAGCTGGCCAAAGCAGATTTACAGATAATCCCCATTTATGAAAATATTCTACTGGGAAGTATTATAAGGTACCTTTTTATAGTTTATGTGGTAACAATTTAAGCTCTTGTTACTCCAAGATACCTCAGGGATGTAATGTTATGTGAGAGTGTGTGTGGCAGAGAGAGACAGAGGGAGAGAGGGAGAAGGAGAGAGGGAAAGAGAGAGAGAGAGAGGAGAGAGAGGAGAGAGAGGGAGAGAGAGAGACAGAGACAGAGAGAGAGGAATTGTTCAAATCACTGAGTAGCTAGAAAAGCCAAACCACAGTGCCACTTTAAAGTGTTTTTATTCTTATTCATATATTGTTCAATGTATAGTCATGAAACACCTTTGGTTAAAGATAAGAAACATTAAAAAGATTGATGATAAAATACAAGTGAATCATTTTTACCATTAACATTTTTTAAAATTCTGCAAACTCTTAATCTCAAGTTGATGTTCACCATATTCATAAGTTTCACTCATCTAAGTAAAATTCTTCTTTAAGTCATTGGAAGAACTATGGTATTTCAAAAGCCAATGTTTTAGAAGGATAATATATTAATGATTATCTGCAATTTGTTTTTTTGATTATTAGCAGTAAAGATTCTCCTCACTTATGGTATTTAGAGAGAAAAGCTTGGAAATAGCAGGCTGAATTTTTTTTTTTAGCTTACCATTAAAAAAAGCAATAAAAGTAATAAAAATCAGTCAGTTGAATGTTTAAGCTTAAATATTAGAATTCTAAGCATCTATATGATCATGTTGCAATAATACAAAGTTAAAATTCAGTGTACGTTTTTTCCTTGGCATGTGTTTAAAGATTTCTATAATAAAAAATAAGCAAAATAGTATAATGAACCTCACACATCCATCACCCAGTTTCAGTTAACAACACCCTGCCATCCTTGTTTGATGTAAACTTCCACTCCCTCTATTATTTTTTAAGTTATTTTTTAAAGGTATAATTGGCATACATTGATGTACAGATCTTAGCTATAAGATTTTTAAAAATGGATACATCCACATAACTTCTATCACAATGTTGAACATTTCCACATCCCCAGATATTCCCTTGTGTCCCTTGTCAGTGCATTCTCTTACTCCACAGTTCTAAATAGATTTGCCTGTTCTAGAACTTCATATAAACAACATACTCTTTTTGCATAAGCATCTTTTGCTCAGCATAAGGTCTGTGTGATTCATCCATGTCCTTGTATATAGAAGTAGTCATTCCTTTTTATTGCTGAGTGGTATTCCATTGTACAGCTATACCACAATTTGTTTATTCATACTATTGATGGGCATTTGACTTGTTTATAATTTTTTGCTAATATGAATAAATCTGCTATGAAAATACTCGAAAAAGTCTTTTTGTGGATTTATGTTTTCATTTCCTTTGAATAAACATCTAGATGTGGAATTGCTAGGCCAAGGGGAGGTGTACGCTTAACTTTATAAGAAAATGCCAAATCTTTTTTAAGTCATTGTACCATGTTAAATTCTCACTAGCCACGTATGAGAGGTTTAGCTGTTTTACATCCTCATCAACATTTAGTATTGTCATTTGGTAGACAGGCATCTAAGTGTGATTTTAGTTTGCATTTCCCTGGTAACTAATTATTTAAGAACTTTTTCATGTGCTTAGTGGGTATTTGCATATCTTTCTTTGTGAAGTGCGTGTTCAAGTCTTTGTTTCCCCACTATTAAATTGTGTTGTACGACTTCTTAAAAATATATTCTGAATACAAGTTCTTTGTCTACTTTATGTTTTGCAAGTTTTTTTTTCCCAGCCTGAGATTTGCCTATTTATTTTCTTAATAGTCTCTTTTAATGAATAGAAGTTTTAATTTCAATGAAGTTTAATGTATCAGTTTTTTTTTTTTTTTTTTTTTTTTTTTTTTTTTTTTAGTATTAGTTGTTTTGTTTGTTTTTTTATACTGCAGGTTCTTATTAGGCATCAATTTTATACATATCAGTGTATACATGCCAATCCCAATCGCCCAATTCAGCACACCACCATCCCCACCTCACCGCAGTTTTCCCCCCTTGGCGTCCATATGTCCATTCTCTACATCTGTGTCTCAACTTCTGCCCTGCAAACTGGCTCATCTGTAACATTTTTCTAGGTTCCACATACATGCATTAATGTATGATATTTGTTTTTCTCTTTCTGACTTACTTCACTCTGTATGACAGTCTCTAGATCCATCCACGTCTCAACAAATGACTCAATTTCGTTCCTTTTTATGGCTGAGTAATATTCCATTGTATATATGTACCACATCTTCTTTATCCATTCGTCTGTTGATGGGCATTTAGGTTGCTTCCATGACCTGGCTATTGTAAATAGTGCTGCAATGAACATTCGGGTGCATGTGTCTTTTTGAATTACGGTTTTCTCTGGGTATATGCCCAGTAGTGGGATTGCTGGGTCATATGGTAATTCTATTTTTAGTTTTTTAAGGAACCTCCATATTGTTCTCCAGAGTGGCTGTATCAATTTACATTCCCACCAACAGTGCAAGAGGGTTCCCTTTTCTCCACACCCTCTCCAGCATTTGTTGTTTGTAGATTTTCTGATGATCCCCATTCTAACAGGAGTGAGGTGATACCTCATTGTAGTTTTGATTTGCATTTCTCTAATAATTAGTGATGTTGAGCAGCTTTTCATGTGCTTCGTGGCCGTCTGTATGTCTTCTTTGGAGAAATGTCTATTTAGGTCTTCTGCCCATTTTTGGATTGGGGTGTTTGTTTCTTTGATATTGAGCTGAATGAGCTGTTTATATATTTTGGAGATTAATCCTTTGTCCGTTGATTCATTTGCAAATATTTTCTCCCATTCTGAGGGTTGTCTTTTCGTCTTGTTTATGGTTTCCTTTGCTGTGCAAAAGCTTTGAAGTTTCATTAGGTCCCACTTGTTTATTTTTGTTTTTATTTCCATTACTCTAGGAGGTGGATCAAAAAAGATCTTGCTGTGATTTATGTCAAAGAGTGTTCTTCCTATGTTTTCCTCTAAGAGTTTTATAGTGTCCAGTCTTATATTTAGGTCTCTAATCCATTTTGAGTTTATTTTTGTGTATGGTGTTAGGGAGTATTCTAATTTCATTCTTTTACATGTAGCTGTCCAGTTTTCCCAGCACCACTTATTGAAGAGACTGTCTTTTCTCCATTGTATATCTTTGCCTCCTTTGTCATAGATTAGTTGACCATAGGTGCGTGGGTTAATCTCTGGGCTTTCTATCTTGTTCCATTGATCTATGTTTCTGTTTTTGTGCCAGTACCATATTGTCTTGATTACTGTAGCTTTGTAGTATAGTCTGAAGTCAGGGAGTCTGATTCCTCCAGCTCCATTTTTTTGCCTCAAGACTGCTTTGGCTATTCGGGGTCTTTTGTGTCTCCATACAAATTTTAAGATGATTTGTTCTAGCTCCGTCAAAAATGCCATTGGTAATTTGATAGGGATTGCATTGAATCTGTAGATTGCTTTGGGTAGTATACTCATTTTCACAATGTTGATTCTTCCAATCCAAGAACATGGTATATCTCTCCATCTGTTGGTATCATCTTTAATTTCTTCCATCAGTGTCTTATAGTTTTCTGCATACAGGTCTTTTGTCTCCCTAGGTAGGTTTATTCCTAGGTATTTTATTCTTTTTGTTGCAATGGTAAATGGGAGTGTTTCCATAATTTCTCTTTCAGATTTTTCATCATTAGTGTATAGGAATGCAAGAGATTGCTGTGCATTAATTTTGTATCCTGCAACTTTACCATATTCATTAATTAGCTCTAGCAGTTTTCTGGTGGCAGTTTTAGGATTCTCTATGTATAGTATCATGTCATCCGCAAACAGTGACAGTTTTACTTCCTCTTTTCCAATTTGTATTCCTTTTATTTCTTTTTCTTCTCTGATTGCCGTGGCTAGGACTTCCAGAACTATGTTGAATAATAGTGGTGAGAGTGGACATCCTTGTTTCGTTCCTGATCTTAGAGGAAATGCTTTCAGTTTTTCACCATTGAGAATGATGTTTGCTGTGGGTTTGTCATATATGGCCTTTATTATGTTGAGGTAGGTTCCCTCTATGCCCACTTTCTGGAGAGTTTTTATCATAAATGGGTGTTGAATTTTGTCAAAAGCTTTTTCTGCATCTATTGAGATGATCATATGGTTTTTATTCTTCAGTTTGTTAATATGGTGTATCACATTGATTGATTTGCGTATATTGAAGAATCCTTGCATCCCTGGGATAAATCCCACTTGATCGTGGTGTATGATCCTTTTAATGTGTTGTTGGATTCTGTTTGCTAGTATTTTGTTGAGGATTTTTGCATCTATATTCATCAGTGATATTGGTCTGTAATTTTCTTTTATTGTAGTGTCTTTGTCTGGTTTTGGTATCAGGGTGATGGTGGCCTCATAGAATGAGTTTGGGAGTGTTCCTTCCTCTGCAATTTTTTGGAAGAGTTTGAGAAGGATGGGTGTTAGCTCTTCTCTAAATGTTTGATAGAATTCACCTGTGAAGCCATCTGGTCCTGGACTTTTGTTTGTTGGAAGATTTTTAATCACAGTTTCAATTTCATTACTTGTGATTGGTCTGTTCATATTTTCTGTTTCTTCCTGATTCAGTCTTGGAAGGTTATACCTTTCTAAGAATTTGTCCATTTCTTCCAGGTTGTCCATTTTATTGGCATAAAGTTGCTTATAGTAGTCTCTTAGGATGTTTTGTATTTCTGTGGTGTCTGTTGTAACTTCTCCTTTTTCATTTCTGATTTTATTGATTTGAGTCCTCTCCCTCTTTTTCTTGATGAGTCTGGCTAATGGCTTATCAATTTTGTTTATCTTCTCAAAGAACCAACTTTTAGTTTTATTGATCTTTGCTATTGTTTTCTTTGTTTCTATCTCATTTATTTCTGCTCTGATCTTTATGATTTCTTTCCTTCTGCTAACTTTGGGTTTTGTTTGTTCTTCTTTCTCTAGTTTCTTTAGGTGTAAGGTTAGAGTGTTTACTTGAGATTTTTCTTGTTTCTTTAGGTAGGCTTGTATAGCTATAAACTTCCCTCTTAGAACCGCTTTTGCTGCATCCCATAGGTTTTGGGTCGTCGTGTTTTCATTGTCATTTGTCTCTAGGTATTTTTTGATTTCCTCTTTGATTTCTTCAGTGATCTTTTGGTTATTTAGTAACGTATTGTTTAGCCTCCATGTGTTTGTCTTTTTTACGTTTTTTTCCCTGTAATTCATTTCTAATCTCATAGCGTTGTGGTCAGAAAAGATGCTTGGTATGATTTCAATTTTCTTAAATTTACTGAGGCTTGATTTGTGACCCAAGATGTGATCTATCCTGGAGAATGTTCCGTGCGCACTTGAGAAGAATGTGTAATCTGCTGTTTTTGGATGGAATGTCCTATATATATCAATTAAATCTATCTGGTCTATTGTGTCATTTAAAGCTTCTGTTTCCTTATTTATTTTCATTTTGGATGATCTGTCCATTGGTGTAAGTGAAGTGTTAAAGTCCCCCACTATTATTGTGTTACTGTCGATTTCCTCTTTTATAGCTGTTAGCAGTTGCCTTATGTATTGAGGTGCTCCTATGTTGGGTGCATATATATTTATAATTGTTATATCTTCTTCTTGGATTGATCCCTGGATCATTATGTAGTGTCCTTCCTTGTCTCTTGTAACATTCTTTATTTTAAAGTCTATTTTATCTGATATGAGTATAGCTACTCCAGCTTTCTTTTGATTTCCATTTGCATGGAATATCTTTTTCCATCCCCTAACTTTCAGTCTGTATGTGTCCCTAGGTCTAAAGTGGGTCTCTTGTAGACAGCATATATATGGGTCCTGTTTTTGTATCCATTCAGCCAGTCTATGTCTTTTGGTTGGGGCGTTTAATCCATTCACGTTTAAGGTAATTATCGATATGTATGTTCCTATGACCATTTTGTTAATTGTTTTGGGTTTGTTTTTGTAGGTCCTTTTCTTCTCTTGTGTTTCCCACTTAGAGAAGTTCCTTTAGCATTTGTTGTAGAGCTGGTTTGGTGGTGCTGAATTCTCTTAGCTTTTGCTTGTCTGTAAAGCTTTTGATTTCTCCATCAAATCTAAATGAGATCCTTGCTGGGTAGAGTAATCTTGGTTGTAGGTTCTTCCCTTTCATCACTTTAAGTATATCATGCCACTCCCTTCTGGCTTGCAGAGTTTCTGCTGAGAAATCAGCTGTTAACCTTATGGGAGTTCCCTTGTATGTTATTTGTCGTTTTTCCCTTGCTGCTTTCAATAATTTTTCTTTGTCTTTAATTTTTGCCACTTTGATTACTATGTGTCTCGGCGTATTTCTCCTTGGGTTTATTCTGTATGGGACTCTCTGCGCTTCCTGGACTTGGGTGGCTATCTCCTTTCCCATGTTAGGGAAGTTTTCGACTATAATCTCTTCAAATATTTTCTCTGGTCCTTTCTCTCTCTCTTCTCCTTCTGGGACCCCTATAATGCGAATGTTGTTGCGTTTAATGTTGTCCCAGAGGTCTCTTAGGCTGTCTTCATTTCTTTTCATTCTTTTTTCTTTAGTCTGTTCCGCAGCAGTGAATTCCACCATTCTGTCTTCCAGGTCACTTATCCGTTCTTCTGCCTCAGTTATTCTGCTATTGATTCCTTCTAGTGTAGTTTTCATTTCAGTTATTGTATTGGTCATCTCTGTTTGTTTGTTCTTTAATTCTTCTAGGTCTTTGTTAATCATTTCTTGCATCTTCTCAATCTTTGCCTCCATTCTTATTCCGAGGTCCTGGATCATCTTCACTATCATTATTCTGAATTCTTTCTCTGGAAGGTTGCCTATCTCCACTTCATTTAGTTGTTTTTCTGGGGGTTTTTCTTGTTCCTTCATCTGGTATATAGCCCTCTGCCTTTTCATCTTCTCTATCTTTCTGTAACTGTGGTTTTTGGTCCGCAGGCTGCAGGATTGTAGTTTTTCTTGCTTCTGCTCTCTGCCCTCTGGTGGTTGAGGCTATCTAAGAGGCTTGATGGTAGGCTCTGATGGTGGGTAGAGCTGACTGTTGCTGTGGCGGTCAGAGCTCAGTAAAACCTTAATCCACTTGACTGTTGATGGGTGGGGCTGGGTTCCCTCCCTGTTGCTGTGGCGGTCAGAGCTCATTAAAACCTTAATCCACTTGACTGTTGATGCGTGGGGCTGGGTTCCCTCCCTGTTGGTTGTTTTGCCTGAGGCAACCCAACACTGGAGCCTACCCGTGCTCTTTGGTGGGGTTAATGGCAGACTCTGGGAGGGCTCACGGCAAGGAGAACTTCCCAGAACCTCGGCTGCCAGTGTCCTTATCCCCCCGGTGAAACAGAGCCACCACTCGCCTCTGCAGGAGACCCCCCAACACCAGCAGGTAGGTCTGGTTCAGTCTCCCCCAGGGTCACTGCTCCTTCCCCTGGGTCCCGATGCACACATTACTTTGTGTGTGCCCTCCAAGAGTGGGGTCTCTGTTTCCCCCAGTCCTGTCAAAGTCCTGCAATCAATTCCCACTAGGCTTCAAAGTCTGATTCTCTAGGAATTCCTTCTCCCGTAGCCGGACCCCCAGGTTGGGAAGCCTGACGTGGGGCTCAGAACCTTCACTCCAGTGGGTGGACTTCTGTGGTATAAATGTTCGCCAGTCTGTGAGTCACCCACCCAGCAGTTATGGGATTTGATTTTACTCTGATTGCGCCCCTCCTACCGTCTCACTGTGGCTTCTCCTCTGTCCTTGGATGTGGGGTATCCTCCTTGGTGAAGTCCAGGTTCTTCCTGTCAATGATTGTCCAGCAGCCAGTTTTGATTCTGATGCTCTCGCAAGAGGGAGTGAGAGCACGTCCTTCTACTCCGCCATCTTGGTTAATCCTCTTAAGATAGTGGAAATGTGATGGAAGGCAGAGGGAGTGTATGGCAGCAATGTATCAGTTTTTATGGTTTGTGTTTTTTGTATCCTATCTGTTCAAGAAATCTTTGCCTAATCCCAGGGAACAAAGGTAGTCTATGTATTCTTCTAAAAGCTTTATAGGTTTGGACTTCAGGTTTACATCTGTCATCCATCTCAAAATAATTTTCGTATGTACTGTGAGGGAGGGGTTGAGGTTCATTTTTTTCCCACGTGGATATCCAGTTGTTCCGGTTGTTGAAAAGACTCCTTTCCTTGTTGAATTGCATTGGGACCTTTGTAGAAAATCTATTGCTTATGAAAGTGTGGCTCTCTTTCTGGAATTTCTAATCCATTTATTGATCAACTTGTCTTTCACTATGCCAGTACCACACTGTCTTGATTACTGTAGCTTTATAGAAAGTCTTTTTAGTCATATAAGTCTTCCATCTTTGTTCTTTTTCAAGATTGTTTTGGTATTCCTGGGCTCTTATGTTCCCATGTCTATTTGAACATCAGTTTACCAGTTTCTATTTAAATACACCTGCTGAGAATATTATTGGGGTTACATTGAATCCATAAATTAATTTCAGGGAAATGAACATCTTAATATTGTATCTTAAAATCCATAGACAAGATATATATCTCCATTTATTTAGGTTTTCTTTAATTTATCTCAGCAATTATTTGCAGTGTTTTGTGTAGAGCAGCCTTTTTCAATGAGATTTCACAAGAGAATTAGCCCTACTGCGCTAATGCATTCTTCATATATAATGAATTAACTTACTGTGTATCCATCTAGAAATGCATTAGGGTATTACTTACATGTGGAATCTAAAAAAGGCAAATTCATAGAAACAGTGAGTAGAATAGTAGTTACCAGGGGTGGGGGAAATAGGGAGAGGTTGGTAAAAAGGTATAAGTTCTCAGTTACAAGATGGATAGGTTCTGAGTATCTAATGTATAGCATGGTGAATATAGTTGGCAATACTGTATTGTGTAAGTGAAATTTGCTAAGAGAGTAAATCTTAAGCTCACTCCCTCTCTCTTTCTCTCCCTCTCCTCTCTCTGTCTCTCTCTCTCTCTCACACACACACACACACACACACACACACTCACACAAAGGTAACTATGTGAGGTGATGGATGTATTAATTAACTTTAGGGTGGGGATCCTTTCACAATGTGCATGTATATCAAATCATCACGTTGTACACTTTAAACATCTTACAATTTTATTTGTCAATTATACCTCAGGAAAGGTGGAAAAAGAAAATAAATATATTAGCTTGGTAGAATCTTTGGTAGAATTAAGAATATAACTGGGCAACACCTTGCAATTCTGCAGTACAATATCACAAGCAGTGTATTGACATTGATTCAACCAAGACATAAAGCAGTTGCATCACCACAAGGATACCTTGTGTTGCCCTTTCATAGCAGATATAACTGTTTTAAAAGTTTATTTTTTACTTCTGGTAGGTACTACTATAAATTCTAAATAATATGTTTGTACTTGCATTTCTTTCAACAATTGCTCTTAAACTAGGAACTTTAATACTCACTTCCAGAGTTTTATTAGTTTTAAATCTACTGTTGGTAGTCTTTATAACTCAAAATAATATACTGCTATATTTTATCTGATTTTAGATAATACCTCCTGAGTCTCTATAATGTGAAAGGAGGAAATTACCACTCCTTCGCCTCACTTTTCTTCTCCTACCCACGTTTTCTGCCTTCTTACTGTTCTCCTCTATACCCTACTTTTACATTGTCAAGGTTTACAATATTGTACATCTTCTAACTTTCAGGCTTTCTTGTTTATTATAGGTTGATTTTGAGATTGGAAAACCAATAGAATGCATTTATAACATTAAAGTTATATAAATGTTCTTAACTGCAAAGTAGGTATGTGATTGGACCTGTAAGAAAAGGAATTATTTTGAGCATTGATGCTGTTTTGCTCTAAGAGAATGTTCAAGCATTATCAAAGCATCATCATCAAAGGGCCCTTTTCCAAAATCCTTATTTTTTTTTGCTTAGAATTATGTTACTTTATGTTACTTTTTAGTTTGCATCATAGTTGCACCATGATTTTCTTATACAGATTTTTAGTTTACACAAAGCTTTTAATCCCAATTCTTTTTTTTTTTTTTTTTTGCTAAGCAAAATGAATGTATTAATGGCATCACTAAGATCTTCTGTCCTCTTAATCATACTAACTTGCTGAATGAACTCTCTTTCTTGAAGATGTGTTCTTGGAACCCTCTGACCATGTTCTAACCATATTTCTAGATCTGTTGCATAGCTGTCGCTGTGGGACAAACACCACCACTGTTTTATTCTTAAACTAATTCTGCATTTTCTTGGAATCTATAGTTTTATGTTTGAGGATTAATTTTTCCTTCTGTTTGAGTCAAACTTTTTTCAGTAAGGATGCATGGGAGGTCAATGGAATCCTTGCAAGTCTGAAAATGTCTTATTTTGCCCACATGCTTGATTGACCTGGTAGAGATATCCAGATTCAATGGTATGTTTTCCCTAAAACTTGAAAGGCTTTGTCCTACTGTTTTCTGAAATTCAGAATGTCTGCTAAGTCTGATGGCAGCTTGATTCCTTTTCCTTTCTTGGTAACCTCATTGGGTCTCTGATAGCTTTAAAGATCTTCTCTGTATCTTCAGAGGTCTGAAATTCCACCAGGATGTGTCTTGCTGGTTGTTTTTGTTTGTTTGTTTGTTTTCTTCATCCTATTCAGCACCTGGTTTGCCCTTTCAATATGAAGACCTGTGTCTTTCACTGGGTCTGGGGACTTTTCTCTTGTTATTTTCTCCCCTCTTCTCTGTATTCTCTTTCTGAGATTCCTATCAGATAGGTGCTGGGTGTCCTCCGTCTCTCTTAATTCTTCTTTCATATTTTCCATCTCTTTTTTCTTTTGTTCTATGTTCTTGGCAACCTCCTTGACATTTTCTTCTAGCTTACCTATTGAATTTCTTTTTATTTTCACAATCATTTTTCATTTCCCCAAACTCTCTTTGTCTCTGCTTGCTCCTTTAATCTTTTCCCATTCTTATTTCATGGATACAGTGTGTTCTCAAATACCTTAGAGGATGTGAATTGAAATTGAATTTTTATTTAGGTCCTCTTCTGTTGTATGAATTATTTGTATTCTCTAGAATCATGTGGTTATATTTTCATCTTGATCCCATTTTGTGTTGTTTGTTTTCCTCAAATGTCTAGTGATTCTTACTTGTTTCTTCACATGTATTAATAAATTAATAGGGAAATTAATAAGGAAATTTCTAGTGGGGGAATTAATTTTTCCTTCTGTTTCCTTGCTGGTGTAATTTTCCTCTATAGCTGCAGTGTTCTGCATTGTCTCTGTACAAGAGATCTCTAAAATATAATCTTCAATACATTTAGTAATATATTGATCTAAAATAAGTTTTACTTTAAAGTCTGTATCATATACCAAATGAAATGGCAAAATAACCTTTTAAAACCCCAAGGAAGATTATGGAATTTTATATCAATATGGAAAGGTTTGGAGATCTAAGTTTAAAAATTAATGATGTAAAGAATTAGCTGAATTACTAAAACTGAAAATTAGGGCAATCTAAATTATTGAACTTTATTAGACTAAATGATGTGTGGGTTTTCATTTTAATAGCAAATCTCACTGTCACTTTAGTCTTGTTCTGTTCCTATGGTATCATGGTTTAGATGCCCAGGAACCTAACGTCTAATTCATTGTTAGAAGCCGTTTGCACACATCCTGTGTGAAGCCGGCACCTCCTGACATGTTCGCTCTGTGCTGGTTTTCCTCCCTCCTACTTGCTGACATTTGCTGGCGCTGCCTGGGGAGCTGAGTGGGCTGGCCCGGGGCTGGCTGTCCTGCCGCACAGGACAGCTGTCTGCGAAGCCCAGCGCCAGCTCCCAGGACTGAGCACGTCACCACTCAGGAGCATGTGCCTCAGGGCACGAGAGGCCTTCCAGGCTGCCAGATTCCAGTTCTTTCCAGTTTGTACTTTTTAGAAGTAGTTGTTCGTGTCTCTCACTGAGACTGTTTTAGAAGTGCCATTTAAATTTTGTTAAAAACCCACTGTAGAGTGACCTCACCTGCACTCGTGATGAATAGGGGCAGGGAAGAAGCTAGGCCCTGTAAACAGAAAAGTTCTGATCTGGAAATCCCTCCTCTTCCTTCTCCCTCCAGAGTGCTCTGAGTCATGGGTCTGAGAGATTCAGATTATTGCAAATTCTTGTTCTTACTGAACCCACGCTGGATGAGAAGGCCTCAGCATAGCCCTAGGACTTAGTGACAATGGAGGAAAAGATCCATTCAGCATCCGCTGTGAGTTGAGTTGTGTCCTCCCAAAATTCCTCTGTTGAAGCCCTACTTCAGAATATAAGTGTATTTGGAGATAGGGCCTTGAAAGATGTCATTAAATTAAAATGAGGTCATTAAGGTGGGCCCTCATCTAATATGACTGGTATCCTTATAAGAAGAGGACATTTGGGCACAGAGGAAGAGAGAAAGAGACATGAGACATATGCACACACAGAAGGCTGACCCTGTGAGGGCACAGCAAGAAAGTGGCCATCTGCAAGCCAAGGTGAGAGGCCTCAGAAGCCAAACCTGCCAACACCTTGACCTTGGACTTCCAGCCTCTGGAACTGTGAGAAAATAAATTTCTGTTGTTGAAGCCACCCCAGTCTGTGGTATTTTGCAGTGACAGCCCTCACAAACTGATTCAGAATTTTTAGTCAACAAATCCTGATTCTTTCCCTGCTGCCCTCAAGGACAGAGGAAGAAGGCATTCATTGGGGCCTGGGTAAGTAGTCTGATCACTTGATTCTAAACCTGTGTCTTTGATTGATGACATTGGTGCTATCAAGGAATGATTTTGACTAGCCTTGCTGAGTTCTAAACTCTTTGGATATCAAACTTGGATGGAGAGCTAGTGAGGGAAATCAGAAAGACTGTAATTAGGAGAATTTCACAGGTGTGCAAGCATAACATTGTGTAGGATGTTAGCTGAGATATGCTGATAAGGGCCAGTTGCCACAGGCGATGGCAATAAAGATCTGGAAGTTCTGGTTTGCCAAAGAGGCTGACACCCCAATAAGACCCTGACTTCAGAGATTAAAATGTGAAGTCCCTTGGTTTAGTTGTACAGAGCTTCATGAATGAAAACCTTTCTTTTCATTTGATTTGTTTTCCCCCCATCTCTTCAATGCCATTATATTATCATTGGTGTTTCTAGGAGCAGGATTATTCAATCTGAAAAACTCGAATCCTGCTGGACTTAGTCCTGACCTCAGTCTCAGGTTGTGGACTCTACATCATGCATTCACCCACTCTGTGTCTCAGCTTTCTTTACCTAAAAAGAGAGATAATTCCTGCTCCCTACTTCACAGAGATATGATTTTGATGTCGCAGGTATCAATTTTGAGAAAGAGAGTGGACTTCAGAAAGGCCTTTTTTCCCATTCAACTTGGATGTGAGAAAGTGATGTAGCCTCTTTGAGCCTCAGTTCCCTCATCTATAAAATGGGCACAGTATTACCTCCTTGAAAGGGTATTGTGCGTATTCATTGAGAACATATGGAAAGCACCTTGCATTAATCCTTGCATATTTTAAGAGCTCAATAAATGTTAGCCATTGATGATGACTGTGATGATGATATTACTAACAAGAGGTGATTTCACTGCTCTTGATGCCCTCCTGACATATTGTTCTGTCCCATGAAAGGAGCATCTGCTTTAAGACTCAGGTTGGTTGAAACCATCTAACATGAGGGGTATAGGATTTAGGAGAATGTGTGGAGGTATAACTACAGAATGAGGTCTCATTCCTTTAACCTACAAGCGCTAAAACTTCAGGATATGCCATAAAGCAGCCTTTCTCTAACTTTAATATGCACATAAATTCCCTGGAGATATTGTTAAAAGGCAGGTTCTGATCCGGTAGGTGGGAGTGGGGTTGGGTGCTGAGATTCTGCATTTCTAACAAGTTCCCAGGCAATGGCAAAGCTACTGCTCCAGATCAGCTTCGAGCAGCAAGGTGGTGGCGCTGTGACCCCAACCTGTTTGTCAACTCCACTTTTACCCATCAGTTATTATTTTCTATTGCTTTACATTAAAATTCATAACAATTTCATTTTCATTTTTCATCTTAAATTGGCAGGGCTCTTCTTTCCCATCCTTAGCCTCTCTAACACTTTATTTTTTTAACAAAATAAGAATAACAACAATGACAATGACTAATATTTATATAGAGATTACTATGTACCAGGAGCTGTTTACTTAAATTCTTATGATACCCCGTAAGGTAGGTACTTTAATCATCCCCATCTTATAGATGATAAGACTGAGGCACATATAGGTAAAAGAACTTGCTTAGATACGCATCTAGTGCATGGCAACTAAGATTATTCTAGGAGTCTATTTAAAGGAGCCTGTTGTAAATCAGAGACCCTAGAGATAGCTGGAATAGTCCAGTTTAATTTATCAGTTTTTGTTGCTCACAGTTTGGTTTCATCACGTTTTACAAAACGTGGAGCCCACCTTCCTGGAGCCAGCGACAATGGTATTTATCCAGAATGCACTCCCAGACTAACTGCAGAGGCTAGGTATCCTGATGAGTACTAGAGTGACCCTGGGACTAGACCCCATGCAGTGAGCTCAGCTGTGGTTTGCTAAGTAACAAGACGTTAAGAATGAAGATCACAGCAAGCAGGACAGATCCTGCTTCCATCCTAATTTGAATGTAAATTCAACTTTATCAAGCAAATATTATTTTCTATTGGTTTACATTCAACCTCAGAAAGTTTTTATTTTTCATCTTAAATTGGCAGGTCTCTTGCTACTTTCCTGTCCCTGGCCTCTCAATCTAGTACTTTAAAAATGTTGAGAATAAGAATAAGAATAAAAATAAGAATAGGAATAAGACCACCGCTGTACCTGCAAGCCTGCCCTGTAGGGTTGTGGGCAGTTCCAGGAAGAGCTGTAGTAGACAGAGCACATTCCTGGATGAGGACGGGGACCTTTCTGTTAGGAGCTGTGTCCTCTGCAACTTGGGGAAAGTGCTTACACTGGAGCACATTGCTCAGAGCCCATGGTTAGCCATAACCCTGCCTTGGCCACTCACTCATTCTGGGACCTGGGACCAGTCACTGACTCTCATGGTCTTCATTTTCCTCCTTCTTAAAGTGAAAGGATTGGACAGGATGGGAATTTTTCAAAGTGTGTGTTTGTTTTTAGCTATGGAACCCTGTCTTCAAATAAAGGCTCATCTGGAAGCCCAGAAAATAAGATAGATGAGCTGAAATTTCTCTGGTAGAAGTTGGGGTGGAGCCAGAGTCAGCCCTTCTCATCCCTCTCCAGTCCACGAGAAGCCTCATTATTCTGTGTATGAGCTTGAAAACAACTGGACTAGGTGATCCAAAGGCTCCCTCTAGCTTCTGTACGGTCTGTCTGTGCCTGTGTGCTCAGAGGAACAGAGATTGGAGTATCAGAAGGCTACCGTTGAGGAGAAGTATTTGACTGCTAAAGGCAATTTTGTCCTTGACCCCAATGGTTGGTTATTAAGAACCCTAAAAAGGTTTAGCAAGGCATCCTCAGTGTTGATTTGTTTTGAAAGATTTAAATGCATGTTGGGTTTTTTTTTTTCTCCTCTATCATTAAACGTAACTTAAACTAGACTTATCCTCTTGAATTTGGGACAGAGTAGAAAGATTTTTGTTTTGTTTTGTTTTTTTGATTTTTGACTAGGTTTATAAAGGTGTGATGTATATAGTTACAGGCTAGCCCAACTCCCTTTGCTAAAGTAAACAAATGATCTTGGAAGAGATGAAAGTTGAAAGCGGGCAGAGATTAAACCATTAAGATTTTCAAAAGTCAGTAGGAAAGTCTTTGGAATAATTAGTTTGCATGAGACCATAAATAAATGATTGCTTTCATTAAAGGCTAGATATGAATGTTTTGCTGTCCGTAAATTGTTAACTAGGCAGGGTAATACAGAATGTTAAATTAAATTTAAAGTTTCCCAAATTACACTGAGTTGAATCAGAGTCAGTGGTTTGAAGTAGCATTCTCATTCTCATTAAAATGTGGCATATTTTCTCTTCCCACTAACTTTGAATAAAGCTTCCAAAGAGAATGCAGCTTCCAAACTGGTTGCTAGTGGTACACACTGAGTGAAAGATATAGGTGAGACAGAATGATGTAGTACCATTTCCAGGGGAAGTATGTGTTTTCTAGATGTTTTTTCTATTTTCCTACCCCCTAACAGCAAAAAAATTCCATATAAAATGTAGCCGACTGTGTATAGCACAGTCAATAAATATCCTCCTTCCTTCTCTAGGGGTGAAGCTACATGTGAAATATTTTGCAGTCGCTATGATCATATGTCACTTGTGAGCAAAATGGTAATTAATGTGGAAATTATAAAAATCCAGACTATAGCCAATCATGATTTAACTTAATGTTTGATCCTCATACAATGAGAGAAAGGTAGAATCTCCTCATTCTGCAGTAATTTTTTTCGTTTTAAGACTTCATCATCGCAAATTTTCAAAGGCACAGAAAGATTGGAATCCCCCAGTTCCTACAGTTTATTTGTGTCAAATGAGCATGAAAGAGAAATGGCCTGTTTTTTTTTGCAGGGAGTATAGAATACATTTTAATCCCCACTAGCCTAGCCCAGCAGGTTGGGTAGGAGTGAAGGTCAGGGCAGATGAAATAGATGAAAGTGGGAGAGGAGGGAAATAGCAAATCCATGACTGTCCACTTCTTAGCTGTGGATGGGCGATGTAGAAGCCGTCTGATGGCAACCACTAAGTACGTTCTGCTTCGAATTAGTCCCTCTTTATTAGAAAATGTTCACACAAATAACAGTGTTGATATTGGTTAATTGCACGCAGAGCGACGTGAAGAAGGCTCGAGGATGTTGCGGTTGAGCCGTTTGATCACATCTCGCTCTAGCACAGTGATGAACATGTACAGACCTGAGTTCAAGTTCCTGCTCCCCTGACCACAAGCTCTGACTTTAAGAAAAATTACTTTCTCTCTAGGCTTAGTCTTCTCATCTGTTAAAGAAGGATTAATAATACTCTTCATCCAAGTACTTACCTTCTAAGGTTGTTATGAGGAAAAATTGAGAGATGTAGGTGAGAAATGCTTATCTTAGTTCCTGGGACAGAATAACTGCTTGAAAAATATTAGCCCCATTTTGGGTGCTGGTGGCAAATATTGGGGGGCAGCATCAAGTAGTGATTAGGATAAGCATAAATTCAGGTGATGGATTCCAATGTACTAGCTATACTGTTTCCATCCAGCTAATTGTTTGATGTGGAGAGTCTAGTTTCTTGAGATTTCATCTCAAGTCCTTTTTGACAAATAGTGGCCAAAAAAAAAAGAAAGGAAAAGAAAGGGAGGGAAGGAAGGAGGGAAGGAAGGAAGGAAGGAAGGAAAAAAGAAGAGAAAGTAAAAGAAAAAGAGTTGATAGAAATGTTGGGTGGCACTGTTATCTCTAACCTTTTCTGATACAGATAGAGCAGGTATTATTAGACCATTTAACAGATTTAGAAGTCAGTTTGGTGATTGACCTAGGATCATTGGTGAGTTAGCAATAGGACCAGGTCAAGAAGTTGGATCTAGTAAGTGTCAGATGGCAACTCCAATCTGAACATGGAACACTGCTCTATACAGTGGGCATGAGGTTTGGGGAACAGTCTGCCATGATGGTGGTCCCCTCACTGCAGCCTTTGCAGAGACAGGCACTACCCATCAACTAGGTCTCTTTGTGAAGGAGATTAATTCAGGAGAATCTCATGAAAACAGTGTGTGACTCAGAAAAATGATTCTTTTGACGTCAACAGAAATAACTCCTCCCTTCTCCCATGGAGTCTTTAGTATTTAGACCTTTTGCAAAAAGCATTAGCAGCCTTCGATATACTCTTACTTTTTGTACTGCTAAATTCATATTTTGGATCACCCCGCCATTATCTCAGGCATGGAGATGGCTTTGGCATCTTCTCTGATTTAATGATTTGCCTTGAGCTGTTTATTCTGGAGAGAGTTTTAGCATCCTGGGCATGGGTCTCTGACTCAGACCACTTGTGTCCAAGTCCCCAAGTGCCAGCTGTATCTCTTGTTAGTGGAGTGACCTTGGGCAATTTCTTCAACTTTCTCTCTGTTCAGTTGCCTCATCTTTCTGATGGAGATGATAATGGTACCTGCCTCAGAGGGTTATAAGAAATCAATGAGAGAATCTTTGTTCAAAACCTGCAGAGAGTGAGCCCTCACTAAATGTGAGCTATGAATGATAATAAGGCTATCCTATTTGCGGTTTATGAAGCTGAGATACACAATGACCGTACGTTGATATTATCTTAGTAAAGGTGTTGATGTTATCTTAGTAAAGTCCATAAAATTTCATTTCCAGTCACAAAAATAATGACATGGGATCCACGTGGAAATCATTAGCAGAAACTGGGTCTAGTAGCACAGAGATCGTTGTGTGCCATAAAGACTGTATCTAGATGAAGCCACCGTCAGAGTGCTTTGTGTTTAAGTGGGTGGTGAACTACTAGTTCTTTTAGTTCCTGAAACTGATCTTTCCCATGGAGTCACACAGCTGAGCTTGGATTGAGGCCAATCATCGGGGCTTATAATTGAATATCATCAGAACACAAGTTCAAGGGAAATGACAAATCAGTACTTAACTTTTTTTTTTTCCTGTGCCTTTCTAGTTAGGGTCTAGAGGGGTCTTCTTTCTTACTGAATATGACCTTTTAAGAAATTTAGTTTCCATCTTTCCCAATAGAATCGTTTTTCTTATGGGATTAAATTTGCTTCAAGTTTCTGTCTCTTCTGCTTAGTTTAAAAGATGAGACCAGGGCCCTGTGCATGTTTTGTGATTGATATCCGCTATTTTTCACTCTTAGCTCTGTCATAAATTATATTATGGTAGGCTTCATCTGCTAAGCCCAGTCTTTTAATACAATCTGCTGTAAGATGTGCTGTTTGCCTAGGAACACGCAGTATCTATGTTTCCAGGTTAACATCTCTGGGGACCAGACCGGACTTGCAAACAGAGCCAGGCGCTGAGGCCTATGGTAGCCATCTAAATAGCAGGACTGAATGTTGCTGGTCAGAATTTTCCTCCTTATACATTCTGTGTGGCCTTGGCAAGTTCCTAAATTCCTCTGGCTCTAAGATTTCTCTTTGACACTATGAAGTAAATTATCTCTAAATTCCCTTCTTGCCCTCTGCTTCCTTAGAGCAGTATTTCCAAATTCTGTTTTGGGGTCAGTTAATATTTGTGCTGGGGTTGGGCGTTCTCTGGTCCAATAAATTTAGGAAATGCATCTTACCTTATTTTTGTCTTAAAGAGTTACAAGGCACACATGTCTCTGAGAAGTCCATGATTAATAAACCTGTTTAACAATGTTGAATGAAGCATTTCTCAAATATAGGTGAATGTGCAATTGAAGGCATGTTTTATTTATTCATTTTACTGACTGACAATCGCTTTCCTGGGAAGACTTATGAGGAGCATCATTTGGGAAAGATTTCTGCTCCAGCTTCCTCAGGTGACTGAGTTATGTAAGGTAAAGAACACATAGCAGTACCTCTGATTTTAGAGTGACATTGTAGGGAGTACCATTGCCATTTAATTGGAAAACGGTTATGTAAACAGTTTCTAAGCAATTGGCTTTTGGATTCTACTAAATTGCCAGTGTATCTCTGGCTCAACTCACAGAAGTAAGATTTGGAGGAACATGATCAGGAAGGAACTACTTTATTGGCTAACACTTCAAAAAGTCAAAGTTTCCATGTTGGATCGTGCCCCAACTCCCTCTCCGTGCTGTCCTGCCTTGTAAAAGGCAAGGAACCCGTCCATGAAGGTTGCTTTGAAACTAGAATCCTGTTTTAGTCCCAGAAAAGAGCTACAGCACTACACGTGGTTTCTTCTTCCCCCTTTCATTTAAAATCAGTTAGGGATCATATTCTGTGATTTCAAGGGAGTGGGAAAAACTAGCTTCCATCACAATCAAAATGAGGACTAATGAGAAAAAAAAATGCAATGATAAAAGACTTCTGTTCCATCCTTCTGGTAAGAATCCTGAGACACTAATAAAAAAACATTAGGGCTAAATTATGAAATCACTGTCATGAGAATGCTAGGCATTGGGCGTAATCAGAAGATTTCAATAAATGCGACTGGCCTTTTGGCAGCAGCTAACATATGACAGCTCTGCAAATGCCAAGCATTTTATCAACGAGTGGTCCAGTTGTGATCCTTTGTCTGGCGCCTGGTGCTTCGGCCAAGTCAGGAGGACGTTATCAGAGGCACAGAGTTCCAGATGGTGGCCTGGACTCAAGGAAGGGAGGGTGGGGCGACCCAGGAGTATGACCCAGAGCCATTTCAAAACAAATCAAAAAAGCCACCTGGACGGAGAAGAGAGTAAGCTGAGAATGTTCAGTTAAATAAGCTTAATGTTTAAACAATGTGATCATGTAGTCTTTCCTTTCATTGGGTAGATTATGGGCCTTATATTGAATTAACTATCTCAGAATTGGGTGCTGGGGCTTAAGTTTTTATTGCAGGAATTAAATGAACTGCCCTCACACTTAAAACAGTTATGCCAGTTTCCTTCTACCTGTTAGCCTCTAAATGTGTCTGATGCTGGAGATATTTGTCCTAAGTGTCTTCTCCCATTTAAACTGTCTTCATAATGTTTCCAATTTGCAAAAGCCCTGGTGTTCAAAAATAACTGGGAGAAAAGTTGGACTGTGGGTGGTCGGTAATCCAGCCCAGCATCAGGGCGTTACTGACGAGAGGAAAAGATGCCTCTTCCTGAGCCTTACCGGAGGAGGCCATTGCTTTCAGACAGCCTGTACCTAATACAGAAGGGCTCCAAGTCCATGACTGGCCTCGGACCAGCGCTTTGTCAGGGAACCACATCCAGGCTGATAGGGAAAGGAGTCTGCCCGAGTTGGAGTATTTTTGTTAAATCCTAGCACAAAAAAAAAAAAAAGTGCTAAAAGCCCATCTGGCGAGATGATCATTCATTAAGTGAAAAGAGGATGCAGAAGCCTTCGGGAAATCGATCCTTTTCTTTCCTTGTCTCACGTGTTTGAGTTATTGTGCACTCACAGTGATCAAAATCCGCATTCTGAATTGTGCAGATTGGAGGCAAACCAGCGGAACGTTCTGGGCGTGTTTTAATAGTATCTTCCCAGAAAGGGCGGTTTTCTGCAGCTGTGGTGTCAGTGAACTGATGTGTTGTTCAGAGTAATCTTTAGAATTGGTGGGAGACAGAGCACAGAGAGCCAGGAGTTGAGGAAGGAGCTAGAATCGTGCCGGAAACTCCTCATTCTTCCAGAGCTGGCTGTGACACACCCTCTGGGTGCCACACCCCTCCCTCGGGTCCAACTCAGCCCACAGACTCGTGAGAGGAAAGCCAGGGCCCAAGCCTCTCCTCTGAGGAGTGGATGCAGTGCTTCTGTGTCAGCCACCTCGGGAAGAGAAGCTGAAACCTTAGAGCTTTGTGCGCGCGTTAATGACCTGGGAGCCCATTGAGCTCATGGACCCTCGTCACATCCTCGAAGACAGCCAAGGTTTGACTGTCCGTTTTTGTAAACTCGACATACGTGCTGTCTGGGGTAGACTGTGTGTTTAAAGATGAGGAGAGATGCAGTGACTTTTCTACTGGTTAAAATAGTTGTATGCTTATTATCTTAACCCTCTATGTGCACAACATGTTTGTATAAAATGCATATGTCATATATTAACATATTTATAGATATCATTAATATAATGGGATTTAAAAATGGGCAGCTTATCTAAATTTAGATAGGTTGGTCTGTTGGAGCACTTTAGAAGGAGTCCTCAGTGACTGTAGGTGAACATCTGTGACCCCATTTCTGCTCACGTGCTCTTTTCCTTTCACCCGCCATCTCCATGCCAGTACCTCTGTGTTAACATAGCTTCGAGATGAAGTCTTTCATCCCCTTACGTTACGATGTAGTTTTTCTCTCCTTGGATCAGGCACTCGGGGCGTTTTGTTTGAGTTAGGGGTGCCATCCCTAGGATGCTCCCCTACGAAGTTGTGCTTCGTGAGACAGGTCGTACCCAGGTGACACTGGCTTCAAGAGTGACGCAGCCCACCCTGCTCCGCATCCCCAGGGACCGACAGCCAATGCCACAGCCTCAGAGGAATCCCAAGGTGATTTTGCTGGCTGCTCCATTGAAACCAGCAGACCTTGTCGATTCACGCTGATGCTTTTGATCCTAGACCGCTTAGGGTAAGTGATTGTAACATTTTGGCTTCTGGAGAGTAGACTATCCGGTAGTCCCATGTAAGGCAGATACGCTTTGTACCTCCCACCATCACTTTTGAACGCTCTGCTCTTCTCGGTTTACCAGGACCTCCGGTGAGCTCTGGTTTGCCTTCCTGTAGGACTGGGGAGCCTTGGCATTGCTACACTTCACATGTACACACTGTTGAGAGGTACAAAGGAACTGAATGTTGGCATACTCTGTAACTGATGAATAATTCATGGGGGCTTTCTGTGCCATAAAATTTTCTTCTATAAATGAACATTACTTTGAAAGACAATGCTGATTGAAAAATCTGGAAATGTGGTGTCATATTCTTTATTGATCTGCCTTCAACATTTGCTGGGAAGGCAAAAGTTGACAGACATCAGAATAATTAAATTTAAAGCTGACAATAGCCCCAGGTGGGCAGTAAGCCAAAACCTCAGCCGCAACTTTTTCTTACCAGGTTCTTTCTAAAGTGTAACCACCTGATGTTTACAAAAGACCTCTGGATTCTTTGACACTCTCTGGGCTTTCTTTGAAGATAGAATCTGAATGTTAATGATAACACTGTACATATTAATTAGTATCAACACACTACTGATATTTATAGTTGGAAACTATGATTCGATGGCTTTTCCTAACTGAAAGGGGTCCTAGAGATAAAACTAGAATATCTCAAGATGTCTAAGTGTCACTATTTGAATAAATTTGAAGTCCTCTGATTCCTTGCACTGTAAAAAGAGTAAATTTTTTTTTTTTTTTGGCTGCATTGGGTCTTCGTTGCTGCGCGCGGGCTTTCTCTAGTTGCGGCGAGCAGGGGCTACTCTTCGTTGCGGTGCACGGGCTTTTCATTGCCGTGGCTTCTCTTGTTGCGGAGCACGGGCTCTAGGCGTAGGCTCAGTAGTTGTGGCACGTGGGCTCAGTAGTTGTGGCTTGCGGGCTCTAGAGCGCAGGCTCAGGAGTTGTGGTGCACGGGCTTAGTTGCTCCGCGGCATGTGGGATCTTCCCGGACCAGGGATCAAACCCGTGTCCCCTGCATTGGCAGGCAGATTCTTAACCACTGTGCCACCAGGGAAGTCCCCAAAAGAGTAAATTTTAATTTCAATTTCCAGGAAAGATAGGGCAGGTTTTGAAAAATCTTACATGAAAGAGAGATTATAAATTAACAGAGTAAGTCATATCTGATTATATTTTTAGTGGTCACTGGAAAGAAAAATTCTTTCAAAAGAATTTCATTTCTTTTCTCTGTTTTTTCCTACTCCCCTCCTTTCCACTCCATGGCGTATTTTTAATGTATTTGGAATCTTTCCACTTGCTGCCAGCTGGAATCTACAGAAAGTGTATCCCTAGAACACTAAACAGTTGACTTGAATCTCAGTCATAATTAAATTGGAGGTTGGCAAATTATTCTGAGTCTTAAAAAGAGGCACACCTTATGTCTGTAACATAAGGAGTTTCACTACTCTGCATTGTTTTAAAAGTACTCTCCATAGGGAATATTGACAATATTTTTTAATGACTTTTTTTTTTTTAAATAGAAGGATGTTTTGAAAGGATGTCTAATAAACATGTTTGACCATGCTTGAATTTGGTGTCTTAACTGGTAGCTGGGTCCCGGATACTTTAAAACAGCCAAGTTTTCACCTGCTCATCCATCCCTCTTTAATGCGTGCATCACCCTGTCTTTTTCTCCTGGCACACCTTGAAAGCATTAACTACTTAGAGGACTGGTGATATAAGACTTTGATACAGCAATTTACTATCTTCTGCTCTAAAGGATCTGCTTAGAGCTAGTGTTTGCATACAATTAACATTAATTATTTAGGCATATGAGCTACCCAGCCTTCTATTTTATACTAAAACCTGACTGCTGATACGTACTTCTCCATCATTAACATACTTTAAAGGTTGGGGTCATAGTCAGGCTATTAATTCAGAATATTGAGATTTAACAAGACATCTCTAAACGCCATTCATTTCCAAAAAGGGGCAAAAATGCCGTGCGCTGACTGGCACCCCGTTTAGGTTCCATGTGAGAGAATGGAGTGTTGGGCAGCTTTTTCTGGTTTAAGAGGCAGTCACAGCTGCCATGGAAAATGCGCTCTGTCAAGGCCAGTGGCCAGTGGGTCGATTAGAGCATGACGCTGCTAGAGACATGTGTGAACCGTGGGAGCCCACCCAGAAGCGGGTTTGTGTAAAGCAGTCAAGCATCGAAGGGGCCTTGGGAGCTCCTGTCTGAGTCCTGTCTACCCCGCAGACACTGTTCACAGGCTCCCCGGCCTTGTGACCTACCACGTACCTCGAAGATCCTAGTGCAATAGAAACTCCCTGAGCCTGGTATTACTCTTCTTTATAACACTTTGCATGGAAACCATACCTCATGTGACACGTGAATGAAGTGGTAGAGAGACTTAGAAGGTGAAGTGGGGTACACAGTGCTCTTGGGGAAAGGTCGGCTTGTTAGTGGAGTGGTATTATTTTGTGGCAAGTCCATCTCTATGGTCTATTTTTAAATGATTTAAATGGTCCGTTCTGTTTATTTTTCACATACAGTGTGTTGCTGGCTATGTGAACACTCAAATGCACATGCAGGTTCATGGATTTAAGTAGCCACTTCACTTTTGAGGCTCCTGGCATGTCTTTGCCTACTTTTTTAGCTTTAGAGGCACTCTCACGGTAATAGTGTGTCTCTAATTGGTAGCTTCACTGGGGAGGATCTGCGGATGTGTCACAGATCCCTCCCCCGACTTGGCATTAGAGCGGCTCATTAACGTTCTGTTTGTTCTCGTTAATTTACTAAGCATCTTTCAGCAGGTGGCAGGTACTGTACTATGTATTGTTCAGAATAAATCTCTGTCATTTAGAATCTATAGTCTTGGAAGGACTGCTGGCATATGTGTGCCAGAGATGTGCTGGGCAGCTAACCAACATGAGAAATTAGTAAGGACCTGAGCTGGGTGAAGAATACCAGTATTGGAATATAAGATGTAAGAACATGTAGTCACCTAAGGAATGTAAATGGGTGCAGCCAGTATGAAAAACAGTATGGAGGTTCCTTAAAAGCTAAAAATACAGCTACCATATGATCCAGCAATCCCATTCCTGGGATATCCAGAAAAGATGAAAACTCTAATTTGAAAAGATACATGCACCCCTATGTTCATAGCACCACTATTTACAATAGCCAAGACATGGAAGCAACCTAAGTGTCCAACAGATGAATGGATAAAGAAGATGTGGTATATATACGCAATGGAATATTACTCAGCCATAAAAAAGAATGAAATTTTGCTATTTGCAGCAACATGGATTGCCCTAAAGATCATACTAAGTGAAGTAAGTCAGAAAGAGAAAGAAAAATACCATATGATATCAGTTATATGTGGAATCTAAAGAATAATACAGATGAATTTGTATACGAAACAGAAACAGACTCACAGACATTGAAAACAAACTTATGGTTACCAAAGGAGAAAGGGTAAGGAGGGATAAATTAGGAGTATGGGATTAACAGATACACAGTACTATATATAAAATAGATAAATGACAAGGATTTACTGTATAGCACAGGGAACTATATTCAATATCTTAACCTATAATCGAAAAGAATCTGAAAAATATGTATATTTATAACTGAATCACTTTGCTGTACATCTGAAACTAACACATCATTATAAATCAACTATACTTCAATTTTAAAAAAGATGTGGTCCCCTGAAGAGGTTAGGCTGCTAGCTAGGGAAGCCCTGGGGGCTCCTTGGGATATAAATGACCCCACTGATTTCAGTGGGGCACAATCTGACCACAGGTCACTTCTCACCATGGCTCCAGCATGGGATCAAGGTGCCTCTGGTCCTCAGGAACCATTTCTGCCCCTGCTCACTGCCAGGACCACAAGGATTGGGGATTTATTTTCCTCTTGCTAAAATGACTATTCTTTGGTGAATTTCAGAGTTATTTTTTTTCCAATGTAAGTATATGATTTTGGACTTGTAGAAGGAAAGTATGTTCCTTCTGGACACAACGTTAAGTTCTTGAGCTCTAGAGACAAGAGATTTGGTTCACATCATGGCTTTGATACCTACTAGCCAGGTAACCTTGGGTGTCTGAATTTCTCTAAGCCTCAGTTTCTGCTTCCATAAAATGGAGCTAATAGTAGGGCTACCTGCTTTATAAGATTGTGAGGATTAAATGAGGATGTCTATAAAATCCATGGCATGGTGCCTCACGTGTAATAATGAATGGGTTCTAGCATTAGCGATTATAGTTCCACCTGAGAAATTCAGCTGCTTCCAAATTATTTATATTGTTAAATAGTGACTTGGAATCCATAGGCTTTGATTCTAGTTTGGTTATTTTATTTTTATGTGTGTGTTTTATTTTATTTATTTTAAATTATACAAATCATACAAGAGTAAGCTGTCACTGTAAAAATTTCAATTACTATATGAAAGGCAAAAGCTTCTCTTGACCACCATCCAAACCTAGGTGGTAACTACTATTATCAGTGTTATTTATTCATTTTATTTTCAACAAAGTAATGCATGTTCCTAGTTTTAGAAGTCAAATAGTGTCTTCTTCCATGAACAGGAGACAAGGGAGTAAGAGCCAAGGATTCTGGAGTTTTTCTGGCCTGACTTCCTAAGGTCATCAAAACTATGGCATTTCTGTTACAGAATGTGGCCTTACTAGGTGGGACTTTTTACTTTTTTAGTTTTCATCTTTGGCTGGTATCGGTGAGGGTCAGTCTCCTGGCAGAGAGAAGAAACGGAGGGGAAATGGAGGTTTGATGCTTTCCCGTAAATACGTCATCCCATCCTCCTGTTCATCCTTCATCCCTGCCTTCAGTGGTACTTCATGCCTCCAATAACAGGCCTTTCCCGGCTTGCCCCCGCGGTTGTTTCCCCTCCAGGTTAAGTTTCAGCTTCTCCCTTTCTGCTTATGTCATCCATTCACTTTCCAGCTTCCAAAATCGTGTCGACATCTGTCTACTGTTGTTGTTCCTTTCATGTTCTTTTTGGGGTTTTGTGAAGACACAGAGATAAACAATGTTCACAGCACCATGTTTAACCAGAAGCTCAAAGTTTCTGTAGATTTTCCCACTCAATTACTGTCTTATACTCTAATTATCTCACATTTTATTTAATCTCCTCCAACAGAATTATAAGTTCATTAATATTAAAACTGTGATTTTTATATCTTTCAGTAATGAGCACATGGTGGGTGTGCACTAAATTCTTTTTTTAAATTGAGCTAACATTGATTTATAACATTGTATAAGTTTCACATATACGCTATTATAATTCGACTTCCAAATACACTACAGCATGGTATATATACCACATCTTCTTTATCCATTCATCTACTGATGGCCACTTAAGTTGTTTCCTTATCTTGGCTATTAAAAATAATGCTCTGATAAACATAGGGGTGCCTATAGCGTTTTGAATTAGTGGTTCATATTTTTTGGACAAATACCCAGAAGTAGAATAGTTGGGTCATATGATAGTTCTATTTTTAATTTTTTGAGGAATCTCCATACTGTTCTCCATAGTGGCTGCACTAATTTACATTCCCACCAACAGTGCAGGACGGTTCCCTTTTCTCCACACCCTCTCCAGCACTTGTTATTTTTTGTCTTTTGGTAATAGCCATTCTAATGAATGTGAGTTGATATTTGTATTTGATTTCCCTGATGATTAGCAATGTTGAACATCTTTTCATTTGCCTGTTGGCCATTTGTATGTCTTCTTTGAAAAAATGCCTTTCAGATCCTGTTTATTTTTTAATCGGGTTGTTTGTTTTTTGTTGTTGTTGAGTTCTTGAGTTCTTCAGTCACTAAATTCTTAATGATTAGTTGATTGCTTTTCATATTTGGGTGAAAAGGGACATCATATATATTACCTTTAAGAGTTTGGTCCCATAAAAACCATGTCACTAAAAAATATTACACCGGGACTTCCCTGGCGGTCCAGTGTTTAAGACTCCGTGCTTCCACCACAGGGGCATGGGTTCGATCCTGGTCGGGGAACTAAGATCCCACAAGCCATGTGGTGTGGCCAAAAAAAAAAAAATTGCACCTTTTTCATTTTTGTCTTTAAGATTCCGAAGGAATATAAGTATTAGCAGTAAGTATTATCAAACAAGGTACTCTTGTATCAATTAGTTATTCCTGCTTCCTAAACCATTCCAAAATTTGGAAACTTAAAGCAACAATCATCTACCATTTTTCATGAGTCTGCAGGGTTGGCCGGGGGTCAGCTGCTTTCTGCTGAATCAGTGGGCAGTTTGGCAGCCTCACCACATGTTTGGAGGTGACTCTGCTCCACGCATCTCTCGTCCTCCTCTTGGGACCAGCAGGTTATCCCAGCCATGTCCCCATCACGGTGAAGCAGAAGGACAAAGAGCAAACAGAGATATGCATGACCTCTTTGAGGCCTAGCTCAGAACTGCACAGTTACTTTCTTCCTCCTTATTCTATAGGCCAGAGCAAGTTACATGGTCAAAGTGGTGGGCATTGTAAAGTTACATGGCAAAGGGCTTGGGTACAAGGAGGGAAGATGAAGTTGGGCCACCAGGGCAACCTATCTTGCCTTCTGTGCAGTAACAGGAGCCCTGGCATGAATGGACACTTATTGAGACTCACTTAAGTAAAAGTCTTATGTCCAGCTAACTTTGCCAGACTTTAATTTTTTATTTATAAAAAAAAAGGGACTTCCCTGGTGGCGCTGTGGTTAAGAATCCGCCTGCCAATGCAGGGGACATGGGTTCGAGCCCTGGTCCGGGAAGATCCCACATGCTGTGGAGCAACTAAGCCTGTGCGCCACAACTACTGAGCCTGCGCTCTAGAGCCTGTGAGCCACAACTACTGAGCCCATGTGCCACAGCTACTGAAGCCCACACGCCTAGAGCCCGGGCTCTGCAACAAGAGAAGCCACCGCAATGAGAAAACCCGCACACCACAACAAAGAGAAGCCCCCGCTCGCCACAACTAGAGAAAGCCTGCGTGCAGCAACGAAGACCCGATGCAACCAAAAATAAATAAATAAAAATAAAATAAAATAAATTTTAAAAAAAATTAAATAAAATAAAGAGAGAGACAATTCTAACCCTCAGGGACTTTACTAATCATACTTGAGGAAATGATGTACAGATGAAACTAGTGAATAAGATGATTATAGAGCAAAAAGCTAAGAAATAGAAGATTTGAACACTTTGTATGTGACTAGCCTAAAGCAAACTTTTGCTGTAAAGGACAAAATAGTAAATATTTTAACCTTTGTGAGCTGAGTGGTCTCTTGCAATTGTTCAGCTGTGGTTTCAGCACAGAAGTAGCCGTAGATAATACACAAATGGATGGCCATGACTGTGTTCTGATAAATCTTTATTTGTAAAACAGGACAGCAAGCATTAGTTTATAGACCACTGGCCTAGAATATTGAAAGAAATAAGACAGAGTCAGTTATGGAAGACTTGCTGAAAAAGGAGCAATGGTTTCCGAGGCAATAAAGATTAATTTAGCTCAACAAGATATATTTTAGATATGAAGTCAGAAAAAACTTATGGTCATTCAATAGGTAAATTTTCCAACAGGTTAATGCGGTTCAGTCAGAATGAAAACTCATTTCTCTTCAAAGGTATTACTTGCTGCAAATGATTTCTGCTTCTGATTGCCTATTTGAAAACATGTTTAAGAATGTTAATATTTTTGCTTAGTTGGAGGATGAGGAAAGAAAGATTTGAAAATAAAATGAAAGAAATACCTAATTAAAGAGATTTGATTTTATGCCACTTTAAAATTTGTGTTTGACTGATGTGACCTAGATTTGTATAAAAGAACCAGAGGGATTAATAGGAATGATTTATTTTTAACTATTAAGAAACAATATGCAGAATTTAAGTGGGTAGTTTTTCACCTCAATTGTATTTCACTTAGATGTTCCTTAGTAATCTTCATGCTCCCCCTATATTTGAAGAAAAAAAAGCCCAGAATACTGTTAGAAAGTAAAGTTTTTTGCTCAAAATCTTTAATACCTGTTTACTCATTTGTAGTCAGCTTGTCATCAATAGCCTGTATCTTGACAGATTTCTACTGATTAAATCCAGATAAAGAAGAGTTTGGACCGTAGCTTTAGGAAAGGCGGGAAGGAGGGATGCCCCCTTGGATAAGATTCTTAATTTTATATACACTACCAAATGTAAAATAGATAGCTAGTGGGAAGCAGCCGCATAGCACAGGGAGATCAGCTTGGTTCTTCGTGACCACCTAGAGGGGTGGCATAGGGAGGGTGGGAGGGAGACACAAGAGGGAGGGTATATGAGGCTATATGTATATGTATAGCTGATTCACTTTGTTATACAGCAAAACTAACACACCATTGTAAAGCAATTATACTCCAAAAAAGACGTTAAAAAAAAAGAAGACAATAGTTTAGAAGCTGTAGAAGATGAAAATGGAGAAAGTTTAGGTTAGTGTGTTTTAATTTAGTATTGAAAAATCCTCATATTTTAAAAAAGCAAACCCATTCTAATATTATTATAATTATCACACTGTTCATGTTGTCATTTTTATTTATTACTACTTCATATCTGTATAGTAAAATAGTTGATCTAAAAAAAAAAAAACGTGTTCTAAAGCTTCGTGTTTTTCTCAGATATCTCTTAGTTTTTCCCTCCTGGTGGACATGTCAAAATATACACAGAAGAAGGGGTCTGAAAGGTATTATTTTATTTCACTCATTTGATTTATTATTTATGGAGCTCCGGCTTTGTGTCAGTCGCTGCCTTCGGACCTGATGCAACAATGAGGACAATCAGCTCTGATGCTTCCCGTTGGGGTGCTCTGGGGCCAGCGGTGGCCGTGGACGGGTGACCACCGTGCATCAATGTATCGGGGGGTCCCAGCGGGAGGGAACCAGTCTCAAAAGTAAGGGGGATTTTTCTCAAGGTAAATAAACTGCCTCCTGATTTTACATACATATGATTAAAATAGAACTGCACTGTGAAAGAACTTAGAATTTGCCATTCCTAGTCATCATACCGGAGGTTAGCAATAAAATTAAAAGAAATTCCTGGTAGGTTTTAAGAACATCATTTGAAATCCCCTGAGTTTCTTGGAAAAATACCATTTTTCCCAGGTAAAATAATCGTATAAATCCACTCTCACTGTTACTGATTATTACCTTACATTTTCTTTTAATTTGTTATATACATTATGTTTTCTTGAGACATTCTCTTTTCTCTCATTAATTTCCTTTCTTACTGTTGTGTTCGCAGAGAGAGAGAGCCACAGACAGGCTATGAGAAAAAGGATTAGGTGAAGGATCTGCTGCGAAACTTCCTAAGATGCAGCCTTCCAATAAACTTACAGATATTCTATCTCGTTATGAAGAACATTTATTTTTAGTCTCTTTGTGACTCTCAGAGCATTCATATAAATGTCTGATTCTGAAGATTTTAACAGTGTGTTGCCCCCACAGTAACATTAAGAATAACAATAATTAAGATGGCTAAAAGAATTTTTAGTGCTTGTCATGTGACACACACTGTGCTAAATCTTTACATATCATATTATCTCATTCAATTTTCTCAAAAACTCTGGGGAGGAGACACTATTATCATCCCCATTTTACAGATGAGAAAACCATCACAGAAGTATCTTGCCCAATGTCATCATAAGTGGCAGATTCAGACCTTGAACCCAAGCAAGTCTAATGGCAAAGTTTATATTCTCACTACCTCTCAACTCCCTGAACATGAAGTGCATAAGAATATAAGAAAAATTGTATAGTTATGATGATATTTAAGATAGTAACTACTCAACTTACTCTTAAGGATTGAGACGAAAGGTGCATACAGATGGTCCCTTGTAAGCAATGGTTTGCTAACCTGCTGCACCTTTTAAAAGTATTTTCCTCTGAATACATTTGCCTGAATTTTTCCCCATAATGCCTTTTTTTGATAAATTAAAAAAGGCAACTCTAGGAATTTCATCTTTATTGAAAACAAAATGATTGAAATAAGTAATTATTGAACACCTACTATAGGCCAGTCATGGTGGCTAGGAGATTGGGGATACAGTAGATATGCCCCTACTTTCATGGTGCTCCCTACAAGCTTTTGGGAAGACAAACTTTATGCAGATAATTGTATAATTAAAAAGTGTGGCACCATGAGAAAATATATAGTGTAATAAGAAATTTTAATTTAGATTGGGGCACCCTGGAAGGCCTCACAGGAGGTGACATTTAAGCTGGTGTCAAGTTGATGAGTAGGAGTAAGCATCTGGCAGTGATCGGAGCCATACAGATTGCTTGGCAGGGGGGAAGAGTGTGTATGAGGTCCCTGATGTGGGAACAAAGTGTGGTACCTTCAAGGAACTGAAAGATGGCCTCTGTGACTAGAGCATCACGACTGAGGATGAAGGCTAAAAGAGATGAGGACAGGGATGCTGTTAGTGCCTGACATGGTAAGAGTTTTGGGTTGGATTGTGCAGTGACTAAATATTGAAAAATGGCTGTACAAGTTTAAGTAGTAACATTTTTTTTTTTTTTTTTTTTTTTAGAAATTCACGTTCTTTTATTTATTTATTTATGACTGTGTTGAGTCTTCGTTTCTGTGCGAGGGCTTTCTCTAGTTGCGGCAAGTGGGGACCACTCTTCATCGCGGTGCGTGGGCCTCTCACCATCGCGGCCTCTCTTGTTGCGGAGCACAGGCTCCAGACGTGCAGGCTCAGTAATTGTGGCTCACAGGCCCAGTTGCTCCATGGCACGTGGGATCTTCCCAGACCAGGGCTCGAACCCGTGTCCCCTGCATTGGCAGGCAGATTCTCAACCACTGCGCCACCAGGGAAGCCCAGTAGTAACATTTTTTAAAATTAAAAATGATTACAAGTAAATTTGGATGGCAGTGTGGTATTAGTGGAAAGTTTTTTTTAAATAGAGAAATGGAAGGGAATGGAGTCCAGAAATAGTCCCACACACGTGATCATTTGATTTACAACAAAGGTGCCACTGCAATTCAATAAATAGTGCTGGAGCCATTGGATATTCACGTGGGGGGAAAATGAACCTTGATCCCTATCTCACACCATTTACAAAATTAATTTGATGTAGAATAGATAGCTAGTGGGAAGCAGCCACATAGCACAGGGAGATCAGCTCGGTACTTTGTGACCACCTAGAGGGGTGGGATAGGGAGGGTGGGAGGGAGACGCAAGAGGGAGGAGATATGGGGATATATGTATATGTATAGCTGATTCACATTGTTATAAAACAGAAACTAACACACCATTGTAAAGCAATTATACGCCAATAAAGATGTTAAAAAATTAATTTGAGATGGAACATAAAAGCTAAAACCAGTTTCTGGGATAAAACAGATGAGAAAATGTTCATAAGCACGCATTAAACAAAGATTTCTTTAAAAAAACACCAAAGCAAGCACTAGCCAAAAAAGAAAAAAGTCGCTAAATTAAAATTTTATTAAAATTAGGAATGGTTCATCAAAGGATATCATTAAGAAAATGAATGGGCAAGCTGCCATCTAGGAGAAGGTAGTTGCATTGTGTTTGAAAAAGTACTCATATCCAAGGTATATAAAGAACTCCTACAAATCAATAAGGAAAAGGCAGATAATCCATATTTCACAAAAACATCTACTTCACAAAAAGAGGATATCCAAAATGACTGATAAACATATGAAAAAAGTCTCACTATCATTAGTCATCACCCCAGTGAGGCCCCATTATTCATCTGGCAGAATGGCTAAAATTAAAAGGGCTGATAATACTAAATGTTGGCAAGAATGTGGAACAACTAAAATTATCCTGCATTGCTGGTGGGAATATAAACTGAACCAGTCATTTTGGAAAAGTGTTTGAGAGTACCTTCAAAAGTTAACATACATCCACTCTATCCTAGGTATATAATCAAGAGAAATCAGCATGTATGCCCACTAATGGACATCTGTAGTAATGTTCATAGCAGTTTTATTTATAATAGCCCCCCACCAAAAAGCCAAATGTCCCAAAACAGGAGAATGGATAAATTAGTTGTGTAGTTGAGGTGTATTTTTCCAATGGAATATTACCCAACAATAAAACAAAACTACTGATACACACAACATCATGGATGAATTGAACAAACATTATGCTGAGTAAAAGGAGCCAAACGTGGATAAGTACATGCTATACATACATCTTGGAGTTCAAATGCAAGCAAAGCTAATCTATTATAAGTCAGAATAGTGGTTTCCTAGAGGGAGAGGAGATGTAGCATTGACCGGGTATAAAGAAACCTTCTGGGATGTCAGGAACGTTTTAGATCTTGATCTGGGAGGTGGTTACATGTTGTACACATGAAAAAACTCATTGAGCTGTGTACTTGAGATTTGTGAACTTTACTGCATGTAAGATATATTTCCATTAAAATTTTAACATTAAAGTCCTAACGGTAGATTCGAATGACATGGGGAAAAGTTTCGGTAAGCCAAAGTTATAAATTGCATATGTAATGTGATGTGAAATAAAGATTTTCATAGAAAATCACTGAAAGAAAATATACTGAAGAATTAACAGTGATTTCTGGTTGGTAGGACTGTGTTATTTCCATTTCTTAATAGTTTTCAGCATCTCCTAAATTTTCTCTAATGAAGTATATTACTTCTATAACAGAAAAGCTGAAATGGGAACAACTGTAACTAAGAAGGTATTTGACATAACTTGATCCTCAATTGTAAATCCATTTTGATATTTTGGGGGTGGGAAGTAGCAATTTAGGACAGGCAAATTCATAGAGCTGTAGGGTTAGCGAAAGCTTCATGGGGAGAACCTCAGGGAAACTGAAAAAGCATCTAGGGAAGATGTGGTTAGAAGCAGGAGCGGGGCTGGACAGCTAACCTTGTGTGATGTTGTCTTTGACCTGTGATCCTCAGTCTATGTTGGTTGACTGTGTTTCTATCCACTTCATGGATTCTGTGGTCCTTCAAATGTATAATTGCTTTTTCACTTAACATGTTGATCTTTTAAGCCATTTGTAATTCTTATTCCTAAAAAGCTCTTTTCCTATCCTTTTACATCTTCAGGCGTTACCGTTTGCTCTGTTCTCTATCTTGAGGCATCCTTCCCCCACCACCCTGCTTCTGCATATGCCAGTGTGAGTTTAAAAATTAATTGTGCCAAGGCATTCTCTCCTCCTTCGAAATAAATAAATAAAACAATACCAGGAACACACACACACACACACACACACACAGAGCTCCAAATGATCCATCCATCTGTTGAAGACATCCACCATCCACTTCATCCTGGTGCAGGCTATTTTTGTTTGCTTTGTCTTGAGAGCTCCTATATTGAACGCCTTTAAAGAATACTTAGGTTTTCATCAGAAAATGAAAAGCAGATCACTTTGTTTTTCCATTTTATACCTATTACAGAACTGTACACAAAGAAATGCTCAATAAATGCTGATTGAATTGCCCTTCTACAGATCACGTTCTATGCCACATTCGGATTTTTCCGTGCACATTTTTACTGATGAGTGCACATTTATAATTATGAAGCGGATTGTAGAAGGGGTCATATTCTTTAGAATCCAGTATTTTTCTGAATCTGTTCTCTGCAAACCTGTATCCTCTTAGGTGAGTTTAATTACTACATTTAAAGGATGAATTGAATTGAAGGATGAAGTCTTTTGAAAGTGGTTTTTTTTTTTTAACTGCTTCTCTTCTTTTTTTGGCAGGGTAAGCAATAGCGTTATGCTGTTACTGGAAATTTTAGTCAATAAAATGTATGCTTCTTTAATTAGAATGCTAGGAAGTACTGCTGAGTTGGATCATTTAGTTAGTGCAATGAGCTGAGAGGTTTGAGCATTTGTGTACAGAGGGTCAATTTCAATAAACTGAGTATATATGGGCCATTTTAATATTTTCTCCCAGATAACTTACATCTAGTATTCATTTTAAGGTCCAATGTTCATAAATATTTGTGAAGCATCTCCCCTGAAACAGACACAGAAATGAGAAAGACCACCTTTGCTTTCAAGGAGTTCCTGGTCCAGTGAGTTCTTTTCTCCTTCGTCCATTCCCACGGCCCCAACCCTCACTTTGGTGGATGCTGCCAAAGTTACACCTCCAGCTTTGACTTCTCCCCTGGGAGCTAGAGCAGCATGCCCCGTTTCCTGCTGGTTACCACTCCATGGATGTTCTGATGACATCTCAAACTCATTATTACATCTGAAATTAGTTCATTATCACCTTCTCCACCCAAACCCATTCTCTTTCCTACGTCTCTTTTCTCAATGGCTCTACTTTTTTCCAGTCACTCAAGCTCTAACCTTTGGGAGTTCTAACAAAACCCCTTACATTACAGATTTATTTCCCCCTTACTAAGCATCCACCTCCTTTTATTCTGGCCACTTGTCCAGTGGAATCACCTCCTATAAACACTGCCCATCCTCAGAGCGGCTGGGTGTATGAATCCATGCAAGAAAGCGGTGGCTCAGCAGGATACCCTATATTTGTGGGAAGATCTTAGAACGATCTTGTGTTCCTTATCTACTAATAACCCTGTCTCACTCCACTTGCCCCTTGGTTGTCAAACTTATCCACCTCTCTTCCCATCTCAGCCTAGGCTGGCTGCTTCCCCTTCCCTTCTTCCTCCTAAATGCTCACGCATAATTGATTGCTTCCCCATTTCCACTTCTCTTTCTGACTCAGTATTTGCAGAGACAGGCAGCTCTTCCATTGGATTCTCTCCCTCAAGCACTGCGCCTTCCAATTTGACACAGCTTGAAGTTCTCCCAACCCCCAATACTGCCTGCCTAGGCAGCTCCCAAATCATGGCCTGCCCCAGCCAATGACATGGTGTCAAAACTGGTATGCTTGAGACTCCAAAAGTAGGTTTTGCGTTTGTTCCCATTTCCAAAGTTCATGATATGGTGTTTACCATGGGATAATAACATACAGTTTATGATTTATAGCATATTGGAGAGAAGGTATGATTTTTGCATTGGGGGAAACGGGAGAGGCAAAACTTAATGGAGAAACATGGATGAATCTCAAAAACATGCTGAACAAAAGAAGCTGGGGGCGAAAGGGTACATACTAGATAGTTCTATTTATATGAAGTTCTAGAATGAGAAAAATGGTGAGAGAAATCAGAATAGTGGTTGCCTCTGATGTGGAGGTGGAGAGCGGCTGGGAAAGATCACAAGGGAACTTTCTGAGGTGACGGATGTGTTCTGTACCTTGAGAGAGATGTGGGTTACATGGGCGAATGAATTTGTCAAAACTTATTGAAGTGTACGCCTAAGATCTATGCTTTTCACTGTAGGTAAAAATTTTATAAAAGAAACAAAAAATTAAGGGGAAAGATATAGAGTAGAATTCATAATAGTATCCTACTAGTGATTAGAGATAAAGGATTATATAATGTAGGTATAAAGAAAATAATGTAATGGAGAAAGGACATGCTTTTGCCTTCGTGGCAAGGAAAAAATGTGGTAAAATTTGCTCTGGAAGTAAGTGCTGCTGGTATCATACACTCAATTGTTTAGGAATAATGGCCACTTTTGTGGTGGTTCATAGCAGATATGTCATAATTAAAATCCAATTCTGCAAGTAAGAAAATATCTTGTATGTGAAACCTTCCAATGCTTCTAAAAATCTTCCACCCCTTTGCCTTCCTCCAGTACCTGAAATAAATCACAACTGTTTGGTTTAAGCTTGGTGAGTAGGAGAGTTTACATCATAGGTTTGCAATAACTGATACACAGATCTTACTTAGGCTGGTAACCCACAGGCCATGATAGGCCTGTGAACATGTGTTGCTTTCTTTCTCTTTTTGCCGGGGAGGGGAGGATGTGGATCTTTTTTGTTGTTGTTTTTTAATTACTTGCAAATATTTGAAACTTGGGATATTTCACATAAAAATCTGAGCACCTGGTAATCCTTGGCTGGCGTTCCAAAACTGCAATAATTGCCTGGATCTGAATAGTGGCTCCTTCTTAAGGTGGGGAACGTACTTTACACACATCTTACTACAAGTATCACAAGTATCTCAGGACCGAACTACTGCCTCTATTGTTGTTTTAATTTCTATTTTCAGTCCCATAAGTATTTGAATATGCAGCCTTTGAATTAACGTTTATAGAGCCCCTCATATGTTCTAGGAATTATTAGGGGCTTTAGCAGATACATAAGGTAGATACTATTACTATATCCATTTTACAGACAAGGCAACCAAGGTTTAAATAAGTGAAGATCTTACCTGAGGTTGCCCAGCAGGAAGTAGCAAAGCTAGGATCTGAAGGACGTTTTCTTACTCCAGAGCCCATGCATTTACCCACCATATTGTTGTTCTCCTTTGTTTATTTTTAGCTTTGGTTTCATCCATTATTTAGTACTAACCTCTGGTTGAGTTCTTGTTGGTTTCCTTATGATTTATTTTGATAGAATAACCCCTGGTCTCCAAGCTCTCTTGATTTTGCATCCTTAGCAGTAAAAAAAAAAAACCATGCCTATTTATGTTTATTATTTACTAATAAATAATACTCTTGTATATTAATATTATATACATTCTAAAGCATACATATGTTCTAAAATGTTAAAGAATAAGATATTATGTATATATTTATATATATAATATCTCATATACATATATATATATATATATATATATATATATATATAATTTTCTTTCTACACTGCAATAAATTATCTTTTAGGTATTGCATACCCTGTTTTGACAACCAGTACATGAAACAATGCCTGGACGCTGATTCTGCCTGAAAGCATCTTTCATGTCAGAGACTGCCAATTTTGTATCCAATAAATTGTCCCTTCCATATAAAGGTGCAGTAGAAAGTCACCAGATCAGCCCAGATTATGGAAAGAACAAAATTCTCCTTTGTTAGAAAAGTAGTTGTCCATCTGTAACCACATTGACAACACTGTGCTCTAACCTTTTACAGCCCTGAACTTCAAAATAGCTAACAGCATCTTGTATTGATCTTAAGGTCTCATATTTGCCTTTGGGTAGTGTAGGTTCTCTTCAAACCTCTAATTCTGACTGTGAGTTTAGTTTCAAGGGATGGAGTATCCTCCCGGGTCTCAGTTTCTCAGTCGGAGCTGCAGGGGATCCGTGTAGAGCTTGTACTCTCTCACCTCACAGGGCTGCTGCCATGATTAACAAAATTGGACAAAAACAAGTGCTGAGAGAGGCTGTTAATAATGGATCACTGTGAAATGCATCTGTGGGTACGTGCCAAGAGTTTTCCCGGAGTTCTGACGCTGTAAAGAATGGCTGTGAGCAGGATTTGGGGGGCATGTCTTGTGCTTGTGTTATTTCTCTGACTAGAGTTGTTTATATGTGGATGGATAGGTTCTGCCTTCTAAGACCTGATCTTTCCCTGATCTTCCTTCCCATCATCTTGTGTGATCTGAACAAAGCTTTCTTCTGGAGCATTCTGTTTGGATTGTTCTTTTCTGTCTTACCCTAGTCCCCTTCTTTTCTTAATAAGTTTTTTCTTCAAGATCCAGATCAAACACCCTATTCTCCAGAATCCCACCAGCACCAGGCTGACCCAACCTTTCTCTCTCAGGCACTTTCATAACCTCAGAGCATGGCATTGAGAGCATGGCAAGGGAACACACTTGACACACACGCCCCGTGGACTCCCTCGAGGGAAAGCCTTCTTTTGTTTGCTGTTGTTGGAAATGTAACAGAAATACATAAAATTGTCCATGTAAAATCTGAAACATAAACCACGTCTCTTTCTGAAACACATTTTTTAAGACAGAAAATTAAAAGGTACCACTAACTATATTTCAAATATCTAAACCAAACCCGTCTCCCATCTTTTATTGCACTAACTATACACTGGGGTGGATTTACCAAGTTGCACTATAGTTAGGCATATACATGCCCACGTCTCCGGCTAATTTCCATGCTCTCTGAAGGCCCTTGTCTTATTCATCATTAAAGCAGCTAACACCTGGCCTGTCCTATTGTGACACTCAGTATATGTTTGTGGAATGAAGAGAGCTCCCTTAAACAAAGGATGCAGAAAAGCCTGACACCGATTTTCAGCAGCAGGTCTCCTGTTATATTCCTTGTCTACCTTACATATGTCTTGTGACCACAAACTCCAGGGAGTTCCTCTTTGAAGTCAAAGTTGAAGTGCAGAGGTGAGTGATCTCTAGAAAAGATGTGGTGAGCAGGAGGCCCTGATTATGGCATCGTCAGGAAGTAGACTGTTCAGGGTGGAACAGATGATTTGACATTTTCTAATAAATTGACAGTGAACATGAGATTTGCCAGAGTGAGTCGGAGCTATTCTGTGTCGAGATAGATGAATCATGAAAACCTCAAACCATGCCACTGGAAACACTCCACTCTGCAGTTTCTCTCCTGGGAGGGCCCTAGAGGGGAAACCGGAGCGGGCAGGCACCGGGCACCTGCTCCAGGTCCAGCGCCTCCATCAGTGGTGGTGGAGAAAAGTGCTGACGCCGCCAGGGTTTCTCTTTCCTATGCTCAGCTTTTTATCCCACCAGCAAGAACAACCTGTCTCCTAATGACCAACCACTGGGACAGCTTTCTGTGGCCACAGCTGGCCTGGGCCACTCAGGCATGTGCCTGTCACCTAGTTCCTTGCAGTCCAGTGGCACTTAGATGAGCTCTGACCAGCAAGAGGATAACCGCATCCTGAAGCTGCACATGTGGGAACAGGAGTTCTCAGACCCTTAAAGCAGTTATTAATGACCAAAGTGTGTCTTGTCTTTGATATCTGCCTTTTATCCAAGTATTATGTACTCGTATTTTACAGTGACTTCTTTTTTTTTTTTTTTTTAATTTTATTTATTTATTTTTGGCTGTGTTGGGTCTTCGTTTCCATGCGAGGGCTTTCTCTATTTGCGGCGAGCGGGGGCCACTCTTCATCGCAATGCGCGGGCCTCTCACTGTCGCGGCCTCTCTTGTTGCGGAGCACAGGCTCCAGACGCGCAGGCTCAGTAGTTGTGGCTCACGGGCCTAGTTGCTCCGCGGCATGTGGGATCTTCCCAGACCAGGGCTCGAACCCGTGTCCCCTGCATTAGCAGGCAGACTCTCAACCACTGCGCCACCAGGGAAGCCCCTACAGACTTCTTTTCAAGAGGTGTCAAATTCTATTTACAAGGCCCTGAGCAGCTAGTATGTGTAGAGTCCTACGTGAAGGAAACAGGATGACAGAGGCAAGACTCCTGACCTCTAGAAACTTAGCACCGGTGGGGAAAATAAGGCAGTCTACAGGTAGCCGTGTTACAAGGCAGGGTATAATAAATACCACGGCAGAGCTGCTTTTGAAGACAAGACAAGGAAGAAATTAATTCTAGCTGGAGGGATTCTGGAAGCCTTGATGGAGAAGGTAGCCGCTGAGCTGCATTTTTAAGCACAGATGGAATTTCAGAAAGATCAGGTGGGAGAAGGTTGAGGTATTTCAGGAAAAGAGAAAGAAGCACAGAAAGAATTAAGGGTTGGGGAATATGGGGTGTGTTCAGGGCAGGAGAAGTTTCGGCAACGGAAGGAGACCCCAGCCTCGTGGGTTGTGATCTGCGGTAAGTAACGTAGTTCTCTGACTCCGTGGAACAGATTCGTGAGGCAGCCTTGTCTAACACATGGGGTTCGAGCTCCGGGGATGCCTGTGACCGACCGTCCCCGAGCTGATCCCCGTCTGTGGCTGCTTCCTTGAAGGCATTCCAAGCCTGCCTCTCATTGCTATTTGGAAATCTTGCCTATGGAGAGAGTATCGTTAGAGGGTAATCTGAGACACTTGCTGTCTGTTAAACTAATTACGCTTCAGTCTTCAGAGCGCCTTGGTGCTCTCAATCCTAAACGCTTAGCAGATTTAATGTAGCATCTGAATTATTAATGGAGATGATACGGAAGAGGGGGCTTGGCTGCTTGTCCCGTTTTGAGCAGGTCTTGGACGGGTGGCTACGGGCAGAGAGGCAGCTGCCTGCAGAGCGATGGACGAAGCAGGCCTTCCAGAGGAGCCCTACCCAGACAGGAGCCTGTGCCAGTATGCTCAGAAAATCACAGCCTGCCTTGGAGGGATGGGTAAGACCCCTTAAACATTGGGCTTTGTGGAGGAGATGCCCAGGTTAATGTTGCAGGCGAACAGAAGGACTAAACTTAAGACTGGCTGGTGGCAGGGAGCAGGTGTAGCTACCGGAGTGGGAGAACCTCCAGTGAGCTGAGGCGTAATCATCTGGAAGTCCGATCGATGGTGCCCCTTCCTCTGAAGCCTCCCACTTAAAAAACTGCTGTTTCTCTGCTTACTCTGTTCTGCTCAGCAGCAAAGATCATCCTGATTATTGTGGACTAGTGCAGGTGTTTTCAATGGACTTGCTAAGCTCTTTTGTTTGCTCACTTCTGATTAAAACAAAATCCAAAACTGAAAAACAAGTAACCCCTTTGTCACTGATGAAGCCACAGGCTGTAAATTCAAACTGTTTCCTTATAAAACTAAATCCCATAAAAACTGGCATTTTACAGGTGGTAATTTTCTCTCTTAAAATTTTTTTTTTCTTAGCAAAAAGCAGGTAAATCTTAGCAGGTGATTTAAAGGGGGAGGAGGGACATTTGTCTGGGAAAAAAAAAGACCTAAATCGTTACATGGAATAAAATTAAAGTCAGAATTCACTTGCGGAGAATTGCTGCAGGGATTTACCTGTGACTGGCGAACTAAGAGCAGTAGTTAAGGCATCTGTCCCCTGAGCACTGTGCAACCCCAGAATCCTTGGTTCTGAGGTTGGGGTTCATCTCATTATTGAGCTCCTACAGTATGCACAGGCAGAGTTCTCAGGGCCTCTCAGTGCTGGTTGAAGCTCTTGGTTCATTTTCCCACTGACAGTTTCTTTTCATTTTTTATCATAGAAGGAAAGCTTGTTTAGGTGCAGTGGAACTGTTGCTAGCAGCATTAGGAAAGTCCTATCTGATAAGATATGCAGGCCACCCAAACAAATTACACATTCGTAATTAGCATTAGCTTTGTAGTGTAATGCATTGTGATACCTTGTTTAGAACCATGTGAACTGTCACAGAAACCACTTTACTGCTTTGTAAATGCTGTGACTGTAATTTTACATGAGCTGCGGCAAGAGGCTGATGTTGGTGCAGCAGTGGAAGAAATGGGTCCACTGGTGCTTCTTTAAGGATCTTCTCCATACTGTGCTTTCATGGCTGAAGAGGTTGCTGTCAGGCAGATACCACTGAAAGTTTATTTTTAAGACTGGAGGTGTGGCCTCTGCTGGCTGTTTACAGTGAGCTATGTGGAAGAGGTTAAGCTAAGAACTCTGGGCACTCTGGAAAGTGGAACTTAACTCAAGGGTGCCCAATGTCACTGCTGGCTCCAACTCCCAAGCAGCCAGCATCTGAATTCTTAACTCTCTCCACCACCTGAAAAAGAACTCAGCACCTCACATTTACATGCAATGAGATTGTCTTTAAAAGCAAACCAACCTCTGTTATTCTCATCAGCCTTCTTTATGGTTCATATTTAGTTTACTTTCCATCCTGACCTAAAATTCATAAAATAGATAGAACTTCTTATATATAATCCTTTTATTGAAGAATAATTTAATTTTTTTCCTTTTACAGTCTATCAGTACATAACTGCTTTTTAACTACATATATGGATCTATAAACTTGTCCAAAAATTTAGGTGTGGCCTGAATATGTTCTGCTGAAACAACAGCCGAGTCAGTGCTATAGAATTCGTTTTAGTGGGCAATGCTTGACAAGTTTAGGGACCAACAAGGCAGGATAGCTTTGTCATGGAGTAGTTATACTTTTGCTTGGTCAGGAAGATGCTGGATTTGAAAAAAAATCGTCTTATCTGTCCAAAGTCTATGTTTGTGTATCGTTAGTATATGCTAGAGCCTCTGTTTAAAGCGGCTGTGTCCAGCTTCTCTACATAGAAACATATATATGTTTCACAAACAGGCCATGTGGACACACACATAAGCAGATAGACCTTCTCACTTTCTCAGTTTGCAAAGGACAGGCCTATAGGAAACTAACCACAGGAAGAAGGAATTCACGGTTGAGGGAGGAGGTTCCCACATTACAATGTTTATTAGAAAAACACTCTAGAAGAAGCAGTACGTCTACAATGGGCCTCAGGCATCTGTGTTTTAAACAGACTGGTCGAGGAACCATACTTTGGGAAACATTTGATAAAATATCTCACATTGTACATCCTAAGGCTCTTCAAAATAGACAAGCAAGAAATAGAACACATACAGCTTATTTTACTCGCTTTGAAAACTGTTTTCAGAAGAAGACCTTGGAAGGATCTTTTCTGGGGGCAATGCTGGTATAGGGCTTAATTTCCAAAATTTGAGAACAAAAATTTCACCATGTGACTGTGGTGTGCAGAAGCTTCCATACTTGCACCCTCTGCAGCTCCAGCCCGATCTGGATGGCCTTTGGGGCAGAGTCGATCTCCTCCATTCCCACTGTGCTTCCCATTGGCCTAGAATCATTCCAGCAAATTTGAATTCTCTGGTTCTTGAACTCTGTTACCAAATCCTGCATTAAAGATTAGGAGCTAATAATAAAAGAAGCAAAGATTTCCTTTCTCTGCTTCATCTCTCTATAACTTTTGTGGAAGGACCTTTCGACCGTGGTAGAAACAGTCATGGTTTAGGAGTCAGGAGACCTGGCTCCACCCTGGGCTTGCTGTGTTGTCCTGGGAAAGTCACTTAGCATCTCTAAGGCTTACCTTCCTCATCTTAAAATTAAAGGGCTGGAGTAGATCAATGCTTCCTGAATGTTGGTCCTGGTATGGGGAACTTTGAGAAATATAAGTTCCTGGGCCTCGCCTCCAAAGAATCTCATTCAGTGGTCTGGGCTAGTGCCCCAGATTTTGTATTTCTCAAAAACTCTACACAAGATTCTTCTGCACAGTGATATTTGGGAACCACTGGACTTGACTATCTTTGAAGACCTTTCTAGCTCTATGATTCAATTCTGTTTAAAGTGTGTAAGGGTTTTATTGAAAAGAAAAAGCTATTAGAATATAATAGCCCAATGACAGGAGAAGGAGTGTGGTTTTATTCACTCTGACTTGCGACTATTGTGTGTTTATAGACGGTCACATATTGTGCTTAACCTTACTGAGTGGATATCAGAGGGTAAATACTCATTTCCAGGGTTGTCCTTTGTACATCAGCAGCCCTAAATGTGCGACGGTCCTGCTAGCTTATAACTTTATTAATACACGCAGCTACCTTCATGATAATTCTGTCTCCGTTACGTGATTCTTCTAGGGATTCTGCAATAGCAGAAAACACATGAAACAACATTAAGAATATTATTAGCTTTTGGATTAATGGAATGAGGCAGAAAGATTTTCATGACACTAGGGGGAGGGGTTTCCCTCTAGAAAATGAAAAGGATTATTTACTGTGGCCTGGAGCTAGATATGTTGCTAGTTGAAGCTGAAGAACTTTAATTGAGCTCTCCCTTCCATGAGATCTGAAATCCTAGAGAACTTGGAATTATTATCCTGAGTTTTTTCTGATATGCATGTTTAGATTCTATTCGATAGATATGCCTATTCACAGTACTCTTACCAGATGATATTGAGTATACTAGGAATAGCCGCGGGTGAATTCTTTTAGCTGTTGCAGCTATGTCCTTTCTCTTGCTCTGGATATTAATCTGATTTTTAAATATGCATTCATGTCTCTGACTGACATAGTCTTGAGTTCCTGGTAGCGGTTGTTTTTATACCTGATCATCTGTGTATATGGAGCCCTACCTAAGCTCTTGAGGGTAATCACTTAAATACATCTTCCTTAATCTTCTTTTCTGGGCAGTGAGAAAAAAACAATAAGGAGTCAGGAGAGTTGCGGAGAAGCACAGCTTCTTGGGAGCCTGGTATCTATTTCTCACTTCTGTGTAATCAGTGCCAAGATGCCTTGCTTCCTTGGTTTAAAATCTCTGGGGAAATTGTTCAACTCGGTGAAAAGCAAAGTCACCTCATCTGAAAAAACCAGCACCAGGGGCTCATACAGAAGGAGACTGGTTGTCGAGGATGTGAGTGTCTCTGGGAGCCCCTACCCTGCTCACAGGCGGGCCACCATCATTCATTTGTTGTGTCTACATCCTGAGGTCTATTGCATGTTCGAGCACTTGTTGAACAACCTTGATCTTCTTGGTAAGTAAAAGAGCCCACTCTGGACACGGCTTTGTGTTTCGTGATTGGCATAAGTAATAAAGTATTATCTAGAACCATTCTTCCATTATGTATTCTTCAAAGGAAACACTATCCTTGATATATAATTAATGGGGTGAGGGTGGGAGCAATGGAGAATGTAACATAAGTACAGCTATGGAGCTAAAGTCTGACGGTAATTTTGTCCATGATTTTATGATCTCAGTAACAAATACGTCTCTTTCCAAACTTGGTACTAATAATGGTCTGTAATAGGAAGTATGATGGAAAAGAAAGATCTCTGTCGATAGATGCTTTTCTTTCATATGATATAGGGTGAATGGAAAAGAAATATTCAAGGCAGCAGACTGCCACTAGTAAAACGAGACCTAAGTGAAGTTGAGGTCTAAATTGTCACTGCCTCAGGTGTGCTGATCTTGTGAAATATTTTAAAAGAAAAGAAAAAGAAAGGATTTATAATATTTTGAGAACTTGTTGAGGCTTCTATTCAGTGAAGTTATTAGAATGTGGTGACTCATCCATCTGCCTGGGAAAGAAGTTGAGAAAGCCCAGATGAGGGCAAGAGTCATTGCACTTAAGAGTTCTCAGACTTGGAAATTACAGTGATTTCTTTATTAATGAAGATGACATCCACCCAACTGCTTACTCCTTTGTCAAAATCAGTACTAGGATTTGTACAGGAGGCAGAGGGCTATTAGACATGGTCCCTATAAACATGTGAAGATGAGCCGAAAGAGCCAGAAAACAGAACATATACCTGATAATTCTTTGCTAGAGAGGACGGCAGGGTTGGATTAAAGCCAGGTAAGGTAAGGGAGTTAACCTATACTGGGATGTTTTGTTTTGTTTTCAATTAAGTTTTAAATAGCTTTATTGAGATATAATTCATATATCATACAATTCACCCATTCAAAGTATGCAGCTCAATAGTTTTTAGTATATTTGCTGTTATGTGCAACCATCATCACAGTGAACTTTGGAAATATTTTATTGTCTCAAAAAGAAGCCCTGCGCCCTTTTACCGTTATCCTGCCCTCACCCCAACCTCTCCATACCCACCCCCCAGCTGTAAGAAGCCTCTAATCTACTTTCTGTCTTCATAGATTTCCCTATTTTGGACATTTCCTATGAGTGGAATCATACTATATGGTCTTTTGTGTCTGGCTTCTTTTACTTAGCATGTTTTCTAGGTTTATTCATATTATTATATGAATGTATCAGTACTTCATTCCTTGTTATGGTTAAATAATATTCCATTGTATGGAGATATATATACACCACATTTTGTTTATCCATTCATCAGTTAATGGACATACGGGTTGTTTCCACCTTTGGCTCTTATGAATAATGCTGCTGTGAACATTCATGTACAAGTTTTTGTGTGGCCATATGTTTTCATTTCTCTTGGGTATATACCTAGGAGTGACATTGCTGGGTCATATGGTAGTTGTATGTTTAACCTTCTGAGGAATTCCCAGACTCTTATCCAAAGTGGCTGCACCATTTTACATTCCTGCCAGCAGCACATGAAGATTCCAATTTCACCACATCCTTGCCAACACTTGTTATTATCTGACTTTTTGCTTCTAGCTTTCCTAGCAGGTATAAGGTAGTATATCATTGTGGTTCTACTGAGCTTTGACTGGGGGAGGGAGAGGCTGGCTAGCAGATCCGTGTTAAGACAGGACAGGACACTGATCCGACAGGTGCCGACGGTTCCGGACGCTCACAGTTCTTGGTTCTCTTACTCCTCAACAGTCTCCACTTCACTACTCCAGCCTCATCCTTTTCAGGGGAGCAAGGAGTGGGGATAGAGAAACCGTGACTTCTGCCCCCAGGCCTCCTATAAGCCACCCTAGAAAAACTTGGTTCAGAGCCAGCTGACCATGCCTATTATAGTTTAGGGCACCTCTGTCAACTATCGGATTCACATGCTGGTGGATACCTAAAATCCCTTTATTGAGGAAAAAAAGTTAATTCATCAATTAGGGATAAAAACCAAACATGTAGCTTTCTGCTGGAGCTAACATTTAACTATGAATGCGTTTGGTGCTTCTACTCAGTGATTCTACATATACAGTTTTACTCAGCCATAAAAAGATATGAAATTGAGTTATTTGTAGTGAGGTGGATGGACCTAGAGTCTGTCATACAGAGTGAAGTAAGTCAGAAAGAGAAAAACAAATACTCTATGCTAACACATATATATGGAATCTAAAAAAATAAAAAAAGGTTCTGATGAACCTAGGGGCAGGACAGGAGTAAAGATGCAGACGTAGAGAATGGAATTGAGGACACGGGGAGGGGGAAGGGTAAGCTGGGACGAAGTGAGAGTAGCATTGACATGTATACACTACCAAATGTAAAATAGATAGCTAGTGGGAAGCAGCTGCATAGCACAGGGAGATCAGCTCAGTGCTTTGTGACCACCTAGAGGGGTGGGATAGGGAGGGTGGGAGGGAGACGCAAGAGGGAGGGGATATGGGGATATATGTATACATATAGCTGATTCACTTTGTTATACAGCAGAAACTAATACAACATTGTAAAGCAATTATATTCCAATAAAGATGTTAAATAAAAATAAATGAAATAAATAAAAGAGATTCAAGGTAAATGTTTTTGGAATGAGCTGTTGATGCTCAGGAAAGAGATAAGGTCTGCCAGTAGAGAAGGCAGGAAGTCAAGGGGAGACCAGCTAAACTGTGGTTGATGGAGAGTGTGCTGGACAATAGCTTGTCGGTAGTTTCAATCACAAGAGAGCGAGAGAATAAACAGTATCAAAGAGAGCCTGGGTAAAGGAAAGTGTAACCATCACTGGTGTATCAGTATCTTAGTGGAGGCAGATAAGGAAACCTGGGGGATTAGTTCAGTGTGTGGCTTTGGGGTTGGACATTTCAGAATTTGAGTCCCAGCTCTTCTACTTACTAAATGTGTTATTTTGGGAAATTAGTGTCTCCAAGTGACAGTTTCCCCATCTGTAAGGTATGCTGAAGAAGGCACACCTTACATGATTGCTATGAGCAGGTCTGCCCCTAGGGCATATGGGTTCCTGGGCAAATATTTTTTGTGGGGCCCCTGTTTACATAAGCAATTTGAGTCACCCCAAATCAGTGTGTCAACAGTCCAATCCTGCTCAGTCATGGTAAAGAAATACCATGCCAGCCTCAGGAAGTGATTATTCACCAAACTCCCCTCCAGGAATTGAGCTAGTTCCAGGGTCTTGGTTGGCTAGAGCTCCTCCAGGCATCTGGTCAACCCCCTGCACAGCAAGGGAGAGACATACAGGACCATTAGAGAGTGCTCCAAAGAGGAGGCTGGACTGCCCTGCCTAGATAGCACTGCTGGCCCCAGCTGGTCCCAGGCAACAAGAAGGGACTTAGACATTTTTGAGGAAGGTTTGGTTTAGGGGTAGGGTCCCTGCTTGCCTGAGTCTAAGGACAGCATTGATTATAAGGATTAAATGAGAACATGCACGTCAGAGGTGTTTGATGTAGTGGCACACACAAGCATCTGCTAAATTTTAACTGCAATAAAAATACAATAGAGTAGTTTATTATTTTAAAAAATAATGATTTTGTCTTCCACTGCTGTGAAGCAATAGAGGTCCAGTTTTTGTGCTGCTGGGGCCCAGGAGTATAAACACAGCACAGGAAGTGGGGTTCCCAGGAGGCTACTAAGTGTGCTTGAAGTATCCTGTTTGGGACAGGTGCTTGAAGGAAACTCACCCTCCTGCAGTCATGTGTGTTCCTGTGCTAGCAAAGCCCCACAGTGCTCAGGAGCAGCTCCTGGCAGGATGCTCAGGGATGTTTGGCAAAGGCCTCCGGCAGCTGCCAGAAAGACCTCAAGATGTTGCAGCTTCCTGTTTTTGTCTGGTGCTCGCTCCTGCTTTTGAGCTGTGCAGAGCTCCACGCTTTTCAAAGTGCCCCTATGTGTCTTTCTCTTTTGTCATGCTCAAAACAACCCCCAGAAGTCACTAGAGAAGGAACTGTTTTCCCCATTTAAGAACAGGAAAGGAATTGGCAAGAAGCTGGGACGTGTAGACAAAGCAAAGATATCAGTGAACGTAAAAAATAGCTTCTGCGTGTGGATCTGATTGTATCTCTGATTGTGGATGCAATACCAGTCTAGAACCACTGTCATTCATTGTGGGACTGCTGTGTTTCCAACATTGTGCCAAGCGCTTTATAATTTTTCCCCATTTAATATTCCTAATAACTCAACAAAGCCAGTACTACTTTAATCTTTGTTTTACAGATGAGGCGTCTGAGGCATATGCAGTTAAGAAACCTGCCAAAAGTTATATAGGTAGAAAGTGGAAGAGCTGGATTTGGACCCAGGTTGGCCTGACACCCAAGTTCATGGTCTTAACCATGATGTGGTAAGGCCTTAGCCCTAGGAGCTTAAGGACAGGTCATCCATGAGATCTGCTGAGCATTGGCAAACTTAAAATTTGTAAATAGTAGTTCTAAAGAAGTACTTTAACAACTCAAATTTGAAGATTCTCTTATAAAATAAATTGGTTTTGCCAGGAAACTTAGCAAATATTTCTTTTTCCTAGTTCATAATTACAAGCTATCTGCCTGGGGTTTTCTCCTCACCTTACTGTTGGAACTTAGAGTAAGTTTGTGAACCTGTGTTGTTTTCTGACCTTCTGAGCTTTTGGGTCTAGTACAAATGAAAGAGGCATATTTAGGGCAATTACCTTCTCAACAAACAAACAAGAAGAGACTGGTGGTGCTATCAAAAGCCCTAAGGTTATCTGAAAGGGTTCAATGATTATGTTGTCAGCTGAGTCCAAATCCCAAAGCAAAATGTTCTGGACTGGAGACCAGGGACCAAAGTAGAGTTGGCAGTCCCCTCCCTGGTGATTAATACATTGTTGCTTCTTGAAGTGGTAGCAACCTGTTTTGTTATATTGTTCATGGCATTTAACACTGTGGTTCTCTAACTTTCTATGTCCCTTTTCATCCCGTTCGCTGTCACTAATCCCAACCCCATAGATCAGACATTTCTGTCAAAGGGCCAGGGGGTGGTCTTGGACATTGTGGCCCAAAGGCTAGAAGAGACTTTTTGTTGTCCACAGTTTGAAGAGCACACCTTCCAAGACTGTGGAGCTTTTCTATCGCATCTCCCTGGTAGTGTTGAGATGCTGTGTTGGAAAAATGTTTTAAATACTTGGCAAATCTCAGACTCAATGTTGAAGACCCCTACCCACCCCGCCTTTAATTTGAGAGGGGTGTTTGACTTCTGGCCATGAAAAAAAATGTTTCCCAGAAGATGTGACAAGAAGGAATATCCGGTTCCTCCCCTCAGCCCTGCTGTCCTTGCCGATGGCTACACGAGTGGCTGTCTGGACACAAAGCGGTGACAGGAATCTGGTGTTGGCAAGGAGGTGCGCTCGGTCGTGGCCTCAGTTCCTCCACCACAGCAGGCCACCAGGGCCACGTCCAGTTTGTTGATGGGATGTGGTTCCCTCCAAACAGTAGTCTTACTTTGACTTTTATTCTGTTGAGATGGGAAATGATCGGTGGTAAACGACCTCTAAGTTTTGGGAGGGCATGGAAGGAGAGATTGGAGATTTCAGCTACGTGGTAAAGCATTAGACAGCCTGCATTTTTCATTGATTTGTAGTTATCAATAACCCCTGTTAATTTCCCAAAGCTTCCTGTTCCATTAGTTTAATCATATTTCCCAGAAGCAGAGTGTCAAGCCCTTGACGGTCAGACCCTGCCTTTCTATCACATTTTCAATCATTAACCCCCCTCTGCCCCAACACTCACACCAGAGGTCTTTGTCACAGATGTCTGAAGGGCCCTTTCACCTTCTGTCTCCGTGCTGTTCTGCTTCCTGCCAGAGCCTTCCCGGTTCCTCTGGCTCTCAGGCAGGATTTGCTTTAAGCTTTTCCTCCTCTGGGCAGGCTTGTCTGACCTCTTCCCTCATCCTCCTGTGTGCTGTACAGCATTCCATGCATCTCTCTTAGAAGTACCTGTTTATAAGCCTCTCTCGCTTAGCACACTGCAAGGTCCTCTCTGAGAGTACGGAGGGAGCCACATTTCTATTTTTACTGTATTATAGTACCTGGTATGGAAAAAGGCTGTAAGTGTATGAGTAAATGAATGAATAGATGTTTGTAGAAATCAAATCGCTACGTTAGAATACAGTGGGCGTAAAATTATCCCCCTGCCTTCAAGTAGCTGAGGCCCGAAGAAGCAGTTTGGTGCAGTGGCCGTAAGTTCTGGGCTGTGGGGTCAGGCTGCCCTGCCAAGTGCAAAGTGCAGCACTACTCATTTTAGATGTTGTGACTTGGACACCATACTTAATATCTTTGAGCCTCAGTTTTATCACTTATCAAATGTGGATAATACTACCTACACTGCAGTAATAGTATGAGGACTAAAATAAAATATAAATATAAAAGAAGAAAATAAACTAGCCTTAGTAGCTTTTCAATAACTATTTCCCCCTTTCCTCTTCTCTCCACCCCAAACGTGGGATAAGTGAAATAAATTCTTAGGTAATAAATACAATTAGTTTTCCAAGCAAGGAAAGATAACGTGGACCTGGGATGGCCAGGGAAATAGAAAGTAGGATTTGAGCTGGAAAATAGAGGAGACATACCCAGAATAGGAGTAGAAAGAAAATATCCCAGTGAAATGAGATTAGAAAGAAAAAAACTAGAAGTAAGACATTTTTCACTTAGTTCCACTGCCTCTCTCTTCTTGGTCCAGCCTTATTGTTTTGATGTGTATCTTTGTTTTTATTTATTTATTTTTTAGGCCTAGGAATGTGGACAAGTAACTTATTTTCACGGGAAATGTTCCCATCTAATTTACTTCCTTAAGTAACTGAATATGCTGAAATGCCCCATTAGTTTTAATTATATGTATTAATACTTAAAAACTAATCTTATTTAAAGTCAGAAGGTAAGGCAATCTGTTTAAGTTTATTGTTTGGCGTTGGTTTTTTTCCCTGGCTTTAAAAATATTTTTATTCTTACTAAGAGTGGACTACCTTCACAGAAACCCCTGATTTAGCGTCATGTGATCCTAATGAATCTGGGGTATGACCCAATGCTTATCATCATAGATGCCTGTTAACTTAGTAAATCAGCCGTGAGTCTGGAATGGCTCTGGGATGCAACGTGAAGGCTGCCAACAGGAAAGCAGTATAGTCTATTTGTGATGTAGCCAGGAGAGCGGATGATTCCTTTCTCAACCTCCAGAAGACACCACACTCAGAGTGCAAAAGCAGAATGCATGGGACCTTCAAATTTAAATAGGCCAGAACTCTAGAAGAACTGTGGTATGCCTTAGAATTCTAGATGTTTCTTAAGGATGGAAATAAAACTTTGATACCAACACCTTTCTGCAGGGAGTGAGAGACTGAGGCCCAGAGAAGTGAAGTGACTTTCCCCAGATCTGTTGGATAAATCAGAGGTGAAATTAGATGAAGAACTGGTCTCCTTTCTCCCTGCTTAACATTGCAGAAGAGGAGACCAAAGGACTGCTAAAAATTGTTTTAGTTTAGTTTGAGATTCAGCTCAGGTGAAACTTTCCTTTGAATCTTCTCCAGATGTCCCCTCTTTGGGGAATACCACACAAATGCCCATTTATGGATAAGTATTTCCACCTTTATGCACTTTTATGCTTGGTTATATCTATTTGTCTGCATGTCTCTCTTTGCCAGGTAGTAAGGGTCTTATTTGCAGCAAAGTGGTTTTAGCGGGCTTTGTTTCTCCAGTGTATAATAAATGCTGTGCTTGGTAAATAAACATATTTCATACATTTAAAAAATTAAGATATAATTCACATGCCATAAAAATATGCCATTTTAACATGTACAATTTTGTGGTTTTTAGTATATTCACAAAGTTGTGCAAACATGACCACTATCTAATTCCAGAGCATTTTTATCACCCCTAAAAGCGACCCTGTATCCGTTAGCAGTCCCTCCCTGTTACCACCACTCCCCAGCCCCTGGGAACTCCTGATCTATTGATACTTTCTGTCTCTATGAATTTGCCTATTCTGGACATTTCATATAATTGGAATTACACAACACATGACCTTTTGTGTCTGGCTTCTTTCACTTAGCATAATGTTTTCATGGTTCGTCGATGTTGTAGCATGTTATCAGTATTTCGTTCCTTTATATGGCTATGTGGATACGCCACATTTTGTTTATCTGTTCATCAGCTGATGGACATTTGGGTTGTTTCTGTTCTAGGGTATTATGAATAATGCTGGTAGGAACACCTGTATGCAAATTTTTGTGCGGACATAAGACATACGTTTTCAATTCTCTTGGGTATATACCTAAGAGTGGGATTGCTGGGTCATATGTTAACCCTATGTTTAACTTTTTGAGGAACTGTCAAACTGTTTTCCCCAGGGACTACACTATTTTGCATTAAAATTGCCCTTAATACAATTTTAAATTAAGTCAAAACTATTCCCCAAATATGAAATGACCGGTTTTCATTAAAGTGAAAACTCCCATGTGTACATTCATGCCTGTTTATACCCTGTATCTTAATCTTCAAAACCTCGTATACCTACAACTTAAAGGTTTGCAAACATATTACATAAAGGAAGGTAGGATCTTTACTCGGTGACTTTAGTTAGCTGGTTTTGTTGTTCCTGCTACAGGTGCCTTAGGATAACCCCCAAGCTTTGTTTGGTTGCTGTTTAAAGATCTTTCCTCATCCAAGTTCTGTAGCCATAGATAGCAACTGAAATGAATCAGAGGATGTCAGAGATGTTCTGACTCACAGTGCCCAGAAAAATCCAGCTCACAGAGGTTTTCATGTGGGCCAGTGGAGAGGGAGCATTCTCATGACATAAAGTCCCCAGTGGATAAAGATGGGCTTGGGAAGAAAAGACAAATAGTTGGAGCCACTGCCAGCACCCAGCTTTCTCTCTTTATGTCTGTCACACCCCGGATCATGTTGTAATGTCATTTTTGACATCACTAGAATATTCTAGGGTGTTTAACATTTGCTCTTTGTGTGGGACAATTCCCAGTTCTGTTTCATATCACTCTTTTCCCTGAAGGGCTATCATGTGGTTTTAGTATGTAGCTGGATATGTTCATCTGTTATCTTTTCCTCAGGCCAAACTTGTCCTTGAAGTGACACTCAAACTCTGTAACCAGTTGGTAGCCAGCCCTGTTGCAGGGGTACTGGCTACTTAATAATTAGCTGCCCCATCACTGAAGTCATCAATTGCTACAATATTATCATTGATGGAAATACTATGTGATGTTACTTTGTTTAGTAATACTTCAACTGAACTTGATCTTGCATAGATCATGGTTCAGTTGGTCTATTTTAAGATTTTAAAGAGGACAGGAGAAGCTACTTTCAACACGTTTCTTGGTTAGCGCTTTTATCTGGATACCAGGAGTGGTCTAGTTCATTTCCTGTCTGTAGCAACTGGTGAAAAGATGCTGAGCCCAACCAACTTTCTGTAACTCTTCCTGTATTTGGGGAGGACCATATTCTACTTGAAGCTTTCCTCTATCTCTTTTGCTAAACGGCAAGCATTCCTTTCTTCAAACCTTTATAGCATTTTCTCAGTACTTCTGATTCCAATCCCTTTCTACTTCCCCTTAAAGTTATTTAAGTACTTGTGCTACTTGCCCTCCTAGAATGTAAGCTCACTGAGGGCTTAATCTAGGCATCTTCGATCTATATATCAGTCAGCTTTATGAAGTTTTATGTATTATAGATGTTCAGTAAATGCATAATTAATGAATCAGTGGTAATTTCTTTTCATTCTTCCCTGAATTTTGCCCACTTTGCTTTCAATTGTGTGATGTTATGGCTTAATGCTGTTTTTATGGCTTCGTTGCTTTTTTCTGTGTGTAAATTTAATGGCCAATGAAGCGTATTGGTAAATGCCCAGCACTCTTAGTATATTTTATTCAGGAAGGGAAAAATATAGTGTATAATTCAAATCCAAAACCAAGAAGAATTTAAGTTCTAAATATTTCCCTTCCTGTCCTCCCTCCAATCTCCCCAAACCTCAACAAATCCAATACATATGCAGAGTGTTTTCTATCTTGCTGGGGAATGGTGAGAAGGGAAGAAAGGAATAAAACTACCTTTTATACCTCTTTCAAAAATACAGCCAACGTGGCATATGGCATATAGTACTAGCACAATCTTTGGTGCAATTGTAGCAATGTGAAACTGTTTAAATTTTTTAAATGAAAGCCCATGTATATATGTAAGTAGAATATTATTATAAAATGATTCATTTCTACAGAGCTTGATAAATGTCATAAATCACATCCTTCTCCCCAAAACATAACTGCAGTTAAAAGACATTTGGGGGCATATTGGTTTATGAGACAGTTGTTTGTTCTGACCCCTGTGACCAGAGTTAATCCAAGTAGCCTTATTGACATATTTTGAAGGAAGAAGCACTTATCTGCTTCCAGGGGCATTAACTCACTCATCTGATGTTTCTAGGAACCAGGTCTGACTTTTAGAGGTGAATGCCAAGGAGACACGAGCATTCAAAAGAAGGAGGAATGTATATGTGTAAGAACATAGAGAGGTCTCATAGGAATCCAGGAAATGCTGAGCAGTCAGGCCTCAGGAAGCATAGGATTCCAGGCTGCTCCAGGACCATCTGTTCAGTTTTGGGGAATGTCCTATTCTCTTCCCTCCCAACTGGCTTCCTCTGACACTTTACCCCTTGGAATTTTGGTATCCACATGTCTCTATGAAGCCTGCCCCTGGCCTGGCCTTACTTGATCTTTTAATACATGTACCAGCCCCTGACTAGGACTTTTCTATATGACTCTTAGTTCAGAGTCCCAGAAGTGAAAACCTAATTGACCCAGCTCCTCTTTCTCAAGGCAGGATATACATTGTAAGTGCTTGGCCAGCTGAGGTATGGGTCCCCCCTCCCCACCCAGTGTCTACTTATGATCCAGTCAGTCACAGCCAAAGTGTGAAGTCATATTGCTCAGTGCCCACTCAGAAGAGGGGTTGAATGGGGACAGAAGAGTAATGATTAGGGCAAGCATCCCCCAAGGCATATCATTACCTCTGGGCAGTGACTCTATGTTGATAATGAAAGTCTTGTCATGAGAAATTCCATGGCATTTTCCTAAATATGCAGGCTCAATAACTGGAAAGAAAAATAAAACTCTATGTGGGTATCCTTGGAACCAGTGTGTCATCTCTTTTTCATTCATCAACCTCTCTGGAGGAAAGATACTATGGAAATCCTAGATATAAATAAATGAGAAACAATTTTGGATCTTGAACCAAGAATCTGAAAAAAAAAAAAGAAAGAATCAGTAAAAAGGTAAAGGTGTATTAATTCCCTTTTAGAACCCTGAAGATACATTTGCCTTGTGATACCCTTTGCCTTACCAAGTCCAAGTGATGGGAGATGAAGTAGACAAACAGGGGTTAGGTTTTGCATAATCTCTAAGCAAAGATGAAGCAATTGGGTGATGTGACTTCAGGTGCTTCTGTGAGATGCCTAGATCAAGAATCTTGGACTCTCTGGTGCAAGTCATCTCTTCCTGCTGTGAAGACAAGGACAGTATCTCTCTCATACGTCTCTTCTACCCACCTCCTGATATTTGTTAGTTATAATATTGTTTTCATGTTGTTCTTTGCTTTCTTTGCTCAAAAGAGCATTCCCATTCTCTTTCATAACCATAATCCAGTAATTGGGGTATCAGTTTCATATTTAATAGAATTCACTGTTCACTGCTAGTCCTTTTACTACAATATTTGCATTCCTGAGTTTATTTTGACTCATCTCACTCATCTCTTCATTGGCTAGATGTTGATGTGAAGCTGTTTTCCAAAGAAGTGTTCGTGGTGTTGTATTTCCTGACCACCTCTGTGTTTGTGGTTGGTTTGTCCATTGCCTTTATGTCTGAACAACATTTGGGCTGAGTGAAAGGTTCTTGGGACACACACTTTCTTTCCCCCGAGATTTTCAGGTATTGCTCCACTGTCTTCTGTGCATTAGCATTGCCACTGAGAAGTCTGAGATCAGCCTGAGTTTTTCTCTTTTGATGAGTGATGGGCTTTTTCTGTCTGGATATATGGAGAATGATATCCTTTGAAGTTCAAAAGCTTAGGGTAAGACCTGGAGTTAGCATTCTGTATCAAACTTTGTTAAAATAGTATCTCTACACTCTTTAAATCTGCAAGTTCAGATCTATCTTTATTTCAGGGAAATTCTTGTGTATTAGATCTCTGAATATATCTTCTGCTTCTTAAATTCTCTACTTCTGGGACATAAGTTTTTTCGTTTCCTTTATTTTGCACATCTATTGATTGTCTCTCGTTGTTTTAGGCTCTTTCTTCTGCATTCATTGAGATCATCTCAAATTTTTTTCTATCCTAGGAATTAGATATTTATTGGTGTCTGCTCTCTTCTTTGATGTCTCATTTAATAATGATGTTTCATTTATTCCTGTTGATCCTGAGTAGGTCCTCAGTTTCCACCTCTTATTTGTATAATCTTTTTCTTCATCTCATTCTGTTGTGTCATCATCACACACATGAGCTCTTTTTAAATTTCATGCACTAATTCAACATTTTGTGCCCGTTCCCCTTCACTCTCGTCCCACACAGAAGCCAGAAGGATCCTGTGGAAATGACAATCAGATCATGCAACTTTCTCTGCTCAGAGCCTCCAATGGCTTCCCACCTCACTCACTGTAAAACCAAGGTCCTCACATGACTGATAGGGAGGGGCCTAACTCTTCCTCTTCTCTAACCTCACTCCGGTTCTCACTCCTTGAACACACCAGGTCACCTCCCTCCTTCAGACCTTTGCTCTTATTGTTCACTTGTCTGGGATGCTCTTTCCTCAAATATCCATACGGCTACTCCCCTGCCTCCTTCAGGTTTGCGCAAATGGCACTTTCTCAAAGAGGCCTTCCTCGGCTACTCACTGCAAACCACAACTCCTTCCTCCAACACTCTTTCTCCAGCCTTGATTTTTCTCCAGACTTGATTTTTCTCCATAGTACTTATCACTTCTATCATCTATATCATATGATATATATATATATATATATATATATATATATATATATATAGTTTACGTATATATTTTATTATATCAACCACATACACACACAACTAGAATGTAAGCTCCATCACAGCAAGGATTTTTGTCTATTGCCCTTACAGCAATATCGCAGCACCTAGAACAGTTCCTGACACTTAGTAAGCACTCAGTAAGTATTTCCTGAATGAATGAGTGGGCTGAGGTTAACTTTGTCTTCCTGGGGAGGTTTCCTAACACTGAAGTCCAGTCTTTCTTGGATGGTTGGCCTCACACTGCCTTTTTCATATGGCAGCAAAGGTCATGTGTCAAGGTATCAGGAGGGGGTCTAAATTCTTTAAGGCATTGTAAGTAAAATTCCCCACATTTGATATGAAAAGGCTCCCTATAGCCCAAAATGGTTTTGAAAACTTGAGCTTTACAGTTTTCCATTATCCTGTTTTTGTTGTAAATTGATGAAGCAGTGAGAAACTAAGTAATAACAATCATTATTACCTTCCTTGAGCTCCTTCTGGATGCCAGGCACTTTCATTTCATAGAGAGCCTCTTTCAGCCTCACCCAGTACCAGGTACATAATTTGCAGGGCCCAGTGCAAAAGGAAAATGTGAGACCCCTCGTTCAAAGTGCAGGAATAAAGTGCCATTAAAGGTACTACAATATGAAGATTTTTTTCTTTATTCCACAGACGCTTTCTCACCTTGTCATAATGTTTTTATTTGCTATTTAATGTTGTCCTAAATAAAGTAAAATTTTAAATTGTTGACATGAAGTTTGACCTTTCATGTTTACACTGTGCACCGCTCATTTTAAACGCAAATATAAGAGCACTGAACTCATTTGTGAAATTGCACAATTTATATTTCATAGATCGCAGATGCATATTTATTTCATTCTTTCCAGAAGCGTGGGAATTCTGCACCCAAATAGCTCAACTGTTTTTATTTCACTTCTTGGATGCATGCGCATTCTAGCGACACTCTCTACCTTTGGCTTACTGATGGGTAAGGAAGGACGGAAGGGAAAGGGGGCAGTAGGTTGTCCTATCTTTCCTTTTGCTTCTATATCATCATTTTCAGTGTAAGTGGTTGGCTAAATAGGGAAGTAACATGAGTCAGAAAGGATATGATAGGGTCCCTTGGTCGTTTGTGTTTCCTTGAACACCTTGCCTTCATTTTTGCATTCTGGTTTGGATGGAAAGTGACCTCTCAGTGCTGCTGTTTATTCAGTCGCAGATGTGACACACTTTCCTTGCACTCCCTGAATTCCCATGCATCACGAGTCCACTGGAATTGGCATCTCAGGGGGCATCGCAAATACCACCCGTGAAGGGGGCAGCAGGAATGGCAGACACACATCCTGTACCTCTCTTGTCTGCTCACACACATGCTCCATTGTCCCATCCAACCTCACTTATAAGACACAAGCTCAAAGATAAAACTCTTGCAAATCTCAGTATAACAAGAGCAGAGCATTAAACCAAATGGACGGCCCATCTGAGCACAGGTTCCTACACAGCTTCCCAGGTCGCGCGCCCAGGAAGCCAGCCCTGTCCTCACCACAGCCTCACAAGTGGAGCATGTTACTACCGTTCACAGGTGAGACTGCTGAAACCCAGAGAGAAAATAACATGCCCGAGGTCCCTGAGCCTGTGGCAGAGCTGGCACTCAAATCCTGGCTGTTTGATCAGGTTGCCTGTGTGGCCAGTTAGCATGACAAAATAACCACAGGTAGGAGGTAAGACCTCAGGGGTTTTGGCCATTTCCAAGTAATTGTGTAACTTTGGACAAGTCTGCCTTAGGACTTTAGTTTTCATCTCAATGTGAAGCTAATGCCTGTTTTTTTTCATACAAGTTATAGTTTTTCACAAACCAGAGGGTTGGTTGCATGGTCCCTTTTCTCTTTGTCCTGAGAGCTGGAGGAACTCACAGAGACGTGTGTTGGGTGACAGTGCTGTTTTTCCTGTGGCAGCACATGCACTAATGGCCATGCACTTTGCATGCTTTATTTGGCCTGTCCCTCAGACGATGGCTGAAATGTCCCAGGAGAATGTGAGAGAGGTTATTTTCTGGGAGTGTGCCAGGGCCTAATTAGAGTGAAGGGAGCAAATGGAGGCTTTGTCAACTTTGCAAAAATTCTGTGACCACCTCCCATAAAATTTTTTTAGTTGTCTCTCTATGTAGACCACAGGAATGCTGTTCCTTGAGGATGGTTAGACAGGGTAGATGATTGAATTGCATCTTAAAAGACTCAAGAATGTGGATCTGGGCAAACCATCTTCCCCTGTCCAGCCAAGGATGAGCCCAACAGGCCAAGGGGATGCGATTCACCTGGCAGGTCCTATCATAAGAAGTCCAAGAGCCAATGAAGGATAAGGTATCAGGAGAGAAGATCATTTTATACAGACAAGGCAAAATGGAACATCATTTCCATTGTATCAAGTCTTCTGGAAACGCCAAAGAAGTTGATGTACATTGAGTGCATCTTGACTCAAAAAATGTTTGTGTGTGTGTGTGTGTGTGTGTGTGTGTGTGTGTGTGTAGTTGGGAACAGGGGAAGGGAGACTCTTTCATGACCTCTGTGGAATGAAGACCCAGTAAAGCAAAAGACCCAACAAAGCAAAGGGAGGGCCCATGGCTTTGGATTCTGACAAGCCTCTTCCCTCAAGTGTAAAGATAATAACATTATCTTATCCAGTTGTTAGGAGGATTAAATGAGGTGATAAATGAATGTAAAGAGAGTAGAATGGTAGCTGACACATAATAAGCACCCTGTAAATGGCGACAAAAGTGGTACTTAGGATTAGTTATTACGGAGACTTGGTAAAATGCTACCTGGTTAAGTTCCTTTCAACTCATTTCTCCCCACGGTGAATTATTGGTTTGCATCTTGGCAAATACTTTCAAGCAACCACTAAATTGATTTATATATAAGAGACTGAATTTACTTTTAATTTACTTGAATAAGATTTTTAAATCAGCCTTTTTGATATAAAAATGAATACTTAGGGGGCTTCCCTGGTGGCGCAGTGGTTGAGAGTCTGCCTGCCGATGCAGGGGACACGGGTTTGAGCCCTGGTCCGGGAGGATCCCACATGCCGAGGAGCAGCTGAGCCCGTGCGCCACAATTACTGAGCCTGTGCGTCTGGAGCCTGTGCTCCGCAACAAGAGAGGCTGCAATAGTGAGAGGCCCGCGCACCACGATGAAGAGTGGCTCCCGCTCTCCACAACTGGAGAAAGCCCTCGCACAGAAATGAAGAACCAACACAGTCAAAAATAAATAAAGAAAGAATGAAATTTAAAAAAAAAAAAAAATGAATACTTAGCCAGCATTTTGACTTACTATGGTAAGCCAGTGATATTTATTCCTTAGAATTTATCAAATATCACATTCCTACTTTGTGCCTATCACTATTTGAATACAGATATTCACATGTGATCCCTTCCCTCAGAGAGCCCACAATCTTTTGCAAAAATAGACATATAAATCCTTCATTGCAGTGTAGTAAAATTCAGAGCACTGGTGACATTAAGTACCAGAAAGAAGGGGGTGTTGCTAGGAAAGGATCACAGCTCCAGATGATAGGAAATGACCGTTTTTCTTTCCTAGTAACTGTATTTCTACCTAGAAAATATTAGGGGAAAAGACAAAGCCAATAGTAAATTGTTAGGGGAAAAAAAGGCCTTTTTCCCCAAGTAATTCAACGGTATTTCTGTACTTCTTGTGAACTTCTCATGTGCCTGAAATTAGGCTAAAATTCATGAAACTGTACTATCAAAAGATCCTTTGAATTCCAGTAATAGGTTCCAGTACACTTTCAGGAAAAAGGCTTGTTTTGTGCTCCCTCTGCAGTTTATATCTTTAGTGGATTATTTATAGAGAGCTTTAAATATACCTTAGTAATTTTTCCTAAGCTGCAACCTATTGTTTAGGTCCAAACTCAGAACTGGCTTCTGAGAACGACCACGGGGAAGTTTTGGATACAAATGTAAAGTAATTCTACTTGAAGAACTCATGGAAAAGAACTTTGCTGGGCATTGATTCTGTGAGATTCACACGGAAAAAATCCTAAGAATTCTCCGTTGAAAACATGAGAGTGGGATCAAGAGGGATCAGACATTTAGGAGTTTGTATCAGACTGTAGGAAACTTTGGAATCATCACTACTAATAAATTTTCATGAAGATTGCAGTGAATGTCAGGATGATTGTTATTTCAGCCAACTGAGAAGATGGAGGTTGTTTTTTAGATGTGGCAGCATGGGCTATAGCTATGTTTGTAAATTTCATGTTAATTTACTTCCTGTGATGCAGGCCAATGTGCTAGGCCAGTCAGTAGTCCTTCATCACTTAAGGAGCTGGTGCAGCTGAAGCCTCATCCCAGAAAATCTGAATCATCAGACCTTGGATGGGACCAGGTGTATGCATTTAAAGCACCCCTAGTATTTTTTTATCCCTGGAGGTCTGCAGGCTGCACTCTTGGGAGTCTAGCAAAGCATGAAAACCTCCTTCCCTTCATGGAGCTCACAGCCTCATTGTGGACATGAATCCATTACTCCAGGAGGATAAGCCAATCCCAAATGGTTTGTGCTACTTAAAATGCTATGTGTGGGATGTGCCTGGCTGTCATTTTATTCTATTTCTCAGGGAAATATTTAAGTACACTAATAAACATAGACACTTTGTGGGCACGTCTGCTAAACATGGGACATGCACACACCAACACAATCCAATTTGGAGGAAGGAGGCAGTATGGTTGGAAACACATCATAGCAGACTTTGAAATGCGCCCAAAGTCTTTTGAACTTAATTGGTAAAGAAATAGGTAGCTCAGGTTTGAGACTCTCATCACATCACTTCTAATGTCCAACGTCCTTAGTGTGGCATTCAGAGCCCTCCGTGACCTGCCACCCTGGCCTTAGTTTGAGCCTCTCCCCATTCCCCTTGAACAGTGAGCTTGATACCTTCTTGTCCCATGAGGAGGCCATGGAATGATCTTTCCCCCTTTCTTCATTTGGCAGCCCTCTCTTACTTCTTTACTCCTCCTAGAAGCCTCTCCTGACTCCCTAGATTGGGCTCAGTACTGCTCTGCACCCTGTGCACCCAGTTCTGTCTTTTTATTTTTTCGGCTGCGTCGGGTCTTCGTTGCTGTGCGCGGGCTTTCTCTAGTTGCGGCGAACTGGGGCTACTCTTTGTTGCAGTGTGCGGGCTTCTCATTGCGGTGGCTTCTCTTGTTGCGGAGCATGGGCTCTAGGCGCCTGGGCTTCAGTAGTTGCGGCACGTGGGCTCAGTAGTTGTGGCTCGTGGGCTCTAGAGTGCAGGCTCAGTAGTTGCGGCGCATGGGTTTAGTTGCTCCATGGCATGTGGGATCTTCCCGGACCAGGGATCGAACCCGTGTCCCCAAGTGGATTATTAACCACTGCACCACCAGGGAAGTCCCCCCACTTCTGTCTTACCACCTTCCTAATTGGGTTGAGAGTTTGTGTGTGTGAGCATCTCCTCCACTAGATGGTAAGCAACTCCAGAGCAGTGATTTCTCTCTTCCTGTTTTGGTATTGCCAGCCCAGTACCTGACGTACCGTAGATGCCCCATACATGTCTGCAGTGAGGTTGATAGATGTAAACATTAAATGGAAAGCAAATAACAGACTCATTCTCAAGTTTTCCTTCAGCTGGATTCTGCTAGAGAGGATTTTGAGCACTCTTCTGCCAGTGAGTCCAAAGGTGTTGAGGGATGGGTGGCCATGGAGGGGTCCTGAAATTCCTGCCCTGTGGATGCACAGGCCATAGGCAATCTGTGGCTCTGTAGGAGAGAGCAGTGAGGATGTGAACTCCATCAGGTTGCTTGTTTTCTGGTTTTCACATTTCCCTCTTAATTGGCATGGCTTCTTTGGAAGTGATGTACTCTTGATTTTTTGCCAAGAGTGGCTGTGTGCTCACAAAGCTTTTCTCTCCAACAAAATGGTTTCTGTCCTTTGGTCACTTGTGGACAACCCTGGCTTCATTTTGTGAGTGAATGACAAGGCGGCAGTGAGTCAGTTTGGGGGAATAAAACAACAAATGAACCCACGGGTTGGTGTCTGTATCATGAAGTCTTATCTCATCTGAGTGGAATGAGATTGAGATAAGTCCTTTGGAAATCTTCTCTAGAAATAAGAATAAAAAGTCCTGCTGTCTTATGAACTGTACATTTTTTATTTTTTCCTTCATTTGTTTTGCTGCACTTCTTGTAGCTTTAACTAACTGTAAAGTAGAAAATATCTATGCTTTGCTTCTGTTCTCAAAGCTCTTAATTATTTGGCCCTGAGGCCGGAGACAAAAACAATTTGGTTTTACTCTGCCACATTCCAAAAATAACTTTAGTAATACCCTCTTTGGTTATCTTAAAAGTGTAGAGTGGATGCTTTTATCCTAAAGTAGCAGTGTCTGACTGTTGGGGGGACTTTAGCTATATGACTGTTGTTTAGCAACTAAATGCTGGTGACTCATTCACTTTGACTGTGGTACAGGAAAATTCTTTCCATGGAAAACACAGGAGGGGGGCAATGTCTCTGAACCACTATGTAGTATTTTCCTTTGCAAAAGGCTTCTCTGGAAATGAGTAGGCACCAGCTGTTACTCTGCTGGCGTAGTCTCCAAAGCGGCCAGTGAGCCTTCCTCAACCAGGGTTTCTGTGCAGTTTATCCACAAAGGTATACAGGTAGGTTCAGAGCTGCAATAAATCAGTTTGGTTAATAAACTGAAATCTCAGGATTAAAAATGGTCACCCTGAATAAAAGAGAAATTGAACTAATTGCATTTACAGTATCCAGAATATTTATGTATGATCTGGTTTGGACTAGAAACACAATGGTGTTTTAGTGTCACATTCCATGGGGTGTGGGGCGGGAAGGGAGAGAGAGAGGGTGAGAGAGGGAGTGCCTCAGTGAGGTGCTAATCTATTTATGCAGCAAAAATATAATAAACTAAATTCACCTGCTAGGCTTACAGCACCAAACTAATTCCAGTTCTCTGAGTTTAATTTTGCTTGTCCGCATCTCCTTGCGGGCTCTGAGGGTGTTAGGGATGGGAGAAGTAGACTGTGGAGTGCTAGCCCGTGAACTTTCGGGGATAGAAAGGGCTTGTCCCCTCCTGCTCTCGAGCCCTGCCCATCCCTCTCGACCTGAGGTCGTGCTGCTCTCATGCTTGGCTCTTATTTATGAATGGAGGTTAGAGAAGCCGCTTAAAGGCTCTTTAGTGCTTACACTCCAGCTGGCTGCTGACTTAGGAAAAACATGACCCTATGGGGCTGCGGTGGGGGCAGGGAGGACCGTGGGAGAAGTTTGTGTCATAGAAATGACGACCCATGGGTTGGAGGGGCCTTATTAGCCCTTTCTTACAGGCAGAGATGCCCAGGCTATTAATAGTAAAGCCCTGAATCACAGATGTAGGAATGTCACAGCTGCTTGAGCTCTGCCTCTGTTACCCGGCAGAAAAGCAGCCCCGCCCAACGTCATTTCAGCTATAAACAACCTCGGAGGCAAAGATGAGGCACGTTGATTGACTTCATTCCTTTCTGTTACCCCAGCTCTCTTAGACCCAACACGGTACAATATTTCCAGTAAAACAGTCGAATCCTGGCTGTGCGTTCTGGTTCTGCAGGACGGGTTGCCCATCTGCTGCTCTCTCCGAGCCGCGGCATCTGCCTTTGTGTCTCTCGCTCATCACATCTCTCCCACATGGTGGGGAGAGCAAGCAAATGATCTGGGTTTTGGAGACAGGTGCTGGAATGGGGTGGGCGTCGGCTTAGTGACCCCAGCCTCCACCCCCGGAAGTCACCTGCTCCCGTGAGACCAACGTGTGCTCCTGTGGGTCAGAAATCAAAAGCCTTGTCACTTGTCAGGTTTCACTGCCACTGCCAGATCAGGCTTAGGCTGGTGAGCGGTGCGGGGGTGACTGCCCTTCACTTTGTGGCTGGGAGGGTTTGTCCCTCACATATACACAACCCAAGAGGGGCTTGTCTAGAAAACTCTAAAGAAGCAAGGAGAAGGGGGAAGTCAGAATCCTACCTGGATAACTCAGATTTTTACTTTGATCCTGAATTTGATCCTGGATGAGGAATTGAATCCTGAAAGAGCCTCTTCCCAGGCTCCCTCTCATTGTCCGGTCGGTCCCCTGCTCCTCCCATTTCAGGTAAGGGGTCAGGGAGCAGCAGGGCAAATCACAAATCAAATGTCATTATTCATTTTTCATTGTAATTAAACCTCCAGGACCCTAAAAGTTGAAAAAAATGAACTTGAAGGCATCACTAGCATTATTTTTCTACCAAGGCTAATTTTACTTATTTATTTATTTTGGGGGGTAGGAATTTAACACAAATTTACTTGCATAGATTTAAATTGCAGTTTCTATTATAAAAACAGAAAGGTTACCCTTTCACTTTTTTTTTTTTAAACATCTTTATTGGAGTATAATTGCTTTACAATGGTGTGTTAGTTTCTGCTGTATAACAAAGTGAATCAGCTATACGAATACATATATCCCCGTATCCCCTCCCTCTTGCATCTCCCTCCCACCCTCCCTATCCCACCCCTCTAGGTGGTCACAAAGCAGTGAGCTGATCTCCCTGTGCCATGCAGCTGCTTCCCACTAGCTATCTGTTTTACATTTGGTAGTGTATATATGTCCATGCCACTCTCTCACTTCATCCCAGCTTACCCTTCCCCCTCCCCGTGTCCTCAAGTCCATTCTCTACGTCTGTGTCTTTATTCCTGTCCTGCCCCTAGGTTCTTCAGAACCATTTTTTGTGTTTTTTAGATTCCGTATATATGTTTTAGCATACGGTATTTGTTTTTCTCTTTCTGACTTACTTCACTCTGTATGACAGACTCTAGGTCCATCCACCTCACTACAAATGACTCAATTTCATTTCTTTTTATGGCTGAGTAATATTCCATTGTATGTATATGCCACATCTTCTGTATCCATTCGTCTGTCGATGGACACTTAGGTTGCTTCCATGTCCTGGCTATTGTAAATAGAGCTGCAATGAACATTGTGGTACATGACTCTTTTTGAATTATGGTTTTCTCAGGGTATATGACCAGTAGTGGGATTGCTGGGTCATATGGCAGTTCTATTTTTAGTTTTTTAAGGAACCTCCATACTGTTCTCCATAGTGGCTGTATCAATTTACATTCCCACCAACAGTGCAAGAGGGTTCCCTTTTCTCCACACCCTCTCCAGCATTTATTGTTTGTAGATTTTTTGATGATGGCCATTCTGACTGGTGTGAGGTGGTACCTCATTGTAGTTTTGATTTGCATTTCTCTAATGATTAGTGATGTTGAGCATCCTTTCATGTGTTTGTTGGTAATCTGTATATCTTCTTTGGAGAAATGTCTATCTAGGTCTTCTGCCCATTTTTGGATTGGGTTGTATGTTTTTTTGATATTGAGCTGCATGAGCCGCCAAGGCTAATTTTATTTATTCAGTTGGTCTGAAAGAAGCTGAATTGACAGCAGCAGTAATAGGAGACTAATAAGCTAACAATTGACTAGTTTTACTTATTGGAACAGTCCCTGGCTTGCCCCTCGGCCCCCCTCTTCTGGCAATCATTTATCAGACCCCGGGAGGGGGCCAGGGCTCCGGAGCATTTTGATGCCCGTTTTCCCGGCACGAGGAATGCTACGTGGTGTCAGTGACCAGAGATTAGGACACTGGAATTTTGCATTTGTTACAGCAGCAGCTGTAGTGAGTGGCTGAGGCCGAAGGGCAGCGTCCCGCCCTCCCCCCTCCACCAGCAGGGCGCGGCCACCACTCGGCAGCGATCGCTGGGGCGGGCACCGGAGCTCGGCCCTCCAGACAGGGGGCGGGATTTTAGAAAGAAGCCCCGGACTTGGCAAGTGGATGCCCCGGTTCTTCATCGCTGCCTCTGCCGCAGCCGATCTGTCTGCCTAGGGGCGCTCCCACTCCTAGACTTTGTTCCTGTTTCCTTCGGTGCTGCTCGCCAAAGGCCCTGGTTGCCATGGTGAAGGAGAAAGGTAATTATAAATATCGATCACTGTGCATGGTTGCAGAAGTTGGACTGGTGCTGCAGGGCTCGGCCACCTAATGGGGGATGATCAGTGGAAAGCCGGGCAGACATGTTCTTGGTGTGAGAATCTGTACTGTGGTGTCCGTGTTTCCACAGAACGGAGACTTACTTCATCAAGAACCTTTCATTTAGCCACGGCGTCGTCAGAAGCACATCCTATTTCTGGAGTGTTTGCACAGCCGAGCTCCCGGGCGTGCGTCTCTCTTGCCTGACATTGCATTTTGAATTTTCGGTTGTGTTTGAGCCTTGCCTTCCTGCCCTCATCCTAGCCTCCATTCTTCCTCACTTACCCCCACCCAAATCAATAAATTAATGAAGATGTGTAATGAAAGGACCCTTCTACCAGGTCTGTGCTGTGTTGGCATCTGCCCAAGCCTAGCTGTATGGCTGGAAGTTCGAAGTGGGCTGTCTTAAAGGTTCCAGGTGTGCCACTCTTAATAACCTGTCATTTCAGCGGCATCCCTAATCACTCCTCCAAACACCTTAAAGGATGCTTAACATGTCAAAGGTGGCAGATTATGTCTTAAGAAGAAAGTAAAAAGGGAGAGGGCTGTCATGCTCTGCACAGGTGTGCAGTGTTTATGCACTGGGCGTGGTCCTGAAATGGAAGTTAAATCTTTCAGAATTGAATTGTAGTTTAAATTATTCGTTTATCTGGGAAATATAAAAGAGCACAACAGTGTTTGATTTTAATTATCCAAGTAATATATAAATATGTCTTACGTTAAGAAAAGTGAAATGTCACAGGAGACTAGAGAGTGAAAGGTGAAATCCCCTTGCCCCTACCCTGTACACCTCAACTCCCCTTTCTCTCTTGAGGCAAAATTGTTAATAGTTACTGTGCATCCTTTTAGACCTTCTAGACAGGAATAAGATAGATAGATGAGAGATAGATACATAGATAGATAGATAGGTAGATAGTATTTTAAAAGGATCATTCTTTGATCATTTTCTATGGCTTGATTGTTTCTCTTAATATGTCTTCGGGACCTTTACAACATGATTTGATAGTGTGAGTAACCACCACTTAATTTTGCTTTTTGGGTAAGCTTGGATTTATTCTACCACATTTTCTGACTGGGGACGTACTTTTCTCCATAAACACAGATGTCTGCTCTTTGGGGGCTGTCTTGAACATTTCAGTGATTTATCTTTATCTACTTTCTCGTAAAGCCCCTACAGGGAATAAATATTAGGTGAACGTGCTGAACTCAAATTGATCCCTATTGCTGGAAACTCAGTTCAGGTTTATTATGCTAATGGATGGATGGAGAAATAGGATCATGACAGCTAAGTGTGTTAAGACCACACCTTAGGACAAAGAGAAACAGCTTCTGTTCTATCCATTCTGCTCCTGTGTATCTTTCATAAATCACGTTGTTTAGCTTTGGTTTTTCATGGACTAAGGGGTAATTGAGTGGAATGGTTTGGTGCGAATATAGGTGCTTCTAATAATGTTTCCTCTCTTTTTGGGGTAATACCAGGAACCCTCAGAGTAAGAGATAAAGATGTTGACATTTAATCAAGGTCAGGTCTCTTCATTTTTACCTCTCCCACAGAGGAGAGAAACAACCTGGCTCTGATCTCTATTGCTAATGGATTTGAGTTTGTTTCCCCAACAGGAGTAATTTATGAGTGATGGGAAAGGGGATGGTAAAAGCCACTTCCCGATTCCATCCCCCAGGGGTCCAGGAAGCTCCAGACATTTTGTATGTGGTGAATGTATTATAGATCAGTGGTCCCCGAATAGCAGCTCTTTTTAAGTCACTACAGACTTCCCAAAGCTCGGATTGCCTGTGTTCACATTTGCTTTACAAGTCAGTAGCCACTTTCTGACTGGAACACTTTGGACAGGGCACCGAGAGGTCACATACTAGTATTATCTTAGCCCTTAGCCACTGATTAAAGGCTGTTCCTTTTTTATTTTGAGGTCTGTGTCAGTCTCCACTTCTGTCTCCCAGCTTCCTGACTGCATTGACCTCAGCCAACAGCAGGGGAAGGCAGGGTTTTTGGTGGGTACACAAGCGCTTCCATGGAAAGAAAGGAATTTCATTATAGCTTTTAAAGAGAGAAGGGCACAGGAAAGCACGTAGTCCAGACATTCATCCTAGAGTGAGAAAACTGGGCTTCAGAAAAGGTAGGTAAATTGCTCAAAATCACACAGCGGGTAATCGGACCAAGCGCTCGTCCTCTGTGTTCCATCAAAGCGGAACATGGCTCAGTGTCTGCATTTACTACAGTGTGTGGACACCCACTGGCTCCGTCACTAGACAGCGAGCCTCTTAGAAGCAGCCCTGTGTCTCTATCTTTAATCTTCCAGTTCATAGCTTGGTGCCTGCCCATCGTAGATTCTCACAGTTGAAACAGGTTGCCCTGTTGTCAGAGCTGGTTCCAGAGCCTGTGTCTGCTTGATTCTGAGACCTTTCTAGTCCTCTCCATTTCCTCTTGCTGCCAGAGAGGCCCAGCTTCTTCCTTTCTCCTGGAGCTGACACGAATCAGCCTTGAGCGAGCTTGGATCACGGCAGCATCCATCCTGAGGAATATGAGAAGCCCTCTGAAGGAGTGACATAGATTCCCTGTTGCTCACCACTTAGAGGTGGTTTAGCTCACACTGACTTGTGCCACCATTTTCTCTCCTAGGTAAAGTTTCCATGTATCTCTCGGCTTGGGATTGACACTGACAGGAAAGAAAGCATGCTGGCAGATCACACCTCTACAAGTGTGGAATGACATTTGCCAACATGCTTTGACCCTCATTCTCTTCTCTTCTCCTGCCCACCCATTTCCAGTTGCAGAGACTTATTGATCTGGGAATCTTGATGAAATGGTTATTTCTCTGACGCATTCAACGGCGTCTTACCCTTGCTGTGTCCTGTAACAAAGAAGCAGGAGAGATTTTGTGGGTTTATCAGTCAGTATCTGTCTTTCTGAATACACTTTCATCAACCTCAATTCCAGAGCCCACTCTACTCATTTAAAAACTGTAATTGTCTAGCTTATGTGTGTTCTAGTGCAAGTTTTAAAAATGAACACAAAAGGGATTTATTATTCCTTTTTGTTAGAGAAAACAAGAATAAGCAAATACTAGAGATTACGTTGTGTAAACACTCATTTATTTAAATAATAAGGGGGGGTTTATGGTTTGGAAATCATGTAAGAGGATAAAAATTTAGCAGCAAGGGAGTCACATCAAGGAAAACAGAGTTCTACATTTGAGCACATCATTTTTTGTTTATTTTGTTTCTCAGAAGTTTTCTGTCACTGTTAGATGACCCAACTTGCTTTTATTTATTTTTTAAATAAATCTATTTATTTATTTATTTTGACTGCGTTGGGTCTTCGTTGCTGCACGTGGGCTTTCTCTAGTTGCGGCGAGCGGGGGCTACTCTTTCTTCGTTGCAGTGCGCGGGCTTCTCATTGTGGTGGCTTCTCTTGTTGTGGAGCATGGGCTCTAGGCACATGGGCTTCAGTAGTTGTGGCATGCGGGCTCAGTAGTTGTGGTGCACTGGCTTAGTTACTCCATGGCATGTGGGAGCTTCCCAGACCAGGGATCGAACCCGTGTCCCCTGCGTTGGCAGGCAGATTCTTAACCACTGCGCCACCAGGGAAGTCACCCAACTTGCTTTTAAGGTAGAGCAGGACCCAGTGAAACTCATTCTAGTTCACCCTCGGTGGAGAGACGTTCACCCTCCACCTGACATTCAGGTATATGAGACACACACACACAAACACACACACACACACACACACACGGAGCAATCTTGTTTCTTAGCAACTTCTGAGAACAGTGGTGTACTGGGTCTCAGATGTGTCCTACAGACTGGCACCAAAGCAATCCTCTTAGGATGCTGATGTCATCATATTTCCAGCTCAGAAACCTAAATGAGTGACAAGGTAAAGTTCAAGCCTTCCTGCTAATCATTGAGGATTCTCCCCAAGTACTGAAATTACCTCCTCCCCACCCCTATCTAAGACAATCTTGTTTTTTGTGTGTGTGCTTTTATTTAATTACATCTTTATTGGAGTATAAGTGCTTTACAATGGTGTGTTAATTTCTGCTTTATAACAAAGTGAATCAGCTATACGTATACATATATCCCTATATCCCCTCCCTCTTGCGTCTCCCTCCCTCCCACCCTCCCTATCCCACCGCTCTAGGTGGACACAAAGCACCGAGCTGATCTCCCTGTGCTATGCGGCTGCTTCCCACTAGCTAGCTATTTTACATTTGGTAGTGTATATATGTCCATGCTACTCTCTCACTACATCCCAGCCTCCCCTACCCCGCCTGTGTCCTCAAGTCCGTTCTCAACGTCTGCATCTTTATTCCTGCCCTGCCACTAGGTTCTGTTTTTGCTTTTAATGTTACTATTAAATCTGCCAGTTATTGAAAATATACTAACTGGCAGGCTTTGTGTTGAAAGCTTTACGTACATTGTTTCTAATCTTTGAAACCATCAAGGTCAGTGGTACTCCTCCCCTTTAACAGATGAGGAAGAGGAGGCTCACAGGAGTTTAGAAACTTGCCAGAGATCACTTAGCTAGAAAGTAGAAGAGCTGATTTTCTACCCAGGCCTATCTGGCTCCAGAATCTATGCTAAATGTACTTACGGTACCTCCCCCCACACTTTTCCTATTTGAATAATCATGGAGGTATCTTCCTTCTCCATCCTGGGTCATTCTGCCCCTCCTGTCCTGGTGAGAAATATATATAGTCTCCTTTTCTGTATCTGCCCAAGACCTAACTCAAGTTCTGCTTCCTAACAGTGCTTTACAAAGGCCCATCCCTTCTGTATATTCTTCTAGAGTTACTCTGAGCACTTAAGTAAACACCAGAGAAATTATACAACAATTTAATCATCACCTGTACGACTTAAGGAAGAGTGTCTGTCTCTCCCTAAGGAGTTGTTGACTTCATATATTGTCTTATCAAACAACCTTTAGGGTTGCCACATGTTGTTGCCTCTGATGGTATCTGTTCTTCCGCCCCTTCCCACTCCTCCCAAAACCCACACCCACACAGACGCTACTCACTCAGGCGCGTGCACACTGCCTAATGTAATCAAAACCCATTTCTGTTCCATCCTTGGGGAAGTCTGAGAACAGATCGTTCTCTGCAGTATAATAATTCATTATCCATCCAAGTCGCCTTCCAGGCCCCCTGTTGGTGTAAAATAGCTTATCCTAGATTCAGTTTTCCAACCCTGCTTCCCAGGTTGATGCTTCATACCCCACCCCTACCTGCGCCTGGAATTGTCTAGGTTCTTCATTTATCCTTAACTTGAAAAGCCACAAGCTTTTCAAGGGACACCAATGACAGGGATATTTCCTAAGTAAGGTCTAAAGGGAAGCTGTTGATTTAAGGAGGCACCACGATGCTCTAAGCTTCAGAATACATTGTCTTGATCTGTGACTTATGCACACAACTCAGTTGTGAACTTTGAATCTTTGGAGGGAGAGGAGATCCAGTTTTGTCATCATATTCCACTCGAGAGGAAAAAAAAAACCAAGTGTGAATTTCTCTTACTGTTTTATAAATGAAATTGTACTACTCTCACTAGGAAGTATGGCTCTGCTCCGGTTTTCTTCACAACCGAAGGGCTGTCTGGGTGATGGGATTTCTAACGCTAAGGGAAAGAACTTCACATTAAAAAAGAAAAATCACAACAAATCCCTGCCCTCTGCCACTTACTCACTGATGTCTAAAAATGTTTATCCAGAGAGAAAACAAAAAAAGACTTTGTTTCCACAATTAGACTTAAGGCTGAATGTGGAAAGAAATCTGAGAGAAGGAACACAATGACTTAAATTTACCCGCTCTTGAGAACGTCTCAGCTGGTTGGGCCACTGAGATGGGTGGTCTTCTTTATCCATTCATCTGTCGATGGGCATTTAGGAGAAACCCTTTTTTAAAGAACAAGAACTTGACTTTCCAAAGTCCTGCAGAAAAGACATCCTCAGTGAGACTCACCCTTCCAAGAGCAAAATCTTGTGCACCGATTCTCTGTGGGGGGTGGGGGGCTCCTCTGTGTCATCGTCATATTCACAGCTCCTGGGAGGCAAGCAGGAGGGCCCTCATAGTGCTTGCATCTCGTGTGCCAAAGCCGAAATGCTGAGTATTTTCCTGGGCCAGCATTAGAGAGCCAGAGGACCTTTCAGAAGGTTCAGTGATGGGTGAGTGGTGCAGGATTTCTTCCCATTGTGGTTGAGCCTGATCTGGGCACACCACACTAGAAACCAGCCCAGCTTCCTATTTCATTGTGTGTTGGTCTGATGGTGACTCATACCGAGAGGTATGTTTATCCCAAACTGGCAGGAGCTGTGTATTCAAGGGCACATTTTGTTAACAGTGGGGAGGGTGAATATTTGTATGCATGACCTCTTTCCTCTGAAACGTTGCATTTGTGTTCACACTGACATGATTAATGCTATTATGGTCCAGTGTGCCCTGGGGGGCCCCAGGGTTGAGTTTCTGTGTCCCATTGCAATCCAATAGGCTGACTTATTTGAATACTTGGACTTAACTGTGAAGATGCTGGTTTTCTTAAGACTTCCAGGGAAATGACTATCGAGGGCAGTGGTTCTCAACTGTTGGCAGGCATCAGAACCACCTGGAGGGCTTGTAAGAACAGGGATGTCTAGGCCCTGCTCCCAGAGTTCTGATTCAGTTAAGTCTGAGGAAGGGCGTGGGGTTTTGCATTTCTAGCAATTCCCAGGTGATGTTGACGCTTGTGGTCTGGGGACCATACTCTGACACTGTCTAGGTAATCCATGGTTTCTGTGGGTAAAATGATCAGCCTTCCATGCAGAGAAGTGAGAACTTTTATATAAGTAGCCTCTCCATTCTCTTTTGCTAATTGATCTTGCTTACAATGCAGACAGCAAAGAGAAGGCCAAGAGCATTGTTCTCGCGCTGACTCTCCTACATCGTAGAATGAAGCTATAGTTCATTTAAAAAAAGGCCTTCTGGGAGATCTGAGTGGCCAGGAGACTGCTGTCAGTATATGACACTGGATGGGCAGAGAGTGGGCCTGGGAGGAAGTTACAAGGTGCCTTTCCCTGGGAGTGAGTTGGCGTTCAGCTTGACTTGGGGAAGGCAGGGAGTCAAGGCACAGGAGTGCCATTCTGTAACCATCATTCCTAATTCTCGAAGGGTTAGGTGAACATTTTTACTGGGGTTCATACACCTTTTTGGAATCCTTTGTAAAAGATAGTTTCAAAGGAGCCAGGAGAGTCTTTGAGGAGCTAAAACATAGTATTAAAACCTGGAGCATTTCACCCACCTCCACTATATCGGTCTGTATTCTAGATGTCTGGATTCTGTCTTGTCATTCAACAATATTGATTGTTCAACAGTCTGTATTCACAATGCTAATTGAAACATTGTGCAGGGAGAAACTTAAGAAAAATTAAGACAAACAGAGAATGGTAGAAAAAGGTAGCACGGTTATTTCACCGTGGAGTATCTGATGGGAAATGAGAGAGAGGGCTGAGTACCCCTCAGAAAAATGGCAGGAGCTGTGGGTTCCCAGGTCCATGAAGGGTCCCCTAAGTGACACATGGAGCTAGATGAGTGTCAGCTGGATTGCTATGTGCCACTCGTGGGAGCCCTGTCTGGACAGCCATCGAGGAACAGTTTTAAGGCCGACAGTGGGAATGGTATCTTCTGGACTGGGTTCAGTGGTGCTGTTCCTGCTCAACTGGAAGACACTGCCTGTCCTGCCATGTGTGAAGAGCCCAGCCTGAAGCAATGAACCATAGCAACGGGATTCTTGAGCGCATCACAGATTTATTGAAGTCTACTCTCCACATTTCGGGGGTAACCTGATACACTGAAAAGGTCCTACCTTCAGTAGGTTAATGAATTAGCCATTGTTGGGAGGGGTGCTGATTGAAAAGAGAGGCAACACAAGGTGATCAGAAGGGATATAAATGGTATTCTCTTGGGGTTCAAAGGAAGGAAGAGTTAGTGTTTCAAATGAATCAGAAAAGGCTTTACAGAAAAGGAAGCATTTAAGATTGACCTTGGCGGGTTCTGTTAATTTCTTCCTGGTAGGGATGGTGTTTAATTCAATTCGTACTCAGTATACAGTGTCTGCTCCATAGTAAGTGCTCAGTGAATGTTGAATGAACTAACAAGTGGATGAAGGATGCGTATGGGTGCGGGAGGTGGTTATCCTTGTTTAAATGTTTATTCAGAACCTAATAAGAGACGAGCAGTCTCGGTATAGAAACAAATAAAATGTAGTTCTTGACCTGAAAGCACTCACATTCTAGCAAGGAACATAAACACAGAAATGATTACGATATAATGTGAAATGTATGCAGCAGAGAACTCAAAGTAATATGGGGCTGCAGTGCAGGGAGTGATTAATTCTCCTGGGAGGTCATGGCAAGCGAGGCTTTGAAGGTCGAACAGGAGTGCAACAAGTGGATAAAGGGGAAATGAGAGAAAGGTTTCCAGTTGGCAGAACAGAAGCAATGAAGGAAACGCAGCCAGCTGAGTTTGGCAGGAACTACTATTGGTCACGTGACTGCAGTGAACGTGAGGAAGGGTAAATGGAGGGCTCTGCAGGTCAGGTTGAGTTGAGGTTGGTTAGAACCAAAGGCTGTACATACAGATGCCTCCAAGAATCAGGCAAGTGACCTAAATGAATGGAGATTAGGACAGACTGGACAGCAGGGACCCCTCTACAGCAAAAAGCCACTCTGTTGCTCTATCCTGGTTCCCACGAAACTAGGAATGGAGGCATGTAGGCCACGTGGCCAGGCCTTCCAATTTCCAAGAGTGACTAGAAATAGGGGTTTTTATATAAAATCTCCAGATGCTTAAATGTTGGCAAATGATTCAACTTTCTCTTCAAAAAAATCTTTGTGTAGGCCAAACAAAACATGTCTGTGGGCAGGACTCAGCCAAAGGGCCTTCCGATTGCGGTCTGGGGCTTAACACGGCGCTCACCAAACCTACCCACAGTAAGAAATCCATTTTGACTCATCAAGACTCAAGACTTGTGCACTTATGCATACAAATGGCTACAGAAAAAGTCACATGAAGCAATACTTAACCTTTACTCTCTGCTCTTTTCTAGCCTCTCCTATTTTTTTTAACTAAGCTGGTCATGATCCATTGAACCGATATGCTGTTTCACTGGGTCAAGACCTGAAGTTTGAAAACCATTGGTTTAGAACATCTACACTAACTAAAGTTTTATTGGATGGAAACAGAACAAGGTACTCTCTTGGGCAACCATGTTTCTATCCTGGACACTTACAATAGTGCTTAATATGTACATTTTGGTTATTTTGGTTAAGTTGGATTTCTTTACTTGCAACTGGAAAAGTTTTGACAGAATAATTTCGGAATCTTTTAGTGATCATTTTATCCTAAACAGAAGTTGGCCAGAATTTGGTGTCCTCTTTTGGGGTGCTTGTCATCTTTTGGGTCAATTAAGGACTGACCCAGCTGTTAAATTCAGAGTAAAATGCTACGTGGTTGAACTTCAGCAGAAAGTCCAAAGGAGACCCCCATCCAGGCCTCATTAGCATCTAAGCCTGACGTTTCTGGAACGACTTTTTCATTTAGAAGAATTTCCCCCTATGATTCCACATCACCTCTCTGCTCGCCTGGTCCCCTTGTTTTTGCATCACAACCAGGGAGAGTAGAACAAGTTCAGGGCTTGGGCAGTGTGTCAGGTACCACGTCACCCATCATCAACGCAACAGCTCTTCACCTCCATTGGTTGGGCACCATGTGCTATATAGCCTTCAGTTTTGACATATCAGAGTATTTCAAGAAATATTATAACGTAGGGGCTTTGGAGAGAGGTCACCCCTCCCTTGGAATGTCTGAGAGGTGAGTTGTCATAGCAAGCCTCCCGTGCAGCAGGAAAAGCATAACCTTTCTTTGGGTTCTGGGTGTGTCTGCCATCACTCCTACCTTGAGTTGGAGGCACCCCTGCAAGATGCAACGGGACTCAAAAAGAGCTTGGACTATGAAACAAGAGCACCAGAGTGGCTTCTTGCCGTTGGAAGGTGCGGCAGTGATGGAGAGAGCCCTAGGGAAAGGCCGTGCTTAACATGAAAGCCCAGGGACCATGGTGAGGTGGCACTGATATGGTGGTGGTTGCATAATAGGTAGGCAGAGAAGCCAGGTGCTAAACATGAATCAAACAAACAAGGCCAGACAGAGAGCAGCAACCTACAAGGACAGAGAGTGTCCCATACGATACTACCAGGGGTGGGGAAACCAGTGCAGTGCAAGACCCTCAGGAGCAGTATTTGAAGATGAGGTGGGGAGGCTCCCTGTTTTCACAGGATCTGTGTGTCACCTCCCTCCAGGGCCCCGTTCTCATCCTCGTGCGGGGGAGCGGCCCCCCCTGGAGTTGTGCAGCCACAGCCTGGACATCTTCTTTCCCCAGAGGCAGTGCTGCCAGGGAGTGAATGCTGGGGTTGGTATCAGATGAATCATGTCTCTAGAGGACGTAGAGCCAAGCTCCTCACCTGTGTGAGATCTGATTTTTTTCTTCAGTGAAAATAGCACTGAGAACACCCACCTTTCTCTCCGGGTGCGGAGGTTTGATAAGTTATCTGATAAGTTTGAGCACTGGAAAGGATTATTGGTTAGATCTACAACAAAAACTGTTAAAAAAAAAAATGATGGATTCTTCATCAGAAACCAGGCTAGTGGGAGAAAAGGAAATGATGACATCATCATTAGGAGAAAAAAAAAAAGTTGTACAAGAAAGGGTCTCTATTCACAGATTGCACTGCAGGTTCTAGTCGAACGATAATTACATTCTCGAAGTGTAAGCACTGACCACAGTTAACTGAAAATGTGGTTTAGCCATATTAGTAAGAACAAGATATTAATAAGTAGTGACTGAGTTGGTAGGAGAATGTAGCAATAAGAATAGCCGTAAGAATTTCTTAAGACTAAGAAACAGAGCGATGAAGACCAGGAAAAACACCGAAAGTTGAACGCATCTGCTTGTGGTGAGCACAGAGGAGTGAGGGTGGAGAGGCAGGAGGAGAGGTGAGGCAGGCAGTTGCCATCGTGCATTATAAGTATATGTGTTTTTTATGCATATAAGCCTTTTCAGTTTCTTAAACTTTGATAAAAATTAAAACATATGGGAGAAAACCCATACTACCCTCTTTGTATCTTTATTGTCAGGATTCATTTCAATGACATAACTTGTATAAAAAGCTCAAAAACGTTGCTCGAAGGTCCGTTGATCTGTAAAGTTTATTTAAGTAGCAGGGTAGGTGCACAACCCAGAGCCAAAGGGAATGACCAAGATCCCTCGCAGAGAAAATAAAACGAAAATGTAGCCAATGAGAATAATTAAATTTGTAGCTGGCTGGAGAGACAGTCAAACTACCTTCGGCTGGGATTTTCAGGGGAGGCAGGTTCGGAGCCTGAACTTGTGAAACCCTTCCCTGTATGTGTTCATCTCTTTCTCATTTGTCCCTTGTGGTACAGTTGTTCCATTTACCTTGGTAACTTTGTATGATTATCCCCGAAGCCTTCGGGATGTTATAGGTTTGCCTGGAAACATAGCATTTATGAGCGGGAGCTCTGCAGCCAGACTGCCTGGGTTAAAATCCCAGCTCCACTGTTACTAATTGTGTGACCTCAGGCAAGTCACTTAACCCCGCCTGTGCCTCGGTTTCCTCATCAGAAAATAAGGACATCAGTTGTACCAACTTCACAGGGCTGTTGTGAGGGTTGAATCAATACCGATAAGGCATTTAAAATAACCTAGCAAGAGCTCAGTATTTGTTTGCTTTTGCAGCTATTGTTATCACCGTGCCTCTGGACTGAGTAAAATTGGTGGGACAACGTTTTCATTGGGATGGAGTTCAGTGATCAAATTAGTTTCAGCACCCGGGCAAGTAAACAGAGCTAGACAGGTGAGCTAAGGAGCCACCCATTTCTGCTGGCCAGTCTCTTCCCAGTTCACCTCAAGCAGAGCAAGGCCTTGTAAACTTGTGTCATGCCACCCTGCTCCGGGACCACGCGAGTGGCTTCCTGTGGTCAGTCATTCCTACTGTCCTGTGATAGAACGTCACCAAGGAGCTCTACTGGCTGGGTTCTTGAAGCCCGCGTCCCCTGGGCAAGCAAACTGGTGATACTAGTTCATCTTTCTGCTGTGGAATGAAACGAGATGGCTGATATTGATTTGGTGCAGGAACATGTGGACCTTATAAGAATGGTTGTTTTAAAATGTTGGAGGCCGGAAGCCAGGTGTGCCCAGGATTCTTGCCGAGGAAACTGTCCACCCACTCTGCAGCAGCCCCTGCTGGCTTCTTCCCATCATTGTGTCATGTCCTGCTCTGGGAACACTGCGTTTCGATTTTCCAAGGCTCTGGTGCCACCTCCGCTCCTGGCCCCGGGTCAGTTCAGCTGGAAGTGGCGCTCCTTTGTGTGGTTCTCATTCAGAGAGAAGCTTAGCCAGAGTTGATTTGAAACTGGTCCTCCAGTAAGCTCGTTCCTTCAGCTTTTGTTTTTTTTCTGAGTCAGAAATTTAAGCAGGGCTTCCCCGGTGGCGCAGTGGTTGAGAATCTGCCTGCCGATGCAGGGGACACGGATTCGAGCCCTGGTCTGGGAGGATCCCACATGCCACGGAGCGACTAGGCCTGCGAGCCACAATTGCTGAGCCTGCGCTTCGGGAGCCTGTGCTCCACAACAAGAGAGGCCGCCATAGTGAGAGGCCCGCGCACCGCGATGGAGAGTGGCCCCCACTTGCCGCAACTAGAGAAAGCCCTCGCACAGAAACGAAGACCCAACATAGCCATAAATTAATTAATTAATTAAGTTTTAAAAAATCTCATTTAAAAAAAAAGAAATTTAAGCAAGTCTTAGTCATTATGTCATTAGTTGAGTTTATTGACATCATCAAAATTACCTAATTGATACATCCGATTGGTGACCCCAAGGCATTTAATCAACTTTCAATTTCACCCAAAGGCTGTTACTATGGAAAAGAGACAGGAAATCAGGCTAGTGTTAAGTGAATTAACACACTGAACATACATCTACAGAGCATAGACCTTGTGCCAGGAACTGTGCTAGACCCTGGGAATACAGTGGCAGTAACCTTGTAGTAAAGAAGACAGAAAAGAAGGAAACAGAATGTTTAGATGGTGGTAAGTGTAAAGCAAGTAAACAGAGATGGGGGTAGCAGGGAAGCAGGGAAACCGAGTTGACTTGGGTGGTCCCGGGAGAGCTCTCAGACGGTTGACGTGAGAGCTGCTTTAGGGTGAGACCAGAAGAGGAGGAGCCAGCCTTGCAAATACCAGGGGGACGAACCTTCTGGAAAGGAAGGGGAATGTGGAGATCTTGAAGCATCAGGAACTGGAGCTTGGGAGCCATGTGGAGAGGAGATGAGAACAGACCAGGGAGGTGGGTGGGCTCCATGGGCTACCATAGGGCGCCTTGGATAATGCGGCAGAAGCTACTTAGAGGCCTTAGTTGGTGGTATGATCTGCTCAAATAATGCCCTTAAAAGATCATTCTGTTTGCTCTGTAGTAAAGAGATTGAACATGAGTCAAAAGCCCACATTATTTGAAGTGTGCATTCTTCCCAACTGTCCCCTAAACCCCTCCTAGCACCCTACTTTTTGAGGGACCAGTTACTCAGAGGCTCATCCTCTTGTGTCTAATTTTCTGGCAAATCTCCAGTGTTAACATACCTCTGGGCAAGCCGTGTTTGTGAAACCTCCCACATGAGACGTGAACTGGGTCTGATGGTGTCTCATCCAGTTTTTTTTTCTTCTGATGGGCTCTTTTTCACGAGGGCTGCAGAAATGAAGTGATAATGAGGACATCTTTCAGGTTAGGATGTGTTGGTGAAAAACAAACGTATACCTTAGTGGGGAGGATTCCATGCATTAGTAAGGTGTGAGATGTGTAGAGGGAAATCCCCGTGTGTGCGTATACAGTTGTTCCTTCTGATTGCTCTGCGGATGTTGAGAAGCTGAGACTAAGGGACACTAGTCAAACCTGCTACTTAAAATCGATAGAGACAGAAAATAGATTAGTGGTTGCCCAGGGCTGAGCAGGGGAGGGATGGGGGCGTGACTGCTAATGGGTATGGGGTCTCTCTTGGGGGTGATAAAAATGTAAAGAATACCAGAATTACTACTTGTGGTGATGGTCACACAATTCTGTGAATATACCTACCAACATTGAATTGTATACTTTAAATGGGTAAGTTTTAGGATGTGTGAACTATATGCTGATAAAACAAAATCTGCTCTTTAGCGTCTTATGGGTTAAACTGAAATGATGGCACCGAAAACTGTAAGATTCATTGGGTGCACTGAACATTCACTGGGTGTTACCCAGCAGAAGAGCAGGTGTCCATTGCTAAAAGTCACAGAAGACAGCAGAGCTGGAAATTCAACGTATTTGTGTTTCAGGCGGAGCACATGGTCATTTATTTATGATCAAGGACCTTAAACTACAGTTCACCATATCCCCACACTGAAACACCACGGGAACCATCATGGCTTCCATTTGGTGAACACTCATTATCTGTCAGGAAAAGTGCTGAGCACGTTACATACGTTTATCCTTGTAAGTGTCAGAATAGGTTTTATCCCCATTTTACAGAAGAGGAAATTGAGGCTTAAGGAAGAAAAGTAACTTGTTTCATGATCACAAAGCTAAGAGGAGTGGAGCCCAGATTTGCACCAGGTCTGTCTGACCAGAGTCAGGACTGTGCCCATCTCACCACTGGAGGGGACCCCTCGCTGAAAGCCATCATGTCGTCGTGCGTGGCTCCCAATTTGCCTGCACTGTGAGCTGAAAAATAGTCCTAACTCAGCTCCTGAGAAATAGGCCAACTGGGACTTCCCTGGTGGCGCAGTGGTTAAGAATCTGCCTGCCAATGCAGGGAACATGGGTTTGAGCCCTAGTCCGGGAAGATCCCACATGCCGTGGAGCAACTAAACCCGTGTGCCACAACTACTGAGCCTGCACTCTAGAGCCTGTGAGCCACAACTACTGAAGCCCACGTGCTGCAACTACTGAAGCCCATGTGCCTAAAGCCCGTGCTCTGCAACAGAGAAGCCACCGCAATGGGAAGCCCGCGCACCACAACGAAGAGTAACCCCCGCTCGCCACAACTAGAGAAAGTCCGTACGCAGCAACGAATACCCAATGCAGCCAAAAATAAATAAAAATAAAAATAAATAAATTTATTAAAAAAAAAAAAGAAATAGGCCAACTATACTCTGATTATATCACTCATCTCAAGACCTCCACCTGGGGGAGATAAGGAACCTTTAGAGTCTGTTCCTTAGCTTGTCCTTCAAGGATGCACAGGTCAAACTTTGTTCACTGTCTTCTATTCCATGTTGCCCTTTGCGCACTGTGTGCTTCAGCCAAACCAGGTGTCCTGACGGTCCCCAGATATACCCCATCCCACCCCTCCATCATCTAAGATGCCTTCCTCTTCTTCCTCCTCATTTAAATCCTGCCCTCCTACCCCGCCTTAAAGGCCCAGCTGGAAGGACGCTTCCTTCTTGAAAATTTTTTTGGTTTCTCTCTCCTCATTTTACACTTTTTATTTCAGCACACGATTTACTCTCTACCTTTTATTCCCATTCATATTCCTTCTCTCTCTTTATCTCTCTCTCTCCCCGTCTCTCTCTATCTCCTTATCTGTCTGTTTATCCTTTCCTCCACCTTCTTCCATCTAACCTACCCCATAAAAGTGTAAACTCTTTGAGGGCAGGATCTGGGACTTACACAAATGTCACGGGAGAAACGCTGCCACTTTCGCCTTCCATTGCTCTTGCCCACGAAGCCTCTGGGTCAGAGGGCTGCTCGACTAACCATAGCTCTCCCACCTCCAGGCCCTGGCTCACGCTGTCCCTGCTCCCTGAACCATCCTCCCCTTGTTACCATTTACATTCTGCCCATACCACGGTCTCAAATCCCACTCCTTCCTCCCTGGAACTCTCTCCAGCTATTCGTCCCAACCTACTGCATGCTTCTCCCTGCAGAAGTCCTAGCATATCGTCTGTGCCTCTCCTACAGTCTTAAACCTCCCAGGACAGCTCCCAAGTGGTTTTCTCTCAGCACTGACCAGCCCCCCAGGGAGGGCCTCCTGTGTGCTGTGCACAGAACTGGGGAGGGCACGGGAGGCGTGTCTCCGGAGTTCCCCATAGGGCCTGGAACAACACAGGACACACAGAGGCTCTTATGTGGTCAGTATTTGTTGACTCTTGTTGATAAGAAGTTATTTCCCAAGCGTTGGAAGGTTGCATTTAGGAGTTTTAATGGAGACATTTATGTAATGTCTCTGTCCTCTTCCCCCACCGGTCGCATGTTGAACTTCAAACATATTTTTTCTTTTCCAGTGATAGACTTCACTAAGTCTGAACTTTGCTAAACTTTAGGAAATAACCTCTTTTCTCCCACTCCAGCAGATGAATCCCTGAAGTTCAATGAGAGAATGATCGAACCACCCAGGGTCAGGCTCTCTGTCGCCCGGATGAGTAGGAAAATACCTGGCAAGGTGACAAGTATAGATTATGTGTGGTAGCCTTTTCTTGCAAAGGTGACACGGGGCAGAGTTATGTCATACAGAAAGCTTGAACAAGCCAGAACTGAAGTTCTGAAAGGAGCCTAAATACCTAAAGTGTAGTTCCAGCGTTTGTAAGATCATGTCTGATTCTGCACGTTGGATACTGTGAACTCAAGTCCTTTGCTTTCATCTTCCCCATAGGCCTGCGGACGCTGGAGAGACCCAGGGGAAGGTGACCGTGCGTGTTTATTCACAGGGTGCGAGTGGGAGGGCCACTTCAGAAAGGGTTCGAAGTCTTGTTTCTGAAATTTACGACCACCTGAATTAAAAGCCTCATGTTGCTGTTTACCAACAGGTGACCTCGGGCACAGTGGTGTGCTAGTAAATGTGTCACAACCGTCTCTGGGAGTGGGCACAGGGCAAAGCCCTGATTTGTAAAGTTTGCCGATTTCCGTGGTGTAAATACCCGCCCCGTGGCTGATTTCAGGCTCCTAAGGTGAAGTCGCTGAGCGCACAGTTGGGCAGAGCTGCGCGAGGTCAGCTCTCCGCAGCAGGCAGGAGCCCTACCAGCTCACCACTCTTGGGGGGAAGGTCCTTAACGTTGCTAATGCTCAGTGAGGTCAATCTGAGGTTGATGGGATCAAGGGAGATACTATATTTGAACACCTTTTGTAAATTGTGAAGTACCATACGCATATTAACAATTGTCATTAGTTTGTCTTAAATGCTATTTTTAACTAGTTAGTAATTCCCAGTGTGTCCTGGGCAGTAAGTAGAAGCAGAGGAAAAAAAAAAAAAAAAAAAGGCAAAGACAGCTGGGAAGCTTCCTGTGCTGTTATCAGACTTCAGTGTGTACCTCACAGGGACACTACAATTAACATCTTGGTTTTTTGTTTTTTTTTAAACCCCTCTCATGTGTCTGGATTTGGAATTAGCGGGGAGAAGGCAATGGTGGTGCCACCAGGCCTAAGTGAAACCCCATCCCAGGACCCTAGGCCTAAATGCTGTTAGACTGTGACCCTCTCTCTTGGTGGTCTGCCAGCAGGGTTCAGGCTGAAGCCACAGCCCAAGTGTTTGACTTGATCCATTTCTAAGTAGAATTGCTGGGGCAGGGACAATTTGAGATCCCTGGGTGACTTTCAAAGGCTGTGTCACATTTCAGAAGGTATTTTTGTTACACTTTAGAAATTCCTGCTCATCAGGGTTAGTGACAGTCTCCCAACATTCACATGACTCGGGCATCTGTGTGCCAGGCCGGTGCTGTGGGCGCTCGCCCACGAGGAGATGACCTCGTGTTGTCCCCACTTCAACCTGTGAGGCATTCTTAGCCCTTTTTTTTTTTTTTAATAAATGTATTTATTTATTTATTATTTATTTTTGGCTGTGTTTGGTCTTCGTTGCTGCGCACAGGCTTTTCTCTAGTTGCGGTGTGCGTGCTTCTCATTGTGGTGGCTTCTCTCGTTGTGGAGCACAGGCTTTAGGCACGCGGGCTTCAGTAGTTACGGCACATGGGCTCAGTAGTTGTGGCTCACAGGCTCAGTAGTTGTGGCTCACGGGCTTAGCTGCTCTGCGGCATGTGGGATCTTCCTGGACCAGGAATCGAACCCGTGTCCCCTGCATTGGCAGGCGGATTCTTAACCACCGCGCCACCAGGGAAGCCCCTCTTAGCCCTTCTGTATGGTCTCGGGGAAGTGGAGGCTCGTGTCAGGAGAGGCAGGACTAGGGGTCAGGTCTCCTCCAGGGTCCTTTCGAGTTACTGTTCAGGAGGAGCGGTGTGGCTTTCTACCAATGACTGTGCTCCAAAGTTAAATGACTAAGTGCTGTCAGAGAAGGGCTAGGGGAGGCCAAAGAAGGGAGTGGTCTCAGTGAGTCATCTCAACCAAACGGTGTGTCAAGGGAGACACTCTTTTAGAAGCAGGAGGAGAAGACACCGAACTTATGGTAAATCCCTTTCTAAGATTAACCTTCATACCCAGAAGGCAGGTGTAGCACACACAGCAGGGCAAAAGCATCATATGATTTACACGGAGGAAATTTCCTGGCTGAAGTATTATAATCCTAGTACCTCTTTGCCTTGGGGGAATCAGATTAACTGGATTAAAGCCTGGGCTGTTGCTATAATCAGGATCCCAGCTGACCCATTGGTGACAGTGTCTTTTATGTTTGGAGGAATAGCAGAGACAGACTGCGTTGCCTCAGAAAAGGCAAATTAGGTATTGGGATCTGTTACAAGCGAAAGCCACCAGTGGCAGGACGCTAGAACAGAGCCGTCCTACTGCCGCCGGGAGTGTTTGTGCCAAGGCGGCCATGTGCTTTGTGCCAAGCGGTAATCCTGACCACCAGACTAACATGGTATAAGGAAATTAGGTCATGGAAGCCAATGCAAGGGAAGGGTCATTTTGGACAACTACTGACATGGTAACAGTGGGTAGCTGCCCGTAACTACCACTTGCCACAGCAGGAAATGGACTTTTAGGTAAACTGCAAATTACACACTCTGTGCATTTATTTAAACTCCTGAGTTGCTCGATTCCTAGGCTCAATACTAGTACCATTCGAGCATAAAGAAAGGGAGGAGGAGGTGGAGAGAAGCGGTGGAAGCGCAGGAGAACACATCTCTGTGATGTGTGTTTACAATTAAATGGGAACTAATGGGGTAGAAGCATAGAAAGCTTTCTCAGTAGTGAAGCAGTCTCTCTGAAATGTAGACTCCCAGGATAATAGGATTCCTGTCTTTAGACAGAAGCCAAACTTACCAGCAGAAAATCATTTTGTGATTGCTAATCCAGACCAGTCCTAACCAGACAGTTTTCTAACCCAGGCCTCTGCTCAGGGTGGAGGCTGGATGTATTCCCTTGCTCTATTACCCTTCCCCTGTAAGTGTTCTTTCCCCATAAATTGCCACAGCCTGGAATAACTTCTTTTATATTTGAAGTGTTATTTCCCATCTGCTTGTTTACTAGCAGGTGATACCTTTGGGATTATGATGCAGCTGGGTGTTCACTGCTTCTGAGCTGTGTGATCAGAATTTAGTACATTGCACTAGCTTGGTTTCCTTCTATGCTGCATAATACTTTCCTGTGGAAATCCCCTACCCAGTGCTTCTGAGTGTGGGCTTTGGAGTCAGACGACTTCCTAGTTGTGTTATCTTTTTTTTTTTAACTTTTTATTTTATATTGGAGTATAGTTGATTAACAATGTTGTGATAGTTTCAGGTGTACAGCAAAGTGATTCAGTTATATATATACATGTATCTGTTCTTTTTCAAATTCTTTTCCCATTTGTTACATAATATTGAGCAGAGTTCCCTGTGTTATATGGTAGGTCCTTGTTGGTTATCCATTTTAAATATAGCAGTGTGTACATGTCAATCCCAAACTCTCTAACTATCCCTTCCCCCCACCCTTCCCACCTGATAACCATAAGTTCATTCTCTAAGTCTGTGAGTCTGTTTCTGTTTCGTAAATAAGTCTTGAACAAGGTATTTGACTCCTAGCCTTGGTGTCTTCCTCTGCACAACAGGAATAATAAAACAGCAACCCCGAAAGGCAGTTGTGATGATTATCTGTGATTGCGAGTGTAAATCAGTTAACACAGGGCCTAGAACATAGTAAGTGTTCAATAAATTGTACTTGTTACAATAATAGAATGGTGTTACAGAGTTACATACTGAGATGTCATAAGTTCAAGAATCTGTAGCTTCATATGGGAGATGCTCCAATAGTGGTATTGGCTGGTAACTGTATTTTCCCTGATCCAAAAATTGAACTGAGAAGTACAGAGAGAACAACTCAGATTATTTGAAATCAAAAGTATCCCAGAAACCTGGAGGAATTGACCATTGAGCTTGCAGTTTTGTAGGGTCAGGATTGATGCGCTGTGAAACAAAAGCAAAATAAACACAAAACAAGAGAAAATTAAGTGCTGGGTGACAGTGCAGGTATTTAGTGCTTTAGGACTTGGAGGAGAATGAAATATTTTATTAATATAAGCTACAGTGAGAGCTTCAGAGAAGCTTCAGATGACTGACCAGGCAGTGGTCAGGAGGCCTCACTAAAGGGAGCTTTGTATATTTATATGAATGGACAGCAGAGGATTTTAGTGTCTATCTTTGGGGTTGGCCTGCCAGAGTTCAAAACCACTCAGCACAGTGAGAAATACTCAGCCATGTAGTTTCTTCTTAAATATCTAAATAGCTATTGTGGGTCATGTTATTGAAGATCTCTGAAATGAGACCAAGAACTTTAGACTTGATGGATTGGGACTGAGAGAGATAATGGAAGTTATTTTGTTTTTATTTTAATAGACTTTATTTTTTAGAGCAGTCTTAGATTTAAAGGAAATTCAAGAAGATAGTACAGAGAGTTTCCGTATACTAGTTTTCCATATGAGTAGCATCTTACATTAATATAATTCTTTTGTTATAGTTAATGAACCAAAACTGACACATTGTTAACTTAAGTCTATACTTTGTGTGTATTTTCTTGGTTTTATCTGATGTCTTTTTTCTGTTCTGGGATCCCATCCAGGATACCACACTACATTTAGTCATCATATCATTTTAGGCTCCTCTTGGCTGTGACAATATGACTTTCCTCCTTGTTTTTGATGATCTTGATGATTTTGAAGAGTACTGGTCTGACACTTTGGGAATTTTCTCATGATTAGACTAGGATTATGAGGTTTGGGGGGAAGGAAGGTCACAGGGGCAAAGTACTAGTTTTCATCACATCATATCAAAGGTACATACTATTAACACGACCTGCTGATGTTGACCTTGAGCACCTGGGTGAGGTAGTGCTTGTCAGATCTGTCCACTGTAAAGTTTCTCTCCCACTCCCCCTTCCATACTGTCCCCTCTGGAAGGAGGTCACCAAACACAGCCCAAACTTAAGGAGTGGGGAGTGATGCCCCACTCCTTTGAGTTGCCTATTCTTCTCACGTCACATTGAAGAAGAAAGAGCCAGGGAGCAGGGAACTCTCAGCAATCTGAGAAAAAGGGGTTGGAGACTGGATGCATGTGGTGAGAGAAGGGATGACTAAGGGATGTGAGAGTGGACAGAATTTCGTGGGAGATGAAAGAGAGGGTGGGATCAGGATGACTGCAAGGCTCCAAGCGTCAGTGATTAGGGGATCATTTGGGTGTAAAGAGCACTGCATTGGGGGCTTCCCTGGTGGCGCAGTGGTTGAGAATCCGCCTGCCAATGCAGGGGACACGGGTTCGAGCCCTGGTCCGGGAAGATCCCACATGCCGCGGAGCAACTAAGCCCGTGCGCTACAACTACTGAGCCTGCGCATCTGGAGCCTGTGCTCCGCAACGGGAGAGGCCGCAACAGTGAGGGGCCCGCGCACCGTGATGAAGAGTGGCCCCCGCTTGCCGCAACTGGAGAAAGCCCTCGCCGTTGGTTTATTGCCAACTCTCTATTTCATGGCTCTGTCACCTTGGGTTTGTCACTTTGTTCCTCTGAGTCTCAGTTTGCCCATCTGTAAAACGTGCTTGACAGTTTCTGCTCTTCCTACCTTGTTGGGCTCTCATGAGAGTAACATGAGCTAATGCAGATGGAAGGGCTTTGAAAGCCATCAAGCCTGTGTGGTTTCAAAGGCTGGTGAAGGGAGTGACGGTGCTAATGACAAGGAAGAGTACTTGGGAGGGGGATTTCTTACCTGGGAGATTCTGAATAATTCAGATAACCCGGGGCAAGTTATAACTCATACTGAGGATGGTGTCATAGGCTCGTGATAGTCACCTGCTAAGGAGATTTTTATTTCAAATACGCTTTCTCAGATATTCTGATTCTGCTGGTCTAGTTCCATGGTCTGTCCCCCAGAAGGAAAGAACTTGGGTAAGACGAGGCTGGTTCTGGAATATTAGGAGGGGCTCCACCTAATCTTTTCAGCTTTCCTCTTACAGCCTTTAATGTCCTCTGCTTGGGGGCACTGAAGGTAACAGGTTTCCTTAATGATCTCAAACCACCCCCCCCTACACACACACACACAGTCTCATCGCCTGCGATCTCTAATAGGCATTTCCTAAGTAACACATCCAAAATGGAACTTTGGTTCTGTTCTATGCTGGAGTCTCAGGGATGAGGCTCACCTGCTTTGCTTGACTGTGAAAGGCAGTGTGAAACTCCTCAGTTAGCCTTGCAATAGCCTGTTTTAACTGAGTCTCCAGAATCCCTCCAAACTGGATATTATGCAGTGGACGAATCCCTTTACCTTTTCAGGCCAATAAATTCTTGGCTCTTCATATACATTTCCTTGCTATTCAGGAGGTATGCGACCATGCTTTTGGTTTCTCATCGTATTATTCTTATTTTAGCAACAAACTGATGAGCCATGGAAGGTTTTAACCATGTCTGCCCAAATTCCGGGGTAAATCACTCACTACTTGGTACAGCAGAAGAAATTTGGGAAGCCCGAGTGCTGAGTGTACCTCTGCCAATAATTTGCTGCTGACTTTGGGCACAAGGAATGTAAGCTCTCTGCTCATTTTCCCTATCGGTAGAATACGGAGGGACCACCCAGGCTCTGAAGGATGGAGCAATCAAGTAAAAATTAGCAACAGAGCTAGTTGGCAAATAAGAGGAGTACAGAATTAATGTCATTTTTTATGTTGCAAGTGGCTCCGCATATTTCAAAAATGTAGGCTTGAGCCAAAGAATATACATTTGGTATTAACCAAACTGCCAAAGGAAGTTATGTAAAAGAGACCTCTTTATTGATCTTTAAAAAGCGGAGAGATTCTTTTGTCTATACTGATTTGAGTTGGGATGAAATAAATACTGAGTCTCTTTTGGTCTTTGGATTCTGTCCTCTAACAAGCAGAGCCCATTTCTTCACAAGTAGGTGGTTCTGATAAGTGTCTGCCTAGGCTGATGTATGATGGAAAGGCAAGTAAACGTGATGTAGTCTCTGCTCATCTCTGGGTGAAAATAGAGGTCATCTCTGGGCATGGAGGGTTTCGCAGTGTAATATATATTTCCAAAGGGAAATGCTTGCAAAATGCAGATGCTGATCCCAATTCTGACCTTCGTGACTGGTGCCAGCATGTGCATTGGCACCTGCGTTGAGGCAAAGGGAAGAGCCAAGAAGTGAAATGATATTTTCCTTCCCTCATCATTACTCAGCATAGCTGGCTTGCTTAGCTATAAAAAATTCAAGTGTCAAGAGAAACTGCAGTGCAATTTCTCATCCAAAAATGCATTCTCCCTCACAGTCAAGAGATCCACTGTGTTCTAATGTTGCTTCTGAGTTGGATGGTCTTGTGGGTTACTTTTTTTCACTATAACTCTTCTCTGTAACTTGCTTAACAATATTGTCTGAATTCTAAGGGGACAGTAGTTCTTAAACTGTAGTATGCATAAGAATCACCTGAGGAGCTTAGGAAAATAATAGGTCCCCGACTCACACCCTTAGTTCAGTGGGCTGAGGAATCTGCATATTTAATACATGGCACAGGGAGTTCTGATATAGGGCATCAGCAGAGCCACCTTGAGGGTTACCATCTGGGTGCCATGCTCAGCTAGCAATATATTACTGTACACAGTGTATAAACCAAGTCCTAGTTGCTGCTTTTAGAACAGCCCTTGAGCCTGGCTAAATAAATTATTGCCTGACTTAACAACAATCATCGCTGGACTTATAATAACTTCTGATTTCTAAATTTGTGATTTAGACAAGAGGAGCATGAGCTTGGGAGTCAGAAAGCCCTGGGTGTAGATCTTTGAGCCTGCACTTACTGTTACTTGAGCAGGCTGCTCAGCTTCTCTGAGGCTTGATTTCCTCATCTGTCAAGTGGGAACAGTATTCCCCACCTCACTGAGAAAGGGGTGGTGAGGATGAAATAAAATGACTTATATATAAGCACCTAGCACCGTGCCTGGCACTTAGCAGACAGATGCTCAGTAAATATTATTTTCCTCCATTCTTATAGGAAGCAGGAAGTTGAAACCAACAAACGAAAAACCTTACATAAAGCAGATATTGTTAAGGGAGACTTTTTTTTTTAATGCCCAGGTGAATAGATTTTTGGCCTTGTTACACATCATTTTAAAAGTCAGTGGTTGTTTAGAGATCTTGGAAGGAAGCCCCTTCTTAATTCCTTTAGATAGTACTGACTTCTGTTGTGAATACAGGTTTCCAAGAGAGATCCCAGCAGGCAGATAAGGAAATGCAGGGGTATCACGATGTTCATACCTTTGCCGAACACTTTGGGGTCCAGTGCAGAGATTTCAGGTCACGAGTTTAACCCGAAACTACACCTGCTCCTGGTCTAAATCTCACAAGGAAAACCTTGTTTCTGAGAATTTAACTAGTAATGGATTAATTGGACTGTCTTATTCAAACTCTTTCCAGGAGAAATGAGAACATTACAGTGGTCTGAGGGAAACAATGCACTATTATACTCGTGGTATACAGAGAGCTCCTTGCTGTGAGGTGCTTTCTAAATTCAGTTTCAGCAATACCTGCCCACACCCCCCTCCCCCGGTCCAACCTGGTTTTACCGTTTGAAAAAAGAAATCATCTTTGTTCTTTGTGTTGGTTGATTAATTTTAGGTTCACTGTTCTTATCCCATATCACGCTTATGCAGGTACTTATGTAATACATTTCTGTATATCACACGGTTCCTCCTTCTGAGGACCCAAATCAGAAAAGGAATTTAATAGCAAAAAACGCCTTGCTGCATTCTCTGGCTGGACAAGCTGCAGGTTCAATGAAGATCCTTGGGTAGCGTCAAGTCACAGGTGTCCTCTTGCTGCCTACTCTCTTGGTCCTTTGTAAGAGGAGCCTGTAATCCTATTCCGGGGGCACGGCAGTCACAATAACTTCTATTCTCTGAAGGCCACTCTCTGGTAACTGAGAGAATAATCCCTGTAAGCCCCATCATATGATTTTAGAGCCTGGAAAGATCTTCGAAATCCGCTGATCCAATTCCCTTTGTTTTACAGGAGAGGAAACTGAAGTTCAGAGAAATCCACGTAGTTACTAATTTATTTATTTATTTATTTATTTATTTATTTATTTTATTGATTGATTGATTGATTTTTGGCTGTGTTGGGTCTTCGTTTCTGTGTGAGGGCTTTCTCTAGTTGCGGCAAGCGGGGGCCACTCTTCATCGCGGTGCGCGGGCCTCTCACTATCACGGCCTCTCTTGTTGCGGAGCACAGGCTCCAGACGCACAGGCTCAGTAGTTGTGGCTCACGGGCCTAGTTGCTCCGCGGCATGTGGGATCTTCCCAGACCAGGGCTCGAACCCGTGTCCCCTGCATTGACAGGCAGACTCTCAACCACTGCACCACCAGGGAAGCCCCTAATTTATTTTTTTAAAGGACTGCCTGCAGTGTGTGTATCAGGAGCTGTGCACACAATAGGAGGCTCGTAATAGACATGCAACGGGTTGAGTTGCCAAACGAGGATCAGGAATGACTCTCTGGAGACGAGGAACTAGCCAGTGCCTGCTAACTAAGAAGGAAATAAATGTTAACTGAGCCCCTTTGGTGCACGAGTGTTCTGCTGTGTTCAGAGGAGCTGGGGAAAGAAGGAGGAGTAAAAACGGGGAGAAACAAAATATGAACTTTAATAAACGGTCCTCATTGTCAAGGAACTTACAGTCTGCAGTGAACTCCTGGCTGGAAGGCACTTTCTAAATCAAGATAAGGACCTGCCGCACAATACTGAACCAAATAAGATCATATACTTAATGACCCAATTACATAGTCCTGGAGAAGTTTGGGAGGAAGAGACAAGACTTCTGGCTGCCAGAGGAACAAGCCCAGTGTTTTCCCCACCAGACTGTTAAAGCCACAACTCTCTTATTGATCTGTGTGTCCCCGTAATTATGACATGGGGGCAGGGGCTCCACTGGTGCTTATTGAATCAATATGTGGCTCATTTGATACTAAAATTATGGGCATATTTATGCGTGCCCACAATGACTCCTTTTGTAGGAATGCTTTCTACTCACATGGATCTTTTGTTGTTTTTCTTTCAGTGGCCCACCCTCAGGACCCTCACCACCCGTCAGAGAAGCCTGTCATTCACTGCCATAAATGTGGGGAGCCGTGCAAGGGTGAAGTGCTTCGGGTCCAGACCAAACATTTCCACATCAAATGTTTCACCTGCAAAGGTACGGAGCCTCCAGCTTCCTGGCGGTATGCCATGTCCTTGCCTTGGAGGCTGCCCCATCCCCTTAACGCCACACCAGTTTACCAGATGATAAATGAATGTGCTCCCAGACCCTGGAATTGCTCACCTTCTCTAATTTGGGAATGGATTAAACTTAAGGGGGAGACTGAGCTCCCCCCACCCCCAAGACCAGCAGTACACTGTCTTTGGGTGTTCACTGAGGTTCCTGATCCTAGGAGGGGAGACTAATTGTGGAAGAGCAATGAAAATGGAGTTTTGTGTTTTGTTTTGTTTTGTTTTTCTTTTTGGCTGTGCCATGCGGCATATGGGGTCTTAGTTCCCAAACTAGGGATCAAACCCGTGACCCCTGCCATGGAAACATGGAGTCTTAACCACTGGACTGCCAGGGAAGTCCCAAGTTTATATTTCTTTTTAAAAAAATTAAAAAAAAATTTTTTTATTTTATTGAAGTATAGTTGATTTACAATGTTGTGTTAGTTTCTAGTGTACAGCAAAGTGATTCAGTTATACATATATTTACATATTCTTTTTCATATTCTTTTCCATTCTGGTTTGTCACAGGCTGTTGAATGTGGTTCCCTGTGCTATACTGTAGGACCTTGCTGTTTATCTGTACTTTATATTTCTTTTTCCCTGAGATGAGGGACTCCTACTTCAAAGTAACCATGTCCCAAAGCCATTTTTTAAAGGAGGACTGGAAAACTTTAAGATTGGGGTGCTAAGTCACTGGCTTCTGTGCGTGTGTGTGCGTGTGTGTGTGTGTTGAGAAGTGAGAATTAAGCAAGAACACTTGGAAGGCCTCCAAGCAGGAAAATACTTCCCACTTAAGAAGTGACCCCTTTGTGGTTGATTTCCATTAACAAGCCCCCCTTTTTGGGTGTGCAACTCTTGGCATCTATGTATGAAATGTGCTGTCCTGTTATTCTGGAGCCAGGGCCTGGCCAAGTGGCCAAGGAAGAAGAGAGTAGTTTCTGTGTGTTTATTTGAGAAATATGTTACTTGAGCTAAGGGCATGTCTGGATAGCTCAGGCTGGGGTTCAGTGATGTTGGAAGAGGTGGAGGAGGGGCAAGACTCTGGGCCTGCCCTGTAGCTTTACTCTGAGCTCTGCACGTGGTACCCACCCTCATTCCTGGAAACCATGTTTCATTTTGAGCCTCTTAGGCTACAAAAGGTCAGCATTGCCATCTTAACCAGCTGTCCCCGGGGTCTCTCAAGTAGGCTCCAGGCTTCCTAGAGACCCTCAAATACATGATCAAAGGCGGTGGGCAAAAGCTCTTCTGGAGTCCACAGCTGTTTCTTTCACTGAGTGTAACCTTTTCAGGAAAAAGAGTACTAGCATATAGCTCGGGTAAAAAGGTGGAGGGGAAGGAAGGGCATGAGTTTAGCTCCCATTCAGCGTGACAGAGGTGACAAAGGCTATAATGCGCATCATATAGAGAGAGAGTCTTTTATCCTCCTGGAAATCCCTATGAGCAAGTACGATAAATCCCCAGTTTTCAGACGACCCAAGTTGGTTATCAGGAAACATCAAGGTCACACCCAGGGAACTGACTGTGTCCACACTCTGTGTGCCTCAAGTCCTGCCATTGCCGCTAAAGCAGCTCTATGGTCTCAGGCAAGTGACCTCTCTGTGGCTCTGTGTCCTTATCTGTAAAAGAAAGAGACTAGACCACGTGATATTTAAATCACCCCAGGTCTGAAGTTTGCCAGTTCTATATACACATAACCATATTTCTATATAATACAGAACCCAGAAGTACTGAATTAGAGCCTTTTAGGTAGCATGTCAGAAAAATATATAACTTCTCCTTACATCCAGATTGACTAACTTGGAGTCAGGCATTATATTTTGTTTTTTTTTTTGCTCATAGATTTCCTGAGACATGGCTTAAGGAGTAGATTTGGTATGAAATAAACAGAAAAAAGTAAAGAAGGGCAGCCCTGTATGTAGTTTATATTTCTAGTAGAAAGTACAAAGTGTTAGTCTCCGGGTAGTCACTGTTCAACACATCACGATATTAGAAGACACATTCGTTTATCCCCCAAGAGGTAGAAGTTTCCATGCTTTTCTTCTAGTTTAAATCGAAGGACTGAATGTAAGTTATTTATGTTGGAAAGTTGTACCATATGTACTTTGTTTCATGCTATCAATGTGTTCCTGAAAAGTTGAATTTTTTTATAAATTACATCATATTTTGAGAACACGTCATTCATAGGAATTATTTTTAGTTTAAACAAAACTTTACTAAAATAAATGTCATCGGTTCTTGTAAATTTGTATTTTCCCATACTTTATCTGTCAAGTCTACTGTCTTATGTCTCCAGCTTACTGGGGTCACCCCTTTTTTTACTATCCAAAGAAAGTGTTTAAGCTCCCCATGTCTTATACTCTAGCAAGTTTATGCCTTTTCCCCAAGATTCTAGAGTAGTGTTGTCCAGTAGAAACATGATGCAAGCCACATACATGATTCTGAATTTTCTAATAGCTATATTAAAAAGGTATAATGGGACAGGTGCAGTTAACTTTCATAATATATTTTTTATTTGTCCTTACAGACCCAAAATAGTATAATTTCAACAAGTAATTAAAATAAAAATTGAGATATTTGACATTCTTTTTTTTTCATACTAGTTTACAGTGCATCTCAATTTGGACTAGTCAGTCACATTTCAACTGTTCAATAGCCACAGGTAGTCAGTAGCTATAGTATTGGACAACACAGTTCTAGAGATTCCTCGAGGTTTACATTCTTGTGGTCCCCTCTTGCTCTAAACTCTTGCCACTCCCAAATTCTTGGTCTCCCCTTTATGAGTGCTGTGCCTTTAGCATGGCTTCACCCCATACTGAACACCATTTCTCTTCGTCCTTTTCCCAAAGTACCACTTCACAAAGCAGCTGTTTTCAGCAGAGTTTACTGAATGTCTGGGATAATGGAGGGAGTTATAGCACAGAATAGACAACTGCCTAGCATTCTCAGGCTTTCTCTTTCCTTCCTTCCTTCCTTCCTCACTCCCTCCCTCCCTCGCCCCTTTCTTTCTTTCTTTCCTTCCTTCCTTCTTTCTATTAACTAGAAAAGTCTATTAATAGACTTTAATTTTTAGAGCAATTTTACATTTACAGGAAAATTGAGCAGAAAGTACAGATGAGGGCCATTTCTCATACTTATTCAGAACCTCATCTGCTACCATCTTGGTAGGGCGTCCTCTCTCTACAAAGACCCTTCTGCCCTCCATCCCAGGGACCCCAACTTCCTTCTCCCTCATTGTCAGCTCAGGAGTCTAAATTACCTTAGGGTCTCTACGTTTTATAAGCTCATTAGGAGTGTTTCCCAGAGGAAACAGAAATCTTCTCCTTGAAGAATGCTGTCTTCCTCCTAACCCAAGTGGCCCAGACTGCAGCTAAGTCTTAAAACAACAGTTTTGTTTTCTTTCTGTTACATCTAAAGCAGAGGTGTCATTTTTACACAAATCACAAGTGTTGGCGAGGATGTGGAGAAAAGGGAACCCTCGTGCAGTGTTGGTGGGAATGTAAATTGGTGTAGCCACTATGGAGAACAGTATGGAGATTCCTCAAAAAATTAAATGTAGAACTACCATATGATTAAACTATTCCACTTCTGGGTATTTATCCAAAAAAATATGAAGACACTAATTCAAAATGATATATGCACCCCTATGTTCATTGCAGTATTATTTACAATAGCCAAGATATGGAAGCAACCTAAGTGCCCATCAGTAGATGACTGGATAAAGAAGATGTGATATACAATGGATATTACCCAGTCACAGAAAAAGAATAAAATCTTGCCGTCTGCAAAAGAATAAACGAATGGATCTAGAGGGTATTATGCTAAGTGAAATAAGTCAGACAGCAACAAATACTGTATGATTTCACTTATATGTGTCATCTAAAAAACAGAACAAATGAACAACCATAACAAAACAGAAACAAGAGTCATAGATACAGAGAACGAACAGGTGGATGCCAGAGGGGAAGAGGAAGATGTGGGAGAGAAATAGGTGAGGGAGATTAAGAGGTACAAACTTCCAGCTGCAAAATAAATGAACCACTGGTATGAGATGTACAGCGTGGGGACTACAGTCAATATTTATGTAATACCTTTGTGTGGTGGCAGGTTGTAACTAGACTTGTCATGGTGATCATTTTGAAATGTACAGAAATGTTAAATCACTGTGCTGTGTACCAGGAACTAACACAGTATTGCAGGTCAATTATACTTCGAAAACAAACTCACAGAGAAACAGATCAGAAGTGTGGTCACCAGAGGCGGAGGTGGGGGGAATTGGATGAAGGTGGTCAAAGGTACAAACTCCCAGTTATAAGATAAATAAGTACTAGAGATGTAATGTACGATGTGATAAATATAATCAACACTGTTTTATGTTACATGTGAAAGTTAAGAGAGTAAAGCTTAAGTTTTCTTCAGAAGGAAAAAAAAATTTTTTTTTCTATTTCTTTAATTCTGCATCTGTATGAGATGATGGATGGTCACTAAACTTACTGAGGTCATAATTTCATGATGTATGTGAGCCAAATCATTATGCTATGCATCTTCAACTTATACAGAGCTGTATGTCAGTTATGTCTCAATAAAACTGGAAGGAAAAACAAAATAGAGATGTCCTGTTCAGATTGTGAGCTAATGTCCCAGGATGGAGGATTTTGGGTGGAGAGCATTTGCTAAAACAAGCCTGGGGTTTTGGTCAAGACCTGGCTGAGTGCGGGAGGAGGAGCATTCAGGTTCTGACTGCGAGGTGAGTCAGGATCTCCGGGTGATTCTCTCCCCTCCCTCCTACCAGCTCTCCTTCATACGTATACCGTGGTGCCAAAGCCTTGTAGTTCTTGAATGGGACCTGAGGGGACTTTCCGCAATTAGAAAGAAAGCCCTAAGATGCAAATACCCGTGGAAGTAAAAAGCAGAGATGAACTCTTTTACTAAGAATGGATTTTGAAAGAGGAGGGACAAAGAGGACACTGAACATCTTACATGAGAGCTAGACAAGTGCGAAAGTGGGAAAGGGTTGCAGTGGAGGAATTAGAGTTGATAACACAAACTTAAACCCATTAGCAGTCCATGACTTCATAGGTTTAGCTGTAACAGGGTCAGGATTGGTGAGCAAGAATTTTGTTGGTGAACCTATATCACTTCCTGAACTGTCTGATATCTTGGGATCTGATGGTCCAAGAGTTATGTATCCAATTAGTACATGTTAATGGAACACATACTCCACGCAAGATATTATGCTAAATGCTGAGAAAAGAAAGAGCACAGCACGTTTGTGTGCTGACACACATACATGTTTGTGTGTCAGAGAACTCATGGGGTATTTGAAGAGGTATATACATGAGCAACATGTATTATATTGAGTAGTAAGTGCTGTGATGGAGAGAAATATAGGATGTGGACTGGGGGCAGGGAGATAGATGCAGAAGGGGGATAGAATGGTTGTCAGGTGGAAATAATGTAAGGTGGCACCAGGTGTGATAGGGACTCAGGGACAGATTTAAAAGACATTTAAAGTTAAGGTTGCTAGGATTTTATGACTGATTGAATATGAGGAATGAAGAAGGATCCAGGTTTCCAGTTGGACTGCCTGGGTGGACAGAAGGTTGCCACCAACTAAGGATATACAGGAACACTGGATAGGCTAGCGCAGGGAGAGAGTTCAGTTTGGGATACATTGAGGCTGAGTCCACATGGTCCATACAGAGTCTCGTAGGCTTAGCACTCGAGAGGTACTGGTCTGTGTTGGGAAGAAGGGTTCGAAAGTGTTTGGCATCCAGATAATGGCTGAAACTCTATAATTGTGCGTGGAATTCCCCTGGGAAAGGGCAAAAGGCAGGAACTGAATAATAACGATGCCAGCGTCTGAAGGAAGCAGAACCTAATTTCCATTTGTAACCTTGGAAAATGTGCCCATCTGGTAATGAGATGGAGAAAGTGATTTAATTAATGGATAGATTCTATAATTAAAAGAAAAGGAGATCCCCATAGCTTCTGTTATTCTTTATAATAACCCAATGGAAATAAAATATGGCTGCAGGCTTCTGGATGGAGCTATTCTTTATCTTCAGTACTTAGTGGCTTTGTTTTTCATCCTTGCGCATTAGCAGCAACAATCCCACTAACTTAAAAGAGGTTTTTTCTTTTTAATGCTATCCATTCATTCTGATATTGTTCCAGTGATATGATCATTTTTTAATGTAGCACCTTGTCTGCATCAGGATTGTAATACATGCTCTATAAGAGAATAAGAAACCTATTTAAATAGTATAAATTTAATATTTAATAATTACATATTTAATATTTAATTATATTTAAGTTAATTATAATTATATACACAGTTCATCATATACATTGTTGACACATTATATTGTTCATTATAATTATTGTTGTCTATCTTCGGCATTTTTTTTCAGGATAATGCCCTAGATCTGGTTTTCTTCCAGAAAGTTCTAGAGCATTTAGAAACGATCAGGGACCAGAAGATTGAGAAGGGCTATCTAGCCAAATGTTCTGTTTTCAGTGAGCCTTTCCTGGACTATACTGTATAAGATTTCAGCTGCTCCCTATACCATATCTCTTTCTGCTGTATCTTTTTTCCTTAACATTTATCATTATTTAGTATATTTTATTCATGCATCTTTACCCCCTACTAAAGAGTAAGCTCCCCTCGAGGGCAGAGCTTTTTGTCTGTTTTGTTTACTACTGTGCACCTGGTACCTAAAACAATGCCCGACGTATTAGGTGCCCAATAAGGGGAAAGCTGACTGAATGAATGAATGACCAGTAACCGTGTATTTCTTTGGCACTTGAATATTTGTAAGTGTTTCTAATGGCATAGCTAGTCAACAAGATTTATTGAATGCTTACTATGATATATGCCCTCAAATGCTTACTAGACAGCAACATTATCTTTTGAAAAGAACGAGTGTAAGTAAAGCTATCTGTCATTGATTACAGAGCTACACGTCTGCCTGGCAGATGGAACAGATAAGAGAACTTGTGCTGAAGGCTACTGTCAGGCAGCGCTTGGGTGGGATGTTGCTGCTGTTTAGTTCTTTATGCTGGTTTAGCCCCTTAGCTTTCACTTAACCCGCTGGATATAACCCACTGCATGTGGGGTATTTTCCGACTCAGGTGGACATTGATAAAGCTCTAGTAAAATGGAAGCAATTTCTTATATTCCCTAAGTGCTGAGCTCGGGCTTTTAATACCTATTTAGAGAATCTGACTCATTTGGAAATTGATTAAATGGAAGAATTAATCAGGATGCAAGAAAAATAAGTCTGATGCAAATGTGCTCCCTTCTCACAGCAAATCAGAAACCACTTTCATGCCATCTTTTGTTGATAAAAGAATAATCCTGTGTAGTTTATCTTTTGAATCTTGCACCGTGTTAAAGTGTTACCTAGTCAAATAAATATAATTTAGATTATAAGGTTTTGAATTCCAAAGTGAAATAGGATAAAGGCTCAGAACTTCTCCAAAATACGCTGCTTAACAATTTTGACTCTTGTTGGGAGATAATTATCCATGGGTCTCTTGTGAGCATAGGCGCTGGTAGCTTTTTGTTCTGAATTATCTTTCCAAGGATGTTTGTATAGTGAACATTCTTGGAAGATAGAGATAGTGTTTCCCTCTGGAGTAGGGGACGGATTTGTTTGCTGTCTAGTATAATAAAGATAATGTCTGCCTCTAGAACAAAGGTTGGATAGATTTGCTTGCAGCTCATTATGAAAGACTGGGGTTTCCGAAGCTCAGGGTTCCTCAGTGACACAAACCCCCTGCACGAGCAGCATCCTGGTGACCTGCTTCTCTTGCCTCTGTGGGATTTGGGGGGTCATGGGGAATGGGTAACAAATATGAAGCTCATGTTACTCGCCCAGTCATAAAGTCTTTCGCTTCTTAAAAAAAAAAAAAAAAAAAAAAAAAAAGTCTTTTGCTTCTGACCCAGGAGTTTCATGTCTTCTGCCAGCATCCATGAAATCAGGGCAGGCTAACTTGTTAGCTTGCAGGTAAAAATCTCAAATTCTTTATAGTTCTTGAGAGCTCTGTTTTGTGTCCATGAAAGCTTACTTTTTGGGAAAGGGAACGCTGAAGTTCTCCCAGCTTGATCAAAGAAGAACACATTTTCTAAGAAGATGATTTGTACAACAAAGGTTATGGGAGTGTTTATATCATAGAGGAGGAAGGAAAACGGAAATGTTCCTCAAACATTTTTAAAGCAAACACTGAACTCATCCTGTTGCTGGTTCTTTTCACGTCTTGACCCTGAACCCTTGGAGTACCCTGTGGTCAGACCTCATCTCTATGTCCACTTTCTAGTGACCTCATCTAGTCTCATGGTTTACAAGTACCATCTGTACCCTGACAAATACCAACTCGATTACTCTCCCCTGCAATCCAGACTGGTATCTTCAAAGGCCTTCTCAGCATCTCCGGTAGGCCTCTCAAACCTAATTCCTGGTTACTAGCACCATCCCTACCCCCTAACCTTCTCCTCCAGTCTTTTAATTTCAGCAGTTGTCAAGACCTTCCTCCCAGTTGCTCAGGCTAAAAACGTTGGAGTCATTTTCACTCCTCTTCTTCTTTCACATGAAGCAAGTATTCCACCAACAAATCCCTTTGGCCCTATCTTCATAGTGTATACAAAAATCTGACCATTTACACTATCCCAAAGATAATGATTCTGCTCCAAGCTGCCATCATGTTTTGCCTGGATTAATAATGGTATTGGGTCTCCCTGCATCTGCCGTTGCCCCCCTTCCCCAGATTATTCTTAATGCAGTAGCCAAGGTGATCCTTAAAAATAAAGCCAGATCCTGTCACCTTTCCAAAGAATTCCCGCATCTTTCAGAATGAAAGCCAAAGACCTTAATTTGACCTTCAGGGTCCCTCCTCACTGTTACTCCCAGTCCTCATGTCCCACCACTTTCTCTGTGGCTCCCTCTGCCAAGCTACACTGACCTGTTTGATTGCTCTTAAACAAACCAAGCATTGAAGCGCCTCAGGACCTTTGCACTTACTGTTCCTTTTGTTTGACAAGCTTTTTATCCAGATATGTGCCTGGCGCCCTCCATCACTTCCTTTGGGTCTCTTCTCAAATGACACTTATCAATGAGATCATCTTTGACACCATCTGATATGGGTAGATGTGTATATGTGTATCTGTGTGTGTTTACATATATATGTATTTATATACGATTTAAGTTATGTATGGTTTGTTGGTTGCCTGTCTCCCCCTGCTAGAATGTAGGCACCAACAGGGTTTGTACAGCAGTCCTTAGGAAAAAACCTAGCTTACATTAGGCACTCAATAATAATTGCTGAATGAATGAATGAAACGTTTATCATTGATTGATATTAATTACAGATTATTATTTCCAAATTATTAAATCCAGGTCACCCCAGGCTTGATTTCAATCAATGTCTTCTTAAGTGTGGGAAGGAGAAAATTATTTTTGTAGTTCCCAGATACAGCATCTCTCACACAGGGAAAAAATATTCTCTCTTCAATATTTTTTCAATGCTTCTAATTTCATGAAGCAGAAGATCTTTATAACAAAGAGAGAATAGCTGTCAGGCCCAGGGCCTTGATCAGGCAATGATATCAAAGCTCAAACTGAATTACATTATTTAATTATTTATTTCTACAGATACTTTATATAGAGGGCAAGTGGCCCTGGAAGTTTTGATTTACAGTAGTGGTATACATTTGCCTTTTAAAATAATTGTACTTCATAAAAGTGAGATTTATTTGTCTCTATCCTGCCTAAGGAGAGTGCAGGCCTGACTGAGAGCAGAGACTGAGGCCAGTGCCAGCTGAAGGCTTGGGTGGGACTCAGAATACAGAAGCAGTCTCTTCAGCTGCCTGTTCAGGAACATCTTTTTCAGATGCACTTCCATGATTACAGACCATGTAAGGAACAACAAAGCCGTGTGGCTGACAGGGTCTTGGTACTCCAGCCGGGTGTCAGGCCTGAGCCTCTCAGGTGGGAGAGCTGAGTTCAGGACATTGGTCCACCAGAGACCTCCCAGCCCCACATAATATCAACCGGCGAGAGATCTCCCAGAGACCTCTGTCTCAACGCTAAGACCCAACTCCACTCAACAAGAGCAAGCTCCAGTGCTGAACACCCCATGCCACACAACTACCAAGACAAGAACACAACCTTACCCATTAGCAGAGAGACTGCCTAAAATCATAATAAGTTCACAGACACCCCAAAACACACCACTGGACGCAGTCCTGCCCACCAGAAAGACAAGATCCAGCCTCATCTGCCAGAACGCAGGCACCAGTCCCCTCCACCAGGAAGCCTACACAACCCACTGAACCAACCTTACCCACTGGGGGCAGACACCAAAAACAACAGGAACTACGAACCTGCAGCCTGCAAAAAGGAGACCCCAAACACAGTAAATTAAGCAAAATGAGAAGACAGAGAAACATGCAGCAGATGAAGGAGCAAGGTAAAAACCCATCAGACCAAACAAATGAAGAGGAAATAGGCAGTCTACCTGAAAAAGAATTCACAGTAATGATAGTAAAGATGATCCAAAATCTTGGAAACAGAATGGAGAAAATACAAGAAATGTTTAACAAGGACCTAGAAGAACTAGAGGGCAAACAAACTATGATGAACAACACAATAAATGAAATTTAAAATTCTCTAGAAGGAATCAATAGCAGAATAACTGAGGCAGAAGAACGGATAAGTGACCTGGAAGATAAAATAGTGGAAATAACTACCACAGAGCAGAATAAAGAAAAAAGAATGAAAAGAATTGAGGACAGTCTCAGAGACCTCTGGGACAACATTAAATGCACCAGCATTCGAATTATAGGGGTCAAAGAAGAAGAGAAAAAGAAAGGGACTGAGAAAATATTTGAAGAGATTATAGTTGAAAACTTCCTTAATATGGGAAAGGAAATAGTCAATCAGGTCCAGGAAGTGCAGAAAGTCCCATACAGGATAAATCCAAAGAGAAACACGCCAAGACACGTATTAATCAAATTATCAAAAATTAAATACAAAGGAAAAATATTAAAAGCAGCAAGGGAAAAGCAACAAATAACATACAAGGGAATCCCCATAAGGTTAACAGCTGATCTTTCAGCAGTAACTGCAAGCCAGAAGTCTGTGGCAGGACATATTTAAAGTGATGAAAGGGAAAAACCTACAACCAAGATTACTCTACCCAGCAAGGATCTCATTCAGATTCGACAGAGAAATTAAAACCTTTACAGACAATCAAAAGCTAAGGGAATTCAGCACCACCAAACCAGCTTTACAACAAATGCTAAAAGAACTTCTCTAGGCAAGAAACACAAGAGAAGGAAAACACCTACAATAACAAACCCAAAACAATTGAGAAAATGGTAATAGGAACATACATACTGATAACTACCTTAAATGTAAATGGATTAAATGCTTCAACCAAAAGACATAGACTGGCTGAAGGGATACAAAAATCAGACCTGTATATATGCTGTCTACAAGAGACCCACTTCAGACCTAGTGACACATACAGACTGAAAATGAGGGGATGGAAAAAGATATTCCATGCAAATGGAAATCAAAAGAAAGCTGGTGTAGCAATTCTCATATCAGACAAAATAAACTTTAAAATAAAGACTATTACAAGAGACAAAGAAGGACACTACATAATGATCAAGGAATCAATTTAAGAAGAAGCTATAAAAATTGTAAATATTTATTGACCCAACGTAGGAGCTCCTCTATACATAAGGTAAATGCTAACAACCATAAAAGAGGAAATCAACAGTAACACAATCATAGTAGGGAACTTTAACACCCCACTTTCACCAATGGACAGATCATCCAAAATGAAAATAAATAAGGAAACACAGGCTTTAAATGATACACTAAACAAGATGGACTTAATTGATATTTATAGGACATTCCATCCAAAAGCAACAGAATACACTTTCTTCTCAAGGGCTCATAGAACATTCTCCAGGATAGATCATATCTTGGGTCACAAATCAAGCCTTGGTAAATTTAAGAAAATTGAAATTGTATCAAGTATCTTTTCTGACCACAACGCTATGAGACTAGATATCAATTACAGGAAACAAACTGTAAAAAATACAAACATATGGAGGCTAAACAATACGTTACTAAATAACCAAGAGATCACTGAAGAAATCAAAGAGGAAATCAAAAAATACCTAGAAACAAATGACAATGAAAACATGGCGACCCAAAACCTATGGGATGCAGCAAAAACATTTCTAAGAGGGAAGTTTATAGCAATACAATCCTACCTCAAGAAACAAGAAACATCTCAAATAAACAACCTAACCTTACACCTAAAGCAAGTAGAGAAAGAAGAACAAAAAAAACTCAAAGTTAGCAGAAGGAAAGAAATCATAAAGATCAGGTCAGAAATAAATGAAAAAGAAATGAAGGAAATGATAGCAAAGATCAATAAAACTAAAAGATGGTTCTTTGAGAAGATAAACAAAAGTGATAAACCATTAGCCAGACGCATCACAAAAAAAAAGGAAAAGACTCAAATCAATAGAATTAGAAATGAAAAAGGAGAAGTAACAACTGACACTGCAGAAATACAAAGGATCATGAGAGATTACTACAAGCAACTATATGCCAATAAAATGGACAACTTGGAAGAAGCAGACAAATACTTAGAAAAGCACAACCTTCCAAGACTGAACCAGGAAGAAATAGAAAATGTTAACAGACCAATCACAAGCACTGAAATTGAAACTGTGGTTAAAAATCTTCCAACAAACAAAAGCCCAGGACCAGATGGCTTCACAGACGAATTCTGTCAAACATTTAGAGAACAGCTAACACCTATCCTTCTCAAACTCTTCCAAAATATAGCAGAGGAAGGAACACTCCCAAACTCATTCTGTGAGGCCACCATCACCCTGATACCAAAACCAGACAAAGGTGTCACAAAAAAAGAAAACTACAGGCCAATATCACTGATGAATATAGATGCAAAAATCCTCAACAAAATACTAGCAAACAGAATCCAACAGCACATTAAAAGGATCATACACCATGATCAAGTGAGATTTATCCTGGGAATGCAAGGATTCTTCAATATACACAAATCAATCAATGTGATACACCATATTAACAAATGGAAGGAGAAAAACCATGTGATCATCTCAGTAGATGCAGAAAAAACTTTCAACAAAATTCAACACCAATTTATGATAAAAACCCTCCAGAAAGTAAGCATAGAGGGAACTTACCTCAACATAATAAAGGCCATATATGAAAAACCCAAAACCAACATCGTTCTCAATGGTGAAAAACTGAAACCATTTCCACTAAGATCAGGAACAAGACAGGGTTGCCCACTCTCCCCACTCTTATTCAACATAGTTTTGGAAGTTTTAGCCACAGCAATCAGAGAAGAAAAAGAAATAAAAGGAATCCAAATCGGAAAAGAAGTAAAACTGTCACTGTTTGCAGATGACATGATACTATACATAGAGAATCCTAAAGATGCTACCAGAAAACTCCTAGAGCTAATCAATGAATTTGGTAAAGTAGCAGGATACAAAATTAATGCACAGAAATCTCTTGCATTCCTATACACTAATGATGAAAAATCTGAAGGAGAAATTAAGGAAACACTCCCATTTACCATTACAAAAAAAGAACAAAATACCTAGGAATAAACCTACCTAAGGAGACAAAAGACCTAGAAAACTATAAGACACTGATGAAAGAAATTAAAGATGATACAAACAGATGGAGAGATATACCATGTTCTTGGATTGGAAGAATTAACATTGTGAAAATGACTATGCTACTCAAAGCAATCTACAGATTCAATGCAATCCCTATCAAACTACCAATGGCATTTTTCACAGAACTAGAACAAAAAATTTCACAATTTGTATGGAAACACAAAAGACCCCAAATAGCCAAAGCAATCTTGAGAAAGAAAAATGGAGCTGGAGGAACCAGGCTCCCTGACTTCAGACTATACTACAAAGCTACAGTAATCAAGACAGTATGGTACTGGCACAAAGACAGAAATATAGATCAATGGAACAGGATAGAAAGCCCAGAGATAAACCCACACACATATGGTCACATTATCTTTGACAAAGGAGGCAAGAATATACAATGGAGAAAAGACAGCCTCTTCAATAAGTGGTGCTGGGAAAACTGGACAGCTACATGGAAAAGAATGAAATTAGAACACTCCCTAACACCATACACAAAAATAAACTCAAAATGGATTAAAGACCTAAATGTAAGGTCAGACACTATAAAACTCTTAGAGGAAAACATAGGCAGAACACTCTATGACATACATCACAGCAAAATCCTTTTTGACCCACCTCCTAGAGAAATGGAAATAAAAATAAACAAATGGGACCTAATGAAACTTAAAAGCTTTTGCACAGCAAAGGAAACCATAAACAAGATGAAAAACAACCCTCAGAATGGGAGAAAATATTTGCAAATGAAGCAACTGACAAAGGATTAATCTCCAAAATATACAAGCAGCCCATTCAGCTCAATATCAAAAAAAAAACAGTCCAGTCCAAAAATGGGCAGACGACCTAAATAGACATTTCTCCAAACAAGATGTACCGATTGCCAACAAACACATGAAAGGATGCTCAACATCACTAATCATTAGAGAAATGCAAATCAAAACTACAACAAGGTATTACCTCACACTGGTCAGAATGGACATCATCAAAAAATCTAGAAACAGTAAATGCTGGAGAGGGTGTGGAGAAAAGGGAACACTCTTGCACTGTTGGTGGGAATGTAAATTGATGGCTGTTCTCCAGCCACTATGGAGAACAGTATGGAGGTTCCTTAAAAAACTAAAAATAGAACTACCATATGACCCAGCAATCCCACTACTGGGCATATACCCTGAGAAAACCATAATTCAAAAAGAGTCATGTACCACAATGTTCATTGCAGCTCTATTTACAATAGCCAGGACATGGAAGCAACCTAAGTGTCCATCATCGGATGAATGGATAAAGAAGATGTGGCACACATATACAATGGAATATTACTCAGCTGTAAAAAGAAACAAAATTGAGTTATTTGTAGTGAGGTAGATGGACCTAGAGTCTGTCATACAGGGTGAAGTAAGTCAGAAAAAGAAAAACAAATACCGTACGCTAACACATATATATGGACTCTAAAAAAAAAAAAAAAAAGGTTCTGAAGAACCTAGGGGCAGGACAGGAATAAAAACACAAACATAGAGAATTGACTTAAGGACAAGGGAAGGGGGAAGGGTAAGCTAGGACCAAGTGAGAGAGTGGCATGGACTTACATACACTACCAAATGTAAAATAGATAGCTAGTGGGAAGCAGCTGCATAGCACAGGGAGATCAGCTCAGTGCTTTGTGACCACCTAGAGGGGTGGGATAGGGAGGTTGGGAGGGAGACGCAAGAGGGAGGAGATATGGGGATATATGTATATGTATAGCTGATTCACTTTGTTATACAGCAGAAACTAACACACCATTGTAAAGCAATTATAATCCAATAAAGATGTTAAAAAAATAAAAAGACTATAATATCAACTCTGGTTAAGTCTAATGAATAAAAATGTCTGCTTCACCTAAAAAAAAGTGAGCTGATGTTTTAAAAGGCATTAAGGAAACAAAAACTATGGCAAAAAAAATAGTGAAGGTGGTACATGAGTGAAATTGGGAAAGTTTGGTGAACAGTGATTCTGATATTAGACTTGGATTTGCATCTGAAGTGATGAGGCTGTTTTTAGTGTAGTCTTGGGACTCAAATGTTATACGATATTATAATCATGACATCTACTAAAAAGAAGAAAAACTGCACTTACGTAAATGTAGTCCAACTTTTAAACTGCTGTGGTGAAGTTTGTCTGCCACTAATGAGATTGAATTAGTGAATTTTGGTTGCAATTTGAAAAGTAAGAATTGACTCTACCATGGTCGTTTCTTTCTTTTTTTAAATAAATTTATTTTTTTACTTATTTTTGGCTGTGTTGGGTCTTCGTTGCTGCCCCTGGGCTCTCTCTAGTTGCGGCAAGTTGGGGCTATTCTTTGCTGCAGTGCACGGGCCTCTCATTGCAGTGGCCTCTCTCGTTGCGGAGCATGGGCTCTAGGCGCACAGGCCTCAGTAGTTGCGGCACATGGGCTCAGTAGTTGTGGCTCGCAGGCTTTAGAACACAGGCTCAGTAGTTGTGGTGCATGGGCTTAATTGCTCCACGGCATGTGGGATCCTCCCGGACCAGGGCTCAAACCCATGTCCCCTGCATTGGCAGGTGGATTCTCAAGCACTGTGCCACCAGGAAAGTCCCTCATTTCTTTTTCTTTGATTTAATCTGAGAAGGGATTTGATAGCATCTAGAGGGGTATTATCTACTGAGTGACAGCTACAGGGCAAAAGTAGGATTTCTTTTGGAATTCTTCCTTGGTTGATAAGATCAACCAATTCCCAAATGAGGTAAGCACCCTAAAACCCTCTTATCCACATTAAACCCAAGCAGAGAGACTTGAATCACCTTTCTCCATGATGGAAAGGCATTTGTGAGGTAACTTCAAGGGTCCTTCTGTGACTCAAACAAATTCCCCTTAGCCTTTTGCTCTAGGTCCCCCCAGGGTCCCATCATCTGCCTCCAGTGGGCTGTGCAGTGCCACTGAGTCAGTCCTACTTTCCCTCCAGGAAAGAGTGTTTACAGTGTACCTAAGAGCCAGTGATCACCTTTCTGCTGTGTCTCAAAGCTTCTAAAACTCTGAGCTTCTCTTTATTCATTGAACATTTCATGAGAAGTGGGAGAACCTCAATAGATGTGATGTATCAGGAGATATGTATATGGTGTGAAAGCTACCTGGAGAGGCTTAAACTTATAAAACCATTTAGGGCAGAGCTGATAAAGTGTGATCCAAGAAGCACCTACCTCAGAGTAACCCTGATGCTGGTTAATGATTCAGATTCCTGGTCTCACCCCAGTCTCCCTGATCAGCATCTCAGTGGTCAGGGTCTAGCATTTCCAACCAGTTCACCAAATTTGAGGACCACTGCTTTGTTGGACATGGGCTTTGAATTGGTAGTGGGATGTTGGCAGGGGGGAGAGTATATAAGTAGCCTGTTCAGAAACATCCAGATAAGGATTCCCTGGTCATGGCCCTTCATGGCCTATGAAATTCACAGGAATTGGGCTTTTCTTTAGAACAGCATCATTAAATATAGAATTCAGGAAACGTTCAGCTAAAAAGTAGATATGAAAATTTATGCTATAGGGACTTCCCTGGCAGTCTAGTGATAAAGAATCCGCCTTCCAATGCAGGGGACGAGGGTTCGATCCTTGGTTGGGGAACTAAGATCCCCCATACCTCAATGAAGATCCAACACAGCCAAATAAATAAATAAAATAAAATAAATATTTTTAAAAATTTATGCTCTAAACATACCTGACAAGTAATATGGAGATGGAAAAAGTCACAGTATCGAGATATGTCCTATGAAATTCTGAATGGGGCAAAAGAAGCAAAGGTATAGAACTCCCTGATATATAATTTATCTGCACCCATAAGTTCAAAGCTGAAGACTGCAGTCAAATGACTATCAATGATGAAAACCCTGGCTAACCTATAGGGTGTACAATAAATTCTGAGGATAAACAGTAACATTTGTTTATTCAACAAATATATATTTTAAAATTTATTTATTTTATTTATTTTATTTTTGGCTGTGTTGGGTCTTCGTTGCTGTGTGCAGGCTTTCTCTAGTTGTGGTGAGCGGGGGCTACTCTTTGTTGCTGTGCGTGGGCTTCTCATTGCAGTGGCTTCTCTTGTTGTAGAGCACGGGCTCTTGGCATGTGGGCTCAGTAGTTGCAGCTCACGGGCTCTAGAGTGCAGGCTCAGTTGTTGTGGTGCACAGGCTTAGTTGCTCCGCAGCATGTGGGATCTTCCCAGACCAGGGCTTGAACCCGTGTCCCCTGCATTGGCAGGCGGATTATTAACCACTGCACCACCAGGGAAGTTCCTCAACAAATAGTTTTTTTTTCAAGTGCCGAGGCACTCAAGAATAAGTCGTACACAATCAGGTTATACATATAAGTTAGACATGACCTCTGCCTTCATAGTGGTATTCCATAGACTGAATGTTTGTGTTCCTCCCAAACTCATATGTTGAAACCCAATCCCCAATGGTGTTAGGAAGTATGGCCTCTGGGAGGTGATTAGGTCATGAGGATGAGCCCTCATGAATGGGATTAGTGCCCTTATACAAGAGACCCCAAAGAGCTCCCTCATCCCTTCTGCCATATGAGGACCTAATGAGAAGACTGCTCTCTGAACCAAGAAGCAGGATCTCACCAGACCCTGAATCAGCTGTCAACTTGATCTTGGACTTCACAGTCTCCAGAACTGTGAAAAATAAAGTTCAATTGTTTATTAACCACCCAGTCTGTGGTATTTTGTTATAGCAGCCTGAATGGACTAAGATAAGCTATTAATCAGACATTGAAATAATCATAAAACTATGACTTACCGACTGTCATTGGTGCAATAAAGGGAAAATGAAAAGATCTGCCTGGGCAAAAATGTGAGCTTGTAACAGGAGGATCTCAATGTGTTTGTGGTGGGGGGATGGGCAGGTGGTCAGGAAAGGCTTTCCTACCCCACCCCCATCTCTCCTGGAAGAGAAATTTGAGCTGCCGTGTAAAGGATGAAAGTACAGTAGCCACTTAATTTTTCCTTGTAATAAAAGTCCGCTAAATGGACTTCATTATTCCAAAGAGCAGATTTGCATTCTTTTCTTACTAAAAGTCACTTAAATTTTGGCATAAATCAATCTGGGAATATCGACACTTGATGGCCTTCAAATGTTTACCATGTGAAATGTTTATAGAGCATCTATCATCTGTCCATTCACCATCCTAGGCTATGGAGGTCTGAAAGGTATTTATAACATGATGCCTACCCCTAAAGAGCTTGTGATCTGGTGGCAAGCAGTGTGCTTACTAGAGGAACCATGGCTGGTAGCAGGACAGGTGCAGGTGAGTGGTCCAGAGCACAGGTGCAGTGAGTCCAAGACTGCAGAGACCACCTAGAGCTGAATGGTCCAGGGATGTTGCCAAGAAGGGGACAAGATATGATAAAACACGGATGCTCCAGAAAACATAATAACCTTCCCAGGACCGGAAAGGGGGAGCATGCTAGTTGTGGTCAGGGGTAGGGGCTGCTTTGTTCAAGGTGATGGAAACAGGGGTATGTCTGGAGTTGACACTGGCCTTCATTTGGGGAAGCAAGCTTCCTGCTGGAAATGAATGGAGCCATAACCCTCCTACTGTCATTTGAAAGATGGCATTTTAAACATTAATTAGAGTAACTTTATTCCATTTCAAAAATGGAACTAGTGTTGTATGTTATTTATAGCCACATAGTTTTAAAAAGACTTCTGAACATTGGACGTCTGTGGAAATTTTTAAAAATCAGATCACATGAGCTCGTCTCTCAAGATAGCATTGGCAGAAATCTGCATACAGAATATGTCTTAATAGAGACTGTTGCCACTTCGCAATGTGAGGCTTAACTGTGTGTTAGAGGGTGTGGGAAATGCTACCTTTTGATGCTCATAGCCCATGAACATCAAAATTATTTTTAAAGTGTTTATCTAAAACTATTAGAAAATCTGGGTTACAACTTCTACTGATGTCAATGAATTGCAATATATTTTTCAAGAATTAGTCTTTAAAGACTGGGTTCTGTGAAAGGGCTTGGGAAAAGCATCCCATCTCCAGTAGCACTTTCCATTTTTGCCATCTTCGGGTTTATAAGATGTTTACCAGACCAGGATCATTCCATGTAGAATATGTGTATTTATAAAGTGCAAGGATTTTATGGAGTAAAGTGGATGAAAACCGAGGGGTGGGTGGGTTGAATATACAGATTAAGAGTTTTCTATGTTTAGTTTTTTTTAAGTAAAATTATATTATCTAATTTATATGCTATAAGAACTAACTCTTCATGTTTGTATCTCATTTCCAAAATGGTACTTTAGGTGCTGATAAAATAATAAATTTGATGCTCTTTTCATTGCAATGTAATCTCTATGATTTGATCTAGCTGTGTGGGTCAAGAAAGTAACATTATCACATTGTCCATACCGAAAAGGATAAGTACTCTTCTATCCTGAATGGAAAGGCCATTTATTCTGTCATAAATATTTTCTAACCATAGATATAGTATAGCCTCTTTCAAGAGCCTGTTCTCATTTGTAATCACGTCTATGGTTATAGCTATAAGCTTATCTAACCTGATCTCTTGGTACATGTAAAGCAAATGTTTCCCCAGTTTGTCCTTTAGATGGAAAAGAGCTGATTATTGATTTCCTTAAAATAACCCACCATACACTTAAAGACCATAATTACCCTGACCTCTTTTCTTTGGTCTAATCCCAATTCCATTTACCTTTTTTTTTCTTAGCTGTTCTCTCCCAGCCCTTTAATTACTCATGTTGCTACTCTGTGATCCCATTCTAGTTTCTTTTCATGCACCTTAAATTATGGAGCACATAACCAGTCACAGTCTTATTCTCTGTAATCAGGACCTTCTTGGTATTGTGAGCCCAAAGCAGAGCTATAGTGTGACCCTACACATAGCACATGTGAATTGAAATGGTCTCTTGAGTTGTTGAGGTACAGTCAATTTCAGTTGTGAAGGAAGTTCAGAGTCTTAAAAGACTCAAGAAGTTGAGAGAGAGTGGAGTTACTACCTTGGCACCACTATTTTGATGCCAATTTGGTACTTGCAGAAGCAAAGACAGGATTACTGGCTCCTTCTTTATGCTGTGCCAGAGCAACTTGGTTCTGCCCACACTGTCCTGGTTTAAAGCAGTATGAAATAGGAGGAAAGGGACAATAAGTTTCCATCTCTCTAAGTATCATGGAAGATATAAAACAGCATAAGAAGTGGTATTTGCCTTTAATAAACTTGCAACTGAAATAAGGAGAAAATCTCAATGGCAGTATAAGGTACAAGATAGCGTATATTAAGAGTCAAATGTTAATAATTGTTCTGAGCCCAGAGAAAGCAGAGCCAGAGGGGACTGGAAGAAACCATCAGCTTCATCACAAGGTCAAACCTGAGTGGGGCCTGGGAGGCTGGCTGGGGTTGGTATGGGTGTTGGCAGGAGGTGGGAGGAGGTGTCTATCCGGCAGGGGGATGGGAGGGTCAGTTTGACTGGAATAAAGCGCTGATGATCAAGAAGAGTCAGATGAATGTTTGGTAGATGCCAGGGCCTTAGATGCAAGGTCAAAGTGTTTGCAGAGTGAAGCAGGAGGTCTTTTACCATAATACTTGGGAGGAGGTGTGCAGGGTAGATTGGGCAGGAGAAACCAGAGAAAAAGAGCCCATTAAGAGGGTTAATAGACCCCATGCTAACTGCTTTTTTGTGGTTGCTGGTAAAAATGGCTATGCATCTGTGCCTTTATCTGTCTTCTGCAGGGTCAGCTTATAGATACACATATAATTCTCATGGAGGCTCTGTCCTTAGTGTCTGGGAGTTCATAAAAGGCAAAGATATATGACTGAGCTCTTTCTGGGGACTGAAAAAGGGAAAGGGAGAGGAGAGAATATAGACCTTAAAATTTACCTGTGGGTTCAAAATTCCAGTGGGTGGCCTAGTCTGAGGTAGGCTTACCTGGGATAAGCAAGGTCCTATTAAGTCTGGCCAGCCTTTCATTTCTTCCTTGTGCACATTTTCAGCATTTATACATGATCTTTCCTAATTATTAAGTAATCTATGCTATCAGAGAAGACTTTCATACTTGTTTTGTGTTATGGGCCAAAACCAAAACAAAACAGTACACTGAGTGAGAGATATTATTCTGGGTGATATCTTTGTTATTTGAGCTGGTTATAATTAATGTGGATTAACATAATTAATCCACAACAAGCATTAAAAACAAACTTACTTTGTAGTTGAAGATTTTATTAGTAAAAGAGGTTCCTAAATGTTTCCTTTTCAACCAGGTCTCTTTAGTTATTATTGTAAACTCAGACTTGGAATTAATACAGCCCCTCAAATGCCTGGCTTTGGGGTCTCATTTTGCCATCTGGTTGGACTTCTATCTTCTTTCTAACTATCTTCTTTCCCAGAAATGATCATCGATTTCGTTGAGCATTTAGAAGTTAAGGTGAAAACTATTTAAATATGTTTTTGAGGCTTAGTATTTGCTTCCAGGGTGATGCATTAGCTAATAGTTATTTTTGGCGGAAGCTGCCCCCTCTTATTATTGTTTATGAGTCTCTGTTCAGCTATTTTGAACTCTGGGCGACAGCATGTAGTACTTTGGAGCTACGGTGTATGGTACTTTCAAACACACTGCTCTGGATTTCAGAGCAGAATCTGATTCAGTGAGACCCCGCCCTGTAATAGAATTGGGAGTGGTTTGGGAAGATGCTATGTCAAAGTCTACCTTTGTATTTTCTATGAAAAAAGGGTTTGAGGAAATGAACAGAATAACATCTTGGATGAAATAAAATTCTTTTAAAATTTAGTTGGATAGAGGATGGATGAAGAGGATGGGAGGTATGTGATATTCACGGTGCAGATCCACCCATGAAGTGTTTGAGAGTTGCGTACCCTGCGTCCATCCCAGCCCTGCTTCTGCCCATGGCAGCCTAAGAGGAGGCAGGGCTAGTGCTGGCCCAGGCCGTGTAGAACGGGGTTTCACCTGTAAAGCAGAACTTTTAGACCACATAGCCCTTTTAGGGTGCGGAGAAAAGGGAACCCTCGTATGCTGTTGACGGGAATGTAAATTGGTGTGGCCACTATGAAAAACAGTATGGAGGTTCCTCAGAAAACTAAAAATAGATCTACCATATGATCCAGCAATCCCACTCCTGGGTGTTTATCTGAAGGAAACAAAAACACTAATTAGAAAAGATACATGCACCCATAACTGAATCACTTTGCTGTACAGCAACAATTAACACAACATTGTAAATCAACTATAGTTCAATTTAAAAAAAGAAAGGACACATGCACCCCTATGCTCACTGCAGCATTATTTACAGTAGCCAAAGTATAGACGCAACCTAAATGCCCATCAATAGATGAATGGATAAAAAAGATGTGATGTATATACACAATGGACTATTACTCAGCCATAAAAGAGAATGAAATCTTGCCATTTGCAACAACATGGATGGGCCTGGAGGGCGTTATGCTAAGTGAAATAAGTCAGACAGAGAAAGACAAATACTGTATGATTTCACTTTTGTGTGGAATCTAAAAACAAAACAAATGAACAAATAGCAAATAACAAAACAGAAACAGAGTCATAGATACAGAGAACAAACAGGTGGATGCTTGGGGGAGGGTTGAAGGGGGAGAAGATAAATAGGTGATGGAGATTAAGAGGTACAAACTTCCAGCTGCAAAATAAATGAGTCACCAGTATGAAATGTACAGTGTGGGGAATATAGTCAGTAATTATGTAATATCTTCCTGTGGTGAGAGAATTTAACTGGACTTATTGTGGTGGTCATTTTGAAATGTATAGAAATATCAAATTACTAAGGTGAGTAACAAGAACCAGCATAGTGGGCTTCCCTGGTGGCGCAGTGGTTAAGAATCCACCTGCCGATGCAGGGGACACGAGTTTGATCCCTGGTCTGGGAAGATCCCACATGCTGGAGCAACTAAGCCCGAGGGCCACAACTACTGAGCCTGCGCTCTAGAGCCCGCGAGCCACAACTACTGAGCCCGTGTGCCACAACTACTGAAGCCTGCACGCCTAGAGCCCGTGCTCTGCAACAAGACAAGCCACGGCAATGAGAAGCCCACGTGCAGCAACGAAGACCCAGGGCAGCCAAAAATAAAATAAATAAAATAAATTTATTAAAAAAAATAAATGACTAGCATAGTGTTGTAGGTCAGTTGTACTTCAAAAACAAACATGCACATTCATAGAGAAAGAGATCAGATTTGTGGTTACCAGAGGTGGGGGGAGGGGGAGGGGGAGTTGGATGAAGGCAATAAAAAGGTACAAACTCCCAGTTATAAGATAAATAAGTGCTAGTGATGTAATGTACAACGTGATAAATATAGTTAACACTGCTGTGTGTTGTATATGAAAGTCGTTAAAAGAGTGAATCCTAAGAGTTCTCATCACGAGAAAAAAATGTTCTATTTCTTTAATTTTGTATCTATATGAGATAACGGATGTTCACTAAACTTATTGTGATAATCATTTCATGATGTATGTAAATCAGATCACTATGCTGTATACCTTAAATTTGTACAGTGCTGTATGTCACTTATATCTCAATAAAACTGGAAGAAAAAATAAAAATAATGTAAAAAATAAGAAAGAAAGAAGGAAGAAGGAAAGAAAGAAAGGAAGAAAGGAAGAAAGGAAAAGTAAGAAAGAAAGAAGGAAAGCAAGCACATGGCCCTTATCGCCAGAAATGAGCTGGTGTAACCCAGATCCTGCCATGAAAAGCCTTCATTTCCCTGGGGCAAGTTCAGAAGGGCTCTTCATGCCCTGTGATGGGCTGACCAGCTGGCAGAGTGCCAGACCACAAAACCAGCGCCTGCCCTAGAAAAGAGAAGAAAGAATCCACCTAAGGCTCCAGGCCCCCAGTTAGAATTCTTACGTTGCTCAAAACTAAATTGATCACGTTTGCTTGACATCCCTCCCTCTCTCACTAGGTTGAATTGATTAAAACACCAATGAGACCAGCAGAGATGTTCAATCTCCAGATCTAGAAGAAGAAAATGTCTCTTGCATTTTACCTCCAAGCAACCTTTGGGCAGCGTTTTAAGTATTACCTATTCTCCTAAATTTCTGGCAGTATGAACTAGTTGACAGATGGAATGTCTCTGAAATGAATTTGTTGCAACATAAAATGTAACTGCTGTTTTTAGAAAGTTGAAGAAATAGTTGCTACTACAACCCTGTTCATGCCGCTAGAATACTATGCTGTTTTCACCCTTATTTGACACCTCCGTACTTTGTTCCCCTCCTGTTCTGTGGTATTTTTACAACACAAGCAGCTCCTGTTAACTTTTTTTTTAAAGATGTAAGATTTTTAAATGTGCTGTTACTATTTTCACAACTTTTATATAAAATTGCTTCGATGTACATCTTCCTACTTAACTAGTTAATGGAATGCCTTGGTTTGCAGAGAATGAATTCAGGGGTGTCACACCTGCAAGACATATGACTGTTTGTGGCCATGCTTTAGTGATAGCAAAGCAGGCAAGATTCAGGGGGGCCTTGAGTGGGACATGTTTTAAATAATTGATCATGAGAAGAAAGCAATTGATTAATCTCTTTCACTGGCAGCTCTATTTTTTTTTTTAACATCTTTATTGGAGTATAATTGCTTTACAATGGTGTGTTAGTTTCTGCTTTATAACGAAGTGAATCAGCTATACATATACATATATCCCCATATCTCCTCCCTCTTGCGTCTCCCTACCACCCTCCCTATGGTCACCCTCTAGGTGGTCACAAAGCACTGAGCTGATCTCCCTGTGCTATGCAGCTGCTTCCCACGAGCTATCTATTTTACATTTATTAGTTTATATATGGCCATGCCACTCTCTCGCTTCGTCCCAGCTTACCCTTCCCCCTCCCCGTGTCCTCAAGTGGCAGCTCTGTTTTTTTATGAAAGGAATCTATGCTTTTCCCTGGGCATATGTTAACTTTCAACCAAAGCAAAGACAAATGGAGCATCCAGAGTTAAAAACCTAAATAGAGCCTACTGAAGTTCGACCTTACTAATTGGGATTGTGTGATCATTTGGATGGGAAAGTTTTACTTTGCGCCACCAGTTAAAAGTATTTGCTAAGCTGTTAATATAAAACAGACCAAAAGTTTTTTTTAATTTTTAAAATGTTCACCTTTAGATATTTTGGGTTAAAAAGAGTAACTCCTTTGTCAAAGTGTAGTTTTCAAGAAGTTAAATACATGACTCTCATACAAATATGGAATGAACATGTACCAGAGATTTAGTCAACTCATTAATGAAGGAACTAGCAGAATGTAAAGCTGGTTCAAAGGAGAACCAAAGGAATGGGTTTAAGGGCATTCAAGAAAGGATGTCGGGATAAGATGCCAGGGTTAGATATAAGACTGGTTAGCGGTCTAACAGGAGAGTAAATCTGGACAGAAATCATCTGCACATCTACGGGACAAGAAGCTACAGTTACGGTTAATTTTCAAAGTCCAGGCTTTTAATTAGTAGTAAAGAGCTTGTCAAACACAGATCCAGTGCCCTGGGTCATGAAACAATTCTGTGTGGGCTGTTAATACTCCTGCATGACACTGGAGGAACATGCTTCTCTCCTTCACCTTGTTTACAAGGTTTGGATAATTTTCCTTAACATCTTATTATTAAAGTGAGCTTCTACCTGTATAGGCACCAGGAACAGACAAATTCTTAGAGACGGAAAGTAGAGTGGCGGTTGCCAGGGGCTGGAGGGAGGGAGGGAGAATGGGGAGTTATTGTTTTATGTGTCCGGAGTTTCAGTTTTGCAAGATGAAAGATGTCCTGTGGATGCATGGGGATGGTGACTGCACAACTATGTGAATGTGCTAAATGTCACTGAACTGTACACTTAAAAATGGTTAAGATGGTCCATTTTATGTTATGTGTGTATTAGCAAAATTAAATAATTTTAAAAAGTGAGCTGACACATAGGTATGTGAAGAAAAAGTTAACAATTCTTCATCCTACTGAGATAACCCATTTAATAGCCCTATGTTTGTCTTAACTCACTTTTCCTCGTTCATAAAAACATAAGTAGACTTTTTAAAAAAGGGATTATTAAAATTCTTTGTGAAATTTTCTCTTTTAACAATATGTCATGGACAGGCCTCTAGGTTACAGATATTGATCTAACCCATTCTTTTTAATACAAAATCCATAGAATAGATATATCGTAATTTATCCAACTATTGCTCTACTGATGGAAATTTGAGTTGTTCCCAGGTTTTGGGTTTTTTTTTTGCCAGTACACCAACTGTTATAATAAGGCCGTTTGAATACAAGAGAGTGATGCTGAAGGCCAGGACCTGAGTAAAGATGGCAAGAAGGCAGAGGAGGGAAATGGATCAAAGAAATGTTTTCTTGGGAAAATGGATTGGATTTAGTGGACAGTTGAAAATTTTGGTGTAAGAGTGGGAGAATGCATAGCGCTGCCATTTTATTAAAAGTGGGAATAGCAGAAGGTTTCAGAAGAGATGGCAGAGAAGCTGAGAGGGTAGAGTTTGTGTTGACAATGCTGTGTTCGAGTTAGGTGTGCCGTCTCTGCCCAGCTTGGGGAAGATATCACAGATAAAGACATAGATTTGAGAATCCTTCACACAAAGTCATAGTTGAAGCTCTGAGAGTGGATGAGACCTGTTCCCAGGGAGGCCTTGTATTCGAGAGGAAGGAGGTGACATCCATGGGAGTTACTTGCATTTAGGGGTCTGGCCAAGGAGACTGAGAAGTTGTGGTCAGAGGAGGAGGAGGAGGAACAGGAAAGTAAAGCCCGGAGAGGGAGGAGTCTGAGATTACATCCCAACTAGTCCAATCTTAGGAAATGTAATAACGTTAAGTACTCTTAGGTCTGAGCAGTACAGACGTTCCCTCTCACTGCTTGCTGTGTATGCCTTTCATGACCCCTGTGAGTCCGTTTTCAAACGCTGGTTTCCTTGTGTATAAACCACCAGAAACAGTGGTACAGTTTGGTAAGCCAATTTGGGCCACTGCTTTGAATTTAAGGACTAAGCCAAATCAAATGGCAAAGGGGCACAGTTTGACTTTAGTTTGGCATCTCTCAACAGTAATTACAAAGTCATTTTTTTAAGGCTAGATTAGGTTCATATAAACAAAGACTTTATTATTAAAGGAGAGTATGTGTCAATTTCACAAAGCCATGTGAACTAGAGAGGCTGCAGGGGTTCCCTAAGGAAGCAGTGAACACAGGGATTTCTAAAACATTTAGAATTAGCTTTGAAGCTGTCTCAACAATCTGTATTACCATAATTACCCTATTGCCACCAGATCTTTTTATAAAGGATCTGTGAATTTTTACATTCTGTCTACCTTAGGTGATTGGAAGGGAGACTGAAGGGAATTACTAGCAGTCCAAATGCCTTATTTTGTTACCTTTCATGGTTTTGAGAAATACCCAAGTTTGGAAGAGCAACTGAGTCATTGGAACTGCTTGATGCCACTGAAGAGTAAAATCAGTGGGAATTTGCCAAGTTTGAAGCTAGATTCAATTTATAATAATTCAAAAATTGGTTCCCAGTCTTATATCAGATACCATGGTTGGAGGTCCCTAAAGACGAATCAAAAGAAGTGAAGCTGAGGAGTCTTACCCATAAAGTGCTTTGTCATTTTGTGGGAAAATAAAAAAGAATACATAGAAAAATATTGAAGAAAAATCTCCAAGGTGTCCTGTGACCCTCAGGATTGTGTTTATTGTTGTTGAAGGAATTTGCAGGTAGAGTGAGGTTAGTCCATACTTGAGTTCTCTCGAGCCACAGGACCATTTGGTAAGGAGAAGGCAGGTGTGGCAACAGTGGGAGACTGGCAGGTTAGGGAGGCGGCAGGTGGTGAATGAGCTGGTTTCCAGGTAATGTGATCACAGTAGGTTTATATGGTGGTCATTTTCAGGCATGATGGACTCGGGCCATCATCTTGGGTTACTTGATTATAAATTGCAAAGAAGGAGGTCATAGCTGTGGAGTGTTGATCTAAACAAAGACAGATGAACCCACAGCGGAAAGCTTGTTGTAGGTTTGTGTCACCTTGAATATCTTTAGTAGTTTGCCACTAGTAGAGACTGCTAACTGAGGGTGGGGCAGTAAGATTCCATCAGAATCTTACTGCGCTCAATACTAGTTCATCTAGATGCGTTCATGTGTCATGGGAACTTATCATGTGTTCCAGTAGGTCCTTAGGAAAGCAATTTAGTGACTGAACTCACCTCGTCCCTACCCCAGCTGAGTGCCCATACCAACTGCTTGCAGGAATAATCAAGACAAATCCTGGATTCTTTGCCCAAGGCCCTGAATTGTACAGGAGTCATCCAACCTTGGGAATAGGGAGGTTAAGAATGGAGATTTCCAGCTTTGGTGTTGCTTCCCAGTCACTTGGCAGTGGAAAATCTTTACTCGCAGAGGCTGCCTTTGGCTTTAATTTTGGACCAGTTGCTGAGTCCTGCTCTGGTCTTGCCTGAACATGCAGACCTGGAATCCCAGGACCTGCTTTTTTTGCACCATCTCCGTAATTCACAGCTGCACGGTTTTGAAAGAGACGCCAAAATCCAGACACAGCAAAGCAGCCTCTTTTGCATGTGCTGAGGTCCTGAATGACAGTTTTATCTTGGACATGTTCCCTTTTCTTTCCTCTTCTGCTTGTTTATTTTTATCTCTCTCTGTAATATATAAATAATGGACTTATCCTATTTACTGCACAGAGAAAATTAAATGTCTGAATTGTTTAGAACTATGGGAAAGTATTTCCAGAGTGTGAAAAAATAGACACTGGACATTTCAGCTTTTGGTGTAGTGGGAATTTATTACTCAGCTCAGTAACAGTTTTGGTCCAAACTAAGCAGTTGTGTGGGCAAGCCGTGCTTTCCTGAATAGCACTGCAAGAGACAGTTTTGTTCATATTTGAGACCGCATGAGCCAAAGGTATCTTTCCATCAAAGACTGATTATCTCTGAGTCTTAGACATATCCCAGAAGCTGTGGAGCCCTAGCCAGTGGATTTTACTTGCATGAGATATTGCATAGCCCCCAAAGGGGAGGGAAACAAAAGGGGAGGGAGGCAAGAGAGAGAACTCAGAGCCCAACAATAAATAGCTCTTTGCACCAGTCCCCCCCTCCCAAACCCCATACTGCTGAGATCATAGAGTAAGTTAGCAGCATGCAGTAGAAGGCACTGCTGCCCAGCAGCTTGGCAGATGATGACCAGATGTGAACTTGTCTGTCCACAGTGTGTGGCTGTGACCTGGCCCAAGGGGGCTTCTTCATAAAGAACGGAGAGTATCTCTGCACCCTGGACTACCAGAGGATGTATGGCACGCGCTGCCATGGCTGCGGGGAGTTTGTGGAAGGAGAGGTGGTGACCGCCCTGGGCAAGACCTACCATCCCAACTGCTTTGCTTGTACGATCTGCAAGTAAGTGTGGCTTTCCCCAACAGAGAAGCGCTGGGTTCTGCTGTCAAAGCTTGGAATGTGCGCTTTGGTCTTCAGTTGTACTTAGTCTTATTTTTTTTTAGTATTTATTTATTTTGGCTGTGCCTGGTCTTAGCTGTGCCATATGGGATCTTTTAGTTGCAGCATGTGGGATCTAGTTCCCCGACCAGGGATCGAACCTGGGCCCCCTGCACTGGGAGCGTTGAGTCTTAACCACTGGACCACCAGGGAAGTCCCTTGAGTTGTACTTAGTCTTAAAATATCTGTTCTTTAAAAAAAATTTTTTTATTGAAGTACAGTTTGATTTACAATGTTGTGTTAGTTCCAGGTGTACAGCAAGGTGATTCAGTTATACAAATATACACATATATCTTTTTCACATTCTTTTCCATTATAGATTATTACAAGATATTGAATATAGTTCCCTGTGCTATACAGTAGGACCTTGTTGTTTATCTATTTTATATATAGTAGTTTGTATCTGTTAATCCCAAACTCCTAATTTATCCCTCCCCCTCTCCTTTCCCCTTTGGTAACCATAAGTTTGTTTTCTATGTCTGTGAGTCTATTTCTGTTTTGTAAATAAATTCATTTGTATCATTTTTTTTAGATTCCACAGATAAATGATATCATATATTTGTCTTAAAATATTTTTTCTGATGCACCTTTAGATGTTTTTATTTTCCTAGTGTGTTATTAGACTTAGTCAAAAAGTAATTTACTTAGGAAACTTTATATGTGATATCTTCCACTAACTAATGTGACTGATTTTAAGTGCCTTGAAACCAAATCTGAAAGCAGCTCTAGGTCTTGAGACATTTTGAGCAATGGAAACGTGGGAGGAAATGGCATAAATACTTGGAAAGATGAAGCTTATTTGGAAGTATCAGTTCTTATCAGATGAAGCTTATTTGGAAGTATCAGTGTGTGGGAGTGGGTGTGTAAAATAGTTGCATTTGCTCTATAACCAGGGAGAGCAAACTGCCCCATGGGCCAAATTAGACCCAATACCTGTTTTGTAAATAAAGTTTTATTGGAACACAGCCACGCCCGTTTGTTTATGTATTGTCTGTGGCTGGTTCCAAGTGACAGTGGCAGAGCTGAGCAGTTGTGACAGAAACCTTATGATCTGCACAGTCTAAAAAAATATTTACAATCTGATCTTTCAGGGGAAAAGTTGACAACCCCTCCTCTCTATCATCCACCAAGGTTAGATCTTTACTGCACAAAGCAGCTTGATTAAAACGATCAGTCAGAGAGAAGAAGGAAACTGTGTGAAGTGTGAGTGGAAAATGTGGTTCACTGTTGTTGTGTTTTGAGTGCTACACATTACAGAATTTACAATGGGTTCGATTCCTATAATGAGGAGACTCACCAATAAAGGATCAGCTACTTAATTGACCCATACTAATCAGGCAATCCCATGCCTTTTGGAATGGTGTTGATTCTGCGTGCTCCATTTTGCTATGCCTTTGTAAAAACTACAGTTCAGTTCAGTTTGTTTTGTTTTTCAGCATTTCATGTTTCTAGGCCAGAGAAATGTAAACTCTAGAAGGCTAAATATGATTTTGTATAATTAATTAACAAGATAATACACATGGATAAATTGTAATAAGATTTAGGTGAAATATTCATCATCAAATTATTTTAATAACTTTATATAACTATTAGCCCATTTTTTAATTATATATATTTTTTCAATCATAATTTAAAAATTCTGGGTTAATGAGCTGAAATTTTTTCTGTATTTAATCAAAAGCAAAGCTTCCTCTTGACCTCTCCTTTTTCAGGCTGTAGCTCACAGCCCGGTTAAGAGCCTGGACTGGCATTCGGGAGACCCGAGTTCTGGTCCTGCTTCCTGGGCTGATTTGAGACCTGTGTGAGCTAACTTTTCCACAGCAGTTGTCTCATCTGCAAGGTGACAGGCTGTGAACTGGGACAAGTGATTCCCCAAACCTGGATGGTCACTGGAATCCTCTAGGGAGGGTCTCTTTAAAAATATCCATTTCTAGCCTTTCTCCCTCCTAACTCATGATGATTTAGTAGTTTCTGAAGGGTTACCAAGGAGGAGGAGACTCAGTCGGGTTGGAAGGCGCTGGCCCAGGTAAACTCCGAGAGCCTTCCTGATCTTGGCCCCGAGAGATCATTGCTTCAAGTTGGTAACGGACAGACATTCATCAGCTGTAGCCCTGTCCCCGCGTGTCTGAGCCCGCAGAGAGGGGCCCGCTGTTGCTGCTCTAGTGCTACTGCCACTGCTGCTGAATGACGCCAGTTTCCTCTGCGGAGGCGGCCTTTACAGCTTACAAATTGCATTCATGGAGAAATTAATTTAACCCTCTGAGCAATTCTGTGAGGTCAATCAGGAATTAGTATCCCTACTTATGAGTGACTTTGAGACCCAGAGTGTAAGGGATTTTCCCGGTCTCTCACATCGCAAGGCCAAGATTTGAACTCAGGTGTTCTGACTCTAAATCCAGTTCTCCTTCTATTACAAACATTCAGGCAAATATCAGAAGGAAGTGAACCCAATGGGCAGAGGACGTAGGGAAATGAAGGGGGGTCATTTGTGAAATAACAAAATTCAGAATTCAGAAGACCTGGTCGCGTTGTTGAGAACTGGACTCTGGTTTGTCCCATGGTGGATCTGTGTGGGGTTCAAGTTTAAAAATATAAGCTTAGATGAAATGCAGGGCCTGGACTAGGGTGAAGCCAGGGAGGCTCCTGGGCGCACAGTTTAAAGGGGCGCTTACTCCCGGGTCATGCGGTGCCCCTGACAGCAGGGGCCTCCTTAGATGCTTGGCCTCAGGTGCCTCGCTGCCCTCACCCTGGTCCTGGCCCTGATCAGAGGCAAAGAACCTGAGCTTATTGTGTCTGTGGACCCTTCACTCCCTGAGGGCCTCCTTACAGAGCAGATCGGAGGCTTGCTTGGTTTTAATTAATAAGTGTGAAGCGATAAGCCTGTTGGTATCCACCAGAGTGTGACTTTGATTATTAAAGACAGAGCAAGTTCTGAGTTGGTGGATACCACCTGCACCTGCCTGTGGCTTGGTCTCCCTAGCTGGTCAATCCCCGCCAGTTGCTTAACCTCTCTGGGCCTTATCTGAGCAATGGAAAGTAACACGGCACCAGGAGAGGAGAGGAGAGGAGAGACCACCTCAGCTCAGCACTTCTAAAATTTGGCGGTGTGAGAGTTTAAAACTCTCCTTGATGACTGGCAACAAGCACATTTGTGGAGTTAAGTCCAAATTTACTATCTGTGCGTGCATTATGGTTAATCACCAACAGTTAGGCGGCCGAAGGGCAACTTAAAGCAGCTGTGAACGTAAAACATGTCCAGAAGCTTGAATTTGTTCTTAAGAAATTGCTTCTGACCCAGATGTGTGGGGATGTTTGGCTTATGAGTTTCAAATTTCCTGATTGACAGAATCACACATTTGAAAACTCACGATGAAGATCATTGGCACGTTGGTCAGTGGCAAGAAAGCAGGCGTGGAAACTGTCACAGGGCTATTAATTAATGACTTTTTTTAAAGCTAACTGCCTGCTGAACTGGGAGCAAAAGAAACTGGTAACGTACCTGAAAAGGCAATATTTTTGCAACGTGTGCTGTTATTGATGAATATCTAATGTGAAAGGGAAATATCTTTCTGAAAAGAAGCTAACACTAATTTTTAAACAGATATTTATAGCATCTTCGTATTTCTCCAAGTTTATAAGGGACTGGGGCCCTAGCACTGTGAGATATTTAGTTCGCCCATTCAGACGTCCAGGACAAAGTCTAATTCAGCATAATTATCACATTGGTCCAGGGAACTTAAAGAGTTAACGCTTGACCTGTAACCAGTTCTCTTGGGGGAGGGCCTTAAGCTTGAATAGGAATCCATGGCATTTAAAATATTTCTTCATGGAGGTGTTTCCATTTGGAAAACGGAGAATTTTACTGTGTGTGCCCTGCTAGGTGACTTGTTGGAACATCCCTCCGCTAATGAGTGGAGGTAAATGGTATCATTTTACTATCTGGTTGCCCGTAGAAGCCGCGCATTCTCCTTTCCTCTCAGAATGAGGCACGTTTGTTTGTTTGTTTGGACTGGATCCAGCTGGCTGGCTGGCTTCAGGCTGCATTTCAGATGGTTTGTCTGGTGCTCCTCTTCGAAGCAATGGGTTGGCACCGGAGGCCAGCAAAGCAGGAGTGAGGAAGAGGAATGAAATTGCCGCAATAACCTTGAGGGCCATGTCTTTCTGTCTCCAGGCGCCCGTTTCCACCCGGAGACCGAGTCACGTTCAATGGGAGAGACTGCCTTTGCCAACTCTGTGCACAGCCGATGTCTTCCAGCCCTAAAGAAGCCTCCTGCTCTGGCAGTAAGTGCCCCAGCCACCTGTTGACATGAATTCCTTCATTCCTCAAAAGTAGCTTAGGCAGGTACCTTCCTTTTTGAGAAACTCTGGTGGCGGGAGCCAAGAGTAGGCCGATCTAAGGCATTTTCAATTGTAAAACGTGATGCGTGGAGAAGCCTTCACTAAAACCCATGCAGTGAGAAGCATCTCCCTTATTTCAAAAGGACAGAAATAGAATTGGACATCACACTGTGTATTTTGATAGTAAATGAAGGAAAAAGAATTATAAACTGTTACATCAGAAACGCCCCTCTCTGGTCATGGAGGTTAAGCTGTGAGAGCATTTGGTGGTGATGTGATTGATGTCTCTGTGTATTAAAAAAGCTATCCCCCACTGTGCCTTGGGCGAATGTGGTGGTTATAATCTACTCTTAAATAATTCTTTATTCTTTATCACCCTTAAGTATTCTTTATTCACCTGGAGGGTTTCTGACATTTTTTCATTGAACAGATAAATTGCTGAGCACTTACAATGTGTGTGTCATTCACACTAGAGATACAGGCGTGGACAGAACATACTCAGAATTCTCAGGAAGCTTATTTTTTAGTAGGAGCAGGTAGACAATGAATGCGTGTACAAAAATATCTAATACGTGAAGAAAATTAAGTAGGAAGAAAAAACAGGGCAATGGGTCTGTGTTTGTATGGGGCAATCAGGGAGACCACTCTTAAAAAGTGTCACCCAAGGCGAGATTGGAAGAAAGTATGGGACAAGCCATCCATACATCATGGGATTGGTAATTCTTGATGACAAGGCTTGTCTGACCTGTGTGAATCCAAAGAAAACCCACTTCCTTTAAACCCTGCCAGTCTCAGCACATAAGAATGAGATAAGCCCCTTCTGCTCTGGAGGAATTTCTTGTAATTTATAACAGCACTTCCAAATCTTCCTGTTAAAGTAGAAGAGTTATACCTGTTAAAAATAAGAATGTTATGACCAAAAGTATTTACATAGAAATTGGATTTTGACCATTGGGAGAAAAGAAGAAAATAAATGTATTAGTGCATCTTATTCAACACGCATGATCAGATCCTTAGCATGTGGATTTATATGCCCTACTAATAAATAACAAGCAGCCTGGGTAGGGTAAGGGCTACAAAACAGGACACTATCCTAGACCCCTAATAGGGTTTCAAGTCCCTCACTGTGCTTACCTACTCTGCCCCATGCAGGTCATTGGGAAGGTGACCTAGGTTGAGAATAGGTACCCCTTGCTTGAGAGGGCTTGCTTTGAAAGTATGTTACCAAAAAACTTTGCAGGAATTCTTCAGTCTAGTTAAGAAAAAGAGGATGTTATGAGTCCCAGGATAGGATGACAATCTATAACAGAAGATCATGTCCATAGGCCTATTATAGGACTGGCTGCATCCTCAAATTCAGTGGAGTCCTTTGGTCCAACTACCTTTCTTGATAGGTGAGGATATTGCAGCCCACGAGGATATTCACGGTCACACAAGCTATCCGATAATAAGGTAGGGTTAGAGGCAAGGCTTCTGACTCCGAGTTTGGGGCTGTCTTTTTGTTTCATCTAATACTCCTCATTGTTTGGTTTAAGAAACAGAAGGAGGATATTTTTAAAGGTTTCCAGTCCTCTTCCTCCATGTAATTTGGAAGCGTATTTCCTAATCATAGCTCCACCAAAATGGTTATTCCAATTTTTATCAAACATTGTTTTGCTTTATCTATATTTTCTTGTTTTATATGACATAGTTGTTATGCACATAAAAAAGAAATTAAAATTCTAAGTATAAAAATGTATCAGACTCAAATTCATTACATTTCTAATGCTAGATTTAACAATTATTGCATATGTGCAAATTGTTGGACCCAACCATATTTTCTCCTTTGCTCCCAATGGATGAATCCCTTTTCTCTGTGCAACTGCTTTGGTCAGAACATTTTTATTTTCGACAAGTACTTGTCTATTTAGATAAGTACTCAAATAGCATTTCTGGGACGTGTGGGTGTGGGTGTCTGTCAAAAAGAGAGCTCTTATATATGGATACACACATGCAAAATACCCAAAGGAGGCAGGCACACAAATACAAGAGCAAGTGAATTTTCAGCAAGTTTCTGAAATTCATTGGAGCATAATTAGAAAACACTTGGTTATTCTTTGTAATTCTTTAAGAAATGCCCTATATTTTAAAACTATACTGATGTTACTTTGATTCTTATTTAAAAAAAAAAAAATTAACTTGGCAAAACTTCCTAAAGAAAAGCAAAAAAATGAAACTTTTCTTTGATAATGTTCACAGTGTTGGTGAAATAGATCAGAGAGCCAAGGTCCTCTTTTTCGTTTGAAATGTTCTTTCACAAATGAGTTTGCTCTTCTGAACCGAAATTTTATTTCACGTTCTGTGGCTGGTTTTCCATAATCACTGAATAGGAGGTGAAGACAGTGTGAGAGGGAGAGAAGAAGTGAAGAGTGGCCCATGGAAGCAAGTCAATGATGTGATGAGAATTAACACAAAATAGGCTCTGTTTGCGCTTACTCAGTAGAGGTGCAATTTCAGTCACTCAGGGGCTACCATGTCTGTGTTGCTCTAATTTAGGGAGACATCCCAGGGGAGTGCCTGTGATGTCTTCGGTCCTCTGCTTGGTGCTTTCTTCCACATTACAGTAATTCTTCTCACCTTTATTTTATTTTCTTCTTAAAACATTTGCATAGTACTCACTGATCAGCACTGTGTAGCTGGTGTACAAATTTTAACTCATTTAATCCTCAAAACCACCCTATAGGTTGGTACTAAAACTATCCCCTTTTCACAGATGAAGAAACAAAGGGCCATAGAGGTTAAATAATTTGCCCAAGGTTACACAGTGGTAGAGCTGGGATACAAACCCAGGCTCCAGATGCCATGTTACTGTCCCGGATATTTATTTCACAATGTAGGTATCACTCTCTGATTCCCAAAGATGGGGGGTGCTGAGCCTTGGAGCAGTGACCTGACCTGTCTGCGGATTTACTCAAGTGTCTGCCTGCAAGGGCTGTGTGCTTTCTATGTGCCATAGTTGCCTCCCTGGTGTAGCAAGGTTTAGTGAATAGAAACCATCAGGAAGTTATTCATAGAAACAAACTACTTCAATTAAAGATTATTGCCCTTGAATTAGTAAAAACTGTTGCTGCACCCAGTCTAATGCAATTTGAATTCAATAAGCAACAAACATTATATAACATGGAGATAATAGTAAACATTGCCTCACAGGGTTACAATGAACATTAATTAAACTGCTTTTATAATTGATAAAAAAATCAATTGCCCATGTCTAGCTGATTCATACTTTAGAAATAAAAATGTATGTCCAGAAAGCATGATGCTCTCCCAGAAGTTTATTGACACTCCTTTAAGGCCTAACTTCACTCCATTCTTCATGTATCTGCCAGTAATTGAGGGCCTGGTTCTTTGGTTTAAGGAGCCACGTGAGGGGGAGTCTGCGTGTGACAACCTAGAGGGTAGGGAATCGGGTTTGGATGTTGCTTCCTGCACGGCTTGGGTCTATTTCAGGCACCCAAACAGAAGTGGGTTGCTGTCTACGATCACCCTTTCCATTTCAAAGGGTGTCTGACTAGTGTCTGATTGTGTGTGGGTTTGGCAGATTGATGCGATGAACACCCCCACACACATACATCCAAACCCATCTTCCTCTCCTTTACCCCCTCTGTACAGCATGGCCATTGTTCCAACTTCAACTGGAACTCCTAAGGTATTGGGGCACATGCTCTACTTGGACTGAATTTAAATCATTTCAGATAAACAGTCATGTGCATGTTTTCAAAGGGGAGGAAGATTTCAATTATTTTACTTTTCTGTTTGGTGCAATAGCTTTTAATAGTTGCAAGATAATGTTTCTTTTATCTATGTTCTCTCTCAAAAAAACATTTGCAGGTTGAGTGGGATTGTCTGCTGAGGCACCTACAATAGGTGGAGTGGTGATGATCTGACGCTGGTATCTGACTGCCTGGGTCAGGCTGTGGCTCTAGCCATCTCCCGACCTCTCCATCCTCCATGTCCTCTTCCGTAAAATGGGATGGCAATAGGTACCTACCTTGTAGGATTAAATAAGTAAATAGATAAAAGTACTGAATACTTACAAAACAAAAACTTACTGTTCAGGCATTGACTTCTGAATTTTTGTGTAGGACAATCTTTGCTTTTTGTGACTATGCTTTTTTCACTCTACCGTTCTTGGTGGCTGTCTTTTCTGTTCATTGGATATTTTCCACCAATATATAAAACCGGTGAAGGCAGGAACACGTGCACACATACAACCTATGGATTGTTGGGTTTTGACTCATGGTGATGGGTTTTGCGGCAAGGTCTTCAAAACAGATCAGCCCCACCTTCTTGAGACACTTTCTTCCAGCAGGATAGGATGGCAGAGGAGGCTTGGCAAGCCTCTGCTAAAGAGTGTGGGTTCTGGACAGGTTGATGGCTGGTTTTTATCCCAGTTCTACCACATACAGGCTGTGTGGCCTTGAGAACTCAACCTCTGCCAGCGTTTCTTTGCCTATAAAATGGGAAACAATAATAGTTCCTTTCTCATTGGGTTGTTGTGGGGATTCATATAAGTCAAGTACTTAAAAAGATTCATGATACCTAATAAGCTCATCCAAATGTTAACCATTGTTCTTTAAGAGAGTTACAAGACTAGAACTCGAGCTTAGAGATAATTTAGAATCAGAAAGGAACGGAAGAAGAGAGCGTAGCACACTGGTTTCCGATGTGGGCTCTACCTTTCAGAGCGCTTGGGTGTGACTCCTGGTCCTGCTTCTTCCCAGCCGTGAAGTCATGGACAAGTTTTTGGATGTCTCAGAACCTTCATGCTCTCATCTGAAATTCGGAAAATAGCTACTCCTAAGGGTCGTTATGGGAATTAAATAAGATACTACTACGTGGGAGGACAGTGTAAATGTGGGGAGGGTACTTGTATAAACAGCACAGGGGGAACCCAAACAGAACAAAGGCTTTGTTCTTCCACGTCCTGAGAAGAAAAGCTGGAAAGTTAGAGCAAGGGCGCCAGGTCTCTGGAGGCTTTGAGGAGTTTGGCAATGTGGAGCTCGGCTTAACCTGGAGGACAGCCAGATGAAAACAATGTTCTAGAAAGATTAAGGTGGTAGTGGCAATAGTGGTGCGCAAAATCAGTGATTTGACATCAGTGATCAGAGCTGGGGAGACCATTGGTTGTGGGTACAGGTAATGGCTGTGAGAAAAGGTGAGGAAGATGAATGAAAGGACTATATGTCAAAGAAAGATATGGATGTCATTCATTCATTCAATGAGCATTTCTTTGAGCACCTACTGTGTTCCTGGCACCAGCCAAATTCTTTACTGCACAGTTAACACCATGTATTATGGTGATACATTTGTCACAATTAAAAAACCAACATTGGTACATAACCTGTTGCATTTTAATTGTTTAAATGTGTGCCCACCTCCACTACCAAGTTAATGAACTCATTAAAGATAAGGACCCTGCTGTCTTTCTCTCTTATACAAGGTCTAGCACATAAAGCCCTAGATAAACATTCCAGAAATTGAATCAAAGCCATCTTTATCTCTAAACAGAGCTAGTAACAATCTTCTCTTTTTAAATGGGTTTAAGTGTTCATTGTAAAACAATACAAATTTTACAGAAAAGTACGAAGAAGGAGATGAAAATCACCCGAAATCCCATCACAATGAGATTACCTCTATTAACATTTTGGTGGACATGCTTCTGGATTTTGCTCTAAGTGCTATAGACACATGTACAACTTCGCATAAATTCTTCCCATAGCATTTTGTTCATGTGTCTTCTGATCAAACATCATTTGTTCTGTTGAGTGTCACACAAAAGATTGAAAGCTTTGAATTTGCTTAGGCTCCCTGGCTACAGGGCCAGCTCACAGGTGTCCTGGCCAAAGCTGTGCTTTGCATTTCTATTGTGACAGTTATTACCACATAGCTCCCCTAGCTCTTTGCATCTTTTTCTCTCCAACCAGACTATGAGCTACCTAATGACAAGGTCTTTTTTTTTTTTTTTTTTCCCTGAGAATAGCACTGTGCACACAGCAAGTACATGAATGTTCATTTAGTGGGTAAATTGATGCCATCCCAGGAGAGCCTTTCAGGTAATAAATCTCAGCTCCCAGGTCTGGAATGTTGAGTTCTGAATGCTACTTGAATGACGATGGTGACAATGGCTTTTGCGGTTTTGTAAAATTACATAGTACAGCTTGGGTGCATGAGGGCAAGGTGTATTGGCATGTTTAAACGTTCATTTTCTCATCTTATTTACAAGTCTTTCCTCTTATTTAATAAACGGGGAAGGAGCTATTGCTTTAGATAATTTGGCTGATGACAGCATCACAAGGTTTTTTTGATTTGGGTGTTTTTTTTCAGTAGAAGTGTCAGGGAATGTATTTCCCAACTTTGAGTGTGAGGTTAGAGAGGCCTCACCTCTCTGGGCACTTAGGGTGCCAGCCTCTGGCCTGGAAGGACAGGGTCTAACCTGACATGGCAGTTCCAATATTGCTCTACTGGGTACGGATTAGACTGTTGAGAGAGTTTGGAATTGACATAGTAGCCAAAGATTCATTGCAGGAGGACAAGGTATGTCGCAAAAAGGAACATTAATATTTAGATTTTTCAGACTGAAACCTGTTACAATTAGGAGTCAGACATAAAGATCCCAGAGTGACATATCTTTTCACTTAACCAGAACCTGGATTATCTCGGTTGCAAGAAAGGAAGAAAAGTTCCCGCCTTATAGGGAATGGGTCCAACTAAGGGGCAAAAAGGGAAAATGGGTATAAAAAAATGTTTCAGTGGTTGGCAAGTTAATGGTATTTTGTTATTTGCTGTTTGCATTTCACTAGATACGTCTTTATGTAATAAGACCCACATCTTCTGACAACTTATCAATAAAACCAGAATTTTAACGATTGGAAGAGTGGTTATTCCCCAGTTTAATTTTTCAGCAGCAGTAAAGATTTAGCTGTTCAAAGGACTGCTGTGTATATCTATAGTTGTATATTCCCATAGACTGTCCTCAGAGGGATACTGAGAAATTACTCTTAGTGCTTATCTCCAGAAGAAAGGGAGCGGTAGCAGGGAGATAGGGAAGGAAAGGAATTATTTTTACTACATGAAAAAAAAAAAGTTTAACTGTGTGTATGTATTACCTATTTAAAACCAAAGCAGGGCTTCCCTGGTGGCGCAGTGGTTGAGAATCCGCCTGCCAATGCAGGGGACACGGGTTCGAGCCCTGGTCTGGGAAGATCCCACATGCCACGGAGCAACTGGGCCCGTGAGCCACAACTACTGAGCCTGCGCATCTGGAGCCTGTGCTCCGCAATAGGAGAGGCCGCGATAGTGAGAGGCCCGCACACCATGATGAAGAGTGGCCCCTGCTTGCCACAGCTAGAGAAAGCCCTTGTACAGAAACGAAGACCCAACACAGCCAAAAATAAATTAATTAATTAATTAAAAAAAAAAAAAGCACATCAAAAATAAAAATGATGTTAAATTTAAAAAATAAAAAAAAAGGGACTTCCCTGGTTGTGCAGTGGTTAAGAATCCACCTGCCAATGCAGGGGACATGGGCTCGATCCCTGGTCCAGGAGGATCCCACATGTTGCGGAGCAGCTAAGCCCGTGCGCCACAACTACTGAGTCTGCGCTCTAGAGCCTGCGAGCCACAATTACTGAGCCTGTGTGCCACAACTACTGAAGCCCACACGCCTAGAGCCCGTGCTCTGCAACCAGAGAAGCCACCGCAATGAGAAGCCCATGCACTGCAACGAAGAGTAGCCCCGGCTCGCCGCAACTAGAGAAAGCCTGTGCGCAGCAACGAAGACCCAAAGCAGCCAAAAATAAAATAAATAAATTAATTAATAAAAAAAAAAAAGAAAGCCCGTGCACAGCAATGAAGACCCAACACAGCCAAAAATAAATAATATAAATAAAAATAAATTTATAAAAAAACAAACAGAAAAATAAATAAATAAATAAATAAAAGGCCCTTTCCAGACTGGAGTCTCACTGCAGTTTGCCCTTGCTGTGACCTTCAGTTGTGTATGTATTAAGTGACTGGTCACATGAGGAAAGTACTGAAACTGACATTCTACCCTTTCTTTTCTTCTTTCTATCTTTGGAATAGAGTCAATGAGCTGATGTTGGCTAATGAGTACTGGATCTGAGAAACTGGCGTAAAACTTAAGTATGATTTCCTCTTTGGCAAGAGCCCGGTTTGCTGGGTGACCATAGCCAGTTAAAGATTTATCATGAAACGCCTCACCAGGTTAAAGTTTACAACTTAATTAAGGAAATCAGTATAAGGGCAAACCTTCTTGGTACAGAATTTTTTGACTGAAATTCACATAACATAAAATTAACCATTTTAAAGTGAATGTTTAAGTACATTCACAACATTGTCCAACCACCACTTCTATTTCCAAAACATTTTCATCACCCCAAAAGAAAACTCTGTAGCCATTAAACAGTTACTCCCAGCTCACCCCTTCTCCCAGCCCCTAGGAACTACCAATCTGTTTCTGTGTCTTCACCTACTTTGGACATTTCATATAAATGGCATCATACAAGTGTGGCCTTTTGTTTCTGGCTTCTTCCACTTAGCATAATGTTTTCTAGGCTCATCCATGTTGTAACATGTGTCAGAATTCCTTCCATTCAATTCCTGCTTAATAGATTCATAACCAATTAATGGAGAGGAAAGGCAAACAATCTGGCTCCTTTTAATAAAATTTCCTATTCAGATCCTGGTCATGAATATGAGAAAAAACACACCCAATGCTAATCAAAGGAGGGGGCTTCTTGACCTTGAGAATTCATAATACTCCTATCGGAATTCTGTGAGCACTGGCTTAGGGGTTAGAATTGGAAGTTTCAAATGTGCAAATGGTCTGTATTTGTAAAAATTATGACCAAAGCTATAAGTATATATGATGTACACTTTAAAAGAAGGAAAGATGGGATTGATTGCCAAATATTAGATAATAGAGGGCTCAGAAGATGACTGTTCCTGGTCCTGCCTACAGCTTTCCTGATGAGGCTGATAATCTGCTGCTGTTACGGCCCATGAAAACTTGTTTGTTGTGCAGTATTGTTTTCCCAAGACAACAAGAACCTTCACCTAAAATAGCAGGTCAGAGGCTGCCCTGGCTTGTGATGTTTCCATCACGGCCATCAAGATAGCAAAGGGAGCAGCTAACCTAGGCAAGGACATGGGTGATTGTGCAAAGTCTGGTTCAAGGTTACATATTCAGGCAGCCCATAACCTTTTAAAATAATTCTGCATCATTTTTAGTGAATTTGAGATATAAATTATTGAGAGCCATAAGATGGCAAATACACCGCACCTATGTATTTGAATATAAATAAATATGAATGTTCCAATTCCCCTCAGCCCCAACCAGTATTTGTCTCGTGACCCCCATGTATTGCTTTTTGGCAAATGGCAGCATAGAATTTCAGAAGTTAAAAAGTACTTAAAAAACTAATTCTTGAAAAGTGCTTAGCCTAACACATTTGCATTTTGCCCTCTATCTGTCCTTTCTTTTGGTGACCTCATACCCATGGAATTTGCCGTGACATGCTAGAAAAGAAAACTGCAGACTCATGTCAGTAACTCGACACGGATTGTGGCCGGTCAATAGTTGTCAACGCAGATGTCTGGTTGGAACTTGGCAACACCGAGCAGCACAGGTGAAGAGCAGACATTCAACAATGTCCACTTGCTAGATGGACGCTCTTATCTCTACTAAATGATGTGGCCTTTTTAGTCAAGGAAGGGTTTTCAAATACCCAAACCCCAAACCCCTTATACCTTAACAATGTTAAAACTGTAAGCCAAGTCTTGTTAAAAAAAATAGCATAGGGAATGTCTGGATTTTTTTTAAATTGATGAGTTACAAATTCAAGGGCCTACAAAAAAAGGGCCAGGCTGGTAACATAGGTGCATATGCTCAGTTCAAGCTTGAAAACAGGTGGCAGTGGACATTTAGACCCTAGGGAGGGATGCGAACCTTAGCAAACTGAAAACATTTGTCCTGTCTAGGGTGGGCACCCACTACGTGCCTCCCACAGTTATTCCCACGAAGGAATCCACGTGCCAGAGGCTGATCAGACGTGTTGAAAGCTTGTGTCAAAGGCAGCTTGTTGACCTCACAGAATCTGACCCATGTTCAGGTCACACTTCTCTTGTCTCCGCTTTCTCTCTTTTTGGGTAGAACAGCTGTTCTCTGGTATTCTGCATTCACCATTTTATTACACAAGGTCATGGGAAATCCACATCCTGTGGGAGACATTGAATGACAAGATATGATGTCATTAAATTCAGGATTCAAGTTAGCCAAACCCTGGAACTTAAATTGGGGGGTCTTGTTTGTTTGTTTTCCCTAAAGCTCCTTATATTGACTCCTGGCCAGGGATAAAGTGCCTCTAGTTAACAGTCTATTAAAAGGACACCACTTGAATATAGAGTCTCCAAAATCTTATTCTACTTTCTATTAATAACAACCTATGTCTGTTTTCAGTGTATTTTTTGCTTTGTTTGCCTGGTGTGTCTTCTTTCTGCTGAAATAGATGTGTCTGGGACAGATCTTGTTACGCTTTTTTAAAATTATTTCTTTCCTTCTGCCACATCTCCTAGGCTAGAATGAGAAAAACTAAAGTTGATGACTAATGATGTGCAATTTTTGACATGCAGTGATGTCTCAGACACACTGTTCCTTTCTAAGAATGTGTACATTCAACATGCAAGAAGTATATATAACATGCATCCATAATAGATTTAAATTAACAACAACAAAACACCCAGCAAAAATGAATTACCCAGGGGCTACGGGGAATGTTGAATGTTCGTTTTCTCTCTTTCCAACTGCTCAGTTGTTATTATTTTTTAATTTGCAAGCAGGAAAACAAGGCCAGCTTCTGGTTCTGGATCCCATTTGGGCCTTGTGGATTCCTTGCCCTCTGTTCTTCTGATCTGATTCATCCCAGGGCTGGATGGAAACCCAGAGGGCAGAGCCCACCCAGGGACAGCTCGGGGAGCAGGAGTTCCTGAGGGTTCCACCTGTCATCCAATTCACAGATTCAGATGGCTAGAGAGGTCACCTGTGGCCCAGAATCTGCTTGGGAAAAAGAGAAGGAGCTGGGAAGAGAGTTGGTAGAAATACATGCTAAGAGGAAAGAATTAGTTCATTCATTTTTTTTAATATAAATGTATTTATCTATGGCTGCATTGGGTCTTCATTGCTGCGCGCGGGCTTTCTCTAGTAGTGAACAGGGGCTACTCGTCATTGCGGCATGCAGGCTTCTCATTGCAGTGGTTTCTCTTGTAGAGCACGGGCTCTAGGCACGCGGGCTTCAGTAGTTGTGGCACATGGGCTCAGTAGTTGTGGCTTGTGGGCTCTAGAGCGCAGGCTCAGTAGTTGTGGCTCACGGGCTTAGTTGCTCTGCGGCATGTGGGATCTTCCCAGACCAGGGCTCGAACCCGTGTCCCCTGCCTTGGCAGGTGGATTCTTAACCACTGTGCCACCAGGGAAGCCCAGTTCATTCATTTTGATTCAGTCAGAACAGAAACAGTGGCTCTCTCCCCATCCATCAATTCCTTGATCTCCTCTGCAGCCCCCTCCCCGCAAGCCCTGCTCTGGCCCTCCCAGTATGGTTGACCCATCTTTGCCTCCTGCCCCCAAGATGCCCAAAGACAGGGAGACCTCTCCCTGCAATGAGAGATATCACTCTGCATGGGGGACAAAAAAGAGAAAGCTAGGCTTTAAAGACAATGCTGGGGAGATGGAGAGAAGATGGGGGTGGGGGATTTGATCTCTGCCTAACTGTCTTCCCGCCACTGGGATTCCTCTCTGTGTCGCCAGACATTGCTCTCTGCCTCCTCCTTCATTCTTGAAATACAGTCCATCCCTGTTATTTGCAGATTCTGTGTTTGCCAATTTGCCTACTCGCTAAAATTTCTTTGTAACACCAAAACAAATACTCCCGTGCTGACCCAGCAATCCCACTACTGGGCATATACCCAGAGAAAACCATAATTCAAAAAGACACATGCACCCCAATGTTCATTGCAGCTCTATTTACAATAGCCAGGTCATGGAAGTAACCTAAATGCCCATCGACAGATGAGTGGATAAAGAAGATGTGGCACATATATACAATGGAGTATTACTCAGCCATAAAAAAGGAACGAAATTGGGTCATTTGTAGAGACGTGGATGATCTAGAGACTGTCATCCAGAGTAAAGTAAGTCAGAAAGAGAAAAACAAATATCGTATATTAATGCATATATGTGGAACCTAGAAAAATGGTACAGATGAACTGGTTTGCAGGGCAGAAATAGAGACACAGATGCAGAGAACAAACGTATGGACACCAAGGAGGGAAAGCGGTGGGGGTGGGGGTGGTGGGATGAACTGGGAGATTGGGATTGACATGTATCCACTGATGTGTATAAAATGGATGACTAATAAGAACCTGCTGTATAAAAAATAAATTAAATTAAATTCAAAAAAAAAATACTCCCACACTTTTCTGGTCATTCACAGACAAGCTCAGAGCTGTGAAAAATGTGAGTAGCGACTTCACCTGCTCCTAGCTGATGTGGAACATGGGGACACTCTGCCTTCTTCTTTCAGCTCTTACACTGTAAACATGTGTCCTCTTCGAGGTCTATTTAGGGCAGCATTTTTTGTATTTTTGTGCTTTTTTAAATTGTGGTAAGATTTTATAACATAATATTTATTGTTTTAACCATTCATAAGTACACAATTCAGGGGCAGTAAATACGTTCGCAACATTGTGTAACCATCACCACTCTCTACATCTCAAACTGTTTCGTCATTCCCAACAGAAACTCCGTACCCATTAAACACAAACTCCCCCTTCTGCCCTCCCCCCCAGCCCCTGGTAACTTTTGTACTACTTTTCATCTCTATGAATTTGACCACTCTAATTACTTTATATAAGTGGAATCATGTGGTGTTTGTCCTTCTGTGTCTGGCTTATTTCACTGGGCACAATGTCTTCGGGGTTCAGCCATGTTGTGGCATGTGTCAGAACCTCATTCTTTTTGTGGCTGTATAATATTCCATTGTATATATATATATATATATACACACCACACTTTGTCCATTCATCTGTTGATGAACTCAGGTTTTTTCCACCTTTTGGCTATTGTGAATAGTGCTGCTACAAACATGGGTGTACAAATATCTGTTCCAGTCCCTGCTTTCAGTTCTTTTGGATATATGCCCAGGAGTGAAATTGCTGGGTTATATGATATTTTTGTGCTTTTTGTTGCTGATTTCGCTGCTTAAAATGCCCCAAACGTAGTGATGAAGTGCTGGCTACTGTTCGTTCCCAGAAGGCGGTGAGGTGTCTTATGGAGAAAATATGTGTGCAACATAAGCTTCCTTCAGGTATGCGTTATAGTGCTGTTGGTTATGAGTTCAGTGTGAAAGACTCAACAGTATATAGTAAGTGAAGTGTCTTGAAACAGAAACAAAAAAAAAACCCTATATCTGAAATGATTTTGTGTCTATTTTTCATCCACATGTATAGCCATGAACTTATGTGCTTATCTTTGTTGATGACAACTAGAGTTTCTTTTTTTATTCTCATTTTTAAAGAGGGATTCCAGGGGAAGCTTGAATTTTCTGGAACTTATATGGACAACAGTATCAATACTGAAACTTGATATTTTTATTCTTAATTTTTAAAACTTTACAGTAAAGGAAGCAAATACTCTGAATTGACTTAAAATCTCTATGGACATTTTATAACATCTCAGTATCTAAGCAAGCATCAATTAAATGAGTGAAGTCTCTCTCTAGTCCCTCCTACGATTTACATTATTTTCACGATGATTCTCTGTACCCACAAGTGAACCTCATGCTGCAGCTCCATGATGGCTGTTTTTGCTCATTGACAGCAGAAGAGGCAATGACCAGGGGAACAAATGCATGGTTGGAGCTTTAAACCCAGAAAAACCCTGTAAAGGCCTGGGTTCATGTTCAAGTGCATTTGAGAACAGTCGATTTCCACTCTGCAGTTAATGGGGAGCTGTTTATCTGTGTGACCTTGTGCAAAGCTTGGGCCCACCCTGGGCCTTACTGTCCTGTGTGCAAAATGAAACTTTCACACCAGAAGTCTTCAAAGTCCTTCTGGAACTTTGTGTGGATAATCGCTGTCCCTCCGGGTTAGCTGGAGCCCCAAGGGAAGACTGAGATAAGGTATGCAAGATCTTTTCAAAGTTAAAGGGTGAATAACAACAACAACAATAATAATGTTAATAGGACGATGATGATCATGGAACCAGAGAAACCAAAATGCCTTTTCCAGAGGCTCACAGTGGGTCTTGGTTATTTGTTAAGGGGAAGATGAAATGTAGGTTTTCTGAGATTATTGCAGGTGTGAGGACAGACATCGATTGTTTACCATGTGCCCGACACTCTGCTGGGGGATTACACACATGTCCTCTCCACTCTCATGACAGCCCCAGAAGGTAGGTATTGTTAATCTGCCCGTTTTACAAATGAAGAAACTGAAGCCCAGTGTTACCTAGCTTGCCCAAGGTCCCTTGGTTCCGTGTCAGAGCTGGAATTTGACCCCAGGTCTCTTTGCCCCTGAAGTCCTTAATCCCTATGAGTTGTACAGTCAGCGTATAGAATGGGCCAGAACACTAGTGGGACAAAACAGTAGTCTTATTTTTTTCTGTTGCTACCTTTATTATCCTCTATCGGAGCTCCCTTTCTCACCCTGAATAACATCTTAGGCAGATCCCATAGCTTTCTGATCACTTTCAGCTCTTAAAAGTCCAGTATAGTCGAAAACTTTATTCTCACATCCACATCAGAGCTGCACCCTTTTCCCAGCTCAGGCCGGACCCAAATAGGAGACCTGCAATGAGGAGGGGGCACAGCCTCTTCTACTTCTTTACTCCTTCCTGTCCTGCTTGTGGCTCCTTGGGAGTCCGGGCAGAGGGGAGGGGGATTAGAGGTACAGAGGACAAGGTGTTATAACTGTTGTCTTTCAGCTAACTCTAGGGAGAATTTTTAATGGGACCCATTTTGAGTTCCTTGACAAAAGTGTGCAATTTCTGGCTAACCTGTTTCAACAGACCCCCTCCATCCTCCCCAGCCTCAGGTCCTACTCCTCATAACCTCTCACTAATGCCTGGCAGGCAGCTTTCTCAGGTGGGTTCATTCAAGATGCTTGGGCGTGGGTACCAGCCGCAGGACACAAGTGCATCCCCAGTGAGCCAAATGGTGGCCATGCACACCTCTCCCACTTCTGTCTTCTCCTTAGCCTGCCATCAAGAGGAGGGGCTCCAGCCGGCTTCCTGCCTTCCAAATCTTCCAGACTTAGCAGGCTCCAGACTTTTCGTTCATGAACGCTACCAAGCTCCAGGACAGTCCGGTCAATTTGTCCCAAGAACTCTAACATCAAGCTCCTCGTGGATCCACAGGAGCACCAGGGCCTGAGCACCCCCACTCAGTAAACATCTAGGTGGGGAGCGGGAGGCTGGTCCCCCCCTCTCCCGGGGTCCTCTAATCCCTCTCACAGCAGAGGGGAGGGAACACCCCATTCCTGCTGTGTGGACAGCTCCCTGCCCACTCTCCTCTATGCCTTTGTGAATTTCTGATTTCAGAGGTAGGGAGGCAGTAGGGGTTGAGAGTCATCAGGTAGATTCTACTATCTTTTGGTAAATCCAGCAAGGATATTCCTAGCCACCTGCTCTGGAAGACGGAAAATTTATCATCATTGGTTTCAGCTCTAAGATGATACATAGCCCAAAATTTCAAGACACTAGGAAAAGTCCCATTCCATATTCTAGAAGCTTTGGTCGCAGATGGGTGGCTACTGTGAATGGCAGCTTCCACCTCCACTGATGGTTCTAGGCATGACAGAAGCCTGGGAAGGCAGGGATGATTGGGAATTCAGTTACCACGAAGTTCCCTTTTCTGTAGCTCCATTTCTCAGCCTTCTGTTCCAGAAAATCATCTTCACAGAGTAAGACATCTTTTTGGCTCTTACCCTTTCCAAATGGGAAATTCTAGGAAGGCAGAAGTCGTTCTTAAAAAGAACATAGCTATCCAGGCTGACAGGACCTTAAAGGCAGCCCAAGTGATGACATCTTTCTTAACATCATGAGAACACAGGTTTCCTTCCAGAGACCCATTTGTCACCTTCAACTTAAGTACTTTTGAAGCCCAGGTGTCCATGGCCCTATGCCAAAAAAGAAAAAAAAAAAAGTGAGATTAAATGAGACAGACAGGATCCCTGTTCTCAAGGATATTTATTAACTTTGAACAAAATGATGTAAATATGGAACCAGGTGTGTACATGGATATTAGTTTAACTTGGACATAAGTAGCCAAATCCCTGCTTTTCTCTTGGCTCCTGGTGCCAAGAATGAAAGCCTTGGGGGCAGAGTGTTTAAGGCTGTTGTAGTTTTCTTCTGTTTTCACATTTGGTCGTTGTGCATCCCTGATAGAAGACCAGCGAGTTGCTAGAGGGTTTGATTTCCTTGATGCTGCTCCATATTCACCTATTTCTGACTTTGGCAGTAATTCCAGTGCCAATCACCAGCTTTCTATATTTATCAGCAGCTGCTTCAGTGATGTGGAAACAATTTTCTCAACAGCTGAAAAACATGAAGATAGAGACGAGGACATTTTGTTCTTTATAAAAGAGCTTAGTTGGAATGAGCATAGGAGACACAAACCATCAGCACAAATCTTTTTATCTCAGCATCTTTTCCACTTTCCCCAGCGTGACATCAGGATTAAGGAGAGTATAAAGTTTTGTCCAGAGAGGAACGAATGTGTAACCTCTGTGGAATACACTGGAATACTTTGAATCAGCTGGGCCAGTATCCTACTTTCCAGGAGGCCATCTTTGTTGATTTGCTTGATTTATGTCTTAAGGTTTGGGATGAAGGAGGCTCATCCCCAGCCTTTACTTCCAGCCCAGTTTCACCAGCTGGCTGGCTCTAGGTGGTCACACTCGGTGAATGCTTCTTCATGAAACATAATCAAGGTCAGTTGAAGAACATGTGCCCTCCGTGGAACACTGCAGGGTGTAGAGGATCTGAGAGGTTCAGGACACCACCTGTGAGGTCAGAGGCTTCCAGACTGCAAGGCAGTTTGACTCCATGACTGTGAGGAATAATAAAGATTGTGAAAAACAACTACTGTTTCAAAACAACTATGCCGGGGCTTCCCTGGTGGCGCAGTGGTTGAGAATCTGCCTGCCAATGCAGCGGACACAGGTTCGAGCCCTGGTCTGGGAAGATCCCACGTGCCGCGGAGCAACTAGGCCCGTGAGCCACAACTACTGAGCCTGCGCGTCTGGAGCCTGTGCTCCGCAACAAGAGAGGCCGCGATAGTGAGAGGCCCGCGCACCGCGATGAAAAGTGGCCCCCGCTCGCCGCAACTAGAGAAAGCCCTCGCACAGAAACGAAGACCCAACACAGCCAAAAATAAAAATAATAAATAAATAATAAAAACTAAAAATTAAAAAAAAAAAAAAACAACTATGCCATGTCTATATAACGCTCACACGATGCCTGGTTCACCAAAGCCCTCAGTGCAGAATGATCAGAGAGGTCATTATTGCACTCAAATTGTCTCAGCTGCTGTCAGAGCTCTGGGGTATCTGGGCGTTAATGTGCTTATAAAAAGAATCAAGAAACCTGGTTTCTAGTCCCATCGGCTGCTACCAAGGAAAGGGGAACCACGTGGAGCGCCCAACAGGTACCAAGCATTCTAAGTGTTATATGAAGCACTTCATGACGCAGAGTTTCTCTTCTTCCTCGCAGCAACCTGAGAAGTGGGTCAGCATTTCCCAGATGAAGAAATGAGGGGTCAGAGAGAATAACTTTTCCGAATTAGAGCCCAAGCGTTCCTAATCCTAAAGCCAGCCCTCTCGCCGTCCCCTCACCTTTGATCTCCCTCAACCCCAGTGCTATGCAGGGGAGATACCAAACAGCCCCACCGACCTTCTTGAGCCTGTCTTCAGTTGTAGAATTGAAAACCCATCTCTAAAGTTTATTTTCTGCTTTAAGAATTCTATCAACCAGCATCTTCCGTATTATTTTAAATCCTTATTGCCACCTAGTGGGCATAATCAGAAGAATGAAGAAAATTTTCAGTTCACTTGGATTAAAACCTGCCACTTCATCTTAAATCCATATTGTGCTCCTGACCTTTAAAAATTGTATTTATGAGCAAATATCATGGCCTTCCTTTTTTTTTTTTTAATTTATTAATTTATTTATTTTGGCTGTGTTGGGTCTTCGTTTCTGTGCGAGGGCTTTCTCCAGTTGCGACAAGCGGGGGCCTCTCACTATCGCGGCCTCTCCCGTTGCGGAGCACAGGCTCCAGACGCGCAGGCTCAGTTATTGTGGCTCACGGGCCCAGCTGCTCTGCAGCATGTGGGATCTTCCCAGACCAGGGCTCGAACCCGTGTTCCCTCGCATTGGCAGGCAGATTCTCAACCACTGCGCCACCAAGGAAGCCCCACTTTTATCTTTATAGTAAACTACCAGATGAGTGGTCCCCTTTGAAAGATTTTTGGTGAGTTGCTGGGAATCGTGTAAATCCCAGCTTTTAAAAAAAACATGTAACGCTTTGTGACCATATAATATACACTCAGCTTATAGTGGGCTATGCTTAAAGAAATTCTAATCTGCAATATTCATAACTTGTATAGTAGATATACTTTTAACTTTATAAATATTTTGCTCAGCATTTTTTTACATTCTCGTGATAAAAAAATATGAGCTTATGTTATGCATACTGTTTTACAGCTTGCTTTTTTTTTTACTCAATCTATTTTGGACATCTTTCCATGTCAGCACACAAATCTACCTCATTCGTTTCAGTGGTATGTAGTATTCCATTATTGACCATACTGTAATCAATGTAACCAGTTTCTCATTAATGTCCACATAGGCTATTTTCAGTTTTATTGTTACAAAACTGCGGTAGAGGATGAATATATATTCTTCAGGGGATGGACATACACATACACTCACATGCACATTCTTTTGCAAATTTATTTGTAGAATAAAATCTTAAACATGAAATTGCTGAATATAAAGGTTATGTAAATACCCACTGACCAGAGGTCACCAGAAGCACACCTGTAATCAATAAAAAAAAAGTCAAGTGTACTTAACAAACCACAGCAAGGGAGAAAACAAAAAGAATTGTGAGCTATCTCTGGATGACATTTAGAGGAACTTTTTATAGGATTTGGGCTTGTGCTGGGTACTGTTAGGGAAGTTTTTCTAGAAGGAGAGAGAATTCAAGTTAGGCTAGAAATGTCATTCTTAGTACAGGAGCAGCAGTCACAGATGTGGTCAGAAAAGGGGGGTGTGTAATCGTTTTGTGTACCGAGAGGCCTTGTCTGCACATTTCTTTATTCCGTGAGTGTTTTTTTTTTTTTTTTTTTTTCGTGAGTGTTTTTTATGATCAGTTGGGGACATCATTAGCAACGTGCCAACAGTGCTTTCTTTCACTTTCTCGGGTACGTTGACTTTACAGAAATTGCTTTACAGAAAGGTTGTACCAATTTACAGGCAGACCTCGGAGATACTGCCTATTCGGTGGGATCAGTTCTAGACCACCACAATAAAGCAAATACAGCAATAAAATGAGTCACATGAACTTTTTTGGTTCCCCAGTGCGTATGGAAGTTATATTTACACCATTCTGTAGTCTATTAAGTGTGCAAAACATTCTGTGTAAAAAAGCAATGTACATACCTGAATTAGAAAATACCTTATTGCTGAAAAATGCTAACCATCATCTGAGCCTTCAACGAGTCTTAGCGGGAATATCAAAGATCACTGATCACAGATCACCATAACAAACATAATAATAATGAAAAAGTTTGAAAAATTGGGAGAATTACCAAAATGACACATGAGACATGACATGTGAGACATGTCAAAAGAGACATGAAGTGAGCAAATGTTTTTGAAAAGATGGCGCCAATAGACTTGATTGAGGTAAGGTTGCCACAGACCTTCAATTCACATTATATTTGAAGCACAATAAAGTGAAACACAATAAAATGGGGTACGCCTGTACATTCTTCTGGGTTCTCTTAAATATTCCATTTCCCTAACAACTATGTTTTTAATAATCAGAATAAGGGCAATTGTAATAATAGCAAATGTTTATAGAGCTCTAAGTCCTTTATTTCATTGATTCCTCATCAGAGAACTTGAGACAGGCACTAATAGCATCCTGGCTTTCATATGAGGAAACCAAGACTTAGAAAAGGGGAGAACCGGCCTGGGTCACGTGGCTAGCCAACATGAGCTGGGGTGCAGAACCAGGTCGTCTCATTCCAGGGCCCACACTCTTTACCATGAAGAAACACGTTCTCCTCTATCTGCTTCACAGGAGCCTGTCACGGAGAATCGAAAGCTAAGGAATTAAGAGCCATTGAATTGATGATCACAAATCTTCCAAAGTCTGGTTTAGGCTGATAAGGAAGTAGAGTCCTGTTTACAAAAATGAGACTTACGGGCAGCCTTCCAAGAGTCCCATACATAGTGTTAGAGAGGCATCCAGCATGGGATGCTTAGCTACTCACATGGGCCCTCAATTAATAAAGGCCGATGAGAGCTTTCTTAAAATCACAGCCAAGACCCTATAATTAAATATTCTCTGGGCCGGCTGGAGCTCAGAGGGTATCTAAATCGCCCCCAAGGAAATAAACTGATGAAGGACCTCCATGCCCTTGGATCCACGGAGGTTTATGACATTCCCATCCTGTGTGAGGATGGGGCCTGCGAGTCTGCTGGGGAAGGTTTCGTGCAGGGAGAGAACGTGGAATGAAATTGTGCTTAAGTAAATATTTATTGAGGGTGTGGTGGGTGCACACTGGGGTTCAGAGCAGGCCTGCATGCTTGGATTTAGCAAAACAAACGTAGAGTAACCACTGGTGGCTGCTTTTTTCCAGATTGTGCTGGCTGTGGACGAGATATCAAGAACGGGCAGGCGCTTCTGGCTCTGGAAAAGCAGTGGCACTTGGGTTGCTTTAAATGCAAGTCCTGCGGGAAGGTCCTCACCGGGGAGTACATCAGCAAGTAAGACTGGGGCCTGGGGCGTGGATCCTTTCAGCAGGGATGGGGCCATCTTGGGCCCTCTGTAGGCCCTGCTCTCCGGGTCTCCACCCCATCCCATCAGACATAATGAAAAACATTCACATCCCACAATCAATATGAACTTTTTGCTATAAAACTTTTGAAGAGAATTTTATTCTTCTGTTGTTGCCTACTATAAGTTTAATGAAATATTCATCATTGCCTAATGTAACAATGAAGCTGACATAACTGTAGGCTGTATGTTGTAACCAATTAAGCATTTAGTAATTTTACTTTTGCTAATTTTTTTTTCCTATTTGGAACTAGTAAACCTTTACCCTCCTTCCAGGTCTCAGACATATTTGTAGACCCCGCCCCCCCCCAAAAAAACACTCAGGGTCTAGGCACGGAGCCCATTAGGACCACCAGGAAATAGGTTCATTAGAGTCAGATGCTGGTGTAGATAATAAAGCAGGTGAAGTTTTTGTTTTTGTTTAATGTAACCTGGAAAAACTAGATACAGTGGTTACCTTTCAAATTAAGGAGGAGGGACTTCCTCGGTGGTCCAGTGGTTAAGACTCCACACTTCCACTGCAGTGGGCGTGGGGTTTGATCCCTGGTCAGGGAATTAAGATTCCACATGCCGTGCAACCAGGCCAAAAAAAAAAAAAATTAAGGAGGAAAGAATGAGCATGGAGCGGGGGGAGGGTCCAGTAGCAGTGAGGGAAAATTGTCCCCTATCCACTTTAAAAAATGGTCTTCAACCAGCACCTATTCAAAAAAAATTTTAATGAATTTAACGCAGGAATATAGTGAAACAAACAAAAGAAGTAGCTTAGGCCCCACCCCCTAGAAATCCAATTCTGCAGGTCTGGGGTGAAGCAAACACCAGGGAGAAACTGCACAGGTGATTCTCATGCACAGCCAAAGCAAGAAGAGAGAAATGCTCGGCCTTTAACACTGACGGCTGTGCAGCGCTAGGTAACTGGGCTGTCTGAAGTGCCACGTTTTAACTCTTCCATGCGGTGGCACACATAGAACATGATATTTTTCACTGTGTCCTGAGGGAAATGAAGGAGGCTGCAGGAGGCTGAATGAGAGGGGATGAGGAAGAGGGACCCTGGGACCACAGCTGAAGCCCATCTGGCCTGGTGCTGCAAGAGAGAGAGACTCCAGGTTTTTGCTAGTTAGGTCTGAGGTGGTCCAGGAATCAGCAGCCGTAACCCTTTGGCTGTTATTTCCACGTGGCTTGGAGAACCTCAGCGTTCTCTCTGGATCATTTGGTTTTGTGGGCTTTGACCCTGTCTGACCAGGTCTCCAGACACGTGAGTGCTGGGTGGGAGAGAAACAGCTTCTGCTACCGTTCTGTGCAGGAGGGCGGAGAGAAATGGGGTCTGGCTGTCTTTCCTGCCCTCGGCCTTCTCGGGAGCTGACGCTCTTTGTCCTGCAGGGATGGAGCTCCGTACTGCGAAAAGGACTACCAGGGGCTCTTCGGGGTGAAATGTGAAGCCTGCCACCAGTTTATCACCGGCAAGGTCCTGGAGGTAAGTGACAGATGGTCTTCCCTCAAAGCGCCCGTCATCTTCCTCAAGGCCCTGGAAAATACACGGGGGTCTCTTCTCCCATTTTTTTCCATCTTCTTCTCACATGTGGAGGAAAGAGTAGTTGTAGATGACGAATCACTTAGAGACCTACTGTGTGGTGCTGTCTTCTCAGGCAGTGCCTACTGAGTGCTTGTGTGGAGGAAATTGGAAGGATGGGGAATTTGAGGGAAAAAAAGAATGAAAAAGAGTCTGTTAGGAATTATGTAGTAGGAAAGGTTATATTAAACTGTTCTTTTTTTTAGAAGTCAGAAAAGAGGAAATGAAGAGCGTGCTACAGCCACGCGTGTGGGTGGTACACCTGTGCGCATGTGTGCCTGCGTGTCCTTGTGTGCGTGTACACGTGTGCGCCCTTGTGTGTACACGTGGGAGTGTACAGACTCAGGGAGCAGAAGCTCCACGTTGAAGCTAAGAGAAGAAAGAGTCATTGGAGGTGAGGGCGTAGACTTCCCCACCCTTAGAGAACCACATCCTGTGTGACCCAGAACGCCCTGTGGTCCAGGCTGAGCCGAAGCCTGTCAGGTTCAGGTGTGACTGCCTCGCACCAGGGAGCGTGGTTCCTGCTTTCTCAGCAGTGGCCCCACCAGCTTCTGCCTCTGGGCTGAGCCGAGCTCCTCCTGGGCCGGGGCCACCTGTAGACATGAGGCCAGAGGTCAGAGAGTCACTGCCTGGCTTCTCGTAGGCCTGTGGGGTGTTAGCACATTCCCATGGAAGAAGTAGAGATTGCCTCACACCTGTCCTGCGTCTCAGGGCGGAGAACATGCGCTGAGCAGAGGTGAGTCAGGACGCCCAGTGGAGTCCTTGGAAGGTAGCTGAACAACTTGTCACATCGCTTCAGCAAGACACCAGGGCACTGAATCCACTTCATCTCATTCAAACTTCCCAGCAGGGTATGTTTCAGGGACCCAAGACTGAATCCGAGAGTCCCCCAAGGCGTCACTGGGCAGCTTCTGTGGGATTTTACCAAGTTCGGGGTAGCCTTCCTAATCCCACAGCAAGCTCTGCAATGCCTTCCTGTCTGTGAAGTGCAGAGGGGGGCTGACATTGGCTCTGTGCTGAGACCTAGTCCAGCTAATCGGATTTGGGAGATAAGGAAGTGCGTGTTGTCAATGCGGTTGCCTCTGACTCAGGGGAAGGGTGTTTCGGGAAGAAGGAACAGCAATGGCAGAGGCTCAGAGGCAAGCACAAGCACAGCACACCCAAGAAACAAAGTCATTTGGGCAGGAGCATGGCTGAGAGAGATGATGCTGGAGGAATGGGAGGGGCCCGAGCGTGAGGACCTCGAAAGTCACATTCAGGAGTTTGGCTTTACCCTAAGAGTGGTGCGAAGCGTTGAAGTGATTGTGGCTAGAGTGTCATGTGGCTGGATCAGACTGTTGTGTGAAGAATAGGTGGGTGTCCTCAAATGCATGCGTGTGCCCCCATGTTCACAGCAGCTCTGCTCCCACCAGGCAGAAGGGAAAACAGCCCAGGAGTCCATGGATGGATGGATAAACACAATGTAGTATATATAGACAATGGAATATCGTTCAGCCTTTAAAAGGAAAGAATTCTGATACAGGCTACAACATGCATGAACCTTGAAAACATTATGCCAAGTGGTAGAAGCCGGTCATGAAAGACCACACACTGTATGCTTCCATTTAGATGAAATATACAGAGGAGATCGACCCCTAGAGAGAGAAAGCAGATTGGTGGTTGCCTGGAGTTTGGGGTAGGGATGCGGGATGGGGAGTAGCTGCTTATTGGTACCCCCTTGGGGCGATGAAAATGTTTTGGAACTAGATAGAGGTGGTGGTTGCACAACCTTGTGAATGTCCTAAATGTCACAGAATTGTTCCCTTTAAAATGGTTAATTTTATGTTATGTGAATTTCACCTCAATTTTTTAAAAAAATGGTGGAGACAGGGAGGCCAGTTAGGAGAGCTTTGGACACCAAACAGTGGTGAAACTAGCTGGAGTGACACCTGAGAAGTAGATGCCCACTACCACACACACACACAGCCGGGGGGCGAGGAGGAGTTTTCATGGCCTTTCCAATAAGGCTTTTATTGCCAGCCCAAGGATACTTCAAGGCTGGGTTTGGGGCTCAGGGTGATGCACATCCCTAGGAAAGCTCTTGGAGAAGATGCATGTGACCCATCCAGAGGGTAGCTTAAAATCCAGCAGTCTCATCCCAAAACACAAAGTACAGTAGTCCTCGCCTGTCCTCTGAATGTGCCCCTCGTCCCTCCACAGAGTGAGGAGCCCTGAGTGGGGCCTTACAGCATTTCCTTGGCTTCCCAAGTTTGATCTGCTGCACAGGTCTGAAATAAACCTGTAGAGTTGGGAGCAATTAGGAAATTTCATTTTAAAACAAGATGGAGTGTAGACTTACTGTGATGAACCATGTGTAAAAATACCGAATCACTATGTTGTACTCCTAAAACTAATAGAATATTGTCTGTCGATTCTAATTCAATAATAAACAAATAACTAAAACACCAGAACTATTTCCAAGATGTTTAGCTATAGCAAGAGAGGCGGGAAGACAGTGAACACAGCCCCCAGCTTGAGCACCACATTTGTAGACAGCGTGGATGGAAGCAGCTATCTCCTCAGGCCAAATGTGGGACTATGTCCCCCGAGAAGAGTTAGGGAGGCAAAAGGGCTGGTGAGGGGTGTTGATTATCTTCAGATTTAGTTCAACAGCTGTAGGAAGGAATATCTACAGTAAAACTAGATGCTGTTTTGAAGACACATGCTGTTTTGAAGACACATCTGCTTACTCTGGTTTCTCCCTGGTGGCCCGAGTATTCCAGTGTTTGCAGGGGCTGTGAGGGCCCCTCACCCAATTGGCTTCAGGCCTCCGTGAGGGCCATTGATGAGGATGAAGCCTGGGACGCTTTCCACGCAGACCCGCAGAGGTGGGGCTTTTGGGAGCAGGTTGCAGCGGGGTTCTGGGCAGATTCAAGACCCACCCAGTGGGCGTGCCATCCCCCTCAGATGGGTGTGTGATCTAGAAAAATGTGCTGCACAGTGAACAGCTGACATGTGACAGCTCGTGAGTCAGCCTGGCTGGGTTCCCAGCACAAAACTCTGCCCTCCTCCCTCTGCCTTTTATTCTCTGACCCACTGTAGGTAAAGCATGATGATTCTGGATTTGTTGTAAATACTGTAATCCTTGTTTTTTGGGGTGTTTTTTTTTTCCTGTTTTTAACATTATGGTAAAATCCACATAACATAAAATGTACCATCTTAACCATTTTTAAGTGTACAGTTCAGTGTATTACATAGATTCATAATGTTGTGCAACCATCACCACCATCCATCTCCATAACTCTTTATGACTTTGAAATCTGTGCTTATTAAACAGTAACTCCCCATTCCCCTCTCCCCACAGTCCTTGGCAGTGACCACTCTACTTTCTGTCTCTATGAATTTGACCACTCTGAGTGTCTCATATAGGTGGAATCATACAGTATTTGTGTTTTCCACTGATGGGCTTATTTCACTTAGTATAATGTCCTCGAGGTTCATCCATGTTGTAGCATGTGACAGTATTTCCTTCCTTTTTCAGGCTGAATAATATTCCATTGTGTGGATGTACCACAGTTTGCCTAGCCATTCTGTGATCTTTGATTTTTTTGGTTATGTTTCTGATTGATTTTATCCATAGAGATTATAAATGTATTATTAGTTCCCTGTGTCTTTTGTAACAGTGGTGGCTTAAAACCGCAGAAACTTATTGTCTCACAGTTCTGGAGGCCAGAAGTCCCAGACTGAAGTGTTGGCAGGGGCTGTGCTCCCTCCAAAGGCTAGGGGAGGGTCCTTCCTTGCCTCTCCAGCTCCTAGTGGCTGTGGCTACATAACCCTCATCCCTGTCTCCATCTCCACAGAGCCTTCAACTCTGTGTCCTCTCCTCTCTGTGTCAAACCTCCCTCTGCCTTTCTTTTAGAAGGTCACTTGTCATTGGATTTGAGGTCCACCCAGATCATTCAGGATGATTCCCTCCTCTCAAGATCCTTAGCTTAATTACATCTGTAAAGACCCTTTCTCCAAACATTCACAGGTTCCAGAGATTTGATGTGGATATATCTTTGGGGGGGGCCACCAGTCCAGTAAACCTGGGAAATTACACAAGTATCATCCTGGTGAAGGCTGGAGCTCTGGTGTGTTTTTTTTTTTTTTTTTTTTAATCTCAACAGGTTTTATTTACTTATTTATTTATTTTTAAACATCTTTATTGAAGTATAATTGCTTTACAATGGTGTGTTAGTTTCTGCTTTATAACAAAGTGAATCAGTTATACATATACATATGTTCCCATATCTCTTCCCTCTTGCGTCTCCCTCCCTCCCACCCTCCCCATCCCACCCCTCTAGGTGGTCACAAAGCACCGAGCTGATCTCCCTGTGCTATGCGGCTGCTTCCCACTAGCTATCTATTTTACATTTGGTAGTGTATATATGTCCATGACACTCTCTCACCCTGTCACAACTCACCCCTCCCCCTCCCCATATCCTCAAGTCCATTCTCTAGTAGGTCTGTGTCTTTATTCCCGTCTTGCCACTAGGTTCTTCATGGCCTTTTTTTTTTTTTTCCTTAGATTCCATATATATGTGTTAGCATACTGTATTTGTTTTTCTCTTTCTGACTTACTTCACTCTGTATGACAGACTCTAACTCCATCCACCTCATTACAAATACCTCCATTTCATTTCTTTTTATGGCTGAGTAATATTCCATTGCATATATGTGCCACATCTTTTTTATCCATTCATCTGTCGATGGACATTTAGGTTGCTTCCATGTCCTGGCTATTGTAAATAGAGCTGCAATGAACATTGTGGTACATGACTCTTTTTGAACTATGGTTTTCTCAGGGTATATGCCCAGTAGTGGGATTGCTGGGTCGTATGGTAGTTCTATTTGTAGTCTTTTAAGGAACCTCCATACTGTTCTCCATAGTGGCTGTATCAATTTACATTCCCACCAACAGTGCAAGAGTGTTCCCTTTCCTCCACACCCTCTCCAGCATTTATTGTTTCTAGATTTTTTGATGATGGCCATTCTGACCAGTGTGAGATGATATCTCATTGTAGTTTTGATTTGCATTTCTCTAATGATTAATGATGTTGAGCATTCTTTCATGTGTCTGTTGGCAATCTGTATATCTTCTTTGGAGAAATGTCCATTTAGGTCTTCTGCCCATTTTTGGATTGGATTGTTCGTTTTTTTGTTATTGAGCTTCATGAGCTGCTTGTAAATCTTGGAGATTAATCCTTTGTCAGTTGCTTCATTTGCAAATATTTTCTCCCATTCTGATGGTTGTCTTTTGGTCTTGTTTATGGTTTCCTTTGCTGTGCAAAAGGTTTTAAGTTTCATTAGGTCCCATTTGTTTATTTGTGTTCTTATTTCCATTACTCTAGGAGCTGGGTCAAAAAGAATCTTGCTGTGATGTATGTCATGGAGTGTTCTGCCTATGTTTTCCTCTAAGAGTTTGATAGTGTCTGGCCTTACACTTAGGTCTTTAATCCATTTTGAGTTTATTTTTGTGCATGGTGTCAGGGAGTGTTCTAATTTCATACTTTTACATGTATCTGTCCAATTTTCCCAGCACCACTTATTGAAGAGGCTGTCTTTTCTCCACTGTATATGGTTGCCTCCTTTATCAAAGATAAGGTGACCATATGTGCATGGGTTTATCTCTGGGCTTTCTATCCTGTTCCATTGATCTATATTTCTGTTTTTGTGCCAGTACCAAACTGTCTTGATTACTGTAGCTTTGTAATATAGTCTGAAGTCAGGGAGCCTGATTCCCCCAGCTCCATTTTTCGTTCTCAAGATTGCTTTGGCTATTCGGGGTCTTTTGTGTTTCCATACAAATTGTGAAATTTTTTGTTCTAGTTCTGTGAAAAATGCCAGTGGTAGTTTGATAGGGATTGCATTGAATCTGTAGATTGCTTTGGGTAGTAGAGTCATTTTCACAATGTTGATTCTTCCAATCCAAGAACATGGTAAATTTCTCCATCTATTTGTATCATCTTTAATTTCTTTCATCAGTGTCTTATAATTTTCTGCATACAGGTCTTTTGTCTCCTTAGGTAGGTTTATTCCTAGATATTTTATTCTTTTTGTTGCAATGGTAAATGGGAGTGTTTTCTTAATTTCACTTTCAGATTTTTCATCATTAGTGTATCGAAATGCAAGAGATTTCTGTGCATTAATTTTGTATCCTGCTACTTTACCAAATTCATTGATTAGCTCTAGGAGTTTTCTGGTAGCATCTTTAGGATTCTCTATGTATAGTATCATGTCATCTGCAAACAGTGACAGCTTTACTTCTTCTTTTCCGATTTGGATTCCTTTTATTTCTTTTTCTTCTCTGATTGCTGTGGCTAACACTTCCAAAACTATGTTGAATAATAGTGGTGAGAGTGGGCAACCTTGTCTTGTTCCTGATCTTAGTGGAAATGGTTTCAGTTTTTTTCTGGTGTGGTTTTAATTGAACCCTCGCTAAGCATCGGAGGTGTCCTAAGCCCACTTCTGTGGGTGTGGTTTTACCTGAGATACCAGCAGACACTGGAGGGAGATTTGAGAAGGAGGAGGGTCCCTGGACGATGATCAAGAAGCTCCAGGCTCAGCTATGTCACTAATTCCTGAGTGATTTTGGACAGATCGTTTAGCCTCTTTGAGACTATCTTCATTTCACAGGTAAAAGGAGTGGCATGTAACCTCTGAAACTCTACCCTGTTCTAAACTTCTCTCTCCATTATTCCTTAATATCATAAGCCCTACCCATTACATTGGCTTGAGGGAGTGGGGAGGAGAGCCTTCATGTGTTTTAATGAAAAGGGCTCCAGGGGATAGGAAATCAGGGATTTACTCTTGGATCTGGAAATCACAGCTATGTGGCCTTGGGCAGCTCACTCAATTTCTTTGAGCCTCAGTTTTTTCTTTAAATACAAGCATTAAAAATATATATGTAGGGCTTCCCTGGTGGTGCAGTGGTTGAGAATCCGCCTGCCAATGCAGGGGACACGGGTTCGAACCCTGGTTTGGGAAGATCCCACATGCCACGGAGCAACTGGGCCCGTGAGCCACAACTACTGAACCTGCGCGTCTGGAGCCTGTACTCCGCAACAAGAGAGGCCGCGATAGTGAGAGGCCTGCGCACCGCGATGAAGAGTGGGCCCCGCTTGCCGCAACTAGAGAAAGCCCTCGCACAGAAACAAAGACCCAACACAGCCAAAAATAAATTAAAAAAAAAAAAAGGCAACTGAATCCTCCAGCTAAGGTGTATGCCCCAGTCCCTTTAAAATATATATATATATATATATATATATATATATATATATATATATATATATATATATATATATATATATGTAAATCCAAGACTTGGACCACTTGACTCCTAAAGTTACTTTGGTTCTAAGGATCTGAGTTCTGTAATTCTCATGTCTTAAATCTAAGTGGTCAGAGCCAGCAGTTCTTTTTTTTCTGGAGAGATTTTCTGGAAACTGGCCTGTAACACTCAGCATGTGGCATACACTCAGACTGTAGTTTTATTTGTCATTAGCTTGCTTTCAGTTTTGTAAAAACTTATAGCAAGATAAGTGGCACATATTTTGCTATAAGTGGCACATATTTTAGAGCTCTAAAATATGTGCCACTTATAGCAAGTGGCTTGCTATAAGTGGCACATATTTTAGAGCTTATGCTAATTAACCTAGAAATTCAGGAGCATTCTGAAGATGTTTACAACCTGCCTCCTAACTAAGAAGTCCAGAAGCAGATTCGTGTGAGACACTGGAGTGTGCCGATAGCCTTCTATCTCCATCTCCACCCCTAAACTCTTCTCTGAAGCAACCTTCCTCCTCCTGGTCCTTACTTCCCTTCCCTCCCCCCACCCAGCTCCCTTCTGCTTTAGCAGCTTAGTGGTAACAGGACATGACATGAGACTTCAGACTTAGGTCACAGATGTCAATAGACGTTGGGGACATCCCTTTGGTATGAATTTCCTTCCATCTTTGGTGAATGGTCCTAGGAGATCTCTGACTCCAACAAACTTCCTTTCCTGGGTTCAGGTTGTTACCTGCCAACTTTCCCAAGAAAGAAAGCAGCAACAAAATAGTTGCAAAATGAATGCAGTACAGAAAAAAAAAAAAAAAAAAAAGCCAATGTCAAACTAGACACAGAAGTCTGGAGGGTAAAGGAAAAGGGCCCGTCCCATGTCCGCCCCCTTCCCTGTCCTGGGCTGTTCCATCTGCAGACCGAGGCTGGACTTGACTTCTCTTAGTCTGTTCTCTTGCACAACCCCCTTCCCCCAGGGAGCTCAGTGTTTACCGAGCGCTCCCGGGTTCCTTCAAGACCAGTGCTCTTAGGGTTGTCTGGCTCTGCAGGCATTGCCACCCTCAGCAGGCACCTGGCCGGCTGTGTGCCCAGCCTGCTGTGTGCTCTGGCCCCAGAGACAAAGGCCCGTGGTGTGTCTGCATTCCTCCCAGCGGAGGGCTGGGCTCCTAGTCTTTCCCTGGCCTTCTTCCTCAGGTCGCCACACCCAGGAAATCAATCCTCCTGTCTTTCCAGAATGGCTGGTAGCCCACGTCTTTCTGTGGTTTGGTGTTTACTGTGCCACTTGTGCTCTCCTGGGAAGAATGTATGACAGGGTCTGTCAGAATTTGAATGCCTCGAGATGTAAGAGAGAGACCCTCCAATGTGGCCCAGGGCCAATCCTCCAGCCCCCTTAGTGCCATTCCATTCATACCTATGGCAACACTGTCCTGTCTTTATCTCTTAACTTGGAAGCCTTGGATGAAAAGACAGGACTTAGACTGGCTTTAGACCCCTCCTGCTCTACCCCTGCAGTGTAGGAAATGGAATCACAACATGAGTCAGCAAATCCTTTCCCTTGATTCTCCAAAGGATTAAAACCGATGGCTTTGTTTTGTTTTACCTTGTTTTGTTTTTACTTTTTTTTACTTTTTGATTAAAACTCCTTTTTCATAAAGCCCAAGGACAAATGTTTATGATGTTCCTGCGAAACTAATTCACGTTATAAATTGGAGGCCCTTGTCCCCTTCCTTCCTTCTGCTGTAGGTATTTTAAGCATGTTCTGCTGTAACAGCCACAAGCAATGAGTAGATCTTGTTCTGGGCTAAACTGTTACCTAGTGAGAGGAAACATAGGCTGTCCCAGGGCACTTGCGTGGCAGATAATCTTTTTGTCACCATCGAAGATGTAATTTGCAAAGACAGTCTGAATGGTGAAGGTCCCCCCTTTCTTGTTTTATGTATGTCATATAAATGCAAGCAAGACTAACAAGCTGTGTTCATGCAGAAAACTAATTTCATTCTTCTCATTCTCACTGCACTCCCAGGAATTCATGCCTCCTTCCCCTTAATTGTGGACCCAAATATTTTTGAGGATCAGGGAAAGGAAAAGAATCAAGTAATATTTGTAGTCTTGGTTGAGATGGTCTCTGCCCCGGTGGGCAGTGAACCACCACAATAGCCTGCTTTTGTATGATATATTTCACATTTACAAATGATCTCATAAATATTTAATCCTCACAACAGGCCTGTAACGTGATGAAAGCAGTTCCTACTGACCTCCATCTACAGATGAAGCTGCTGAGCGCCAGAGACCTGGGGGCTGATTGGTAACAGAACCCAATTAGAAGCCAGGTCTCTCAGTTCTCAGAAGATAGGAACACACACCTACACACATGCTGCTTCACAATCCATCTGGCAGTAATCATTGCAGAAAACAAGTAATTAATTTGCCTCCCAAAATAACTTACAGAAGGACCAAAATTTACCATTCCTGGTGAAATGGGGAAAGTGTCTCATTAGTGGCCCTGTTATATCTATTTTCAGGACAGTAAACATTTGCTGCTTGTTTGGTTTTCCTTTTTACCCATGTAAAATGTCACCAAAGGTCAGGGACCCTGCTCATAGAGTCTGTTGTATTATTTCCACACCGTCCTGCCTCATTCTCCCTTGTCTCCTTTACTCAGCTGGAGGCTCCACAGGGCACCTGGCATGGCCCGTGGAGAATACTGTTGATGGATGGTGCTGTCTCAAGTGAGGGAGCTTGCTTTCTTCACCGAGCTCTGGTCTAGGACTCCCCAGAGCTCAATGGAGAGTCAAGAAGAGCCTGGGAGGCAATTCCATTATAGGGACACCGGTCACCTTTCCTCATTTAAAATATAGCTTAATGATAAACTGCAAAAATGGCCTCATCTTAAATATGAGTTAAGCAAGAGGTACACTATCCATACAATGGAATATTATTCAGCAGTAAAAAGGAATAAGTCCCTGATACCTGCTACAGCATGGATGAACCTTGAATATATTATGCTAAGTGAAAGAAGCTAGTCACAAAAGACTGCCTATTATATGATTCCTACAACAGGCAAATCTGTAGAGACAGAAAGTCTATTAGTGGTTTCCCGTGTCTGGGGGGTGAGGGAAATGACTGTTAATGGGTATGGAGTTTCTTTTGGGGGTGATGAAATGTTCTTGAATTAGATAGTGGTGATGGTTGCACAAGTCTGTGAATATACTAAAAACTACTGAATGGTACACTTTTTTTAGAAGGGTGAATTTTATGGCATGTGGATTATATCTCAGTGTAGGTAGGTAGATAGGTAGTAGGTAGATAGATACACATACATATACGCATACATCTATCCATCTATGCAGAGAGATATTCAATACAAGGTGATAGAGAGGTTTGGGATCCTGTATTTCTCGGTTTCCTTATCTGTAAAATGAGGATACTGATTGCTACCTCACAGGGCTGCAGGATTTGAAAAATAAAGACATAAAAATCTTTGGCCTAATTAGTAGCTAGGTTAGTCCACTCCTCTCTCTCCCTCTCTTCTTCCTTCTTCTGGTCTATGATAGCTTAACTTATTAGGTATAAGAAAGTGGGTAAAGGACGAGAATGGGGATTAAGTCAATAAATGTCTTAATGCCAGATCATGTACCACCTTCTTTCCTTTGTGGGCATTTAAAGTTTTATTCCCTCACTTGGTCACAGGTTGCCATCACACAGAACCATGCCCCTGATCATAGTGTGTGACTTGATTAACATATAGTCTCCCCAGTGAGGGAAAGCAAACTGAAGTTTAAATTCAACGTATGGTTTATGATGTGTTGGTTGCAACGTCTTATTTGCAAAGAATAACTTAGTGCTAATATTTGTCCCTTCCATCATTAACAGATCAGGAATTGACCCAGTAGAGCATAAGAAGCACATTGACATGATAAATGATTGGAGGAAAATCTATCTGATTCACCCAAAATTATCCACTTTGTCCTACATTAATGATAAGAGGAAATGTGTTGCCAGGGTAGCAGAAGACTGTTCACAGGCAGTAAAGATTCGATATTTATTTTTAAAAAGCACCCATTTCTGCCAGCACAAATGGAAGGGCTTTCTTCTCTGGAAATGACATTTTGAAAAGACTTTGTATTTTGAGTTAAAAAAGATGTTCTGTTTTTCAGTGTTATTCCACTTCAGAGAGCTTAGCTTCTTGCTGGTGCAACGTGGCAGTGGGGTGACAGCCGAACCAAGTGGGGTAATGTGACTCTTCCAGAGAAATCAGCAAGAGATACTGAGCATGTGCTGATGGCCCAGCACTGGGGGCCACAGAAGAAGGTGTGAGATTTAGGACTTGTTCTCAGATAGATGAGGTGTGCATTTCTAAAAGTAATAGGGTGTCCGAGTCCAAAATTACAGCCCCTGTAGTGTCCCGGGGACGCCCAGGGCTCGTGAGTACCCAAAGCTATTGCAGCATCTTCAGTCTGAGGGTGATTCTCAGTGATGGTATTGAACTTTGGAAATAGCTAGGACCCAACAGCCGAGAGGCAGCCTGCGAAGACACGTGACCAACAAGTACAGGGAAGGGATGGGTCTCCGGTCTGGCCACTGTTCTGAGCCCAGAAGGGATGACCCCTCAGCTGTCCTTTCTCCTCTCCAGGACCCAACACTTTGTGAGCCTCAGAAGGCTCATGTGTCTGCATTCTCATGGACTCCTTTCCCTTCCTCCTGTTCCCCACCTGCTCCCACCCCCGGCTCTGTTCATGTCTCCTTCACCACTGTAACCCAAAAAGGGATGATTATACCCCTTCTTCTAAGGGATCGATTCCAAGGTGCCTCACCTGCCCTGCAGAGGTGACCTATTTCAAGGTAATTGTCATGACCATTTCTTGGTGGAGCAGAAAAAGAGTTCAATCTTTGACAGTGTATCTCAGTACACAAAAGATAACTGGGGGCCCACAGTTGTGTGAGGGCCAAGTAAGAGGCACACACAATAAATGCCCTGGGGTTTAAAAGAGATTCTTGTCAATTCTTAGAAGTCAGCTTTGGATCTTGAGGAATGGGTAGGTACAGGCAGGTGAGAGTGAGAAATTTGTCTCCATTTGCTCTTGTGACTGATGTCTTAGGTCACTTTTTTCCTACCTTGTCTGTTTCTTTGGTTTTCGTTTTACTGTTTGGTTTAATTGCATGCGTATAATGTGCTGTTTTCCACTTGAAATCATTTTTGTAAGTAGGTTGTAAACTTTAAAAATTAAGAAAAATATATTTTCCATTGCTGACTAGCATAATTTTAATTTAATTATGAGGTAAATTGGCTTTTGTGGGTTGACCTGGATCCATTTCTCCATCTGAAAGTTCATCCCTATTAGAAAACGCCTGCCACCCTCTTGGATCGGCCCATCTGGTGGATGGTGAGAGAGGCCAAGGGCTCTCTACACCCAGATCCAGCCTTTCTCCTGAAATCTGGGTTGTACCTCCAGTGGGCATTAGGGCAACCCTTTGGTCTCAAGGAATCTTCTCTAGCTTCTGGGTTCCTGACAGCTGAGACAAAAGGTGGTGTCTCGAGCTACCTCGGCTGTATTTTGTCCTTATGTTTTTGTCCACTTAGCCCCTTGTAGCAAGTGTTCAACTTGGGGGTAGACATTGAAATGTGGCACCATCCGCAGGTCACCAGGACAACTTCTATTCTGGGCACAACTTTCTCTAGGTGAGGATGTGAAATTTTTTTTTTTTTTTTTTTTTGGTGTCTTTACTCTTCTGCTCTTTTTTATTTATCTTAGTTATTTATTTTTGGCTGCATTGGGTCTTCGCTGATGCACGCGGGCGTTCTCTAGTTGCGGCGAGCGGGGGCTACTCTTTGTCGTGGTGTGCGGGCTTCTCATCGCGGTGGCTTCTCTTGTTGTGGAGCACGGGCTCTAGGCGTGCGGGCTTCAGTAGTTGTGGCACATGGGCTCAGTAGTTGTGGCTCGCGGGCTCTAGAGCACAGGCTCAGTAGTTGTGGCGCACGGGCTTAGTTGCTCCGCGGCATGTGGGATCTTCCCGGACCAGGGCTCGAACCCATGTTCCCTGCATTGGCAGGCGGATTCTTAACCACTGTACCACCAGGGAAGTCCAGGATGTGAAATTTTCCACGAGGCCCAGGAGGTGATGACTGCTCCAGGGGAGATGGGTGCATTTGGTCCCCTTGGCCTCAGGCAGCGATGCTGCCCTGCTACCTATCCTACTAGGAACAGGCTTCCTCCTCTTTTGTTTTCCACCTGAACGTGCTTGCTTCCTGCACCTCACGGCTTCCCACCTTGTGAGGGATGTAATGCCAATTCCAGCAGATGGACCTGCCTAGAGTGTGCCAGGAGGAGTGACGGTCAGGGCTGGTACTCGTCCAGCCCAGAGAAGATGAACTGGTTCAGTAATCCCTTTCCCTAAAGGACACTTGGGAGTGGCCTTGCACATGAAAACTGTTTATAAACCATCTATTTTCATGGCCCTGCAGCAAAACTCAAAGCTGCAGGCAGGCATCTTGGAAACATAGACAGAATCAGGAATTTTGGAGCTTAAAGTGGCCTTAGGTAGGGTGGGAGAGGGAAGAGTGGTTAGTAGAAAGAACTGACACAGCCAGACACACCAGGATTTGATTATAGTGCCTACACTTAGAGCTGAGCAATGGGTAGCAAGTTGCTTTAAACTCTCTGAGCCTCAGCAGCCTCATTGTAAAACATGGATAATCTTTACCTTTTAAAGGCTTAAATCGGATTATAAATGAGTCATCTGGGACAGTGCCTGACATACAATGCTTCAAGAATGTTTTTTCCATTTTCTTCCTTTATAAGTGTAGAAAAAGATTTTGTAAAAGCCCAGTACATTGAATGAGCTCATAACTTCCTACCTGAATGAAGGAGTCAGGCTCACCCCCACCGATTTACTCTCTGATGTAGTTAAATATGTGCTTATTTCAGATGTACAAGTTAATAGTCATGTTGATGCTTTCTTTTGAAATTTTCTTAAATCACTTAACTTTAGACATCCACATGCCCATAAATTCAATCTATCATTGTTCCAGCAAGTATTTTCTTTTACAGTACTTTTTACAAGGCATCTAGCAGCTGCTAAATAAAGATTTGTTGATGAATGATTGTTTTTCCCATTATGAATTTTTGTCATGGCCTTCACATACTCTTTGGGCATAAATTCCTCACCACCCTACTGATTACTGGTTCCTTTCCCTCACATGAGAAATAAATGCCCACATGTCTTTTTCTTGTCTGTTAATGTCTGTTATCACATCCACCTGAGTGTGGTCTGTTAAGTATAAACTCCTGGAGGATTTGTGCTTTCTGTTAAATTGTTCTGTATAATGCCCAGCACATTTGCCTAGATGGGGCCTTTCTCAGTATCTAGGATGATGATGAAGAGGCCTCTTAGCTTCTACGAACTGTGAAAACTCCAGTATCAGCTCCTTGATATAGACTGAGTCCCTTTGGAACAGATGTTAACCACCTGCCCCTTTGATTAGTAACATCTTTATTTACATACCTTGCAGTTCACCCTGGTTAACTGTGATTTAATAATCCTTAGTAAATTTACAGAGTTGTACAACCATCATCACAATCCAATTTTAGAACATTTTCATCACCTCAAACAGATCCCTAAGCCCATCCTCTGATTCTTTATTCTTCACTTTCTTTCCCATAATCACATCCACATGAATGTAGAGAAGGCAGGTCGACAGGAAAGGCATCTCGTTATTGCTCGCTAAGGGCTGCCCAACTAGGCAGGTCTCTTGAAACTCTTGACTCTGTCTGGTGGTGATTTGGGGCTCTTTTCATTTGGAAATCTGCTTGGTAAATTTAAAGATGAACCATCGTCTTTCTCTCCATCCTAGAAGATATAGAGGTGGTTACAGAAATAAAATCTGAAAGAGGAGCTGATAAGTCCAGATATGGGAGAGTAGAAGAGGATGATGAAGTCTGGGGGCCAGTGATCCCAGTTCTTATGCTTCAGTACTTCTAGCCCTGTGCCTGGGAGCATGGTTGAATTTCCCTTTTTCCTTTGTAAGGAGGGACACTTTCACTCCTCTGACAAACAGTGGACTGCCTACTAATGTCCCAAACAAGAGGCGAAGTTCTAGGATCACCTGGATATCTCATTTAAAGTATAGATTACCAGACCTCACCCAGAGGTTCTAGGGGTCCAGGCTGGGGCCAGGAATCTGCATGTTAACATGCCACCCTGCTCTGGGGGATTCTGGTGGGGCCAGGGGGCTACAGATCACACTTAGAGAAACTGGCCCTAAAAGGGTGTGGTGAAAGCACATTCATGGGGGCTTTTGACTCCTGGGAAGGATAATGCACTAGAAATTTAGCTAACCCCCTGTAATTATTGTATTGTGTAACCCAGTAGCTTCCTCTTCATTTTAGAAGCACTGTTTTACTGCTAAAATCCTTACATTTCTTCAGCAATGTTTGGGATTGCTTCCAAACCAACCTAGAGAGATTACACACACACACACACAAAAGGTCTTTTTATTAGCTGATCTTTACGAGCAAATAATCTCCATGAAAAATTTCCCTAAATCGCTTTAGTCTTGTTAAAAATGACAGGAATCGTAACAGAATCTTGCCCTAGTCCTAAGGGAGGGCTACATAAAAGGGGCTGTGCTAGCACCATGGTGGAAGGTTTCTGGCTCCGTCTGTTTGTTCATAAGTATGCAGAGCCTGTGGCTTTGCCTTCTGTGGCGGGTTCATCTGGGATTTCTGCAGGGCAGTTTAGTGGACGTGAGGTAAGGTGTGTAAAGTGCCTGGAATGTAGGTAACTAGTAATTTTTTGGGTGCGGTAAAAGGACACAATACAAAATGTACCAACAGTATGAAACATGGAAGCTTCATAAGTGAAGTTTTGGGGGGATCACATTTATCTCAATACAAACATTCTGAAATATGAAAATTCTGAATAACGAGTGGAAACCAAAATCAAGTTGCACTGTGTTTTATTACACCTACAGAAAGGATGCCATAAAGTGTGCCTCCAGTGCAGTGACTTAGGAGAGGAGGCTATTTGATCTCTATGCTCAGTCGTGTACCTTTCCGTCATCTCAAATCGAAGAAAGAAAGTAAAAAGCATAAGACACTGGTTTCAATGCAAGCCTCTGCCCCAGGGACAATCACTGTCAGATTAATGGTGCAGACAAGCGTGGGTGAATGTGAAGAAATGGTACTTTCCTCACCTGCAGTTAAAAAAAAAAGAAAACATACCCCCCTCCTTTTTCAGAAACATGGACTGGCCCGTTAGTGGTTGCCGGTGTGTTTAACTAGTAAATGCAGTGGGGAGAGGGAGGGTGGGAACGCCTGCCCCAGTCTGTTCTCTTTTCCGGTGTGTGTCTCTGGAGAGACGCGCATTTCGTTAGCTTTGCTTCCGAGAGGAGCCCCGCTCGCGTCCCCCAGGCGGGCAGGGAGCCCCGGGTCTGTCGGGCTGAGGTCTGGCGTTTACAAGCCTCTTTGCAGTGTTGTGAGTTTGAAGCCCAGAGTTCCCTGCTCAGCAAAACCAGGAACCGAAGCAGAAGAAAAGGAGCCCTGGATTAAGGTAAAGCGACGTTGCTGGAGGTGTCCTTGGCTTTGCAGAGCAGACGTGAAATTCCCCGCTTATTTGGCGACATGGGAGACCCCCAGGGGCCTCCAGATGTGGTATGCTGGATGCTGGCGACAGAAGCCACTGGCTTTGGCCTGAAGGACATTTTACTTAAACTTTTTGCTTTTCTTATGATGCAAAATGAACTACGGAGGTTTTTTTTCATGCGTCTAGTAGTAAAGAGCAGAAAAAGGCAGGTTATTTGACTCAGTAATAGTTTATTGACCTTTTAAAGAGTGTTTTTTCAGACCACTACCCCCAAGATTGAAAGGAGAGTGTGGTTTCCAGATTGTTTTGTTTTGTTTTGTCTGTGCTTGTAGAGCTCTGCGGAATTTATGTTTGAGATGAAAGAACTTAAGAATCCTATTTGGGGGGTCTGGTGGTAAAAGGGGCGAGGGGAATTGACTCAATTGATCCGTTACTACAGATGTGAGGATTTTTTCCTTTAAGAAGTCTCCCATGAATGAATATGGGGAAGCAAAACATTTGTGTACTATTCATATTTTCTTACAGCTACAGGTTGAGAGAGCCTGACTGTGCCCTCTCTCTACCATCTTTGGGCAGGAAATGTAAGAAATCTAGAGGTTCTTGCCTTTCTAATGCAAACAGGTTTTCTGAAAACCTAGTTATTAATCAAACCATGCTCCAAAATTTATTTTTGAGAAAAGTTTTTAAAGCATGCTGTGCTAGCACTGAAGAAGGAATGAGACAAGAAAAATCATCTCAACCATGAAAGAAATAGATTTATGATTTGGGAAAGGTTAAAAAAAAAAAGAAAAAGTGAGTCTCCCCTAAAAGTCAGCAGGAGTGGGGTTGCCATAGCAGCTTCATCTATCCCTTAACTGGGATCGGGGATTTACGAGAAAATTGAGCCTGTTTTCTCTGAGACAGTCTCAGGAGGTATGTTAAGAGGATGTGAAGTTATTTAGATTATCCAAACAGGTTCTGACAAGTAAGTGAAAATGACTAATTAAAATATTGTTGCCATTCTATAATGGATCAAAAGGCTTGTTGAGTCATGATGTACTTACAGAAAAGGTGAATTTGCCACAGCTCCTTGATATAAATTACTTTTGAGAAGGGTTTTTAAGACTAAATGTGAGGCCTGGCTCAGCCTCTTTGAAATAAGCTTTCAATGCACGTTTCGACCTAGTGTTTTCAGGTGGGTTCCTTCTGCATTTTCATGTCAGTGAGTTTAACCCTTGCATCTGTGGCTTATCGAACTGGTTCAGGGGCTATCATATCATGACAACAGAGGTCTGCAGGTTTTTCCCTCCAACTAAATAATAGCTAATTTAAAAGGACAGAGAAGTCCAAAATACTCAGGACTTACACCCCAAGTCTGTAGAGGGATGATCATGGTTTTGCCTCCTGTAGACCAGGTTTCTCAGCCTCAGCACGACTGGCATTTTGGATGGGGTGATTCTTTGCTGTGGGGAACTGTCCTGTGTTTAGCAGCATAGCTGGTACCCACCCACTAGATGACAGTAGCAATTCCCTCCCCAACTCAACAACTAAAAACGTCTCCAGCCATTGCCAAATGTTCCCTGCCGGGCAAAATCAGCCCCCAGTTGAGAACCATTCCTATTAAGTAACCACTTTTGAGACCTACTGGGAGGGCTGTGGCAGGGGCGGGGAGGCAAGACCCCAAGGGAGGGTGTTTATCAAAAGAACAAGAACAGGACAAATATTTTGCCCTGAGCATTTTGGTCTTTGCTTTGTTTTCTTTTTGTTTGAAATCAGATCCTGGGCTGGGTGATGGAGCACTCTTCTGGGTATACATTCTTCTGCTCCTGGCCTCTCCCCTCCTGGTCCTTTGTGGGCCTTATTTGATGCAGTGCCTAATCAAACTTCTCTGAAAGGAATCCTATCTTAAGTGCATCCCAGAAATGCACTATTTTTTTTTAAAAAAAAGAATCTCATATTATAGCGTGGTTTTATAAGGTGTAAAAAATAGGTGTGCCTTTGTGTAAATCTGGACACACCTATTTGGTTTTTCTTCTGGAACCTGTAGCTAAGTGCTTTCATTTCTTCTTTCCTTTCCCCCTCTGCACCAGTAAGTCTCAAACTTTCTGATTGAGAACTGGGTCTCATTTTGTCAATGAAATAAAATAGTCACAGCCTTTTTCCAATTCACAGATCACAAAAAAGTCAATGGCTGGAACTTTTTCTGTTTAAAAGTTTTCTTACACCTTTAGCATATACTGTTGTGTGTTTGCTCTCAGAGGTTAACAGATTACAAAATGAAATCGTAACAAATTCTGGAACAAAACATCGGAAATAGCCAATTTTGCTTAGTTCTACTTAACTTTTTTTGGTGGACCTATGTTCTAATTATAGCTTTAAATTTTATAAGTATACATTCATAATCTTATTAAACAACAATCTGATATACAGACTATATGTATTACATTTTCTTGGCATTTCTCCAAGAACATGATATGTGCTGAGCACCATGGTATGTTGCAAGGAGCTGCCACAGGCTGCTCTGGGGAGGCAACCCTCCTCAGGCCCAGCTCGGGTAGGGGGTAGGGGTGGAGCCTGACATTGGCTGAGCATATCAGGAAACACCTCTACTTGTTGGAGTCATTCTTGGTGATGGGTTGGAATGGCCCATGGTGTTTTCTGTGATTCATTACAGAGCACATCTTCCGTTTACCTCTACCTGGAGGTACCTATGTATCCGACACCTTGTGCTCTCTTAGAAGCATTTCCTTATTTGAAAATCCACTCCCCCATGTACTAGATCTGAGATCTATGAATGCAGAGGACATTAGTATTTTAGGTCCATTTTGTCACCAGGATGTAGCACAGTGCCTACGGATGCTGGCTGCTCAGTAAACAAGTGAATGTCAGTGATTCCCATACAAAGACCACCTGGGAGCTTGGTCTGCAAGAAGTTCGCATGTCTGCAACCTGTGTCCTGTCCACATAGTCTATTCTGTGTATTTTTTTCAAAAGGACAAATCCATTCCCCATCCAAGCAGCCTTTAATGTTTGAAAGGCTACCAGGGAAATCTTTTACGGATATAGGAGTAGTGGTTCTGTGGATTGTAAAATTTGGAGGGGAGAGCTTTATAAATTTTTCTTCCTGAGGTCCAGATATTAAACTTATGCTCTTATATTTAAAGCCCCACATGCTAAAGCTGCCTCGTGGCTTCAGTAAGAAGAAGAGCATACCAAGCCTAGGACTTGACCTAAAGGCGATGCATTCCCATCCTCTTTGTTTTTAAGAAAATTATCCAGTCCAATGAACTTGTAGATCACAAATGAAAAAATATGCCTTATATACTCTTATGTGTTGGAGTATGAAGTCTTCGAGAATTGGGAGTGTCTACTGGGAAGTCAGAACAGTGCTCAAAAGAGCCCACATTTCTTGAATCAGTTATCAGGACGTGGGCTGTCCAGATGAGGCAGATGACTTGAAATGGGGACTTCCCTGGAATATGCAGGATGTAAAGATGCAGTAGTGGTATGTAAAGGAGCCCAAGATGGTCTTAATGTTGTGATTCAAAGACTGTCCCCAGCTCCGTTTTCTAAAGCAGAGCCCCTGGTATGAGTCAATATGGGCAAGAATGAGTCTAACCGGTGCCTTAGGCTGCCCAGGCTTAAACTGTGACCTTGCAGGGAGGGGGCCCTAACAAAAGAGGAAACAAACCCCACTGCTTTTCCTGTTCACCAAGCCCGGCATGTCTTTGGCAAATACGCGTCTGTGTCCTCCTCAGCATTGCTGGTTCACATTGAGGTCGTTTTTTTGCTCATAAACATTAGATGAAGCAGGAATGCTTGCTTACACTTAAGATGGCTTTTATCTTACCCTCCTGCTAAATAATAATAGTGTTAGTTTGTCTTGGGGCTCTGCAGCTGGCTCCTTGCATCCGTGCTTATATCCGTATACCTTGTCCAAATAAACATACTTGAAAAGATAGAGAAATGTGTTTTGAACAGTTTAAAACATCCTCTAACAGAGAGTTTTAGCCCAGCTTTCTGCTTTGTTTTGGCAGCTTGTTTAGGATGCAAAGTGTATCTTGTTCTGGCAACAGATTAAAGAAGGTGTTGGTTCTTACATAGCAAAGTTTAGGGCCTAAGGACTGGGGTGGGGGGTGCTGGCGAGTGCAGATTTCCAGTCTTCCTTTGTGGTTTTTAAAGAGTTTTAAAGCATAAGAAAAACATGTGCCTGACTTTGTTTTTTTTATATAAATTTATTTATTTTATTTTTGGCTGCGTTGGGTCTTCATTGCTGCGCACGGGCTTCTCTAGTTGCAGTGAGCGGGGGCTACTCTTTGTTGCGGTGTGCGGGCTTCTCATTGCAGTGGCTTCTCTTGTTGCGGAGCATGGGCTCTAGGCACATGGGCTTCAGCAGTTGTGGCGCGCAGGCTCAGTAGTTGTGGCGCACGGGCTTAGTTGCTCCGCGGCACGTGGGATCTTCCCGGACCCGTACCAGGGTTTGAACCCGTGTCCCCTGCGTTGGCAGGCAGATTCTTAACCACTGCGCCACCAGGGAAACCCCTGACTTTTTTTTTTGTTTTGACTTTTAACCTCAGAACTGTAAAAACCTATTGAAAAACCTTACCTTGGCTTAGCCAGCCCTATGTGATTAAGCTCCTGCCCTGCCCCCCCCCCCAAGTCACCTACATCTCTCCCCCCGATTCACTCCAGCCCACTGGCCTTCTTTCTGTCTCTCAAGCACTCTCTCGCCATCTCGGGGTCTTTGTACTTGCTGTTCCCTCTGCCTGGAACATTCTTCCCCCAGGTCATCTTCTGTCCCCTGGCCCTGTTTTATTCTCTTCATGGCACTTTTTTTCCACGATTTGAAATTCTTCTTTGTTTGTATACACGTCGTTGTCTGTCACCTGTTGCTAGAATGTAAACTTCATGACAGGTGCTGCCATGTTCCCAGCACCTAAAACAGGATCTGCAAATGAATGTATTTACAAAACAGAATCAGACTCACAGACATAGAAAACAAACTTATAGTTACCAAAAGGGAAAGGGTGGGGGAGGGATACATTAGGAGCTTGGGATTAACAGACACACACTACTTTATATAAAACAAGATAAACAGCAAGGTCCTACTGTATAGCACAGGGAACTATATTCAGTATCCTGTAATAACCTATAATCCTATAATGGAAAAGAATCTGAAAAAGAATAGTTATATGTAACTGAATTTACTTTGCTGTACACTGGAAACTAACACAACATTGTAAATCCACTGTACTTCAATAAAATAAAATAAAATAATATCTGATGGAAGGTAGGTAGGTAGGTGCTCAATAAATGGATGGTGGATGGATAGATGGAGGAATGAATGGGGAGGGAGGAAGGGAGGCGGGGGGTGCTATCTGCCTAGTAACCTCCTGCTCCCCTTTAAATCTAACCGAGTGCTCCCCTTCTGTGGTGCCCCCCTCCACAGTAGTCTTGGGTGGTTTTCTCCCCCATGCCCACCTCACTGGGCACATCACACCAACAGTGTCACCTGTTATAGTCCCTTGTTTTGGAGTCAGCCACACCTCTGCAGGGTAAGCATCGGGACAGGAATATCTAATAAAGGGTGATTATGGCTGCAGTTATTATTAGTTCTTACTGCACTTTATAACCCTATCTCATTAATGTCCTTTCACCCATGTGCATTACTCCGTATTACTTTCACCTTTGTTTTGCAAATAAGGAAACTGAGGCTCAGAGCAGCTGCCCAATGGCCTACAGATGATTACTGGCAGGGCCTGGATTTGAATCCATATCTGTCTCCAAAGCCCATGTTCCACGGCATTTGTCTCCTCTTCATCAGGTTGACTCACAGGCCCGCCATCAGCTTTTGCCAAATGAATGAAACCTAAGACCTCACCTCACCTCCTCCCTCTCTTCCTTATTATTTGAGCTTATAAGCATTATTTATAATATAAACATTATTTATAATATTATTTGCAGTATTATATAAATAGTATAAAGATGAGCGTATTAGCTCATCTCTAAGGACAACTAGCTGGTGTATCTTAAGTCACTTTTTTTAAACTGACAGGGCTTAATTGATTATTTAAACTCTCATTTTTCTCATGTAAGCAAATCCATCCGTAAAAAGTTCAGCTATTGTTGAGTCATGCATATGAACTTTAACCGAGGTGGTTCCTGGGCAGCCCTAGGGACCAGTTTCCCTGTCTTCAGCTCCCAACGTTACATTGATTTCCCTTAGAACATAAAGCTTCTACTAAGAAAAAAATGTAGCAGCCATAGATGGACATTTCAAGTGAAAAAAAAAAAAAAAAAAACTAGGAAAAAGCCTAAAAATGTACAATGTGTCAGTGTTTCGTCCTATATTTTTAACACAACCAAGTGCTTCCAATTGCCTGCCCCTCCACTTGGTTGTGTTAAAAATATGGAAGAAAGGCTGACACCAGTCTTTATGAGTTTGGTTGTCCCCAGGATGTTCCATTGCTGAGGTAGAAAGCCAAGGTCAGAAGCCTCTGCCGACACGTGCATGTGATTCTCTAAGCCCGTTCTAAGATGATAAAAGCTGCTGAATTTTCATAGCGTTGAGGTGGAAAGAGTTAACATGCCCAGGGTGTCCTCATCTGTGGTGTGCCCGGTAATGTGAGTCTTTGGGTAGGAACTAGGCAGACTGTGCTGGTGTGTTGCGAGCAGGTCCCCCATCGTCTGGCAGCTTGAATTTTCCAGCACACGACAAGTCCTGATGACGACTCGAATAGGGCAGAGTCCTGACAAGGCTGGTCGGTCAAAGCTTTCCTTGGCGCATGACCAAGTTTCACCCAGGTTTGGGGCCAACCCAGCTGGTTCCCATTCTCCTTGGTGGGAGGATAAGCAGGAAGATGGAGTTCATGTGCTATTTGTTGATGTGATAAAATCAAAAGGCCCTCCAGCACTGGGCGTGGGACCACCAAGAGGTGCTCTTGTCGTGGGTAGCATGTGTGTGGAATCTGTCACGAACCCCAATGTGTGACCCAGCTTCTCTGTCCATCGCAGCCACTACTGGCCCTTTAACCATCCCTGAGCAAAATTGGAGGAACTGTGACTTTTTAACACAACTTTTTAACACAAAACCCTCAAGCTCCATAATGGTCTTGGGTGTGCTCATTAATAACTGTGTCTCGTGGTTTGAATTTAACTGACTTTGGAATGAGAGTATTGGAAAGGAATTTCTGACTGAGTTCATGCATTACTTCCAGCCCAGAGCCATTTGGTAACTGGGGCCTTGCCTAATCTGAACTCACACCGACACGGGCTGCAACTCGGTTGGTTCCCAGACCTGGCCTGGCACCAACCTGAAAGATCTCTTCTCTACCTGCTTTTCTGTGTTAAAGGTAATTCCTGCTCAAGACCCCTAGAAATATCATGGCGGGAACGTTACATAGATTTAATCTGGTCCGACCTTCTTAAAGTTAAGGATATTGAGACCCAGAAAACACAAGAAGGCACAACCTATTGGTGAGAGCCAGAAGTGAGTCTGAGAGCAGTTCTGTGTTTCACCACCCCCAGCACTCCCCAGGCCACCCCATTCAACTACTTCTCTGTTTATTGTACAAAAAAAAAAAAAAAAAAAAAATAGCAGGTATTCCAAAAGGCCTTTGGAATATTAAAGCTATTGCGTGAAAGCAGGGTGCTAGGGAGTTGAGTGAATTTCTCTGCTGGTCGTTCCGTGGATATTTGAGAAGTTTTTGCTCAAAGCTTTATTTTATATTCTCTTTGTTTTGAGACACCTTCCCTTTCCAGGCCACTAGATACTTTCCTTCTTATCCTGAAAACGTCTGAGTTCCCACCTGCTTCCAGGAAGATTGTTGATGACTGCCCGGGATGCCCTGCCTTGTCCAAGTAGAGAACTTCTAAAAGTTTTCTTTACAAAGTAATGTGTGCTCATTTTAATAAGCACATGGTATAGAATCATACAAGGCAGGGGGCAGATGGTAACTCTGTCTGTACAGACTCTTTCTCTAAGGGGCCGGATAGTAAATATTTTCAGCTTCACGGACCATTACTGTCTCTGTCTTAGCTACTCAGTTCTTCTGTTGAAGGGCCAGAGTAGCCATGGACACCACCCAAACGAATGGACATGGCTGTGTTCCAGTAAAGCTTTATTTACAAAAGCAGGGCTACAGTTTGCCAGCCCTGGTAGACATCCCCCTCTCCCTCCTCACCCCGCTCCCCAGAGGTGGGTGTTGTTCGGAGCCCCTGGCAGCCACAGAAGTGTTTACGTACATGGAGTTTAGGCACATGGATTCTGTCATACCGAATGTAGTTCTGTATCTTGCTTTTCTCCTGTTTCCAATGCACAGATAAACGTGGGAGGGTATATATCCTTTTTTTAGACAAATAGGACCACGTTGTGCCTATTGTTTTACAGTTTCCTTTCCTTCACTTGGCAATGACTCGGGGCCAGTGCTTATGGATTTAGGACTTTATTCCTAAAGGCCGCACAGTGGCCTCATTCTTTACCTTGCTCCAAGAAACCATAACAAATACAAGAGAATAACTATAGATGTAAATAATTACTGGCCGACAGTCAAAGATGATGTCTTGTTGTGTACAAAGGGGCAAGTTAATACATGACTTTGTACGGCGATGAAGGTTTCCAAGCAAATTTTAGGGTTAACATCATGATTGATTATGAAGAGATTTCTGTGAAATCCTGAAAATGCCAAGTTTTGTGTAGTGCTGTGGAATATGGGTTGTGGTGAATGAGGTTAGACCCGCCCTGTGCCTGCCCTTCAACGTCTGTGCTTTTGGAGATGCCCTGTGTTCATTTCCTAGGGCTGCTGTAACAAAGGACCACAAACTTGGTGGCTTAGAACAACAGAAATCTATTCACTCACAGTCCTGGGCACCAGACAACTGAAATCGAGGTGGTGTCAGTAGGGTTGTGGGTTCCTTCTGGAGGCTCTGACGGAGAACCCGTCCCATGTTCTCTCCTAGCTTCTGACGGCGGCTGGCAATCCTGAACATTCCTTAGCTTGTGGACGTATCACTCCAATCTTTGCCAGTCTTCCCGTGGCCTTCCTCTTTGTGTCTCTCGATCTGTTTCCCCTTCTCTTTTCTTGTAAGGACTTGTCATTGGATTTAGGGCCCACCCTAATCCAGGATGACCTCATCTCAAGATCCTTACCTTAATTACATCTGCAAAACCCCTGTACCTAGCAAGGTTACATTCTGAGGTTCCAGGTGGACATACCTTGAAGGAGCCACAATTCAACCCACTCCATGTCCTCTGTCTAAACATCAGTGTTCTTCCTTCTCAGGTTTTTCTCCCTGCCTAATTCTTGTCATAATCAGCAGCCCTGCTTTTTGAGGAGAACCCTGGCAGCCCCAGGAATGGCATCTGCTGAGAGTTATTTGCAAGTCTAAGATCAGTCTAAGGCCAGAACTGCAAGGCTTCTAGGAATTTTCTTGCCAAGTTCAGCAAAATAAGAGGCTAATAAGAAAAGTATTTGCATATCTGATACCTTAATTGAAAAGAAAGCAGGGCTTGCCTGGTGGCACAGTGGTTAAGAATCCGCCTGCCAATGCAAGGGACACGGGTACAAGCCCTGGTCCAGGAAGATCCCACATGCTGTGGAGCAGCGAAGCCTGTGCCACACCTACTGAGCCTGTGCTCTAGAGCCCGCGAGCCACAACTAATGAGCCTGCGTGACACAACTACTGAAGCCTGTGCGCCTAGAGCCGGTGCTCCGCAACAAGAGAAGCCACCGCAATGAGAAGCCCGAGCACCGCAACGAAGAGTAGCCCCCACTCGCCGCAATTAGAGAAAGCCCGTGTGCAGCAACGAAGACCCACGCAGCCAAAAATAAATAAATAAAATAAATAAATTTATTTTAAAAAAAGAAAAGGAAGCAGAAGGAAAACTTTCTTTTGTAATCCCCAGGGATTTTTAGTTCAGTTGGTGCCAGCTGAATGGTGGCCTTGCTCTGAACTTAACCAGCACTGATAGTTGAGTTTCGAAGTTTGACTCTAGCGTGAGGCCTGGATTACCAACACCATCTATTTGTATAATTTTTCAGAAGAAAGCTGTATTCATGCAAAACTAAAGGATTGTGGCTGGGTATGTCACTTGTTTTTAATAGTTTGAGAAAACAGCTGTTATATGTGTTGCACAAGGCATTTGGATGCAAAAAGATTTTCGTTTCTAAAATTGAGAAATGAGGCCAGCCCACTTTCCACTGGGAGACAGCACCTTTGGTCAAAAGTGGCAGAAACTCACCTCGATCCAGCTGTCTTAGTGTCCGAGGGCTGCCGTAATAAAGTACTACAAAGCGGGTGGCTTTAAAGCAGCAGAAATTTATTCTCTCACAGTTCTGGAGGCTAGAAGTCTACAGTCAAGGTGTTGGCATGGCCAGGCTCTCTCCGAGGCCTCTGTGAGGGCAGGAGGTGGGGGGGTCCTTTTGCCTGGTCCAGATTCTGGTAGCCCCAGGCATTCCTTGGCTTGTGGCAGCGTAACTCCAATCTCTGCCTCCTGTGACCTGGCATTCTAAGGGAGCCTGTCACCCTTTCCTCCTCTTATGAGGACACCAGCCATCCTGGATTAAGAGCCAACCTAACTCTGGTCTGACCTCATCTTAACTAATTACATCTGCAACAACCCGGTTTCCAAACGGGAGCACATTCTGAGGTGTTGAGAATTGGAATTGCAACAAACGTATCTTCTTAGGGGACACAAGTCAACCCCTAACACCAACTGAAGCACAACAGGACTCACAGGACCAGGCCGCCACAGAGGGCCGGAGGGACTGAAGCCTGGGCCTCGGATGCTGTTTGCGTGCTCTGGGCTGTCAGCTTGTCTCTGCAGGTGTGTTCATGCTCACAAACCTACTCTCTCTGCTTGAAAAGGATGCAGCCACAGGGGCTCCGAGCAGCTCAACCTCAGTGGAAAAGGCTGCTCTCTCCCCTGCTCACATCAGGAAGTCCTGGGGAAGGTGCCATTGCCATGGTGTGGTCACCTTTCCAGCCTGGATCATTCTCTGTGGCCAGTGGTGGGTCGTGGAGACAGTGGCAGTTCCTGGGACTGGAGTTGGGGGAGGACGGAGCTCTCCCCAAAGCAGGGTGGCCTTAACTCGCTCACTGGGGGATCGTGAGCGTGGGGTAGCCTCAGCCGCACGTTACTTCTGAATGGCCCTGGTCTTGACTTGCTCTTAATGCGATCTTGTGCGTGGATTTGTTCTTTTACACCCGCTGCGCGTTCACCTGGACTAACCAACGTTCAGGTGCTGGGAGATATCCCCAGATGTGTTTTAGATTTTGTGTTTCTCTGAAAGGTGCATTTGCATTCAGGCAAAAAGCCCATGGAGACTCTTAATTGAATCTTTAATCCCTAAGGATGCCATGGTGGTAGCTATCAAGGACAGGTGCTTTGTGCCTCTTAGTTTTCAGACTAACGCTTTTAAATTTCTAAACAGGATCGCACTAGTGTAGAAACAGTTTTAAACTCTGCTCAATGGCCTGTGGGAAGCCCGTTTCCTGTACTTCGAATGCCTTTTTGTATGTGTTTTTATGCACTCACTGCTGGAAAGGTACGGTTCTAGTTCAACTATAAAAATTAATTCAGGGGAATGATTGCATAAATTAACAAAACAGCTCATAATTCAAAATGTCCATTTCATGTCTTAATTATGTTTACTTCTATCTAATATTGAAAAATAACTTCTTATTCTGAGTCTACTGCGAGCAGCATAGAGCAAGCCACCTGAGATAACTGATCTGCAGATAGTCCAAGAAGAGATACCCATACAGCCTAGAGGCCAGACACAGTGATTCCCTGGGTACCATCATTTGAGAGAGAGCATCGTTTGAAAACTTTTCAGGCTTGTGATGACATTTTCAAGAATCTCTTTGTCTTGGAAATTTGAAACACAACCCAAACTTAGCAGATATCAGTAGCCAACTAGACTCTGTTAGGGCACTAATCCTTGCCGTCTCTTTGGTAAAGGATATATTTCTTGGTAGCATTGAATCCATCACCTTTCTCAGAAAAATCAATTGCTTATGTCTACATACTCTGGACTAGACAGGAATGCTAAGAACCATTTAGCTGTTCTTTTGTTCCTGGTTGATGAGGGACGCCCTTTGCTGTCACCAGCCACCAGAATTCGTGAGGGACATTAAATTCACGTCAACTCCAGGCCCACTAGTGCTGCAGGCTGAGTTGGAGTTTTATTGGTGGTCGTTTACTGTAGGTTAGGAAGAGGTGAACTGAAGCAAGTCTACCCGGTGAAATTGCTGTGATGTGGTGTAAGCTAGCTCGGGATAAATTGAGTGTGAAATCATTACTGTCGGATGTTGCCTGCCAGTGGCTTTGTGTGTGTGTGTGTGTGTGTGTGTGTGTGTGTGTGTATGATAATTATTTTTGCTTGATTTAAGAAGTGGTAGAATACTGGCTGTTACTGAAATAAAGCTAATTTCTTCCTGTTCTGAGCCATTATGTTGCATGGTTGGGACGTTTGAAACACAGTTTTCTAAGATCGCTGCTTTTCTGCAATGAAGAACTAGTATTCTTCTTCTCTTTCTGTCCCCTCTGTGATTTTTGTTGTCTTAATTTATCCCATCTATCAGTTAAATGTATAAGGGGTAAGAAATGAGCTTTTAGCTGATCATTATATATGGAAATTATATAGAAAAGCAACTCGAGGTAAAGAAATGTCTGGTTTTCTGGGTTTGCTTTTGTGTGTTGGGGAAAGAGAGGGTGGATGGAGTGGTCCAGGTGGATATGTTCTTGCCTATGATGTGAGTGATAGAGAAAAAAGTCTTGAGTTTTGGTACATATAGTAATGAAAGGGAGATTCTGCTTACCTTTCTTTTTTTTTTTTTTTTAAATATCTTTATTGGAATATAATTGCTTTACAATGGTGTGTTAGTTTCTGCTTTATAACAAAGTGAATCAGTTATACATATACATATGTTCCCATATCTCTTCCCTCTTGCATCTCCCTCCCTCCCACCCTCCCTATCCCACCCCTCTAGGTGGTCAGAAAGCACTGAGCTGATCTCTCTGTGCTATGCGGCTGCTTCCCACTAGCTATCTATTTTACATTTCTAATCTCCATTTACAGGTCCATTTTCCATGATGTCTTCTCTGACCCCATGAATCATCATTAACCACTGTCCCCTCCTCTTGATCCCAGGGCAGAGTCTTTCATTCAGTGAATGCTTATTGAGCACTTACTGTTTGCACAAACTGGGGATGCAGAAATGAACAAGGCTCCTGCCTAAAGGCTTTGACCTCATGCACACAGGCCTCTGGTCCCTAGAAAACACAGCTGGACATTACTATATACCAGGCACTCACATGTGTGCATTACATTGGGTTGGAACACATTTCCTTTCTCCAGATCACGAAATCTGGCCTGCTTTATGCACAGGTGAAAACAGCAGTTTGTTCAGGCTCCTGCCTTTAATAGACTCATTATTTTTGGGATAAGTATCCCTCCCAGCAAGGTTTACAAATCTAAGTCATCTCGTGCTTATCACGGCTGGCCTGCAGCAAGGAAGTGGGAGCAGCTTTCCTGTCCTAATTGAACAGAAGGCAGTTGACTTGTCTTGGATGGGGAGTGCCTGGACCAGCCTTTCCAGGAAGATGCTAAGAGAGCATCAGTGCACCTGAGATAGTTTGTTGATAAGGAAGTGATGTCACCATTTTCACGCTGGAGAGAGTGGCAGAGGGACAGCTGTTTGGTCCCATAAGAAAGGGAGGCCTTTAAACTTGATGATATTGCAGAATATAGACAGTTGGTTTTTCTCTTGAGAGTTTGGGAGTGTTTTTTGCAGGTGACCTGTTTGTTTCATACTGAAAGAATTAGAATTACTCTTTCCCAGGAAATGTATTAGGAGCAAATTACAGGAAGTAGGACTATTCTAGAAAGAGGTGAGGGGGGATAAAAAAGAATTTTTTAAAGGAAAACATAGTTTAGAATAGAATAAAATCCTAACGTAAATTTACCAATATAGTTTGATTTCAAAAATTCATTCTGTCATTGCTCTACAGCATGATAATTTTTCTCAGTACTATACTTACCTAACATATTTTGGGTCTACTAGTTTGAGGTATAATTCATTCTTTAAACAAGAATTTAGCATTTAATGCTTGTACTTGCTAGCTGATTGCATAATTATTGTTATAATATACAATTATAAAAGACACGGTCCCTGCCTTAATGGAACTTAAAAGTTAGTGGAAGTCCTAAAACACAGAAATATCTAGAAGCTCACGGCGCTATATGAATGGAATAAATGAATGCTATTTATTTAAGAGTGCAGATGAGGTGGGGTCATATCCAGGTGAAATTGATAAGAAAAGGTCCCTAGAGAAGAAAGCTTTTGACCCAATGCTTGGAGCATTGGTATTTTATTATATAAAGTAGACTATTTTTGCAAAATATACCTACTATGTGCTCAACACCTACAAGACTCTGGAAATATGAAAATGAATAAGACGGTGTCCTTTCTTCTGAGAAGTGAAAAGTCTAGTGGGAAAACCTGTTAAGTAACCAGCAGTTATAATTTATTGCATTAGATAAAGGGGTGTCTACTTCCATCAATGTTTAAAAAGTATATATTCGAGACCAGAAATAAATGCAAATCGAAGGGAATGCCCGAATCTGGGGAGTTGGAGAAGGCTCACTCTAGAAGCTCTCAGCCTGGGCTGCGCCTGGGAATCACTAGGGGAGCTCGTTAAAGCTGCTGGTGCCCAAGCCCTTCCCCAGAGCTACTCCACGTCTCTCGAGGGGAACCTATGATTCTTTAAAGCGCGACAGGTAGATTGAGACCAGGTCGTGGAGGCTGCTGAATGCCGGGGTAGGAGGTTCAGCTTTTGTCAGCAGGTAATGGGATGACATTAAAGACGTTTTATCCAGAGAGAATTGTGATCCATGTGGTGTTTAACAAACACTAACCTGCCGTTTAAATGTCCTTAGCTCAGTAAACGGCCTCTGGTCCAGTTGCTGAGTGGTGAGGAGGGAGGACTGACCAGCATTTCTTTGCAGAGCGGCTGCTTTGCCCGGGCAGCTGGGCTTTTCCTGTCTGTGTGCCTGCCTGCCTGTCTGTCTGTCGTCAGAGGAGCCGGCTGGCTTTGACTAAGTTCAGTAGACTTTGCTGAGGAGCACTTGGATGCCTTGACCTCAGAACTCAGGCCAGTCTGCTGCCCTGGGGCAAAGTGCAGGCTTGACCTCGGCTCAGGTCACAGGATCTAACACTAAAAAGGTTCCAGAGCTGTGTGACTCCGCAGAATCACTGGTCCATGTCTGTGACTCAGGCTGTCATCTGAGTCCCAGCATCTAGCCACGATAAAGTCACTGGCTTCCCTCTGACAGGACCCTCTGTCACCTGACATAACGGGTGGGAGGGGCAGCAGGTGTGGCTGGCAGGGTGCCTGCCCTCCTGGCCCGAACTCTCTGCTTATCCTGGCTCCAGCCCCGAGGCCTGCCCTTCCAGAGGAATCCAGAGGGTCGCTCACAGAGCAAGCCCCCACCCAGGCTGTAAAGACTGGAATGTGAATCATGTATCTCTTTCTTTGCAGGATACAGAAATGCTTTGGTCGTCATCCAAAGACATGAGCTTTGCTTTTAAATGGGTTCTGATTTGGGTATTGCCAAATGTGGGGTCCTGAATTCTTTCACACATCTCCCTCTCCATCTTAGAAGTTACTTTGCGCTCTGTTTCTTCTTCCTGCTGACCATTAGCACTGATAGTGATGGCCAGAGCACCCCTCCCCGCTGCTCCTAGTGAAACGGTAGAGTCTGGGCTCTGCAGATTCTGGGCTGGAAGGCTTGCTTGTTTGTTAAGGGGGTAGAGTCCAGCCACAGTGGGAGAGGAAATCAGACAAGGTTGTTTTTAAAAGCAAGCTGTGTTTTTCTGACTGCTCTGGTATTGGTTCCCACCCTGAAGGCTCCTCTAACCCTGGGGAAGAAAAAATATTTTTAGTCTGATACGGGGCTGTAGGCAGCCCAGAGCTGAACCATCTGTAAAAGAGCTGATAACTCAGAGCCATGGTTTTAGTGGAAATAACTTGTAAGGATCACCCAAGACTCCAAAGCAAGGCAAGGGCTATGCCCAAGGCTCTGGGTTACCCAACTCTCATGAAGTCCTTTAAGAGTTATTTTAGAATAGAAATATCGAGGAAGGAAAAAGAATGGGTAGGATAGAGAAATGTTTGCAATTCCTGGAGAAGATAAAAATCATAGAAGTGGAATTTACTTTAGAGATAGCAACTTGATGAAGAAAAGCAGTTGACAAACTAGAATCTCACTGAACTGGGATGACATGTTTCCTGTACGCTATATAACAAGCTTAAATATTTTTAATTAAAAAAAACCCTGCTTTCTGTATGTTTCCTACAAGTTACAAAGTCATTACTAAGATGATAAATACAGGGGACCTGCATGCTGTTTCCCATCCCCTCTCTCCCAGGCACACACTTGTGCCATTTGGCCGCCAGGACATGTGTATTGATCGTTGATTCCCTTGGAGCATCTGGCAGGGACGAGACGCTTTGGATTGCTGTTATTTGTGCATTCCTGACTCCAACATGCTCTTGAGTTGGAAAGGAGACCAGGAATGAGATCACGAGTAATAAGAAACCTTAAGTGTTTGCCCTTGAACAAGAGACAAAAATTATCCAGTTGGGATTAGATTTCAAGAATGTTGAACTTGAAGGCAAATATTTATCTCCTGGTGTTAAGAAAGGAAAATATGTAAAACCTTTAACCTTGACTGTAGGGTGGTGTCTGCATTTGAAAAACGGGTTGCATTAAACCAGAAGCATGATGAGTTTCTCGTTGTTCCTTCCCTGGAATTATGCAAATAGTTTTTAGCACATGCAGAGCAGCAGCTGACCTGGCGTTCTACTCAGTGTTCACCGTAATATCCCATTGGATTCTGAGAGTCTGTCCCTCTTGGGTCTAACTTCCTAAAGAGACCCCTTAAAAATCCCTTTCAGAGTGTAAGTATTTGGAAAGAAAATGGCCTAGAGTAGCTGGTATTTTGCAACCTAGTTCATCCTCTCCCTGTGTCATAGTACTCAAGGTGAATTTACATGTAATTAACATTTCTTTTACCTACATAGCAATCTTGCAAACTAGGCAGAAGCAATACTTTTCTACCCTTTTAACATTATAGAATATACAAGTCTTTTCAGACAGTACATAGGATTGGGGGAAATAAGCAGTTGGGTCCCAATACATCCAAGCATGCTGAAAGTTCAGTACAGCATTCAACCTAACAGATTTCTCAAACATCCACCTTTTACATTCCTGACGTTGCACCTACCGAAACTGGGGCAGCCTAATAACATGTGTAAAATGGGCCAAATGACACTCTCCTAACGAGACCCCAGGAACCAGGATCATTTTCTAGTCCACAATTTCAAATTATCACCCCAAGTGAGTTATTGTTGTGCAAGAGATAGTCTTCAAAGATCCCTTGGATCTTACCTGGGTAGTTAGCTGCTGTACTCCCTCATGAGAATTCATGGAAGAAGGAAAAAAAAAAACAATGCTTATTATTTTTAAGCTGTCCAAGTTACCAAAGTAATTTCCAGTCTTTCTGACCCTTGACATGTACCAGGATGTAGGGGGAAGGGAGAATGGACTTAATCAAAAACCCTAGATTGAACACTAGCTCTGTAATTTAGAAGGCTTTTCTTAGTCCATAAATAGGCATAAGAGTAATAGGGTACCCCCGAAGCATTGGGTGGATTAAACGGGAAGGTGCTTCACAAACGTTCAACTGCAAAACAAATGCAAAAGATATTATTAACAATAAAAATAATGGATAAGAAGTGTTTAAGCTCAATCATGAGAGGAAAAGTGAAATCTTTTAGTAGGCACTGAAGTCCTCAATCTTCCAATTCCAATTCTTTTTTGATCCTTGCCAGTGGGCCTCAGCCCTAACTGGAAGAAGCCACTTTTGAAGCTTCATGACAAAGACTTGTACCGAGTGATCCAGGGAGTGCCAGCCGTTGCCTGCTGATTTTGAGCCTATATTGGAATTAAATATGAGGACTATTTGCATTTCATCCACGTCTCTCCATCAGTTCATCCACGTCTCTCTAACAGAAAGACAAGGATGAAAGGAGAATTGGAAATTGCTCAGTGGCACTCTGGAGATACTGGAATAATGGATACCTGATGGGATTAAAGTACAGAGCTTTTACTGGGAGGCCATTTTATTAAAAAAGAAAAAATCATTCACTTCACAGAGGTTAGAAATCACTTTGGGAATCTGTTTGGTAAAGCGCTGTTAATTTGATTCTTCTTATTTAATTCCTTCAAATTCCTCTCGGATTAAAATTGTAATAAAAGGCAAAAACCACTTTGGATAACCGTTTGGCAGCACTCAATCTGAACATAAACGTATGCAATGACCTTGACATATATTGTCTACTTTTATGTATATGTACCACTGAAATGTGTATATAATTCACCAAAAGACATGGGCAGGAAGCTTCACAGCAACACAGTTCAAAACAACCAACATTTAAAAACTACCAAAATGTCCATCAAGAGTGGAATGGATAAATAAGATGTAGTATAATTACACAAAGGAATACTATGGAATCATGAGACGTGGTGAAGTACAAGTACACACAGAATCATGAATAATTCTCACGGTGTTGAGTAAGAGAGGCCAGACATATCTGCTTCCTATTATGTAAACTTCAAAGACAGGTAAAAGTTAGAAGTCAGCATAGTGATTAGAAATCAATGACTGGAAGAGGACATGAAGGGGCTTCTGGGTACAGATAATGTTCTCTTACTCGGTTTGGGTGCTAGCTACAAGTTGTGTTGCATTTATGACAATTCATTGAACTAGAAATTTATGACTTGTGCATTTTTTCCAGTGTATGTTCTACTTCAGTAAAGAAGTTTACTTAAAAGAAAAAAAAAATTAAGGTGTACCTCTTTCCTACTCCAAAGAAAGGAAAAAAAAAAAGTGCATTCAGGACTTCCTGCCTACCTTGTAAGGGAGAACATTGTGATATAATATGTAAAATGCATGGCATTTTTTGTGACAAAGAAAAGAAAAAAAGCCAAATTGTAGAACAGACTGTAACAACAATTACCTTGGTCAGGGAATACCAAGTCTAGCTAACACTCAAGGAAATTCAACCTCAAATCCTTGAGTCCCTGGTTACCCTCTAAACTATGTTGTATTCCTTAATAACTTATCGGAAGAGACTAATGAGATGATGTTATCCATGCTACTTAATCAGTTCCTGGTTTCAAGGAAGTACATTTAATACCTATGAGACATGACATGACTTAATTGGATTTGAAAATGACAGGCAGGCTGGAGCTGCCAGGGCTGCTTTACAAGGATTTAGGATCACATTTTCCCATACCACGAAGACCACCTATGTCAAGAAATAACATTTGGGAGAGTTGTTTTTAAAGGACTTGGTGTTATTTCTAGTGGTTTTGGTTTTTTGTTTTGTTTTATAACATTTGATCACACCGTTTGAGTAGTTGGGTGTGGGAGGGATCGTGAAAGTAAAATTTTTGTTAAGGTCTTAAAAAATCGTCTAGTCTTCCTTGAGCCTTAGCAAACTGTAAAATGTGAAGACCTTAATAAATAAACCTTTATTTGTATTCTTTAAAAAAAAAAAAGGAAGTTGAAAGATGATACTGTAAAGTCATAGGAAATACACCTTTTTAGGGCAGATCCCAGCAAGGGTCTCCCCTCGTGAACGGAGCTGCTGAGGGTAGGGAGGCTGGGGGACCTGGTGCTTCTGAGTACAGTCTGGAGTTGGACAGACTGGGGTTTAGACCACAGTTCCATTCCTTGCTAACTGAGTAACCTTGGGTGATTTCTTGATGTCCCTAAGCTTTAATTTCCTCATCTGTTAAATGGACATAATACCCCTATCACAGGGTTGTAGGGAGAGTCAGATGGAATATGGTTTGTGAGGTGCTTAGCGTAGTATCTGGAAACAGGTAAATACTGAAATGACAGCTGGGGCACAGAAGTTCATCCTTTAGTTCTCTTTTGGCCATAATTGTACAGGAAATGGTTGCTCAGCATCTGGAGATTTGGGGATAAGGGCTTCTGTTGGCCTGTTAATTTACCTGACATTTCTAGAGAACTTGCTCTATGAAAAGCAAGAGAGATCCTAGAGCTATGATGACTCATGTGTGGCCCACGTCTTTAAAGGGATGTATAATCTAACGTGAACGAGAGGGAGCAAGCTCACCTGCACTTACTGGTACCAGATACTTACTTTGGTATGAACTGAACTTGCCTTTGGTTATTTAATTTTCATAACAATCCTATGTGACAGGTTTTCTTATGCCAGTTTTTACAGTTGAAGAAATAAGTCCAGAAAAGTGCCCAAGACCACACCATTTGCAAGGTCAGAATGCAGACCCTGGGTTCTCTTGATCCCAAAGCCCATCTCTTTCTACTCCATGTTGGACAGTGGGATGGGGCAGACAGCCCAGCCATAATGTAACTGAAAGTGGGGTCCGGCTGCTCGCCTCTCAAAAGCCAATAAAGAGGCCAGGTTGGTGGAAAGGAAAGTTTGTTTTATTTTGGATGCTGGCAACCGGGGAGGGTGGACGCCTGTCCAAAGGCCAACTCTTTGTCAAGCTCTGACAGTCATCTTGAAATTGGACATCGGTGGTCAACCAGCATCATCTTGATTGTTTCAGGTACAGTTAATCTTCAGTTTCAGGTTCCGTTCATTTCCATTTCTTTGAGGCCAATTCTCGGAATTGTGGCAGCTTATGCCATGGCTACAGCCTGGTCATCATGTAGTTCATTTCTTCCACCTGGCGGGGGTTTCAGTATCTGTAAGACAGCTCGCAGGATACGGCTCAGAATTTTGTCTATAGCCCTTAAGGAGGACCTAAAGGTCCTTGACTATGTTTAATGACTAAACTATTATTATTTGGTCTCCTTTGACTGTTTTCCTTTGTTTCTGCATTTTCTCACTTCTCTGATTAAACTTATTCTTTGGCTAAAGTTTTTCCACAGACAAAAGGCAGGCTGAGGACATGAGGGAGAGGGCAAGGACCATATCGTCCTTCTCCATTTCAATAACGTTAGAGGCAAAGTTAAATGTGTGGGACAGCCCAAGCCCAGAGCTGTGGGAGCACCAGAGAGGAGAGGTTAGTTTCAAATGCAGATATCCATGCATTTCAGATTTACGTTTTGCCTTCAGTGTAGTTATTTGCTCTGCCTTGAAATTTGGCAAACTATTCAAAATACATGTTAACAGAACTTCTCAATCATTTTGGCCATCTTTTTATATCATACAGGATATTTCTATTTATTTTTCTAGTTGCCTGAGATTTCTGAAACAAGAGAAGTATTGTATCCATGATGTGGTGATATCAGTACAAGAGAATCGAACTTGTGTCTGAAGACCTGGGATGTTTCCTAGTTCTGACACTTAGCTGTGTGACCTTGGTTTTGGTGCAGCAAGTCATTTGGCCTCTGAGCCTCGGTTTGATCACCATAAAACATGAAGGATGATGTCACCTGCTTCAAAAGTTCAGATAAAACTCCAATTAAATATTGTGCATGAAAGCACACAGCCAAAGAACCAGCCTGAGAGATTCCCAGTAGCGACACTAAGGTTAATGGCATAGCCCAGGTTTTCGTTTCAGTGTCTCATGTGGTCCCCAGCAAGTTACTTAATCTCTCTGCAGCTCCATTTCTCTTGTTGTACAAGAGAATAGTGATTCCTCTGAAGAAAGAGAAATACTGATTAGATTAGCAAATTAGGCAATTATTTTCTAATCCCTTTGAAAATGTTCGAGTCTTTAGACAACTGCTAACAGTACAATATTGCACACATATATCTAGCTTTCTATATATGCAGGTATATTTTGTTCTGCAAAAAAAAAAAAAAAAAAAATCTTTATTTTTCAACAGCTTTCCAAAGGAATCTGGACCCCCCCCCCAAAGGAATGAATGCATGCACGCCCTGTTGTGTCCTTGTGAACAGTGCACAGGAAAGTTTCTCTTGTCTTCCAGTCAGGTCTTTCCCCCACTCCCTACTGTTTTCTTTCTTTCTTTTTTTTAATTGTCCTGTCTCTTTATTAAAGAATAGTTTATGTACCATAAAATACAGTTTATTTTTATTACATTTAAACAGTTGTGCAGCCATCACCACAAGGCAGTTTTACACCTTTTCCATCACCTCATTTTGACTTTGCAGTCAACCCTGCTCCCAATCTTATTCCCATCCCCATTTCCAGCAACCACCAATCTACTTTGTATCTCTTTCCTGTTGCCTTTTCTAGAAATTTCATAGAAATGGAATCAATATGTAGTCTTTCGTGTCTGGCTTCTTTCACTTAACATCATGTTGTTGAGGGTCATCTATGTTGTATGTAGCAGCAGTTTGTTCCTTTTATTTAAAAGCAGTAGCTTTGCAGTATTGCGTTATTTGAATGTTCCACATTTTGTTTATCTGTTCACTAGCTGAGAGTCATTTGGATTATTTCCAGTTTGGGGCTATTTTTGGAGAACACTGCTGTGAACTTTTGCCTATAAGTCTTTGAGTGGACATCAGTTACCATTTCTTTTAGTTCGAAACCTAGGAGTGGAAGTGCTGGGTTGCCTGGTATATTTATGTTCAACTTTTTGAGAAACTGCTAAAGAGGTTTCCAAAGTAGCTATACCACTCTCCTATTGCCATATAAATTTTAGGATTGGCTTGTCAATGTACAAATAATCTGACTGGGATTTTGGTAAAGATTACACTAACTCTATTGATCAATTTAAAGAGACCAGTTAGGTCTTTCAGGAATGCACACATCTACAGATAATGTTTATCTAGCACTGTTAAACTGCAAAGACTGCTTAAAAGTTTTTGCACTTCGCTCCTTGGAAGGAGATGAGATAGCTGTAACCATCTGCCAAAAGCCAGTATGCAGTTACACCGGGATGTTGCAGCCTTTTTTATTCTTTTATATTTTGAGCTGGTCAGAGGGAACCAGAGCGCTGGAAGGCCATTGCGTATTTCTCTCTGCACCGTTTTGTGCATCTTCTCTGGGGAAGACCAGCCGCCGCCCCTCCCCCTGATGTTTGGATCAGGGGCCGCAGTTGGGGCTATATAGTCGGTGAGGTGGCAGGGCTGCAGGATGCTCTTCTCTGTGCAGACTGGCTGTGCACAGACTTGTGGGGAGCCCTGTGGGCTTTGTGCAAGCTGCCTGGGCAGACTGATTTATTCACCTTTGCCCAGGATCCAAACTTTGGGCCAAGGCGCACCCTCATGACCCTGCCTAAACAGGATGCTGCATCAGGAAAAAAAAGCCTCCCGGAACAGGGGAGTGGTAGCTTCGGGATCAAGCTGGTCCAGTTGCACTGGAAACCTCTCCCACTTCAAGGGAAAAAAACAACAAATGCAGAAAAGGCTGAGTCAGCCCTCACACCGCCTTTCTACAGGAGCAAAACGGGAACTAGCGTGATTCTGCCTCTCCCTCCCCACCCATGCACCTGCCACATCCTTGTTACTCCCTTTGGCTTCCTCATCTACTGTCAGGTTTCCCCAGTTCACAATGATCTGCATGGACTTAGGTCAGTGCTTACAAAATAAAACAAAAGAAGCTTATTTCTGGGCCCCACCCCAGGGCCACTGAACCCATTTTTAAAAGGCTCTTGGGTGTTGCTTATGTGCAGAAAAGTTAGAAAACCCCTGACCTAGGTCAACACACTAACCTCCAAGTGTTTGCATGTCCTGAGTCTGAAAGCACCATCAACCAGACCCATGTTTGCGAGAGTCTCAGGGACAGAAATGCAATTTGTTTACTCCTCTGGGTATTCTGAGCACCATCTCTGAATCAAGTTAGATTTTTAAAATGAGACTGCAAACCTAGACCTTGATAGTTTAACTTCCCCTGTGAGAATGATTTCATTCAACGACCTTTCAGTACTACACCCTCAGCTTTTCTCAAGGGTCTGTGTAAGAAACAACTACTTGGACGTTTCCAGCCATCGTCGAAATTAGTGTGGAAGTTGTTTTGCTGCTCCAGAACTGAGGTCTCCCTATGAGAATTCCTTTGGTGCCTTTTGGAGGCAGTTTACGCAAGAGGAGGCCTGGAGTCGGGCGACCTGGACTCACAACCCAGCTCTGCTTTTTGGAAGCATTGAGAGCTTTGGAGAATTTGTTCACTTTGAGCTTTCAGTTTTTGCTTGCAGAACAAGATTGTAAAATAGCACCTACCTCACAGGACTGTGTGAGAGCCATCACTCAGAGCCCTTGGTACCATGCCTGGAAAAGAGCAAGACCCTATTGAACCTCAGCCTGCAGTGACTGTTACTAACTTAGAATCAGGAAACCTTGCCTCTCTAGTGACAATTGTATGTGACCATTTTTTTTTCACACAGTGAGACTTTCGTGGCCCATTTTCCCTTTTGTCCTCATCTACTGAGAAGCTCAGATCCCAACAAACATGTTTGCCTGAGTGTGGAGCCTTTTGATTTTTTTTTTTTCCTCTAAGGTTTTTGTTCCATTGTTTTCAGGTCACAGCCTTCTCTGATAAGCATCTGGAAGTCTTTTTTGGAAGGAGGCGTGGCATAAGCTATAAATTGCTGAAGGCTGACCTCAAGGGCCATGTTTCATATCTCCTGGGCAGTATCAGGAGTAAAGCACTCCAAGAGAAAAGGGGTAAAGAGAAACTGAAAAGGGCAGTTAGCCATTCCGGAGCTAAGCAGATTATCTGTCCAAGGATGGGGTCTATAATTACAGTTCTGTTTTCTACTCCCAGTGGCCTGTTACATTGGCACAGGGCTTAGGGCGTCAGACTCCTCCTGGCTGTCAGACACTATGGAGTCTTTGGTTAAATTCCATTCCCTGCCATCAAGAATGTCCTTTCTCTACCTAGATTACTTTTCTGTTAACACTGCCATGTGAGCTTGTAGAGGGATGGGATTTCACACAGAATCATAGAATTTTACAGCAGGATGGGACTTGAAATTGTCTAGTCCAGCCCTTCACTTTTTACAGAGGAGGGTCCTGGGCCTTGGAGAGGGTAAGTAGTGACATAATTGAGGTCCCATGAGTAAGAAATAAAGAAATAATACCCCAGTCTCCTGATTATGAATCTTGTAACCCTTTCCCTGCACCCCGTGTCCACAAGGAGTTCAGGGCTCCTTTCTCCTGCTTTATAGCAGGTGGTATTTCCCCAGATGGTATTCTCGCCTGTATGATAAAGTTTATACTTCAAGTTAGAGATTAACTAAATAGGAATAATAACCACTGAAGTGTGACTTAATCAGCACCATTAAAGGCAAGTGATTTTTAGCACTTTGAATGTGTATGCAGGTGCTTTTATAAAACTCAACTAAATAAACAAATCGTTTATGGTCTATAGAGTTTAATGCCAGCCAGAATGTGGACTTTTTAACGTGTGCATTTTGAATATGTGAAAATAAGTAAGGTTGTAATTTTTTAAATAGCAGCGTACAAAGATGGACGGGAAATGGTAATGACAGGGCTGTAGTGAGCCCCAGAGGTACATCTGGCCTCTCGGGCTGTGGCAGAGCTGGTGTTCCAGGGTGTGCGCCTGGGGATAGGTACCCGGTAACCACTGCTTACGAAGTCACCTGTCACAACAAAGCCCACGGTGCTTCAAAAGTTTGCAATCAGGGGACTTCCCTGGTGGCGCAGTAGATAAGAATCTGCCTGCCAATGCAGGGGACAAGGGTTCGATCCCTGGCCTGGGAAGATCCCACATGCCACAGAGCAACTAAGCCCATGCGCCACAACTGCTGAGCCTGTGCTCTAGAGCCCACGAGCCACAACTATTGAAGTTAGTTGGCCTCGCGCCTAGAGCCCATGCTCTGCAACAAAGAGAAGCCACCACAATGAGAAGCCTGCACACCACAACAAAGAGTAGCCTCCCGCTTGCTGCAACTAGAGAAAGCCCGCGCGCAGCAACGAAGACCCAAAGCAGCCAAAAATAAATAAAATTAAATCTTTAAAAAAAAAAAAAAGTTTGTAATCAATAGCCTCCTCTCCACAGTGAATTGTGTGTTCCTCATCTGTTCGTAGATGGACGCTGTTTAGTCTCATTTTGCTCATGATCTGAAATACTTTTCCTTCTTCTAAAAATGACTCTAATTTAAATGCTTTGGATTCAGCTACATCCAGTTTTTTGGGTTAGTTTGCATATAACCCCGTCTGTGTTCAGCTCTGTTACCTTTGCTGGCCCTGTGCACAGGGCTTGTCTGTGAACCATCATGGGTGCCTGTGTTAAGAAGAAGTGAAACAGAGACGGGGTGGCTCACACATGCAAAGGAGGGGCTCCCCTATCCTGAGCGCATGGCCCTGTGGCCCCCGCCCCCCAGGCCTGCACTGCTGCACAAACAGGAAGACTTTTAAACGGCTGTGCAACTGCCCTTTGATTCTGGCTCACTGTATCTCTTGACATGTTCAGCATCATGGGATGAGGCAAGTGCACGGGTCAAGACCGATGCCCCTGGCGTTATGCTGGCGGTGTTTCTCAGCAGTGGTTTTGCTCATGACTTACAGAGCAGAGCCCTGCCACAGGAGCGCTTGACAAATCTTCCGTCCATCTTGTATGACAGCTCATGTAACACAGTTACTCTCCTTTGCCTGTCCTTGGGAAAGGGCGGCAGCATCCAGAGAGCCTTTTGTCAGCATCCCAAACCGCGCTAACAAGCCTTTCTGTGGATGGCCCTAGAACCATCTCTGTGCAAAGGATTATTATGTTGTTATTCCTACTGTTGTACGCAGTACATCACAACATTTTCGAAATGTCATTTGATCGTTCACCCTAGCATCCCTGTGAGGTAGGTGCAGCGCTGGGGTACTGTATGGGTATTAGTTATGGTACTAGTTAGGAACATGTGCTCCAGAGCCAGACTACCTGGGTTTGCAGCCTGGCCCTACCACTTTCTAGCTGTGTGACCAGGAACAAGTTTACTAAATCTCTCCAAGCCTCAGCTTCCTCATCTATAAAGTAGGGAATAATAACCTTAGGAGGTTATTGTGAAACAAATGACTGAATGTTTATGAAGTATGTAGAACAGTGACTGACACAGAATAATCATAAAAATGTTCACTTTTATTGTTATTGTCACCATCAACTTCATCATCTCTACTTTGCAGTAAAATTTCCAAGAGTTTGTGATTTGCCCAAGATCACATTGGGTGTTATGACTCCAAGAGACAATGGACTTTTTTCTTCTTAGTCTTTATTTCCTTATTACATAGTAACATAAAAATGAATTCTTATAAAAGATCAAAGCAATACAGAAACATATAAAGGAAATTGTTAGATTCCCACCCTGCTCCTTCCTCTTTCCCCACAAGGAATCACAGAAAACTAACTGGTGTGCATTCTCCCTACCTTCTCTCCATGCAGGGCACACATATAAAATCAATATACATATATATATATATATATATATATATATATATATATATATATATATATACACATATACATATATATATATATATATATATATATATCCTCTCCAGCATAAATAATAGTAACAGTGCCTGACTTATAGGACTGGATGTTGGGGGGCAGAGGGTGAGGGCAGGCAATATACTAGCCCTCTCATCAGCTCCATGAGTTAAGTGCTATTATTCTACCCATTTTACAGCTGTGGAAGTGAAGGTTAGGGAGATTGTCACCTTTACAGGACCACATAGTGGTGAAACTGGATTTGAATCCAGTCAGACTTACCCCAGTATCTCCACACTTTTGACTACTACTATATGTGGCCATATCACAGGCATTATTTTTCCATTTGATTTTTTTCTCTTAGTAGTATTTGTTTGAACTCTTTCCATATAAATACATATACGTTTACTTCTTTCTTTTAATGGCTACATGAGTCAATATTTTATTTCACTACTTTCTTATTTAGGTTGCTTCTGTTTCCTTGTTCTTTGCTGTTATAAATAATTCACAACTGAATACCCTTAATACATACACTTTTGGGCACATGTGTGAGAATTTCTGTAGAATGGCTTTTACAAGTGGAATTGTTCATCAGGGAGTAATATGTACGTACACATTAAATTTCAATAAATATTGCTTTCCAAAAAGAATTTTGCTCACCAACAGTGTGTGAGAATGCCTGTTTCCTCACATTAGCCTTCTTCTTATCTTTGCCAATTTGTTGAAGAAAAACACTCTTTTTCTAAATTGTGCTTCCCTGATTCCTGGTGGGGTTCAGCTAATTATTTGGGGGGTTATCTACCTTTCCTCTGGAAATTGCCTTTTGCCCATATTGCCATTTAGTTTTCATTGTAGATGCTCTTTATAAATTCTGGGTAATAACCTTTTCTCTGAAATGCATGACAGATATTTTATCCCTGTCTGTAACTTTGTTTTATGTCTAGAGATTGTGTGTGCATGTGTGTACGTGTGCAGGCACACGTACACAGTCAACACTTACCTTTATTGTTTCTAGGCTTTGCCTTGCTTAGGAAAGCCTTCCCAAGTTTGTTAAAACAGTCTCCTTCATATTCTTCTAATATTTCTATGATTTTGTTTCAACTTTTAACTTTGTACCTCTCTAGAATTTGTTTTTGTGTAGGTTGTGAGTTAGGAATCTAGATTTAACTTTTTCTAAGTGAAAAACTCATTGTTCTCACCATTAATTGAATAACCCATTTCTTTCAACTCATTTGAAACACCACCTTTATCATAATTTTCTTGTTGTATGTATGGCTGGGCACCTGGTTTCTCTTTTCTGTCCCACTGATTTATCTTCTATCCCTGCACCAATATTAGAACACTTTAATTATTTTAGCCTTAGAATAACTTTTTATTCGGGAAGGGAAAAACCCCCTTCACTGCCGCTCTCTTTTCCAAAGCAGTTTTTATATTTTTGTGCAATTTTTCTTCCATGTGAACTTTTAAAATCAGCTTGTCAAGTTCTATAAAAGAAACTCCTGTGTGTATTTTGACTGAGAATATATTGCATTAATAGGTTCATTTTGGATAATTTGGCATCTTTACTATATTTAGTTTTCCCATCCGCAAGTACCATATGTCTCTATTTAAGTCTTTCATGCCCATCAGTTAAGATCCTTATGTAGATCTTTCATCGAAGGGTTTATTTGTTGCTATATTACAAATAGGGACCTGTTTTCCCATCACCTGGACTTAATTTGTATTACTAGTGAATAGGAAAACTATTGGTTTTTATATATTAATTTTTTATCTAGCTACTTAACTGAACTCTTTTATTAGTGACCTTTATACTGATTTCTTTTTCTTGATCTATCACATAGGTTAGGACTAAAACCATAAAGAAAAACGCTGGTGAAAGTATACATCTCTGCCTTGTTCTTATCTTTAATTAGAATGCTTCTAATACTGCACCACTAAATATGGTAGATACACTTTATCAGCCTGAAGAAATTTCTTTCTATTTCTAGCTTACTGAGGGCGTGTGCTTTTCACTGCAGACTACACCAGATTCCCATCAAGGGGCCTTAATTCTGTCCCCTACATTTTCCTTGAGAATTCAGAGATTGTCCAAATGCCTGGGACCTCTCAGCATTGATATTCCAGCTGACCCAACACAGTTTAGAAATGAGTAATATTTTCTCTTCCTCCTTTCACTCACATTGGACCCTGGATGGCCGAAGAAAAAGGGCTACTTTGTGTGAACATTTCCTATACTTCCCTCACATGCCCCCCCCACCCATCCTACACCCCCCACCACCACCCCCCTGCCGAAAAAATAAATAAATAATGCTGTGTGGATAAGAGCAAAATTCCACTTCTGGAATTTTCTGGCAGGCATCACTGAAAAGATTTCATTCCTGGCTTCTACTTGTAAATAACTTCCATTTTTTTTCCACTGGGTTATCTTGAGTAGCTGACCACCATCTCACACTCTAGTAGCTAATTGGTTTCATAGTTTCTACAGGAGGGTGTGAGAAAGGAATCACTACCTGACCTCTGATTTCCTGTTGAGATATCACGCAGGCACAGGGTGAAGCCACTTCTAACTCTGGGCTCTCAGCAGTGCCTTGTGCACAGTTAATGCAAAAGAAATGTTTTTATGGTCGATTGATGAAATGATTTAATTGCAGAGTACATATGATAATTTTTGGGTGGCGAGACTTTTTGCTAAGATGTGGACGAAAGGATTTTGCTTTGTCGGGCATGCATTTGGAGCATGACTCTAATGGGACTTGGCACCTGTCTACAGATTTGTCCCTGTGTCCAGTGACATTTTGCTTTGGGGAAGTCAACACCCACTGTGGTGGCATCTGTCATATTTAAGAATGTGAAATGCTCAGGAATAATGCAGAGCCACCTCAGTAACATGCCTTCTTCAGAAAACAATTAAAATGAGACTTTGGCAAAAGATTGTTATAAGCAGCAGAGAAGAGAGTTGGGGCTCCTTCCAAGATAAAAAGCAGCGGATGATGTTTTTACTATGGTTTTTCTCATCTTGATGTAAGCTGGGTAGATTATATTATTTTCAGACTGTTTAGCTAGGAAAGCAAGAACCTGCTAAATAGGATCCTTTCTTTTTATTGCTTTAGTACAAACCAACACTGGCCTCCAACATCAATTTGGATGTTAATGTTTTTGAGGTGGGCTTGTTTGGGAAATGGAGTGGGCTCATCTCAGGCACATGCTGTATAACTGGCAACCATCCAGGAGAGCCCAAGCTGAGAGACAACTGGATGCCAGAAACCCCAAGAGGCAAGGCAACCTCACATGGCAGGCACAAGTAGCTGGTTTTTGAGCCCCTCCCAGATCCAGTGGGATCAGCTTCAGCTTCTAGGGCTGTTGGTATAGGAAGTTTGGTCAATTGGACAATTATTTTTCCTGCCTTAGCTTCTTCTCTTTTCCTCCAGATTCCCACATCCAGAAAAGAGGCTGGGAGCAGTGACCAGTAATAGACTAAAATATTTCCTACCTCTTCTCTTGCAGGCAGGTGACAAACATTACCACCCTAGCTGTGCACGATGCAGCAGATGCAACCAGATGTTCACAGAAGGAGAGGAAATGTATCTTCAAGGTAAGGTGGACTCAAGAATCCAGTTAAGTTCTCCCCACCTGGGGAAAGAAAACCTTGCTATGTTTGTTTTTAGAGAAGGAGGCATTTCGTTAGCTGCAGGTCTACAATGTAGCCAAATGTTACCTCATCAGTTAGTATTAATCAGCCAAGCAATTGACATCCTGGCAGTGAGCCCCTGAGACTGTTAACAGAGCCGGTGTGTTGCTTCTGGATGAATGAATTGGATTTGATGTTTGCTGCTATGGAGGTTAGGCAAGAGTGAAAATCAGCTCCCCCTCCTCCCACCCCTCCTCCCACCCAGCCCCCAGGAATATGCTTGGGAAACAAAAGATCAAAAGAGGAAAAGCATTTCTAGAAATGTTACACATTGGATGGCTACTTTGTCTCTTCTCACTTCACTGTCCTGGGGGAAGGATTTTGGGGGGCCTCCCAGGCTGCTCTTATCCAGGCTTTCAGGAAGAAGAAAATCTCATATTTGGTTAATAGCATCACAGATGTACTTCATCCCATCCCAAAGAGGACATAGCTGTCATAGTGTAAGAGAGAGAGACAGAGAGTGAGAGAACACACCCAAAGTCCCTGACAGAGAAATTGAGAAGTTTCTGGTGCCAAGGAAGGGCTCATTACCAGAGGGCCATTCAATTTTTTTTTTTTTTAATGAAAATAATTTTGAGAAATTTTCCCAGTGTACAGCTATGATTAGCTTTTGTCTCCTCTAAAATTCTGAAGCTTCTCAGAGAGCTTTAGGGGAGGATTCTCCTCCAGTCAAACAGCACCATCTGTGCAAGCATTTTACTATTTTTAGCGGGAAAAAGAGTCATTAAATAGACAAGGGCTTATCAGTAAAATTAGCAAGAACCACAGGAGCTGTTGCTTATTCAGTTTCACTAATTACTGGGTCTCATCCGCCTTTAGGTGTCATTTCTTCATCTCTCTCTGCATGTAACACTATGTGTAGTTTTAATGAATGGTTTGCTTTGCTCTCAATTTTTGTTTTTATGCAACTAAGAGAAGTCTCTGGAAATGATTTTTGAGTATTAGAGCAAAGCTTTGGCAACTCTCCCCTTAAAAATGCTAGCTAGATGAGAAATTGACAACCCAAACATCCTTTTAGCTTTAGAAGGATCTCTCTGAAAAATTTTGATTAAAAATCTCACTGAATTTTAAAGGGCCCAATAAGGGCAAGTGAGAGGCACCAAATCCGTGGTCTCATGTGTGCTTTATATGACGCATTTCCCCTGAGGACAGGGTGTGACTCCATGAAAGCAATAGGCAGGTGTCGGTTTATATTTTCAGCATGGAGCAGATTTATTCTTCATTTGGTCTCCAGGCTCTGTTTTAGATCTGAGTGTGTCAATTACAGCACTCACAATCAAAGTCCCAAGAGTGCATGCCACCCCTGTGTCTGCTGAGAACCGAGACTCAGGGTTCTGTCTGGGTGCAGCTCTGCACGTTCACATGGTTCTGGAAGCTGAATAGAGAGGGTGATTTCAGGCTGTGCATGAGTGCAGCACATTCATACTACAAATAAACAACTCTGTTAGTTTGGGCTACATTCAGAATTTGGGGATTGTTTTAAATCTCTCCTGGAGTTGGGCTTCTGTGTTCTTTGCCTGCCCTCTTGGCATATCCTTGAAGAATGAGCAGTTTCATCTTCCCCAGCATCAGATGTTCTCTCTGGCTCACATTCCCTATGTGTCTGACCTCTGGAGAACAGTGTGACACCACGTGCACACCCGGGATTCTGAGCCAGGACGCCCGCTCAGTAGAACCTCCACAGCGCACGCAGCTCCTGGACCCGGCCCTGATCCCCGGCCCTTGGCTCTCCATATTAAGACGATTTCCTGTGCTTCGTAGCCAGCCTCAGAGTAAATGCTAGTGCTGAATGGACTATGTGTCTGCCTGGTTTTGGTTTGTTTGATTTTTTTTTTTTTTTTGGCCCTGGGTTAAGCAAGATAGAAATTACTGCTAAATAGGGATTAAAGTATTATTCTGATATAAAATGTATTTTCCCTGTCATTAATTTAACAGTATTTTAGTTCAGTGGTGTAAAATAATTCGAGAGTTATTTTAATTTGATACTTTTCAAGTACACACAGATTGCTGCTTGAAGAGAGAAAGATTTCAACAATGAAACGTAGAAAGTCTAATATTCATACTGAGATTCTTATTAAGTTTATATCATTTACTTACTGCTTTCCACTTAGTAACTTTTTCAGATTTTTTTAACTTTTTATTTTATGTTGGAGTGTAGTTGATTAACAGTGTTGTGTTAGTTTCAGGTGTACAACAAAGTGATTCAGTTATACAGATATGTGTATCTATTCTTTTTCAAATTCTTTTCCCAATTAGGTTGTTACAGAGTATTGAGCAGAGTTCCCTGTGCTATACAGTAGGTCCTTGTTGGCTATCCATTTTAAATCTAGCAGTGTGGACATGTCAACCCCAAACTCCCAAACAATCCCTCCCCCACTTCCCTTCCCCCTGGTGGCCATAAGTTCATTCTCTAAGTCTGTGAGTCTTCAACTTAGTAACTTTATTCGCTTAGGTCTTTTTAAGTCCCTCTTCAAGTTCTTCTGCCCATTCCCACATTTGAACATACCCTTATATGAGCATATAAGACTTACATATAGGCCTTAGCCATAAATTACATAGATTGTCTATCTAGGTGTAAAAAAATCACATAGGCAGACATTTGATTCTTATAAGAAAAGAGCTTTTGATTGGATATAAGTGTTTTGCTTAGTTCTTTGGTACTGGTACCATCTAAGAAAGTGCTTTACACTCCTATAAAGTGAGGCATTAACCCAGGAACAGAAAATGACACTTAATTAGTGCCTTCATTAGTTTAAAAGTGAAGACTTTTTGCAGTTAATTCAAAGGTTAAAAGTTAAAGGAAAACTTGTGGATTTGTAATGTAACTTTCAACCTTTCTGCTAGTTAGATTGATTTCCTGTGTCTGTTGGATCAACAGAAAATTCAGTGAGTTTTGCTTCTGGTTACAGACGATCTGGTTTGACTTTATTGCCCTCATCTAAATTGCTTGGTTGTTTTGATGTTATATAAGCATGGCTTATGGCTTATATTTCTGAAATTAAATGCAGCTGTTGCTAAGCACACAGACATTACTTTTAAAGGATAATGATACAGTTTAAAAACAAAAACAAAAACAAAAACCACCACCCAGTCAAGAACTAAATGTCTCTTTCATCAAGACACTCTTGTGCCCAATTAGTGGTCTCTGTGGTCTAGGATTATGACTGTTATAGAACAGGTTCAGACCAGATGTGGAAAACTCCCCTGGAGTTTGAACTGTCATGATTCACTTGGGCACAGGGCCACTCTCAGAAGTTCTATCTAATAGGACTGTGGCTGCTTTCCATTTCCTTTATTCTTAGCCATGCATTGTCTTTCCAGGTTCTACCGTTTGGCATCCCGACTGTAAGCAGTCCACCAAGACCGAGGAAAAACTGCGGGTAAGGAAGGCAATAGTGCCATGATGCCAGGTGTACTTGCTGGGCACTGTGTTTGTAGTCACTAATTTTGGGGACTGGAGTTTGGGTGAAAGTACTTTTTTATAACTTTTTTTTTTTCCTCTATAGCAGACTAAGTGGAAAGGCCATTTGGCCAAGAAAGGAGGTTCCCTCCTACCTTAAATCAATGGTGGTTTTTGTTCCAAATGCTTGTGTTGGACAAAATAAAACTTTCCTCATAAGTCAGGTTCTTAGGAAAGCATTCAAGGGAAAAGTCAAACCTTACAGATGTGAAAAAATGTTTCATCAAGTTCTAGGTCCAACATCTGGTGACCTCATCACCGGGCTCTTTTTGTACTTTGTCCATAATATCACTCCAACCCAAACTCTGAGGCCATTGCTCAGCTCTTTCTACGTTTGATTGGCCTCTCAAATCCAAATTCACCGAGTGGCCTCCATCTCCAAAAGCTGATGATTTGTCAGATAAAACCTTTGGGGAAAATCATGATGAGCCCATATGTGTCAATGTAAACAGGTATTCTTGATTGTGTTTGTAACTTAAACCTTAGGTAGCATCAAAATGTTTTTGTAACTCCCTAGAACATGGACCACTCGGGCAAGAGGATAGATTCTCTTTATCTCTCACTTCTTTTATCTTTCTTTCCTTTTTTTTTTTTTTTTTAACCTCTCACTTCTAAAGCCTTCCCCTGGTCTTACTCAATTCTCAGATCACCTCCAGGTGACAATATTTTATCTGTTTAAAAAGCAAAGAGCTGTACACAGTTGCAAGGCCATGATCATAATCTGTATCTTACTCAGATGCCCCCAGTTTTTCACTTGGGCTGTGAAGTATTTTTCAGAGCAATAATCAGACTGGACCCCAGTCTATACTCCCTCAGTTTAGCTACCTTAGTGGTACCCTTGGAAAAACTGGAGGTTGACTAGGCCACCTGGTGCCTCAGGGAAAAGAATGGCCTGAAGTTGTTTTGAAAGCCAGACTCTAGAAGACTCTAGAATGTGGTATCATTTCTTCTTGATCTGCCATTAGCAGACATAAGGAGCGATGTATGTAATCCCCAGCAGCTGCACAGCTGCTGCATCGATGTGGCCCGATCACTAATGTGTCACTTGTGAAGGGGTGGCTTGGCTTCAGAGAAATGATTATCAGTGAGACCCATTTTTTTTTGGCCTGCCACCCTGGGAATGACAGCTCTTATTTTCATTTTCCAGTATCTTTCCTTTATTCTCAGCGAAGCTCAGGTCTGCCCAGGAGCTTTATTTCCTTTGCTTTTTTTTCTACTTCAGCTGGCATCTGTAAGATCAGATGGAGATATTTTGCCATTTGCATAATTTAGAAACTTGTCCCTTGCCTGTGACCCTGAATAAAAGCAGTTGTCTTAGAATTCAGTTAATGTAATCAGACTTTAAGTGTAGGGGGAAAAAATCACTTTTTCTCAAAATAATTGAATAAAGACCAGACAAACTGGAGAGGAATTTGTCCACCAATATCAGGATGATTTGGTCCCTGTTTCAACATAGAGTTTCAGCTTGAGCATGTGTACCTAACCCTCCCATCTATCAGTCAGTCAGTCAGGCACACACTGGAACAGTCACCAGACTCTGGGATTTTTGAGGACCCATGGATGCTTTGAAAGCAGGTTATCATTATAAAATATTAGAACATTAAAGATAGTACTTACTGTCACTTTTATCATAAGAATGTAAAATCCACAGCATAGCTTGTGGATACTGCCCAAAAACCACCCAAGTAGCTAGTGGTTGGCACTATCTTTACAGTGTTGCTTCAGTTTCTTGCATAATCATTTTTACTTCATCCCTGATGAAGTGTTTTGGGAGATGAAGAGAGGAATACTAACGTGGCCAGACTGAATGGAATGTGTCTTTTCTGTATAAGGATTGCTTACATTTGCAGATTGTGTTACTAAAATGATTTTTTTTAAAAAAATCAACACTCCTGATCGCATCTTGATGGAACTCTATGGATAAGATTATGAAAACAACTAGTGAGATACTTCCACTCATTCTGGCCAAGAGGACCTGTTGTTTTTTTCTTCCTTTAGTGAAACTTCCCAGAGAATTCCAAAGGTCTTCTCCTAAAGCCAACATTTACCACTTGGGAGGTCAGCCCAGCCCTCGGCTCACTCACCCAGAAATAAGTAGGATGATGCACCTCCAAGGAAAGAGGTTCTGACGTGCCCCAGGTGGGGTACCGGCTGACGCTGGTGGGATTTAAAAGAGGCTAGAGTTTTGAAGAAGGAATAAATCTTGTGCTCTCTTAAGGGTGTGTCTCCAGATGACAGTCTTGAGCCAGGATTTCCAGGCCTTTTACTGGGTGTCACATCAGTGCAGTTACTATAGCAAAATGAAAATGTTTTAAGACTCTTTTGGCAACCCCACTGAGTAATCCACGTTCTTGGTACTTCAAGAATTTGTGGGGCTTTTGTAATAACAGATTCTTAAGAACATCTCTCAGTGGCTTCATTGGCTTCTCACTCTTCATATATCAGAATATTTAAGCCAGAATAAATGGAAAGGAACGATGGTGGGTTGGAACATAGGTAAACATACTGTAACTTGAAGACCAGTTAGGGAATTCCCTGGAGATCCAGTTGTTAGGACTCCGCACTTTCACTGCCAAGCGTGTAGGTTCAATCCCTAGTTGGAGAACTGGATCCTGCAAGCTGCACGGCGCAGCCAAAAAAAAAAAGAAAGAAAGAAAGAAAAAAGACCAGTTACTATGCTTTTAAACATGGACCCCCAAAATACACACACACACACACACACACACACACACACACACACACACACAACTAAAGTGATGTCACTTGTCACTTATCAAATTAGTTTTCCTGAAGGTTTTTTTCTGTTTTTGATAGTGTTTCTGAATCGAGGCTATTTCATTGTTCATTCTTCCCTTTTTCATGTTTCATGGCAGCCACGAAACATCCGTCGTTCTCCATCTGATTTCTTTTATCCCAAAAGTCTGATTCGACGCACAGGATGGTCCCCGTCTCTGCAGGTTGGCGCTGTGTCTGGGCTGAGGCTGGGAGCCACTGTCCTGGGCCCCAGGCTTCTGTCGCTTTTCCTCCCCTTGCTGCTTTCCCCACATAACTTCCGGGCTCCTGCAGAGGCAGATGCTTTTTCTCACCCCACAGAGTGCATCTCACATTCTGATTCTGGCTGTTTTCTTCTCTGGACAATGTTTTCATTTAGAGCAGTGGCTAAAGCATTGTCTTCAGTACAGTGAGCACATTGGAAGCTACCCTTTTGGTCCTATGCTCACACATTTGTTCGTTGAACAAATATTTGCTAAGTACCCAGGTATAGTAAGGAAGAAAAGACAGGTAAATAATTATAAAATGATATAGAAACGTATCACAGGATATGGATCGTAAAGATCAAGGAAGTTCAGATGAGGGAAGGGGGTCAAGGGGCATTTCCTAGGAGAAGTGGTCTTTGATTTGAGTTATGGAGGCTGAATGGGATTTGAACATGTAGAGATGATGAGAAAGGGGTGGGCCTGGTGAAGAGAGCAGCAGGAGTATGGAGCTGGGGAAATGCAGTGCTTCGGGAGGGAGAGCTTTGGCTCCAGGAAGGAGTAGCGAAGTGGGAAAGGAAACAAATAAGACCAGGCACCAGCTCTGCAAGAGGCTGGGGGATTGACATACACTTTCATTGGCTCCCCCTAAGAATTCCCGTGAAGTAGCTATCCTGATACCCATCTTACAGATGGAGAGACTGAGGCCCATCATCATTAACTAACTTGCCCAGAGTTATCCCAGCGGTAAGTGGAAGAGCTGGGATTGGAACCCAGGTCTCTCTGAGCCTATAACTCATGTTCTTTCACTGTCCTACCAAGGGAGAGTGAGAGAGAAACCTGGGAAGGCAAAAAGAGGACAACGTGAAATACTGGCGAAGTGTGATAGTGTATAAGGAAGAGATGGTGTTGAAGGGCAGCACCACCTGCCCAGGGCATCCTGCAGGAACAGGGAGGGTCCTCGGCCTGCTCTCCAGATGAGCAGCAAGGCAGGGGAGTATGCTCCCTGCACACACTTGACCTTCTCTCGGGGTCTCTTAGAATCAGTTGAAACCTTGGCCTGTTAAATTACGAGTGACTTTCCGCAATCCTATCTTTGTCCAGACGAAACCCATTTGACAACTCAGGGTCGCAACACAGCTCTTTAGTCCAGGCTTTGTGCCTGTGCCTGTTTTCCGTGCCTGCCAGAACTGTACTACAGCCCAGGAGAGTTTTCGTTTGGATCTACTTTTATTAAAACTTCACCTTCTTTCTTTAAAGGATTTGAAAAGTAGTTAGAAGTACAGAGTTTCAGAGTAGAAAGAAACGTTTCAGATATCAACCTGCTAAGTTTCTTCATCTATAGAATGAAGTCAGCCCAAGGCTACGCAGGTCATAAACAGCAAGACTTAACTGCAGACTCCAGGGCTCGAGTGCATCGTGTTGGCCCGTGATGCTGGGTTACATCCAACATGTATACGTCATATAATCTTCATCTATCTTAAAGCTTTAGCTCCAGTGGCAGGGTTTCTCGTACAGCAAACTTATAGGGTCATGAATCCAGAGGAAGAGCCAAAGATCGTCCCCACTGCAAGTGAGTGCTCAGAATTAGTACCTACTGGCAAGAAGTTGCTTTTTCAACAGCTTTTGGGGTTTTCCCTGAAAGTATACTTTATAACTCAAATAGTGTTTTATGTTGGCAGCCTAAGGCTATCGCCAAGTGATTCATTTTCATAACTTGAAGAAAAATACCATCAACTGTGATAATTTTTGGTCTTCTCCAGACCTTTAAGTTTAAGAGACATGGAGCATCTTGAGAAGTGGTGGGGAGAGAGAAAGAGGGTGGGGCGGGGGTCTGTCTTGAAAAAACCTTCTCTCTTCCTATCCTGTTGTTCAAAAGGGACATCTGATTCCCATTATCCAGCCTTAAATATCAGTGAGGTCAACTGTAGCCCCATCACAGAAAGGTGTAAACAGCTTGGGACCTGGCAGAGAAAGCAGGCTATTTGACAAGGTCTTGCTTCACACATTGGCCATTGAGGAACAGCTCACGAGAACATTCGAGAAGCCTGAAAACGCCAAAGCAGTTCTCAAGCCACCCAGATATTTTGATCTTTTAAATATTGTGACCTACACAGCAGCTTATTTCACCAGATAATATCAAGCAGCTTTAGTTGTTAAGTAAACTGTACACCTTGCAGGGACATTCAGCATTCCATGTCCCTGAAATAAGCCTTGTTTTATTGTGGAGGAAAGTCATCTTATTATTTATATTCTGAAATCTCCCTTCTTTCCTCTTGCTGAATTATAGGTAAAGAAAATGGTGAATATAGAATTACCTAAGAAAAACATATTCTGATTTTGCTTACTTGGAAGGGTTTTATAGGAATAGCATATTCTGTCTGTAGGTAAAAGTTGGTACTGAGCGTTTATAATTCCTGTTGTAATGCATTATAAACAAAGCACACGGTATTCCCAGGACCAAGTTTGTAATATTCTGGAGTGGATCACTTGCTTACATTCTAAAAAGAGGCTTCTGTGTTGTGCCTTTGGAGGCTGAAGTATGAATGGCTGCCATCCAAAATGGGCATGAGTTTTTTTCTTCTGAAACTAACATTCACTATATTATAACATATGCACTTGCAAACCCATAATATACCCAACAAATACCATGTGTATATTTCTACAAAGGAGCTAATTAGAGGCTTTAAGTATGTCTAGAACAAGGAAATAATGCTGTTGGTTATTGTTTTATTAACGTTGCTACCATACATACCACTTTGTTCCCAGCTTTCACTCTGTTTGAAAATTTTATTCTTTTTGGTGTGTCTTTACAATTCATCAGAATGTATGGGTGTTAAGATTTATCCTGCAAAGACAGTGGGGACTCTTGGCCATAGTAAAGGCTGATGGCCATTGTGCACCTGGCTCTAGAGAAGGGGATGTGTGCCCGTGAGTCCCTCCTGCTTCCTCACAAACACAAATTTCTTTTTCCAAAAGGAGTTCCTAGGAATTCCCTGGCGGTCCAGTGGTTAGGACTCTGTGCTTTTACTGCCTAGGATGTGGGTTCAGTCCCTGGTCGGGGAACTAAGAATCCCACAAGCCATGCAGCTCAGCCAAAAATAAAACAAAAAACAAACAAAAACAAAAAAAGAACCAAAAGGAGTTCCTTTTTTGACTTAGCAGTGAACGTTCAGTATATGCAGATTTTTAAAAGTATTCCTTCTTCTGCAGCTGTTATCACCACCTTGTCTGGTGAACTTCAGCAAAAACCCAAGGCAGGTACTGTCAGCCTTAGCAGCACTTCGTATAAGGTGTCAATCACCTTATATCGGTAGTTGTCCCGTAGGTGTTCGTATGATCTCTCCGCTCTGGGTGCCAGTTGCCTGTAGTTCTCTCCCTTAGAGCATGGCTTTGGATGAATGCAGATTAGATGAACGTAGTTGTTGCACCCCTGCTCCTGCTGAATGGGGGGAGGGCAGGGGCAGCAGAGGGCTCTCCAGCTCTCCCCTTCTAAGAAGGGACCAAGTGTGCGTGGTGGCCCGCGATTGGAAATAATCGGAAAATGTCACTTCTCTGGTTAATCTCCCGGCAAAGCTCTGGTAAGTGTTTTTCAATGGTGAACATTTAAAGAAAGTTGAGAGCTGGGGTGGAAACATAAAAAGATCTGTTCAATGTAATTTTCATTCTGTGACTACGCCTTCTGCAGGGTAGAACAGGTGGACAAAGTCAAGGCGTAAGGGAAAATATCAAGTGAAAGGTAGTTAGAGGGTTTTTAAAAAAGTTTCATACAGAAAACAAAAAGACTTGCATTTTCAAGCACCTGCTATTAGTGATCAAATGCCATTTTTTTCTCTTTACTGTTGAAATGAACTACTAGTCAGGTGAGACCTCTCTTTGTTGATTCATTTTTTTCCTTTGAGGAAAATAAAAAGCCTTTTTGAAATCAAATGTAAGTAGGTGAAGGTGTGCTGGAGAAATAAATGTAGATTTAGACCCCTTCCTCATGAGAGATTGAGGGAGGACAGCCACATACAACTACAAGGTTCTTACTGAAGGATCCTTGCCTCCTGTTACCAAAATAAGGATTAAATGATTTGCCTAATCTTGTTGGCAAAATACTTTGAAAGATCACAGCCAGTCTATAATCCTTCCTATATCTACCTTGCTCTTTCCACCCTTCCCTCTACCTTTTTATTTTCCTCCAAAGATGGCATCAAAAGAAAGAACTGAATTTTTCCATCTGTGCTTTCAAGTTGTTTTTTTTCTGTAAGGCATGAAGGAAAAAGCGATTAAAGGAGAGTGAGTAAATTGCATCTGCTTTAACAGCTTAACCACAGATCCTTGTTGCTTTTTCTCTGTAGAACAGAAGTGGGCATACCTTTGGGGATACAAATTTGAAATTATCTTCATTTATAATATTGGCAAGAGGGTATCCATCATAGCTCTCATAGAGAATTCCAGAAACAAAGGCTGTTGGCCCATTTGGGTTCTTGATTTAGTTTGATGAATCACTGTTGTTAACTTGGATATCTGAATAGGTTAAAATAGTAACTTAGGTTAAATAATTGCACATAAGGATCATGTGGAAATGTGGGTCATCTGTAACTTTGTTACAGTTCAAAGAGGTGACACTAGAATCAAGTTAATGATAAAGAAGAAACTGTCAGTGGGATTTGAAAGAGGGAAAACATGTCAGTAAGTTGTTGCCTTTGAGGTTAAGATGAGTTTTAATTTGACTGTGTGGATATGAGCAGCTGTGTTGGAAGACAGCTCTGTGCCTTTTGAAGATGAAGGCCATCAGAGACCTTCAGCAAGTTATGTATTAATTAGAGGGAAAATACAGCTAGAAGAAGAAAAGGGGTACATTATTAATAAACAAGATGTTCATTTAAAACTCAACATGTTTCTTTTCTTTCTTATTCTAAAATACTTCTCTCAAATTACATTGGCATTTAGGTCTTAACATTTGGATTTCTTTTGTCATATGATGTAATATTAGGATTTGGCTTTTTTTAATTAACACTTTAAAACACATACAAAAATAAAATTCAACACGCTTACAAGTCTAGATGTTTAGAATTGAAAGGTAAAATTCTAAATGTTTAAGATTCAAACTCCAAAATTAATAGTCCAGTTTTTAGAAGTAATTTTATGATCTTCATAAGGGAGAGAGCTCTAACCTCTGCTGGTTGAACAAATACACTTTGGGAGCCATTAGGGAGTGTGGCAAAAAGCGGGCATCCCTGTGTACCATTTAAGCTTGGAGCACAGTTCAAGGGGCAGCGAACCAGGAACTATACTGGCAGGTCAGACAGGCCTGTGCAACTCTTTGCCATCTGTCATGGAAGGGCATTAGTAACTAGAGCCAAGACGTAAGCAGGAAGTCACCATCTTGGAAGGATATAGATTCACTCCATGGAGTTCTCAAGAAGGGGAAGGACATTTGTCAGCTCCAGGTGGGGCTGCTGCCCCCATGTGCTGAGATAGTTAACATACATGCGTTCCAAAGTATGGGAAGGCCTCCAAGGGTGGCAGCTGCAGAGAACTCTAGGGAAGTCTGGTCTGTGGAGCTCACATCTGAAAGGACTATCCTATCACGAGGAACAAAACAGAGGCAGTGCTTCCCTTCACTATTTGAGATGAACTGGCTCAGAACTCCGGTCTAATGTCAAGTGTCTGGAAAATGCTGGGTCTTTGCCACGTGCTGGGCAAGGTGCTTGAAGCTTTATATGTCTTGTCTCATTTATCCCTAGGAACTAGGGGTTGTAAGTACCCTCTCCTCCATTCTATAAGTAGAGAAGTTGAAGCTCAAGGAAGTTAAAAGTAAAACAAAAAAAAAATGAGAGAAAGGAAAGAGACTCTCATGTAATGTCACACAACTAGGAGAGCCAGCGTGCGAGCCAAGGTATTTGACTCCGAAACCAGCCATTTAACCCCACTAGATTATACTCTACAGAAGTGTGTTTTATCCCATTATTTCATTTTAAACAGGAAAATAAAGACCATTGTAAGAAAATAGGCAAGCAAGAATAACACACAAACAAGATGCCTACGGAAGTAAAGTTTACAGTAAGGTTAGGAGGTCAGAAGGAAGCAAAAGCAAACAGTGGCAAATGCAGTGAAAGAAAGAGCAGATTCTGAACCTCCGAGAGGTACTGTAAGCGTTTCTCCAATACTCTAAGTAGTCTGAAGATGCACGGGGCCGAGTGAGCTCTCTAACAAGAGCCGGGGTGGCAGTGGATTTGGTGAACATTGGCTTGACTTCGCAAACTGACTATGAAAATACTGACTAGGAAACTCTAAAATCTTTATTTTGGAATCAGAGACTCCAGGAGAGTTGTATGCGAATTGGAGGTGATTCTGATCTGAACACCTTTGAAGAATCAAATGGGACTTGACAAGAATTCAGATTGTCGGATAACTTAAAACCTTCAGCCCTACAATATTAACAGGGTAAATGAATAAGATAAATGCTTCAGAGAAAGCCTGTGCCACTCACAGAATACTCTATCCAGTGAAGAAGGAAAGGAGAGAGACTGAGCTGGGAAAGGTTGGTTCAGCCAAGAGGCCTTTTCCTTCCATGAAGTTCTCCATCCCTGGAAGGACACCCAGGGCCCCTTTCTGACCTGTGCTCACGTTCTTCCCCAGCTCCGTTCCTATCGGCTTGCACAGTACGCCAGAGAACAAAACACTTCAGAGCCATCCCCAGGTGCATCATTACAGGAAAGACAGAAAGGATCCCTGGCTCACATTTGACAAAAATTAGGATGAGTAACATGGAAGAGGCCCCAAAGCTCCGTATGCACTTTAGCTATTCACACAGTGTCCTCACTGCTTTTAATGAAAACAGACCTTGTTGTTGTCATAGCAACGCCAGCAACCGAAGATGTTAGACTGTCCTAGGGTGCACCCTCTCCCACCCCACCCTAACACTGAGCTGTTACAGGCTTCTTAGAAGCTTATAAGTGGCAGCAAAAACATTTTCAGTTAGCAGGCACTCTTTTCTGCTAGTTCATCTCAATATTTTTCTTTTACTTTCACCTCATTTATCCCAAAGCTATGTTGATGAGAAATAAATGGCCACACACGCCTTACAACATGGGCAGCAAATTTAGCGCAGGGATTAAGAGCTTGGGCTCTGCCTCTAAGGTGTCTGGTTTCAAATCCTGACACTTGCCTACTTGTGTGTGACTTTTCCCTCATCTATAAAATAATGATATTAGCGGTACCTACTTCCTGGGGTTATTGAGAAGATTAAATGAGAGCATGCCTGGGGAGTGCTTAGCACAGGGCCTGCTACATAGTAAGTGGGCAGTAAATGTTTGCTGCTATTAATATTCTTATGTTGTTACATAAGAGGTTTCATTTTTATATTGAGTTTGGCAAATGTTAGATCCTGGCCACTTGAAGCTGAAGGACTACCTGTAGTTAATGATTATCCCACAGAGATGGTTATTGGCTCAGCTTTCTGAAGGGGTGGCATCTCTTTTTAAAGGAGGGCTGCACTTTGGTGGTGTCACTTCTATAATTTGATTGGGAAATGGGTCCAGGAGTTGGACTTTTTGAGTAGTGTTATTATGTGAATCCTTTCTTTTTCATTATACTCAGATTTGGGGATTTTCTCATATTGAGATATGCCTGTGATGGGAAAATTGTCACTTGAGGAGGAAAGTGCTTGTATGAGGCAGGTCTGGGGGGGCAGGGACGGAAGTGTCGAGCCCGGCACACCTCCACTGTACCCCGTGTGCTTTCTTCTACCCCCTCCACCCTCCTGTCTCAGAGATACCAGGGACACTGGCGAGAGCAACTGACCCCAGCCTTCTAGTGAATTCTGCTGTCAGGGCGAGTATAATCACTGCCTGCTTCTGGTTGACCAGGCGGGTTTGCTTTCCTTGTTTCAGATGTGAGTTCCATAGTGATGCAACATCCTTGTCTTTAGGAGGGTTTTTTTTGACTCAGTTAGACTCATATTTGAGGTACCAAAATATCAGCAGAAACAGTACCAAAGAGGAAAAGTCCTGTTATTCCTAACATAGCTCTATAAATTATCCTTTCCAAGAAATAGCTGTGCGGAGGGGAGCAGATCTTCCAAGACCAGGCCTTTGGGTTTCTTTGCAGAGCTTTCCAGAACATACCAAGCAGAGGTGGGGGGCAGTTAATTCCAGCTCATGCCTTTTCTTCCTGCTCCCATCTCACTCTCAGGGTTCTCCAGCCTCTATTACAAAGTCTACTTTCTTATACCTTCCCCAGCAGCCGACCACTAACCTTACCTCAGTGACCTTCCACATGGTAAGGCTCAAAACATGCAACTGACATGAGTCAAGTATCCACAAACTGAGTATTTGTTTACAAATAATAAATTCTAGCTCATTCCTGCAACAAATATTTATGCCTTCTCTGTACCTGTGTAAAACATCGGGCGCATACAGTGGTGAGAAGATAAACCCTCTGAGGGCAGAGGTCATAACTAAAGGTAGTGAGGGAGGTTAACATGATGATGAAACCAACAAATACAGAATTATACATTTTATTCATGAAGCAAAAAAACAAGAATGGTACTGTGAGAGAAAATAACAAGGTCACCAACTCTGGAGTGAAAGATCAGGGAGGGCTTCTTTGAGGAGGTGATATTTAAGCCAAGACTGAAGGAGGGGGAAAAAATCAAGTAAAATTGGGTATCAGAGCATTTGAGGCAGAGGAAGCAGCAAGGATAAGGACCCTGAGGCAGTGACATGTACCATGTTCTATGAGTGACAGTGGGTAGCGAGTGATGGGGGGAAGGAAGGCAGGGACAAAATCCCAAGGCCCTGGGAACTGTGATTTCATTCTACGTGGACCCTGAAGCCAAAAGCAGGATAGTGACAATCCAGATTGTATTCTTCAAAGATCTCTCTGGCCACTGGGTGCCAAGTGGATTTGAAGAGGGAGAGAATGAAGGCAGGAAACCCACAGGAGAGGCCATTGCAGGAGTGCAGACCAGCAGAGGTGGTGACTGGGGCCAGGATTGTGGCCATGGAGATGGAATGTGCTAGAATGTGTCCCCTTGTAGGAGACAAGGAGAAAAAGAAAAACCCCGAAATGCATTTTCAAGGCTGATTGTACAGCTAGTTCTCATTTACCTTTCTTTCTAGGTTCTATTTTCCCATATTCAGAAGAGTTACACCTCTTTCTCTTTTAACCAGCTTAGTCTTTAGGAAAGTGTAGGAACTTAGGCCGGTCTTGATTCTGAAGCCATGGTCTGAAATCTTACAAGTCACTCTTTATTTTACAGCCTACCAGGACTTCTTCCGAAAGCATTTATTCTAGACCAGGCTCCAGTATCCCTGGGTCCCCAGGTCATACTATCTATGTAAGTATCTACTTCTGGAAGAGACACTTCCGGACCAGGGGCGGTAGCAGCTGGTAAGCATGGACTGGATAATCCAAAAGTGAAGAATTCAAAATGATTTTTATTTCTGTTATGAGATCCAGTTTTCATTCTTGTAGATCAGCCATCTCAATCCCATTTTCCTCCACGTGATCAAGTGTTTATGTGAATGTGACCATCGGTATAGAGTGAACGAGTAGATGACCTGTAAAGTGCGGTGATACGATGCAGGACTTAAAAAATTGTTGTACCTAACTTGCATATAGATATTTGGGGATTAATTATACATTTTATAATGCTGATACTGAGTGTCTTTAAATTCTGCCACAGAGGTCTTTAAATATTTAGTTTATTAAATATGCAGTTCTTGTTTTTAGCCATCTGGGAGGATTTTTTTGGCTATCTGTTTGAGCTTTTCCTTCTCTGTAATAAATTTAGGAAATTATCCTGAAGGTTTGCAGGCTTCTCTACTTGATGAATAGACTTCTTCCTAAGCTTTTGGTGACTTTTTTGAAAATGTGATTAATATTGGTATAAATGGGCAACTTTATTTTTTTAATTTATTTTATTAAAGTATAGTTGATTTACAGTGTTGTGTTCATTTCTACTGTACAGTAAAGTAATTCAGTTATACATATATATACATTATTTTTCATATTCTTTGCCATTATGGTTTATCACAGGATATTGAATATAGTTTCCTGTGCTGTACAGTAGGACCTTGTTGTTTATTCATTCTATATATAACAGTTTGCATCTGCTAATCCCAAACTCCCAATTCTTCCCGCCCCCAACAGCCCTCCCCCTAGGCAACCACAGGTCTGTTCTCTATGTCTGCAAGTATTAAACAGGCAGCTTTATAAAGAATATGACCATGCTAAGCAAAGTGTTTTGGGTTTTGTTTATTTTTAAGGTTTTCACTTTTTAAACAAGACATGAGATGCGCTAACCATAGTTCCCTGAAGATGAGACGGCAGAGTGATTTTTTTCTTTCTCTTTAACTTTGGCAGGCAAAAGTGGACAATGAAATCCTGGATTACAAGGATTTAGCAGCCATTCCCAAGGTCAAGGCAATTTATGACATTGAACGTCCAGATCTTATTACCTATGAGCCTTTCTACTCTTCGGGCTATGATGACAAACAGGAGAGGCAGAGCCTGGGAGAGGTAATAAATTCCCAGAAGTTGTGAGTGGTACAACTTGTCTCTCTTTGGCACATGTATAAAAACTACTGACTGGAATCAAAATAAATCAGAGGGTCCTTTTGGTTGCCCACTGTTTGTAGGCTTCTGTACCAGGTGGTTTGAGGTAGTCAAAAACCTATCACACCATCCCTGCCCTTGGAGAGGTACAGGGAGGTAAGGGAGCAGACCAACCACAGAAAACGACAGTGCAGGATGAGTAAGCATCAGTACCAGGTTGTAGGATAGCAGAGCCGGCATGCTGGGAAGGAAGCCGAAGTTGTCCGGGGAGACTGTGAGCTGGGCAGAGGGAGTAAGGGAGGGAAGAGTCCTCGGTGGGTGGGGGGATGGGGTCTTGGTTTTGGGGCAAGCTGAAGTACATCCATGGGGATCATGAGGAGAGAGATCACAACCCCTAAATTTTGACAGCTGCAGTTTTCAACATCATAAGATAGAATGTACAAGAAAAGAAAAAGTAGAGAGAATTGGGCCACGGTATAGGACCGTGGTATGAGCTGGGCTTCTGGAATCAAGTTACCTGGGCTCAACCCAGGAACTCCACATGCTGGTTGTGTGACTTTGACCATGAGACAACCATTCTGATCCTAGTTTTCTTGTCTGTAAAACAGATAATGACAGAATCTACCTCATGGGGTGTTAGTGAGGATTAAATAAGCTATCTATTAAAGATTAATTATCTATATATCTAGATAATTTATCATCTGTTAAAGCTAATCTACATTAACTAATTATTAAAGCAATTAGCAGAGAGCCAGACTCGTGGTAAATGTTCAGAAAATGGCAGCTACTACTGTTGTTTTTACCTGTCTTCTTGGGGCTTATTAATACTCTCCTAACATTAATGGTCCACAGGCTGGAGCTCAGCCTCAGCCCCTGGTGACCCTCCCCTCTCTGTCCCCTAGGTCTCATGGGCTCTGGTCTGTTTCCCCTGGCCTAGTCAACTCATTCTAAACTTTTCCCCTTTTGTTTTTTAAATTGGAATCATCTATAGACTGATTTGAGTCCACTCAGAGAGGTGTTTCCCAAGTAGTGGACCAAAATCAGTCCTTCAACCAAGGCTAAAACCGATAATCTGTAACATCACAGTGCTTAAAGATCTTAGATGAAGAAAGTTCGTGAAAACGTGGCAATTCTGTTTAATTTATTCTCAATAATGTATGTATAATATTTATTGTTTTATAGTCATGTCTGTATTTACACACACACACACACACACACACACACACACACACACACACACACACACACACACACACACACACACACACACACACAATCTGTATTGAAATGGTCCTTTGGGCAGGAAGTGGTGTCTGTTTTCATGTAGTGCCACCTAGTGGTCATGCCCCTGTAACTGCATCTTCAGCCTCTCTCAAGAGCAGGTTGATTGGTCTGGGTGGTTCAATTGCCTTTGGGTGGCAGAGCTTCAGAGAGGATAAGGGGCAAAGGAAGGTTCCTGAGCAGAGTGCCTAGGGGCTGGTCCTTGAGCAAGTGGATGAGAATTTCCTAGTGTTCAAGTCACACAAACAAGGGGAGGTGAGCTGCTTTACGGTGTTCTGGGCCCAAAAGTTTGAGCTTTGAAGTGAAAGTTTCTGGGTTTGGAACCAGACTGATTTTTCCTCTCCATATGACTTTGGAAAAATTACATATTTCAGTCTCCTTATCTGTAAACTCAAGATAATGGTAATACCTCCCTTAGAGGTTTTCTGTAAGGATTAAGTGAAATATTTAGATTACAACAATACCTGGCACGTAATACGTACTCAGCAAAAATGCTGGCTGCCATCATAATCAGCACTGTTACCATCATAGCCTAGAACGAGGCCTGTGGGTTTCTCTGAGCATAAAGTCTGGATACAAGGAGGCCCTCTGATCAGACGTATTTATGATCTCTTCCCCAACGTATGGATCTTGCAATTTAGACAAGTTTGCAAGCTATTTAGTTATTTATTCCTTTAATTATTAACACTTCTTCCAGAGAATCCATCTACTGCCATTTTAGAAACCTGGAGGAGTAAGCTTGAAGTTCTGTGCAGCCATCGGTGCCTCCAGAAAGCCGATCAAACCAGACCATGGGGCTCAAGGAAGTCTGGAGTGCAAGACAGCCAGCAGCTTCTTGTAAATTTGGAAAAAAAGGGCAAATTCTGAAACTGAGAAATCCACCATGGGCCCTGTTCTTCAAAATGCTTTGTTTGCATTTCATTTCTATTTGAAAGCTTTTTGCATTTTAATCATAAACATTTTGATCATTCATTTAGGAAATATTTATTGAGCACCTAATATGTGCCAAGAGCTGCTCCAGTCGCTGGGAATACTTGGTTGTAAATGAATGGAGTCCTTGCCCTCATGGAGCTTGCAGTGTAATGTGGGAGACATAATAAACAGACAGATACATCACATAATTTTAGAGGGTGATGGAGCTGTGAGGGAAAATGAAGCTGAGTAAGGAGAAAGCATGCCGGGGCCGGGTTGCTACTTTAGGCAGGAGGATCACGGAAGGTTCTGTGTGGTAGTGCATTTGAGTAGAGACCTCACTGAGGATGGGGAGTGAGCCCTGCAGGTGTCTGAGTGGAAAGCACTGCTGGCAGAGGGCACAGCAAGTGCAAAGGCCCTGAGGTGAGAGAGGGGTTGGTCTACTGACTGCCCCGAGGAAGCCTGTGTACCTGGAAAGACGAAAGCCAGAAGGTGAATGGTGTTGAGGTTGGCAAGGCCACTGGGGAGAATGCCACGGACCTGGTCATCATAACATCTCAGGTGATTACTATGGTTATAATTTAGTCAACAACTGTGTTTACCAAATTCTGTGTTTCAGTAGACACTGTAACTCACAGTAGTAAACAGCATAGTGTGAGCATATAGGGGAAATAGTTCCAATTTCTCTAACTTAATCACCTAAAGCATCGCAACATATTTCCAAAACCCATGCGTCTTAAGCAGAGACATGTGCCCTAGTCTCGTAGGAGCTTTGTCCTTATGTACCTGTCTGAGCCCCACTCTCAACTTACTGAATCAGAAGACGGGATGGGCAAGGGTGCTGGCATGTGTATCTTGAATAATGTTTCCAGGTGATTCTGATAAGCAACTGTAATTAAAACTGAAAATGAGCTAATAAACATTGTGACTTTAATTCTCTTTTATTCTTCTAGTCTCCAAGGACTTTGTCTCCTACTCCATCAGCAGAAGTAAGTGCCATTTTTGAAAATTATAATGGGTGGAATTGGGGAGTTACTTGGACCATTCCTAGACTCAAATTTTTGCAAAAGGACATTAAACAAAAGAACAGAAAACCCGTGTACAAGATTATGATGAATGTAAGATTCCTTACGTGTAAGATATGACTATAAGACCCAGAAGTAAATTTCTTTCTAAATGGAGACTAGGGAATAAAACCAGTCTTACCCTGCACCTCTGAGTGGTAGGAAAGAGAGTGGAGAATGGGGCCACTTGTCCCGATGTTGGGCTCTCTCCTCTCATCTATAATTGATTGATCTGAATCCTAACCTACTGATTATCTGAAATGGCCAGCAGTGGTCATGGTGTTTCTATCAGCAGAGCCATCTTCATGGGAGACCACTTCTCTTAGTCTAAAATCAATCATCTTGTCCCCCCCCTCTCAGGGTAAGTCGACCTTATAGTGGCTTTTATCAAGTCCACCAGGCTGGCTGTTCCCTCGGGAATAACCTCCTGAGTATCTGGATCACATAGAGCTGTCAGTGATGGTTCCATAGTGAGCCGTGGGTCCCCTGGCAGCCCAAACATGCTCTTCCCCTCTGCAGCATCCAGCACCAAAGACAGAGCCCCCAAATTAGTTACTCTCCCAACCCATTTTATTAAAGGTTCTTCAGGAAGCTCATGATACTGTTCTATAAAATGAAACAGCCCCTTCACACTATACCCCTGATCCCAGGAGTGTCTTGGTTTTGCTGTCACCCACAGTGACAGAGGTGCTTGGTGACCAGAGGTCTTAGAAGCACTTTCTGTTGTCCCAGCATAATTTTTCCCTTGGAGGGTGGCCTAAGCTCAGACCAACTCAAATCTGAGCATGGTCCGGGTCTAACCTAGCACTTTCATTTAAGCTATTACAGGTAATAATAATCAAGGGATTGTTTGTTCAGCGTGCTTCTTATTATTTTGTATTTCCTTATGTATCCAATGAGCAAACTCCTCAGGGGTTAGGTCTACCCCCTTCTAAAAATAATAAAAATAATAATAATAATAAATAAAATCAGTAGTCTTGTCTTAAAGCTAAGTAACTGTCTGGATAGTCTATATGAAACTGGACTGATCTCAGGTAATCACAATAATTTGAGATGGTAAAATCTCTGTAGTATTGTTGTGGTTTATGATTGAGTGCTATGAATAACTAATTTCTATGAATATTCTGATCGTTTTCAACTGAAGTTATGAAGAATTAATTTCTATTATTGACCACTTGTCAAAAATAGAAATAATAATAATAGGTTGAGGCACATTATTGGGGGAATTGTGTTTTGTTGTTGTTTTAATTTATTGTTACAGCCAACTAGGATCAAATCAAAGTTTTTTTGCCTCTTGCTCTCAAATTGCACACATCCATAGTTTTTGAGGTTTTAATTTAGTCCTTTTTCATGCATTCTTTCAAACTTTTATTTTTATTGTGCTAGTAGAAACTTCATAGGGCAACAAATTCCTAAAATGTAAAACGTTCCTTGTACTCTTCTAATTCTTTTAAAGTTTTATGTTATGTTTGTGTGTGTATGATTTTTTTTTATACTTTATACCTACAATATTCTTTTCTAGATTTGGACATGGTGACAGACTAGTGGTGCTATTGTATTCCATTAAATTGATATGCCATAACTTAATTATTCCCCAGTTTTGTTGAGCACGTAATACAAAGTTTTGTCTTTATAAATGGTGGCATTATAAATATCTGAGGAAATTTTTCCACTTAAAGATCGTTTAAAAAAATTTTTTTTCCTTTTTGGAATTTGCTTCCTAAAGTAGAAGTAGAATTACTGGATTTGAGGCCACCACAAGCTTGTCCTCCAGCAAAATCAACGTAAAACATCACCAGATCAACAGCACGGATGGTGTGGGTTGGTGGTTGGATCCAGGGATGAGATGAGGGTCAGGAGGCTGGTTCTGAAGCAGGCTCCACCTGCACGCACCTGCACACGGGTCTCTTACCTGCGTGGAACCTTCTGAAACATTCTGCATTTGTGAAGAAGGGAGGTGATACCATGTGTTCTACCATCTTTATGATGCGGATCTGATGATACAACCTATGTGAACAGACTTTGTAAAACTGAAAAGCACGATATAAGCGTGGTCATTGGAATTATTCCCTCTTTTCCCAGAGCTCTATCAACACTGGAGTTTATCCTTTTTACATCTTAAAATCTTGGTAAAGGCAAGCACTACAGGTTTTGAACAAAAAGCACTAACCATGGAATGCTTGTTTGCATACCTATTTAAGGAATATGGCCCCAAAGTGTATACATGAACAGGTAGACGGGATAGTTCCTGGGTGACTTTGGTGCAACTTGATTTCACTTGAACCTGACAACAGCCTGCATGTATGCCTCGTGCTCCCACTTTCTTGCACTTACTTCCAGGGGTACCAGGATGGGCGGGACCGGATGATGCACCGGTCCACCAGCCAGGGCTCCATCAACTCCCCCGTGTACAGCCGTCACAGCTACACTCCAACCACGTCTCGCTCTCCCCAGCATTTTCACAGACCTGGTAAGGGCACCTGTTCCCGGGATTCACTCTCTAGAGTCATCCGTGTTTCTATGTGATTGTTTTCCCCACTGCTGATAGCGTATTTAAAAATCTGGCTGCCAAATCTATCTGCCCCTCTCCCAGAAAAAATTGCAAACTCCTATTCCATTGTAGTTTGTGTTATTTCTTTTCTCAAAACGAGAGTCATTTTATGGTTATATTCATTATGACTTATTAAATAATTACATTTTGACAGTGAACACCTAGAAGCAAAGGAGGTTTTTTGTTTTTTTTAGACTTGAAGAAAATCTCAGCACTTTTGAGACTTAAAATGGAGATCTCCATAAGAAATATGGTGATGTGCCTTTTAGGCTTATCTAAAATCTAAATCCAGTATTAGTCATTTACTGGTGGGTTTATTATGTTTCCCCCATCCGGGCACATGGTATTACTAAGCATGCTTGGTTAAGAACCTGCTAGAAAGAAGTCTCATATACAACCTCGGGGTTGTATTTGGTAACTTTTAAGATGCCTTCCGACCTAAGATTTTGAATCAGACTTGGAAAATATAAAAACACTAGAGGTGTGCTATGATGGAGAATATTAAGAGTAGTGGACTTCATTTACCTTTATCTCGGCAGAATGTAGTCCCTTTTACTATTAGTGGGTATCTCCTATGTAGAGTAGAAAAAGCATGGAGATCCCAGCACAGACCCAGGATTCCTGAGAAATAGATTCACCAAGGAAGAATTTTGGCCTTCTCAACAAACTTGGTGATGATGTATGTCTATGAAGACTTCATTTTAAGCCTCTTGCTTCTGTGCAGGCTGATGAGAATAAGCCCATTCATATGCTAACGTATTTTATAAAATAAAACCAAAGGAAATGAACAGAATGTAAAAAGGCTGCAATCTTCTCTTTAAAGCCATAGATTTAATGCTTGTAGAGGATTAAATTTCTACTTTTTGATCCTTCAATAAAGTATAGTTTTCTCTAGACTCATAAATATTTACTCAGTATTTGTTGAGTTACGTTAAAGGAAAATTTTTCAGGAAAGAAATTCCTTTTATTTTTCATGTACAATGATATTCACTTTACTTCTGGGTTTGGATTTACGCCACTTTCTGTCTGGGTGATGAGAAATCCTTTGTGCCACCACCCCTACGTATGGGCATACCCTGATACTGCAGCCGTACCCTTGTCAGAATGATGCGAGGTTCACTGGCAAATTGTTGTTCGAGAGAATCCCTGGACAGCAAGGGAGTGGTCAGCCAGGGACATTGTTTCCCTAAAAGGTCATGTCCTCATTGGGCAGTAGAAAGTTTTCCTCTGTTCTAGTCATGGTTCTGATGCCAAGAGCCTGTAGAACATTCCCCATTCTAAGAACTTCTCCTCCCCCTTCACAATACGTTATGGACATGCGTGATGTCGGTTGTTAGGGCTCCTAATTATTTTTTCGAGGTGGGGCTCTGCTAGCATAGTCATGGTCAGCACAGAGCACCTCAGAGTATCCACTCCCTACGTTCTAGATACCAGAGGATCACTCACGTCCTTAGGTCTGGGCTTAGGTTAGTGTCCAGAACTGAGTTTCCAGCTCCGTGGTGTCACCACTACCCAGTTCTCAGGATCATAGGTGGCTCTTTGCTACACAGGGGATATAGACAGGTTTCCCTTCTACATGGGCAAAGTAAAATTAAACTTGCAGTAGGAGATGTTTGCAGCTTAAAAAAAAAGAATCTGACCCTTACATATAAGTATTTCTTTGCAAGGTTCTTGAAATGATTGTCAGTTTTGTACATGTGTTTCAGAGGGTTCTGTTTCATCAGGTGCCTTTTAAAAACAGCTATGGTTGAGTCTAAGTGACGTGCCCAGTGCTGGCTCAGTGGTAGCTGGTGTCATCCTGACAGAACCTTCTGATGGCCGTTCCCTCCCACTAAAGCCATTTATTCTTGGAGAGTGAACTCTGTACTGACCTAAACCTGTTTGCAGACTCTCCCCACTTTGTGTAACCCTTCGTAGATGCCTTCTTAACCCCTTTTCCTTCCTCCTTTTTCAGACTCCTGATTAACGTTCTTTATTTTTTTTTTCTCCCTTGGAACGATGGCGTTGTCCCTGCTCCTGTGTTAATTTCTGCTCTTCTTTTCTGTTTGCACCGTGTCCTGCCCCGATCCTTGCTGCACAGAGCTGCTGTCTCCTGGTGTGCAGAGGTCCACCCTGCACACCGGCAGCCTCAGCTCCGGCCACAGCGACTCCCGCCCCAACTCCCCTTTCCGACACCACTTCCTTCCCCATATCAAAGGTAAGGAGGCAGGCTTCTCCAGGCAGCACCCTGCATAGCGGAGATTTATTAGCACCCTGGGAAGGCTAATAAGGTGTATCTCCAAGAGTCAGCTCTGAGCTTTGGACTTCTCAGCATGCCTGCGTGTGTCATGACTACACCCAGCCGTGTCTTAGAACTGGCATAGCATCTCTCGTTAGGAGAAATATGTCATTTCTAAAGGGCTCTAGATGAAGAAACAGGAAATATGTTTGAGAACCTAAGATTTGTTATCTACTGCTTAAGAAAAATATATATTATTATTTTGTTTTTCTCTGGTCAAAAGCAAAATATAATATATATCTGGGGAATCTTCCTGGTTTTCATACGTGTTATGGCTCAGCAAAACACAACGGTATTCAGCAACAAGGGTTCCAAAGTTGTCTTAATGGTGATAAGCCACTTAACCACGTAACAATATTAAAATGTTTGGACGGTATGAAAGATCTATGGCAACGTAACTTAAATTTCTCTCCTTGAGACAACCCTTAGAGTAATGTTCCTTTGACCTGTCCTGATTTCTGCATGATGGAGAAGAGGGACTTTGCCTTCTGTTTTCTGTTACTGCCCATTTCTGCCCTTCCCTCTATGCTGTTCCCATTGTTCTCATTGTTTGTTATGTTTCCGTAGCCATTCTCAATCGAGTCAAGAGCCCCAAATTTAAAATAAGTAGGAGCCATAATTTAAAATAAGTAGGAGCTCCCAGAGGATGCTAACTTTTTCCGTAGTCTTGATTTGAACCAAATTAACCAAAGAAAATAGCTTAAGGAGGGAGTAGCAGGCAAGCACAGATGTTGTCGTGGGTCTTAAGACAGACCTAAGGGATTCTAACCCCGATTTCCAAGAGCTCACATCTCTAACACTTTCTCAAGCAGCCTAAATGTTGTGCTCTTTGACTGAATTTCCTTGGCAGTCATTTTACAAGCATGCGATTTTAGCATTTTCTGTGCTGTAAAAATAACATTGCCGACAAGCTTATTTGAAGACACATACCGTTTGCCACTAGCAAAGAAATTTTTCAGCAGGTGCAGCACTTTCTAAAATTCTTGACAGATTATTTAAAATTATTACTGCTAATTAGTATTTGGGGAGGAAAGACTTATTATTTAGATGTCAAGATGATACTTTAGAGAATGTCTATAAAACCATAAGAAATTATTGAAAAAAACTTCAGAGATGTATTTTAAAGAGACTTTAATATAGAAGCCCTTGGCCAAATTAAGATTTTTGTTTCTTTGTTTCTAATATGCAAGGGAAAATACATTTTTTAATTCATTAAATGTAAACTGCCTTGTTCGGTTATTATATATTTCATCTTTCAGAAAGCTACTTTGTGTAGGAAGAAAAATGTCATGTACCCTATAAAGTTATACAGAGTTATACAAATAACACATCACAAAATATCAAGACTCAATACCTCGTGCGTGTGCACAGCCTTATGGTGAGATGGGCACCCATGTGGACATTGGAGTCCCGGCTTTGAATATTATCTCTGTCACATGCTAGCTATGGGACCTTGGATTGTAGACTTAACTTTTTGAGTGCCACTTGCCTCAACTATGAAACCTCTCCTAGGGTATTGGGGTGTGTGAGGTTGTCAACTGAAAAAACAAAAACGCACAACGTGAGAGTTTTAAGTTTTATTCTGGGGCAAAATGAGGACTATAGCCCGGGAGACAGCATTGCAGATAGCTCTGAGAAACCGCTCCAAAGAGGTAGGGGGAAGGTCAGTAGATGTGTGATTTTGGTGAAGGGGGAGTACGTGCAATCAGGCACATATTTTCTGCAGAAGGTTGCTGCTAGTCACGAGGAGCGAAGTCACCCATGAAGGATTTTAGTGCTTTTCTAAATACGAGGAGATGCAAGAATTGGGCTCATAAAATCTTCTCCTGAAAGTATCTGACTATCTGAAGACCTGTCCTGTCAGTTTTTCCCAGAGCACAGAGGGCCTCATTCCTGATCTCCACCCTGAACTCCTTTCAGGGGGTGCTGAAGGTCAGCCGCTGCTGCGGCTCATGATTTCATCCTTATAGAGGTAGATGGCAAGTGCCAATTTGTAGTTGGCAAGGTGAAATGCCCTGGTGTGTAGTGAGCGCTCAACTCTGGTCCCTCTGTGATTTCCCCCTCGGCATGGTGCTCTTAGAGCACTTCCGGTTGCATCAATCCATCACTCTTCACAGCGTCCCTATGAAGTAAAGTAGCAGGGGGCAGCCATGGGGGTGGATGAAGAGTTGAAGCCCTGGTTAAGTGACCCGGCCAAGGACTCAGAGCTAGGAAGTGGCAACACCAGGACTAGATAGACCCCAAGCCTTCCCATCCCTCATTCCTATGAGGGGGCTGTGTTTCGGTCTAAATGCTATACACGAAGTATAATTTTTAAAGCAAACTTTTATTCTCCATCTCTTTTTAACTAGAAAATTGCATTCTTACGGAGGCCAAGACAAACAGCTACTTTCAGACATTTAAACTACAAAATTAACTTTTCAACAGAAATACCAAGTGGTTAGGAAAATTACAGTACTTCAGTGTGCCTAAATGGTGCTTTATTAAAAATGTAGATATACAACCTTTTCTTTTTTCAGTCTGAATTCGAAGTACACAGTCAAATAGTATAGGTTTAAATTATAGAAAGCAATAGTTTGTTACTTCGAGCTTACGCTTAAAAAATATCTAATGGTCTCTCTCCCATTTTCTTTTTACTGGATATATGCCTACAGTTGGTTCAGATGAAATAGTTTATATACTTCAGATACAAAATATAATGTGCATAACAGTATATGCTTAGTTTTAAAATCAGCTTTTTGCTAAACTACAAAATCAATCATGCAGAATTTGTATATTAAAGATACTGCTTTAAAAGCCTAGTTTAGTTGAATAGCTAAATCCGGATTCTGCAAAGAATTACGTCTTAGTTATTTTGAAAAACATGTATCCATTTACATGAAAGTCCTCTCCAGCCCTGGGGGAACGTATGGCCATTAGAGAAGCACATCTAAGATATCTTTAAAGGAGCAAAGTCTCCCAGGGTTTTCCATGGTTCTTCATTTGAGCATTCACTCTTTATCTTGGAGCTTGTTTTGCAATCTCAGGGAAATTATTTTTAAAACAAATGTAAGCCAAGGAGCTTGAGGACCCCAGGGTAGGATGTCCATCTCAGGAAGGTGTGGCTGAAAGCAGGGGTCCCCTAGCCCCTCTGGCAGCCAGAAGCCCACCTCCCATTGCCCAAGTCCAATTCTTGGCCCTTATTTCAGACGCATGTGGCCCAGGCCCCCAGGGTCCACGGAGCTGAGGACACCTGCATGGGTGTAGAGCTGAGATGCACATCACCAGCTTTCTCTCTATCTCATTGGCTTCCCCATCCATTTTCTGTAATGCCCATCTTGTTTTCCATTGTGTTTTTTATTTCTGTTCTCTGACCTTCCTTGCAGCTTCATTCTGTATCAGTATATCATTGTTGGGCCATTTGGACAAGTGCATGCCTATTTGGAAAAACTATTTTCTCCTTGTTTTGGGCTTTGTGCCATGTTTGCAGAGTTTCTCTTCCTTTCCCTTTGAAATACTGTTAGACATTACCTTCTGTGTCCATGAATCAGATTTGCAAACAGGAGGGCTACATATATTAAGTCTCTTTGAAAGAAATCTTCCTTGTTTTGCCATAGATATGAGTTGCTATGATGCAAATATGTATTTGACACTTGCTGAAGGAAACCGTAACGTTTATTGAAGCTTTAGACAAGGACCAGTAATCTTGAAACTCTGTCATGACATTCTAGATGCTACCAACTTTAAGGTCCCCTCAGAATTTATATTTTGGAACATAAGCACTTAGAGGCCAGAAGCTAAGTGGTGCCAGCCGTTTCCCACAGCAGACACAAGCATTGCCATTTAGATTGACTTGTCTTAGAATTTGTCACTGACGCTCTCATGGTGGCGAAAAGAAGAATAAAAGGACAGAGCGTTTGAATTTAAGTACAGTGGGAATCCTTCCAGTGAATGATCTCCCGAGGACTGAAAAATTGGCCTATTGGGCTGACTTGGAAGGAGTTAAAAATGAAGACCAAGAAATGTATATCTATATATACAGTAGCTTCTCACCCCAGTAGCTAAGATCACTAACAACTTAGATGAACCAATGCAAGGACTTATTTAAAGGAACAAAATGGCTATGAGTGTGATATATACAATGTTATATGATATATACACTATTATATTATTTTTAAACAATGTCAACTCCACGCTGATAGATGATCATGATGATGATGATGATGACGATGATACCTTCCGTATATGATATTTCATCTGATGGCTTATACATCACTTTGCCTGAGTAATGAACTAAGCACGAAAATAACCTTTTAGGGCCTTCATCGGTTATTTCCATCCAGGATAGAGGGAAACGATTTATCACTTAAAGAAAGGGTGTTTAACTTAGAAAAGGCCTCATCTTGAGAATTTTTTTGTTAATGCCAAAATTTTTAATGCCTTTCGCATCTCAAGGACTAAGAATTTGGTACCTAGCAACATTATGTACTCTGAGACCTTTAACCCAACGAGCCGTTGTGATGTGTAGAAATCATACTATGCAGGATCACTTAGATGGGTGTGTTGCTGGGTAGCTGTCTACCTAGTGTTTTTAAATGTCTCATGGGAGATTTTAAATGATTATAGAGTTAAATCTACTTACAAAGACTTGAACATACTAGCGTTTTTTCTAGCCACTAGAAAGGTCAGTGGTTGCCGAAGATATGCTGCTAAGTAAAAAACTCTGCCCAACTGGAGACAGCATTCAGCCAGAATACACCCTTTGGGAATTCAGACAGTCTTTCCGTAGCCTTTGAGAGCCGTCAACCATGGAAGTGATGGGTTTCTACTGCCACTGGGCAGCAGAGCATCTTAATGATAGAATACTTGGGCAAATGCTCATTCTAATGACCTTAAACCTTGATGTCCCATATATGCAGCTATTTTTGTGTGTGCGTGACCCTGGCTAGTAACTATCAGAACAAATTTAATGGAGTTTCATCTGATCGGTTATTATAACCAAAACCTGTGAGGACATTCCCCTCCCCCGAAAATCTGACGTTCTACAAGTACAGGAAGGTTAGAGGTGCAGGATTAAGGGCAGGGAGTAGTGTGGCTTCAAAGCAGTAGCACCAGTGTTCAAGATATGCAGGGTCTTCAAAAAAAAAAAAACTCAAATAAAGCAAGAAAGTTGAGTCTCTCTAGAACTTCCTTTGAGAATAGCCCACAAGAATTATTCTGTTTTTAAATTATGGATTACTCTTGTGAATAATTTCTAATGTTTGTAGGAGTAAAGAATTCTTCTGAAGTGAAACAATTAAATTGTGGTTATTAAGGATCAACTCTAGGGAAAGCTATTTTTAAAAAAAAAAGAAAAAAGGTACTATTGTGATCCCACTGCTGTGTCCTAGCATCCGGCTGCCTATAATTAAGAGAAAGATGATGGTTGATACTGCAGTGGTGCTCACTAAATTAGGTCATTCATTGCTGTAGAATTAATTAGTTGGCCTACTTCAGTCATTCATTCGCAGACATTTATTAAGCACTTAGTCGTGCCCAGGCACTGTGTTGAACACACAGAGATAAATGAGATCTAGTTCTGATTCAGCCTTAGGTTTAAAGCAGGATTTTCTTCTAAACATAAACTGTATTCTTCCTTCCCCTGCTTGCCTCTACTGGTGTTTTTTATATTAATTTTTTCAGACATGAGCTGGCTATTTCTCTTTAGGAGAGTGATAGTAAATGAGGTGACTTTCCCTTTAAATGAGCTTTTTAATAGATCAGTGGTTGTAGGTGAAGCTTCATAATTTTTAGCAGCTAATATCTCACTTTAGTAAAGTCAGCATTATAATATATTGGGAGCTAGATGCTAAACTGACTCTTGAAACAAAAAAAGAAAAAAGGGCAAAAGTTTTAGAACATGATAACCAAAAACCTGGACTCTAAATTTGAGACAGTAACAAATTCAGATCTCATATTCGGAATATCTTACTGCCCATTTGGTACAGATCTGTGCTCTGGTTATCTAAAACTATACATATCAAAAAATTAAAACTCTATTGAACACGTTATTGCGAGACTCCAGCAATTGACATCTTTCATGCATTGCTGGCCAGATTTAGAACAGTTTGATTTACTTGAAGAAATTGGCTCTTGTACACCTAAAACTAATATAATGTTATATGTCAGTTATATCTCAATTTAAAAAAAAAATTTAAGACAAAGTAAAAAAAAAAAAAAAAAAGAGAGAGAGAAAAATTGACTCCTGCTCTATTTTCTGAAGATCTATGATTTATTTAAAATTGTTAGCCTTAACTGATAGGTAAATTGGACTTTATCAAAATTTAAAACTCTTGTGCTTCAAAGGACACTATCAAGAAAGTAAAAGACAACCACAAAGTGGGAGAAAATACTTGCAAATCATACGTCTGATAAGAAACTTGTTATCCAGAATATGTAAAGAACCCTTACAACTCAATCATAAAAGTAATTACCTTACTAATTCATTAACTTTTGATAGTCCTATATCTTCTGGTGTATTCTTGCACGGATGTTCACTCAGTCGTGGGGAAGGAGGACAGTAGGGTAAGAGCTGATCTCTTTCCGATTTTGCACAAGTCTCAGTTCACCCTGCAGTTCTCATCAGAGGGAGTGATGGTGGCTATGGGGGGGTCCTCAAGGCTTTTGCGGCCAAGCCCAGTAGCACGTTCCAGGCTCTTCCCCACTCCCCGCTCCAAGAACGCCGTGCTGCCCAGCCGCAGAGGCCCATCCTGTTGCTCCCACACACCGGGGCCCTTCCTTCCCCGTGATGTTCCAGCTCCCTAGAATCTGGACCTTCTCACTCCTCCAGCCACCCATCCACCTGGTGAGCTTACCCTTCAATGACCAACTCAATTCTAGCATCTTTCCGTAGCCTTTCTGAAAAATCAATGGCACCTTCATGTGAGTGCCATAGAATTTTTCGCATACCCCCGAGTAAGCACTTATGTGGTATTACGTGTACTTGTTGCTTATAAGTCTGTCTCCTTAGGTAGACCCTGAGCCCCGTGCAGCTACGCACCACATCTCATTCACCTACTTAGCCTCAATCGAAGCGCACTGCCCAGCCATAGTAGATGCTCAGTAAATGTCTCACTGATGGAATTTTTAGACTGGATAGAGCCTCTTTTAAGAGAAAGGTGGAGAGAAGTATAAGTGGTCCCAAAATACCTGGAAGAAAGGGGTCTGACTCTACTGTGTGTATTTCAAAGTGAAGCAACAGAAACATAGGCTGCAATGAAGGCACTTTGTGTTGCTCAGAGGAAGGACCACACAGGTTCCCAGACTCAGCCTCCCGTTCAGAGAAATAGATTCTGATTGCCAGCCTCTGCCATTATGCCTGGAAGTGATTGTTTTGGGGTTTGCATATCCCACCCCTTTACATGCTTGGGTTGTAACCATCTGACGACTGACCCTGAATCATTAGCAAGTGACTTTCCATTCTTCTTAATGTACTTTCCATCTAATCAGTTTGCTGCCAGCTCACAGCCTTCAACCGCATGCCATTGGAATGATGCATCTTACCGCTGCTCACTGCTTTTAACCTAGGTCCACTTGAACTCAAATCTCTCTTTTGGAAAATTCAACCTTATACCAGTCACCTTTGTGAGCCAAGTTGATGAACTGAGTTTGTTTCTTTGGTTCCTCCTTTTTGATGTACCTCCTTCCGGTTTGTTCGTTTTGAATTTTTATTATGCTTGCTTTGTTTTCTTTCTTGCTCTCCCTTCTCTCATTTTGTTTTCTCCATTCTTCTCATTGGAGGCAATGAGCCATCCAGCGGCCGGAACTCCCCTCTCCCTTATCGGCCAGACAGCCGCCCTGTCACTCCAACTTACGCTCAGGCCCCTAAACATTTCCATGTTCCAGGTAGGAGCTGACATGGTCTGTGTCTTGGTGTCCTGTCGCCGTGTAGAATGTAGCCTTGTCACCTCTGTCTCGTCTCCATTTCTCATGCTCTTTTAATTGAGATGCTCACAGTCGACAAACCCTAAATTGCAGGATCTGACCTAGAGGGCCTTTCAAAAGCTTTGTATGTGAGATGCCAGGATTGTATTGAAGGTTTACGTTTTCTCTAAAATTTTTGAAGGGGGATGGGAGGCAGAGGGTGGAAGAATAAGGGTTGAGTTGCTTTGTTTTGACAAAAATTTTAATTTTACCCTTATATTAGTACCTTCTAAGATACCACTCTGTGGTTTAGTGTCATTGTCTAAGACAATGGCAATCTAGTTATCTTCTCATCCTAAAGACTGAACCTCAGCGTTCTTGAGAGTACTTTTATTTTATCTGTTTGTCTCCAGTGTGGAGATTCTTTCTGTGGACTTTTCAGAGAGCTGAAAAATTGGGTCATTTGGAGGGTCTTTCTGCAGTGTGTAATTAACTAACCACCTCCATAGCCCACAAAGACATCTTGCAATTTAGGCTTGGTGCTATAAGCTTTGCTGTCATGGTACAAATAGTAATTTGCCATCAGGAACTGGAAAAATCAGAACCCATCAGTATCTTAATATTTAGGGTCAGCTCACAATCTTTGTGAAGGCAAGATTGGCCATCAGAAGTCATGATATTATTTTTCCATCAGAAGTACATTGTTTTGCTTCTTTTAGCTACTGAAAGTGGTTTAATAAATTACCCGTTATGTTAATGTTGGCATACATATTTGGAATCTGTAGTAGTTTTTCTCTTTTGCATTCCAAACTTACCTAGAAGTTTGAACAGAGGAAAGTTCAATGGGGTTCATACCACTGAGATAGGACTGCCTTTAAAAATATATATATAAATGAAGTTTCATCGAACCTTGAAAATCAGTGTTGTACGTTTGCAACTTTTTTCATGAAGAATGCCCAACCAGGATCCAGTGCCCAAGATTCTGGGGAAACCTTTTGAAACCTCCTGAGTATTTGCAGTCAAAGTTTAATGGTTGCATAATCAAATGGGGTTCTATATAAATATATGAATAATATTTGGCATCTCTTTACTTTTCCTTTCTTTTGTAAAATTTGGCCTATACACACTAGGATTTTGTCAAACATCCTGTCCATACATCAGACTAGCCTCGCACCTAAAAATTGTTTCTATGTTTTACAAAAATATACTCTTAATTTCACTACATCGCTTTCCACTGTTCCACTCATTAGTTGAAAAGTAAATTGAGCCACTGGTCTCTACTGGGAGCTCAATTTCGAGACACTAGCAATTTGGGGATCTTCCCCAAACTGGTTATGTCTTCCTCACCATCACAGTATCTGCACTGCTTGCGTTTCTTCCTGTTTTAACCCCACTTTTAGTGAAGTGTATATTTGAAATAAATGGCTCATGAGTGAATGACATGTCTCTATATCCTAAGATGTATTACAAAGGATTCCATGTCACATGTCTGTAGTAATTCACTCATTCCTGTAATTTCTTCTTCCAGTAACCTCAATCTTTGTAATACAAAAGTTAACCTTCTGGGTTATTTTTGTTGGAGAATCTTCAGTTTGGTTTGCCTCTTGGTTGATCTGTTTTTCCCATCGGTGGATGGCTCCCCATAATCACACACCTTTTGCTTTTCATTTCCACAGATCAAGGGATCAACATTTACCGAAAACCACCCATCTACAAACAGCATGGTAAAACCCGCTTTCCTCCGCGTAGCTTTTAAGTAGCAACGTCAGCTGAACTCTTCGCTGTCCTCTGAAAGGCTTACCTGCTGCTGCTTTTGAGAATCAAACTGGGGCGTCCAGTGTATTATACCTTTATGGTCTCCTATGATGCAAATATTGTGAAGTCGGTTTTCCTAGATAGAGAACACTTAGCTTGATTAGGAAACTCCTAGCTTATTTCTGAGCCCATCAAACCATGTATCATTTCACTCATAGAGAAGGAAAGGTACGGTCACACAGTAATTCACAAACTCCCTAACAAGACTTTTTTGGGGGGCCATCAAATAATTTAACCAACCTCTCTGATAATTTTGATGAGCTTGCAATTAGTTTAACTAATTAAAACTAGTGAAGGCTGGCTACCTAAAAATTAATTTGACCAAGGGAATTCCCTGGCGTTCCAGTGGTTAGGACTCTGTGCTTCCATTGCAGGGGCACAGGTTCGATCTCTGGTCAGGGAACTAAGATACCACAAGCCACGTGACTAAAAAAAAATTAATTTGACCAAGCCTCCATCAGCCTGACTGTCCAGTTCCCCAGTTTCTGATGGGGCATGCAGATGTCTGCACCCTGTGGTAGAGGGGATGGGACTCACGCTGAGACAGAGGCCCTAGCCTTGATCCCAGCTCTTCACCTAAATGGTTCTGTGATATCAGAGACATAACCTCTGTCCCTCAGTTTCTCGTCTGCAAAAACCAGTACATTAGGCCAGCTTGTCTCTGAAATTCCTGCAAACTAAGAACCACTGATGTGGATTTATAATTGTGTTTTCCTTTTCTGGGAATATAGAATTTTTAAACCCAGGAAATCATATTACTCTTTGTAAATCACATTTCCCTCCAACATTATTAGGTCTCTATAGATTCAGCTGCTATAAATCTTTGTGAATGGATAGAAAGCCAAGACTGTTCTCCAGGTGATTTCAGAAAATTATACACAAATTGTGCCTGGAAATTTGAAGGCTGCCTTTAGAATCCAGTTGACATTAATGAGTCCTAAAGGCTTAGGATGACATGAAAAGCAAATAAAGTTGAAAATGCAAAAAGGAAAAAAATTTCAGGCCAACATTCTAGGGGAGAAAGAATGTATGTATGGTAATGGTTCTAGAACTATGATTTTTTTTCTTCATCTGTGTTTTTTTTTTTTTTTTGAGTTTACACCATGTGCTTGCTTTTTTAAGTTTCTTAACCTTGTTTTTGTTTGCTTTTTTTATGGTTTAATGTCTTCTCACCCACTCATTAACATGTGAATGTTTACTGACTTCACCAATTCTAATGCGTAAGTACTGTTTGAAGTCTGGCTTTAAAAAAAATTTTTTTTTTAATTTAAGAATAAGATTCCCAGTTTGATTTATCAGTTTAGAGACTTTTTTTTAAAATACTGAAATCTCTAAGATCCTGCCTCTCCAAATAAAAATAATAAAATAATTAAGATTTAAAAAGCTAGGATAATGTTAGGTTATTTATTTGGAAGAGATTAGTTTGCTTCTTTTTGTGAAATTGACTTTGACTTTACTCTTTACTTTCTTTCAGTCTCTTGTAATTAAGAGTAGCACAACCAGAGCGGTACATCCCAAAGGACATTCTGCAAAAGAGCAGTTCTCTGTGATAGAAATAGATGTCACACCAAAAACTGGTGTCTATGCCCTGTGCATTTGGAAAATGCTAGACTTAAATAAAGTCACACTTCTTAGTCTTTAATATGCTAACACGTATTGTCCTTCTTTAAGAAGAGGATATAGTGTGTAGTGTTTTCCAAGCTGATTTTATCTTTTATTCTCATGAGGTTAGAAATTCAGAAAAACACTGTTCCATGCCTGGCTGAGAATTTACCCCTTATTATTATGTAGGGCGACCTCAGTCAAGTTACTGAAGCAAATTGAGACCCAGAAAGTTACTTTAAAAATGTGGAATTGGAGATGAAAATTCAAAAAGTTACTTCCAGATTTAAAAATCTATGAGCCCAGGGATGGGGGCAAATTTTATCTATAGCATTATAAGTATGTTGTGAAATGTTTAGTAACATCCCAGGTCAGCTTGCAAAATTAGCCAGAATCCGGGACTGACCATTTAACCTGGTTTGTTTTGCTCCATTTCTGTGATTCCATCTGGGGCTCTAAGCCAATGACTCCACCATAAGCATAGCCATTAAGAACTCTGGGAACTAATGCTGCTCCTAGTCTGGCTTTTGTGGTTTTAAAGCTGGATGAGTCATTTGTATATGCAGCCCCTTGAACAAAACAACGAGTGGGTATGGCAAACCCAAGTCTCAAGGCTAAATTCCTGCAAGCTGACTGGAGTTTCCTGCTGCCATTTCACCTAGGAATCAAGGACACATATACAATATGCAAGGATTGAAATGAACCGGACCAATATTTTTGTGGCTAAGAAGCCACAAAAATTCAAAGCCAACCAGCTCTCTTATGATTAACACCTACAGTCAAATGACAATGTCATGCTTTTCACTTACCTCTTTAATTTCAAATTAACTAGATTAAAATTTTCTAATTGCTCTAGAATTGTCCAGTGGAACTTTCCGTGATGATGGAAATGTTCTATAATTATGCTGTCCAATACAGTAGCCGCTAACCACGTGTAGGTATGGATCACATAAAATGTGGCTAGTGCCACTGAGGAACTGAATTTTAATTTTATTAATCATTTGTTTTATTTAATTGTATTAATTTAAATGTAAATAGCCACATGTAGCTCGAGCTAGTATTGGACAGCGCAGCTCTGGAACAAGATTTTTCAGATGTAGAACAGATGTAGAATGAAGCTTTGCTTCTGGCAGAACGTAAGGAAGATGAGTCGAGTTGTCACTAAGATCTGTTAGTGACTGGGTGATTGATAGTGGTGATAAACAGCTCTCTGGAGTTCACACTTTTTGCCAGAGCACGAGAAAACTATGTAAGAGGATTGATTGTACTACCATGGCCTTACAGACCGATAGCTAAGCTGCCCCTGATTCCCATCCAGATGCAGCTGCCTTGGCAGCCCAGAGCAAGTCTTCAGAAGACATCATCAAGTTTTCCAAGTTCCCAGCAGCCCAGGCTCCAGACCCCAGCGAGATACCAAAGATTGAGACGGACCACTGGCCTGGTCCCCCCTCACTTGCCGCCATAGGTATGCAACTGTAGCAGCTAAACCAAATGGACAAATTGCTAGGAGATCTCAAAATGCAGTGCTTAAAAATATGCAAGGAAATGTGTCCTAGTGTAAAGATTTTTTAAGAAAAGTATGACCGAGAGTTAGAACAGTGAAAAGAACTAAGATAGTATTAACGTGTGTGCAAAATGCTTCAAAAACCCAACCACCGGAGCCTTGTGCTAACCAAACCCAGTGAGGTGCAGAACTGGTCTAAAACAGGTGTTTTGTGTGGACTCTCAGTTATTACTGTAAAGTCAGTAACTCTTTTGAACATAGTTGAATCAAAGCCTCCTGCCAAGAACTTCGTTCTATATAGTTAGAGCATAGTGGGTGGATTTACTGAGTGTCCACAGAAATGTGACTTCTTTGAATTAAGTTTGTTTTAGACGATTTCTGGGTTGTAATTACAATTCTCTTAACAACCAATCTTAACACTGAAGCTCTTTCATTTTTCTCACCTGATCATGTTCTCCATTACTAAGAAGGGCTGTTACAGAGTAGCAAGTGTTCTGGAATATTACTCATGTAAAGTTACATGATTTCACATCTGTCATTTCCATGACTTCTGTGCTAAAATGTCACATTTGAGCTGTTTCATTCTTTGCTTTGAACCACACATTTATGCTTTAGAACTGTGTCTGTGTCTTTACTGTTTCGTCATTAGTGAAATCACTTGGCCCTAAAAAATGGTATTAGCAAACTCAGAAGCTAGTACTGAAAATTTAGTGAGTCAGCTTTCCAAAGATACGACTATCTTATCACATTTCTGTTGACAACCTAAAAGGCCTTCAATTTTCCAAAATTCCCAAATTTTCTTCATCCTGCTGTTCTTCGCCAAGTTATTTTTGGAATAACTTTTACAAGCAATAGAAGTGGATTTTAAAGCAATTGATATCTATAGAAATAGTTGAAGGAAAAATCTATTATACCTCCTGGGTTCCTTATTCACAAGTATTCTATACGTTATGTTGACTTAAGATGTATCTAGTTCTTGAAAACTTATGTCTATTCATTTTTGTTAGTGTAGATTAAAGAGAGAAAATTCACGTTGATATTCATGATTTTAGAAACTAAGACTCAATCGTCAGCTTTTTTTTTCTGCTGGTCCACGTCCTTCAGGCTGTTCTTGGGGCCGCTGAGGTTCCTAGTTCAGTCGTGTTGCATAGCAGGGACATTAAACAGCTAAACTTTGGGGGAGAATTAATATTTTGTTGTTACCAACTGTCATCACTAAATGGTTTGAGGTTCCAAAATGAAGAAAGCTTCTGGTCCATTAATCCAACTGATCAAACCCTGAAGGTATTAGTTAGAGTTTATTTTGATTAGATTAACAGGCTTTCCTATCTCCTCCCACAGCTAAATTAGTCCAAGCCACTTAGGAAAAGCGTTAATTATCTTAATTTTCTAGCCATTCAGACAGATTCCTCCTTTGCCCTCCATCTCCCCTTTTCCAGGAAGCTTAAAAATTGTAGGTGATCTGCTCTATTATACTGAAATAAGTAACTTTTTAGCTGCATTAACCCTTTTTATTGGCCCATTAGTATAAAACTCTTTTGTGACTATTTTCCGAAAGATTGAGAGCAAGGAAACATTAGAGACCCATCCCTTCAAAGAAAAATAAAGCATGCTTCTTTTTTCTTTTTTTTTTTTAATATTTATTTATTTATTTATTTGGTTGCACTGGGTCTTAGTTGCAGCAGGTGGGCTCCTTAGTTGTGGCTTGAGAGCTTCTTAGTTGTGGCTTGCTGCCTCCTTAGTTGCGACACATGGGCTCCTTAGTTGTGGCATGCAAACTCTTAGTTGTGGCATGCATGTGGGATCTAGTTCCCTGACCAGGGATCGAACCTGGGCCCCCTGCATTGGGAGCGTGGAGTCTTAACCACTGAAGCATGCTTCTTAATGAATTTATTGGAGGTAGAAGACAGGGTGATGGTATGGTGCCAAACCTAAATATTCAGAAAAAGAAAACAAGATTTTTAAATTCGTCACAAGAGAGTGTCTTACCTATTTGATGGTATCTAGATGAATTTGGCTTCCTCTCTATTTGAACAATGACCTCAGGGACATCAAAATAATAACCGCAGATGCCCCTCCCACCTACTATGGAAGCTCTGACCAGTGGCCAGTGGGATGACTTAGACCCAATCATAATGGCAAACCGAGTTCTAATTGAGCAGATCAGATTGTTGGGAGGCATGCCTTACTGAATCACATTTTGGACTGGCTTGTCGAACGGGGCCCGTTGTCTCAAGAAACCAGCTGAATTGGTGGCAGGCTCTTTTCTCCCATGTGTTGTTCACAAATGTTGAAGACCACTGCTGACTTTGCCCACCTGACGCGTTGAGCACAGGTGGACCAGTCCCTTGAGATCCCCTTGCTGTGGGGCTAATGTGAGAGGTTGTCTTTGCTGTGGACTTAGGAGGTGACATGAGACGCAGATCTAGCGGCAGAGAGGAAGACGACGAGGAGCTTCTGAGACGCCGGCAGCTGCAAGAGGAACAATTAATGAAGGTTTGTCCTGAAACGACTTTGCTGCAGTCTTCACTTCAGTTCTGTTGATCCATGTTATTGAACGATTACTGTGGGCGAGCCACCAAGATGAGCAGGAGGTAGTCCCAGCCCTCAGGGGCTTACTGTCCAGTAGGAGAGACAAGATGGGCATCTGGTGACTGTAATAAGGCAGAATACTTAGCGGGTTCTGGAAGAGGTGACCTGGAGGTCAGAGAGACACGGAATGTTTGGGCCTTTTCGAGGAGAGCAAGACTCTGTGTGGGGTGTGTGGGTGTGGTGCATGTGTTGAAAGGATGCTGAAAGGCCAGGTAAAGCCAAAGTGCACTCCGAGGTGGTACAACACCTTCCTTCCCTCACGCAGGCTCTGCTGAAGGAATTCCCTTGGGACAGAGCCTTTCTCTAAGTCTTTCCTCAGGACTCATAGGACCTTGTGTGTATATCTGGGCCAAGAGAGAGGGGATAAAATGGACTGTCACTAAGACATGCTCATTATACCCTCTGTCTCTATCTTAGGCCCACAGCATCCCAGAAGGCCTGGGGTTGAGGGAGCCGAGAAATGATAAACTCCTACCAATAAGGGTCATTTTCCAACGATACTTAATCATATGGGGAATGCACATGGTACTAGTTATATAAGGATACAAAGTTACATTTATTATGTGTTCCCAGTTTTGTATATTGTGTGCATAGAAAAATACTGGATAGATATAGATCAGAATGTAAATGGTGGTTATCTCTGAGTGGTGGATTATGGGCTATTCTTTCCTTCTGGATTTTCTAAAATCTGTACAATGAGCATGCATTATTTTTTTCCCTGCTTTTAAACAGATCAGTGTAATTTATCTTTAAAGGCTATTATCCCCAGTCTTCCCTTCCTACATCAAAAATCTGTACATACTCACACATTGCCCTCCTGAGTCTACCTGCTGGTGCTTTGCGGGGAGGGCAAAGGAGGGAGAACATTCTTCTGATGTGGAGCCTGGTTTAGGGCAACAGAGCCTTGACATTGAAGGGACTATGGTGGTTCAAGGTCCAAAACCTGGCTGACCTTTTGGGGAGCCACCAGGCTCTGGGACAATATGCCTCAGCCCTCTCCAGAGTCAGGAACTTCTTGCAGGATCTCCTAAAAAGAAACTGCTGTTCCCTAAAAGTAATTGCGGGCTTCGCTTTCATTTTTCTTTTCTCTGTGAATAGCTCAACTCGGGCCTGGGCCAGCTGATACTGAAAGAAGAGATGGAGAAGGAGAGGGAGAGCCGGGAGAGGTCCTCCCTGGCCGCCGGGCGCTATGATTCTTCCATCAACTCAGGTGAGCAGCAGACCCACTGCCTTCCCTGAGCCAGGAGCTGGCCACCTGCCTGCAAGGAGCCTATTTTGACGGTTCCAGGAGAGGCAGGGTGGTTTCTGGTGGAATCTGCAGAGTGTTCCATAGGAAAGGAAGTGTAGGAATCCTATGTCATGTCAACTTAGCTTAAGAGCCTGCCACAGCTCTTCCTTAAATGTGTGTTTCCTTCCTGTTGGAAATAGGGGGAGCCCTTGGAGGGTCTCAAGAACCAAGAGGGGTCAGTTCCCTTGTGCTGGGTCTACCTTCTAGAACGTACATCTCAGAGGGAAGCGGCAAAAAGAAAATCCTCATAGAGAACAGAATGCTTTTTATAATTTTTTTTTTTTTGATGTGGTTGCGCTGTGGGACATTAGTTCCCCAACCAGGGACTGAACGCGTGCCCCCTGCAGTGGAAGCACAGAGTCTTAACCACTGGACCGCCAGGGAAGTCCAAGAACAGAATGCTTTTTAACTGTAGAGAGCATGAACAATTTTTTCAAAGTATTATGACTTTAGTATATTCAGTATAAGAGCTGAGGGCTAACAGTGTTGTTGTTGATACTTTTGAAAGAGATTACTTATATACTGGGCTGAAATAGTCTTTCGGTATATTTTCCCCTGCTTATACTTGTCATAAGCCTGTTCTCTTTTAACCCACAAGATATCTCCTCACATGTTGTGAACTAGTGCATAATTTTCTCTCCTGAGGATTCCTTTAAACATGTGTTTAGTGTTTCCTATGCAAACACTTGTGCTAAACATTATTTCATTTAATCTTCACAACATACCAATGAAGTAGATGATATTATGATTATTATCATCTTCCCCATTTTGTAGATCAGGAGACAAGTAAAGGGAAGTTTAAGTAACTTACCCAATGTCACATTGCTGATAACTACCAAAACTAAGGTTTAGGAGTCCAAGTTATTATAACCCCAGAGCCCACACCCTTAACCGGAATGCCCTGCTCCTTCTCATAGATGTGTCATTGGCATTGATCTTGGATTAGGTAGTTTAGTAATCTTTAGAGTTCCTTCCAATTCTGCAATTCTGTTGTATAAGAATAAATAGCACTGTGTCTACATGGGTCAAGAAATGAAGACTTAACAAGATGGAATACCATGCCCGAAGATGCAGAGGTGTTAAGTTGCAGAGCCAAAATTCAAGCCCAGGTCTACTCCCTCCAAAGCCCAGCAGTTTATGAGGTGTCCACGCTGTTGATCAATGGGATACCCTATCCCAAGCCTCCCAGGAGTCCAACTGTGCTTGGCCAGTAGATCCTGGTAACTTAAGTGTAGGCCTCCAGATCAGTTATCGCTGCCATACCAACTGGTGCTTGGGCCTGTGTATCCCAGTAGCCCTGGGTTTAGATCATTGCTTGGATCTTTACAAGCTGAGCAACCGTGGGCAAGATACTTAACTTTCTATTAGCCCCTATTTCTTCTCCTGTAAAATGGAAATACTACCATCATTATTAGGATTGTGTTGAGGATTCAGAGATGCCAAGCACTTCTTCCTTCCCCACCCCTCCTCGAAAATTTCACTGCCCACCCATTCCCTGCATCACCCAAATATGGTGGCATTTTGTGAACATTTGAGCCCAATATTGGGATTTTTTTTTTCCTGAATCTTCTGTAGGGTAGAAGATACACTGCCAACTTCATGAAAGAATTGGACTTCTGGTTCCTAACAGTTACTTGTTTATCTTTCTCTTATTCAGCTTCACATGCTCTATCATCGAAAACCTCATCTCTCCCAGGCTATGGGAAAAACGGACTTCACCGGGTGAGATTTCTCAATTACTCGTTTCTGAGTCTCTTCCCTCTTGGGTCCTGGTTGAAGTGCTGATGTATTGTCTGAATACACCTGACAATATGATCTCAGTGTTGGATATAATGAAAATTGTAATCACCCTGCTCTCCTGGTAAATCACTTTGAGTTACAGGCAAAATAAGATATTTCTATTGAGAGAAAGAGAAATTGACTTTAGATAAAAGAATAGCCTGTATAAGCTTACGGGAAGACTAGATTAATTGTGTGGCAAATATTTCTACAATCAAGCAAAAAGTAATTACTGGAGCCATTATCTCTGCTGTAAAAAGATACAGAAAAGTTTATTACAACCTCCCTCCCCACAAAGCATAGAACAAGTGTAACTGTGTAGCTGTGGTGTGGAAAAATGCGTTTTTATTTATCAGCAAGGGATACTTGCTTGCCAAGGACCTGCTGAGCAGTAGCATAGGATATACCACAAAACACAGGTATTTCATAGAAGAAGAACTACGTAGGAAAAATAATAGGGGTCCAGGAATTCAGCTTGGGAGGAATTCTTAGGATTTTGTAAATCCTATCTTCCTTTTCACCTGACTCCAAAACGAGTACTGTGGAGCAGATTTTCTAATGGTGTGTTTTTCTTCATTTCAGCCTGTTTCTACAGACTTTGCTCAGTACAACAGCTATGGGGATGTCAGCGGGGGAGTGCGAGGTGAGGCCCCTGTGGCCGGGTGTTGGCTGACCAAGGGGGAGAAGGGGCTGTGCTGTCACAGGCATGTTGGCTGGGCTCAGGCTGTGTCACATCCTACGGTCAGATCACATCTGTCCTCTGAGCCATCAGGGCATTTATTAAAATCCCAGAGGATCTCTCCTGATGTGAGACCACAAGAAGCGAGTTTGTAGGAGGGAATTCATTGCTCCTACTATGTGCTGAGCACTAATTAGATCCCTGGAAGTACCATGATAAGCAAGACATGGGCCTACCTTCAAAATGCATGTGGCTACAGATGTACTGGTGTGCAAGGCAGAAATAGAGACACAGATGCAGAGAACAAATGTATGGACACCAAGGGGGGAAAGCAGGGGGCGGAGGGGGGGCGGGCAGGGCTGGGATGAACTGGGAGACTGGGATTGACATATATACACTAATATGTATAAAATAGATAACTAATAAAAAATGCATGTGACAGAGACAGAAAGAGAGAGAGAAACTCTGTGAGATAAATGCTATGGTCGGAGATGCAGAGAGAAGGGAGAAACACCTTCAGGGTGTCAGCTTCCCCAGGGAAGGGTGTTTAAACTGATAACTAAAACCAGAGAGGCGTCTCCCAGCTTCCGGGAGCAGCGAGGCCGCGTGCGCAGAGACCCGGAGCGGGGGGAGCGTGGCTTGTTGGGGAATGTTTGGAGAATTGCAGTAGGATATACTCTCTGTTGATGTTTCCATATTTTTCTATGGTCTTGCCCTTCTGAGATTTTCTTTTTCTTTCCTTTCCAGACTACCAGGTACGGAACACTGTCTTTCTCAAGTTGGCCACCCCAGCAAAACAGCCTTTTTTCACAATCCAGACACGTTCTTCTGCGGCTCCAGGGAAGGGTTTCTGTTGAGAAGACCCTGATTTTGGTTGATCCATCTAATCGTTAGTCCACAGATGTGAGGAGCCGTGAGCGGCAGGCATGCCTGCGCCCAGGTCAAGCTGGTCCTGCAGGCCTGCGCGAACCGGACCAGGCGTCAGAGGACCGTCTTGCTCTGCCTTTGGAGAGTCCTCTCTGGGGTGGAAGTGGACCAGCATCAAGGGTCCACGCACATGCAGTTGCTTTTTCTTTTAGTTATAACCACTCACTCCTTGAGGCCCTCCCCTCCTCTGTGTGGTCACAGATGAAAAGAAACCCCTGTCTTGGCCAATAGGAAGGAGCTGCTGTGGTACCATTCCTTTTTTCCTAGAACCTAAACCTTGTAAAATGATAACGGAGAATGAGAAAAGGGGAAAAATGCAAAGAAAGCTAAGATTAGAATAAAAAAAAAAACCAACCGAAAAAACAAGCATAGACCTGGCAATTCTTTGACGTACCATATACTTTAACACGTGCAGCCTACATTCAGGGATCAGTCAGTAGTTATTAAGCCAAAACCTTTCATCAACTGGAGTATAAAAGAGCAGCATTCCCACTATCCCTGCTTTTATGTAACAAGGAGCTCATTTTGAAAAATCCATGGTAATTAAGATGACACATCTCTAAAATGGCAGTGAAGATTTGAGACCCAAACAGGGAGGTCTAGGAGCCCACAGAGCTCTCCCTCAGCTCCCCATGCTGCCATGGGCTGCTCCTGAAACCTGCATTTCTGTTGCAGACCCTCCCAGATGGCCACATGCCTGGAATGAGGATGGACCGGGGCGTCTCCATGCCTAACATGTTGGAACCAAAGGCAAGTGTGGCTCTTTTTCTCTTTCCTCTCACATGGGATGAAACTGGGACATAACCCTGAAAAGATTTGATTTTCTATCTCTTTCACCATTTTCAGGGTTGAGACCCACTTGGCTCCAGGCCAGTGCATTAGGCAAGCCGTGTCATAAAGCATCTTTCCACTCTGTGGGTTTTGTCACACCGAGTCAGCAGGTTTAAGCCCTCACTGGGTATGGTGCTGTGTGTTCCCAGTGAAGTACCGGCACTTCTCGCCTATGACCTCGGTATCTACTTGGCCCCTGCCATGAGCATGGCAAAGCCTGCTCCATGTAGGACAGCTGCAGCCCCCTCCAGATAGGGTGACCAACACACCCTAGCTTGCCCAAGACTTTCCTGGTTGTAGCACCGAAAGTCTTGCATCCTGGCATCCTCCTCAGTCCCAAGCAAACTGGGATGATTGGTTGCCCCAGCTCCAGAACATCCTGTGACTCCAAAGGTATCCAAGGGCTGTGCTCCTTGGTGACTATAACTGGGGCTTTTTTCAATATGTCATCTACCAAAACACTGCTTCTGGGGATGCATGGTTCCCTGGATTCATGAGCTGGTCATGGAACGAGATTGTCTAACCCTGCAAATGTGTACTGCCTTGTAAAACATATACCTATAATTTCAATTCTCTTCTAATTTTTACCTTCATCCCCAGTACATAGTAAGCTGTATTCTTTTACTCAGCAATGCCCTCCAGAGGCACAGTGCCGCATGAGACACTTGTGGGTATTGGGAATGTATAGGAACCTGCCCTGTCTGCTGGAGACTTGAGTGAGGAACACGCATCACTCTAATACTCTAATCATAGTGTCTTAGAAGCTCTATCTTGGGAGTCTTAGATTTTAGGTAGCTTCTGCTTGTTAATAAAATGGACAGCGGTGGGAATTTTTCCCTGGCGGTCCAGTGGTTAGGGCTCCGTACTTCCACTGCAGGGGGCACGGGTTCGATCCCTAGTTGACCTAAGATCCCACATGCCACATGGCCGAAAAAAAAAAAAAAAAAATGGACAGCAGTATTCTAGAAGAGGTGTTTTTCTTTGCTTCTCAGATATTTCCATATGAAATGCTGATGGTGACCAACAGAGGGCGCAGCAAAATCCTAAGAGACGTGGACAGAACCAGGCTAGAGGTAAAAAAAAACAACAAACAAACACACAAAACAACTTATCCCAACTGCATATTCCTGTGCATTTTCCGCAATCTTCCCCTAAGAAATGTTCCAGTTAAGGCAAAAAATAAAAAGGATCAACCTAGGTTAAACTAAGCTAACTTGGAGGAAAACCCAAATTTGTATTTAGGAGATGAGCATAAAAATGTATGGTAAAATTCAGAAGAACAACCCAGGAGATGCAGTATGATTTTAGTCATTTTCTTTGGAAATTTGATGTTGCCCTAATTTATGGCTGGTGATGTAGAATGGAGTCTCCCGTCACTCTTCAGATACCCTCAAATCCTTATCTTTCTCTGAGCCTGGGTTGAGTTTGTTGAGTTTGGGGAGGGAGCGTTCAATAAAGAGGTGTGTACTAGGCAAGTTCCTCTCTTGGCTGTTTCCACATTCCTTGTCGAAGGGTTAGCTGGGTACACATATCCAAGACCTCCTTAGATGTGGAAGACTGATCTTCGTGCTTTTCCATCTGAATGGTTTTAATTAAGAAAAACTCTGGCTGCTAATCTCATAAAGAATCATTAATTTTCTCTGACAAAAAGTAGTACATCTGTATGTGAGGTCAGGCTGGCACAGAGAATAAAGGCTCCACTATCCTAAGAGAACTTTACTAGGCGGACAAGAGATTGAAGTTCTTGGTCTCCTCAGTAGACCAAGCATACACCTGAACTCCCACTGCTGAGCCAGGAAAAAGCCCCAGGGCTGCCAAAGGACCACTCTGGAAGTCTCTTTCTGGCTTTCTTATTGCTCTGGTCCATTTTCCCTGCATCTCCTCAGCGTCCCAAGGACCTGAAGTGGAGTCACCTCCAGCATAATGAATCACCTTACCGTGCCCCATCACCATTCAGTGTTATTACAATCATCATTAATACTCCACCAGCTCTTTTCTTTGGTAGGAAGGGTGCCTCACCTGGCCTGGCCAGGTAAGGAACCACTGGGTCCAGTGCCTGCTAAGAAGCCTCAGAGATAAACTCCTCTTCCATCATTCTGCCTTGCTCTTCAAAACAATTACTTATAAACTGGAGAGCAACTCTCAAGGTCATCCATGTGGCCGTCAGGACTGACCACTGTTCTCTTCTCCCATCACAGCGCCACTTAGCCCCAGAAGTGTTTCGGGAAATCTTTGGAATGTCCATCCAGGAGTTTGACAAGTTACCTCTTTGGAGACGCAACGACATGAAGAAAAAAGCAAAACTCTTCTGAGTACCACACATAGACAGCAATTAGAAAAAGGACTGACCATGGCGGTGACACATAGGATGTTGTATTAAGGCCCAAACTTGATTGGAGAATTTGCAAACTACTGTCCCTCAGCAACAACCAAAAGGGAAAATCTGATTAAAACACCCATGAGCCAAATGTTGGGCCAGCCCATGGCAACATTCGCCCAGAAGCAGTGGGGTAGAAATGTCTGTGTTCCCACCCTCGACAGTAGTGTTCACGTGTGACCTTTTTCCATCACCTTATGTGTACAGCAGGAGCTACTTCTTTTGTTTTCTTTCAACTGTTATTCAATAATAGTGTGACTGTATGGGTAAGAGCCAGCAAGTGCCCTTAGGATGCCGCATGGACAAAAGCAGTTGTAATAATTCCAAAGTACGAGTATATTTATTATGTAGCGCCGCGGCTGAGAAGGAAGAGCCCGAGGGATAGATCCACGTGGCAGCAGCCTTTGCCCCACCTTTCCTCACTGGCCTCCTGCAGCCCTGCCTGGGCTTCAGCAGGAGGGAAAGCAGAGTCGGGGCCCCCGGCAGCTCTGTTTCAATAGCCACCAAAGTCATTTTTAACATGCTCCTTGTTCCCTACTGTTTGCTAGGACCTGATTGGCAAATTACTTAGCCTATTATTAAAAAGAAAAAAGAATTAAGAGAAAGAGAGGAAAAAGGAGTGAATGAAAATTCTCCTTAAACCCTTTTCTACGTCAGAAAGTGTGTTCCTCCCCACCAAGGACAGGAGATGTCTCAGCCCCGCAGCCCTCCACTCTTACAAAGAAAGGAAAGGGGGATTGTCTCCAGATTGGCCCAGTTGTATGCTGTTAGGTGAGTTTTGTCCAAAGGCCATAGCAGTCTTGACCAAAAACAAAAGTTCTGTCTCCTCTCAATGCAAGTTCTCCCACCCAGCAAACTCTGCTCTCTATCCGGCATCCTCTAAATCACATCAAGCCCTCGCTGATTTTGTTTTTTTTAAAGGTCTTTTCAGTAGTAGGCTAAGGAAAGGCATGTTTTTCTCTTTGAAATCTCTGCAACTCCAAGGTAGATTGCCTCAAACTGATTTAATTTGGTCTTTTGAGCTTTCTTTCTTGCCTAGCTCTGTTGACTTCCTGGTTTGCACGTGTGTGTTTATGTGTTTTCACTCACCCAGGGCAGTTTGGTGAGTCTGCATGTGCTTTTAAATTTCATTCCTGCTCGAATGTTTGTCCCACTGTGCTGCAGCTCCTCAGGGACATTTGCACAGGTGCACATGACTCAGAGGTCAAGAGTGAGGCTAACTGCATCCCTGCCGCCAGGTCCCCCGTGGAAGGGTGTTGGTTAGAAGCCAGCATATACCATGACAGATGTAGCTCAAGTCAGCATCAGACCGAAGACCGCAGACCTAGGGTCAGACTATGTGTAGACAGCCGGACATCTCACCAGAGTCCTCAAGCTCAGTAACACAAGAGTCACATTGGAGCCGAAGATTACCCCAAAACTTGCATTTAAGACCCCACCATGGTTCCTGAAAGCCTCTGGCTGAGACTCAGACAGGACGTGAGTCGCATGTAGGAGGTTGTCACATTTATTCTCATGCTTTGGGGCTCTGTTTAAGAATTTAAACTCTGTTTTGAAGCCAAAAAAGAAAACATCTGAATTCACCTGCGTATGCTACTAATAATAAAAGCTCAGAAATTCTTCCTGCTGGCACCAAGTATTAGAATGAGTTAGTAGCTGACGCCAGTGGTAAAAAGCAAGTAGAATATTCTTTCTGACCTTGTACTGCAGACCTAGCTTGTGACACACTCTAGCAACCGGGTGCTGTAGTGAATACTGCAATTGCTTTATAGTATTCTGTGCGCTTCCCGAGGGAATCTAAACCTGCCTGACCTTTGCTAGACGCTGAATGTTTGAGGACTGTTCTCACAAATACGTGTGTGTGTGTGTGTGTGTGTGTGTGTTGGACCTACTAACGTGTTTAGCAAATGGCTCTGATGAGGTGGATGTGAGGAGACCAGCTCCTTGGACTGAAGGCAGACTGCAGCCCACAGTTTCGCCCCTTCATCTGTCCGTTGCCTCTTGCTTCATTCAGTACATCCGCCGTCCCATCTTCTGTGACCTCTCCTGCATGGGCAGCCTGGGCACAACGCCTGTGTGTCCTAATCCTTGCTTCGCTCTGGCAAAGTGTGAGGGGTGAGGACCATGGTGTAGTCTCAGTGTTCCCCTGCCACGACCAATAACAAGGATGGCCAAACGTATCCGAGGGTTCGGCTGGAGGAGAGGTTTTTTTTTCATTGGCTAATGAGTTATCATCGACGTACTTGCAGATTAAATGTCAGTGTAAGAAAAATGGCGATGATAGTTAAAGAACTGAGCCCTAAATTTGCCGCCACTAATGAAACTCTACTTTTCTTGTAACTTTTGAATTCAGTTTTGCATCCATCTTGGGGTGGGGGGAAATAGCTTGTTTCCATATCAAGTGTATGAGCTAATTTAAACTACACCGTGCAAAAATGCCTTGCCAGAAAATGCGAGTAGCTTCCTGGCTGCAAGCAGAGCAGTGCTGTGCTCTAGGGAAGGGGGCACTGGGAATGCAGAGTGGGCTTCCCAACCCCACTCCCCAGGAGAAGGTTCCAGCCACGGGCATGGGTCACAGGGCAACCTGATTCTTCCAACCGCCAAATTGAATCAGTGGGCTACAACGCCCTATGTGCTTTGTTGAACTGGGCTCAGCGTGCTTGTCCCGAAAATGTCCGGGTCACTACACAGGAAATCAGTGTTCTCTGCTTGAACCCTGCCCCGCATAAAAAAATTCCAGTTGTTAACACAGTCAAATTAATGAGGATTGTTTACTCTAGGAAAGGAAGTATACACATGGCAAGCTTCCCTAGTGCATACATAAAGGGCTACATTTTTGAGCATTGGGCTTACTAGTGATTCTTGAAGCATAGACTGATTGCATGAAGAGGCCTCTATGATGACCTGAAAGTCAGTGCTTCCTTTAAAGTTTCTTCAAAAAAGCCAGGATACCATTTAGTCTTCTGGTGTGATTTATGTTGAGATATAAAGAGCATTTGGAAACTTGTCCAGCCCGCTAGGTATCTACATTTTGGTTTGGGTTCATTATGAAATGTTCTTAATGTGACTCCTTCAATAACAAAAGATAAACTGCCTGTTCCCTGAAACCTTGAACAGAAAAGCTAGAGACAATGGGTAATAAGGTGCAAAGAAAAAAAAAAAAAAGTAGTTTCTATCTGTCATGTCCTCTAGTCTCCCCAGTTCTCCCCAACTCCCCATTCTGTTGTTTCCAAGCTGAGTTTCCTCTTCCGAGGTGAGGCTGGAACAATGCTCTTTTCAACTCTTATCCCCTCCATCTGGTCATGTCAATCAACTCCACTTGGAAAAGTCTTGCTAGAAATGTTTCTAAAACTTTCATCTAATTTCTTTACACTTTAAAGCAAACACCTTTTTCTAAAGAATTGCTTCTTAGATGATTATACAATATATATATCTATGCTTTTGCAAGTTTAAAAATTCAAATGAACCACTCTTGACTAGGTAGGTCTTTCTGAAAAACTCTTTAAATCAAACTTGATGTTAGCGTTCTCTTGCATGTTGAAGGGGCAGGGGACCCTCCAGGCTGTGGGCTCCCAGAGCCCTCTTTCTGACTGTCAGGAAAGATGGTGGAAGGAAGATGAACTCTGTGCCATCAGCCCTTCTGCATCCTCTGCAGCAAGCTCAGTTTTTACAAATCAGCTCATCTGTATTTCCGGTCACTGTTTAATCTACTTCCTAGGCCAGCCTTGATTTTATCTGACTTGTAAAACCATTTTCCTTTGATAAACCAAGTGTTGTCAGGATGCCCTAAAACTCACTCATTAGTACTCCCTTTTGAAGAACGTTATATTCAGAAAAAGAGATCATTTCAGGCTTGAGGTTCGTAATGACACCTTATAGTGGTGATGTGCGTTAAGGGAACTACCCAATTATGTTGTAATGAAAGAAGGAGAAACTTTGACTTTGGCATTTTAAAAAATCACTGTCTTTCTATTTGCTGCCCAGGGAGTAGTGGGGAGATGGTGACTGACACGCTTTGCATATGGATCTTTGTGTTTTTCATTTGGGGCAAGTTTCCTTTATGGCAAACTCAAAAGGAAAGGGGGAGGTGGTCAGTTTAAGCTGAAAAACTTTCTAAACAATATATGTGTACACAGCAAAATTAAACCCAATCTTTTCTGATGCTTCGTGTAATTGAGTGGCGATTGTTATCATTAAATAAAATTCTTCCCAAAGGAGTCTCTCCCGAGAGTGACGATGCCATGAGTCGCTTTCTGAGCCCGTTTGCCAAAGGTAGAGGAAAAGACTGCATCCACTAACATTCAGAGAGGCAATGAGCCACTTAGTGATTGTATATGTGTATGTTTCTTTACCCTACGGAAGAGAAGACGAATGTCCGCAGGGTTGGTGTTCTTTTGGGGTGTTATGTACAGACCTGTTCAGTAATAAACATGTGTGGTTTCTGTGAGTTGCTGACAGTCCTGCATCGAAGCTTTTGCAGTTCTTTCCTTTTTAAGTTGGGTTTAATGGAATTTTTTTTCAAGTGTTGGAAGGCATACTGTTCTTCCTGCCTCCCCTCCCCTTCCAGAAACAAAAAAGCAAATATTTGGAAGAACTGCTGTTTAAAAGATGTATCATGTCCCCCATGAAAGTGAGTGGATATCGGTCGGCATCCTGAATGCCACGTGCCAGTGTGCAGAGGTGGGATGGCCCTGGGCCTGCGTTACTGTGCTTAGGACACCCGACGCGCTCCACACTCTTGTTGAAATCAGCACCTGCCGCCCCTCTGCCGCTGTCCTGCGTCACTGTTGTGCTCACAACTCAGTGAATAAAGTGTGTGCTTTATGCGTAACTGCCTCCACACCGTGTTTCCTTTCTGGTTCCCCTGCTCCCTTTAAAGGTCTGTCCCATTTGAAAAAGTGCCAGCCCAACGTCTAAAGACAAAAACAAAATCAAAATCAAAGTCCTGGGAACGCACTTTTATCACGTAGGAAGGCAGGTTAGAGGGGGAAATGCATCAGATACCAGTGGTATATTCCAGAATTGTTTGCCCAATAACCCAGACCATATTGACCAAGTCAACTAAAGAAAAAAAAATTTAATAGAGCTGTTGCACTGTGCTGGCCTAGCTGGTATTCAGTTTTGTGTGTGACACAGAGCAGCAATGGTCTGATCACTTAGGCAAGGCTGGGGACTTGAGGTTTGAGGACAGGAGCTTCTGAACCGCCGCCGTGAGTTGGGCCATTTTACTAAGAAACTAGAATGCAGCGGGAGGAAAACATCTTTGACCTCCACTGCATTATCAAACTTTAAGCAAAGAAAATCTTAAGGATTTCAATTTACTTGTTATCCTCACCGCCAAGATTTGAGGCTTGCCAGAAAACACAAGGATGTATTTATACTCACAGTGGTCTCTCCGACCGTAGCCATCCTACTATGTGTCTACCAAGCCTGTTGCCTTAGTCCACATGGGCTGCTATAACAGACCCCCAGAGACCGGGGGCCTTGAACGGCAAACAGTTATTTCTCACAGTTCTGGAAGCTGGAAGTCCACGATCAAGGTGCTGGCAGATCCAACGTCTGGCGAGAACCCTCTTGGCTTTGTAGACAGCCGTCTTCTCGTTGAGTCCTCACATGGTGAGAGAAGAGAGGAAGTAATCTCTCTGCCATCTCTTCTTATAAGGGAACGAATTCCATCATGAGGACTCCACCTTCATGATCGAATTACCTCCCAAAAGCCCTGCCTCCTAATACCATCCCCTTGGGTGTTAGGATTTCAATCTAAGAATTTGCGGAGGGCACAGACATGCAGTCCGTCATACCTGCCCAGGGGCCCGTCGCCCTGGCATTCATGGGGACCGTCTCCTGGAAGCCAGAAACAGGTTATTCTCAAGGCAGCTGGCAGGTTAGTTGGCTACTGTGGAAAACGGGTCCGGAGGCCCCGGCCGGAGGTCTGTGCTCTGCTCACTGCTGGCCGCCGCCCACACCGACGTCACCACTCAGGTCGTGGTTCCCGTGGGCAGTGCCGATCTTCAGTCGAGGTTATCTTGAGCGCCCTGTGGCATTTGTCTTGAGGGCCCTGTGGCATTTGCCGCCATTGATCACCATTTCATGGGAAGTCGACTCGCTGTGCCGTCAGGTGGTCCCCCCTGCCCGCCCACAGCAGAGCTCACGGACTGCGCTGGGAATCCGAGGCCCTGCCTGCCTGGCCCTGGCTCGCCCACTGCTCGGCCCCCCTCCCACCACGCCCACCCTCGAATCTCGCCCTCCAGCTCTTCCAAAGCACCGCGAGTTCCCTGAACACACCATGCCCTCCCCCGCCTCTACAGCTTTGCCAACGTCGTGTCTTCTGTACCACGTCCAGCTCTTCTAGGAGGTGGAGAGACGAGAGGACCCGGCCCCGAGGAAAGGAGGTGATGGCGGTGTTGACCATCTGAAATTAGTTGCCCACAGCTCTTTGAAGTTACCGTGTGAGTTTCCCATGGGCTCCATCTGCCCTAAATCAAAGACACAGCCCAGTTCACACCCTCTCTAGGAGCCTGCCTTGGTGGGCCCAGCCCAACCTGCCCCAGTAAATTCTTTGCATGCCTATGGGTGAACATCACGTTTCACGCTTTTCAAGTTTTGCCTAATACTGCTAGCTTTGCCTGTGTTTCTGCTTCTCAGCTGAATGGTATAGTGAGAGCTTCTGTATATCGAGCGCTTTGTGTTGGCTTTACATTAACTGGGTCCCCCAGGACAGCCCTACAAGCAGATAATTATAGCTCCACTTATACATGTGAGGAAACTAAAGCTCAGAGGCTAATTAAACGTGCCTGACTGTTCAGGGAGCAGCAAAGCTGGTATTACCCAGGTCTGTCCCGCTGCAAATCCCATGCTGTTTTCCAATGTCCCACTGGCTGTGACTTTCTTTTTTTTTTTTAATTAATTATTTATTTATTTATTTGGCTGAACCCCATCTTAGTTGCGGGATCTTCTTTGCCGCACACAGGATCTTTTAGTTGCTGCACGGGGCATCTAGTTCCCTGATCGAACCCCGGCCCCCTGCATTGGGAGCTCGGAGTCTTAGCCACTGGACCACCAGGGAGGTCCCTGCCTGTGACTTCCTGAAAGCAAGGAATGCGTCCCCCATGTTCTAAATCTCTGGGGGCACACTGCACAGAGGAGGCTGTCAGTGTGAGACTGGCCAGTTCCCCTCAGTCGGCCACAAGCCACAGCACTACCACCAAGGCACGGTTATAAATAGCGGTTGGGGGATACTCACTAGCTGTGTGTCTCAGGGCCAGTTATTTAACATCTTTAGGCCTCAGTTTGCTCATCTGTAAAATAGACAAAATAATAAGACCCATCAGAAGATTGTTGCTAAATCATAACACCTGTTGAGCACAGCGCAGGACCTAGCATGTAGTCATTGGTCAGGAAACTTGAGTGATCTTTATTAAGGGTAATTAGCCAATTAGACTTGAAGAATCCCAAATGCTCCCTGAACCTCGTAAATTAGGAATGAATACCTGCTCTGGCTGTCTTATGGGGTTGTGAGGCCAAATGAAGTAGAGTAGAACTGCTCAGACACAGGAAAGCACTATGTTTACAGATGATATTGGGTAAAAAGGGTTTCTGGTACTTGGACAAGGTCTACTACTATTTTATTTTATTATTTAAAAAAAATTTTTTTTAAAGTATAGTTGATTTACAGTGTTGTGTTAGTTTCAGGTATATAGCAACATGATTCAGTTATACATACATATATATATCTATTTTTTTCAGATTCCTTTCTCTTATAGGTTATTACAAAATATTGAGTATAGTTCCCTGTGCTGTACAGTGGGTCCTTGTTGGTTATCTATTTTATATATAGTAGTGTGTATATGTTAATCTCCAACTCCTAATTTAGCTCTCCACCCCCCTTTCCCCTTTGGTAACCATAAGTTTGTTTTCTATGTCTGTGGGTCTGTTTCTATTTTGTATATAAGTTCATTTGTATCTTTTTTTTTTTTTTAGACTCCACATATAAGCGATATCATATGATATTTGTCTCTGTCTGGCTTACTTCACTTAGTATGATAATCTCTAGGTCCATCCATGTTGCTGCAAATGGCATTATTTCATTCCTTTTTATGGCTGAGTAATAACCATTGTATAAATATACCACATCTTCTTTATCCATTCATCTGTCGATGGACACTTAGGTTGCTTCCATGTCTTGGCTGTTGTGAATAGTGCTGCAATGAACATTGGGGTGCATGTATCTTTTTGAATGGCAGTTTTATCTGGATATATGCCCAGTAGTGGTATTGCAGGATCATATGGTAGTCCTATTTTTAGTCTCTCAAGGAACTTCCATACTGTTCTCCATAGTGGCCGCACCAATTTAAATTCCCACCAACGGTCTAGTACTATTTTAGATAGTTTAATCATTCAAGAATTTTAGCTTTTGTTCTGGGCTTTTTCCCCCTCTAGTCTTTATATGAATTCTCCAGCATTAAAACAAGCCCACAGCTTTTATATGCTTCAGTAACAACACTGTCTTGTCCAATAATCATCTATGATTGAGATCCCTTGAAGATGTGATTTTTTTTTTTTTTTTTTTGGCCACACCACGTGGCTTATGGAATCTTAGTTCCCTGACGAGGGATCGAACCCAGGCCCCCTGCAGTGGAAGCTTGGAGTCCTAACCACTGTACCACCACAGAATTCCCAAGATGTGCTAATTAATAGTAATAATAACAGTGTTACATAGCAGTTGAGTGTGGGCTATAGCATCAAACTCCCTGGGATTTTTTTGTTTTGTTTTGTTTTTATAAATTTATTTATTTATTTTTGGCTGTGTTGGGTCTTCGTTGCTGTGCACAGGCTTTCTCTAGTTGTGGCGAGCAGGGGCTACTCTTCGTTGCAGTGCGTGAGCTTGTCATTGTCGTGGCTTCTCTTGTTGCAGAGCACGGGCTCTAGGCGCACAGGCTTCAGTAGTTGTGGCACGTGGGCTCAGTAGTTGTGGCTCGCAGGCTCTAGAGCTCAGGCTCAGTAGTTGTGGCGCACGGGCTTAGTTGCTCCGCGGCATGTGAGATCTTCCCGGGCCAGGGCTCGAACCCGTGTCCCCTGCATTGGCAGGCGGATTCTTAACCACTGTGCCACCAGGGAAGCCCAAACTCCCTGGGTTTGAGTTCGAGCTCCACCAGTAATTAGCTGTGTGACTGGTGACAGTTTGCCTAACTTCTCTAAGCCTCAATTTCCATTTCTATAAAATAGGAATAATAATAAAAATACCTACCTTAAAGAGTTATTGTGAGAATCAGGGAGAATAGGACCCGGCATGACACAAAATGGGCACTCAAACATTAGCTTTTATTAATAAAGCAGCTGCCATGTAGTGAGGACTTACTATTTGCCCAGTTCTGAGCTAAGCATATTACATGCTCTATTTCATGGAGTTCCTTACATCACTTCTACTTTAGAACTGAGGAAACAGTCCCAGAGAAACCAAGTGCCTTATACAAGATCTGCCTCTTGAGTGGTGGCCCTGGGATTCAGACGCCATCTCCCCAGTTCCAAGCTCAAAATGTAAGCAAGTGTCATGCAGAGAAGAGCTCAGGTGTCCCCACGGGTACTGCAGGAGCCAGGGTGCCAGGCCGCCCACAATGGAAGCATCCAAATGTGCCAGCTTGGGGGCTCAGCTTTTCCCAAGGAGTTTTAGAGCCTTTGGGACCTCGGTGTTTTCTGGGTGGGGAGGATTTCCCCAGCCTGCTCGAGGGATGTTTAGAAACACCAGCTGCAGAAGAGTTGAGACTCATTCCCATGAAAGATGGCTTTGGTTTCAGAAAGATCTTTCCAATGTATGACTCACTTCAAAGCAGCCAAAGGCAGCAGAGGCTGAACTGCCGGTCCTTACAGTATTGGGGGACATTTCCTAGGCTCAAGAAAGCTACCAGTCCTACTTAGCTCCCCCTGCCCGTTTCTGGAAGGGGGCTCCCTCCTCCTCCCTGCAGAGTCAAGCAGCCTTGCCTGGGTGTGTCACCAGCCCCACCCTGCTGGACATGGCCCATTGTTGGCCGGAAAGTCCTGGGAAGGGTGGGGACTTGGTGTTAGCAGCTTTTGAGAAAGTTCAGGGTGGTCAGAGGACTAGTGCCCAAAGCTTTGGGGAGCTCAGCCCCAATTTTGAGGACCTGCCTTCACACCCTAAATTCCCTTCTCCCCCCACACCAGCCAGAACTCTGACAAAGAAATGCCCCTTCCATCCTACGGCACTCGGGGAAGTGCTGTGGTAAGTCAGGGCTCTGGAGGAGGGTGTAATATGACCACATTTATTTTAGTTTCCAGTCTCAACTGGATAAAAATGCTCTCCAGGGCCTGTCATTGTGCTAAGCACAATAGCAGGCCCTGGAGAGGTTTCTCTGTATTTATTTGTGCTGTCCCCCTGCTGCTGCCTCTTAACTCGGCCCTTCCCATCAGATAAAAAGAAAAATTGGCTTAGGAAAACCTCCCTCCAAAGCAGAGGCTGTTTCTGCTTTGTCCTGAGCATGTTTTACTTGCGGGCCCTCCCAGAACATCCTGGGATGTTCCAGAAGGCCTAGAGGCAGGGTAGAGCCACCTGGCTTCCAGAACCAGAGCTTGGGAATCAGACTTGAGGGTACATGAGTCCAGATAGTCTAAGAGGAAGATGGATAATGATGGTCTGATGGCGGCGGCTGACATTCTTTAAGAGCCTCTGGAGTGCCAGGCTCAGGGCTAAGTGTTACTCTGTGTAGATTATTTCATTTCATCGGTGAAAGGTACACCCAGGACTGGGAGAGGCCCACTAAAAAGTGGATGGGATTCTAGCCCCTTCCCATCACGTCCAACAGCCATATTCCTCCTGAGGCTGTCACAGCTCTCTGGGGTCTCCTCATTTGCACGTGGTTTCTAAGATTTGCCAAAAGGACCATCTTTGCAAAGACTAAGCCCAGCCTTTCTCTGCAAGGTGGAGCCTGGCCATGAATAACAACATTTTGCTCGAAACTGCACAGAAAGGATAAGTTCTTTCATTCCTGCTATTGTCCCAAAGCATATGCTTCTTAATGAAAAGTTAGAAAATGTTGTGGGCAGTTACATTCCCATCAGATAGGAGTAAGAGTCAACTGGATTACCCTGTCTTTCTTTTTCTTCCTTCCTTTCTTCCTTTCTCCCTCTCTCTCTTTCTTTCTTTCTTCTTTTTTAAATATATAGAACAAATTCTTCCTCCTCCACATAAAAACAAGGTATTTCAGGCAACTTGGAGTAAATTGCTAGTATTTATTAATCGTTATTTGAATCAGATGGCTTCCACTGGATGTGGCACTTTCACAAGCATTGCCTCTGAACCTTCCCCCTACCCCCCACCACAAGCAACCTGGGGAAGTGTCATTGCCCTCAATACACAGATCAGAGCTTGGCTGACCTGTCCAAACTCACATGCGGAGATGGGGAAGAGTCAAGATGTGGCCCCAGGTCTAACTGAAAAGCTTATGCTTCAGTCCACAAGGAGATTCTGATTATGTAGGTCTGGGGAGGGAGCCAGGAAGCTGTGTCCTAAAACAAAATGTCAAAGCTTCCAGATAATTCTGATGATCAACCAAGTTTAGGAACCCCTGGCCCACACTGCATGGCCTCAGGTCAAGAGTGGAGCTGGTCTGTGACTCACCAAGCATCCATCGCCAGACCTTGCAAGACTCCATCACCCTAACACATGCGACCAGAAGTCAGACCAAGGCCTCGGAAGTCTGCCCTTGCAAATAGGCCTACAGTCTCCAGAGGCCTCCCTAAGAAATCACTGGCACCGTCCTTCACACAACAGGGTGTCTAGCTCTCTGAATCAGAATCTGCTCAAATGTCACCTCATTCTCAAGGAGATGAAGGAGATTGTCTCCATTTACAGAAAGAAGCATGAGATGAGAGAGGACGGGTCAGGTGCCTAGTTGCTTAAAGGAAAAACAATCCACTGGCATCTCTTCACCTCCCTTTCTCCTCTCACAACCTTGAGAAACCTCTGAAGGTTGAAAACATGGCCTAGAAATCCTATTATTCTACCAAACAACTTATTTTTTTCCCCCAAAGTGCTCACTGTTTTTTCAGTCTATTGTTTGCTGGAAGGGTGGATATAAAAAACTCTAGTCCTAAGTTTTCTGTTGAGACAGTTACTCCAGGGAAATTTGGGAACTGTCTTCAGGGCCTGGCTGGGGAGAGAGTAAGACCAAGGAAGCCAGGAGTTATGTCTGCAAACTCTTCTTTTACATAAACGTGGTTGTTTTTATTTTTGAACCCTTATATATGAAAGCATCTACAGTGAGTTGAAATAATGTCCCTCAAAAGATATGTCCACCCAGAACCTCAGAATATGCCCTTATTTGGAATTAGGGTCTTTGCAGATGTAATTCAGGCAAGGATCTGGAGATAAGACCATCCTAGATTCAGGTGGGCCCTAAATCTCACCACGCACATCCTTATATGATACTCAAAAGGAGAGACACAGAGATAGACACAGAAATGAAGGCCATATGAAGGCAAAGGCAAAGATTAGAGTTGTGTTACCATAAGCCAAGGAGCCACCGGGATCTGGAAGAGGCAAGTAAGGATCCTCTCCTAGCACCTTCAGCAGGAGCATGGCCCTACCTACACCTTGATTTTAGACTTCTGGACTCTACAACGATGAGAGAATGAATTTCTGTTGTCTTAAGCCATCCAGTTTCTGGTTATTTGTTATGGCAGCCCTAAGAAATTAATACTGCATTTTTATCGGTGAAAAAAGGTCCCTCGACTCCTCAGCAAGGTAGAGCAGGCAAGGGTCTAAGCCAGATGCCCTCAGTGTACTGACCTAGGGCCCCAGGGCACTGTGATGCCACTGACCAGGTATGGAGAGACAAGGCCTACTTCTCCAACACCAGAGAGGCAGATAAGCGTCTGATTTTTCTCTTCCTAGAAAAGAAGATCAGCGTTTGCCTGGCTATCAGTTGACTTGCCTAGCAAGCCTCAATGGCCCATCCTAGTTAGAATGTTTTCAACTGGTAAGCCCGAAGCAGGCAGAGTCCACCTTGGGGATGGAGCCCCTCTGGGCAGAACTGAGCTGGCCAGTCAGGTGGCAGCATGTCTCTTCCTCCCTCAGGGGACTTTGCTCTTTAGGATGAGCCTAGCCCTGGGCTAGGCTAGAAGCAGAGCACACATTGATGTAAATGTCCATCTGCCAGCGTGCAGGGGCAAAGGGACCTGTGAGTTCACCTCTCCCCTGGGGTCATCAGGAGACCCCTGTGCCTCGTGAACTCCTTTAGTCCAGAGCCGCTACCCAGCAGCACGACCTGGACAAGGTACTCCTGCCTCAGTTTCTGCATCTCCATAATGAAGAGGAAGATGCTGCTTATTCCAGGAGTTGCTGAGAAGATTACGTGAGTTAATGCATGAGGTACACTCAAAACAGGCCCATACTAACACCCAATAAAGGTTAGCAAAATATTATTATTGTTAGTATTATTAGTATTTAGTACTGGGTGTTATTACCATGACAGGGAAAGAGCCCATACATTAGTGATTTAAAACTTGCATGAAAATGTCTATATCCCAGGAGTTTATTAAGAATGCAAACTCCCAGGCCTCACCACCAGATAGGTTTAATGGGGGACCCAGTAACTTCTCTCTGTATGTGTGTGCGTGCGTGTGTGTGTGTGTGTGTGTGAGAGAGAGAGAGAGAGAAGGAGAGAGAAGAAGGGAAGGAGGGAGGGAAGGAAGGAAGGAAGGGAGAAAGGGAGGAAGGACGGAAGGAAGGGAGGGTGGAAGGGGAGATTATTAACAAGCCTGTCAAGTGATTCTGGGGCTGGTGGTTCACAAATTATAAGTTTTAAAAACATTGCCCAAATTAGGTTGTTCCCTAGAACTATGAAGTTTATTTCAATTATTAATCACTAGGAGGGGACTAGGTTTGCTTTAAAACTAAAATTGAAATCTTGACATCTCATCTCCATTTTCTGTAATTGGTTGCTTTTAAACAATACAAAATGCCAAGGTCATAAAATTGATTTTAATGAGTCTTTTCCTGCCTCTAGAACGTGCTTAAGTTCAAATCACTAAGCTTTAAACTCACGATTTCTCAACCTACGTAATTTAAAAAGAAAAACAACAACACCACCACAGTATTTAAATAGATTTTTTTTTTTTTTTCTAGTCTGGGACGAAATATTCTGTCAAAGCATCAAAGTTCTTTAAGATCTTTCCAGAGATGAGAATGGATTTGTCCTTCCTCAGTTACTGTGTCCCCTTTGCCGGAACACATGAGCAGAGGCACAAGGGGGCATCTAACTGCCACCCCAGCACACCTGACAAAAGGTGAGGCCTTTGGGGGATGAGGGCAGAGCCCTCACGGGATTAGTGTCCTTATATTGGTTTGGCCAAAAAGTTCGTTCGGATTTCCCGTACCATCTTATGGAAAAACCCGTACGAGGTTTTTGGCCAACCCAATAAAAGCGGCTCCAGCAAGATCCCTCAGCCCCTTCCACCTTGTGAGGTTAGAAGGAGAAGTCTGCAACCTGGGTGAGGCCCTCATCCCACCATGCTGGCACCTCAGTCTCAGATCACCAGCCTCCAGAACTGTCAGAAATAAATTTCTGTTGTTCGTAAGCCACCCAGTTCGTGATATTTTTGTTATAAGAGCCTGAGACAGTCAGAAAGTCACTTTCCAGACTAACTGGGTTTTTCCTTCAGTCTTTGAGTCTGCAAACCTTGAATGGAGAAAGTCCCCTTCCCTTCTCTCTGTCCAGGTAGCCACAAAGTAGGTGTTCCCTGAAAACTCTTTCCTGTTGGGGGAAGAAGTGCAACTAGAGGGAAAAATAGAGGGAAAACGGGAGAGAAGTAGCCCTGCAAGTTTGACCCTTGTCTTATTACATCTGAAAAAGACATTACGTTCACTTGAACTCAAGGTAGAACGTCTGCCACTTGGGGGGACTGACACATTATTTCTCTATCATACTTTCTACCTGAATGTGTTTCAGATTTTGAAAACATCCCATCAGAGCACTTTGGTTGGTTGTACAACTCTGTATTCCTGCTTACTGGGTGATGTCATAAGCACTGCTATAAGAGGGCCACATAGGATGAAGTACCCTTCTGGAGGTCTGGGCCACCAGGAGGCATTCCAGCGTCTGGCGCACAGTAGGTGCACAGCGTACAGTCAGTGCTGATTAAATGACTAGAAATGATTTTTCCTAGCTGTGCTAATTCTCCTTCATTCTCAGTGGGATAGGCAGCCTAAAGCCATTCGAATATCTCATGTTTAAAATGTCAGTAACATGTATTCAGTACCTGAAGTGAAAGACATGATGCTTGGTGTTATGGAAAATATGAACATGAATAAAATAAGGGATGGGGACTAGGTGAGCCAAGTGAGGTGCCGAGGGCCCCCTATTTAAGGAGAGCTCGTTCTCAGGGTCATGCAAACATTGAGATTTAGAAAACACAATCCCTGCCCTCAAGGAGCTTAAAGGCTGGAGAGCAATGTGGGCAAGCATATCGTAGGTTAGATTTGGGACCTAAAGCAGATGAAAAAGTTCATGAGATAAAAAAGAAATCAAATGGACCAAGGACCTAAATGTAAAAACCCTAAACCTACAAATTTTCTAGAAGAAAACATAGGGGAAAATTTTCGTGACCTTGAGTTAGGCAAAGACTTCTTTTTTTAAAATTAATTAATTAATTAATTAATTTTTGGCTGCGTTGGGTCTTCGTTTCTGTGTGAGGGCTTTCTCTAGTTGCGGCAAGTGGGGGCCACTCTTCATCGCAGTGCGCGGGCCTCTCGCTGTCACGGCCTCTCTTGTTGCGGAGCACAGGCTCCAGATGCACAGGCTCAGTAGTTGTGGCTCACGGGCCTAGTTGCTCCGCGGCATGTGGGATCTTCCCAGACCAGGGCTCAAACCCATGTCCCCTGCATTGGCAGGCAGATTCTCAACCACTGCTCCACCAGGGAAGCCCACAAAGACTTCTTATATATGATACCAAAAGCATGATTCATAACATTTAAAAAGTGATAAATTGGTCTTCATCAAAATTAAGAACTTCTGCTCTTTGAAAGGTATAAAGAGAATGAAAAAACAAGCCTAAGATGGGAAAAAATATTTGCAAGTCACATATCTCATAAAGTACTGGAATCCAGACTATGTGAAGAAGTCTCACTATCAAGTGCTGGTGAGGATGCAGGGCAACTGGGCTCTTGGACACCACTGGCGGGGATGCAGAATGATACAACTGCTTTGGAAAACAGTTTGACAGTTTCTTAAAAGTTAAACATACATTGATCATATGATATCACAGTCCAGCTCCTAGGTCTTTATCCAAGTAAAACCAAAACCTTGGCTCACACAAAACCTGTACATGAGTGCTTATACTGCCATGATTCACATTGCCTAAAGCTAGAAACATCCCAAATGTTCTTTAACTGAGGAATGGATAAACAAACTGTAGTTCTTCCATACAACAGAATAGTACTCAGCAATAAAAAGGAACGAGCTCTTACAGTAACACAGGTGAAGCACACATGCGTGAGCTAAGAGGAAGAAAAGCCAGAATCAAAAAGCTACAGATATATGATTAGATTTACATGAGATTCCGGAAAAGGCAAAACTATAGGGCTAGAAAACCACAAATCAGAGGTTTCATGGGAATAGGGGAGGCAGAGGGTTGACTACAAAGGAACACATGGAAATTTTGGGAGGTGATGAAATGTTCTGTGTCTTAATTGTGGTGGTGATTACGTGACTGTACACATTTATCAAAACCCATGGAACTGCACACCAAAAAGGCTGAATTTTCTGTAAGTAAATTATACCTTAATTAAAAATTTGTAAAAAATTATAATAATAAAAGCAGTTCAAGTCAACACATTTTTATTGCCAATACTAGTGTACTGGGATCTGTGAGATGTTATAAAAGAAATGTGATATATATCCACTCTTGAGAAGCTTACAGTCTTGCTGTAAAGTAGGCACTATTCTAAGCACTTGAGAGAAAACAGGGAGCAAACAGACATTAATCAAGTAACCCTACAAGTATAAACAGAGGGGTATGCATGTGTAAAGAATTAATGGCCTGAGACTTCCCTGGTGGTCCAGTGGTTAAGAATCCCCCTTTCAATGCAGGGGGTGCGGGTTCGATCCTTGGTTGGAAAACTAAGATCCCACGTGCCGTGGGGCAACTGAGCTCGCACACCACAACTACTGAGCTCGCGCGCCTCAACTAGAGCCCGTGTGCCACAAACTACAGAGCCCACGTGCCCTGAAGCCCGCACACCACAACTAGAGAGAAGCCCGGGCGCCGCAGCAAAGAGCCTGCATGCCACAACTAAGACCCGACGCAGCCAAAAAAAAAAAAAAAGAGAGAATTAATGGCCTGACTGATTCTAGAACGTCTGCAAAACATGCTCTGAGGAATGCTTCTATTTGAATTGCAGCTGGACTGGATGTGGGCTGCAGTGGGATGGATGGAGGAGCTGAGGGTGCATACAGGATGACTGCTAAGCTTCTGGATTTTGCAACAGGAGGGGTGGTGGAACCTGCAGTGTACTTTGGAAGAGGAGCAGGTTTGGGGCGGAGAGGAGAGCATGAGCTCAACATATGAACAAGGGTTGAACCATGAGAGCAACACCTGATTAAGGGCATAACTGTGCAGTGCACCCAACAGAAACGAAAACGTGCGTGCATGCAAAACCTTGTACGTGAATATTTATAGCAGTGTTATTCATAATAGACCAATGTCCAACAACTGATGAATGGATAAATAAAATGTGATATAGCCATACAATGGAATATTATTTGGCAATACAAAGGAGTAAATACTGATACCTGCTACAACATGGATGAAACTTGAAAATATTATGCTAAGTAAAAGAAGCCAGGCCCAAAAGACTATGGAATGGAATGGTCTTTGGAAATATTAAATAATTCCATTTATATGCCATTTCCAGAATAGGCAAATCTATAGAGTCAGAAGATAGATTAGTGGTTGCCTAAGGCTGGGGAAATGGGGAGAATGGGATGACTACTAATGGGTATAAGGTTTCCTCTTAGGGTGATAAAGATGTTCTAAAATTAATTGTGGTGATGGGTGCACAACTCTGTTAGCATAGTAAAAACCATTGAATTGTACACGTTGAATGGGTGATTTGCACGGTATGTCAGTTATATCTCAATAAAAATGTTTCTTTAAAGGAAGAAAGATAATCTGGATTAAGATGTGTTTAGATGTTCTATTTAGAATATTGAAATCTAGAAATCACTCAAATACCTCCGTGGGAGAATGATTATAAAAATAATGACAAATCAATAAGTTGGAATTCAACACAACAATTAAAAATACATGCAATGACAAAGAAGGGCAATTAATTTGAAAAGATGTAAACAGAGTTTTATTTTTATTGTCAAAAACAAAAGCTATGTTGTGGAGAAAGATGCAATCGATTTTGGAGAAGAGTGAGATCCAGCCAACTGTCAGCTGGAGATGCAGAAGGATGGGAGATTGGAGATGGTGGAAATCAAGAGCGAGGACAGTGTGCTTCCAGAGCTCTGTCATGAGAGGCTCAGAAGTGGCTGTGTTGGCTTTTAACCCAGTGGGAAGTGGGCAAGAAACTTGGGCAGGTGGGATGTACATTTATGGCTTAGGATGAGGGCATTGAATTTGGTTCTATGCACACGAAGGAAAGCGTTTATTGAAAAACAACGTTCCAAGCTCTTAGTTCTTTCCTTTGCCTTCCTCCTCCACCCACCCCCCGAGACTTGAGCACTTGCTAATTGTACCCACTACCCATTTTTGAGGATTCACTCAATAGCAGATGTTATGCTAAGTTTTTTGTGTGCTTCATCCTGTAGCATCCTTACAATATGTTCATGAAGTAGGTATTATTATTATCCCCATTTTACAGATAAAGAACCGTGCCCAATGTCACACTGACATTAACAGGTAAACGATGGAGGTGGGATAACTAGGACACGCCGGCCCTTCAGTCTGAAGGACTGAGTCAAGACATGACCCAGCTCAGGAAAATCTTTCTCACAACCTCCCAAGCTCTCCCACTTTTACAAGCCCCCTGGAGGTGGCCCATCTGTTGGGCAGACCACGGATTCTAAGACACTCACCACTTTGATGTTCCCAGGTGTTGTTTGAATTAAGTGACAATATTTGTGTGAGGTAGGATGTGAATCCTACCAAGAGCCCTCAGGTCAATGGGGCAGATCCAAGAACAAATCCACAAGTCAAACACACTTGCAGCTTCATTCTCTGAACAGTCCAAGTTATTTCATCTTTATGTGTTAACAGGTTACTCATTTTCTGAGGAAACTGCTCCTCAAATGCATTTAAAAAAAAAAAGATTGTTGTTCCTTGCCATCTGAGACCTGCCTGTTTGCCTGTTCTTGGCTCCAAACCCCACACCCCAAGCCCTTCTGCTTGGGGGCCTTCCGTAAACATTACTTGAATTACACTAAAAATTCTAATCGAGTGACAGACTGAGATCCCCAGACACTGTCCAATTGTAGTGGCCTGGTTTCAAATGTTCTGCCCTGGTGGAGACTCCTCTATAAACGATTCCCATTTATAGTCTCTCAGTTGTTTCTGCCAGAAGAAACGGTGGCTACCTGAGGCTGTTTCCAAAAGGAAGTTGGGAAGCCGCTTTACTACGATCCTCCTCTCTCTCTCCCCTCTCTCCTCCTCTCCTGTCTTTGCTTCTCCCTCCCCCTGAAGTATTTTGATCCTGGAAGAAAAGCAAGTACAACTGTGTGATCCAGCAGGAGCACTGAAGCGAGCTCATTGTAACTCAGTGTTCGAAATCCTCAGAGACCGGTCGTGACCCCAGGTGCAGGATGAACTCGCCTTGAAGATTTTGTTCCAGAATTTACCAACGTGAAATTTTCTAGACACTTTATCGTGGGCCCAAAAGATGTCAAAATAATAGGCAGCCATCAGCAGAGAAAGGGAAACATCGTTTCCTCGGTTTGGCTAACTGTGGGAAAGGGCAGCTTCTTGAATACTTGGCTCCTCAATTTGTAGTCCTGGCCCAGCGGCATCGACATCGCCTGGGAGCTTGTCAGAAATGCAAAATCTCTGGTCCCACTCCAGACCTTCCAAATCAGAAGCTGAATGTTAAGATCCCCAGGTGATTTCTATACCTGTTAATGTCCAAGAAGCACTGACTTAGTAGATAAGGCTTTTTTGCCAGTGCTGATGGAGTCTCTGGCCGCCGCTTTAGGCTATAAATCCCATGAGGACTTCGTGCAATTTATCATCCAATAAGACCCCAGGTGGCCATGCTTAGTGTCAGATACAGAGAGGTGGAGGGCAGAGACCTGAGTGGGTGGGTGGGTGGATGGGTGGTTGAAATCCTAGCGCCAATTCTAATCCTTAGCACCGAATAGGACCCTTCTGCATGTAGAGTGATTGCTGAAACAATCCACAGCTCTGTTTTCTCTGCCACAGGAGGCCTGAGTGATTCTTATCACCTGGAGGAGGACGCCCTCACTTTCAGCCGTCTTAATCTGAAAGATGCATCTAACACCTGTTGTGAACTAACGTCTCAGACATGGAACTAAGTTCTTTATGTGTATTATCTCATATAGTTCTCACAGCCAACCTATGAGATGAGTATAATTTTTATTCCTATTTGACTAAGGGATAAACTGGGGTACAGAAAGGTTGAATAAGTTGCCCAAGGTCACCGGCTAGAAAGAGGTAGAGGGGAGATTCTAATCTTGACTCCAGAGCCTATATTCTGGTGTTTCTCACCTTTCTTTCATTGTCGCCTCCATCCAGGAACCTTTGTAGACATTTTCTCCTTGTGATATTGTGATTTATGACAAGAAATTTGTATCTCTGACAGAGCTCCTAAAACCCTTGGAATTTCCTAAGTGATAAGAGTGATAAAGGTGTCTTGATACCCATAACAACCCCCTCTCACCACACCTGAGTTTACGTTAATGAGGTGACTTTTGGAAAGTTCCTAAGGATGGGGGCTGGTTGCCAGGGGAACCAACCATGTGACTGAAGGTTTGGAACTTTCAGTCCCAATCCCCTGACTTCCCGGGAAGGGAGAAGAGCTTGAGGTTGAATCAGTCACCAGTGGCCAATGATTTAATCAATGATACCCATGTAATGAAAACTCCATAAAAACCCAAAAGAAAAGGGTTCAGAGCACTTCTGTCTTCATGAATCCCTGGAGATGTGGAGATAGTGGTGAGCTGGGAGAGGCATGGAAGCTCTGTGCCCTTCCCCCATCCCTTGCCCTATGCATCTCTTCCATCTGGCCGTTCTTGAGTTACATCCTTTTATTATAAACTGGTAATCTAGTAAGTAAAAGGTATTCCTGAGTTCTGTGAGCCACTCTAGCAAATAAATCAAACCTGAGGAGAAAGTTATGGGAGCTACCAATACATAGGCAGTTGATCAGAAATACAGGTGATCACCTGAACTTGGGATTGGCATCTGAAGCTGTGGGGATTGGGGGCAGGGAAGGGCTTGGGGTGCAGTCTTGTAGGACCGAGCCCTTAACCTGTGGGATTTAATGCTATCTCCAGGTAGATGGTGTCAGAATGGAGTTGAACTGTAGAATACCCAGCTGATGTCAGAGCATTGCTTGGGGGTGTGGGGAAACCCCCACACACATTGTAATAGGCAGCTGAGATTTTACTCCCCTGTGAAATTTTAATCCCACAGATAGACTATATATCTGTTTATATACTATGTGCGTGTGTGTTTAGTTATACACTGTAAGATTTTTTTCACCCTACCCCAAGAACAAATTTTTGTCCGCTCAGGGATGCAGTCACTCCCGTGGAGAGTACGTCACTCTTTCAGGAGGATTTGCGGACAATTCTATGTGCTAGGCTGTACCCACAGTGAGGAGCTTGGTGTTTGGGGCTCTAGAAAGGCCGTCTTTGAGCAGAACAGGACCAGGGGCCTTGGCTGATGTGGCAACATTTTCCATCCTGGAGGAACCAGTTCAGACCTGCTTTCACCCTCAGCACAGTGGCTGCAGCGGGAAGAGCCCCGCCTGCGAATCAGGAGACCCAGAGTCCAGCCCCAATCCTGCTTCTGTGGCTCTGGGTCAGTCATTCTCTCAGCACATCCGTTACCAACCTTGAAACTGGGGGTTTGAACTAAATTGGTACTTTTAAAGGAAAACCAAGTCTAAGGGTAGGCAGAGTGCTGAGCTGGAAGCAGCACACAGGACCTGCTGGGGAAGGCTCTTGGATAAGGGTCACAGAGATGCGCCCCTGCCCTCCGGACGGCCTTCCGCCCCACTCCTGCCTGCCCTGGGGCTGCTTGGCAGAAGCTGCATCAGTGCCGGCCCACTTTGCCTTAAATACTAATGGAATCTTGTTTCCTCAAGATTGAGCCAACATCTAAGTGATGACTTCCCATTGCTATCCCTTACCCCAATCAGTGACTTTGGGGGAAAAGACTTAAAATTCCACTCCGTTCATCCAACCATTGGAAAGGGATCCAAAAAGTGTACACCAAGGAGTGGGAAGAAGAGTCACCTGGCATGTCAACCGGGAGAGAGTGGATTCTGAAACCCAGCAACGAGAGTCTGAAGAAGCTCAGTCTTGCTAGATGGAGAAGCATTAACAGACTGAGCTGTTCTGGCCTGGTATGGGGCCCAGGCAGCCCCAAGAGGCCTTGGGGAGCTAAGCCTGTTGGCAGCGCAGAGCTGGGGAAGCACCGACTGCAGAGAGGTAGCTGCCTCTGCGTGAGTGGCTGTGGGCTTGTAGCAGGGTCTGTGGGCCCACAACCAATCTGTAAATCCCAGGCACCCAAGACTTGCCAGTTCTGACTGGCGGGCTACCTAGGGGCCTATACTGAGTTCCTGCTCACAGGATCCTATAGGCTATTTGGAGAGACTAAGACCTAAAAAGATGGTCATTTTTTTCTGTTATTAAATGAGAAATGGATCTGGGGGGGGGGTGCGGGGGAAGTGTTACAGGAGTTCAAGAATCCTTTCAATACTTTCAAAGCATTCTGGGAAGACTGGATGGAGGAGAAAGGCCTCTGGGCTGGGTCTGGAAGGACAGCTGGGACTCTGCAGGGGAAGGGAGTTCAGGAAAGGAAGCAGGAAGTACTCTCTGCTCCCAGGCACAAATGAACGATTCCTCTGCAAGGTGGCCTTATCTGGGGACTCTGAGGAACCTGCGGGGCTGCCAGTTCTGGTCCAGCTGCATTTCTGTCTGAGCCTCATCTGGGAAAGGATGATCTTAGCAACCACGGGAAGAGTCAGCAAAAACAATCAAGGAAGTGAATCCAAGATCAAGATCCTGACAACTGCCCAGGCACCAGAATTCAGGCAAATGTCAGGGCTACTGTATGATCCAGGATGACACAGGATTAGGACTACCCAGGGAGAAAGGGCAGCCAAGCCCTGAGCAGAAACAGCTGGAAAAAGAGCTCTTGCTGGATACCGTGTCTGGGCTCTGGTGCCACCTGCCAGCTGCTGGTCCCCTTGGGTTGGTGCTGGCACCTCTCTGGGTTCCTGCATCCCGAGCGTCAGGTCACACGGTTGGATTCGCTATTGATTCCAAGTTTCCAAACAGCTGTGAAATGTTCTGCATCGATGGACTGGGAATCAAGGCAGGAAATGGGAGGCAAAGGGCCTAGAGATGGGCTGGGCAAGTGTTAGGAGAGACAACACGGAGAGAGGAAAAGACAGAGCGAGGATGCATGTGTCCACCGAGTTTCAGAGCCTCCGATTTGGTGGGAAGATGACTGGAGAATGTGTCCTTTCACTCCCACAGTCCCAATTTACTGGAGAGAAGACCCAGCTGAGCGTTTGAGAATCTTACCTGTTAGCTAGGAGTGGATGTGTGACTTCAGGAGGAAAGGGAGAAAGGTGATGAAGGAGAGTCAATCCTTGATCTCTCTGGAGTGTGGGGGGTGGCACATCAGAATGGGGATGGTGTGGGAGTCGTTTATGAAAACCTCCAGTGTGCTTTTCCAGAGTTGAGAGGAAGTGTGCGGCCCAGCTGGCACCGCAGAGCTGTGAGAACAGACTGTGACCTTTGTACACGGAGTCAGGAAACCCAGCAGCCCTGCCCATCTACGGTCCTAGGGACCAAGGAGGGCCCAGGACACTCAGGCCACAGAAGGGAGGCCCAGAGGAGCCATGGGCCCTGGGCCATGAGCCCTTGACCCACAGCATGACCTGGGCAAGCAGACGTGCTCCTGGAATCACAGGCCTCTCTGGTATGAAATAAGGGGTCCCGTGTCCAACTACTTCCAAAGGGACATTCTTGGATTCTTTGATCTTCAATTACGTAGATCTTTGGAGAGTCACCTTTCGTTTACTCTACCTGATAGGAATATTTTAAGGAAATTTATAAACATAAATAGCCCCTTTATAGAAATCAAATCATTATAGGAATATTGACCAGAATAGACTGGGAGTCTATAGTTTTTTCTAAGCTGAAAATTTCCTAGAGGTACCGCTAAAAGCTCACATTCTCCCCAGTTTGTAGGCCTGTATCCCTCTGCTGTGCCAGCCCTGCTATGGAGGTAAGGGCACCAGGAGACCAGGGAGTGGTGCTGGCACTTCCTGCTTTTCCCTATCAAGCCACCCACTGTGGGCTCTGGCACAGAGTCCAACCAGAGGGGCACCCAGGGATCCCCCTCCTCTGACCGCCCCACTCTCCTCGCCTCTATCTACTCCCTCTCAGCCTTGATTTGCTTGCTTTCTTTAAGCCAAATATTTATTGGTTTTTTTGTTTGCTTTTTGTTTTTAAATTCTGGAGTATTTCAAACATGCTGGCTGAGAGGCTCAATCACCTGAATATTGAATGAACACTTCCTACTTCAAGATTCCAGGCCTTGGTTTCCTCAAATGTAAAACTACGAGAGGGTTGGATTCCAGCCAGTGGTCCTCACTGTATAATATAAAATACACTCTTGTAGCAACGACTCAGATTTAAGAAATGTGAACTTCATGCCATGTTGACTTCAGAGACTTAAAATAATAAAGAAACCCACTAGGATGGGAGTAATTTTAAAAAATGGAAAATAAGTGTTGGTGAGGAGGTGGAGAAATTGGAACACTTGTGCATTGCTGGTGGGAATGTAAAATGGTGGAGCCACTGGGGAAAATATTTTGGTGGTTCCTCAAAAAGTTAAACACAGAAGTACCATATGATCCAGCATTTATACTCCTAGGTAGTTGGGTCAGAGATGGTGTTCAAATGGGACTGGCGTGGGTCCTGCGCAGCGGTGACCTTGGGCAAGTTACTTAGGTTCCCCATGTGTGAAATAAGGGGAAATAGTATCCGCTGCCTGGATGGTTGTGAGAACCAAACAGGATAAATTTTGTAAAACTGGGCTCCCCTCTTCATTGCCTCAGCTGGCAATTGCCTCAACCCCTTTGCGGTTGAAGAAAGCTGTCTGGTGCCGAGAATTGGTTTAGGAATTAAGGGAGAAGCAGCCCTTCAGTCATCTGTGTTGCCGACACTTTCACCTGCACACCCAGAGGGCCCGGTGCACCTCCACCCCACACCGACCCACCACCTACACTCCAGGCTGGGGGTACTCAGTTTGGTTTTAGGACTGCCTGCAACAGAACAGCCCATTTGGGATCCTATGGTATGGGGTGGGGTCGGTCATAGCCCTCAGAAGGTTGAGAAGGTGCTGGAAACCAGCTCGTCTGATCCCAGAGGCCAGAAACTCAATGAATTATAATTTGAATGTGAGTGGCTCCTTTGTGGGAGTTGCAAAGTGACTAAAGACACAGGGTTAAACCGCACCCAGGACTTGGAGAGAGGGGGACACAGTACTGAGCTTTCCAGAGACCTGATTCCTACTGATGGTTTGAAGTAGTGTTTCGGTTTCATTCTTGCTAAGGGCAGTGAAGTCCCATTTTAAATTCACTCTGCATACATTTCCGATTGATTTCTGTTTGTCTAGAGGCTCTGGGATTTGCCAAGTTTCCGTGATAAACTAGAGAGGATTTAGGAAGAGGTAATTAACGGGCTGGAGCCATGGGGGGGGAAGGGGAGAGGGAGTAGGCATGATAGGGATATCCAGCCTCCCCCTCCCCAGCCTGCAGAGAGGGGCTGCGGTTACAGGAAGTGCTGACAGAGACAGCTACCAGAGGACCGGCTGGGGTAAAGCCCGGTCCAGTTAGAGCCCCGGGAAAGCCGGAACTCAGGGGTGTGACACAGCACAGGGTTTGGAATCAGGAAACCTGAGTTTTGAGTCCGAGTTCTGAAAGAGAGATTACCTAACTTGGTGACTTCGGTAAGGCCCTAACTCCTCTCATTAATAGGATGGAGGTAGTTTAATCCTACCTTTTATACTTAGTGACCTCAGTCAGAGCCAACCCTGCTCTCACCCCTCTGGGAGGGTCAGCTGGAACAAAGGCCCTGCTGAGTGGGGCTGGACCATGTAACCTCTCCCCGCTGGCCCCAGCTGACAGGTGGAGCTGAAATCTGCCCCAGAGTGACCAACCACCAGACTTGAGGCTGGTTTCAAAACCACGAGCTGCACAATCAGATTCTTCTTGAGAACTTGAAAGGAAACCCGGGACCCAGTGATGGACGCTGGACATGGGAGGGTGGGCACCAGGCCTGGCCATTTGCAAGATGGGGAAAGGGAGGGACGAGGGAGAACACAGAAAAGCAAGAGCACCCGGTTCCCTGTCCCAGCTTCCCAAGGCCCCCTGAACACTATTTCCTGTCCCCTGGTCCCCTGAGATGCTTGCATTCTTGCTGCAACCTTCACTTTTCCTAATTTTTGAACCCCCGTGAGCTGGGCCCACCTGGAAGTGGCTGCGAGAATTGAAATAATGTACGGGGGTGAGTTTGAAGGCTCAGATCCAGGACTCTAAGCCCCCTGGAGATGCTGGGGGCCCTTCACATTCTGCCCCCAACATCTCAACCTGCTAACACTTCTCTGCGTCTGACTCAGGGATGCTCAGCTTGTCGTCCCACCCCACACTCCTAGCAGCAGTCCCTCGGCCACCTGACTCACACGTTCTGCAGTGCCTCGTAGCGCCTGGCACCTGACAGGGGCTCAGGTAATAAATATCTGAGGACTGACTGACTGGGGACACTCACCACCTGGTCATCTAAGTTGCTGGAAACCGCAGCGTCCACCTTGGCCCTTCCATCTCCCTCACGCCCTGTGCTCAGGCACAGAGCCTTGGTGTGGCCTCTTTGCCATTGTCCCCACTGTCCTTTCTGTCTGGAAGGCTGCAGTCACTTTGCCTCTCCTGTCATCACCCTAGCTCTAACTCATCTTTTAAGACTCAGCTCAGCCATCCCCTCTTCTAGAAGGCTTAGGAGGCTTTTCCAGGCTGGATCAGGGCCCTCCACTGGGCTTCCAGAATCCCTTGTGCTTGGGTCTAATCAGAGCCCCTACCTGGCTAGGCCATCATTGTTCATTTGTCTGCGTGTTCCCCAAAACAGTGACAGACAGCCTGGCACTTCCTATGAGCTCCAGGAAAGTTTTGTGAATAAACATCTGGAAGCAGACCACGTGAGCTTAATGCCTGCTGTGTTCTCTTTTAGCTGTGTGACTTTGGGCAAGTTGTTTAACCTCTGTAAGCCTCAGTTTCTTCAACTACATGAAATAATTCACAGGGTTATTGGGAAAATTAAAGGCTGTGCCTGTACAGCCCTTAGCATCATGCCTGGTTTGTGAGGATGGCTCCATGGATGTTAGCTGCTAATGGAACTGAGAAAAACATTTCTAAGACTGCTGAGACAGAAGGTCTCCAAACATCAGAGCTAACTCTGCTGTTCCAGGGAAGAATTAGGATGTCTTTTAGAAAACAGCAACAACAAATCATCCTTAAGTGTTCCTTCAAGGAAGTTGGGGGAGACGTGTTGAAAAACCAGGCGTTCAGCAAAAACTGTGATTGAGATTTTAAAGTGAAAATGCAAGTTTAAAGGAAAACATGGATCTTCTTTGGGGGCAGGTGGGGAGGACATGGGCGTGTTGAGAGCGCGTGAGAGAGAGTGGAGGGATCGATGGCAAAAAAAACCCAAAAAAACAACAACAACAAAATGTAAAGGACGGAAGTGTGGACCTTGGTGGCAGCGGTGGTGCCGGGTGCAGTTAGAGCCACGATTGAGCTCCCTATGGAAGAGATGGTACCCCTCCAGGGCGGTTGGCGCTGCGCCAGCCCAGAAACCCAGCGCTCCAGAATTCATCTAGGCGGCTCTAGAAATCCTAGTCCTTCTCAGAAGAGCCTGGCACAAGCCGCCCAGGGAACCTGGGCTGGGGTAAAAGACAGCAAGTAGATGTGTGTGCCATCGGCTGCCCAGAGAGACTGCGAGAGAGTGGGAGCGATTCCCAAAGAACTGGGGGCGGGCTCGGTTGCCCCCAGCGCTCTCCCCACGTCCCCCCTCGAGAAATGCCAAAGGCGAAAGCGCGCGGGCCCGGGGGTCAAGCGGGGGGCGCTCTAGGCACCTCTCTGCCTTCCGACTGAGACCTCAGTCTCGCGCTCCCGGCAGTGGGTTCGCAGCCCGGCGGCTGGAAGAACGGCTCTCGTAGGCCCGCCCGAGCCCGCCCCTCCCCGGGGCCTCCCCCAGGGTTTGGGCACGTCTCGGTCTCCCTCCCACCATCCCGGGGCCGGGACGTGAAGCAGCTGCCAGGCGGCCGCGGCCGCGGGAGTGGGGCCCGGGGCGCGCACGGACTTGAGCGCTGAAGGTCCGCCAGGGCCGGCCGCGGAGTTCCCCGGCGGGGCCGGCGCGCCGGGAGAGGACCGGGTCCGAGGGCCCCGGGCGCGGCAGCCGCGCCAGGAGGTCCCGCCGCGAGCGTGACCTCACGGGGAGGGGCCAGCGCGGCAGCCCTGGGCGCGGAGCCGAGCGCAGAGAGCGCAGCGCCGGAGCCGAGCCGCGAGGAGCGCACGCCGCGGCCCAGATGGAGCGGTTCAAAGGTGAGGACGCGGGTCCGGGGCCGGCGCGCCCCCAACACCTAACTCGCCCCGCGCCACGCCGGAAAGCAAGGCCAGGGATAGCTAGAGGCGTCACCAGGTGTGCCTCGCGTCCTGCCGGGGCTCAGGTGAGCCAGGCCGGCTGCCCCCGCCCAGCCCGGATCTGGGCCGAAGACCCGGGCCACAGCGGCGCCGCGGGCTGGTAGAGCGGACTCCTAGGTGGCGGCTGCGGCCCGGGCGCTTTGATCCTCCCGGGCGCGGAGGGCCGGGGTCGGCGTGGCGAGGCTTCTCACCTGTTGGAGGACGCGGGGTGCGCTTGGAGACCCACCCTCTAAGCCCCGGTCGCCCCGGAAAGATGGAGCGAGGCCGAGGAGTTCCCGAGTGAGGTCGGAACAGTGCGGGGCTGCTTGGGTGGCAAAGGGGCAGGTAGTTGGGGCTTCTCGAGCGGGCGCCAGCCGGAGTGGAGGGCTTCTTGCAAACCCGGAGAAAGCCTGCGAGGGGATGCGCTTGGGCGTAAGTTGAGGGTGGGCGCGCAGCTTTCTTCCGGGCTTGGTCGGGCCATCGCAGTCGTTCAGCTGCTCCGGTAAACTGTCTCTCTCCGAGCCCTTCTCCGCTGCTTTACCCCCAAGCAAGAGCGAGGTGCAGGGATTGGGGGCAGAGCGGGGTGCCCGGCAGGTGGAGCGCGTCTCAGCCCAAGGGCTTAGCTCGTAAGCAGCTGGGCAGGTTTTGGGGTTGGCCTGGGCCGGGGATCTCGGCCAAACGCTGGTGTGCTGGTTGTGCCCGACTCGCTCCCGTGCTTAGAGCGCCGGGGCTGGAGTCTAGAAGCCTCGGATTGCACATCGTTTGGAAAAGGTTAAGGAGCTGCCCCTTAAGCATGACGCTGCGGGGACCCCCCGGGACCCCCCCCCCCCCCTCCAACTCCTTTCCTTTGGGAAAGCTTCTTGCACTTTCTCGTCCTGGACTCGTCTCTGCCAAACCTGCAAAAGGAAATACTGTTTCTATATTTATTTTCCCCTGGGAGAGAGTAATAAAGGAGACCGCTCAGATTCCCAAGGAATCTCACTCCAGTGGTTTCTCATTTCTGAACTAACTTTTAGGGCTCAGCTTTGGTTCCCTAAACTAGTTGTGTATTTTGATTTTTCTTTTTTTTTTTTTTTCCTTATCTGGGTCACCTGGTTACAGGTGAGGGTGAAAGAACTAAATCTTGGGCAGGGCTTCACGTGTAAAGGAAGGGTCTTTGCCAGGAGCACAGAAGCCAGCTGGGGAGACGGAGTTAAATTAGTTGGCAACCTTTCTTTTTTTGTTTTCTGTGAACCCTCCCTGGAGCCTCTCTCACATTTCTAACCGGGTGGTTTTTTGTCTCAGATTCTGCTGAGATCACATCAGTTTTGTGCCTGAATGCGTCCTTCGGTAGTCTCAGAACACTTGAGGAAGCCACAGGCCCTCTCCTTCTAAAATGGCAGTTGGCCGCTCCCTACCCCGCTGGGGCCCCTCCGCCCTTTGGGAGGGACCCTCACAGGGAATTCGAGACTTGAGTCGCCTCCCTGAGGGCCACTTCCAGCTCAGAGTCTGCCCTTCCTGAATTGTGTTAGCTGCTGATTTAAGGTCCTGGTTGTAAACTACTTTCTCAAATCAGTATATTAATCTTTCTGAGTTAGGGCAAATGATTACATTTTGTGTCATCTTTCCAAATGCCCAGTTAATATCAGAAGGTTTTTGTATTAATAGCTTTTGACTTGGCCCTTAACCTGAGAAAGTCTCCTTACTTATCTTTTCCTCTTGGGGGTTTAACATCCTCCCACCCTCAAAGATCTCTAAGAGGTTTTTGCCAACTGAAGGAAATTTAGTTTCCAGTTCAGAGTGTTTATGTTTTTGGTAACACATGTATCTGCCTCCTCATTTTGCAGTAAATCAAGCACAGCGAGTGATAAGCGAATACATCTGAGAATTATCTGGATTGCAAAGGCTAATCCAGCTCATCTTTTAGTGTTTGACTATGGAGAAAAATCTCCAGGTTTCACTGGTGAATGCTACTAATATGTTTACTAGACCTTTAAGCCGAGGAATTTGGGGATCCCCCGCCTCACCAGGGATGTAGAATTCCCCATTCACTAGAGAAGCTGAGTTGTGCTTTGAACAGTCATTGACTTGAAAAGTTGATCTGTGCCAAACTAAGCATGTTGGATCCAATCTTCAATTAACCAGTGCAACTCTAACTAGTATCTGTAGTCTCCTCTTGCTTGTCAGAGAGTGAGGGGTTTTTTTGTTTGCTTTTTTGGTAAGATTGAATAATTATGGAATGACTAGGTATGGTGGTTTTAACAACAAAATTAAATGGAAGAGCAAGATATACTTGGGCTCTCAGAACATAGGTAAAAATTGTAAAGAATTGTTTGTGACACTTTTAAAATTTGTTATTTAAATGTCTCCTTCTATGTTTCTAAATTCCCAGTTTTGAGCTCTCTCTCCTCCCACATAGGTTGAATGCCTCATCACCATCTCCAGATTCTCAAAATGTTTTCTCTCATTTGTAAATCTCACAAATCAGTCCATGTAGGAGAAATTGTTTTCCACGTTCCCCAGCCTGCATGTCACATATTGTGCATCTCCAAAACCAGCCTATCATTTTTAGGCTCTGGGCTGATTTTCCATTGTTCTGTAAGAGGTAAAGAGATGTCTGGAGGTAAAGAGTGGTTGGGATATCACCCTGTGTGTAATGCAGAAACATTTCCAGGCTTTCTCCTCATCCCTTCTAAGCCATTCTGGAGACAGCCATGATTCTCTTAAGCAAAAACAAGGTGGTGGTGGAGGCAGTAGGTGAGGGTGTCTTCCCCAGAGAGGTGGAGCTTTTATAAGAGTTGTCCTAGAAAGTGATGGTAGAATTGCTGTATCTTGTACGTGAATCTCTTTGGTGTTGTCTAAGCTGTGCTAAGCCCTGCGGGGTACGTTGAGACGGTTCCCATCCTTGGGTGTTTACATATTTATGAATCTCATATAAGGGCATCCTTGTATCACTGTGCATAAGCCCACTGGCTGAACTCACACCATGTAGTCAAGGATTCTGGTTCCTACTGCTCTTCCAGCTGGTGTGTCCAGGGCCAAATGTGACTGACCTCCTATCTGTGGTATCGCACTTGGAAGGCCATGCGAAAGCTTCCTGAAATTGCATCACACTTGGATCCAAACATGCAAGGTTGAGATAGTCACTTTAATTTGGATCACAGTAATTGGCTGAAAGTGTATCATTCTTTTCCTGTGTTCTTTGGTTTCTGAATCGTATCACCTGATTCCCGGGAGAGGGCACTTGGTTCTAGGGTGCTGGAAGGTAGAGATGAGCTGTGAAGAGTCAAGCCAGTAAAAATACTTGAACGCTTATGTGAGAATCATGAGATCTGTGGTCAGGGAAGGTCCAAAAAAGGAAAACTAATTAAAAGAGATAAACAGATTGATAATATTCCTTTCACCTTCAGAAGAATCATCTGAATATGTTGTTTTTCCATGTCTAGGAGCTCAGGTTTTCCCAGTTGAAGTTCTACTTAAAGCAGAGGGTCTTAACTTTAGGCACATGTGGGAAACATCCAGGGAGCTTTAAAAAATATGGATGCATAGACCCCACCCAAGACATTCTGATTTAATTGGTCTAAGGGTTCGGCTTAGGCGTTGTGTTTTTTAGGTGATTCTCCTGTGTAGCCAACAATGAGAACCATTGAAAAAAGATAATTATATAACACTTTCCTCACCTGGAAAACTAAGAGCAAGTGTGGAGTGAAACGGATACCCCCTCCATACTCACGTGATGTGGTTTAACCAAATCTTGTGATACCTACAGAAATCTAATGTAATTCACCTGAAGCTATTATGGGCTTTAAAAGGCTGTGGGGAAGCTGCTGAAAAACAGTCTCCAATGTGATGCTTCCGAATCCTAAGCTCAGGGTTTGCTCATGGTTGTACTTGACCCCAAGCCCTCCTGACTTTGAAGCTCTTTGTGTGGGAGCCCTTGATGCCTTGGCAATGAAATGGTCTGAAACAAATACTGAGAGGTCACCTTTGGTGCTGAAAGGCCAGGAGGGGTGGGGGAATTCTGTTCTGGGCCCTTCCCCTCTTCTGAAGGGGCGGGAGCTCTGGGAGCTGGGCTGGTTCCAAGGACCATTAAAGGGCCGGGAGGGGCCAAGGAGCTTCAAAGCTGAGGAAGCTGTGCCAGTTTTCTTCCAAATCCCTTTAATGATGGGAAATGTTTCTCTAAAGACTTCTGTCATCCAGAGAAGGGAGACTTTCCCCAAGCCAAGGGAGGATGGCAGGTCTGCCCAGAGCCCAGGCTGAAATGGAAGGGAGAACAGTCAGGGTGCAAGGAAGAGGCAGCAGCCTGGGAACCGGGAGTCCCAAGGGATCTGCTTGGTCAGGCGAGATGCTGAGCTCTCCAGGCCTCAGTTTCCCCTTCTAGAAAACAACCTCCAGTGTTAGTCCGTCAGGTTTTCCGAGCACTCTTCAATGCTCCTTGCTCTGTGGTTGCTCAGGAATCTCTGGAGGGAGGATATGTCTTGAGGAGGGGAGGAAAATGAGGGAGGGAATGTGGGCAGCCCAACAGACTCCAGTTTAGGATTGTGATTCTTATAAATAAAACCAATTTCCTGTTGAGAGTGGAGAACGGCAGCCTTGGTGGGAAAGAGAATGCCGTCGGACATGTGAGGAATTTGTTTCTCAAGGACCTTTGTGTGAACGTGTCTCCAAAGCCCGGAGCCACTCTCTGAAATGCAGGATTATTCGCTTCCATTTGAGAGACAGATACACTGAGGCCGAAAGAGATTAAGCAACAACTCAGCAAGTCACAACCAAGATAAGAGATCCCTGAGAAGTGAGTTTCTAAGGGGTAGATTCCTGTTCTAATAACAGCAAGGGCTTATTTAGAAAGAAGTTCTAGGAGCAATTTTCAGGCTCATTCCTTATCAGTGTCCTTTTAGCCAGGAAGGGATTAGCCACTCAGTGAAACGCTCCTCCGTCTTCAGGACCTGACCCACATGCCTCCTCTTCCGTGAAGCCTCCCCTGAGTTGCTCTGTGTTCCCTCACTATTTTAGGTGTAGCACATCGTAAGTGCTCGAAAACTGTTTGTTGAATTAAAGTCACGTGGTCTTATCATTGTATGCCTCTATGTCTGTCTCCCCTGAAGCCCCTTCAAGACAGGGGTGTCTTTCTCCTCCAAGGATCCCTCCCCCTCAGCCCCTAGTGCACTGCCAGGCACATAGTAAGCGCCTGAGACATGATGGGGGAATGAATGAAGGAATGAATTGCAGGCGACAAGAGTGCCTCCTCTCTCAGGTTCCGGCCCTCAGGAGCAGCCCTGGGTCACAAAGGGAAATGAGGCACGATCTCAAAAGCCAGATTCCAGAAGTGGAGATGCAAGCCAGCAGTGGCCACCCTTGGCTTTCCCGACTTGAGCCTTGTTTCTGTCTGTTCCAGCACAGGGGTGTTGCTGTCTGGTGGTACAGAGAAGGATGCTGCAGGTTTCTGCTTGTGAGTATGAGCCTGCCTGTGCCCTCTGCAGAAGCTCACCTGGCCTCCAGGGCTCCCGAGGGCACAGACTTGGCTCTGCCCATGCTCTGGACCGATGGCTGAGGGATCTCGTGGAGCTGGGCGCCAGCCTGGGCACTCCGGGGCTCAGGGTTCTAATCTGGCCTTTGCCACTAACTCGCTGTGCGACCTTGGGCAAGTCAATTAATCTCTCTGGGCCTTGTCTCCTCACCTGTACGAGTGAGGATAATGATTACTAACTGCTGCTTGATGGAATAACTTGTTAAGAGCTTCTATGCTGTACTTGTAAGGGGCAATGTTGTATTAATTCAGGGGAACAAATACCCTGAAACCTCGGTGATGTGGTCCTGGCCCCACCAGTTCCTGCCTTCTTGGGGGTTGGGTGGTTCCTCACAGTTAATTTGGGCACCAGCTGTGCCCATCACATGCTTTTCGAAGCTGTTGGGAGCTCTGAGCTGGGGATGTTCAGCCTGTTCCCAGGCAGCCTAGCTTCTCAGAGCACCTATGTAATCCCCTTGAAGTCAGCTGGAAAGGAGCTGGGCAAGGAATTTGTTTGCTGTCTCAGTAAGTTTATATAGGAGAGACCGTTAAATTCTAACTAGAACTTCAAGCTCTTTACTAATTTTCTGTCACTTGGCTCTCACCTTCTCCCTAGTTGGTCTCAAAACAAACTAACAAAAAACTCCATTGAGAGGGAGTAGGGAGAACGTGTAGAAAAAGTCAGAGCCTGCGTTACCCTGGACGTCGTGCTGCACTGGTGCAAAACCAGATGAGCCCAGCGTATTTTCATGTCCCGACTCTCCGTGGGCCTTAAATTTCAGGGAGGAGCAGGGAGGGGCACCGACAGCAGCAGAAGCCCTGCTCTGTTGTTTCCCAAACAGACCCCTGAGTTCTCCTCTCACTTCCTTGAGCCCCTCCCAGGGATATCAAAGACAGCAGCAGGCCTGCTGAGTGTGGTGAGCTGTGCCCCAGCGGATTGCAAACTGGCCGTCTGCTCCTGATTAAATGGAAGAAGGATGGTTCGCTGTTAGCTCTGAGAGAGCAGCCTGCTGCTTCCAGAAGGAGTCTGAGCGGGGCCATGTGCATTCCTGCCTGTGGAGGCGTCTTTCCCAAGGAGGGTGACCAACTGTCCCAGTTTGCCTGGGACTTTCCTGGTTTTGCCACTGAAAGTGCCAAGTCTCAGGAAATCCCTTAGTCCCGGGCAGACCCGAGATGGTGGGTCACCTTGTTCCCAGGCCTCAGCTTTATTTAAAGGCTCTAAATCGAACATGTGGTTGCTCCATAGCAAAGACGAACTAGAGCCAATTATTTCGTCTCTTTGACAAGAAAGCAGAAGTCCAAAGCTTAAAAACTAGCCGTTTGCAACTAACCACGAAGGATACACACCAGTATCCTAAGGGAGAGAAGCCGGACTCGAAAAGCCTATACACCCTGCATGATTCCATTTATGTGACTTTCTGGAAAAGGCAAAACTGTTGGAAAGGGAAACAGGTCAGTAGCTGCTAGCGCTGGGACACGGGGTTCATCACAAAGGGGCAGGAGGGAAATTTCTAGAATGATACAAATCTTCATTTTTTTGCATCTTTATAGTGGTGGTGGTTACACAGTTCTAGAGCTGTGCAGTCAACAGGGAAGCGTTTTTGTTTGGTTTTTTTTTCTTTGTGTAAATTATACCTCCAGAAAGCTGACTTTAAAACAAACACTAGCCATTTGTGACACTGTGATATAAGATGAAGAATCCATCAAGCGTGTGGTTGGCCATCACGGGTTGTAAATAGCATCTGAGGTCTTGGTGTGGTCATGCCTGCAGCCATCTGGAGGTGCAGCAGAAGACAGTGAAGAATTTTGGCACAAAACAAAATGACTATGTGACGGTATGCTAAACGCAAGAGACTTACCTGTGAGGCACAAACAGGGTGATGGTGGAAGCTCTCCCTCTATTTAGAGAAAAGGAAAAGCAGGTCTCCTAAAACCCAGGCAGCAGATGTGCCCAGGAGGGTCATGGAATAGTGAAGCCTTAGCTCTGGGTTCCCACCCTAGGAACTCTTCTGCTACACACACATGGATCTAATGTATTGACTTTGGCAGGCTTTATGCTGCAAGGTTTGTTTTGTTTTTTTTTGTTTTTTTCACCAGTGAAGTTATTGAATTGGAATTGAGTCTGCACCATAATTATTTCCTGGCTGACCTTTTGATTTTGGCAATCCTGCATGGCTGTGCTAGCTAGGATTGATTTTGAGGGGGGAGAATGCATGATTTAGCAAAATAATGCACCTATTCCCATGTGAGGTAAGGGATCAGCCCTTTCGTTTCCAGGCAGGGAAAAGCCTTGTGATGCACGAGCAGCAGTAGCCCTTGCTCACCAGTCCAGGAGACGGGATGCAGAATCCCCCGAGAATGAGGAAGTATCATTCTGGCGGTCCTAATGGAATCTGAAGAGCTCAGTGGTGCCCATTTCTCAGAAACTCAAACCCTAAGTCGAACTGGCTTGTTCTTCAGGTGAACTGTGTTTGGCTCTATGACCCGGCTAGCCGATTCTGTGTCTTCTCATCTTCGTTAAGTACAGTGGGTTGGAAGGCTGCAGAACTTTCATCCCTGAGGGCCATATGGGCCCAGATAACTTTCAGTCATGAATTACACAGGAGAATTTCACACATGCAACTCTTCTTAATCATAAATGTGTCCAGGACACTAGTTACCCACAGAGGCAGGTCTGTTCCACCTGTTCTTGGGGTATTCAGGAAGAATTGCTGAATAATAGCAGAATAATAGTAGAATAATTGCAGTCCTTAGTCCTAATTTTCTCAACTCTGTTGGGGGACAGTGGTGGAGGGTGAGGTAGAGGCAGGGAATATTTTTTGTGCATATTTGCAGTGAATCTTCCCTGATGCAGGGTCAGGCCTGGCTTGTGGCGGGTCCACCTTGGAAGGGCCAGGTTTGGGGCAGCCCAAGGACCCACTTCTAGGTTGAGTACAAACATGAGTACTAGTTTGAATTCTAGTTTGAGGGCTGCAGAGGAGAAGCTGGGAGTGCATGGGTGGGGAAATTCCAGATACTTCCTTTCCCGGACTGCAAACTATTACCACCATCTCCCCAGGCTACCCTGGCATACTGGCATTTTTGGGGGGTTCTGAGGACTGTCAGCCTTCCTCTTAGACCAACAAGTGGGAATCCTGCCATTTCCTTCCATCCTCCACCCCCCTTTTTCTTCTCTCCCAGTTTTTACACAACAGGATTTATTCATGTTAACTATATTCAAGTCCCCAGAAGGGGGGAGAAGAAAGATTGTGTTGAATGAGCTTATTGTTTGGAGATTTCACTGACTTATTTAATGCCCACAGTCCTAGAACATATTGAGCTGATTTACTAAAATTCAAATACGGGCCTTTGGGAAGGAACTCCGAGGGCTCTGGGTGTCCCTGATATCAGGGCTGGGACTTATTGGGTGGGAGGTTTGCTTGGGGGCATCTTATCTTCATCTTCATGATCTTGGGTCTCCTTGGGGGAAAATACTCTCATTTACAATCCCAGACTCCTTATGTGCCTGAGATGGTCACCACCCTTCTGCCCTTTGCATCATCAGGCTTTTTGTGGCATCCCCTTCTAGCACTTTCTTTGAAGAAATGAAGATGGACACCACCACTAGGTACTTCCATTAACAGAGGCCCCTTGTGGCTTCTGCTTGGCAGTTTCCTGCACAAGTGGAAGGAAATAAAGGGTGGTGATGCGGCAGAGCTTGGACAGAGGCAGCAAGTATCAAACAACCTCACACCTATTGCTCGAGTGCCTGATGCAGTGCGGCTGGTCCATGACAGTCATGGCAGAGTTGGATACATGTCTTTTAGCCTGTTTTGGAGATGGGGTCTCTGTGGCTGGTATTTCTGGAGTTGTGGCTGAGGATCATGGTGTGTTTGACGGTCCGGTGCCATTGTCTAGTGCGTGGTGACATTTCCAGGTGTCTGAAGCCCTTGAGGGTCTCCTGAGAGAGCCACTGCAGGCACCTGAGCTGGGGTGAGACTCGTGAAAGCCTTTCTCTGGTTCAAGTCAGTAATGTCCCAGGTGCCCTGAAACTTAGACTGTGGCAAAGCAGGTCAGGTTGATGACAAAACCAGCTCCGGCAAGTGTGAGTGTGTGTTAGGAGCTGCAAGACCCCTCCTGGGCGCACACAGGCTCACACCTGCTCCTGTACATTCAACATCCTCTCTCTCTATTTTTCTCCCTCCCCCACCCTTGCTCTCTTCTTTCATTCCTTTATTCTCTTCCTCTTGACTTTCTCACACTTTCTCACTTTTTTTTTTTTCTTTCTGTCAGTTCTGTTCAGGTCTCCTGTGTCTTTAGAAAAAGGATCTTCCCCAGGAACCTAAGGTCAGAAAGACCCAGAAAGAGAGAACCTCCCCATGCCTCCAGGTCTCTGCTCTTATCTCTAGCAGCCAAGGCTAGAACTCCAGGCTTCCCCAGGAGGCGCTGATGACCTCAGAGGCAGGGTGGGAAATGGGGCATGCTCCCAGCCCGACGAGGAGCATCTCATTCCTTCCTGGAAGAGGAGGCCTGAGTGAAATCTGTTCGGTGCAGCCCCTGCTGCTTCATCAGGCCCTAGAAAGTGTCGCTCCACACTGCCTGCTGCAAAGACGGTCACCTTCTCCAACCCTCATGGTCCAAGTCATTTGCTAACCATGAAACCTTGCCAGCCATCCCACCTGACCTAGGGCAGGTTAATGTGAGTAGTCACAGAGGCTAGGATGCCCAGGAGAGTTCTTGCCCTCTCTCTGTTGGTCCTTAAACAGCCCTGTGACCTGCTCACCTCCGAGGGGTGGAAGAAGTAGTCTCAGCCCTGGGTGGGGCTCCTCCCACTGCCATCCCAAGCTCCCTGGAAATGAGCATCAGCGGAGGGCCTGGCATCTGCACAGGGGGAGCATGAGAACATCGCCACAGTTTGGATAAACGTTCCAAACATGAAGGCTCAGCATTGACTAAAATAATTTTTTCCCATTGACCTCCTGGCTTTCCCGTGGGCAAGTGTCCATCTCCCGCCCATCTGATGCTGGTTTGGTGTGTGTAATTGTAAACAGTTCAGGCTGGGGGCAAATCTCCGAGAGTTATGGGATCCAGGTGTCGCTCCTGGCTCGCCACGCACTGGTTCCCTTGAGAGTGGGAAAGGTCATTCTGTTCTCCAAGGGAGAATTTAGTCTGTTGCTTTTGAGATCAAATCCGTTGGAAGCATGACTCTCTCCCATGCCCCTACCCCCCAGGTCTCCACTCACGACTCAAAGAGGCTGGGGGGAGGGGGCTCTAATTCATGAGTGAGTGGGGTTTTTGCTTCTCTGACCCCGAGGTAAGGGCCCCGAGAGCTCTCAGGTCTGCAGGGAGGCATCGACATGATGCTGTTGACCGAGGAGCAGGCAGAGAAGCCTGCATTCCCTGTGTGAGGATGTGGAGCCCACTCAGCAGGGCAAGTTTCAGGTCAGTTTCAGCCTCGTTTCTCAAGTACAGCTGGACGCCTGACGCGGGCATGGCAGCTGGCAGGTGGGAGCCTCTTGTCCTAAGCAGGAGGCCTCTAAAGTGTGTAGGCAGCTTTGGGCACTTTGTTACCTCCCTGGCCCTGGCAATAGACTTGGAAGTCATCTCAGAGCGAAAGTGGTTGCAGGGATTGTGTTTGAAAATGCCTTTGGACAGTTGGGGGACACGGGGGGCACCGATGTCGGGGGTCTGGCTTCCCCCCTCTTTGCATCCTTGCAGCCCTTAACATACCTAGCGGGTGGGGCCCCAGTGAAGGGGAAAGAAGCTGATGAACTCATTCACTTCACAGGCATTAGGCATGATTGGGACGTGTGTGTGTGTGTGTGTGTGTGTGTCTTGGAGAAGAGCTGTCAGGGACAATCAGCCCCATTTTCTTGAAATTTCCTAAAGCTATTTACCTAATGCCCTTAAAGGATAAGATTGGTGTCCTACAACAAGATTTATTTTTCTGCCCTGGGGAGGTTGAGGCAGCTTGGGAGAGAGAAAGTGAGAATTCAGAGGACGTGTTCTGCTGGGGTGGACTGACGCCCAGATCCCACACTTATCCATCAAGGCTCACTCAGCCTTGACACCTTGACCTCGACCCCACCCCCCACCAACCCAAGCCTTCAACCCCTCACTGCATCTTGCACAACCCTGCTCTGTGCCTTCACCCTTGGCTGCCATGTGTCTGCGCATATAGATTTCTTCTCTGGCTGGAAAAAATAAGGCCAGTCACATAGCTTGGAGTAAAATATTCTCTACAAATGGCTTTTTTTTTTTTTTTTTTTCTTTTCTTAAAACATTACCATTGCTGAGTGTAAAAATGGTTTAGATTCAGGAGGAAACAGCTGGCTGGCAGAGATCCTGGTGGGGTCTTGGGTAAGATTCCGCTGTGTCACTAATGACTTTATTAGGTACATTTCCGGCACAAGCACACTTGGCAGTTGGGGAATTCTGTGGCTGCGAATTTTCACCAAGGCAAGAGCAGCAGCTGGAGCAGCTTCCAGCTGAGGCCAGGAAGGAAAGTCTTCATTTCATTCAGGACACTCCAGACCTGTCCAATGGGTGTCTCTTACCACCTTGGTAGTTTAACTCAGATGCTCATGAACCTTTTCTTTCTAGAATATTCTGCCTGTGGGTTTCTCTTAGACTTCCGTACCTTGCTACGTACCTAAGGTGAGCCCAGGTTTCTTGAGCCCAGATTTCTTAGGGTCCCTGAACCAGACCCTCTACCTTGAGTGCAGGCAGTGGCTAAAGCAACTCTCCAGTGGCTGTGGGGAGAGCAGGGAGATGTGCTCTCCCTTGTCTGGCACTGGAAAAAATCTGAGCTCCTTCTGCAGTGGCCCATGCCTATTTGTCCAGCCCCTATGGCTATTTATCACTTTGTTCTGTGCCCCCAGCCATACTGGATTCCTTGTGATTCCCCAAATTGGACTTTTGCAAATGCTGTTCCTTTGACCTAGAATGGTCTCCATTCAGGGCTGCCTGCCAGGCTTATCTGTCAATGCTCACTCACCCTTGACCTTGACCCCCTGAAGACTTTAACCCCTCACTGCACCTGGCATGACCCTCCATGGCCATGGTCACTGAGTCCATGTTACAGTTGATGGAAAGCCTATGTTCCCAGGAGGGTGAAAGCTCAAGGGTCAAAAGCCATTATTCCTCGTTGTGTCCACGGCACCTCACTCCACGGGTGGTGTATTGTCAGTGCTCATGTATAGGATTGTGTGATCTGGAAATGGTTGCTCTCCTCGTTTTCTGAGTTTGATTGCATCAAAGTTAAGGGCTTCTGTTCATTAATGAGATTTCTGGACAAAGGTAATAGGCAGCTGGCAGAAAGGAGAGAGAGATTTACACTGTCTAAAAGCTTCAGGGGATTAACATTTAGAATATTCAAGGAACTCTGGCAAATCAGCCAGAAAAAGGCAGAAATCTCAGTAGAAAAGAAGATGAGTAAAGGGTGTGAGTGGGAGTTTACAGGTGAAGGAGCCTCCGGAATGGTAACGAGCACCTGAAGAAACGCTTGCTTGGGCTCTTTTAGTTTTCAGAGCCAAACCAGCCAAAACAACCGCCCAGTAGGCTGGCGGAAGTGAGGGGCTGCAGGAGGCCAAGTGTTCTCAGAACACTCAGAACTTTCTGCATGGGTCCACTCCGGACAGGTTTGAAGATGATCTTTGCAGTGTTATTTGCGGTGGTGGAGAGCAGGAAGTGGTCTTGGTGTCTAGGTGAACTATGACAGCAGGTGCACATTCTAGAAAACTATGCAGCAGTGGAAGCAATGGATTAAATGTCTGTCCAGAAACATAGATGGCTCTTTAAGACATAGTGCTGACTGAAAGGTAGGAAGCAGAAGGGCCCTTTTGACAATTGCATTTCAGGCCATTAAAAATTCATAAAGCAGTACACATTGAGTGGGAACACATACCCAAAAAAAAGGTACATAATGGAGAGAACGTCATCTCTGTTGGTAGCGGGGAATGGGATACGGGCAAGAAAGGGAATTTTTATTTTTTTAAAATTAATTAATTAATTTAATTTTTGGCTGCATGGGTCTTTGTTGCTGTGCGCGGGTTTTCTCTAGTTGCTGAGAGCGGGGGCTACTCTTTGTTGCGGTGCACGGGCTCTAGGCGTGCGGGCTTCAGTAGTTGTGGCACACGGGCTCAGTAGTTGTGGCTCGTGGGCACTAGGGCGCAGGCTCAGTAGTTGTGGTGCACGGGCTTAGTTGCTCCACGGCATGTGGGATCTTCCCGGACCAGGGTTCGAACCCGTGTCCCCTGCATTGGCAGGCGGATTCTTAACCACTGGGCCACCAGGGAAGCCCATGAAGGGGAATTTGTAAGAGTTTGTTTATAGTCTGCTGCTGATGCCAGAAGCCTACAAATCTGACTTGAAATAGAATTGGGCGTAGTGACGGCAACACCAGCAGCACGTGCAGCGTGCGGTGGAGAGGTGGGAGTGGGGTGGGCGCTCATCTCCCTGCAGCCCCCCGCCAGGGGGAAGAGTTAATGGGGAGGCCGTTCTCTTTCTGTTAAGTGCTGGGCTGTCCAAGACCCTTTGCCACTGAGGTTGTGATAATAGACCACCCTTACAGTTCACGCCAAAGTTAATGTGTTTTTCAGAGCTGTAGCGGTGATTAGCAGCCTGCCGTGGTCGGGTGGGGAGGGGATGCTTGTAACCCACCCTTGGATAAGCCTGGGATGGTAGAGCTGGCTTTTAATAGTTGTGTTATTTTTCAGTCATCTCCAGCTTCTCTGAGCACCAGGTGTCATCTTTGGGTTCAGATTGCTAATAAGTACATACAGGTCACGGCCAAGGGCTGTGTCCAAAGGTTTATCAGATTGAGTCGAAGGCATTGGAATTGGATTTTTCCAGTACCTGATTGATTGGACACGAAGTTGCTAGACTCTGTACAGCAGTTCATTTTTTGCTTCTCTCCACCCAGGAGATGGGAATATTCACTCAAAATGGGTGCATCCAAACCAGAGCAACTGCTTCTCCACAAACAGACCTGGGGTCTATTTAATCTGAACAGAGTGGGCCCCTGAAATTTTTTGTTCCACCTCTATTCCTGCTTGAAATATACATGTTTTCCTTTGTCTTTTTTTTTTTTTTTTAAGTCTTTTTGAGATTCAAAGGTGTGTGTGGTAGAGCCATTTGGACCGGGGAGACCACTGCCCGCTTCTGCGCTGCCCAACGTGTGCTCTGCGAGGCTACCTGGGGTCTCGTGAGCGTGGGCAGAAGAGCTAACTCTTTCAGGTGTGGCTCAGCTGGGGATGGGGAGCAGCAAATCCAGCTGTGTGTAAAAGCCAAGAAGTAAAGCTTAAGGTTTTCAGAAAATGGAAGAACCCCTGATTTGGGCTCTGCTGGTTTGATAGTTCTCCCACTGTTCTGTCTCATGCACTGATGTCTTTTTCTTCTAGCTGTTCTTCATCTGTCCATTTACTGACCAAGTTCAGTTTCTGCCCTGCATTCCCCATTCCTGGCTCCACTGGAATGTGTATACCTCAGTGTTGGAACAATGTAGATCTTCATTTCTGTTCTCTTAAGTGCAAGTGTCAGCCCCAGGGTCCTTTCCAATTAGAAGGGTTTGTGGTTTTTTTACTGAACTTGCTGATGTGTGTAAATAGCCCTTTGTAATGGCGAATTTCCAGGTGTTCACACTATAGGCATTTTTTGAGCTTCATCATGTGCCAGGTGTCATCTGGGTGTTCAGATAAAGCTGGGCACGGTATTAATGGGTCTAAAAAAGGATACTTTCAGATAGTAGTAAGTAACATGAAAAACAGTATGTTTTGAGAGTAATTGGCAGGGGGAGGGAGCAGTCCCAATATCAGCCAGGGTGGTCACAGAGAGTCTCTCTGAGATGACATTTGGGTTGAGATCTAAGTGAAGAGGAGGGGCCTGCTGCATGGAGAACCAGGGTTGGGAGTTCCAGGCAGAGAGAGCAGCAGGTGCAAAGGTCCTGAGATCATCAAGAGCTTGAATGATATGGATTTAGGGGCTGGGAGCTGGGAGCAGAGTCAGCAATGGGGACGGTGGTGAGAGATGAGGTGGGAGAGCCGGAAGCTTGGGTTGTATTCGTTTTTGTTTTTGTTTTTTTTTTAAGATTTTCAAAATATAGTATGTTTATTACAATCAAAGCCAAAATTGGGTTGTATTCTGAGAGCACTTTACAAGCAGTGGAATTTAGCTTCCCGGTCACCCGCTGCCTCTTACAAATGGGTAGGTTACCACCAGTCTTTTATTCCACAGCAAAAATCTAAGCACATCCTAGAAGAATATTCTCCTTCATACTTCTCTGAAGAGGTTGAGGTGCTACAGGCCTATTATAGTTTTCCGCACTTTACTGAAGGGGGTTCTGAGGGTGAGATTGGGCATGGAGAAAGCCCGCAGGTGCACAGCCCATTGGTGGCAGGTGTAGGACAGTTGCCTGAGATTCCCGAATGATGGTCCCGCAACCTTCCCACCAGGCAAAGCCAGGGAAGGAAAGTAGCTGTTTGATCTCTGAACCACCTAACATCTCTGAATCACTTCTCCCTGTTAAGAGACATTGAATGCTTTATTCTCCCACTGTGCAGGTTGCAGGGAATATAATAATGGTCGAAAATGGCAGGGTTTATGCCGACCTGGTTCGTATCCAGCTTGGATACTTGCAACGTTGGGCAGTTACTTGCCCTCTCTGAGCCTCAGTTTCTTCATCTGAAAGGGGCTGATTACCCTCTTCCCTAGAGGTTTATAAGAACTGAGTGAAATCTTGTACTTCTCCATAGGTTCAGCACATGGTCAGAGCCCCAAGATGCTAGTTATAGGCCGTAGGTGGTGGTGAAACAAGGCACTACGCCGTATTTGCCATGGATCTGCCGTGTTTATTTCTGATGCATAAAACCTTTGCTTTCAGTAATGCGGCCATTAAGGCTGTGTGAGGGAGGGGCAAGCTGACTGTTTCCTGTTTCTGAACCCGTTAGTATGAGAACACTGTGCCTCATTAGTCCTCTGTCACCCCAGCCTCAGTTTTCTCCATCTATAATAATCATCACTCTACTCCTGTCCCAGGCTTGTTGGGAAGATGAATGAAAACCATGCATGAAAGTGTCCTGAAAACTGAAAAGCACTGAACATGTATGAAAGGTGATTATTTCAGTGCTGGACTGGGACTTGCATAGCAGGCAGAGGGCAGTCCATGGTGCTTCCTTAGGCATCGCGACTGTTCCTGACTAGTTCTCAACTCTCCCCAGACGGCGGGCTTTCTGGGTCATTGTGGGAACGTGTTTGAGATTGGCTGCTGAGATGGGCAATTAGATGCGGGATCACAGTCAGCAGTGACGTCTCAGTAAGAGGTTCGGTCAGGCTGGTGAAGTTCATTTCAGTCCCACAGGCAGTGGACGCTTCCGTGCCAAGTGCCCATCTACAAGATGAGGAGGGTGATAAGCCCCCTGTAGTCACGGGACCGGTGTCCACATGGCCTGGTTACCAGTTGCAACCCCACGAGAGCATCTGCTCAGAGCCACGTTGCTGCTCCCTGGCCTGGCAGTGGGGTCCCGCTGGGCCCAGGGAAGCCCTGGCCTCCTGGCAGCTGCTGCCTGGGACACATGCAGTGGACCTCTCGTGACTTCCAGCACTGCCTCTCTCTGGGGGGGTTGCCCCCCACCCATCAACCCTGACTTTCTTCTTGATATTAAGTGGAGCATCAAGAGTGATTATAGTGATTATGGAAAAATAATACCAGTATCTTCTACTGCTTATTTCAGTGTATGTTCCATTTTTAACTTTCACGAATGTCCCAGTGAGATGTGTCAGCAATCTTAACATAGCTGTTTTCTCCACGGGGTAACTGAGGGCCTGAGCCTTTAAACTTAACTGTCACACAGCTACTGACCAGGCAGCTATTTCTACCAGAAGGCGAGTTTTCAGACTCTCAGCCGAGTGTAAGTCTCGCTGCCCACATCTGGTATCGGCCGTGTTCACAGGCTCCGCAGTGGCCTCTCTCCCCCGGCATTTTGTTCTCACCCTCTCATTTAATCCCTGCATCCTCCTGGGAGGTGGTGGTGAGCACCTCACATACCTACTCTCCCCCTCCACCAGGTACCTGCAGCCTCCCTGGGGGGAGCTGCGTACCTGGGAGGGTTCTGATAGGAAAAGCATCTTAGAATCTTCCGGTGACATTCCTGTCATTGCTTTGCTGTGGGAGAAGTCCCCTGGAATGCAGAGGCTTGTTCCCCTGAGTTAGGCTGAGCTGAGAATGTTAATAAAAGGCTTCCCAGAGCTTTTCCATTGGACACTTTCATCTTATTCCAGGCCTGCCGAATCGGGACTGGGCATGGGGGCAGGGAGGCAGGAATCCAGCAGTAAACATGATTATCCTTATTCTGTGGATGGAGGAAATTGAAGCCAGCCGTTGAGGCCAGAGGCAGCCCAAGCAAAAGCTCACAGCCAATCTGGAAGGATCCAAACCCGGCTCCGTCGGACCCTACAGCACATTCTGCTGCTTGGTGTAGCCTGACGGAGCTCCGCGTGATCTCCATCCTCAAATGACTTCACACCTGACTGGCAGCCACATTTGAATCTTATGTCAAATGGGGCGTTGGGTCTCCCAGCTGCAGTCTACCATCTTGGTGTACCCCTTTGGGGTAGGGATGAGGATTCCCCAACAGTGCTCACAGCTGAGGCTTAGCCGTCTCTGAGGAGAGCCCTGGCTGATGAAACAGCCTTTCCTAAAAGCAGGCTTCTCTGTGTGCCTGGCTTCCAGGTGTCCTGTCTGCCTGCTGCCTCCTCAGCTGGCCTGGCCAGACCTGTGCTTCTGCTGTTCTTTATGACAGGGAACATGTGCTCCCATCCCTCCTCCCTTCCCGCTCACACCCACCTCATCACCGCCCCTGCCTCTGGAAGCCGGCTTCCATGGATCACATCTGGCTCCAGATGCTCAGGCTGCACGTGGCATCCAGTCCGCACTTCCCTGGGCTGGCGTATGTGGGCCTCTGTTCCTCATATCCCTGCCTTGTCCCCATGGCTAGTTTTATAGCCCCTAAAATGGACAGCAGAATGTTTGGCACAGAAGCGGGCATTTGCTCTGTTCCTGGTAATTCCCAGGAGTTTCAGGCCAGTTTCGCATCTGCCTCTCTCAACCAGCCTTCAGGAGTCCCTGCTGAGTGTGTGGACCCGGCACTGCTGTGGGCACGTGGAGGGTCGGGAGAGGCAAGGCATGACCCCTGGCCAGAGGGCACGGCTCGCGTGACCCAGCCACTTCTCCCCGTGGGCCTGGAGGCAGGTGTGTGTGTGCAGTGTGTGCACGCTCTGTGCGGGAGGCCTTGTTTGCTAATGTGCTCCCATGATGCCTTGCACGCTGTGTGATTAGCGGGGTGGCCGTGGATTCGGACAGGTAAGGGGGAAGGTGAGCATTTCCCCCATTTCTTATAATTTGGAAGAAGAAAAGGTAAGTGAGGATATTCTCATTTGGAAAAATAAATCTCACTGCAGGCGACATTCAGCCACACACCCTTCGAGCCCAGCAGCTGTCTCTCATTTGTTGGCAAATGTTCCTGGTGATGAATGTCCTCCATCCACGCTCACAGCCGTCCCTAAATGGAGGCTTTGGACAAGTGTGGGGGGAACAATGGCCCTTCTCAGAGAGCCCTCAGCAGACGCTCCCAATGAAGTTGGTTCATCACTTGGAGCTGGGTCAAGACCACAGACAAGATGCCATTGATTCAGCAAGGAGGGCTCCAAACAGCCGCGAAAATGGAGAGGCTGGAGGCAGCAAGAAACAGAGAAAAGGATGGGATTGATGGCTGCTGAGAAAGGTCCCAAATAATCAGAGTGAATGATTCCACCTCTCAAATGCTGCCTTCTAGAAGGTGACTTATGGGATGATGGCCCTTCCCCTTGATACATTTGCAAAGCCCACTGCAGTTCTTAAAGGATCATAGGGTTTGGGAGGGTCTAGTCCTTCTAGGGCAGAGCATGTTTCTCTAGAGGGACTGAGGCTAAGAGAGATGAAGGGCTAGAGCCCTTGAACTTGACCCTGGTTCCTCCCCTGAATCTGTCTGCTTCTTTCCTCCTGTAACCAGATCAGAAGGGATGATGGAGAAAGAGAAGATGAGGTGGAGAGTTAAGTAGAGCCAGTGAGGACTTCTGGCTTTGGGCTGGGAGTAGGTATCTCAGTGCTTCCAGCCTCAGGCTGGGCGTCCACAAGACCCCCTTCCACCAAGTTCTGTGCTTGTTTCTCCACTGACTTTCCAGGACAAAAGTTCAGCTTTCCAAGCTCAAGATAAAAGGGCCCAACTGGGCAAACTCAGTTTTTCTTTTTCTTTTTGTTGTTTTCATTTTTTTTCCAGTGGAGTTACTTTAAATAATTTAAAATAGTGTAAACAACAGCTACACATTTCAAACTGTTATTTCATTCTTTAAGGAATTCAATATAGTAATTTTATGTGGTTTTTTTTATGGCAAAAGTCATACCTGCTTATTATTAAATACGCATATGTAGCAGAAATTTATAATGTGAAAATCCCTAGAATTCCACCCTCAGTGATAATATCTGTCAAGGATATATTTGACCACATATTTTTCTTCCTCTCTACAATAATCCTAACTGTCCCTTCCTTCCTTCCTTTCTTTCCTTTCCTCCCACCCACCCTCCTTTTCCCCTCCCCTCGTCTCTGTCCTTTTTTCTCTCCTTCTTTCCAACCCCCATGGCATAGTTTTAAAAAGCAAAAGGGTACAGTAAAAAGTAAACCTCCCTTGTACCCCTGTTCACTCACTTTGCCTTGCTGGAAGAAAGCACTGCCCCAGTTTTATAGATCCTTCAAAAAAAAAAAAAAAGGGGTGTATATATAAGCAGCCATGTAGGTATAATGTCCCCATTTCCCCCAAATGGAGCACACCCACTGTTCACCTTCTTATCTGAGTTAAGGATGTTTCTTGGAGTTCATTCCTGATAGATCTGCTGATTTCTTTGTAATGCTGCTGTGTATTTCCTTCATGTGGAAATCACATAATTTATATCATTGTTGAGCATTTAAGTTTTTCCCAATCCTTTGCTATAACAAACAATGCCATCATGAATTTCCTTGCATGCAGGTCATTTCACACACATGAAGGATCTCATCTCAGGATAAAAACTCATGAGCAGAATTGCTGGGTTGAAGGACATATGCATTTACAATTTTATTAGATAAATGCTCTCCTGGGAAGTTGTGTCCTTTTTACTCTCATCAGCAAAGTGTCAGAGTATCTGTTTTCCTACACCCTCATCAATATATTATACTTTTTTATCTTTGCCTATCAGAGTGGCCAAAGGCATCTCTATATGGTTTCCTCTCTTTTATTATAAGGAAAGTTGAACATCTTTTCATATGTTTAAAAGCCACTTGTGTGTGTGTGTACTCATTTTCTTCTTGGGTTGTTGGTCTTTTAAAATTAATTTTGTAGGCACTTTTTATATCATAAGGAAATTAACACTTTGCATATGAGCTGCAAAATTGTACCCCCTACCCCCGCTGCCCAGTTTCTTGTCTTTTGACTTGTTTTTATGTTTATTTTTCTAAACTAGAATTTTTTCTGTATGTGTGTGGTCAAATTTATCTCCTTTTAGAGCTCTGGGTTTTGCTGGTACTTAGAAAGTCTTTCCATAAAATTCTACTTAAAAAATCTTTTTCTTAGCAGCCTTATCAAGATATCATTTGCATACCATACAATTTACCATTAAAGTGTACAATTCAGTGTTTTTTTTTTAATATTCACAGACGTGCAACCATCATCAGTCAATTTTAGAACATTTCATCACCTCAAAAAAAAAAAAAAAGACCCCTTACCCTTTAGCTGTCACCCCCTTATCCTCCGTTCTCTCCTTCCCCCCAGCCCTAAGCAACTACTAATCTACTTTCCTAGTCTGGACTCTCATATGAATAGAATCACATAATATGCAGACTCTTGTGATTGGCTTCTTTAACTTGGCATAATATTTTCAAGGTTCAATCCAAGTTGTAGCACGTTATCAGTACTTCATTCCTTTCTATGACCAAATAATATTCCATTGCATGTCTATGTATAGATACAACACACCTTGTTTATCCATTCATCCACTAATGAACATTTGTGTTGTTCCCACTTTTTGGCTCTTATGAATAATGTTGCTATAAGTATTTTTATATAAGTTTTTATGATACATTTTTGTTTCTCTTGGGTATATACCTAGGAGTAGAATTTCTGGATTATGTGGTAACTTTATGTTTAATCATTTGAGGAACTGCCAGACTGTTTTTCAAAGTGACTATAACATTTTACATTCCCACCAGCCATGCATTCTTCCAGTACTTTTATGATCTTATTTTTCATGTTTTAAGTTTTTGAACAATCTGAAATTCTTCACAAGGTATGACATAGGGGTCTAAATGTATATTTTTCCAGATGTCTACCCTGTTGTACCAACAGTGTTTTTCAGTAATCTTTCTTTCTCAATGTCTTTATCATAAACTAAATCACTGTATATACTAGGGCTTATTCTGTACACTCTAGTCTTTTCCGTTGATTGTCCATTCACATGTCATTGCCACACTGCTTTAATTTTTGTAGTTTTGTAACATGTTCCTTCACTCTTAATTTTTAAAAAACCCACTCATCACAAGCATTTATTAAACCCTTATCTATATATAGTGCAGAGTCAGAGATTGTGCAAGTCATATCCAATATTGTTCCTGCCACCTAGAAGCTCGTAGTAAATAAGAGTTCTCATTGCCATGCCTCTAACAAATGTGTTACGTGAATTATTGTATTTCACTTTACAATTCTATAAGGATAGCTAGAGCTTTGCATTCCCACTGTAGATGTGAGACAGGTAACCTTGAGACAGAAAGAAGACAGACACCTACAGTGTTGTCTTCAAAGAGTTCTGGGTCAGGTGCTCTTGGGTGCCTTGTCAATGGAGAAACTGTCCAGGGCAGTGTGGTGTGAATTCACTCAGGGTCTTCCCTGGAGCCAGTGTCTGCTCCCTCATCATGGAATGCTCAGGGTGAGTGAGTCTTTTGAGGAGAGCCCCACACTTTGGAATGGAAGCCTCTTGGATGTAAACCCTGTCATCCCCCAGAACTTAATTGCCGTTGAGACATCAGACAGTAGGGAAATGAGGTTGGACTTCATTCCCTTCCCAGATTGTGTGACTCAAGATCCCTGCCAAGGATGGAGTTTTTGTTTTGTTCCCCCCACCCCACCCCCGCCCTCGCAAAAGGGTAGCAAAAGTATTTGCCACATAAAACATACAAGCCCCATAAAGTCCCAATCAATGAAATCATCTCTTCCCAGGCAGACTCACTCTCCTGACCTTGGCTGATTTCCACTCTCCGGGGGGGTATTAAGGCAAGGGAACTGATTTACTCAAGGAAAAGACCTACTTAATTTTCACTTCCTCAGCCTTCATCAAACACTCGGGGTTCGGGGGTTATGGGATTAAGAGAGTATCTCGTGACCTCCCTGGAAGAATTCACTTGTAGGAATGTGGGGTAAACCCATGCAGAACAAGAAATCTCAAAAGGATTTTGCCTGGAAGTGGCAGTAAAAATGCAATCCAAGTTGCCTCAATATTTCAGAACTTCCACTGAAGGAAAAAATGTCTGTCTGTCTCTTCATCTGTCTTCCTATCACCCTCTAAAGACGTTTGTTGTATGGGAAAATTTTCCCAAAGTTTTAACTATTCCACTGGGTGGTGGATGACTTGTCCTTTGTTTTTTATTGTGGAAAAATAGGATATTTAGGCTAGGTCAGTGTGACCTGGTTTTGAAGATCCTGGTTTTGCTGACTTAGTGTCAGGCATCACCATTGCAGAAGAGCTGGTACAGGGGGTGTATGTGTCGCTGGCATAGCTGGTGTAGCCCCTTCTCCATCTGGTGCATGTCTTGGCCTGGACCATGCCAGGGGCAGGTGCTTCCTCAAGGTTGGTGGGTCTGGGGCTCACTGGCCCAGACCCTCTTAGTGATGACCAGTGATGTATTTTCTGTCTTCCATGGTGGCCAGAACATCCCTGTAGACCTGGAGGCCAAGCTTCTTCCTCCATGAGTTTACTTTGAGAACTTCTTGGACTGTAGTGTCTTGGGAAGCTGGGAAGTGGGGGTCATTACTTCTCTTCCAGGCCCTTAGCTTTGGTCTTTTGGGGCTAATTTAATTTCAGGTACCATTTTAGAAGTGGGGATCTCTGACAATCTGGAAGATGGTACATTTGCAGGAAAAGCAAAATAACACTGCTTTATGGAGAAAGACTCTACCTTTCTCATGTAGAAATTGTAGTTCATCATATTAGAAGATATTTACATTCTAAATCTCCTGGCATCTAGGGATAATGAAGACAATGACAGTACTTTTAATATTTCTTCATAGAAAGCTTCTCAGTTTGTTCTGGTAAGGGCTCTGATTTTAGTGTGTGTTCCACTTTTGTTTTAGCCTTTTCTGTGTTCCATCCAGGTGTCTACAATATTTTTTTTTTTTTTTTTAAACAGCTTCTTTTTATTATCTGGCTTTTTTTTTTTTTTAAGTATTTGTTTATTTATTTATTTATGGCTGTGTTGGGTCTTCGTTTCTGTGCGAGGGCTTTCTCTAGTTGCGGCAAGCGGGGGCCACTCTTCATCGCGGTGCGCGGGCCTCTCACTATCACAGCCTCTCCAGACGCGCAGGCTCAGTAACTGTGGCTCACGGGCCCAGCTGCTCTGCGGCACGTGGGATCTTCCCAGACCAGGGCTCGAACCCTTGTCCCCTGCATTGGCAGGCAGATTCTCAACCACTGTGCCATCAGGGAAGCCCCTCTACAATATTATTGACTGGTGAGGATTAATGAAGTAAAGGTTTAAGCTTCAGTAGTAATGAGATGGTTTTGTACCCAATTGACTGAAAATTCCAGTCAATTTCCTGTGTCAATACACAGCTAGTGCTTATTTTAGAAACATGTTTAGCATTCAGACAAGAAAGAATCATAAGCAGCTTGTCTTGTGAATTCCATGAGTAATGTAAAGAAGAATGCTCCTTCATGTTCTTTGCCAGCAGGCAATCCCTGAGCAGGTGGTGGGACACCTGGTGATTTGTATCCTCATTCTGAAGGTCCTCATTTATTTTTAGCTGTGTTGGGTCTTCGTTGCTGTGCGCGGGCTTTCTCTAGTTGCGGTGAGCACGGGACACTCTTCATTGCGGTGTGCGGGCTTCTCATTGTCGTGGCTTCTCTTGTTGCGGAGCACGGGCTCTAGTCGCGCAGGCTTCAGTAGTTGTGGTATGTGGGCTCAGTAGTTGTGGCTTGCAGACTCTAGAGCACAGGCTCAGTAGTTACGGTGCACGGGCTTAGTTGTTCCGCGGCATGTGGGATCTTCCCGGGCCAGGGCTCGAACCCATATCCCCTGCATTAGCAGGTGGATTCTTAACCACTACACCACCAAGGAAGCCCCATCTTACTCATTTTTGTGTCTAGAAGAGTGTGAGGGCTCAAAAAATAGTTATTGAATAATTATATCATCACATGGGGGAAAACCAGTAACCATTCTCCTCCATTAACTGCTATTTTGCCAAGAACTTGGTTCTGTAGACAGCATTGACCATGGATGTAAAAGGTGTACTCCCTTGATTATTACACTTGTTGTATGGTCCAGTGTCTATGGTACAGCAAACGGTCCACGAATGTTCGTGTCCTGTACATTCACCACCCACGCACTACACCTTGATGGGCACAGTGATGGCTTCTGTTCAAGAAGCACAGAATTGTCCTTGGTTGGACTTCATCCAGAGTCATCGAGTTTGCAAATCATACTTTGTGCCACATTTGATCCTTACTTTGAGACTGGCTTCTCTAAAGAGTCGTAGAAAAGGAGTATCTCCGCTGGGCTTTTCAGATAATCTGGTAAAATATTCCATGTACTGAACTTGTGTGATAACTCTTCGTGTGCTAGTCAAGATGAAGTTAGCAGCATCTCACGTTTGGTTGTTCCGAGGTGCTCTTTCACTTGGGAAGCCAGGGTTAGGAGGGAGGGGGGGTAAGTGTGAATTAGTAAACTGTGGGCCAAAGGAGACATTTTCTATGTGTATGATGACCTTGACTTGTATAACGTCCCTAGGGATGCTTGAAAGCACCAAGCAAAGTACCCTTCTCCTTCTCTGCCTCGGGAAGGCAGGGGAAGGCTGTGCTGAACCCAGTTCCCTGGGCTTCCCCCACCATTTCTTTCCCGCTCCTGCTGGCTCATGTCTCTGTGGGTGGTGACTTCTAGGGAGGCCTGAAAGCTCCAATGGTTTCTCAGGCTCTGGCTGATTCTGCCTGGGTGGTCTTTTATTCTTCCCATGTTTCTCTATTCTTATTACGTCTTCAGTATTTCTATCCCTTGGATAGGGTTGAAGTCGTTGTGTGTGTTTTTAACTGAGTGTTGACAGTGCTGGATGTAACACTTTCAACAACTGCATTATCAGGGTCTGAATTTGCAGTGTTGTTTCAGCCCCTGTGATTGTTTCATTTTTTTTTCTTTTTTTTGGCTGCACCATGTGGCATGCGGGATCTTAGCTCCAAGACCAGGGATGGAAACTGTGCCCCCTTCAGTGAAAGTGTGGAGTCCTAACCACTGGACGGCCAGGGAAGTCCCCGCTGTGATTGTTTCAGAATGCTCTTCCTTACGGTTTTTGAGATGGGTAATTGCTGTAATCCTCTTCCAAAGGAGCAGTGATTGTACAGGTTCTTCAGTTCCGAGTAAGGGAAACTGAATACCCGGCCCCATGTTAAGAGAAATTGCATTTATAGGCTCCAATAAAGACTGCTTACATGCTAGTCACGTGCTACCATAGCAGCAGCATTGGTGTCAGAGTTTAGTTCTATTATTTAACTGTTATTTATTCCTTCTCTTCTCCTCTTAGTTGAAAGTCCTTAAATGTAGATAACATTTCATACTTCTTTGTATTGAACTCACCACGCCTACCCCACCTCCGCCAGACCCAAGTACAAGGCCTGGTTCATAGCTGATGCTCCGTATATTTTGGTTTATGTCACACGTCAGAGTGCTTATAAATAAACATGATCCTTCCTCTGGAATTTCTCACAATCTCTCGAACAAACTTTAGTGTGTGTGGTTCCTTTAAGAGGCTGACTTTTGTGGGGGAGGGGTAGGAAGGAACAGTGTAACTGACCACGCACTCTGTTGTTGTCCCGAATCCAATTTAAAATTGTTAGTATTTGTTCCCGATTAGACTCTCATGGAACTGAAATAAGAGATCAGAAAATTGAAGTCATCTCCTTTTTTTGTACTGGCCAGTGGCCTTCAAGCTAAGAATGGTTTTTACAGATGAACATTTGCAATCAATTTGGTGAAAGGGAACACTAACTTGGAACCCCCGATAAGCAAAATATCCCCCCATAAAAAGATTTTCCTTTGCGTTGGACCCGTATGATAAAACATTGTACTCAATTATGATATTTTGAATTTTGTCAATAGAAAATTTGTAGGAATTTGTGATTTCTCTTGCTATAGAAGTACCTACATAATATCCTTGATTTTTACCTAGTGGCCTGCTCTAGAATGAGGGGACCAGAAGACTTTTCTGTAAAGGGCAAATACTAACTATTTCAGGATTTGTGGCCATATGGTCTCTGTGGCAGTGACTGAACCCTGCCATTGTAATGTGTAAGCAGCCGTAGACTGTAAACAAATGGGCGCGGCTGAGTTCCAACAAAACTTTATTTACGGACACTGAAGCTTGAATTTCATGTCATTTTCATGTGTCACAAAATATTCTTCTTTGGATTTTCTTTCAACCATTGAAAAACGTAAAAACCTATCCTGGGGCTTCCCTGGTGGCGCATTGGTTGAGAGTCTGCCTGCCAATGCAGGGGACACGGGTTCGAGCCCTGGTCTGGGAAGATCCCACATGCCGCGGAGCAACTAGGCCCGTGAGCCACAACTACTGAGCCTGCGCGTCTGGAGCCTGTGCTCCGCAACAAGAGAGGCCGCGACAGTGAGAGGCCCGCGCACCGCGATGAAGAGAGGTGGCAGGTTCAATGTGGCCTGTGGGCCGTCGTTTGCTGACCCCTGTTCTAGAGGATGAGGCAGTAACCCCCCTAATGCCTTAGTGACTAGGTTAGCTCACTAGTGAACCTGAAATAATACTAGACTAGGTGACGTCTGGTCTAGTGACAGCCTCCCTTCTCACCACTGCCACGAGGCAAGCTCTCCCACCGGCCACTCCTCGGCTGCGAGGGATCGAACATCCCACACCCCGTCCCACAGACCTAGTTCTCTAAAATCTGTCTAGGAAAGAGTTTCTTCAGGATGCAACATCAGCGCTGGGCCCCTTCCAGCTCCTAGTTGGAAGGTTTTTCCACGGATGGAGAAGCTGAAACAGCTGCATGATATTTTTTTTTTTTCTTCTAGAATCATCCAGCAAGGGGGTGAGTTCAGGACTCTGGCAGCTCCTGTGTAAATGCTGAGCAGCTAAAGAGAAATCTGGAGCAAACCCTGCTGCTCCCCAGCCAGCGAGAACGGCCTCACCAGAACCAGGGCTTGCAGCATCTGCCTTTATTTTGAGGCCAGGGCTGGGGAAGGGGAGCCTTGTGGAGAGTCTTCCGAGTCCCGTAGGGCTTTCCGTCCCTCAGCTGGGTGTCTGTGAAGACCCTCCTGGGCAGCTGCACATCTGCAGCTCCTTGCATGAGACCTCATCCTCCTTGGCAGGCCTGTTGCCCCGGGCATGATGGTCCTGTGTCAGAGGGTTAGCCAGCTGTACTGTTTGTCTCACGCAGAGAGTTTCCAGAAACACTTTTTCCCTTTCTGCTTGAATGACCAAGTTTCAGAAAAATCCAATGATAACGTGCAGGCGTTCCAAATCTGTAACTTGAGCTGGGATGTTTAGGGTAACGTTGCCTAGGAGATTTAAGGGGTGGGCATGTTAAGGTCTGTGAAATAACCGAATAACTGACAAAGTGTCCTCCCCAGCCTGGAATGCTGAAGCCACAGCCTGAGGAGCGAGAGGGGATTGGGCGCGCAGAGTTTGTGAGATGGTTTTAATCGGTGGGATTGTGGTGTTTTTCTCTTTGACACCACACGGAAGCCCAACGAGGGGCTTTGTATCTTCTACAAACACTAGGCAGGGGTGGTCCTGGGGTCCCAGTCAATATTCTGTCCACTGTGAACCCAGGTCTTGCTGATTTTACCAGCAGAGAAGGGGCAAGATTACATTGCTGCTTGGCCTTGGGAGAAGGGCGGGGGGTGGTGCATTGTCAGGTAATCATGGTGACAGAGGCCTGGGGACTTCCAAGACAGAGACCAGGGAGTGGAGACAGAGCTCTGGGGGCCAGTCCCTGTCCTCTCTGCTGGCCGCCACGTGAATGTCCTAGTGTCATCATTTTGGGGCAACCTATGGGGCAGGGGGATTTTGGAGTGCTAGGACTGAAAGTTTAAAAAAGAGGGGAAGGAAGGGTTAATGAGATTTTCCTCGTTACTATGTGTTTCCTGTAGTGCAGGTTTGCAAAATAATAGCTGTAGTATTTTATAAACAAAAAAATATATTTTTAAACATATGTTGCATCCATTCAATGGAGTACCATGTAGCTATTAAAAAGAACAAGACACATCCATGTGTTACCCAAAGTGGCTCTCCAAGGGGGCATTGACAGGTGAAAATAGCAAGGTTCAGAATGCCATAGGTAGTGCAAGCTTGCTAGTATAAAAGAGCTTTACCTGTATTTTTCTATGTATTTTATTTTACATAGACTAGTATGCATTAGAAATCCCTGGTAAGATACATAGTCCATTGATAGTAGTTGCCAGGGAGGGGGCTGGTGCTGGGGGTTCTGAGATGAAAGGGAAACTTCTCATCGTCTACATTTGTGCTGCTGTTTGATATGAATAAATAAGTAAATAAACAAATAAGTATATTTTTACCATGTGCATACATTCCATTTTCCCAGTAAAAGTTTAATAAAAATAGAAGAAAGTACACAAAAGAAGTCATTGAGAAGGTATTTCGCATCATGGAAGCTTCCGGAGCTGGTCACCCTCAGCCTGTTCTGGACCTTGAGATATGGAGAAAAAAGCACAAGAAAATGCTGGGTTATTTCACTCGTGGCAACCCCTGCCCCTCCCACCCCACCCAGCCCTATGCTGCTTCCCTTATCTGAGCCATAAATTCGGGGCCAAACAATGGCAAGTCAGCCCAGGGCTGGACTTGGTGTTTACAGAGGAAAAATCTGGGAACCCATTGGAATTCATTGGAATGAATAATGACGCTCTGGGCTTCTGGGCTGGGAGGGAGGGCTCCCAAGGTGGCTCTAGAGCCCGTCCAGGTGACTGCCCAGGGACCAAGGGAAAAGACCGGTGGTCATTCTTGGGGTTAAGCTCTCCAGCCATCCTGAGATTCTCCACAAAACAACTCTTAACAGCATCCCTTTTCAAGCCCAAGGAGAAACCTCAATTTGGAACAAATTACTCAGGAATTTTGCTGTTTCATCCAAGTTAAGGGAACGAAACCTTTGTTGCTGTTGTCTCTACAGGATGTGACTTGCTGGGGAGAAGTTAATGCAGTGGTTCTCGTGGGGAGAAGCATTCCAATTAATCTTTTTTCCCGTGATAAAATACAATAGAACTCATCCATATTACGCATTTAATTCACTAGGTTTATGAGCTATAAAAGGGGCCTTTCTTTCCCCGCAAATACATAATCTTCTCTCTGCTCTTGGGCTGTTTAAAAAAAAAAAAAAAAAAATGGAGTAAACAAAGGGAATTTTCCATGGCCCAAATTCTGACCTTGGTAAATCATCTTTTTTTGCACTGATGAGGGGTCTTGCCCTGCCGGTCTACTTTCTTCAGAGTCAGCATTTACAACTACCCACACCAGAAGCCTTTAATTTTATGATCTGCCTGTTCTCAGCTGAGCTCCTTCTTTCCAAGATGGTAGCCAAATCCCTGGCTCCTCTTCGCCACTTTCCTTCCTCTGTACAAACCCACCTGGCTTTCCCCATGGAGAAACGAGCATGTCACAGGCAGACTGAGAAGAGTTTTCAGCGTTATTTTAGCTGCTTTGCCCAGTGGCAGGTGGGGAAAGATGAGAGAGAAGGAGTGAGCTCCCGCTTGGCTCCCACCAGCCAATGTCCTCTCCTTGGGACCCTGTGGGAGGCCCCGCAGACACCAGCCTGTCAGAGTGAGTAATTCACAGCATTCCTGCAGCCCCCAAATATATCTCACGGTCATGGGAAATGAAAAGATTAGTTCAGCGTTGCCTGACTGCTGCCTGGGTCCTGTTGGCTGGGGAAGGTTCTTTGGAGGAAGCAGGATTTGCATTGGGCTTTAACAGATGGAAAGGATTTATAGAGAAGCGGGGTGCGGGGAGGAGGGGAATTCAGATAAAGGGAAATAACGGGAGTAAAAGTTCAGAAGTGGGCAGAGCGCCACACTGTGGGTGCTTTTGGCAAACACCGTGACTTCCAGTGTAAGATACAGAAGGGGGCCATGGGTCCCCTCCCACACAATTTCACTCCCTGCTGTTGTGTTAAAACGAAACCAAGTCTCAGACCAAATTCAGCTGCACCCCAAGTATCTGTGAGCCAGCGATACAGGAACAGCCTTAGTCTGTTCTATGGGCCTAACGAAGGCCCAGCTTTCTGTTCTGCCCAACAGGCACCTCACTTAAGGCAGGTTCGATAAAATGCTCGTGGAAGGATTTAGCTGCCTGAGTGGATCATCCAGTGACGCGTGAGCGTTGCGCTGCATTTTGTCCCGGGCCTGGTTCGTGCGAGGGTGGAGGCTCCGGAACAGGGTTTCTAGCTACTCCGTTTATGGGAACACCACTCGAGTCAGCAATGAAACAGTTTCAGCGTCCTTCAGAATAACTAAAGCCTTGTAGTAGCTGCCCCTGGGGTGTGGATTTGTGATCAGGGTCTTTCAACTAACCAAAGCTCCTGGTGTGTGTAATCTGTTTAGGGTACTTTAAGTATGAGCTCCCCACCCTGGGGTGTGGATTTAGATTAACTTACTTGCACACATATACTGCACTATTCAAAGAAGAGTATGAAAGTGGATTATAGGCAGTACTACACGACCCTCGGAGACCTGAGAATAGCTATATTTGGAGTTTGGATGAAACTTGAGAGACCAACCCCTCTGATTTTCTATTAGTGATGAGGAAACTGTGGGCCAGGGAGGTTGATCAGCTCTCCTGGGGTCATCCTGCTTGGTGGTGGCAAAAGAGGACAGGGTATCTCAAGTCCTCCCATTCTTACCCACTGAATCCTGCATCTGGGCAGGAGGTGCCAAAATAACTAAAGAATAGGCGTGTTCATTTTGTTGGGTCTGATCACTGGGATTTTTCTTAATTTTTATTTTATATTGGAGTATAGTTGATTAACAGTGTTGTGTTAGTTTCAGGTGTACAGCAAAGTGATTCAGTTATACATATACATGTATCTATTCTTTTTCAAATTCTTTTCCCATTTAGTTTATTACAGAGTATTGAGCAGAGTTCCTTGTGCTATACAGTAGGTCCTTGTTGGTTGTCTATTTTATATCTAGCAGTGTGGACATGTCAATCCCAAACTCCCAATTTATTCCTCCCCCCCACCTTTCCCCTCCCCCACTCCTGACTAACTTATGGTTCCCCCCTGGTAACCATAAGTTAGTTCTCTAAGTCAGTGACTCTGTTTTGTAAATAAGTTCATTTGTATCATTTTTTTAGATTCCGCATATAAGCGATATATGATAGCTGTCTTTCTCTGACTTACTTCACTTAGCATGATAATCTCCAGGTCCATCCATGTTGCTGCAAATGGCGTTATTTCATTCTTCTCAATGGCTGAATAATATTCCATTGTATATATGTACCACATCTTCTTTATTCATTCATCTGTATGATCATCTGTTTTGAATGTAAAAAGGTTTTACCTGATAGAGACACACTGAGGTATTTATGCATATTGCAGAACTTAAACGTATTCTATTTTGAACAGTTTTTTTTTTTTTTTTTAAATTTTATTTATTTATTTATTTATGGCTGTGTTGGGTCTTCGTTTCTGTGCGAGGGCTTTCTCCAGTTGTGGCAAGTGGAGGCCACTCTTCATCGCAGTGCGCGGGCCTCTCACTATCGCAGCCTCTCTTGTTGCGGAGCACAGGCTCCAGACGCGCAGTCTCAGTAATTGTGGCTCACGGGCCCAGCTGCTCCGCGGCATGTGGGATCTTCCAGGACCAGGGCTCGAACCCGTGTCCCCTGCATTGGCAGGTGGATTCTTAACCACTGCGCCACCAGGGAAGCCCCTGAACAGTTTTATTTATTTATTTATTTATTTATTTATTTTAAAAAGGATATTTATTTTACTTTTTTTTTTAAAGGAATTCCTTTATTTTTATTATTTATTTATTTATTTATTTTTGGCTGTGTTGGGTCTTCGTTTCTGTGCGAGGGCTTTCTCTAGTTGCGGCAAGCGGGGGCCGCTCTTCATCGCGGTGCGCAGGCCTCTTATTATTGCGGCCTCTCTTGTTGTGGAGCACAGGCTCCAGACGCGCAGGCTCAGTAGTTGTGGCTCACGGGCCTAGCTGCTCCGCGGCATGTGGGATCCCCCCAGACCAGGGCTCGAACCCGTGTCCCCTGCATTGGCAAGCAGATTCTCAACCACTGCGCCACCAGGGAAGCCCTGAACAGTTTTATTTTTAATACTTCAGCAAAAATAGGTGGAGCAGGAGATGAAATAAGAATGGTGATATGTTTAGAACTGTTAGAAAATGATGACCTCAGTAATGGGTTCATGGGGGGTCCATTTTACTATTCCTACTTTACATGTTTGAAAATTTTCTTTAAAATTTCATAAATTTTATTAAAATTTTTCATTAAAAGTTGTTAAAAATCAGCAGTGAGTTTTCACATCCAACCAAATAGTGGCATCCTTTTCTGAGCCATCAACCCCTTGAGGCAGGTGTCTGTAGCCTCTCATCTCCTCCACCGCTAGGGCAAAGTGGCACCAACTCACTCTCAGCCGTTTATGGAATCCCACTCTTGTGACGCCTGCTTCTTGTCTCTGCTCCCTGTGTGCAGCGGGGTACGTTAATGTGTTCCTGTAGTCAATTACTCCAAGAGCCATGCTCCAGCCTGGCCTGCAAGGGTGGGAAGAAGAAGTAAGCTTTCTGTTGGTAGTGTGTGCGCATTCCCGTGTGTGTGTGCATTTGCAGTGGCGGCTGCCAAAAAGGACACAGAAAAGGGTGGAGAGCAGTCTTTCTCCCAGCACCTCTGCCCGCCTCCACCTCCTTGCCAGGGAGCCCCTGGGAAGGCTGTGGAATGACCTGAAATCAACTTGCAAGTGCAAGCAGAGCCTTCATTCCTCTCCCCCTGGCAATTAACAGTGATTTACTGGAGGTTACATTCTAGTGTGGCCTCTGGCCTCCTGTTATCAGCAGCTTCAGGGACTAGGGCTCATTATTGGTCAGTTCCTGGCTGCTCTGCAAACAACCCTTTTCACTTTTAGCTCCTGCCCACAATCACATCCTGTCCCTTTAGTACCGGCCAGTATTGGGCTACCCCGCGCTGAAGCAGGGGAGGGGTGTGAGATAGAGGCAGACGCCCTAGACAGGTGGACCGAATCACCAAGTCATTTTCCCCTGACATTTTGGAGGTGTGATGCACCCTGAAATTCACTCTCTGTAACACGTTCTCGGAGAACGTGAGGTTGGCCTGATACGAGTCTAAGTCCCAGAATGTCTGTCTGCAAACAGCTGATGATGTTTTGCCCTCTGGCACAGACAGAGTATTTCCAGAAGGCTATTTGTCTTCTTGCCTTTTGTCAAGAAGCCTCCCGTTACACAGAAGAGATGGGAAGTCACCCAAAGCTCTATTTTCCCTTTGGCTCAGCCAGAAAGTGACGTGTGGGCTGTCAACCTCCCACACATCTGGAGCCTGGTTCACGGGCGTGGTGTGGCCTGGCCATCTTAGCAGACCAGCTTGGCCCCGCTGCTAAGTATTAATAATATGAAAAAACACTGGAGGAGCCTTGATCTGTCAAAGGTCAATAATCCCTCTCGCAACGTAGTATCAGGAAAAAGACAAAGGACTGGTATGTTCCCTTTGATCAGGTAAGAATAATTGCCTCCCCTCCTTTACCTGATTTGACTACCTTGAAAGGCAAAGCTCATATTTCATATTCTTTACAACTTTAGCCTAGGTTTGAGGTACATTTTCTTTCCCCTCCTTTTTGGTTTTGGTTTTCTGTTTCCATTTTCAGAAACCGTTTAGGAAGCGTACCGGGCGCAAGTAAGTGACATTTTCAGAGGCATTGACCCTCACTCCCCGTCCATCCATCATCGCTTTGTCCTTTGGTTTTGAGGACCCTACTCAGCCCTCCCCGCTGGAAGGCTGTGTCCTTCCTCCTGACAGAATCCCGACCAGGCCTGCCTTTTCACAGCCCAGGCCTGCCTCCGTTGCATCTTTCACGAGCGTCTGAGAATCTTTCCTTTCTGCTAAGAGGCAGCATCTTGTGACTTGGAACTGAGGCCCACAGCTCTTCTCTGTAATTAATGAATCTGCTCACTAAACAGTCCTGCTAGGGATACCTCTGTCGTCAATCTCAGCCCCAAAGATAGTTACAAATGTGTGATGGGCATCTCAAGGACGCTCAAGGAAAGGTTGCCCCTTAAACTGATTGTGTAACTGGATTTGGACAGACTTGGCTGGAAAGGCCTTTGTGAGGGTCATGAGCTCTGTGGGGAGCGCGGTGGAGGGTGGGGACTTGTTCCTTGGAAGCTATTGTAGATGGTTTTCTGCATCGCCTTGAAGATTGCTTTTCTCAAACTGAGCCCTAGGTATTTGTTTCCAAGCTCTCTATGATGATTTGAATTTTATATTTTCCTTTTGGTAATAATTTATAAAATTATTTTAAGCCTCTTCTGGATCAGCTGGATGGCTACCTATGACTCAGAGTTTATGGCCTCAGTTACATTTACTATCAGGGTGGTGCCCAGGGACGACCGAAAACACTCATACAAACTGGCTTCCCTGGAGGGTCCACAAGGTTATGCTTGGGCGGGGGGGTTCCTGGATTGTTTGTTAGCTTGGGAATGCAAGAGAACAATACACACGCCTCGACACTTCTGCACATTTTATGTGTTTAACACTGCATTGTTATGTTGCTGTGAGTCAAACAGGGCCGGGAGAAGTTAGCTTTCTTTGCCAAAATGATCCCAATGATTTCATGAGTATGTATACAGAGAAAGGGGGAGAAATTCTTTGCTATAGAAAGCCCTCAGCGTTGAAGTTCTGATTTCAAGCCATTGGCCTTGTAAAACATGTCTTGTTAGGAGTTTCTGGATAATATGTAATGTTCGTCAGACAACCTCTGATGCCCAGCCTCTGTCTGAGTTGGGAACTTGAGTTTGTGGCTGGGCTGGAACAGAGATGGGCCTCCAGTTGCTGGTTTCCACACACCACACCCAGCTAACTCTTCTATGATTCTGTTTTCATCATTGCTCCTCTGCTCCAAGCCATTGATGATTTCCCATTACCAACTGGGTGCTTCACCTGGGGAACACACCTCCACCTGGCTGGCAAGGCTGACCCCATGGGAGCCTCATCTCACTGTTCGCCTGCCTGAATGAAGCACGTGCTGCAGTCACGCTTCCCTCGCAGCAGCCCCCAAAGCCCTTATCACTCTCACCACCTCCTTGAACGCCGCCTTTGCCCCATCTCCATTTATCCAGACCCCCCACAGCCCAGCCCAGGCACCATTTTGCCCTCTCTGATCACCCCCATCCCTTGTCACTCCCCTTTCCTCCCCCATAGAATGGCAGTCACGGAGGCTTGACACGTTCTTACTCGAGTTGTGGTGGGGTGGTGAGTGGATGGGTTTGCCCCCCTTCTGGGTTACGAACTCTTGGGTGGATGGCGGGATTCAACTTACTCCTGATGTGGCTTTGTCTCCTTCTAAAATGCCCTTCATAGTACCTGTGTCCATTTGCTCACTCACATACTCATTCATTTGCTCACTCACTCACATACTCATTCATTTGCTCACTCACTCACATACTCATTCATTTGCTCACTCACTCACATACTCATTCATTTGCTCACTCACTCACATACTCATTCATTTGCTCACTCGTTCATTTAACAAGTTTGTACTGAGCAGCTGCTATGCACCAGCCACCAAATTCGGCACGGTGAGTGAGCAGTGATCAAGACAGACGTGGAGGACTGTTCCTCGTGAAGCTTATAGGCTGAGGGGAAACTGGGGAGGAGAGGCAGGCCTTAAACAAGCCTTGGCAGCCCAGGAGTGTTATCACAGAAGGAGTCTGGAAGCACTGGAATGTGTGGCAGAGGAGTATCAGTTATTGGTTGCATATGACTTACCACCCCTCTCCAACCAGTGATTTAATCAACTTATACCCCAGGGCTCTCATTCTTTTTTTTTTTTTTTTTTTTTTTATAAATTTATTATTTTTGGCTGCATTGGGTCTTCATTGCTGCGCACGGGCTTTCTCTAGTTGCGGTGAGCGGGGGCTACTCATTGTTGCGGTGCGCGGGCTTCTCATTGCGGTGGCCTCTGTTGCTGCGAAGCCTGGGCTCTAGGCGCACGGGCTTCAGAAGTTGTGGCTCGCGGGCTCAGTAGTTGTGGCTCGCGGGCTTAGTTGCTCCGCGGCATGTGGGATCTTCCCAGACCAGGGCACGAACCCGTGTCCCCTGCATTAGCAGGCAGATTCTCAACCACTGCGCCACCAGGGAAGTCCCAGGTCTCTCATTCTTAATCCTGTCTGCTCGTGTGAATCAGCTGGGGAGCCTCCAGGTGCTTGGACCCAACAAGAGAGAGTCTGACTTATTTGGTCTGGGGTGTGGATATTAAAACAAAACTCATGGTCCAAGGGGTGCAGGAAGACCCAGAAGGGCCCCCCATCCTGCCCCCATGTAGCTGAGAAGCAAGGGCCTTGCTCAGTGCTGGGGCCACAGGTGAGAGGGCTCAGAGAAGAAGATCTGTTTGGGTTCCCATGGGCCCTCTTGTGGAGCCCCCAAAAAGCTATGTTCAAGTTCTAACCCCCAGAATATGGCCTTATTTGGAAATAGGGGCTTTGCAGGTGTAATCCAGTTAAGATCCAGTGGCCCTACTGGATTAGGATGGGCCCTTATCCAATACGGATAAAATGTCCTTATAAGAAGAGGGCAACTTGGATTCAGAGACACACAGGGAGAATGTCACGTGATGACAGAGGCAAAGACCGGACCGATGCAGCTGCAGGACAAAGAATACCAGGGATTGCCAGCAACCACCAGAAGCTAGAAAGAGACAAGGAGGTGTTCTTCCCCGCATACATCAGAGGGAGCATGGTCCTGTCAACACCTGAGTTTGGACTTCTCGCCTCCAGGGCTGGGAGAGAGTACATTCCTATTGATTTAAGTCATCATCCTGTGTATTTTGTTGTGGCAGCTCTAGGACACTAATACAGACCCTAAGGGTTGTGCCCATGGGAAGGGTGATGCCAGGCAGCAGGAGCCCAGAGGCAAACCCTCAGCAGCTGTCACAGTTGTGACTTTCCTGAGTTTTTAACAAGGTAGCAGCCTGCACAGGGGAATGTCAGCAAGGGCAAAGGGGACTCCAAAACGTGTAAGTGACAGCTTGGCTCTCCCTTAAGTAGCTCCACAGCAACAGCTGCTGAGCATTATGGCTTCATTATCAAGTCAGGGGCTCGATCAGTGTTCTGTGTGGGGAAGGAGCATGCACTTTGGGGCCTTGGCTCCAATCCCGCTCTGCATCGCGTTAGCTGTGTGGCTTTGAGCCAGGCAGTTTCTCTCTCGGAGACCTTAGTTTCCCCGTCTATAAAATGGGGGTAATGATATATTTCATATAGGGTTGTCATGAGGATCAGGTAAAATGTGAGTAAACACCTTGGTAAGGCAGCCGTCAGGTGAAAGCGCTGTTGTTTTAGCGCCATGAACAGAGCAGGCTGAGTGGTGGAGGAAACAAGCCTCCTGGATTGATCGGGGAAGGCCTCTCCGATGTGGGGATGAGCATTGGATGGCAGGGCAAAGATCTGAGCTTGGATTTTGGCTCTGCCATTGGTGACCTCTGTGACCTTAAGAAAGTGACTTCACTCAGGGTCCTCAACTTTAAGATTGGTTAACAAAGTCTGTACGAAGACTGTGGAAGAGGAACTGAAATGACACGAGTGTCAACTGTCAGTGGTGGTCGGGGGCTCATATGAAAGGAGAGGAAGGACCAGGTCTCAGAACCCGAGCAGGGGCTCAGCCTGGTTCTTGCGACGGGGGCCGCTGGGGGCCCAGGGCGCTGAGTCTAGAATGTGTAGCTGGCCTGACTCTGGGCCTTAAGGCACGTGTGGTGTACCCACTGCAGGCTGTACGTGGGATGGGAAGCCAGTGGGCTCAAGAGAACCTTCCAAGAGCCACAACTTGGAATCTGAGTGTGGCGTATGTTCCAGGGGCTGCCCCACCCCGACTTCTGTTTTCCCAGTTCGCTGCTCCTGTGTCCAGCACCTACTCTTGCAAGACAGCTCCCGGGGCGTGGGCGGCTTGGACCTCACCGGCACCAAGTGGGGAGCAGAGCCTGCATCCCGGGCTCATTCTTCTCCCCTGGGCCCTGTGCAGCTGTCCTGCCGCACCTGTCAGGGTCCGGCCTAGAAGCCCTGGGCCCACCACCTGCTCAGCTTTTTGTGAAAGTTGTTTACTATCATGTATGGCCAAAATGGAGGGCTCTATTTCACCAGAATGGATGTTTTCAAATTCAGATGTTTCTACCTGCCTGATTTTAAACCTAATCAGATTCTTCTGATTCAGTGGAAACTCAGAGCTTTCCAACCAGGCTAAATCTTTTGTAAGTCTATTCTTCACTGGGCTCTTTGTTTTCTGCCTAAGTTGTACGAATATTCTGTTCTAGTTCCATGAGTTGAAGGCAAGTGTGTTAGTTACCTAGGATTGCAGGAACAAATTACCACAGACTAGGTGGCTTAAAACACCAGAATCTTATTCTCTCTTTATTCTGGAGGCCAGAAGTCGAAAATCAAGGTGCCAGCATGGCCGTGCTCACTCTGATGACCCTAGGGGGAGGATCCTTTCTTGCCTCTTCCCACTTTGGGTGGCGCCTGGCATTCCTCAGCTGTGGGTATCACTCCAGTCTCTGTCTCCACATGGCCTTCTTCCCTGTGCTTCTGCATCTTAAAGCTCCCTCTCTTTTCTTCAGTGGCATCAGTCATTGGATTTAGAGCCCACCCTAAATCCAGAAAAATCTCATTTTGAGATCCTTAATTTAATTACATCAGCAAAGGCCCAATTCCAAATAAGGTCACACTCACGGGTACCAGGGGTTAGGACTTGGACATGTCTTTCTGGGGACCTCTATTCAACCCACTACAGGGGGTAATAATAACATTTATTAAATGATGCTTTGTGTCTGGTGGTTTTCACATGTTATTTCATTTAATCCCCACACCAACCCTACAAAATAGGTACCATTTCTTCCCACTTCTGTAGGTGGGAAAACGAAGGTTTCAAGAAGTTGTCAAACTTGTTGAAGTTCAAACAGCTTGTTAGTACAGCCACTGAATTCCAACCCAGTTCCTTCCACTATACGGGGGCCATCCTTCATCATAAGAGGGAGAGAATTTAACAGCTACCATCGTAAAATAGCCATAGAAAAAACATGTATGTTTTTCTGCCACTCATTCATGCATGAAGAATCACAGAAGACTATTGGGACATTAAGAATACCAGGAATTTTTTACAGTGGAATATTAGTCATGAAAAAGAATGAAGTTTTGCTGTTTGCAGCAACATGGATGGATTTGGAGGGCATTATGCTAAGTGAAATAAGTCAGATAGAGAAGGACATACTGTATGATATCACTTATGTGGAATCTAAAAAAGACAACAAATAGTGAGTAAAACAAAAAAGAAGCAGACTTACAGATATAGAGAACAAACTACTGGTTATCAGTGGGGACTGGGAGGGGGAGGGGCAATACAGGGTTAGGGGGAAAGAAAGAATAGCAGGAAAAAAAAAAAAAGGATAGCAGGAATTTTGTATTGATGTTCATCCGAAAGGTGCTGAAAAGCTAACATAACTATAACAAAAGAATTTATACCGAAGCGTATTGATGTATACTCCAAGAGGGCCATACCCATTTTATTTAGTGGTTGAATCTAAGGGTCTAACACATATTAGGCACTCCATAAATATTTGGTGAAGAAATGAATGCCTGAAGAAATGAAGCCGTGAGAAGCATAAGGACACGGTCACCTTGGGACAACACCCCCCTGTGGGATGTGACCCCTTAGTTGCCAAAGGAAAGTCAAGATGGTTCCATCACTTTGCACACTCTTTGCACCAGAGTTGTCCTAGCGTGTCTGCTCAGATGTCACATGTCAGATGGGAGTGCTTTTCTTAAGTCTGTATTAAAAGTCAGGTGCCAGGAGTTTGGGAATAATCTCAATTGTCTCACTGATATTTCTGAACTGGGATCGGTTGAGATATCACAGGAATGCTACAGACCATTTTCTGCCTGGCTTCATTTCCTGACACTTGGTCCCATGATTTCACAGGGATAGCATATATGCAAATGGAGAAAATTATTGTACTGCTGCAGAAATTTTGCTTGGAAAAGAAAATGCATGCTCAAAGTTCTGAGAACTTCTGAGCCTCAGCACCCAAGAAACTGTCCAGATCTGTGGGGTTTTGAACCATGCTTGATGGAATAAATTTGGGATAAAAAAGTACCTAGGAGGTTTGAGATTTCAGGACGATAGAGGTGAATGTTTTAATTCCAAACCATGTGAAATTTTCCTTGCTGTTTTCTAAATGTCTTTCAACTTGAATGGGACATCTCCTTGGTTTGCAAAAGCTCTGTGTATTAGGGTTCTTCAGAGAAACAAAACCAAAAGGATCTCTCTCTCTCCATCTATCCATCCATCCATTGGAAGAGACTTATTATCAGGAATTGGTTCCTGTGATTATAGACGCTCGTGGCCCAGTCAAATTGACCCATAAAATTAACTTCACACTTTATCTCTGTGGCATTTGTTCATTCTTAGCTTTAGTAAGGTGGCAGTGTCATAGATATGACCCTTTTTAATGTCCTTGGCAAAGGTATATTCAGTTGAAACAAAAGAGTGTAGGGGCCAAGGCAGGAATCAAAACAGTGGCTCATAAGATAGAATGCTTTCTTAGTCTTCTAAGTTTCCACTGGCTTCCTTTGCTTCTTGTCCTGACAGTATCAGTACCTTTTTTTTTAAATGAATGAAATAAAAGATGGATAAGATATGTTATTACAGTTCAGGGAGAGGTGTCTGGCTTTCTTTGACCACGTCTACACTAAGCCAACAGGTCACTTGTTTGAAACCTGTTTCTAATAGCCAGAGGAAGGCTTTGATTAAAACCACATTTGCCAGCCAAACCCTTTCCCTTTTTATTACCAGATATAACCCGCCCCCCACCCCCGCCATGAACCCACTCTGGTTGAATAGACTTGCTATGCAGGGAGCAAGGAAAGTCAATTAATTTCCAGAGGACTTCGATGAATACCTCCAGTAGGATCGGTCCATGGACATTCATTCAGCCCCCTTCCCACCACTTTTCATTTCCCAGTTGCTGTGTTGACAAGTGCAAGGCATGTTTACACGCATGGCTCACAAAATACATTTTAGTGGTGAATTTTTTTTTATTGGCTAACTTGATTACAAGGCATTTAGTCTTTTTAAAACCAAAAGTCATTTAAAACCCAGTAATAAAGTTGATACTTTTTGTAATTTGGCTACTGATGCTTAACAGATATTGCATTAGCCAAATAATTACCACGCAAGATTTACTGGTAAACTTGTCGGGTATTTGAATAACTAAATGTCACCCACCAGAAACTTTAATAATAGTGGTCTCAGCTCCTGTTGTGAGTTAAATGTATTTCCCGAGTTTTTACTGTTCTCATAGGATGTGATTTGGTCATTGGCAACTTGTATGAATAAGGAGGGTTGAAATGGACTAGCAGAGATCTTCTGTATTTATATATAAATCTAGGCAATAATATTCTCTTAGGTATGCCAGTTCTGCTAGGCGCTATTTTCAAATGGCTGCGGATTTTCTTCTTCTTCTTCTTCTTTTTTTTGTAAGTTGTACTGTCTGGACGTGAAAGAAGAAATTGCAAGGGAGGCCAGCCAAGGTTATGGTGGGAGAGGCCAGAGTGATTTGAAAATTCAGATCTGAACTTACTAGCTGTGTGACTTTGGGCAGGTTACTTAACCTCCCTGAGTCTGTTTCTTCATCTAAGGGATAATTATGTCTACCGTATAGGTTTATCATTAAGAGCTCAGTGTGATAAACTTTGTCAGTCTTTTTGGCTGACTTTATTCTTAACAAAAGCAGTTTTTCCTCTTTTGGTTTATATTCTTTCTCTTTTACTGGCTTATTATGACTAGCATTTTGTGTGATTTATTTAACTGTACTTCTATCTTCATTGTTCAAGTTTCAGTAGAAAACTGCCCATCATATAATCTCTTACTCCTGGTTGCTGAAGTTAGAGTTCATTGCATTTTTGCTTTACTTTACACCAAAGTACATTCAGAACAATGGTAAGGCAAAAGGAGGCACCTTTATTCCCAGGTTTTTAAAATTAAGCCTTATTTCTAAGTAAGCAACTCCTGAACCAAGTTTGGGATTCAGAGCTAGGATTGTTCTGGAGATGCTGGATGGGGTCCCAACAACCAGTTCTGAATGGAAAGGACAGGAATTTTCAGAGCCATGGGCTGGAAGAGGGGGATTCTTCACCCAGGCCCGGCACCACGTTAGTCATCAAATGTGTGAACTCCTTGCTCAAGGCTGTGTGCCTAACCCGTGCCTAACAGGTACCTGCCCAGGTACTTACCAGGTGCAGGGATGCCTACAGTGAACTCCGATGCACTGTAGAGATCTGGTTTGAGATCTGAGACAGACACAATTTTAGCATTTAGGAGACTTGAAAACACTTAGAAAGTAACTTGTCCAAAGAAACTTAACACGGTGCAAACAGCCCTCACTATGAGTGTATGGAAAATCACTGTGGTCGGAAGAGGAGGAGCTGATTGAGGGATGACTAATTCTAAGATGTCACTGGTTACAAGAAGCATCCTCAGTTTAGTAGCACCATGGTTGAGGGAGAGAGTAAAGGAAACACTACTACATTACATGCAAACAGAGTTGCAGCATGCATTCTTGTTTTATGATTTCAAGGAATATATACAAATTGAAGTAGAGAAATAGAAATTTGCCCTTTTTTCTCCCCTATTGTATAGCTTAGCATGGCCCTGGCAGAGAGTAGGTGCTTACTACATCGTAAAAGGACCACTGATGAATAGCCGGCACTCGGGAAATACTTGCTGAACAGTTGGCGTGGGTAGACAGGGCCAGGGCGGGGGTGAGATGGGGCAGGACACACTGCTAGGCTGAAGTGCTGACCATGCCTTAGGGGGCTCTTAAAGCCTGGTTTGAGGGTCAAGGGGGATAGTAGTTCAGATAGAGTGTGGCATGGGGTATGATAGAGTAGTTCAGATAGAGTGTGGGTGTTGCGTTAGAGAACTTGGTTATGGCAGAGAAAAAGTGGCTAAAGACAGCTCCAGAGTGTCTGAGGCTGGGGGCCACTGTGTTGGAGACATTGGCACACAGAGATAAGGAGCGGAGGGGTCCCTATGAGATTGGCCAGGGAAGGAAAGGGAGATTTGAAGAAAGAGCCAAATGCAAACTTAAAATGTTCCCCCAAACTGAAATGCGCTGGAAGAGTCAGAAATTGTACATCAGCAGTTTCTTTTGACAAATTTTGTCCAAACAAAAACAATGATCCAACTCAAAACTCTGTGATACCTTTACGTTGTTTATATAACAGGGCTTCAAGGATTTAATTTAGAATATTTCTGTGATGAATATCTGGCTCTTGTTCATGTAAACAAAGAACAGCCTGGACCGAGGAACCAAATCTTTTCCATCCGGGTCACAGCTGTTTTTCTGTGGAGAGAACTTCCCTCTTCTCGCCCCTCTCACTTTGGTGAATCGCAGCCAATACATTTAGAATCTTTTGGGGCCTTCTCTGCCGCTCCCGTGCAAATCTCATTAAAGAATGACCCTTGTGCTTTCCTTTACTCTCTAGGATACAAAACTACTTGAATTTAGGTTTAGAAAGCCTAGGGCAGATATAGGAAATTTAGCTTTCTACAAACCGACCGTATGACCTTGGCAAAGTCCCTTTCTCTCTCTCAACCTTGTTTTGTTTCCGTCCGAGGAATAATTTCTTTCTTGCTTTCAAAATGCTCCGAGTCTATGATAGACATTTTAGACCAGTGATGTCCAATAGAACTATAAAGCAAAACACATATGTCATTTTAAAGTATGTTTAAAATGTTTAAACTTAAAAAACAGGTGAAATGAATTTTAAGAATATATTTTATTAAACTCCATACATCCAAAATACCATCATTTCAACATGGAATCAAGAGATCGAAAAAAAACTGTTGAGATAGTTTACAGTCTTTTTTGTGGGGGAGGCACTAGGTCTTTGAAATTTCATCTTTATACTCACAGCACATCTCAGGTCAGACGAACCACATTTCATGTTCTCAGTAGCCACATGTGGCTAGTGGCCAAAGAACCGGACGGAGCCATTTTAGACCCTCAGTCACTGGGTGAGCCCCACTCAGAAGCAAAGTTAATTTGAGGAGGATTCTTAAAAGGCCCACCTGCCCACAGCCCTGTGAATTTCTTAGACTTTGCGATTTTGCATTAAGTCATTAAAAGTCTAGTGTGGATTTGCCATTATCCATGAGGTCTTTTTTAAAAATTGGAAAATTAAAAGTCAATTTCGAGGCAGAAGAAGGAAAAAGGTCCTGAGAATCCCTACATAGGTCCGCACTTTTCTCGCTTCAATTCCCAAATCCCCAAACTTGGAAAGCCAGGAGTTTTTTGGTAGGGTTGGAACAAATTAATATGAAGGCATCTGAAATGATGTGAGGGGGTATATGATCTATCAAGCCCACTTAGTTTGCATGTTTGTGTATTTTGCTATAGAAATGTTCATGAGTTTTATTCCGGAGTGTTTCCCCAGACCTTAGGCACCATGTTCCTTTTCTAGAACTTAAAACGTACAGACTTTCAAAACACCTCTGCCTTTGCGGGTTTCAGATAAGAGATCATGGGCCTACAGTAGTGTTTTTCAGACCTTTTGATTGTGACCGTGGTAAGAAATGTATTTTACGTTGTATGCCAGGACATACACCTAAAAACAAAAGTTTTATGAAAGATTACACTCCTTTACTAGATGCTGTGCATCCTGATATTTCCTACTACATTTTTTTCCAAGCTGCTGGTAACTCACTGAGTCGACAGCACAGCCCACTAAAGGGTCGTGTCCAGTTTGTAAAGCACTGCTGTGGGCCCTGTCCTGGGGACTGGAGAGCAGCACGAGGACACGGACACCGGTCAGAAAAGAGAGGAGCTGGGCTCCTGGCTGGGAAGCAACCCCCCGCCATCTGTCCCTAGGCCTGAGGCTTCTTGCGGTTTAAACAGACCATCACAGCCTCGCCCTCAGTGTTTGTGGGCCATCGTCAGCTGTTTTTCTGGTGGTTTGGGCACCGTATTTGTCATCCAAGAAAATTACCTGGCTTTGTGCTTGGACGTTTCAAAGGGAGCGGGAAATTAAGATTACTATTGGGCCATTTTATAGCTTTGGGAAATTGAGATATGCCTTGTAAAGGGGGTGGTTTACATGAAGCCACCATTTGTTCAAACTTCACTTACACATGAATAAGGACTTTCTGGTCATTGGTGACTAAAACCCAGCTTACGTGAAAAAGGTTCATGTAGTTGGCAAGTTCAAAGGTAGCTTCAGGCACGGCTGGACCTAGGAACTCTAGCCATGTGGGTAGGGCTCTGTCTGTTTCTCTAGTTATCAGCTTTCCTCCCCTCTGAGCACTGGCTTCGTCTTCAGACTGGGAAGGTGGCGTGGAGGATGGAGAGTCGACTGCAGCTCCAAGTATATGTCCTCGTGGTTTATAATCTGAAGACGGGAAAGACCTCTTTCTCCCAAAGCCAGTAGAGCAAATCCTAGGGGAAATTCTGGCCTTGCTTGAACGCATCACTGGGGCCTAAAGAATGGCCAGTCCTCAGCTACATCCCCACCTCCCATGGCTCAGGTGGGGCCCGCCAGATCTGAATTGTATGGAACAGGTCCTCCCATTACCAAAAGAAGGGGAAAAGAATGCTAAGTATACCAAAATAATTAATTTCCATTCATTATCGATTCCTAATTCCTGCAGCGCTGCTAAAGGGACCGATTCCAAGCAGCTGAGGTTCACGTAACGGGATTATATGCAGCCCTCTGCCTGATTATCAGTTCTCGCCCATTAGAGATGTTCTATCAGCAGAGGCAGGGCTGGTCTAGCTAAAGAGCTGTCTGCTCAGAACTGCTGGCTTTATTAAAGTTGCTCCTTTGTGTGGACTTTTGCTTCTCCAGTCCTCCTAGTATTAAGGACCATTTTAGGCACACCCTTTCTTGTGCTCTCCCACAACTCAACAACCCCACCCCCTCCCATTTCTGTTCCATCCTATGGGTCTGGGGAGTCAGGTTTGGAGGTTTGGGGATGGCATGCTCTCTCCCAGCTCTTTTGATCCCTGAGCCAAGAGTTGCAGCTGCCACCATTGTCTCTCCCATCAGCCTGCCCTGGAGGGCTTGGCTGTCTTGAAATCTGTCAGCTCCGCCTGGAATAAGTGAAGGTCTTCTTTCAGGTCCTTCCATATCCCCAATGCCATGCCCTGCTCTGCTTCTCCCCTCTGGGCCTTTGGAATTTCCCTTTCAGTTTTCCTTCCGCTCGTATTCCTAAGGCTGGCAGAAGTTTATCTTCACTGCCCTTTGCCCTTGTATCTCTGCCCTCATCCCAGGCCTTGGTGACATTTTATCCCAGGCTTCTCAAGGTACCTTTTTTTTTCCTGGATCTTTCCCCATACTTTGCTTTCATAAGAATGTTTTTTAATTCTACTCTCTGGAGTAATAAGCAAATCCTTACCAATGTAAAGTAGACTCAGATTAATGGAGTAAACATCTAGGCATGGGGCCAGAAGGCCCTGTTGATTCTGAGCTCTGGTGTTTACATTGTGACCCTCCTTTGGCCTCAGGTCTCCCCTCTGTGAAATGGGGATGATAATGGCTGCCCCACAGGATGAACTGAAATTGTGTATGCAGACTGCCCGGCCCAGATTCCAGGCTCAAAAAATGTGCTATGTGGTAGCTGACTCTTCATTTGCAAGCAAGGGAGAACCCAGCTCAATCTGGCTTAATCAAAAAATGGGAAGTCCTGGCCGCACAAAACTGAGCGGTATAGGAGAAGTTTGAGTTCGGGGTTTGAAAGGTCAGAATCTCCAGGCTCTGTTTTCTTTCCTTGGGAGGCTGTGTCTGGAGATGGCCAAGGTGGCCCCGGGCTGACATTCCAGCAGCTCGGAGACCAAGAGGTAGCTCTAGGAAGTGTCCCACGGCTGCCGCTCATTGGCTTGGCTCTCATCACGAGGCCATCCGTAAGCCAATCACTGTGGCTAAGGGGATGAAACACTCTGGCTGACTCCAAGGTCATGTAGCTGCCATGGAGTCGGGGGTGGGGCTTCTAGTCCCACCCAAGCTGCAAATACAGTTGGGTAGAAGGGTTTCCCAAAGAGAAATTGGGTGCAAATAAGAAGGGCAAGTAGATGCTGGGGAAGGGGGAAAAACAGCAGACAGGATCCACTGCACACGCTCGTGGGTTGTCCCTTCTGAGGCAACGTTTTTAATGGTGTTGTGCTCTTTGCCCATAGGAACGTTGCCTGGGTTGCTGTCAAGGCAGGTAGGGAGGGTGGTGCTGCAGGGTCAGGGGTTAGATGGGCAGAGGGTGGAAAAGAAGCACAGGACCTGGTAGCCACTTCTCAATTCACAGCCTGCCATGGACTCTTGTTCTGCACATACGTATCTGCTATGGAGACCTGGGCTGGGGAGCTACAGGAAGCTTGGAAAACCTGCACTTATTTATTTTCAATGTTATGTGTTTCTAGGAAGGTGGTTCCTCAGAGGGGCTTAACCCGAATTCCACCCCAGTTACCTCTGCTGCCCTTCTGCCAGGACACAGTGTAATAGTCCTGCAAAAACCAAACAGGGATATTTCCAACCACTTTTTTGAAACTGTTCTACTAAAATTACAGTATATATGTGTGTGGGAGTGTGTGTTTATGAAGGGTCTTCCATAGCCATCTTATAGGAGAGATTTAGGTTTTATTTAGCGGCTAACATTTACCTTAGTATATGTACTTTATGGGATTATTTTGTGATCTTTACACCAGTCTTATGAAGTTGGTACTGTTATTAACCCCATTTTACAAATGAGGAAACTGAAGCACAGAGAAGTGAATTAAGCTCTCCAAGGCCACACAGCCTGTATGTGGTAAAGCCAAGGGTGAGCCATGATTTGGAACTAAGATGTAAGCAATGGAAAGTTGTTTTTTTAAAAAATTTATTTATTTATGTATTTATTTAGGCTGCATTGAGTCTTCGTTGTTGCGTGCGGGCTTTCTCTAGTTGCAGCGAGCGGGGGCTACTCTTCGTTGCAGTACGCGGGCTTCTCAATCCGGTGGCTTCTCTTGTTGTGGAGCACAGGCTCTAGGCGTGCGGGCTTCAGTAGTTGAGGCACGTGGGCTCAGTAGTTGTGGCTTGTGGGCTCTAGAGCGCAGGCTCAGTAGTTGTGGTGCACGGGCTTAGTTGCTCCACGGCATGTGGGATCTTCCTGGAGCAGGGATCAAACCCGTGTCCCCTGCATTGGCAGGCGGATTCTTAACCACTGCGCCACCAGGAAAGTCCCTAAGCAATGGGAATTTAGAATCTGGTACAGGTGGGAAGGGCATGAAGGACACTGCTTTCTCTGGACCAGGAACCCAGGGCAAAAGGTACACAACCACCACCCCCAACCTGCCCAGGACATTCCAGCAGTTCAGAGGGAGTGTGAGGTCAGGGGTGAGAAATTCCAGGTTCCAGCAGCCACCAGGGTCCAGGCCAGACAAAGAGGCTGGGGGGCTAGGAGGCCCTTGTCCTCTAGCCCAGCTTCCTTGGAGCCCCAAGGGGCATTGAATCAGGCTGGGGGTAGCCTCCTGCCGGCTGACTCCAAGGTCAAGGGGGTCGTGGTTTTAGATTGCCAGGGCTGATTTTGACCTCCTTCGCGTTGGAGGCCTGAACAGGATGAAGAGGCCCCACTGGCACATCAGCCCAATGATGTGTCATTACTTTTGCCAAATGCTGGAAAGAAACAGGAAATCTGAACAGTACAGTGATTATTTTTTCTTTCCATACATTTTTAGTTTGTGTCCTTTTTGTGTAATACAAATAGCAAGTGAATAAGGACAAACCTAAATTTGCAGCCAAAACCGAAAGCATACCAGCCCCTCAGCAGTGTCTTCTCTTCATGTAATAACTCACTGCTCTTTTGTGTTGAGGAAAAGGGGAGGGTGTAAAGCAGGAATGAAAAATTTCCCAGAACCCCTCCGCCGAGAGATAACCACTGTTATTTTCCAGCCTTCTTTTTTTTTTTTTCTGTTAGACACAGTACTTCCCAAACTTCCAAAGTGAACTTGAGTGACCCCTGACAGCCTCTTGTTCAGAGACTGAAATGGTTTGTGCCAGCTGCTGTGGGACTTGCCATGCGGGGAGACACCCAGCTGAACCTCTGCGCCTCCCACCCGCATAACTGAGTCTGAATGAAGCCAGTCTTCTGGCAGATTGCATTTAAGGAATGTCCTAACTGAGCCCGGGGACAAAGGCCCCCTGGGCCCCAAAGCCTCTTTGTCTGGCCTGGACCCTGGTGGCTGTTAGAACCTGGGGTGCCTCGCTCCTGCCCTCCTGCGCCCCTCGAACTGCTGGAGTGCCCTGGGGGTCGAGCTCCTTTGGCCCTGGGTTCCTGGTCTCCAGGGGAACGCCCACCTCCGTGCCCCTCCCACCTGCACCCTTGAGTAAGTTCTCCCACCAGAGCGCTGCCCAGGTGTGAAATGTGTCAGCTGCTAGGGGCTGCCTCTGGATGGTCCTTCCAGAGCTGTTAGCTGTGGTTTTCCAAGCACTGATTTTTGAGCAAAGCACTGTTTAAGCACAGTGGGGGAAACCAAACCAGAAGATGTGGTCCCTACCTACGCAGAGCTTTCAACTTCACTAGGGACCAAGGACTTGCATTCATGGGACAAATAGAAAATAAAGATGGGAGAATCACCAGGTAATAGCCCCTGTGCTGTCGGATTGCATGGACAGGTGCTTCTGGGCAGGCTGAGGCAGAGAGGAAGTGGCCCTTGGCAGGCGCCTGGCCTCTCTTCCTCGCTGTGCTTGGTTTGATGTCTTTGGTGGTTACTGAGGGGCCCTATCTGAGCGGCTCTGGTTCCAGTTGGCTTCATAGCTGGGGTTGGAATTCTGCTCTTGGGGAGGTTTGTTCCATCTGAGAGGTCACCAGTGAGCAACTCGAGTTGTTTTTCCAGTAGTGCAAGCCACAGCAAAGCATCTGTCCCATCTCTTCAAGCCCGCACAGATGATCTGGGAATGCAGAGGGCGGCCTCTTCTTGGGGATGTGTTTTAAGTGATGAGACTCCAAGATAGGTGAGAAAAAGCAGATCTTGCAAAAATGATGACAAACTGACCTTGAAGGTCAGACTCAGCAGGGAGAAGCGCAGTCACAGCGCTGGTAAATGGAGCACAGCCCTCTCCCCCTCGCCATTTCTTGGAGGTGGAGATAAAGAAAAACTCCTGGAGTATTTATTCTGGAGAAAGTTATTTACGTTTCTGGCTCAGTCTCCTGAGGTCCAAGCAGGCGGGATCAGTGACAGCCCACCGGAGGAGTAGCCTGCAAATCTTTTGGGTGCTGATTACCAGTGATAAGAGCTCCCACTTGTTTAAGCAGGACAAAGAACTGAGTTCAGTGATGTGTACACAAAGAGACATCTTGGTTCTTGCCTTCCACACCCTCACTGTCCAGAAGGGAAAAGATGTTAGGAGGGACAAAGAGATATTTTCAAATGTATCTGACTTGATATAACAAGCATGAACCTAGAAAGTTCTCCATGTGAAATCAGAATTGAGTTATATAGCAGCACTGTGGAACTTTGTTTTTTAAGGACTCATAAGTAATTTTATAAAGTAAAAAGACTTCATGAAGCAATCATCACACCTTTATCTCTGTGGTTCATCACCTTGGCTGCATAGTAGAATCACCTGGGAAGCTTTGAAAACTCCTGAGGACCAGACCACACCCAGAGCGATTGCAGCAGGAGCTCTGGGGGTGGACCCAGGCATCAGGAATTTTTTTTAACTCCCCAGGTGACTCCAATATGCAGCCTTTGCTGAGAATCACCGCTTTATCTGTTGTATGCATGGCCCTGAGTGGTCTTCCATTCGGTGTCCTGAAAGCAGGAGTGCCCTTGAAAGTCAGCAGGAGGGTGCCTTCAAGAGCATGAGAAACTGGTGTGTCTGTGCAGAAGCACCCAGCAGAGAAGAGATCTCTTAATATATGGAGACATATGGGCTTCCTCCAGCCACAGGATGGAATACTACACAGCAATCAAAAGGAACAAACTTCTCATACATGTAACAACAGTGGACGAATCTCAAATGCCTTATGTTCAGTAAAAGGAGCGAGACTCCAAAGGTTCTGCAGGTTGCCAGGGCCTGGGAGTGGAGAAGGGGTCACCTGCAGAAGGGCACAAAGGAACTTTTTGGGTGATGGAATTGTTCTGTATCTTAATTGTGGTGGTAGTTGCCACAGCTGAGTGTGTTGGTCAAAACACTAGATTTTTATACAGTAAAAACAGAGGATGTTGCTGTATGTAAGTTACAGCCCAATTAAAAAATTATTTTTGTTTAAAAAAACCCACTTCCTCATTAATGATGAAGGGACAAACAGAATGTGGTATATCCATACAAGGGAACATTATTCAGCCATAAGAAGGAATGAGGGCTTCCCTGGTGGCGCAGTGGTTGAGAATCTGCCTGCCAATGCAGGGGACACGGGTTCGAGTCCTGGTCTGGGAAGATCCCACATGCCACGGAGCAACTAGGCCCGTGAGCCACAATTACTAAGCCTGCGCGTCTGGAGCCTGTGCTCCGCAACAAGGGAGGCCGCGATAATGAGAGGCCCGTGCACCGCAATGAAGAGTGGCCCCCACTTGCCGCAACTAGAGAAAGCCCTCTCACAGAAACGAAGACCCAACACAGCCATAAATAAATATAAAAAAAAAAAAACAAAAAACTGACTCAGTAGAGTCTTTGTAAATAAAAAAAAAAAAAAAAAGAAGGAATGAAATACCATACATGCTACAACATGGATGAACCTTGAAATCATGATGCATCGTGAAAGAAGCCAGACTCAAAAGGCTACACTTTGTATGATTCCATTTACATGAAATATTCAGAATTGGCAAATCTACAGAGTCAGAAAGCAGATTTGTGGTTGCCACAAATCTGGGGGAGGAAAGAATGGAGAGCGACAACCTAATGAGTTTATGTTTCAGGTGATGAAAAAGTTCTGGAACTAGGTAGTGGTGGTGATGGTTGCATGGCATGGTAACACTGAGTTGTAAGCTTTAAAGTGGCTAAAGTGGTAAATTAATGTAAAGTTATGTGTGTATTACCACCATAAAAAAAGAAAGAAACCCACTTCCTATCAACATGCCTGGCACATACCCATCAGTACATCGGGTACTTGGTAAAGGCTGACGTGGCATTTGGCACTTTTAGAGAAAGGGGGATTGGGCCTCCTAAAAGTGGGGGGAGGTCTCCTTTTAGGTGGAGTAAAGGGGCATGTTTTCCAAAAGCTCATTCTTGAGAACTTGACGGTTCTCTATGATCAGGATGAATCTGCTGGCATTTTCTGCTCTTCATTGCAACCCACCTGGTGCTGTTGCTTGTCACAGAAACTTTCACCAGCTTCATAGCTTCGGTTGGTCCCCAGCAGTCGGGTTCATGCAAATAATATGCCCTGTGGCTCAGTGTTCGGAACCCCGTTGGAGCAGGGAGGGGGATGCGTGTCTTTATACTTAAAGAACAGGTCTGCTTAGTTTCATGTTTGGAAGGAAAATCACCCTCAATCATGGGTCTTCAGCAAACGCAGCTGAATAAATAAAAATGTGTGTGTAAAACAGCGGGGGAACCACGAGGAGCAGCTTTTTTGGCATGTTGGGAAGACGTTTATGGTTGGGAACCTAGTGACCAAAAAGCAGGACTGCCTCAAGATGAGAAAAACTGGGGGAGGAGGTCATCTGGAGGCAGAGCTTTGCCGGGGCCGAGGACAATGAATCGAGCAGTTGACCCGTCCAGCTCTGCGTGGGCCTTGCAAGTCCTGAACAAGAATCTTATTGATGATTTGTCTGCCCGTGAGCAGACAACTCTGAACTTTAACAGAGCCGGGATGGAAAGCCTGCACAAGGGCCTACAGTTTCCACGATGAACAGCACACTTATTTTTCCCTCCCTCCACTGGAGGATGAGGAAGAGACCAAAATGAGCAATGTGGGGGTGATGGGGGAAGGGAACTGGGACGAGTGCATTCCAGAGCCTCAGTGAAATGGCCGCATTCCTCCCAGGGATGGCCCGTCCCTGCGAGCTCTAAGGGCTTTAAAATGTCACCAGGGTTGGCGCACATTGGGGCCGTGCTTTTATTGTTACTTCCAAGAGCCTGAGCTCTCGGTTTCCCCTGCTTTTCCAAAGTTTGCTTCGCGCCACTTGGCTTTGATGAAAGGCCTACATGAATACCTGCTTGCGCTGACTGAAATCCATGCAAAGAGGAGTTTCCTTTTTCCAGAATAAGACCATAGCTGCTTCACTTTATGCCTTTTCGGGTTACGAAGGTTTTCACAGGAACACTCTCCTTTGGGGTAGCGGGGGAGCCTGTAGCTGGACCCCAGGGGGTGTGATGGCAGGAGCGTCACTGGCCTCTGCTGTGCTTAGTGCCTTGTCAGAGGCCCGAACCTACGAAGGCTGACCCTTGACCAGAAAGGGCTCAGGCCTAGCCCAGAATACAGACCCGGCACAGATGAGACAACTGAGAACAACTGACTTTGACCGTGAGGAGTCTAGGGACGAGAGCTGGCAAGAGAGCTGAGTGTCCTCGGTCATGGGTGCGGCTTTGTGGAGTCGGGGCCTGGACGGAGCTTGAAGGGTGATGTGGATCCAGAGAGGAAGGGAAATGACCTCTGGGTTTCATGACTCCCTCTGGTTCCCGGTCCTGCGTTTCTTCAACCCTGGTGCGTACCCTTCACCTAACTCAGCTGTTTTAGAGGAGAAGGAGGGTATCTGCTTCCTCAGCACTCCCCATCTTCCCATCTTTCCCATCATCTTTCCCATCATCTTTCCCATCTTTCCAATCTTCCCATCGGCCTAGCCCATCAGTTCCCCAGCAGCAGGGACCACAGATGCCCAGTTAACGGCAGTGTCCTCAGGCCCGTGTGTCTGATGGTATCCTGCAGCTCTCAGCCACCCAGGGGCATCTTCTCTTACAATCTCCGCATCTAGTGGCCCATGGCTACTACCTGTCACATGTCTCAAGTCCAACCCCTCCATCCCATCCCCTGCTACCTTGGGAAGCAGAGGCCATGATCCAGGTCAACCTCTCTGACTTCCCCAGGGCGGTCGGCAGACAGCAAGTACTTGGACTTGTTCACAGTTGGACTTGAACCCCAGTGCCGCTGTTAACGGCAGATGTGACGGAGTTAGGTTGTAATCCAGGCTCAGGGGCCCATTCCCCCCGCTGTGCACTTGCAGAGTGCTTGGGAGAATTGGAGGTGGTGGGGTGCAGCGCCCCGCATGGCCCCAGCCGCTGTGATTGGGTGACACCCTCATCTTCCTCAGCTGAGCTAATGCAGTCATCTCACTGGCCTCCCTGCCTCCCCTTCCTGTCCCCTGGTCCCCTTCCATCGTCCTCCCCACAGCTGGCAGAGTTACTCTATTTCTAGCCTGCTTGAAGAGCAGCATAGTATGGTCGCCTCCACGGCATTGCCCAGAATCCCTGCCTGCAGGATGAGGCACGAACTCCCTAGCAAAGCAAATAAAGCCCTTATGATCTGCCCACAGGATCTAAGTCTGCAGTTCTGGCTGCAGAGCGCACTTTCTCTCCTTCAAGGCCCACCCACCCTGCCCCCATGCTCTGGGTGCCCTGATACACGAGCTACTCGTGGTTTCTCAGACACCCATGTGCTTTCAGCATCTGAGTCTTCTTCTGAGCGTCATTCCCTTTTCCTGAAATGCCTCTGCCTCTTCCTGGTGAGCTCCTCTTCATCCTCAGTGGCCAGCTTACAAATTCCTCTCCCTGATAACCCCAAAGTTTGTCTCTTTCCTCGGTGCATTCCCGATCCTTGGAGATGTCCCGGGATCACTTCTATCCTGTGTATTCCCTGGTGCCCTAGTTCCAGGCATGGGGCTCCTGGAAGGGCAAGGAACCCCATCAGGGTCACCTTTGTCTCCCCAGAGCCGAGCATTGATGCTTTTCATCCTTTGGCTTGGTATGTATTTGCTCACATAAAAATAAACAAGGCTGTTTTCCAGGAATCAGGCAGCTTTTGGGAATAGCTGAGGATGTGGAAGCAAGAGACACTTGAAGTTCTCGTGCTTTTTTCTTTTTTTGTTGGCGGGAGTAGCAGCAGTGGAGTTCAGGAGGTCAGGAAACATGCAGCTTGAGATCCTAGTTGTTTTGCGAGGCCCTTTCACTTTCCTTATCCACTGTAGCTGAGTTCAAGCCTCAGAGTCATTTATCCTTTGTTTTCCCCCAGTTTGACTTCTTATTTTACTTTTTAAATATTTTCTAGTGTCTCGTTTTAATTCACTTGTTGTTTCTTTTTTAAAAAAATTTTATTTATTTATTTATTTATTTTTGGCTGCGTTGGGTCTTCGCTGCTGCGCGCGGGCTTTCTCTAGTTGTGGCGCGCGGGGGCTACCCTTCGTTGCGGTGCACGGGCTTCTCATTGCGGTGGCTTCTCTTGTTGCAGAGCACAGGCTCTAGGTGCGCAGGCTTCAGTAGTTGTGGCACACGGGCTCAGTAGTTGTGGCTCGCGGGCTCTAGAGCGCAGGCTCAGTAGTTGTGGCACACGGGCTTAGTTGCTCCACGGCATGTGGGATCTTCCCGGACCAGGGCTCAAACCCGTGTCCCCTGCATTGGCAGGCGGATTCTTAACCACTGTGCCGCCAGGGAAGTCCCCCAGTTTGACTTCTTTAAGCTCATTGCTTTCAGCCTGTTGAGTTTCTGCAGCCAACTGGAAACTCATGAATAACTGTTCAAAATCAAACAAAACCAAACAAAAAACAACCGAAGGCCTTACTCTACAAGGACCTCTTCCCAGAAACCTTCCAGCCTTAAACCTCTTGTCTGATATCAGCTGCTTGACTCTTGAATTTTCGGTGGTGTGCCGTGGTCTGTTAATCACTTCACCTGTGCTGGTCTTGTCCCGCCAACAAGCTTGCAAAAGGCAGGAACCACGCCATCCAGATCTCCTTTCCAGTTTCCCAGTAAGTTGAGGCTGAGGGCCCAGCTGAGTGCTGGGCACACTGTGAGGTCTCGCCGGATGCTGATTCGGTGGGCTCTGGGAGCTTTTGCTGGTGCTCTTTCAAAATTCACTCCATTAAGAGTTTAATCAATTTTAAGTAAACTGGGCAGAAGCCACTGGCCTCTTGGAGATTCCCTGGGGTGTTCTTCTCAATACCCAAGGACGGGGCAGGAGACTCTGCTGTTGGTCCATGGCTCTTTCCCAAGCAGAACTACCTCATGCGGCTTCTTTCTTGCCTCACCTTGGCTATCACTTACCATCTGCTCATCTCTTCTCCGGCAGAGATGAGGGCATCTTCCATCCAACATCTAGGCGCACGGGCCAACACGTATCACATGCAGCATTTGGGCCGCTGGCTACGTGAAGGTGTCTTTTACCTTCACTTGGCTTCTGACAAGCCAGAGGGGAAGTGACACATAGACTTCTGTGGGACCTGCTTGATTCTTCATCCTTTACCAGGACACTGGAGAGGGAGAGAGGAGGTTTCTCTGCTGTTTCTCTCTGCAGTACTCTCAGACCTTCTCCCTGCAGGGAGAGAGTGGTCTGATCTATGACAGGCAGCACCCACTCATCTGAGCGAGCTGGCTATTTGATCTGACAGTCACGTGCGCTGGTACTGTTATCACTGCTTTCTTCCGAAATAAGCATCCTCATTCCCCTTTCCCTTCCTCCAGCTCTCTCCCAGTCAGTGGCGATATTCCCTTCCTCCAGCTCTCTCCCAGTCAGTGGCAATATTCATTCCAGGGAGTTTAGTTTTTCAGGAATGGAGTCAGAGGCTACTACCCCACTAAGAGCCAAGCGGGTGTTTGAACAGAAATAGGACACTGGGCTCTCCCTTAGAACCAGGGGAGTATAAGGGCTTCTATAATGAGGGGGTTAGGGGATAGTCAGGGGCTCTGGTTCAGTTCTGGGGCATCAGGCCTTTGGGGGATGCTGGAAGAAGGCCCTACATGGAGGCATCAGGTGGGGTGTTGCCAAGAGCTCGGCCTTGGGAGTCAGGCAGCAAACCCAGCTCTCTGTCATGGGCCATGTGGGCCGTTATGGGTCTTCTCTGGGCCACCAGGTTCACATCTGCAAAATGGGCATAATGTTGCTTACCTCCTAGAGTTCTTGTGAGCTAATAGGTACCTAATAACTTTATTCATTATCTCCATAAACATTCATTCAACACTTATAACAGTGTGAGGTGCCAAAGATGCAAGACAGGTGTGGTTCTGACTCACTGAGCTAACAGACTAGACCAGGATGAGGAAGACAAAAATACACGTTAAAAATGAGCAAATAAATAAAACTGTTACTTCATTCATTGTTGATATTGCTCATTTTAAAATCTTATTTTAAAAATAATGTGTATTCAAAAAAATATTGTATATTCATATTGCTAGTAAGTTGTGATTAGGCTATGAAAGCAGGAGATAGATGTTGAGTTAGAAAATGATAAGAAATATCTAGTTTGGAGAGGGTGGTCAGGGAAGGCTGCTCTGAGGAGGTGACCTTCCTTTCCTTCCTCTCCCTTACATGGTAGGGTAGGGAATGTTACAGTGCAAGGTTTTGTTTTTTCTCTGAAGGGGAGCTTAGAGACAAATACTACTGGTGGAGAATAAGAAGTAACTAATGATGTCACAGGATGGGGGGAGACGACGAGGACAAAGCTCTTTGTGTGGTTAGCATAGCATTTCACAAGCATGGTTGTGAAGAGCTTCACAGATTTGGTCTTTTACACCAACCTTGTGAGATGGGCAGGGCCCACACAGTCTTCTCCACTTTACAGATGAGGGAATGAGCTTGGAGAGATTGTGTGACCGCTCAGAGTTCCAGCAGCAGGTGGCGGAGGGCGGCTCTGGGCGTCTTGGCTGCTGTCTTGGAAGGAGGGCCCTCAGGTGTGGCCCCTAGCGTTACATTTAGACCCATGCTTCTCAGCGTTGGCTGCATATTGGAATCACCTGAGGAGGTTTAAGACCTAATAACTCCTGGGTCTCGCTCCCAGAGATTCTGATATCATCAGTCTGGGTGCGGCTTAGACATCAGGAGTTATAAAATCTCTCCAGGTGATGCCAATGCAGCCAGGGTTAGAAAGCACTGTTTAGACCCTCCAGGAGCTGCTGCCATTAATGAGCATGTTCTGGAGAGCCAGCTGGGCAGGGAGCGCCAAGGTGAGGACCTCACCAGTGAATGCCGCATCCTGGTCTTAATAGAGATTTAGGTTATTAACAATAATAACAACAGCAGTAATGGGGAAGGCCCTGCACCTAGACTGTTGCCCGCTGCACTAATGTTTCTGCAATGTACTTCCAGCTAGAAATTGGCCAGTGCTTCTATAACGGTGGCCCTTGAGAGAGGCGTATTTGACAACTAGATCCGAGGCACCACAGCCCTTAACCAGCTTGGGAGTGATGCTGGCCTAGTGGCAATTGAGGTGGCTCAGTCACTGAAGAATCTCAGGGAAAGGTTTTGTTTGTCCAAGTGTGGCTTTTGATAGGTTGTCCATATTCCTGCAGGGACAGAATAATCACTGTGTCACCTCCCTGAAGTGACTCTGTGTTTCCCCATCCTTGGGGAAAGGATTAACAACTGGGTCAACCACAGCATTTCTTTTGATGGTTGCGGATCTGATCTGTGTTCAAGTTCCCCAGACCCTGAGCTGTTCTGATTGGCCTTTATTGAGGAGTAAAATCCTGTTTCCAGATTCTCACAGCCTGATAGGCTTGATTGGGCCACCTTGGCCACCGTCACTCCAGCAAAGGGTAGCCCCGCAGCTTTGGCCGAGGTTGTCCATCTCGAAGCCAAGGGCCTGTTTGCCTCTCCCCAGCGACGCTGGCACTGGGAATTGCACCTATTGGCTGGGCCCCCCATGTGCTGCCTGGCCTCACCCTGGACCCCTCCCCTGGAGACCAGAGGGTCCGTCATGGGATGCTGTGGGATCGGAGGTGTATCTGAGCTGGGCCTTTGGAGAGAAGGCAGCTGCTATAAGGGATTCTTCTGTTTTCTGTCTCTAGCCCTGGAGCAGCTGCTGACAGAGCTGGATGACTTCCTCAGGATTCTTGACCAAGAGAACCTGAGCAGCACAGCTGTGGTGAAGAAGAGTGGCCTGGCCGAGCTCCTCCGGCTTTACACCAAAAGCAGCAGTGAGTGTGGCCGGGACCTTAGTAAAGAGGTCCCCGTGGAAGCAGGACGATGGTTGTACGTGTGTTAGAGCTGCCATAATGACACCCCACAGACTGGGTTGAACCACAGAAATTCACTTTGTCACAGTTCTGGAGGCTAAAAATCAGGGTTGGTTCCTTCTGAGGCCTCTCTTCTTGGCATGTAAATGGTCCGCTTCTCCCTGGGTCTTTACACCATCTTTCCTCTGTGTGAATGGCGGTGTCCAAATTTCCTCTTCCTATAAGGACACCATTCATACTGGATCAGGGCCCGCCCCAGTGACCTCATTTAACGTTAATTATGTCTTTAAAGACACTTTCTCCAAATACAGTCACATTCTGAGGTATTCAGGGTTAGGACTTAATTTATGCATTTTGAGGGGGACATAGTTCAGCCCGTAACAATAGTGCAAGAGTGATGGGACGTGTATGGCAGCCCCAGGAGTGTCTGAACACTCAACACAGTAGCCCACGAAGAGCACTTTTCCTTATGGTTGAAGGTAGAGAAGGGATAATAAACTGGTATAATAATAGCTAACGCTTAATTGAGCACTTCCCGCCTGCACATGTATTGCACGGGCTTCATCTTCAAGACACCCCTGTGAGGTTGGTGCTGTTATTACAGATGAGGAGACTGAGGCCTGGAGAGTGTCAATAACTTGCCCAGTGTCATACAGCCCAAGGGAAAACAGGAAAACATTGTTTTAAGACTTTGTAAATCACAGAACTGTGAGTTCATTGTTTTTCTATCTTCTTAATTGAGCTAGATTTTGTATCCAGTCAAGTACACAGATCTTAAGGAGTCAATTCAGTGAGTCTTAACAGCTGTATACACCTGTGTACCCACCACCCAAACTAAGACATAGAACATTTCTATCATCCCAGAAAATTCGCTCTTGCCCTTTCCCGGGGCAAGAATTCCTCCCTATCCCCACCCCAAGGCAACCATTTTTCAGATTTCTACCACCACTGATCAGCGTCGCCCATTCTGGAGCTTCATATAAACGGAATTGGATGGTTCGTGCTTTGGGTCTGGCCCCTGTCCCTCCATGCTGTGGACTGTATCGATAGTTCCTTTTATAGCTGAATGGTATTCCCTTCTGCGAATATACTGCAATCTGCTCATCCGTTCACTTGTTGATGGACGTTTGGGTTGTTTGCAGAGTTGGGCTAGTATGAATAATAAGGCTGCTCTGAACAGTCTTGTACAAGTCTTCTTGTGGACATATGGTTTCATTTCTAGCACAGGTTTTTTTGTTTTTTTTTTTAAAGAAAAACCTTCTTGTGAAGTCATAACAGTTTAGTCGAGTTTATTTTTATATCGGATGTTTGAGAATTGAAAGTGATATTTTGGGGACAGTAAGGGACAGTAAGAGGACATCTAATCCATCTGTCTCACAGTAGGAATAGCCCAGATCCTTGCCAGGGAGGGAAGTGCACCTGCTTTGGCCATCACAGTCAGGAACTCCTCCCTGACATCCAGCCTGCGTCCACTGGGCTACATTTCAAAGTCCCTTTTCCTTTTTTTCTCGTTCCCTGTGGAATTAGTTCCTATTGTCTGAATATCAGAGAAGTCATAAAGCTGAAGCATGTTGCTATATGTTCGGCAGCCTTCTCTTCTGTCTGGCTCCCTTAGCCTTTCATCAGAGGGGTTTTCCGGCAGCCCCTTCATTGCCTTTGAGCTCTATAGGCTCCTCCTAGCTTTGTAGTGAGCGTCTGCCGACCCGCCTTGAGTGCTGGTCAGAAGCACATCAAAGGTGGGATGAGCACATGGGAAAGCCCCATTACACAGCAGGTAAGTTACAGAGGGATGAATCACTCCACAGAAGGACTCATCGTGGAATTCTTTAGAGAGCACACTCCCAGGCCATTTAGATGTGCTCCAACTTGAGAATGTTTAATGATAAAGAACACCTTTGTTGGGAATTGAGAAACACCCCTGTGATGGCGTCTGACCCCTGGTTCTTGGTTCTCACCACTCCATCAGAGCTCCCGGTATGGGGTCCCCTTTCTGGTTTAGTGTGGCTTCCTGTAGGGTGACCTCTGTTTCACCCTTGATGTGTGTATGTTCTGCTCTCATAAAGTCAGGCCTTCCCCACCCTTGGTCTCTGCAGCTTGTAGGGATGCAGGAGCTGCTGAGAACGGGTCAGGGGGCACCCCGGTGTGAATCGCCCCCAGAGCACACCCAGACCACCGATAAACGTGCATAGCCGTACCGAGGCCTTTGGCTGTCACTTCTGTTCTCCAGGTCAGTGCCCATGGATGAATAGCCACTGTTTTCGAACTTCCCCTTCTGGTCTTTTTTGCACCCTCTCAGATGGCAGAGTGGTTATAACAGCAGCTGACACTTTTTGTGCTCTTTCCATTTCCCAGCCCGGTGCTTAATGAATGAAATGACTTGGATTATGTCATCTAACCCCGTCCCAAGGCAGTGAGGGAGTTGTTGTTCCCATCTTACTGACAAGGGAACTGAGGTTTGGAGAGTTACTTTAGGCACATGGCCGTGCGTGGCAGAGCCCAGGCTTGGGCCTGGGCCAGCAGACCTAACCATCATGCTCCCCTCCTCTCTCCACGGTCCAGATGAGTCTGCACCAGGCTAATTGTGCTGCACAGGATAGAATCCAAAGCCCCTTAAATTGAAAGCACTGGTCGTTTTCTCTCAGCTTCCCATGGCTGCCTCACTGTGTATCTTCCAGAAAATTAACTCAGCCTGACAGGACTTGTAGGTGGAGGCAGGATGATCATTTCAAGATAGCCTGTGGTCTCCACTGGCTGAGCTGTTGCTTACTTCCACACATTTGGGGCAGAGCATGAGTGTGTGTGTGTGTGTGTGTGTGTGTGTGTGTGTGTGTGTTTGCACTTTTCAGATGGAATTGTCCATTTTCTGATCTTCAGTGTATTACTGAATTTTCCACTCTCTTTGCCTTTCGTCTAGGTGGTAAGGTCAAGGCATGGATTGAAGTCTGTTTATTGGGGGCCCGATATTTTTTCCTGTCTTAACCTTGAGGGCCCCCCAGTACCCTGCTCAGAGACTCTGGGAACATTTCAGGGGCTGCCCTTGTGGTGGGAAAAGCTTCAAACGTTCAGTCTATGCAGCTGTAGTAGGGAGGGTCCGGGACCCTCCTCCCTACCCCTCGCCACCACCCTCTTCATACAGGGGTCGTTCCCCCAGGCTCCACACACTTGCTCAAAGCACGATGAGCTCTCCTTTCCACCGTACCTGTAGTTGCTGTCATTTCCCACATACCCGTGTGACTGTCCCATCTGGGTCTGCCCCCTCTCCCCCTCCCTCCCCCGCCCCCAATCTGGTGGGTTCACAAAGGCAGAGACAATGTCTGTTTTGTTCTCTGCCGTATCCCCAGCACCTAGTACGGTGCCGGTGCCAGTGCTCAGTGCACTTCTGAAAATGAATGAGAGGATGATGGAAATTCTCCAGCCCAAGGCTGCTGCCTCCCAGACCTGGGACAGCTCACCAGGCTTCTCTTTCCAGGGCCAAGTTCACAGGATTGCAGATGGTCCTGGGAGCCTCTTACTTACCAACTGGATGGTAGTGTATTAGCAACACTGAGACTCAACACCTAGTCAAGTGTGGCCTGCAGAGTGTCCAAGGAGGGAGACGCAGCCTCGTGACACGACCAGTGCCAGCTTTCTCTGCAATTTACAAATCACCATCTTGTGGGGGAAGCACCTGCTCAGAATCTAACAGTTAAAACAAGAACAACAATACCTTGCCTTTTCTTTTCTTTTGTACGGGAGTGTGGGCTTAGTTAACAGTATGAAAAAAGAAAAGAATGTAAAATGAACATTAAACACTATTTACGTTCCTTCAATTCCTTTTTTGATCTTCATCAGTGTCATCGGGATATTTTCATGTAGTTGTGGTTTGCCTCTGTACTCTGCTTTGCATTATTTTTACATTTAGAATTGCTGCCTGTGCACATTTCCGTGTGTTGACAGTTCGCATACTTTTTCTTTCTTTCTTTTTTTTTTTTTTATTTTGCTTTTCTGAAACATGATCCTCTAACTGTAATTTTTGGTTATCTTTGTAAAGAGCAGACATAGAGCTACTTTGTTATTTTTCACAGGTGGGTAGTGTCTATCGATGGATGAACAGTAATGTTCAACCAGCCCCCTATCAGTGGGCATTAAAGTTTTGTTCTTTAAAAAAAAAAAACAAAACAAACCTCATATAATATTGCAGTAAACACCCTCAAACAAAATTTTGTTTACATGCTGGAGTTTATCTTCAAGATAGATTTCTGGCAGCAGAAATGCTGGGTTGGGTTACAGAATATGAACACTTAAAATTAAATTATCCTCCAAAATTACTTCCAAAATGGTTGTGCCGGTAATCCATTTACTTTTAAAGGTGACCTGCTGTTACCTATGTTGATGTGCCGTGGTTTCTTTCACCATTTTCTTATTATTGAGCCTTTGAGTTACTTCCCATGTTTTAGGCTGTCATTTTTAATCTCTGTTAGTTACAAGGTTACCTTACTTTTTCAAATTCCCTAACATTTGAGTTTTGTACATTTGAAAATTTCAGTTAGGTAGAACTAGGCAATATTTCATCACAATTATTTTCCATACTATGCAGGCAAGAAAACCAAGGCACACGGGTTAGCTGTTTTGCTCAGAATTACTGTTAATGGCAGAGCTTGGCCGAGGACCGCCCCCCCATCCCCTACCCTGTCTCCTGCTTCCCCATGCAGAGTGCTTTTCTCCTGTGCCATGCTCTGGAGAAGGTACAGACCCAGCCCCTCAGTGGAAGTATGCAAGTTGTGGATAACTACGTTTAGACCTTGTAGTTCCCTCCCATTAGTTGCTGCAGCCCTTGCTATAGGGGTGACGTGGCTGACTGGTCCTGGCAGGGCTGGGCACCAGGGTGGCAATGCCACGGGCTGATGGAGGAAGGATCCATCCAGCCGTATCCTCCTCCTGTTCCTCTGGGTTCTCAGGGCTCTGTTGACGCAGGCCTGCTGGCTGGAGTCTAGGCGGTCTGTGGTGTGGAACTGGCTGGCGCTGAACTGCCTCCTTCGCCAGGGATTTGAATTGGGCTCCTTGGCTCTGTAGCACCATCTCTAGCCACTGGAATTTATCAGCCGCAAGTTTCTAGGAAATGCAAAGTAAGAGGCACAAAGAAATGCAGGAGGATTTCTAAGAGGAGGAACACTCAGATCGGTCTCCTCTGCAGGCTTCTGAAGAAAGGGTCCAAGCCTTTCTCTGCCTAGACGTGCACGGGGAAGGTGACAGCCTGTACAGAAATGTTTTTAAAGGAGGGGAAGGGCTGTGCCACTGCAGGTAGAGCAGGTAGCTGCTGGTGCTGCAGGTCCAAATCCCAGCACACTCCCCACTCCAAACCCAGAGCTCAGGCCCCCACGGTGGTACCCCACCTAGAGGCCTGGGAGCTAAACTTCCAGATCCTGAATGTGACCTATCTTATATAGACCTCACTCTGATTGGCCCATGCATGTAATTCAGACTAGGGTGAGAATGACTGATAGGAGATGTTTTACAATTTAAACAAAATGCTAGGAAACCCAGAGAAATCTCTGCTTGGTGGAATATGAGGCCGATCTTTAAGGTATGGGTGCATTTCCACTTGAGACTATTATTCCCAAAGCGCTCCTTCCGTACCCTCCCCTCCCCTCCCCTTCCCTCCCCTCCCCTCCCCTCCCCTCCCCTCCCCTCCCCTCCCCTCCCCTTCCCTTCTCCTACCCTCCCCTCCCCTCCCCTCCCCTCCCCTCCCCTCCCCTCCCCTCCCGCTAGAAAACTAACAGTCAGCAATTTGGTATTTCTTTTTTTGGAAATCTGTCAGCTCTTTCTGTAATGGACTCTTTCAATCAACTCAAAATGTTGTATGCTTTTACTGGAATCCAGGCTGCTGACAATGTCTCTGAGGGGTGGAGGGGACATCCTTTCTCTCTAGAGGCCCTTTCCCTTCGTGAAATCACATGAAGCCTGTGTCTTCCATCCTCCTTCTGCAGGTTCTGATGAGGAGTACATTTATATGAACAAAGTGACGGTCCACAAGCAACAGGATGCTGAGTCCCAAGACAAAGGTACGGGGCTACCGCTGGTGGCGTGGCCAGCTCCCAGGAAGGGGGCCAGTATAAGCCTTGGTCCCGTCCCACCCCTCCTTCCTCCCAGCCAGCACCACAGACAGGCCTGGTGGGGTTATTTTTGGAAGTCGCATTTTGGTTGATGCTATTTGGGGTTGATGTATTTTGGGATGTCTCATCAGGCCACCTCCTTGCCTCTTAAAGGTCTCATGTCCCCTTTGTGGATAAGGATTCAGTCCCCAAAATCTCTCAGCGTTTCCCAGCATCGTCCCAGGAATAGGAAGTTATAATTCAGATGCTCTAAGAAAGCAGCTGTATAGGTGCTGACCCCATAGCCCCAGCTTTATGACTTTTGACAGAAGTCTGGATTTTATGAGTGTGTGTGTGTGTTGGGGGGTGATGGCGAGGAGTCGGTGATGTCAGCAGCTGCCTTAATATTCGATGGAAGGTTTTGTTCAAAGGTGATCGCTTGGCAGAACATCTTACCTTCCACTGGAAGGACAGGTGGTGTCTTCCATGGCGTCTTAATCTTCTGCTCTGTTCTGCTCTCTGCTTTTGTCTGAAAACCCTCAGGAGTGGGTCCAGCAGGACCCCAGGGAGGCCCAGAGGTTTGCAGAGCTGCCTAGCTGCAGAGGAGAGGGGATTAGAAGCCCCGTCTCCCAACTCTCAAGCCTGTGACTCAAATGCAGAGGCTTAGCGAGAGGTGGGAACACAGCATCCCAAAACATTCAGTCCTGTTAAAGACTTGGCTTCAAGACATCAGCCAGCAAAGCCCCAAGGTCAGATCTGCCTGAACCTGTCTGTCCCCAGCTGGCTTGGCCACCTGCTGAAATGGTCAGGCTCAGAAGAGCCTTTGGTGCCTTTTCCTTAAAAGTGCACAGAGGGTTGGTGGCCAAGTTCCCCAGTGTGGCTTTCACCTCCTGCCCCACCACCAAGCGTGGGCTTAGCAGAAGTCCCCTGCACTAAAGCAGCCCCTGGGCCCTAAGTTGTTTGCCTTCCGGGGAAACCGTGGGGTGGACAGAGGTAATCACAGGGTCGGTGCTGAGAGCAGCTCAATATAGTGACCACGGGCAGCTCCTCCACTCACTAAAGCTCTGTGGCCAGGGCATTTTGGACATGGGGCAGGTGGAGGAGAGGGTGTGGAACCTGCCAGAAACCTCAAACTAGTTCCTCCTGAGGAAACTGCCCATGGCCGATCTACCCTATTCTTGGAGGAAAAACAACACTGGCTCCAGGGACCGCCTGCCTGGGTAATTAACACCTGCCCAAATAGAACTCGGGGCTCATGTGACCAGACATTCCTGGCTCCTGGGACTCCACTGCAAGGCTGGGCGCCCCTCACCGAAGCCCTCTCCTGCTCGCTTCCCACAGCGCCCGAGGAGCAGAGCCCACTGACCAACGGCGAGCCCGGCCAGCACTCCTCGGCCCCTCAGAAGAGTCTTCCAGACCTCCCGCCACCCAAGATCGTAAGTGTGGGTCCGGGACCCCTCATTTCCCTGATGTGGGTCCCGTGAAGGTCCAGTGCTTCTCACAGGTGTCAATCCACCAATCGTCTGGCATTTTCAGAGCACCTGTTGTCTGTGGGGTCCGGGGCACCGGGAGGGACAGAGACAAGTAAGCGTGCTAGCAGGTGACATCATTTGCTCAGCGCAAAGAGGAACGGCAGTGCGAGACGAGGGTCCCTGTGTGTCCGAGGCTGTTCCAGGCTCTTTACCAGCACCCCATGAGCGGGGCCTTGTACAGACATGGTCACCAGCTCAGACCACAGTGACCTTTCAGAAATGTAAACCACATCACACCACTTCCTGCTTGAAACCCACCAAGAGCTCTCACTGGACTTGGGACAGAACATCCACATTCCTTCGCGTGGCCCCAGGGCCTACGTGGTCTGGCCCAGCTGCATCTCCAGCCTCATTGCATCTGCTCTCCACCAGCCTCCTTTCTGTTCCTGGGTTGTTCCCTGTGGTCAGTCCTGCCTCAGGGACTTTGCAGTCCCCGGGCCCTGGCTCCTCAAAGGCTGCCCCCCTCCTCCTGTCTCAGACATTCTTAGACAGACTTTCCCTGACCTACCCATGAGAGGCATCCCACCTCGGTGCCTGCCCCCATTACTGCCGGCCACACCGCCCAGTTACCCCTCCATGTTTATTATTTGCCTCCCAGAGTAGATGTAAGCTCCCTGGATCAGGGACTGTGCCTCGTCTACTGCTTCATGTCCTGTGTCTGCACACAGTAGACCACACGCATGTTTGTAGATGGATGGATGGATAGACGGATGGATGGTTGGATGGATGGCTGGCTGTCTGGCTGGATGGATGGATGGATTTATGGACTCCTACAGACTTGGGTTCAGATCCCAGCTCTGCCAGGTACTAGCTCCTTGACCTTGGGCAAGTTATTTAAGGTCTCTGGCCCTCTGTTTCCTGGTGTTTAAATGAAAGGAACATGAGCATCTCTCACCTAAGCTCCTCTTATTCAGGGGGCGTGGCAGACTACATTAGTATTCAGTGAGGTGAGTGGTAGTATTTACATTTTATGGGTGAAGAACCGAGAATCAGTGGGTTTATAATGTCCCAGTGTCACACAACCTTGAAGTGGCAGAATTTGAACCCAAGTTCTTTCCACTCTAGGATCTGGTTGGGGAGGCTTCCTGGGAAAGGTGTGAGGCGGGAGCTGGGAAGGATTTCTGGGACCATGGGACTGCATGGTCACTGAGCTCCCACCAAGCCCTCCATCCCCAGATCTGTAGGCTCAGGTCACCACTGAGGGGGTCCCGTCCCCAGACTGGCCCCTTCATTCGTGCCTTCCTGGGGCAGTACGGTTCTTCCCGCCGCTCTCACAGCTGGTAGGGCAGGCCTGGGATGTCCGGGCAGCATCCCACTGCAGGAGCCCCTGGAGCTGGGTGACAGCTTGGCAGGGACCCTTCATGTCAGGCTGCCTGAGACTTGATGGACTGCGCATCGGTCCCTGGGAACCCCAGTATGCTGACGCCATGAGCGGCTGCCATGCTCTGAGCCGCTGCCCACTCCGTGCACACAAACATGGTCCTGCCACCACCTGCCAAAAAACAGAGGCTCAGGGAGTTAAAACAGCTGGCCAAGATCCCACCACTGGGAAGTAGCAGGCCCAGGATTTGTGTGCAGGTTCTTGGTTTCTGGGCCACTCTGCGGCCTCCCGGACTTCAGCTCGTCTTCTTAGCCAAGTAAAGGTACAAGTTGTGTCTCTTTCCGCTGCAGGCTCCCCTCACTTTCGGCGCCGGGACTTGGGGAGGGGGCATGGCCTCTCAGCTCCCATCCAATCGCTGCTGGTTTTAAGCAGACGGGAGGCGCTCTGGTTTTCGGGTTGCGCCCCAAGCACCCCTCGCCGGATGGGGGGAAGGAGAGGCGGCTGCTCTGAGCCAGGGCTGCAACTCTCCTAGCCTGAGTTCCTGTCTGATTCTGACCGGGGTGCCTTTGGCCTCTGTGCAGTGGGGTGCCACTGCCCACCCCACGTGGGGCAGCTAGCTGCTTAGGGGTCCACACCAGACGGGAGGGGCGTTCACCTGCTGGAGCCTCTTAGCGGGGACTCGCTCTGGAAGCCCGTGTTTGACGAACGTGGTGGTGACCTGGGAGCCCAGGGTCTGGGGCCGGGTCATGGTCACAGAGTCCGGCAGCCCCGGGACTCTGGCTGGCTTTTAGTGCTCCCTTGCCAGCCTCCTGTGACCTGGGCACAGAGGCCCCAAGGGCTCGGGGGTGTGAGACGCAGGGCCTCCGAGCAAGGCCAGGGCCGTGGCCGTCCCCTGGAGCAGACTCCCGGCATCAGCTACGTCTGTGGGCCATTGGGGCCAGGAGAGGCTCGAGAGGAACCTCTTGCTGCACTGGAAAGATATCCCCACCCGAGACGTGTGGCCTTTCAGATGCGTGGTGACGGTTCCCGTGGACACACTCCAGGCCGTGGGGCCACTTCCAGCAGAGAGAGCGGCCTTGGCAGTCTCCCCTCCTCGTGGAATTTCTCTGCTGAGCAGGACCTTTCCTAGGTCCCTCCTAGTTCTGTCCCAGTCGCCCACCTCCACCCCAGGGCCTTCTGGATGTGGAGTGAAGGGGGGTGGGTGCAGAACCCGGGGTCCGCCCTGCCCTGCGCACACACACCTGCTCCCCTCCAGCCTGCTCTCTGGTCAAGGCTGGCTGAAGACTTAGTCCAAGGCCCCCAGAGGAGTGGTGTCAGGGCAGGGCGGGGAACAGCTGTGTCTTCTGGCTCTCACAGGGAGAAGAACCAGAACAGCAAGTAGTTTGGGAGGGAGGGAGGGAGGCAGGGAGGGAGCGTGGCAGGCTGAGCCTGGCTGGCCCTGTGACCTCTCTTCCTCGGCCAGAGAAAGCCATGTCCCTTCCCACCCTGACCCAGGAGCTTCAGGGCACCACAGTGGCTTGTCCTCTTGCATGCCTGGCCCCGGGCTCTCTGGTGGCTGTAGCACAAGCTGGGTGTCTGCCTGGGGTCCTCAGTGCCCAGGGCTGGGCCGGGAGCGTGGCCTCTGTCCCAGGCTCAGCCCATCCAACACTGGAGGGGGCAGCCGGGGGTCTGGAGCAACCTTGTGGGTGTGGCCAGTGACTCCGGCAGCCGTGGCACTTCCAGGCCACGGTCTGCACAGCCAGGTGCGGCGGTCGCTTTAGGAGAGACAGACGTTTGCTGGCACCGTTGTGCTCCTGGCCTGGGCAGCCATCTCCGCCCACCTCCCCTCTGAGGCCTGACCACGCGTCGGTGCTGGACTTCTGCAGGCTGCTCTGCGGGGGCAGGGAAGGCCGTCACCATGGTTGGTCTGGGGAGCTCAGGCTGGATCCGCTAGCCACCCACGGAACCTTCCACAGTGCGTTCTGGGGCAGGTTGCTCAGAACTGCAGGGACGCCTCAGGTCACCTGGGCCACCCTGCATCTTCAGCTCTGTGTCTCATCTACATCAGCCCTGGCCAAGTACAGCCCCCTGACCAAATCCTGCACCACCTGCTTTTATAAATAACATTTTGCTGGCATTCAGCCAAGCTTACTCATTTGTGTATTATTTATGGGTGTTTTTGCACTACAACAGCAGGGTAGAGGGGCTGAGATCAGAGCCCCTGAATGGCCTGCAAATCCCTAAGTATTGACTGTTTGGCTCTTTACAGGTAAAGTTTGCCAATCTCTGGCAAGTCACACTGAGCAGGGTGGCTTTCTCCCCTGTCCCTTCCTGTGAACCCTCAGGACATTATTTCAGGTTCCGAAGTCACATCTCTTCTGCATCTTCGTTGAATGTGCACCATCTTCATCATCATGATGATGAAGTAACTTTCCTTTATTCTTAATTCCGGGAGTTTAGGATCTCTTGCTCCTCCGACCTCTGATAATAGGCCATTGCGCCTGTATAATTATGGGACTCTCTTCTGAATTGTTGGAATCGTTTTGTCCTTTGACGTGACCCAGGCCCTTATCTTTTGCCCTGGCCGCCTTGAGGACAGGAGCTGTCCTGTTCTTTAAGGCGGTAGAGCTTGGTATAAGCCAGGTCATGCCCAAATACCTCCTCTGTATCCTCCCAGAGTACACCTGTTCTTCCCCCACCAAACATGCATACATGCACCTTTTCTCCCTTTGATTGATATTTTTATATCTTATTTTGAAGGTTAGTGAACACTAATATTTATTATTTAATAGTGCTGAGCACAGTTTAATCCTTACAATGACCCCATGTGACAGGTATTTCTACTCTCCCCATTTTATAGCAAAGGAACTGAGGCCCAGAGAGGTCAAGTCAGTTGTCCAGAGTCACACAGCTCAGATGTGCCAGTGTCAGGATTCGAACCCAGCCCCGGAGGTCAGATTCCTGCCACTGCCCTATCTGCCTCTCTGTATAGATCCATTTATAGATGATTTCACAGTGAGAGGCTTGGGAGACTCTCAAGAAACACCGCCTGGTGCTCCAGTCCTAGATGGGAGGGCAGGCCCCCTGTGGGGATAATGTCCCAGCAGGAGTTCCCGCAGGAGGGTTCAATCCCCTTCTGTCCTCTTCTAATCATGGGAATCCAGACCAGAGCCAGATCTTGGGTGCTCAGAGCTTCTCTCGAGATGGGATCCCCACGCCCTCACCAAGACAAGGGTTCCCACACCCCGTGATGGGGAGTGGGGCTTCTTGGAGGCTGGAGCTGGAGGCCCAGCCCACTCAGGAAGCCTGAGCCCCGGGACCCAAAAGCAGAGACCTTGTCGGGGCCCAGGTAAGGAGACACTTTCCCCTCAGACCCCAGGAAGCTGGCTCTCAGAGGCAGCCCTTCCTCTGGCTGACCGAGGGGCCAGGAATGGCCGAGAGGAGCAGAGACGTCTCTCCAGGCCAGGGGCAGCAAAGGCGAAGGATCATCCACTAGCAGCTACCAGATGTGTCCACCGTGTGCGAGGCCCTCGCCCCGGCGAGGAGCCCGGCCGGAGGTACCGCTCACAGCCGTCCGCCTTCCGCAGCCGGCCCAGAGCGCAGCTGGGCTGCTTAGGAAATGAGCGGACTATTCCCTTCCTTCCTGCATGCTGTGTGTCGCACCTGCTGGGGCTGCCGGCTGCTCAGAGCCTGCCTCTGGGACTTGGGTCAGCTCTCTCGGTGTCGGGCCAGATGGAGTTAGGAGGATGTGGTATGGGAGCCAGGTGGTGGCCTGGCCTCTGCTGACCCTCTTCATGTGGACCTGCCTCAGCTTGTCGGGCAGCAATCTGGTAACCTGGCTCCTGCAGGGCGCCTGGGTTGTGGGGGCCCCCAGACAGCGATGACAACAGCTTCCTCGTACCTGATATGCGCCAGGCCCTGTGGCAGCACCACCACGTTTTGTCTCCTTGAATCCTCAAGACAATTCCAGTACTATTCCGGTTTTACAAAGAGGGAAAGTGAGACCCAGAGAGGCTGTCACATACCCATGGTTAAATCTATGGACTCCTAAAGGCTGGATTCAAACCTAGTTACATTCACTCTAGAGATCATATAAATAGATCTAGTCGCCAAGCCACATTAGACTTGGCTCTGGGGAGGCTGGTTTTGTGCAGCAGCTGCAGGAGCATTACTCTGCCCCTAGGGGGAGCTGGGAACCGACACCCTTGTGGTCCCTGCTGAGTACTGTCCCACGGGGACGTGAGCCCAGGCTGTCTGTTCTCCCACCATCGCCTGGGCCAGGACTAGGGAAGCTCTCTCTGTCATAGGTCCCCCAAAGAAGCTCATTTTCCAAGGCAAAGGTTTCTAGATTTCCCCACCTCCTGCCCCTCTTCCTGGTGGGGCAAGGAATCCCCAGCAGCCCAGGGGTCCGTCCGAGGTCAGGGCCCTGTCTCTCTTATGATCTCCCCGCACCCCATTTACCTTAAGAGCCTTCCTCTGTCTTCACTTGGCACCCCCCGAAGGTCCAGGCCTGCCCCTTGTGTGGAACACCCAGCACAAGGACTTCCCAAAACCAGGACTGGGAATGCACTTCAGCTCTTGCCATTTCTGTTCTCATCATGAATAGTCCCTTGGCCCTCTTCAGGGACTTCGTGATTCAGAAAAACATCAGAGACTTGTGTGGATGGACACTTACACGTTCATGACCTATATATAGTAATAGTCATGCCACCATCTACCTCTTTTTCTCCCCTGCTATTGCTTTTGAGATTACCTTCATAGTCTAGTGCCCATCTTACAGATGGAATAATGGAGGAGAGAACGATTTTCATGCTCTCTTTTTCTCCACAGTTGCATATGTTTTTTATTCTACTCAAATTATGCTCATTCACCCTCATGCCATGTAAGAAATGGCGGGGTTGTCCTGTCCTCTGAGCATCCTTCCTTGGTCCTAAATGTTCATCACACCCTCCAGGCTCCCATGGAGCTCTGACCTTGTATGTTAAAGCACTTGATAAGGAGCTGTGAGCATTCGCTACCTAGTTAAGACTTTCTCAGGACTGACTCCTGACCATCTGGCTGTGTCCCTCAGCTAGTCCGTGGGAGCCATCCAGTATCTGCTGAGCAAATGATTGAACTTGTTATGGGAGAAGTTTGGGAGTTAGAAGCCTGGTCCTCTTCCTCTGTGTACCCCTGATCAGCCCCTGTCTTTGTAGAAAGTATATTCTATGCAGAAGCCATCATAGCTACCACGACAGCCTGACACCATCTGGCCTTTCAAGTGTGTTATGTCATGTGTACCATGATATTGTGTGTGTGGTGGGCATTGGAGCCTCATTTTGCAGGAGGCGGGGGGAATGCTGAGGCTTGGTGAGGTTAAGCAGTGCGCCCACAGCCCTCCAGCTGGATGCAAACCAAACACTGTGGATGGGTGGCTGATGGGAGTCACGATAATCCCTGTTCTCCCTCTCGACTTGCTTGACGTCCAAGCTGGGCATTTTTTTCTTCTGGTTCCCTCTCCTTCCACCTAAAGGGTTAATTCCAAGTTGTTCCCAGTGTATCGTATCTGAAAATGTTTTGTTTTATTTGTTCATACCACAGATTCCAGAACGGAAGCAGCTCTCCGTCCCAAAGATCGAGTCTCCAGAGGGTTACTATGAAGAGGCTGAACCATATGACACATCCCTCAATGGTACATCCTGGGGACGGGGCTCAGAGGGGGTCCCGTCACTTCCTGCACGGATGCCAGTGCCAGCTCCTCTGGTGGTGACCGGCACGCTTACCCTGGCTAGAAACACAGGGCAGCCTGGGCGGCTCTTACTAGAGAGCGTGGCCTGAATTGAGAACTGGCCACAGAGCGTTTGGCCTCTGGTCTGCTGGGGAGCTGAGACCTACAGCAGACCCAGCCCACCTGCAAGGAGGGGCTCGGGGCGGTCCACAAGGAGCTGGTTTACTGTGTCCTGATGCTTTCTGTGGTCCTGCCTGGATGTTGCTGGATTCAGCACAGAAATGTGACAAAGAAGAGGTGTGTTGGCCGAGAGGCACAAGGCCCCGTAAGCAATGGAAATGTGGTCAGGCTGAGCCAGAGCCCAGTTTCCAGGTTCTTACTGGGCTCCCACCGTGTACCCAGCATGCTTCTAGGAGTCAGGAGCTCAGCAGCACGCAGGATTCAGTGGGATTCGGTGGTCACGGCACTTAGATTCTGCGAGGGAAGACAGACAGCAAATAAACATAGGATGTGTCAGGTGGTGATAACTTGTCAGGATGGAAAGCTGCAGGGGCTGGGTTGGGGCAGGAGAGGGATTTTATTTTAGATTAGGGAGGGCCTCTCTGGTAGCATGACCTTGAGCAGATTCCCAAATGAAGTGAGAACTGGGTAGGGCTGATACCTGCAGGAAGAACTTTCTAAACAGAGAGCACAGTACGTGCAAAGGCCCTGAGGCAAGAGAGCCCTTGGCATGTTTGGAGGCCATTGTGGCAGGAGCAGGTGGGATTGGGGGAGAGAGATGGGAGATGGGGACACAGAAGGCAGCTGCAGGCCTTGGTAACGACTTTGGCTTTTCTCTGAATAGACTTTTCTCCACCCTTTGGAGGGGAGGGTTGTTTGTGGCTTACCTAACTGAGGTAGATGGCCTTTGCTATGGGGGTAGGGCTCACGCTGGAGTCATCTGTCCTCAGCCAGCGGTTCTCAGCCTGATGAGATTGGATCAGAAATGCTCATGTTGTGGGGATTCTATAACACAGAAAGGCCTTGAAGGTTCTGGAAGAAAGAGATGGTTGTGACCCCATTCTCCCAGGTAGCTGGACTCTGGTCCCCTTACTCTCCCTTTCTTACCTCCTTCTCTTTCCTTCCTTTGTAAGTGAAAGGTCTTTGAAAGCATAAAGCAACTTGCAGACGTCAGCGGTAAGGATCCCTGGTGGTGGGAATGAACTTGGCCGAAGGGGGGCCTTGTTGGTGTCACAAAGAACTGGCCCTGGGATGAGATGGGACCAGTCACTTGGAGCCACATGGGATTCTTGTCCTCTTTCTTCACACTTTACCTACTGTCTGCGGACCCGGGAACTGTGTGGGAGGTGAGGGCTTCTTTGGCCCGAAGGAATTTTATTCTAAGAGGCTGGCTTTGTGGGCAGACGTCACTTAGCTTGTGAGGTGTTGCCAAGTCACCGGCCAGACTGTGATTTCAGACTGGAGCTGAGCGCGCGGTGGGGCTGTCTGGGTGCGTCTGCAAGGTGGGAGCAGTGACTCACCCCGCGGAGTACCTGCATGTGTCTGAAGCCCATCTCTGTGGGGTGTGGCCCGTGCCAGCTGGGGCCTGCCTCCCAGACGCTCCCGGGGGCCTGTTGGTGGGGCAGACACGTCATCTCGACACAAACAAGCAGTCAGAAGGATCCCGGTGTTTGTCTCTCGACTGGGAGTTCATGTTGGTTTTATCCAGAACCGGGGGGTGGGGGGGGTGTCATCACAAGGTCAGCAAGGCGGGTGGGGAGAAGCCCAGTTGCCTTTTGTCTCCTGCCAGCCCGAGGACGGAGGATGACTTGTGGGGAGCTGGTCATACTTACCACGAGGAGGGGGCCTCCCCTGCATCATAAGCCGGCCTGCCCTTGGCTCCTGCCTGCTGTCCCCCACACCTGTTTGACCAGTGGGACGCACAGGTCACAACAGCAGAAATGACCATTGGACTCCCGCCCCTTGCTCTACTTCTTTGGCCAACAGCGATTTTGCTGACTTCCTGAAAAAGACCAGTTGCTTGGCCTCTTGGCCTGCTTTATCAGCAGTCCGCTCACTGCTTCCCTGGGTCAGGTCCTCTCTCTGAACAAGTTTAGTAAGTGCCCTGCCTGCCTGTGCAGGAGCTATTAGGTGGAGCTCCTGCATTGCTGGTGTCTCCTGCTAGAGACAGTAGACATCACTAACGGCAGCTGCTGTAACAAACAACCCCTCTTGCAGCTTAGAGTAACCCAATGCAAATCTGATTCTCACTCACGGAACAGTTCAGCTGGGCGTTACTGGTCAGCAGGCTCCGTCCAGCGTGGGCTCGGTCACCTTCTGAGGCCGCAAAGTCCACCACAAAGAAAGGGTGGAGAACCTCTATGTGCTCCTTAAAGGCACCAGCCAGAGTGACACCCAGTGCTTCTACCCACCTTCCATTGGTGGCAGGAAGTCACATCTCTGGATGGGAAGGGGCTGGGAAATGATGTCCTTGGCCAGGCTGGGGTACACCTGACAAGCCCACATCTCCGATGGGAACGCACTAACTTCTGGTGGGAGGGCAGCCACGTCGCCACAACTCTTTGTGTCTCTGCATTTGGGTCTGCCGCTCTCTTCATCTTCTCTCTCTTCCTCTTGCCTTTGTCTGTTCTTCTGGATACCACACAGATCATTCTGGCAGATTTCCCCCCAGTGGAGTCCCCAGATGGGTGCAGGTGCCTGAAAGAGTCGTTTATGCCACGATCAGCTTGGGTACTGCTTGTCCCAGAGCGGGAACGCCGGCGATCCCGTGTCTGCTGCCTGGCCCTCTCTGAGGCGGGGTGCACGCCCCGAGGGTGGCTGCCGCCCTCTTCCCGTCTTCATGCATGGGTCCTGCATGCGCACGCCGTGTGCTGTCCCTCTGCAGACCCCTGCCTGTAGCATCCGAACAGACGGCTAGAGGACGCAGAGAGTGGCATGGCCGTCCTGCCCCCTGTTCCCGAGGACATGCCGCAGGACACAGTGGGTGCAGTCTCCACCTGGGGACAGGAGAAAGGGGGATGGAATTATCTGAGCAGCCTGCCTTTCACTCCTGTTCATCCTGCGACCTCTAGAAGCCAAGTACCTGTTTAAGAATACCTTACATTTATGGTTGGGCCATGATCACTCTTAGAGATAAATAAAACGGTCCATACATTTGCCCTAGATTTCCTCCAAGCTATTCCAGGTAGCACCCCCACCGCCCCTGGAGGCAGAGGGGCAGATGTTAGAATTCTCCATGGAACATGTGGGGCAACCCCAGAAGCACAGAACAGCCGGGGGCGGGGAGGAGGCGGGGGGATTCGGCCAGCTTCTTCACACTAAACTCTGCAGCCTCGCTTATTAATCTTTATCACTGAAAGAGCTATCCTAATGCCTACATCATTCTTATTTCATTTATTGTGCAGCTAATGCAGTGCTGACAAGGGGGACATTTTTTACAGAATCACCCTGATCCTACCACCGGATCAAATCAACTATTTTGAGTTCTCTCTGGGCCTTTCAGTACTGTTCTCTTTGCAGAGATAATTTTAATTGTGCTTTCTCACTTACCGTCTTATCTTAAGGAGTTTCTCAAGTTGCAGACTAGTCTTCAGAGCTTTCACTGATGACGGCTGCATGGTACGCTGGATGAAATCAGACTTTCCTGAGTCTCCTGCTGACTGTTCAATAGCACTTGAATGAATATCTTAATGCATGTAACCTTCCCCACTTCCTTCCTTTTTTAAAAACTAGTTTCTTAGGATAAACTCCCAGGACTGGGATTATTGGGTCAAAGGGTATGAATGTTTTTATGGCTCTCGAAACAACAGGCTGACAGGTTGTTTCCTGAGAGGCTGGCGTTAATTTACGTTGCCACCAGCCATACGAGAGAGTTCAGGGTCCCCTACTGGGTAGCACCACTATTTTCCATCTTTGTTTATTTAATAGGTATAAAATTTTGAAGTATGCAACTTTTTTATTAAGCCAGGAAGGGGAGTAGTATCACACTGCTTTTCAAGAAGACTGATATTAAAATAGTCAAAGTATTATTTTTAGAAATATTAAAGCAAAATAAAATACATTTTCATTGGCATTGTAGCCAGAGTAACTGTGGCCGTGGCCTCATTCTAATTCAAATGCGGTTCTGTTTTCTTAGTATTGCAGGAACCTAGCTATGCAGGTAGTTTAAGAGGCTTCTGGAGAAGAGAAGATGGGGGACCCATGGGCTGTCTCTTTTCTGATGGGTAATGTGGAGAAGAAAGAGAGGTTTCATTCACTCTGACTCAAGGGGACAGAACGTGTCTGTAGAAGTCACAGGGAAGTAGATGTGACTTTCTGTTAGAGCTGCCCAGTAATGGAAGGAATTGTCCAGCAATCGGGGGGTATGAGCTCCCCGTCCATGGGGGCATTCAAGCAGAGGCTGGGGCAGGGTTACGACAGACAGGATTCCTGTGCTGAGCCAGGGGTTGGACCTGGATCCTGAGGTTCTCCTTTCTCCGTGTCCTGCATTTTGGGGTTTGACTGACTGATTTTTTTCTGCACCTAGTTTTTGTTGGCCTTGAATAGGGCAGTGAGGCCTGGGGAACAGAGAAATTCTTGCAGGGTGGTGGAGGCAGAAACCGAGGCATGTGGAGCGGGCATAGGATCGGGTGCAATTTGGTGCGTTTTGGGATTCTTTTAAACAGAATAAAAACGTGAGGGTGGCTCACTGCTAGACAGGAAGGGTATCAGGTGGAGATGAGCAGAAGGGCCCAAGTTCGTGACGGAAGGCGTTCTGTGGGGAGGGAAAGGGAACAGAGCCCGCGGAAGATAAGCGTCGATGTTCCAGAAGCGCTGCGATCGTGACTATGCGGAGAGCCTTCAGGAGTGCGAGCGTGGCCGCCTCCCCCGGAGAGCCAGCTCCTGCTGTGCCTTGTTTCATCTCTTACTTCCAAGGAGCCACTGCTTCCTGCTGTTCCCAGGACAGAACCAGGGACAGGGCAGGCCCGGTGGGCCGCTGCTGGAGGCTCGCCCAGCTCTGGGCTCAGATGGCGACCCTCTCCTCCTGGGTCCTTAGAAGTGATCTCACCCCACTGCTTCATCCTTCCGCGGAGGAAATGGAGGCCCCAAGCAGGGGCACTGGACTTCTCAAGAGCAGACGTCTGAGGGCCGTGTCTGGTCAGAGGTTTCCATGGGGTCTGAGGCGACAGGACTTGAGGAGGAAGAGGGAGACTCCTGGTTTTACGTCACCTGTGTCTGCGGCCGGAGGCAGCACCCAAGGCGCTCTGCTCAGGGGTTTGGGGGGCCGGAAAGTCTGCCTGGGTGTGTGGTTGGTGCCTGTGGGCTGGTCCGAGGGCACGGAGGGGGCGGGGTGGCCTGGGGACCACTGGCTGCTCCTGCCTGCTCCCCTCCCTCCCGAAGGAGCAGAGCCTGTTTAGGAACATGCCCCGCCCGCTGGAGCTGTGACGGAGGGCTCTTCCTTGCAGAGGACGGAGAGGCCGTGAGCAGCTCCTACGAGTCCTACGACGAGGACGAAAGCAGCAAGGGCAAGTCGGCCCCCTACCAGTGGCCCTCGCCCGAGGCCAGCATCGAGCTGATGCGTGACGCCCGCATCTGTGCTTTCCTGTGGCGCAAGAAGTGGCTGGGCCAGTGGGCCAAGCAGCTCTGCGTGATCAAGGACACCAGGCTCCTGGTGAGTGCCCTCCTCTCCCCGGAGTGGAGGTGCGGGTGGTCCCTGATGCCAGGTGCTTAGAGCCTGGTACATCAGGGGGTCTCTACTTCTCCCCCAGCCCGAAATCACATGCAGAGCCTCGTGTGCGTGTATGAACGTGCTTTCTCTTAAGGAGGAAGGGCTCGTATTTTCAGCAGGCTTTCAAAGGGGTCTGTGATGACCCCCCCTCCCCTCCCGCCCCCGATCCCATCCCACAGATATTTTTTCCGGGGATCGTTTTGTCCCCTGGTCTGTGGGCTCCTTCTTCCTTACAGTCCTTTTGGGGCGGAGCCTGCTGCCCAGTCAGGGGTACCCGCCCAGCCCCCAGCCCCAGCGGCGGCTCCTGCTTTCACGTGCAGCATGAGAACCACTGGCATCTTCTCAAAAGTTGGAATATTCTGAATGACTGATGATGAGACCCATAAGGGAATCAGAAGATAGTACTCTGACCACAGCCCTGTTTCTTGTTACTTTAAATTAAAATTTGGTTTTATGTCCCAATGTGAAGTTCCATGGAGTCATTATAAACACCCCTTGTTCACTGGTTACAACCCGCCCTGCTGTGTGCAGGTGTTTGTCAGGTAATCCTGTTAAGCAGCCCCGTAAAGAATCTCCATTTTACAAGTGAGAAACAGAGGGGTAATGCATTTTCTCTGGTAGGGAAGAGAGTCGCTTCCTTGCTCTGCTAACACATCATCTCCTAATGAATCGGATGATAAACTGGGCCTTCATCCCCTTTGGGGAACCCTTACTGGGGAAGCTGAGCAAGGAACAGAAGCCGAGAGGCAGAGAACTGGGAAAAGTGCCTTCCACCCTGGAGAGGTGGGAGTTGCCAGCAGAGGACACATTTTAGGAGCCTGCGTGGCGTGCAGTGGGATTAGAGCAGGTTGGATAAGCAGGGCCCTGGGGCATCTCTGTCGAGCGGGAGGAGGAGGCTTGAGGGAGACAGAGACAGCTGCCTGGTCACCCTGACGCCGAGAACACGTGTTGCCAGTGTTGGAGGTGACGGTTCCGCACTTGCACAGGGGTGTCCGGCCTTTGGGTTTGTCGTGCAGAGCCCACCCCTCGGCGGGTCCTGCCCTGCCCAGCGGCCCTCCTCCTCTGCAGAACCCGGCCAAGCAGCATCTCGCCTCTCTCCTCTTCCAGTGTTACAAGACCTCCAAGGACCACAGTCCTCAGTTGGACGTGAACTTGCTGGGCAGCAGTGTGGTGCACAAGGAGAAGCAAGTGCGGAAGAAGGAGCACAAGCTGAAGATCACACCCATGAACGCCGACGTGATCGTGCTGGGCCTGCAGAGCAAGGACCAAGCTGAGCAGTGGCTCAGGGTGAGGGAGGCGCCCGGCTGCGGGGGCAGTGGGCCTGCTCCGCTCTGGGGCTCCCAGGGGCTCCCCAGCCTTTTCAAAGGGATGGCTGTGGTCAGGGGTAAAGTGTCTATGATCCTTCAAGTTCGCAGGGCTTCCTGCGTCGTCAGTGGTAGCGATCCGTCTTAGGGAAATGGATCGCAGGGCCAGGTCTGCGACCTTCTCAGCCACCTGGACTTGGGCTCCAGTTGAAATCCACTTGCCTTCTGGCCTCCAGCGAGGCATCGCCAGCCAGTTCAAAGGCTCCTTCCCGGGGGAGCTGGGGTGGACGGTGACAGGCATGTCTGGGAGCCTGGCCTGGACCAAGGCAGCGTCCAGGCTGGAGCCCCAGGCAGCACGCAGACCCTCCACAGAGAGCCCCACGGCCCCCAGGAGCCAAAGAGCCATGTGGCAAATGTGGGTTTTTACCCCCGCAGCGAACAGCCACCCCTGCCCAGGATGGGGTGAGAGGGGGCTCGAGGAGCTGAGGGCTGGCTGCCCTGGCCCTGTTTGGGCTTTGCTGCCAACCCTGCCCCCTGCCTCCCCGCCCCGCTTCCCTGGCACGCCACCAAACAGCTGGGGGCCTGCAGGAGACAGGGCCTAAGGAACACGGCCCCTCCCCGGCTGGGTCCCGAGGCCACACGTGTCTAGGGGGGGCTCCAGCTTTGGTCTGGCCGTGAGTGCAGGCCTGAAGGGTCTTCCTCTTCCTTCAGGTCATCCAGGAGGTGAGTGGCCTGCCTTCTGAAGGAGCTTGTGAGGGAAACCAGTACACCCCAGATGCCCAGCGCCTGAGTTGTCCGAAAGTAAGCCTCTACCCTGCCTGAAAGAGAGTTCAATTCCATTTTTGTCTCCATAAAATTAAAGGCGTTAAGATGGGGAGCTTTGCTCTTGCACTTCAGCCCAATTGATAAGAAACATACAGTGCTTGGCTAAGGGCAGTAGCTTCAGCTTGGCAGGGAAACTGATGAGAATGATAGAAGCCTACAATATTTTCTTGCTTGGGGGAAGTTTTATTGGGACAAAAGTCACTTTGCCTCCATTCTTGGGCAGGGAGATTTATTTTTCGAGGCTCTTCCTTCCCACTTAGCCCCCAGTAGATTTTCAGGGGCAACCGTCTGGCTGTGGACCCCAACCAAAGGGCCCTACTGCTGATTTGCATGGAGCTGCGGGACCCCTGCTTTAGGGTCAAAGTTGAGAAAGTTGGGCTGGGTGCTGGCCGAGGGGAGGGCTGTCACTGCGGGGTCACATTCCATGTCCCCAGGTGGGTGCCCGGAAGCCTGCTGTGCACAGAGGGTCCCTGTGGCTCATCTTGGGGTCCCCACCCGCGGCAGGGAGGGAGGCAGAGGGTGGGCAGAGGCCTTGAGCAGGGAGGAGGCCCTCTGCTCTTTGGGAAGGCACGGGCCACCCCCATGGGGGAAAACCCACAGCCTTCTAGAGTGACGGAAGAGGGGCTGATGTTTTCGTTCTTATTCATTCCTTGGTCATTGACAAGAAAACGAAAGTCAGAGTAAACTTGGAGATTCCTTCACATTGGGGTGAGAAACAGGACCTCTCCCTAAAGACCCAGCACACAGATTCTCTGGCCAGGTACAGCAGTCCTTGGTCCTCAGCGAAGGCCTTGTTGATTGGGAGTCGCTGGGCTTGTTTTCCAGAGGTCTGGAGTCAGTGGTTCTAGAAGAAGCCTGATTGGAATCTTCTGAGTGTCTACTCTAGGGACTGTCTCTAGTCCCCCAACAGCCCTGAGAATGCAGACAGGGGTGTTATCCCTATTTTATACACACGCAGGGTGGGGCTCAGAGAGGCCCTGCCGCACTAGAGAATGCTCCAGGTGGGATTCGAGTCGTGGTCTGACCCTGTGAGGACAAGCCGGCCCTTCTCCAAAGCCTGCCGTGTTGGTAGTACAGTCAATTCTCAAAAGACGTCCTCACGCTCCTGGTATGGGTGGGCCCCAGCCTGACAGTCAGCTTCGGTTGCGATGCAGACTTTCACGCACCCGGGGGCTGGCTACCTGCCCTGCCCACTGGCTACGGAGCCGCTGTCACACCAAGTGGAGCAGTCATCTTGAGAACTCATGATCAAGGGTATGTGGTGGCCTGAAGAAGGGAAAGATGCTCTGGGATGGGGTGGGGAACCTCAGAAGGGAAGGCAAAGGCAGGTCCTTTAGGGAGCCCCAGGGAAGCCTGGCCATGTCCCACCAGTGACTTGGACTCCAAGGTGACCCCTAGCCTACACCCAAGAGTCATCTATTATTTTCCCTTAAATTGTGGTCTCCCAGGTAACCATTCCCAGGCAAGATCACCCACTTGTCTTTCTCTCTTCCACAGCCAGATGTAACTGAGAAGTACCTGTCAGCCTCGGAGTATGGAAGCTCCATAGACGGCCACCCTGAGGTCCCAGAGACCAAAGATGGTACACACGCTCTGGCTCTCGGCCTAGGGTTGGGAGGGGGTGGTATCCCGGGCTGTGAGGCTCGGCTGTCTGGCTCAACCCTACTGAGTTTTAACAGCTAATTCCAACATGCCTCCGATTTCCAAACTGCTTAGAAACATACAGCTGATAGATCCCGGAAAAAGGGAGAGAGGACCAAACTGAAGTTACGTTTCATGAATTGCTGGGGGTAGAATATTCTTTCATCTCTTCTTGTTTGCTAACCCTAGTTCAGACCTCTCTGAGCCAATTCAGTCTGTAAAGATTCTCCAGTGCTGACATGTTCTGTAAGAGAGGTTGGTGTGCCTCTAGAGACACCTGACTGGCCTGTGGAACCGAGTTTGGGGCACAGACGTGTGTGTGTGTGCGTGTGCGTGTGTGCATGTGTGTGTGTGTGCATGTGTCTGTGTGTGCGCGTGCGCGCACAGAGAGGGGCAGACAGGACAGGGACAGGTCTGCAAATTTTTCCATCTTCCGTGAGGGCACGTCGGTAGGCTGTGTGCAAGGCTGAAGGTTTTTTCTCTCATCTTGACAGTCAAGAAGAAATGTTCTGCTGGCCTCAAACTGAGCAACCTAATGAACCTGGGCAGGAAGAAATCTACCTCGCTGGAGCCTCCGGAAAGGTCCCTCGAGACATCCAGTAAGACTCACAGCCGCCTCCTGGGCCAGAGGGCGGGCTCCCCCGCTGGGCCGCAGCCAGTCTCCAGGAAGGCAGCTCAGACGGCCAGGGCAGGGATTTGGGGTTTTGCTCTAGCACCTCTTGGGCGAGTGAGCCCACGGTCCACGGTTTCTGCTGATCTTCGCTGCAGGTAGCTCTTTATGCCTCACCAGACCCTCTTGCTGCAGTGCGCGGAAGTGAAGGGTAATTGACGGCTGTCCTCCTAACAGTCTTTAAAGTTATATGTTCATTTGATCAATGTGTACGGAGCACGGTAGGCACGGTGTTAGGGAAAGGGGCCCAAGCAGGTGGAGGACACAGTCCTGAGAGCTTACAGCTCAACAGAGATGATGGCCTTATACCCATAACCACACACTGTGCCGTCTTAGTAGCTACCAGGACTCGGGGACGGAAAGAACCTTTCTTACTCTGTAGACAGAGATGGATGGCTTCCTGGACCTGAGCCGCCAAGGCCGGGCGGGAGCTAAACGGTCTGGGATGGCCCCCCGCGGGCAGGAGCAAAGACTCTGAGAGGGCACTGGTAAGACCCGTTAAGGGGATGACAAAAGCCCGTGTCGCTGGTACAGAGGGGATGTGTGGGTGCTGGGAGGCCCTCCAGGTCATCTCTGCTGCCCTTACTCGGCCTTGAGGAAACTGATGACAGGAGAGAGAGACAGAGAGAGAGAGACCTTTCCCAGAAAATATCCTGGCTTCCAACCCAAAGCTCATTGCTATACTTACCCCTCCGGGGCCTGAAGGCCACTACTGTCCATCTTTGGGCCTTTTCCTCCTCCTCATGGGACCTGTGTACCAGCCCTGGGCTCTTCTCCCGAGTCCCAGTTCAGCTCTGTGTTTTGCAGCTGGCAGGGTGGGCTGGTGGAACAGGAAGGCAGCAGCAGACAGGGCCCTACCTTTGGAGCCTCCTGCTTCTCTGGCCAGGGTGCCGGGTAACGGCCCAGCTCTGCCAGCCCCTGTGGCCTCAGAGGGCACGGTGTTGGGCCTGGGAGCCTGGTCCCAGTGAGTCACTTTGGGAGATGTGGCTGGGTTCTTGCTGGCAGTTACTCAGCAGGGAAGCATGCTCCTGTCCCCTGTGGCTGGGGAAGGGCCAGAGAGAACATAGACACTCTCCTTCCCAGGACTCGGTGTCTGAGCTCCCCGCCTCTCTTTGGTCCAGAGAATTATGATGGGCGAGTGGGGCGCCTGCCTGAATGAGCCAGAGTTCCTAGGTCCTGGGCTCACATTCTTCCACTTTGCTACTGTGATGTGATGGTCTCGTGGCCCTGAGAAATTCACGATCCCCACTGAGTGTCCAGCACTGGACTGGGTGTGAAGGTGGCCGTGTACTTTGACCCTGTTGCATGGGCCTATTTCTTCCCGGCTAAGGTTCAGAGCAGCTGCCGGTCCCTTAGGATGGAGAAGGCATCCGCTTTGTAAGCCAACGCCTGTGGGAAGGTGAGCAGCACAGAGAGATGTCAACCCACGGTGTGTGGGGCAGGCAGGCAGAGGGGCCTGAAGACTGGATGTTTACTGATCTTTCCAGCCCCAGGAGCAAGGCTGTGCTTGGCACACGGTGTCAGCTCCATAGATATTCATCTAAGTTGGGGAGGAAGCTGAACCCAACACATGCAACCATTTAAAAACAAGAAAGGCCTACGTGATGGGTGCACCCAGCACTGGCAGCCCCTGTGTGCCGGCGGAGAAAGAAGGGCTCCCTGGTGGAGAGGCCAAGGGGCACAGACCCAGGCGCTGGAGACGAACGTGGCAAGTTCCTGCCTTTGACAAGCTCTGTGTCCAGTTGGGAGGCTGGCATGGAAGCAGAGAATGTCACTGTTCCAGGACTCAAGTGTTCTGAAGGCCGACAGAGCAGGGAGGGCAGGACGCAGGAGGGCCAGCCACCTCTGGGAGGATGTGGAGGAGCTGGCCGAGGGGAGGAGGCCTTTGCAGGCTGAGACCGAGCGACCGGGGATGGCAAGGTGTCAGGGGAGCTTCGGGAGCTAAGGCTGTGGAGGTGAGGGGATCGCACCTGTGGCCAGGACACCCTGGCTGGGGCGAGCTTCCTGCAGGTGGCCTGGGCTGGCAGGGGCGGGGGAAGGGCTGCTGCAAGGCAGTGGCATGGAGCCGGGGGACAAGGAGGCCAGGGTGGGGGAGCCAGCCTCAGTCCTGCACGCGCGCGCACGCACACACACACACACACACACAGGCAGGCGCGCACACACGCGCACACACACTCTCTGCCTGGTCTAGGCCAAGGCACGACTCACTTCCCTCCGGACAGGCCTTTTTCAAAACCCAGTAGCACGGTGCTGCCCACCTTCAAAGGATCTAGCAGCTAACGCAAAGGAGAATTGACAGCCTCTACGAGGCAAGAAAGTCTCTCGGGCAAAGCACGGCAAGCCTTGGAGCCGAGATCTGGAGGAGCCTCTCACGGGGTCCGGAGGCAAGGGTGGCCCTCAGCCACCCACCGGCCCTGAAGCCGCGTCCCCCCCCGCAGGTTACCTGAACGTGCTGGTGAACAGCCAGTGGAAGTCGCGCTGGTGCTCCGTCAGGGACAGTCACCTGTACTTCTACCAGGACCGGAACCGCAGCAAGGCGGCCCAGCAGCCCCTCAGCCTGGTGGGCTGTGAGGTGGTGCCGGACCCGAGCCCTGACCACCTCTACTCCTTCCGCATCCTCCACGACGGCGAGGAGCTGGCCAAGCTCGAGGTACTGCTGGCCCTTTGGCTGGGGTGGGAGTGGGGAAGCACGGCCAGGGCAGAGGTCGTGGTCACGGCTGCTTGCCGCAGGTCCTGAGGACCGCAGTCCTACAGTGGGAGAGTCAACTTAGCCACCCTTTATTTTTACTTCCTTTGCCTGAGATTGTTTGCGTTTTAAAAAAATTTCCATTCCCTTTCTGACCTCAGGGTGGTTGTGTTATAGGAACGGGACAATGAGCTACTTCCTGCACTTAGGGCAGGAGGAGTATTTATAACTCCCGGAGCTGCTGGAAAAACTTTCTGGGGACACAAAGCGGGTTTGTGATTTCATTTGTGTATCACCAGATGGGGGTCAGTACATAAAAATGCTGACTGTTAGGGCTTATCTGGGGGGGAATAATAAGTTTTGTGACACAGTTACATTATTCCCACTCCCCATCCTCTGTTTGATGTTATGTTACATTTACAAAAATAAGAGGTGACCTAGTGCCTTGCAATGAGCCGGGCAGGCCTGAGCCAGAGGGCTTTACAGGGACTTAAGCACACACCCCAGTTCATCCCTGTTCATCTAGTCCTGTATTCAGGGGTCTTCATCCAGATTTTGCTCCAATACTGCCCTCTGGTGGCTAAAAGATCCACATCCCAATTGCTTCCCAGGGACAAGCTTGTATTCATTCCTGCATCCATCCATCCTGTTGACAGATACCTATTCAGCACAGTGATACGGTGAACAAGACAGACTCCCTGTCGTGGAACTTACACGCTAGTACGAGAGTGAGATTATTCAGTGGTTGCCCAACTGATTACTTAGTAATCACTCAGCAGTGGGGCAGGCGCTATGAATAGGTAGGAAAGTTTGCGTGCTGGGCGGATGGGGGCTGGTGTAGGGAGAGCCTGTGGGACAAGGTGGGGAGGGAAGGGGGGGGCGGATCCTAAGAGCAGTGGGAGACCCTAAAGGGTTTCAAGGGAGGGTGGCGTGTTCAGATTTGGATTCCAAGATTCTTCCTCCAGCTGCTGAGTGGGGGACAGAGGAAAGGGGGACAGGAAGGGATAAAATGAGACCCGTTAGGAAGCTGTTACCATCGCCCAGGGCAGGGATGGTGGTAGCAGGAACTAGAAGCAGCCTGTGAAAAGCTGTATTGAGAAATCCACTTGAAAATGAGTGGGGAAAGGAAACCAGCTAAATGTCAAACTGCACTTTCAGCTGCCCCTCTGATCGCAAGAGCAATAAGGTGGCAGAGCTGTGTTGTGTAATGCCACATGGTGACGTTTTCCTCATGAAAGTAAACCTGCAGTATTTATAGAATTCCCAGTTCCTTCTCATTATAAAGCCCAGAAACCCTGTTGGCATTTTAATAGAAATACTCAAATGTAATACATATTTGATTAGAATGCATTGTCCCCTGGGGAAAATCAGGCACCAACTTCACTGGAATTCAGTTCACGATTTGTCAGAGCCAGCTGACCTGGTGTAACGTGTATAAGACATCTTGACTACTGAAACCATAAACAAAGATAAATTTGAATTTTGTTATTTCTTAGGGATCCAGGTAGTCTTGTATAAATGGATTAGGATTGTAAACTGAAATGTGATCATTCATAAAATAGAGGTGTTGACCTAAAATACATACATTTTAACAGTCCTCTCCTGGTCCATTAGCCTTCCAGAAATATGTGTTTATAAACATCACATGTGATACTTGGGACAAATGTCCACAGCATCATTGAGGTGGCACCAGGGTGTCACTAGTAGCAGGAAATATCATTGGGGGTCCCTGGGGGATAGGATATGCTAGTGAAAATGAAGAGCATGGCCCCAGGGCTCTCAGAGGCCTTGCCCAAGGTGGGCATCAGGGCAGGGGTGGGGCACCAGGCAGCACACTCCGGCCCTGCTCATGTCCCTCTCGGCCCCCTCCCAGGCCAAGTCTTCCGAGGAAATGGGCCACTGGCTAGGCCTCCTGCTTTCTGAGTCGGGCTCCAAGACAGACCCAGAAGAATTCACTTACGACTATGTGGACGCCGATAGGGTTTCCTGCATCGTAAGCGCCGCCAAAACCTCTCTGCTGTGAGTAATAAGGGGCCTCCCGGTTTGCACCCTCCCACTCCCAGCCATGCTTCTAGACCGAGGCCCAGGCTGGCCTCTGGTGGTCAGTCGAGCAGGGTGGCAGCTGGGAGCTCAGGGTGGGCCCTGTTCTACCCAGCAGCAGGCAGGCCAGGGCCAGGGAGCAGCCCTGCAGGAGGCCCAGCAAAGAGCTGAGCCAGGCCTCTGGCCCAGGGGCAGCCACAGCATCCCTGGCTTTCATGAGACGCTATCCAGCTCTTGAAGGCAGAGTTGGCACCTTTCCTGGCCTTCTGCTTTCCTTACTGTGAAGGCAGCACTTTCCCATGGCTCCATCGCTGGGTCCCAGCACACCCTAGAATAAGCAGGGCAGGGGTGGTACTTCTGCTTCCTAGATGAGCAAACTGGGACTCGGGGAGAAGTGGTCCTGCGTCGGGGGGCGGGTAGAAGTAGCATGGGTAGAAGCCGGCTGAGCCAAAATGGGGAAAGCAACTGGTCTGTGCTGGACAAGTGTATTGTGAAGGTGAAGCGAGAAAGGATTTTGTTGTCGTTGGAAGGAGATCCTGAAAAGGAGAAATCAGGGCAAGAAGATGGCAAAAGGATTCCAAGAGGGGAGGGGTACGGGGCGAGGGAAGTTTGTTTTTAGGGAAGAGAAATTTGGAACCAGGAGTTCTAGTAAGAAGGCCCTGGGGAGAGAGAGAGGGGATACCCCTAAATAATTGAATTTGTTTTAAGATGAGGTCAGAGCTAGTCCCCAGGCCTCCTGCACAGCCCACAGATTTCTCTGCACGTCTCATTGTTATGAATCCTTTGAGACTGGTGGCTTTTACCACCCTGTCCTGAATCCTTTTTCACCGTGTCTTCCAGACTGATGCAGAGAAAGTTCTCAGAGCCGAACACTTACATTGACGGCCTGCCCAGCCAGGATCACCAGGAGCTGCTGTATGATGACGTGGAGGTGTCGGAGCTGACGGCTGTGGTAAGGACGCCGGCTGGGCTGCAGCCTGGGGCTGCCCATCCTCTTCCTGCCAGACCTCAATGCCTCAACGCCAGAGATCGTTAGATGGTCCCTAAGAGGAATGGACTCCAGGTCACCCTCAGGGCCATCAGTGCAGAAACCGAGGCACAACAAGGTCATATTTTGTACAGTGGGGCAGTGCCGTCTGCCTGGCATGGGGACTTGTCTAGATAAAACAGCTGGTTAATCACCCTGGTCAGTGCCAGGGGTGCGGGGTGTGGCGGTGGGATGGGGAGCAGCAACACCATTAGCCTTTTTTGAAAATTGAAGTATGGCTGATTTGCAATATTCTATTAGTTTCAGGTTTACAGCACAGTGAGTCAGTATTTTTATAGATTATATGCCATTAAAAGTTATTACAAAATAATGGCTGTAATTCCCTGTGCTGTACAATATATCCTTGTTGCTTATCAACATAGCAGTTTCTCTTAATCCCATACCCCTATCTTGCCCTTCCCGCCTACCCTCTCCCCACTGGTAACCACTAGTTCTCTATATCTGTGAATCTGTTTGTTTTGCTATATTCATTTGTTTGTATTATTTTTTAGATTCCACATACAAGTGATATCATACATTATTTGTCTTTCTCTGTCTGATTTCACTAAGCATAATATTCTCTAGGTTCATCCATATTGCTGCAAATGCCAGAATTCCATCCTTTTTTATGGTTGAGTAATATTCCCTGTGTGTGTGTGTATATATATACACACACACACATATATAATACATACATACATCTTCTTTATCCATTCATCTGTTGGACACTAGGGTTGCTTCCATATCTTGGCTACTAGAAATAGTCCTGCTATGAACACTGAGGTGTGTATAGCTTTCCAAATTAGTGCTTTTGCTTTTTCTGGATGTATACCAAGGAGTGGAATTGCTGGATCAGATGGTAGTTCTATTTTACTGTTTTGAGGAACCTCCGTACTGTTTTCCATAGTGGCTGCACCAGTTTACATTCCCACCAACAGTGCACAAGGGTTCCCATTTCTCCACATCCTCACCAACATTTGTTATTTATAGGCTTTTGAAGATAGCCATTCTGACAGGTGTGAGGTGGTTATCTTGTGGTGGTTTTGATTCGCATTTCTCTAATAATTAGCGATATCGAGCATCTTTTCATGCGCCTATGAGCCATCTGTATGTCTTCCTTGGAAAAATGTCTGTTCAGGTCTTCTGCCCATTCTTTGATTTTTTTTTTTTATATTGAGTTGTATGAGCTATTTATATATTTTGGATATTGACCCCTTGTGAGCCATATTATATGCAAATATTTTCTCCCATTCCATAGGCTGTCTTTTCATTTCATCAGTGGTTTCCTTTGCTGTGCAAGAGCTTTTAAGTCTAATTAGATCTCATTTGTTTATTTTTCCTTTTATTTCTTTTGCCTTAGGAGACAGATCCAAAAAAAATATTGCTATGATTTATGTCAAAGAGTGTTCTGCCTATGTTCTCTTCTAGGAGTTTTATGGTTTCAGGTCTTACACTGAGGTCTTTAATCCATTTTGAGATTATTTTTGTATACGGTATGAGGAAACGTTCTATCTCATTCTTTTACGTGTAGCTGTCCAGACACCATTAGCCTTTGAGGCTCATAGCTGAGGTGAAATAATCACCCTGACAGCAGGTTTCCTTCACTGGGCATGGGCCTCTGTGCTAAGGGCTTCTGTGGGTTATCTCATTTAATCCCAGCCACCTGATAGGGAGGTACTACTAGTCTCTTCTCTCCAGATGAGGAAGTGAGGTCGGGAAGATGAAGTACTGTCTCCTGGGTCCCCCAGCTCTTGAATGGCAGACCCAGGCCTTCTAACTCCAGCTCAGCAGGAAGCTCCCTGGGAAGGAGGCCCTGCAAACTCCGGCACAAGGAAGGGGACAGGAGACCTGCGGCAGGGCCCCCTCCGGAGCCCAGGGAGCCAAGGCAGTGGAGAAAGCCCCCCGTCTCTTCCCTATGCAGGGGGAGGCCCCTGAGGAAGCTGCTCCTGTGACAGATGCTCCGAGTGAGCCTGACCCCGACCGCGTATACCTGGACCTCACGCCCGTCAAGTCCTTCCTGCACGGCACCGGCGGTGCACAGGCCCGGGCCCCCTCGCCCACGCTGCCCCAGCCGGACCCTCCGGCCGAGGCCCTCCCTGCAGACCTGAACCCCACCCCCGATGAGCCCCTCGTAAAGTCTCCAGAGAACCCCGAGTTGCAGGTACAGGGGGTCCCCCAGCAGGTGAACTGGCCTCACCTTCTGGGGCGCCTCGGCCAGCTGGGTCCTGTTTGCTTTCTCCCAAAGCAGATGCAGCAGGGGAGTCAGGAACCTGAGGAGCCTTCCCTGGGAATCACGGCAGTCAAAATCCAGACTGAACAGCAGAAGATCTCCTTCCCACCGAGCTGCCCTGACACTGTGCCCGTTGCCCCAGCTGGGGCCAGCCCACCTGTGAAGGACAGGTTGAAGGCAACCAATGCAGGTGCCTGTGCTAGATAAGAGTTGAAGGTTTTAGAAGGGGCTTGAAGAAGTTAGCCCAACTCCCTCCCTTTCAGATGAGGAAACAGGCTCAGAGAGGTGAAGGACTTGCCCAACGCCACACAGCAAAGATAGGGTGGGCCCCGTTTCCTTTTCCGTCCGTGCTAGGCTGGCCTGGCATCCAGCTCTAATCTACTGCCAAAGCCCTGGGTTCCGTCTGAGCTTGCGGAGTGGGGTGGGACAGCCCTCAGGGGCCAGCCTGGCTGACCCGGGGGTTCCCCTCTCTGGGTCTGCAGAGATCAGACTTGGCAAGAACAGGACAGAAGCCGAGGTGAAGCGGTATACAGAGGAGAAGGAGAGGCTTGAGAAGAAGAAGGAAGAAATCCGCGGGCACCTGGCTCAGCTCCGGAGGGAGAAACGGGAGTTGAAGGAGACCCTGTTGAAGTGTACAGGTAAGGGGCCCCCCCAGCAGAGAGGGCCCGCGGAGGGGCCTGGGCTTTCCGGGGGGAAGAATCCGGATCTGTGCACCTGGGCTGCAGCCCCGTCAGCCTTTGGCACTGGTGGATGCTCCCAGCAAAGCCCTCCCCCTCCAGCCTGTCTGAAGGGTCGCTGTCCTGTACCAGGACGTAGTTGGAAAAGCTGGTGAAAGGAGGAAATTCTCCAAAAATTATGTGTTTAGACCTGAAATGTTTGATTCTCACTTAACACAAATGAGTATTTCTTGGCCCATCTTCTAATGCAGTGCCAAGGTCTCTTCCTGCCATCTGGGCTGGCTGACGGGAGCCCCGGGTCATGGTTTCCACATTAACCACATCTCTAATGCCTCATCTGGTCGTTTCTTTACAAGCACCTTAAGTTTGTGTTCATTTTAAAGAAATCTGAATCCTTGTAGATTATTTTCCAAGTCATCCTCTGATCATTCTTCAGCCGTTTCCTAGCACCTTGTCTCTCCCAAGACCTTTCAGCAGCATTTGACTTCGTTTTCAGAGAGTAACTCTGGGCTCAGTTAATATTTAAACTGCAGACTCACACTAACAAACAGGTTTGGGCTCTCTGGGAAGCTTATAACATGCTCTCTGGGAAGCTTATAACATGACTGGTGGCGGAAGGTCATGGGGGCACAAAGTGACCCACTGGTTTTTTGGTTTTTTTTTAACATTACATCTTTATCGAGAGAGAATTCACAGACCATACGATAACCCATTTACAGGTGGTTTTCAGTATATTCACAGAGTTGTGCAGCCATCACCGCAGTCAATTTCAGAACTTTCATCACTCCTCCTCATTAGCAGGCGCTCATGCTCAGGATTCTATATTGAACACATGTGGTACCATCCTTTCCTCTAGCAGCGAGATCCTAGGATTGACTCTTCATAAGTCGTCATTTCTTGGTGCTACAGGACCAACCTGAGAACTCCAGGGTGAAGAGGGAAGCATAAAACAGGGCTGAGAAGGTGCCAGGGCTGAGGACCACTGCTCCACTAGGCCCAGGGAAGCAGCACGCGCCAGAAGGATGGAGGGAACCGTGTGGGGCAGGTTGCAACGGCCCAGCCATCCTCCAAGGGTCATTAATAAAGCTTCTCTGTCCCTTTGGGGTCGCTGTCACAATAGCAGGTACCCAAACAACTGAGAGTCTCTCTACCAGAAGGGACTTAGGACTCAGGTTCGGGCCCTCTTGTGAAGGCAGAGCTCTTCTTCCAGGGCCTCCCCAGCCTCTGTGGAGTGCGGACACAGGACCTGGGCTGGGAGGCCGCCCACCACATAGAGGCCCATCCCAGCCCTGAGTGTTGGAGCCAGAGCTGTGGTCCAGGGCCACTTGGGGTCCCGTTCTGGCAGAGCGTGTGCGAATCCTGCCTCCCCCTGGTGGGGCTTCTGGCTGAAGGGCTGTTTGTTCCCTGCAGCCGACTGGCTTCTCTCTGCAGACAAGGGGGCGGCGGCCGGCCTGGAGGAGAAGCTGAAGGAGATCGATGAGGAGTGCAGGGTGGAGGAGCGCAGGCGTGTGGACCTGGAGCTCAGCATCGTGGAGGTGAAGGACAGCCTGAAGAAGGCCGAGGCCGGGCCCGTGACGCTGGGCACGACCGTAGACACCACCCACCTGGAGAACGTGAGCCCCCGCGTGAGTTCGGGAGCCGCATTCCTCTGAGCTGCTTGCAGGGCCTCCTGGAATGGGCTTGGGGACGGGGTCACCCCTCCCCGCCCTGAACTCAGCCCTCCCTCTCTCCTGTCACCACAGCCCAAAGCTGCCACCCCGACTCCTGCCCCAGACTGTACCCCAGTCAACTCCGCAACTGCGCTCAAGAACAGGCCTCTGTCGGTCATGGTCACGGGCAAAGGCACCGTCCTCCAGAAAGCCAAGGTAAGCGGTCATTCCCGGCCTCCTTCAGGGCCACGGGTGGACAGCAGAACTGTCACTACAGTGGGGGCCCCCTTCTGATGCGGGTGGCACTTTCCTGCTTCGAGTGAGTGCTCTGCTCTCAGCAGGAAGGGGCAGGGGCGGGGGCTTTGCTGTGTCTTTGGCATTGACCAACCAGAAAGGTGCTTGCGCTTGGTTCAGTGTCCTTACCAGTCAGCCTGAGGGCGCGTGAATCCCTGCACTGCCCGCCACGTGATTATCAGTAGAGTCCGGGGGAGAGCTGCAGTTCAGAGACAGACTGGGGCTGGACAGTTTTCCAATTAAAAAAAACCTCAGTGACTCTGAAGGACTTCTGCCATGAAAACTAAAGAAGCAGATTCAGACAGGTGACGGATTTGCCTAAAGCCATCCGGCCAGCTGGTGGCAAAGGCTCAGTAAGGCGTAAACAGGGAGCCGATGCCATTGGTGGGGTTTTCCCTGAGGGCTAGACAAAAAGTGTTATGAATCCTTGACTCATTTATACAGTAAAGAGCGTGCCTAGAGCTGCCTGTGTTTTTGGCAAACTCTGCTCCTTATTTTTATCCTGCTTATTACCTGCAGGAGATATTTTGAGGCACCTGCACCAATGACTAAGTATTAAATCCGTGCACGCACATGAGCCACCGCCACGGCAGACATCACTCACCCCCCTCTCTGCTGCTCCATGGCCTCAAAAATCTCTGAACACGTGCTCCAAGCAGTGGGGGACACACAGGGGTTGAACCTTACTTAATTGGCATCTCTATTCCTAGCTTCTTCTAGGAATATGTAGGTTGGCTACAGAGGAAAACTAACTTTCTTCTTTTGGGGGGGATGCTGGTGTTTGAATGGTACCCTAGGAATGGGAGAAGAAAGGAGCAAGTTAGGAAACAAACTTCATCTAGAGACTCTGCTGTCGATATGGACCTTGGTGACAATCCTGCTTCGTTACAGTCTTCGTTAAAGCAGCAACTCTGTAAAAGGGTGAGTCTGTTTACAAGGAAAAGGAAGGACTGGGGTTCTATGAATGGAAAACTTCAGCTAAGAGGAGGCTCTGTCCCTTCGCAGGGCCAAAGGAAATAATACGACAACAAAAAAGACTTTTTTGGAGACCTAAGTCTATTGGTTGTAAACATTACATTGCTGTATTTAGGGGTATTCTGTGTTTCTTCCTTGAAGTTTTCAGCAATTGCCTTATCAAGGTTTTTAAGTGAAAAGATTCTGATGTGGAGACTTCGGTGGAAGAGAAAAATTAGGGCCCTGTCCCACTGATCACATGGCTTTGGTGATTGAGAAGGTCTAAACTCCTGACTGTCATCTCCTATCTGATTCTTAGCAGTGTCAGGGGTTAAACCGTCCTTGTCTTCAACTGTGTAAAACCATCTATGGTTTTTTGAGAAATGGTAACGGGGAAAACATTTGGGACCAAGCTGAGGCACTGTTCCCAGTAAATTAAGGACTTTTTTTCAGGCTAAAGCAGGCCAGAACCAATTGCTTTTAAATAAAATTTTAAGTGATGCTGTATTACATAGAAAAAAAGATGTTTAAAATCCTGTAATTTAGAACAGTGAAAAGTGTCTTTTGAGATTTAACTGACATTTTACATTACCATAGAAACAAAATTACCCTGTGTTTACAGATTCAGTCCTGTGGTGAGGTGATTTTTAAGAGAAGAGTTATTTAATATAATGTTCTCTTAGTCCCTGTTTTTTTAAGTTGTGCTCTATGTCCAGGCCCTTTCCAAGAAAAAAGGGGCGAATTTTGTTTCTGGTGGTCTCTTTCTTCTCTTAAAATTGGCAGTGCTGTTCTTTGTGTTGCCCGTTCTTCTCTTCTGATGGCACTGGTTAACACAGGTTGGAACATATCACCTATCATCTCTCAGCCTCATTTCTGGGGGTTCTGAATCAGAGTTTTTTTAACACTGGTTCCTGAGAACTAAAGGTCTTTTGAGTCTTATTGTCTTTCTAATCCCAGGGCATTTATTTCCTTTGTCATAAACACTTGGTGTCCCAAGTGGTGAGTTAGTTAGTTTTTTTTTTTTTTTTTAATAAAATGTTAATTGTATTTTCTTGTATTTCATGGAACGACTTGGGGCAAGGCCTGGTAGACTTCTACTTCAAGGGGGGAAACATCATGGTTATTTATGCACTGAACTTCAAACTATGTGCAGTAAAAACTGGTAGAACTACAAGGTGGGATCTTAGCAGGAGACTTTAAGCCTCCTTAAATCAAGTAGCATAGGTAAGGCTGAAAGAAGATTTTAATAGTAAAATTAACACAAGGGAAACATCTTTAGAAGCTGATCATACATAAGTGACTTAAAGTCAGTACTCCTAGAAATTAAACACACTCCTAAATAATTCTTGGGGGGAAAAAAGGTACCAATACCTGGAAAGTTGCCTTAGTAGTAGTAATTAAGTTTATAGCATAAACATGCTGGTTTTAAAAATGACAAAACCAAATTTCTGGCTCACTGAAAAGGCGAATACAATAAAAAGACAGCCTAGGGCAGTATTAAATGGCAGAACTGAAAAGGAGGCCTTAAGTACAGATACTGACAAGACTTTTTAAATTACAAGAAAACACTATGACTATAGCAGCTTGAACGTTTGAGGACTATATATTTTTCATTTTAGAAAGTTAGAATTTTGTATCAGAGCTATGCTAACACACATTGCAAAAGAAAAGCAAACAATCTCATTTTTGAACACAGATGAAAAAAAGCTTTAAAATATTGGCAAATGAAATTCAACAGTGCTTAAAGAATCAGGTATTGTGACCAGACAGCATTCATCCAAGAAATCAAAGGTGGTTCAACAACTGAAAATACACTAATGGGTAATTTATCATATTAACCAATTAAATGTGAAAAAACATCTTCTGAAAGGAAGCAGAAAAGCAAACCACAAATCTCAACACTCCTAATTAATAAACACTGTTTGTAAGCTAAGAATAGAAGTAAACATTCCTTACCAAGTTATCCACAGAAAATAACATATAATGATGAAAAAGTCCCTTCAAGTCAAGAACCAGATGCATGCTGTTACCACTACCTTTTTAAAACATTATTCTGAAGGTTCTAGACAATGCAAGATGACAAAAAGCAGTATAAGATTTCAAAAGGAAGAGACAAACCTGTTATTACTTGTAAATGCTATCTTTCTAAAAAAGCAAGAGAATCAAATAATCAACTAATAGAACCAGAGCATTTAGCAAGTTGGCTGGAATAAGGATCATTTGGAGAAAATAAAAGATTTATGATCTATCTGTAGTGTTTAAGTTTTTCCAAGGAGAACATATTTATATATTACATGTGTAATTAAAAGCCAATTTATTTTAAAAGAAAGAAAAAGGGTTGGCTGGGAAAAGATCACTTAAGGCTATCTTGTTAGGAATTCCCTCTGCAGCTACTGGGACCCCAAAAGGGTTGAACTCTTCACACCTTCACTAGAAAAGGTAAAAAAGTTTCAAGGGCTGGGACCTAAAAATAGAAACAGTAAAGCCCTTGATATGTAAGCCCAGGGACCACAGTTTTGTGGGTTTTTTTTTTTTTAAGTCCAATTCAAATAGGACATCAAAATGTCAGCCCTGAACCAGACAAAAAGCCTACGCTATGAAACGATTAAACTGCTGTTAATATAAAGACAAGGGGTTCAGGTAAATTCTGACATCACCTATCAGCACCTGCCAGGTGGGCATGTGACCCTGTCTGATGTCACCTTCTGCCAAGGCAAAAGCAATAATAGGAATGAAAATATCCCTTGAACGCAAATGACTGTCATGCACAGTGCTTGGCACACAGGACTTTTTAACGTCTAACAGAAGCATGGTGATGACCTTTCAAGTACTTTTCTTGCACCAGAAATCCTAAAGTTCTTAAAGCTAAGCAGTACTTAAACCAAGGTAGCCTTGAGTGTTTGCCTATAAAACATCACATTAAGGTATTTACTTTAAAAATAAAAACTGTGATATAGTATTTGGATTTAAATCAGAGATCTACAAAGGCTTCTACCAAAAACCCAACTCCCAACACGACCACCCAGGGGGAGAATTGATTCCTAAATACTGTGGGGTAAGGAAATATCTGGTTCACCAGAAAATATTCCAACTAAGCCTCTTTGCCATTTAGGTACAAAAACTCCTGTTAAATAACCAACATTACTTCTTGAAATATTCCTTTCAAAACCAGGTCTTAAAAAAAAAACCTAAAACCAAGCAGCATAAGATCTACGCCTAAAAAAACAAAACTCCTCCAAGTTTCTTTGTTCTATTATTGATTGAGTTTAAGAATTCTACTCCTGGGGCTTCCCTGGTGGCCCAGTGGTTAAGAATCCACCTGCCAATGCAGGGGACATGGGTTCGAGCCCTGGTCTGGGAAGATCCCACATGCCGCAGAGCTACTAAGCCCGTGCGCCACAACTACTGAGCCTGCGCTCTAGAGCCCATGAGCCACAACTACTGAGCCCACGTGCCACAACTAGTGAAGCCCGTGCTCCACAAGAGGAGCCACTACAATGAGAAGCCCGTGCACTGCAACGAAGAGTAGCCCCCGCTCACCGCAACTAGAGAAAGCCCGTGCGCAGCAATGAAGACCCAATGCAACCAAAAATAATTAAAAAAAAAAAAAAAGAATTCTACTCCTTTCTGCCCCCAAAGGGCAGAGTAAGACAAGCACTCAAGAAACACCCCACAATTAACCCTCCTAAGTAAAGGCTGAGAAGCCCCTCGAAGGGAATGCTGCCCAGTGCCCAGGCCCAGCTCACGTGGCCCCTCGAGACCAGGGCTGTTTGCACACTCAGTCCCTCCCCCAAGGGCAAACAGCTGCTTAATCAGTCACCTTCCAGTCTGGGGCCTTTCCAACTCCCAGACGCGGATCCAGTCACCAAAACAAGTCACAAATGCCACTCAAGCCCCTTTTCAAACTAAGAATGAATCCACCTGGGACATCTTAGGAGAAAGATGTGTTTCAAGGTCCACCCTCTATCTTGAAATGCCACCACGTCAGGGGTCCGAGTGACACTCTCGTCACTGCCTTCTGTTGGGCATGACTGTCCCAACAACGTTCCACTTAGCATCTGTTGTTGGGAAAAGTGAGCTTCAAACAGGCCATCAAAAGCCTCCAGGTTCCTCTGTTCCTCCTCAGGGGAAAGGTGGCAGATGACACCAGCTCAGCAGCGCTCAACTAGGTCAGCAAAGTAAGTACTTACACCTGAAGAGTTTTCAACATCGTCGTTAGGGGGGAAATCAGCTGCTACCGCGTCCCTAGGCAGCAGTGTCTGCAGCTGGGCCCTCTCTTCGCCCTGGGTCAGGAGAGTGGGCAGGAGGGTTCCGGACAGGGCTGAAGGCAGACACACAAAGGACCCCACGAGACGGGATGCTCCGCTGAGGGCAGGCCCCCTTTCAGCGCCCAGGGGACCCAGGCCTTCTTGGTAGCAGCTGGGAGGGGGGCAGCTGCTGCCCTCCTGCAGGCTCTCGGCTGGGGCCACGTGCCTTGGGGGCGTCTCCTCTCAAGGCCCCTGGGAAAGAAGTGAACGTCGAGGACACGAGGAGTGTCTGAGTCCTCTTCTCAACCAACTAGCTGCCTCACGGGCCCCATTATGCCTTGCTCTTACTCCGTAAGCCAAGGAAGAGGTGCCCCTCACATCACGCCTGGTATCGGGAAGCCCACCTCTACCAGTGCCTGAAAACCCAGGCCTCCAATGGGAATCATCCTCTGGCTGCCGCTGCTGTTCTAACTTTAAATGCATGAACAGCGGCCCCAGGTGGGCCAGAGTGCTGCCCAGCAATCACTCTCTACGTCCTTACTCTAGTCCCCTTCTCCCCTGGACAGTTACTAGTTCTCTCCCCTCCTCAACCCCCATGTCTCCCCATCCTCACTGTCAGCTGAGCAAACAGAAACGCTCGGAGCTCCCACCGACTCCCACCGCCACATGTACCCACCCACCTGTACCCGTGCCCACATCCTCTGCCTGCCTTCCAGTTACGCCGGGTCCACTTGCTCCTCCCTCCCAGTCATCAATTTTCATCAATTAGAGTGTGCACAGCACCATCTAATACACTACGTGCTGTACTTACCTGCTGTCTCCCTCACTAGAACGGAAGCTCCACGAGGGCAGAGACTCTCTCTGTCCTGCTTCCTGCTCTGTTCCCCGCACCTAGAACGGCACCTGGGATGTAGGAGGCACCCACTAAATGTTTCCTGCATGAACGAGCAAATGATTGATTCCCTCCACTGATGCCCTAGAGCCTCCTTTGGCTGTGGCCCCGGGGCTCAGGAGGACTCAGAACAGTACCCCAGCTCCCGAGTGCACGCAGGCGCCCCACTCACGGCTCTCGCAGTGCGGCCCTCCCGGCCATCCCGGCACTCGCAGCGGTAGCTCCCGTTGTGCAGGACGCAGGTGCCCTCGCTCATGCACGGACCGGGTGTGCAGAGGTTAACCGGCCGCTTGGCTTCTGCAAGGGAGCACGTGCCAGCAGACCCAGCCTGGGCTGGCCCCGAAGACCCCGCTCTAAGGAAGCCCAGTACAGAGGCGAGGCCACCAGAGCAGAGTCTTACACATCTTAGTGGCTCCATGGGCCTTTGAGCCACAGGTTAGTTGGGCCCCATACCGCATGGCTGGTCAAAGACCCGACTTCCACCCAGCGTTCCTACACGTGCACAGAGACTCCCTCTCTCGGACGGGCCGTGCACAGAGCAGTGCTTATTGTTATTATTATGGCCACGTGCTTTTTAAAGAGTGGAAAGGATGTCACTGGCAAAAGGAAGGCTTGGAGTCAGGCTGTCCTGGCTGTGTCTGCTCCTACCAAGGTCAGTGCCAACCCAGGGTCCTATGCGTATCCTAATGACGTCTTCTTTTTAAGTGGGGTGCACACATTCTCAAGTCTGGGAAGAGGTGCCTGTGTTAAATTCTCTGCACCTTAAATGTCAAATGGGGCCAGTTGTGCATGCCTCCTGCAGAGTTTCGTGTGAGTGTGGCCCTTAGCATAAAGCCCGGCATGTGGAAAGCGCCCGGCAGTTGGGAGGAGTTGCTGTCCCTGTAATGATGTACATGAAGGCTCGGGCTGAGGTCCTCCCTCGGAGGCGGCCCCGAGGGTGTGGATCGCCCCCCACTCACCTCTGCATATCCACTCGATGAATGTGTCCCGGTGGTGCCTCAGGTCTGCGTAGGCTGCCACGTGGATCAGGGAGTCCCGGGGACCTGTGAGCCTCCGCAGTGCCTCCCTCAGGACGGGCCTCACGCCCATCACCAAGACAGAGACACCGTTGTCCCTCAGCTTCTGGGCAGGGACGGCCACGCCCTCTGCCCCCTCCCACCCGTGACCACCACCGCAGCCTTGGGGACACGAGGCTGGGCGCCCCTCTGGACCATCATCACCTTGTCATAGATGTGCAGCAAGGCCGTGCCTGCCAAGCCCACCCCACCCAGGTAGGGGGCCTGGCTCCTGGCCTGCAGTGCTACAGTGCCGGGGGTCCAGCCCAAAAGCTGTCTGGACCCGGCCACCATACACCACCAGGCCCATCTGTGTCACATCAGGGCTCACGTCAAACCGGAGGGCACAGCGTCTCACGAAGCTCTGCATCTGGGCGAAGTCCTCAGGCCCCACAGAGGCCGAGGCGTCCAACATGAAGACCAGGTCCAGCGACTGGGCCTGGCAGCCTGTAGAACAAGCAGAGTGGACCTCAGGGGGCAGCAAAGTGAGGACTGCTCTGGGGTGAGCGGAGCCCAGGTCAGCCGGTCTGCTGTCTGTCCACTGCAGTATCCGTCCTCCACCCTCTCCTAGAATGGCAGCAGGACACGTGAATGCTCAGCTAGACCACATTCCTAGCCTCCCTGGCAGCCGGGTGTGGCCACATGACAAGTTCTATATAATGGGTTGTGATTGCAAGTAATTGTGCAATTTCCAAGTTATGTCCTCAAAAGGAAGCTGCTTGCCTTCCACTTCCCCTCTGCCTCTTCCTGCTGTCTGAGAAACAGTGACCCTGAAGTCAGAGGTGGAACCACAAGATAGCCAAGCCACCCTGCTGGGCGCCCTGGGCGCTCACCTCTGAACTGTTATGTGAGAGGAATAAACGTCCACTGTGCGTAAGCCATTGAGCTCCGGGGCCTCATCTATGCCATTACGGAGTGCCCTCCATGCGCCGTGCACTGTACACAAGGCACTGATTATACCATGTGGACAAAACTGCCAATGCCTGTCCTTGATGGGCTGACAAACATGAAACCAACAAAGAATTACAAACTATGTGAGCAGCCATGGAGGAAAGGAGCAGGGTGCTGTGAGAGGGACCAGCAGGGGCGACATGGGTGGGCAAGGATGGGGTCAGGGCTCCTCTGAGGAGCGACATTTCAGCTGAAGACTGAAGATTCAGAACTCCTTATTAACAATAATAAATAACAAATAATAATAAATAGCAATACCTACCATTCTGAGCGTACATTCTGAGCTTACTGTGTACTAGTGTGTATGTTGCTTGTCTTACTTAACCCTCACAAAAGCCCCTCTGGAGGTACTACTATTAGTCCAATTTTACTGACCAGTAAAGCGAGAAGTTACTCATCACAAGGCTAGCATATAGAAGAGTCGGGCTGTGCTTGCGCCCCCAAGTACAGGCTCTGGTTAAGTCGCTACCAAAGGGAGGAAGGGCCTGCCACTGGCCAGCTGGCCCCTGGGTCGGGCGAGGCTGGCCCGCAGCTGGCGCCGGTGCAGGACTGGTCCTTACCTGGGCACTGCTGGCTGCACCGCATTCCCTGCAGCTTCGGGATTTGGCCGAACAGGTCCTGCGGGCCGGCGTAGATCATAATGTGCTCCGAGCTGCCCGTGACCTCCTCCAGCTCCGCCCGCACGGCCTCGCTGCCCACGCCCAGCAGGAGCATCTTCCGGGCCCTGGCGAAACGCGCCGGGCCGGGCACCTGGTCCTGAGAGCGCGCCTCGGTCATCAGGACCACGGCCCTGCGGGGCCAGTCCAGGCCCGTTCCCAAAGCCGCGCTCCGCCGCCTACCGCAGGGCCCATTCTGTCAGGGTGGCACCACCACCGAAGGGCAGGTCGTCAAGGCTCCCGACCAGGTCCGCACGTCCCGGTACGCGCCCGCGGTCATGGCCACGGCCAGCTCGGCGCCGTAGTGGGCCACGCCCATGCGTGCCCGGGAGTCCTCGCTCAGCGCCGCTGGCACGAACCGCTTCACAGAGGCCTTGGCCCGCAGGAAGCCCTCCGGGGTGGCAGCCGCCGAGCCGGCCAGCGGGAAGAGCACGTCGGCTCAGCACTCCAGGCTCAGCTTTGGGGCTGCCAGGATCACAGCAGCCGTCACGCTGTGGAGCACGCAGACCACTGTCCCACTCGGGACCCCCAGCTGCCACGTGGGGCTGGAGCCGCCTGCCTCCCAGGAGGGAGATGGGACACTGACACAGAGGCTTCAGGGCCTAGTGACCAGTGCAGGTCACAGGGTTAGACACGGCCGGACACAGAGCTCCCTGGCTCCTACCAAGTGTCTCCAGCTCACTACTCTTTCAAAAGAAAAATAGAATCTATAACTTTTTCCCATTATGGTTAGTGCTTCTTGTGTCCTGTTGGAGAAATCTTTGTCTACCCCAAGATCATGAAGATACGCTCCTATGTTTTCTTCCAGAAGCTTCACAACTTTGCCTTTTGCATTTAAATCTATGATCCATCTGGACTTGATTTTTTGTGTAGCTTGTGAGGTAAGGAGTCAACATACATATTTTTTTCCCATATACGTCTCCAATTGACCCAGCACTACAGTTTTTAAAAAGTTACTATTTAACAAGTCCCGTCCTATGTGTCAAGCATTGTGCTAAGAATCTTATTTCAAACTCCCATAACCGTAAGGGGTAAAGTCAGTTATAATCTTCATTTCACAGTTTTAAAACCAAAAGGGGTTGAAGCTTCTCACTCCTCCTCTTCTTGGAAGAGGGGAGAAGAGACTCAGCCCAGAACCAGGACCCAGTTCGGCCAGCTCCAGCCTGCAGCCGGGCTCCGCGAGGCTCACAGATCAAGCAGCAGCCATTCTAAAGCTAAGAAGCCAGGAGCCGTGTCCTACCCAGAGCTCCACCACCTGAGTTACTTTTTCATGGAACCCTCATTTGAGACATCAGATCAGTGGTGTACTTGAAAAGCAGGTGGCCCTAACTCCAGGGCCAGTTCCTACCTAGTAGCTAAAAGGGTGGCAGGTGAGAAGCAGGAGCCCCGGCTCCACTGCTCCCCAACAGTCACCCCGGCTCCACTGCTCCCCAACAGTCAGAGTCTGGGAAGTCCTGTGCACACGTACCGCAGTCAGCCTCCCCTCCAAAGGCCGGCGGGCAGAGGCAGTGGTACCTGTCCAGTCCTTCTGGAACACACGTGCCTCCATTCTGGCAGGGCTGCGAGTCACAGGGGCCTATCAGAGAGATGCCTGTTAACAGCCTGGCACATCAGCCCAGAGATGTGAAGGGGTTTGGCTACCCTGCCCCACCAGGGCCCAGCCCCTTCCTTTCCCCAGATGCACTAGGAAATTAGTCTCAACACCTGTAGCAAAGAGGAAAAGGAAAGCAAATGAGGTACGTAAGGCGGGGTTAGGGTGTAGGTGGTAACAGACACTCAATGGTGGGCTCAGTAAGGCCCTGTGTGAATTACAGGCTCACTTGGGGATCTGCCAATGGGATCTGGCTCCTGGCTCTGATACTGGGAACACGTGTTATGGACTGATTTTCTACCCCCCCCACCTCCAAATTTATATGTAGGAGTCCAAACCCCCAATACCTTAAAAATGTTAATCTAGTACTTGGTGGGCACATGATTGTAATTAAAGTATACACTTCTGGAAGGTAGGAATTATCGAGGGTAACTCTGGGCTCCTAGGCCAGCAGTTCTGTCAGTTGGAGTTTCATGCAAACAACTGAGGGCTCATTAACAGCGCCAACAGTGGCCTTTAACTGAGCAGCTATTATGGGGCCAGGTATTGTGCTAAGCGCTACACATGTATGATCTCACTTCACTGATACAACTGGATGAAGCAGGTACTGTGAACCGCCATGTCACAGATGAGGAAGCTGAAACCTGACGAACAGAAGTCACGTGCTGAAGGTCAGCTACTTGGAAAGTGGCAGAGCTGGGACTCAAACACAGGTCACTGTGGTTCCAAAACCGTAAGTCCTTGAGCTTTAATTTCTGAGCAGAAACAACCCCACTTTCAGTTCCTCCCGTGTGTCAGAGACCAGCCACGTTGGAACTTTAAAATAAGATGCCCGAAGGATCACCTAACCCCAGGCAGGAAGCACCATCCTGCTTGCACACAGAGCCTCTGGCTCTGCTTTCGAGGGACGGACTCCCGACCTCATAGGAGTAGCATATCCACACAAGCACTGATGCCAAGACACTTCAGGGTGATTTCTGTGCTCCTGGGTCAGTGAGATGCACTAGACCCCGCGGTGAGGAGCAGTGAGGGCCCGTTGGGAAGCCAGGCTGCATGATCTTAATGGTGTTGAAAAGTCCTCCTGTTTGCTTGGGACTTTGTAGCTGATGAAGCACTTTGGTGGACATCACCTACTGAATCTTCCCTAGGATCCCTTGTATGGTACCCCCTATCATCCAGAGCAGGGAAATGGGGAGTCCAGACATGGGGCAAACGTTACCCCATTTTACAGAGGAGGAAAGTGAGGCTCAGGTATCTTGCCCTGAGTTTGGTGCTAGATGTGAGGCTTTCTGTCTGCACAGCTGGGGCTCAGTGAACGCCCTGCTCTGCCTCTTGTCAATGCAAGGGGCCCTGGTTAAGGAAGTAATTCCAAAGCCTTCACTCCCTTTCTCAGTGAAAATATACCACTGAGCAAGGGAGGCATGAGTATGGCATGAGCAGAGGAAATGCCTGTCCCTGTACCCTGGAGCTCGGTCCAACCCCACCCGCTGCCCCAGTATACATGCCCCTTTGGGAGCCAGCCTAGTCCCAGGGCCAGAAAGAAGAGGAGAATCCAAGAGGCAGACTGTACCTGGGCGGGTGGTCCTGTAGCAGGTGGCAGGGTGGGTTAAGAACACTCTCTTCCAGCTACAACCCAAGGAAACAAATGGTAGAGATCAAAGGTTTAACAGGAGAGGGTATTTAAAACACTAAAAGCTGACACAAGATGCCAATGCAGAAGCAAGTCAAGAAAGACTTGGTTCTTTTGTTTTTCCTGATTCTACCCAACTTTTATCTGCACATAGAGTAGGAAATGTTTCAAACTACTCAATTAAAAAAAAAAGATAATGGAAGCTGGCTATCATGTCAGAAATTAGAGATATCTGTGTTCAATACTCTGAACTACAGCAACAGCTTTCTATTACGAGTTACTTTCTGGGACCAGCACAATGAGTGGGGGGTGGGAAATACTGGGATTAGGCAACTGGATTCTGGTTATGTGACCCCAGGCAAGTTACTTTCCTTCTCTGGTCTTCCATTCCCTCTTCTATATAGCAACTCTGTAGTTTTCAACTGTGTTCCTCAGAGCCTCAGTGGAGAGGGAAGGGGACTGTCCAGGGCTCCTCCAGTGCCCCAGCCCCACCTCCCCACCCCAAATGTGCTTTTCCTGGTCTGCATAACAAGTGTCCATACGAGGCTCCGTAGCTCAGGAGGATTTGCAAACCACTGGCTGGTCTCAATGACCTCTGAGGTCGGTTTGAGTGACAACCTCCTGTGACAACACAAGGGCCACCATTCCTGTGCTGGCTTCCATGCTCCAGCCCTCCCCCTCGTTACTTCAAGTCCTCGGCTACTTGAAGAGACAGCAGTCTCCTCTTCCAGATGGGGAAATGGGTTCAGGGCTGAATTAAGTTGCCCAAAGTCACACGGTTACCAGAACACAGCAGAGCTGGGATCCGAACTCCACCTCCCACTCCAAAGCCCATGCATCCTGCCCTCTGGGCCTCGCCTCCTGGCTCTCCTGAGTCTGTGGGGCGATGGGCCGACCATAGAGGAGGGGGTCCTCGTCCCTCAGGCAGAAAGCCCTCCTCTTGGCTGGCAGCAGCTCCACGGATGGCCTCATCTAAGGAGATTCTCTTGGGGCCTTCGTGACAAAGTTCTCTAAAACTTGCCAAAGAGCATTTCTCCTGGTGAGATCCCACCCAGGGCTGCTCACCTCAGGGACAGGCTAATTGGGCTCACCTCTAGGGCAGGGGCTTTCCTGAGGCAAAACATCCACTTGGGATAAAAGCCAAGTCAGACATCCACAGAAAGATAGAGAAGATGAAAAGGCAGAAGGCTATGTACCAGATGAAGGAACAAGAAAAAAACCCAGAAAAACAACTAAATTAAGTGGAGATAGGCAACCTTCCAGAAAAAGAATTCAGAATAATGATAGTGAAGATGATCCAGGACCTCGGAAAAAGAATGGAGGCAAAGATCGAGAGGATGCAAGAAATGTTTAACAAAGACCTAGAAGAATTAAAGAACAAACAAACAGAGATGAACAATACAATAACTGAAATGAAAACTACACTAGAAGGAATCAATAGCAGAATAACTGAGGCAGAGAATGGGTAAGTGACCTGGAAGACAGAATGGTGGAATTCACTGTTGTGGAACAGAATAAAGAAAAAAGAATGAAAAGAAATGAAGACAGCCTAAGAGACCTCTGGGACAACATTAAACACAACAATATTCGCATTATAGGGGTCCCAGAAGGAGAAGAGAGAGAGAAAGGACCCGAGAAAATATTTGAAGAGATTATAGTCGAAAACTTCCCTAACATGGGAAAGGAAATAGCCACCCAAGTCCAGGAAGCGCAGCGAGTCCCATACGGGATAAACCCAAGGAGAAACACGCCAAGACACATAGTAATCAAATTGGCAAAAATTAAAGACAAAGAAAAATTATTGAAAGCAGCAAGGGAAAAACAACAAATAACATACAAGGGAACACTCACAAGGTTAATAGCTGATTTCTCAGCAGAAACTCTACAAGCCAGAAGGGAGTGGCATGATATACTTAAAGTGATGAAAGGGAAGAACTTACAACCAAGATTACGCTACCCAGCAAGGATCTCATTCAGATTCGATGGAGAAATCAAAAGCTTTACAGACAAGCAAAAGCTAAGAGAATTCAGCACAGCAAACCAGCTCTACAACAAATGCTAAAGGAACTTCTCTAAGTGGGAAACACAAGAAAAGAAAAGGATCTACAAAAACAAACCCAAAACAATTAAGAAAATGGTCATAGGAACATACATATCAATAATTACCTTAAACGTGAATGGATTAAATGCTCCAACCAAAAGACACAGGCTTGCTGTATGGATACAAAAACAAGACCCATATATATGCTGTCTACAAGAGACCCACTTCAGACCTAGGGACACATACAGGCTGAAAGTGAGGGGATGGAAAAAGATATTCCATGAAAATGGAAATCAAAAGAAAGCTGGGGCTTCCCTGGTGGCGCAGTGGTTAAGAATCCGCCTGCCAATGTGGGGGACATGGGTTCGAGCCCTGGTCCGGGAAGATCCCACATGCCGCGGAGCAACTAAGCCCGTGCGCCACAACTACTGAGCCTGCGCTCTAGAGCCCTCGAGCAACAACTACTGAAGCCTGTGCGCCTAGAGCCCGTGCTCCGCAGCAAGAGAAGCCGCTGCAATGAGAAGCCCGCGCACCACAACGAAGAGTAGCCCCCGCTCACCACAACTAGAGAAGGCCCACTCGCAGCAACGAAGACCCAACGCAGCCTAAATAAATAAATAAATAAATTTAAAAAAAAAAAAAAAAAAAAGAAAGCTGGAGTAGCTATACTCATATCAGATAAAATAGACTTTAAAATAAAGAATGTTACAAGAGACAAGGAAGGACACTACATAATGATCAAGGGATCAATCCAAGAAGAATATATAGCAATTATAAATATATATGCACCCAACATAGGAGCACCTCAACACATAAGGCAACTGTTAAGAGCTATAAAAGAGGAAATCGACAGTAACACAATAATAGTGGGGGACTTTAACACCTCACTTACACCAATGGACAGATCATCCAAAATGAAAATAAATAAGGAAACAGAAGCTTTAAATGACACAATAGACCAGATAGATTTAATTGATATTTATAGGACATTCCATCCAAAAACAGCAGATTACACGTTCTTCTCAAGTGCGCACGGAACATTCTCCAGGATAGATCACATCTTGGGTCACAAATCAAGCCTCAGTAAATTTAAGAAAATTGAAATCATATCAAGCATCTTTTCTGACCACACTGCTATGAGATTAGAAATGAATTACAGGGAAAAAAACCGTAAAAAACACAAACACATGGAGGCTAAACAATACGTTACTAAATAACCAAGAGATCACTGAAGAAATCAAAGAGGAAATCAAAAAATACCTAGAGACAAACGACAATGAAAACACAATGATCCAAAACCTATGGGATGCACCAAAAGTAGTTCTAAGAGGGAAATTTATAGCTATACAAGCCTACCTCAAGAAACAAGAAAAATCTCAAGTAAACAATCTAACCTTACACCTAAAGGAACTAGAGAAAGAAGAAAGAAGAACAAACAAAACCCAAAGTTAGCAGAAGGAAAGAAATCATAAAGATCAGAGCAGAAATAAATGAAATAGAAACAAAGAAAACAATAGCAAAGATCAATAAAACTAAAAGCTGGTTCTTTGAGAAGATAAACAAAATTGATAAACCATTAGCCAGACTCATCAAGAAAGAGAGGGAGAGGGCTCAAATCAATAAAATCAGAAATGAAAAAGGAGAAGTTACAACAGACACCGCAGAAATACAAAGCATCCTAAGAGACTACTACAAGCAACTCTATGCCAATAAAATGGACAACCTGGAAGAAATGGACAAATTCTTAGAAAGGTATAACCTTCCAAGACTGAACCAGGAAGAAATAGAAAATATGAACAGACCAATCACAATCACTGAAATTGAAACTGTGATTAAAAATCTTCCAACAAACAAAAGTCCAGGACCAGATGGCTTCACAGGTGAATTCTATCAAACACTTAGAGAAGAGCTAACACCCATCCTTCTCAAACTCTTCCAAAAAATTGCAGAGGAAGGAACACTCCCAAACTCATTCTATGAGGCCACCATCAATCTGATACCAAAACCAGACAAAGATATTACAAAAGAAGAAAATTACAGACCAATATCACTGATGAATATAGATGCAAAATTCCTCAACAAAATACTAGCAAACAGAATCCAACAACACATTAAAAGGATCATACACCATGATCAAGTGGGATTTATCCCAGGGATGCAAGGATTCTTCAATATATGCAAATCAATCAATGTGATACACCATATTAACAAATTGAAGAATAAAAACCATATGATCATCTCAACAGATGCAGAAAAAGCTTTTGACAAAATTCAACACCATTTATGATAAAAACTCTCCAGAAAGTGGGCACAGAGGGAACCTACCTCAACATAATAAAGGCCATATACGACAAACCCACAGCAAACATTCTCAATGGTGAAAAACTGAAAGCATTTCCTCTAAGATCAGGAACGAGACAAGAATGTCCACTCTCACCACTGTTATTCAACATAGTTTTGGAAGTCCTAGCCACGGCAATCAGAGAAGAAATAAAAGGAATACAAATTGGAAAAGAAGAAGTAAACCTGTCACTGTTTGCAGATGACATGACACTATACATAGAGAATCGTAAAGATGCTACGAGAAAACTACTAGAGCTAATCAATGAATTTGGTAAAGTTGCAGGATACAAAATTAATGCACAGAAATCTCTTGCATTCCTATACACTAATGATGAAAAATCTGAAAGAGAAATTAAGGAAACACTCCCATTTACCATTGCAACAAAAAGAATAAAAATACCTAGGAATAAACCTAGCTAGGGAGACAAAAGATCTGTATGCAGAAAACTATAAGACACTGATGAAGGAAATTAAAGATAATACCAACAGATGGAGAGATATACCATGTTCTTGGATTGGAAGAATCAACATTGTGAAAATGACTATACTACCCAAAGCAATCTACAGATTCAATGCAATCCCTATCAAGTTACCAATGGCATTTTTTACAGAACTAGAACAAATCACCTTAACATCTGTATGGAGACACAAAAGACCCCGAATAGCCAAAGCAGTCTTGAGGGAAAAAAACGGAGCTGGAGGAATCAGACTCCCTGACTTCAGACTATACTACAAAGCTACAGTAATCAAGACAATATGGTACTGGCACAAAAACAGAAACAGAGATCAGTGGAACAAGATAGAAAGCCCAGAGAGAAAGCCATGCACCTATGGTCAACTAATCTATGACAAAGGAGGCAAAGATATACAATGGAGAAAAGACAGTCTCTTCAATAAGTGGTGCTGGGAAAACTGGACAGCTACATGTAAAAGAATGAAATTAGAACACTCCCTAACACCATACTCAAAAATAAACTCAAAATGGATTCGAGACCTAAATGTAAGACCGGACACTATAAAACTCTTAGAGGAAAACATAGGAAGAACACTCCTTGACATAAATCACAGCAAGATCTTTTTTGATCCACCTCCCAGAGTAATGGAAATAAAAACAAAAATAAACAAATGGGACCTAATGAAACTTCAAAGCTTTTGCACAGCAAAGGAAACCATAAACAAGACGAAAAGACAACCCTCAGAATGGGAGAAAATATTTGCAAATGAATCAACGGACAAAGGATTAATCTCCAAAATATATAAACACCTCATGCAGCTCAATATTAAAGATCAAACAACCCAATCCAAAAATAGGCAGAAGACCTAAATAGACATTTCTCCAAAGAAGACATACACATGGCCAAGAAGCACATGAAAAGCTGCTCAACATCACTAATTATTAGAGAAATGCAAATCAAAACTACAATGAGGTATCACCTCACACCAGTTAGAATGGGCATCATCAGAAAATCTACAAACAACAAATGCTGGAGAGGGTGTGGAGAAAAGGGAACCCTCTTGCACTGTTGGTGGGAATGTAAATTGATACAGCCACTATGGAGAACAGTATGGAGGTTCCTTAAAAAACTAAAAATAGATTTACCATATGATCCAGCAATCCCACTACTGGGCATATACCCAGAGAAAACCATAATTCAAAAAGACACATGCACCCCAATGTTCACTGCAGCACTATTTACAATAGCCAGGTCATGGAAGCAACCTAAATGCCCATCGACAGACGAATGGATAAAGAAGTTGTGGTACATATCTACAATGGAATATTACTCAGCCATAAAAAGGAACGAAATTGAGTCATTTGTTGAGACGTGGATGGACCTAGAGACTGTCATACAGAGTGAAGTAAGTCAGAAAGAGGAAAACAAATGTCATATATTAACGCAGGTATGTGGAACTTAGAAAAATGGTACAGATGAACCGGTTTGCAGGGCAGGAGTTGAGACACAGATAGAGAACAAACGTATGGACACCAAGGGGGGAAAACCACGGTGGGGTGGGGATGGTGGTGTGCTGAATTGGGCGATTGGGATTGACATGTATACACCGATGTGTAAAACTGATGACTAATAAGAACCTGCAGTATAAAAAAACAAACAAAAAAACAATACTAAACTTTCTTTGGGTTATTTGTATGGAAATATGTTAATATAAATGTTTCAGACATTACATGAAATTTCTAAAAATCTTATATGTTCTGGTATAATGTTATAAGTCATAATTCTAGTTATTACTTTAAAATGTATATCTCAGAAATAAATTTCCTTGTCAACTGCATTATTATGAACTTTCATCAAATCTTTAACTGTGGTCATTTTTAAGTCTTTTGTCATTTACAGACAGTTCTGGGTGTACTCTGATGATTTTGCAAATATGTTCCTATAAGAGGGTTTCATCTTCAAGGAATTCATGGAAAAGACTGACAAGTACAGGTTTCTGGTAACTGACTGTACTGCTGAACTGAATGAATAAGCATTTTCAGAACTCTAATGGAAAACTGATGAATTCATAAAAGTGCTAACAAAAGATCAATATGAAAAAAAAATTAATTACATGGGACTGAGTGAACTGATGAGGATGATTATAATTTTTGTGACTTTCTGTTTGAATAAAAAAAAAAAATCCCACAAGGACTCAGAAGCAAAAATATACAAATCAATTTTCACTGCAAAGTAAAGGACCTGTTACAGTGGAGGATTACTGGACTGAATGTCAATATTATGAAATAGTATGAGTGTGTTTTGTGTTTGGTAATTGCAATCATTGTTGCTTTTGTTGTGGTCATCCATTTACAATGCTTGGTGTCAGTTTATTTATCTCTTGTAAAAATAAAATACAGTGTGTGTGTGTGGAAAAAAAAAAAAAAAGCCAAGTCAACTACGAACTCAAGGGGTTGCTGAAATCAAAACTGTGCCAAGCTGCCAGCTCATTAAAGAGAACTCTTCTCCCCCTCCGTGTCTACTCCTCGTGACCTCATAAAACCACACGTCCTAGCCCAGGAAGCTCCACGGGTCCTGCCCTCCCTACCCAGGCCTACAGGAGCCAGCGTTGTTGAGCAGACACTATCCACAGGGCTTCGCCTGGGCCTGTACTCAGCTAGTCCCCCACCTCCCTCAGGTCTGGTCCCTGCCCACTCTAATTAAAACTGCAACCCTACCCTCTACTTACCCCACCCTGTCCCACCCCGCATCCTTTCCCCTACTGCACTTACCACCACCTAGTAGTTCATTTAGGTATTCACTTTGTTCATTGCTGCCTTTTGCTCATGAGAGCAGATTTGTTTCCGAGACGCTCAGGCTGATTCCCCAGGACCTGGGGCAGTGCTGGGAACTTAGGAGAGCCTCCGTGAGTATTTCTTGAATGAGGGGATTGATGAAAAGCCTACTATATGCATTATTCTAGGAGCCTGCAATGTCAGTGCATTCTACGAATTAACTCGCTGCGTGCTCCTGACAATCCTCTGGGGCAGGTCCTGTTATCACCCACTTGCCGAATGTGGAAACAGACAGCGGGAGGTTCCCAGCTCACTAGTGGTGATGCCCCCAGCATCTGAGCACATAGCCATGAAGTGTACTCTACCCACCAGCCTCTCCCAGGGCTTCCAGCTCTGGATGCCTCTGCCCACTGCTACCCGGTTCCCACATCTCTCGAGACTGCTCAAGCAACCCCTCCTCCATGACGTGTGGGGAGGACAGGCCCCATCGCAGCACTTGGGAGGCTCTCTCTGGACCACGAGCTTCTTGGGGCCGCGACTGTGCCTGCCTCCTCGCTGGACCCTGCCTGGCTCAGAGTGAGGACTTAAACATGTTCACCAGGGAATGAAGAACTACCTCCTTTCACTCGAAAGTGCAGGTTCAGAAGAGAGCCTCTAGTGGCCTCTGACACGGCACGAGGCCCCACTTCCTCTGAGCCACGTGGGGGGCACCGCCCTTCCCTGCTGAGATGGCGTTTGGACTCTGCAGCGACCCAACACGGCCCTCCCGGCTTCTCAGCCGCTCCATCTCACTGCTGTGCACGCTCTGATCTCATCGCTGAGGCCAGGCCAAGGGGCCAAGGCGCAGCTGGTTCAAACGCTACCCTGGCCCTCCAGAAAGGACTAGAGGGCGAGATCATGAGCTGCTGACCAGGTGCCGCACTGGAGGTGGTCCGGATAAAGGGGGACGATCTGGGGGTCTGCGGGGCAGAGGCTGAGAGCCGGGCGGTGGGTGCTCTTGAATGCCTGAGCTCCGGTCCTGAAGAACCCAGCATTCTCCACGGCCTCCACAACCGGAATTCATCTAAGCACCTTAAGCCTCTTGCCTTGCTCAGCCCCCATACATATGGAAACTGGTGATCAGAGGGACCGAATTAGCAGACCACTATCCCAAGTCCGGACCACTGCCCTGTCAGACCAGCTTTTGGCTGATTTACCAGCCTTCAGAATGGCTGTGACCCAGGCCCTGGGCTCCTGGGCGGTGTGTCTAAAAGACTCTGACACGGAGTAGCTGTGCCCCTGCCTGGGTCCCCGGAGCTCTGTCCCTGCCTACCTCCCAGGTCTCCTCCAATCCCTGTCACACACTCCACAGTCAAGGCCCTGGAGAGCCGCTCTCCCTGCAGCCCATGAGCACTTGGCCCTTCCCGCCCAGGCCCTGCCCGCAGGCTCTGACCCCACACCTTGTGGACAAACCTGGAAAAGGGACAGAGCGCAGCCAGCACGGCCTTGGTCCCCCGAGATCCCCTCCAGCACGGGGCCTGGCCGGCAAGCTGCCTGACCATCTCCAGCGTCCTGCGCTCACAGGGCTGAGGCTGGACCTTGCAGTCTGTGTCCACCGTGCATACCCGAGGCAGGGAAGACAGGGTTACGCCCCCTTCCTCCGCCCGTGGGCCCACCACCCTCAGCCCTGGCTCTTCCCCAGCAGAGTACACGGGGGAGGGGCAGACGGTCTCCGAGCACCTCCTCTGCACAAGCCCCGCCCCACACCGCTCTCCCATCCTATGCACACGTGCACCTTTTGTACAACGTACTTCACTCTAGCTCCTGGATGGAGGCCGACGAAGATGACAGGGAACACGGGGATCTCACCCCCAGATGAGGCCTCCCTGTGCCGACAGCAGGGGAGCGGACCCCACCGGATCTGAGCCTCTCCACCCCGTGCGACAAGTTCGGAATTCCCAGCCTGGAACCCCACAGGGCCTGACACAGGGCGGGAGAACAGAGCAGAGTGCCCCAGGGCCGAGGCTGCTGGGCTCCATTCCTCTTCCCTCCCTCTCAGGGGGACCTCCCGAGTCCTGACCTCCAGCCTTGGGGAACCCTCCTCACCCCCAGCCCGCTTCCATACAGGCGACGCCACTCCTTTCCACACGGAAAGGCCTTACTCACCCGGAAAGGCAATGGTGCACGTGGCAGAGCCGCTGAGGGTGCTGGAGAGGCCGTGGGCGCCGTCCCCCACCTGCTCGGCCATCAGCACGTGCTGCCCCCTTGGCTCGCTGGCCAGCGTGCGCGGCTCCTCCCACCTGTGCCCCGAGCCCCCGGCCGAGAAGTTACAACGGCTCATCGCCCCGCACTCACCCCCCTCCTATCCACCCGCCTCCTAGACGCTGGGCTCCCTGTGGACAGCCCCGCCACCCACTGATGCAGGAGCCACAGAGCTGCAACCTCATCCACCTAGGACACAGGTAAGGTCTAGAAGTGAAGCACAGAAGGACCTCGAGGATGCTCAGCCATGGTCATCACGTGCACACGCTGCAGTCCACGAACTTCCTCAGAGGAGAGCCTCACCCTCAGACCGTCGGCTCTTATTTGAGACAGCGTCCTAACAGATTTAGTCGTCGGGTTTTGCAATCCATAGCTGATGAGAAAAATTTAACCAGAGGGCTTCCCTGGGGGCACAGTGGTTAAGAATCCACCTGCCAATGCAGGGGACACGGGTTTGAGCCCTGGTCCGGGAAGATCCCACATGCCGTGGAGCAACTAAGCCCGTGCGCCACAACTACTGAGCCCGAGTGCCACAACTACTGAAGCCTGTGCGCCTAGAGCCTGTGCTCTGCAACCAGAGAAGCCACCGCAATGAGAAGCCCGCGCAACACAACGAAGAGTAGCCCCTGCTTGCTGCAACTAGAGAAAAGCCCGCACACAGCAACGAAGCCCCAACACAGCCAAATATTAAAAAAAAAAAAATTTAACTAGAAAGGAAGTGAAGGAAAGTGGTTCTAGGTGACAGCAAGAGAAGAAAAAACAGGGACAGCTAGTAATAGAAGAAAAAAAAATCCTGAAGAATTATAAATAGTGGCAATAAGAACTCACAGGCCAGCAACATGAGGCCGTGTAGAGGCAGGAGCTGGCATAGTTCGACAACCAGAGGGCACTGTTAGTGTCCAGAACAGAAATGCTGTGGGGGATGATGACCGTAGGGCATGAAGAAAGGGTTAAATGATGCTGAGAAACCTGTTTTTAAGAAGACAAGGCAGTCAGTGACACATCTAGAATCCTGCCTATCAAAAATTCATCAAAATAGACCACGGCTTGGCAATACAGCAAAACCTTCATGCATCTCTAAACCTCCTCATGTCAAGCTCCCCATTCTCCTCTGAAGCCACAGAAACCAGACACTTTGCCCAGCACCTAGGACAGCGCCTGGCACACAGAGGGGCTTCTCAGTTCCGGACTCACATTAGCGTTGAGTGGGCAGCTCTGCCGGGCCGCACCCTTCGCTCTCCCGGCCCCCAAAACAGACCTTCTTAAAAGCTCCCTGGGTAATTCAGATGCTCAGCCAGAGCTGAGAACTGTCAGAGAAGGGGCTCAATATACACTAAAAGGGGGAAAGAGTTTGAACAGGCAACAGTCTTTAATCTCACACTGCAGTGGTTCTCAGACTTTGGCGGCATCAGAATCACTGAGGGGCCAGAAAAACCACAGATTGAGGCCCCTTGCCCCAGAGTTTTGGATCCAGTGCAGCGGGGCCTGAGTGTGTGCATTTCTATAGCAAGCTCCCCGGTAATGCTGACACTGCTGGTCCACGGAACACACCTGGAGAACCACTGGTCAACAGCGAGCTGGCCTCTTACTAGGAGTGGGGAGGGGTCAGGCAGGCCTGGAAGTCCAACAGGCTTTCTCAGCAGCCTCCTGTGTCTGCAGCTCAGGCTTTCATATCTGAGCCGTGCCCCCTCTTCTGAGCAATGGCTTCTTGATTTCCCTACACTAGGGGAGCTCAAAGTATGGTGTGTGGGCCAGTGAAGAGCTCCAAACTGTTTCACCCTGATTCAGAATCCGGTAAGTATAGACACCAAGCATTTAGAAACTAATCGTACAGCAGCTTGACAGATTCATTTTATGTCTGCTGGGTCAAATAATAAATATCTGAGTTTCTATCTTGTTTTTATTTCATCTTTCTAGTAACTCATTTTTATTGTATTTTTTAAAAAAAGTATCGTTCATGATGGATTAGAAAAAAAACCAAACTGGACCTTCACCACAGATAGCTTGAGAAGCGCTACTCCAGCCAGCAGCCGGAGAAGAAAGCCCCAGAACGGGCCAGTATTTCCACCCATGGGAGATTCCATCCTCAGTGACAAACCTTTGGGCAAATACTACGTGCGAGGCACTCTATTCGGCCCTATGCGGGGATGAGGGTGGGCAGGGAGCCACGAAGTAACGCCCACTCTCCTCTCTCAAGGGGTTTATACTCCTTGTATCTGAGGACACAGAAAGAGCCAGCCATAGGCAGCTTGTGTTTAATACCAACTTATTGGCCATGACGACACCAACGATGGTGGTGGTGGCTGCCATCATTGTCGCCAGGACACAGCACAATCGGGGCAGCCCCATGGCACCTGCCACCTCAGTCCCCTTCCATCTTCTTCCTCTTTCTGCACTTGCTGGTCCACTCGGCACTCAGCTCCAGGTGATCTTATTTAGGCTTTAAATACCATCCTCAGTTTCAGTCTCGATGCCTGTCCTTTCTCCTGCGCTCCAGACTCTCATATCCAGCTCTCTACTCAGCTTCTCTACTTAGATGGCTAACACGCATCCCAAACTTGACTTGTCTGAAACAGAATTCAATTTCCTTTCTTCCTTTCCCAGTCTTTCTCATTTCAGTAAATAGCACCACCATTCACACTGGGGCTCAGGCCAAAATCTTTGATTCTTCTCTCACACACCCACGTCCAATACACCAGTCACTCCATTGCTCTGTCTTCCAAACACACATCCTAAATCCAACCACGCCTCAGCGGGGTCACAGCTGCTTCCCTACTGCAAACCATCATTATCTTGCATGTGAGCTGCTCCAAAGGCCTCCTATCTAGATTCCCCACTGCCCCTATTATTGCTTCTCCCCTCTGCCTCACCCACCAGTCTATTCTCTACCTTGCAGTCAGTGTGATTTTCTAAAAATGTAAGCCAATTCATGTAATTTTCCTGCTCAAACCCCCCCACCCCAAAGACTTCCCAGACTACTCATTACAAACTTTAGTCTCTACAATAACCCACAAAAGCTCTAGACCTAACTCCTGCCCACCTCTTCTACCTTATTTCTCATAATTCACCCCTCGCTTGCTGGGCTCCAGCCACTCCTGGCTGTCTCACTGTTTCTATAACACACCGAGCTAGCTACTGCCTCAGGGCCTTTGCACTTTCCATCTGCCTGCCTTGCCTGTTCTTTTCCCTGTTATTTGGAAGGCTTGTTCCTCACTCAAGTTTCTGCTCAAAAACCAACACTTCAAAGGAGACTTGCCAGACCCCCTATCTAAAATAGCTGTCCTCTCTATTCCCATCACTCTGTAACCTCCTCCCTACTTTATTTTTCTCCTTTGAAATTTTATTTCCACCTGAAACTGTTACTTATTTATTCACTCACTTTTTTTTTTTAAACCTAGTTCCTTTCCTAGAACAGAAGCTCCATCAGGGCAGGGACTTTGTATTGTTGTCTGTGCATCCTGAGAACCTAGAATAGTGTCTGGCACGAGGAAGACAACCTATATTTATTGACTGAGAGAATAAATAATGTACAGTTGGTCCTCTATATCTGTGGGTTCCACATCCATGGATATGGGTGGCCAACTAAGGGACTTAAGCATCCATGGGTTTTTGGTATCCACAGGGGTCCTAGAACCAACCCCCTGCAGATACCAAGGAACAACTATACCAAAATTAATAAAGAGATTTCTATGTATAGGCACAGTGCCCAGACCAGAGTCATTTCACTTGATACCCACAAATGACAACAGCCCCACTGAGGTCGCCTCCATTTTCAGGGTTGAGGGCATTGAGGAACTGTGCCCCCCTCTCCTCTAGGAAGGCATATTCCTGCATCTGGCTCCTGACTCCTGTTTACCCCGAGGGACCCCTGACCCACGCTGTGCAGTTGGATGAGTCCAAGAATTTCCATTTCTGCCCAGATAAACTGGAGTCAAGTTTCTGACACTTGAAATCAAGTGTTCAGACTAAATTAAAGACGATGCAAACTCTCAGACTTCCAAAGACCTGGCGGTCCCCTTATGCCAGCAACAATACAGCAAAGTGAGGAAAAAACGGATCCAGGAAGGATCAGGATGGTTTTCCCAGCTCCCCTCTCTTCCCATGGCTGTGACATCCCCAGGCTGACCCAGAGGGCTGACCCCACGTGACCAAATCTCTTACCCTGGGAAGCAGACCCCCACAGCAAACACAGGTGACGCCCCTTTGCTTCAGCTGCTTGGCTGGCAGGGCCACATGCCCTTGGGACCTCCCGTCGGTGACAGTGAGGAGGACCTGGGGCACAGAGGCATTTCTGCCCCCAGGGAATCCCTTACGCAGAAGGTATTTCAGAGCAAGGCCTGTCTCTGTACGTCCTCCTCTGAGCTCACCCAGAAGGAAAAAAACAAAGAAGAAAGAGTCAGCAGTCCAGAGGTGAAGTTGGAATGAGAGCCTGAAACGATGGCCACCTTCTTCCAGCAGAGGCTCAAAGGGACAATTCCAGCATGAGATACGCACTCTCTCACCATCTAAACCACAAGAATGATGAAGAGAAATGAACTTTTCCCCTGGACTTAACACTCCCTCTACACATCTCTGTTGTGTTATGTAACAATGACATTCTTTGTGTATGTGTTTGCTGTCTCTCCCCATGGTGTCTCCGGGGCACAATTCTCCTCATCTGTCTAACACCCACCTCCCATCTCCCCCTCCCCATACCATTCCCTTCTTGTTACAGCTCAACATCTCCTTGGGGTGGGAAAGCAGGTAAATGAGCTTCATAAGAATTTATGAGCGTGAAGGACGGGGCTTTGATGCAAGGGTCTGATGAGGCCTCTCATCAGAAGCTCTGATGCAAGGGTCCACGATCACGCCTCTCTGTCCCACTTCCAAGTTCAGGGTTGGGCGCTGGAAGGCTGAACCGTTTGACTGCTTTCAGATCAGGGCAGGTTACAGTGGTCCCATCTTATCAGGACACTAAGATTCTCTAAGCCTCACAGCCTAGTTATAGGGACTGTCGACTGAGCTTGGAATCCCAGCGCAGAATCCCTACTAAAGCTCGCCATAGGAGGCTCGTGCAAACATCCTCAGAGGGGGGACTGCCAGCTCTGACTGTCAACTGGGCAGAAAATAATGACTCACTACAATAGATTTTGGGCAAAACCTTTCAGTGGATGGTAATAAATGAGGAATCCCCTGCTCAGAGACCAGTAATACTAACTTAATATTTACTGTGCACTTACCACATGCCAGGCACCACTGTGCTAAGTGTGTGAGTGTGTGTGTGTGTGTGTGTGTGTGTGTGTGTGTGTGTGTGTGTAAAGGTGCTTGGCTCATATAATTCTCACCACAGCTCTGAGACAGGGGAGTTCAGAGAAGAGAAGGGCCTTAGCTAAGGTGACACAGCTCATGGGTGGTGGAGGTAGGACTTGAACCCTCCACTTGCAGAGCCCAAGTTCTTAACCATCAGGCTACACAGCCTGCCTCTCCCCAGCTAGTGGAGGTCAGAACTGCAGTTGAAACCCAGTCCAGCTAATTCCAATGCCAATGGTCATTCCTCTGCAGACTTGGGCCTAATGGGCATGGAAAATGGGCGCCCATTCATTTATGTACTATCTAAGCAGAGACCACGTGGCCGGCAAAGCTTTAAAATATTTACTCTATGGCTCTTTGCTGAAAAGGTTTGCTGACCCCTACTCTATACTGTTCTAAATGGTTTCAAAACACTTTTCACCAAAAGCCAGGAGCTCCCTGTGCCTTCTCCCTGGCAGGGTTCCCCACAAGCCTCTGGCTGTGGCCCTGCATCCTTAGCTTCTCAGCCAGACTTCGCTTTCTCTCCTCAAAACACCCCCGCACCCCTCGCCCATCTAATCATCACTTCCTTCCATATGGATTCAAAGCTTCTGGACCAGGAAAAAAAGCACTTTTTCTCCACAACTCTGTTCTTGTTTCTCATACAGGTCTACCCTCGGCCCCTCCAGAGTTAACCTTTGTTTTCCCTCTTCAATCCAGATTTTCTGAGTGGGTCTGGGCCCCCCTCTTCATAGCTACCAGCCTGTGGCTAGAGAGAAATTAAATTTCAAGGCCATGAGGGCCCAGACTACAACTCCACGGACCTCTGGGGCGTCCACCTTCCACATCGCTTAGCACACAAATGCCCGTGCCGGCCACCCTCTCCACCTCTGCACCTGACCTGCTGGCTTCTGACCGACCGAGCGCAGGGGAGATTCCTAACAGCATGTGAACCCCGGGAAATGAGAAGAAACCTGCTACCTCCACTTTTCTTATGCCATGGAGTGTTTCCCACAGAGTCTGTTCTGAGCTCAGCGTCTGGCTCCAGACAGGAAGGTCTGAGGCCAGAATCTAAGGTTTTTCTAATTTCTCTCCAACGGGACTAAACTAGGTAGAAAGTGAAGGTTCACAGATGGACTGTTGTTTATGATAGAAACACGTGGAAAAGTGAAGGTTCACAGATGGACTACTGTTTATGATAGAAACACGTGGACCGATTAAGAACAAGGGCGTAGATACTAGTCCTGTGAGATACTGGCCAGCTAACCTTGGCAACATTACTTGGCCTGAGACTCCTGTTAAACCTGCTAAAGTAGAAAAAGTAACAGTATTGTTTGAGGATTAAATACTGTATCCAGTGCCTGCTAGTACCTAGTAAGCACTCCATCAGTGGTCATTATAATGAACTACCTAGCAGCCTCTTCGAAGAAGTTTACCTTTTGAGTTAGTCTCAAATTCTAGTCAGCGTGAAAGTCCCTTAGGAGATTTACTAATGTGGATCTTCAGATTCCATCCTCCCAGAGTCCAAACTGGTGGGTGTGTGACCAGGCCTGAGAATCTATCAATACATTTTAAACCCGCCTCCCCCTTCCCACCCCCAGTGATTCTGATGCAGGTAATGCATGGAACAGACTTTGAAAAATAATTCATAAGAACACTCACTGTAGGTACAGGGATGTTGATTACAGGAGTTTTTGTTGTTGTTGGTTTCAGCAATGGACAAAAATCCTGGAATCAAGCTAAATGTGTCCTTTTACGGGTCTGATTTACTACATTGTAAGAGTTCAATTCATTGATTACATAACCATTAAAAAGGATCAACATGAAAAATAATGCAGCTTTATGCAAAAATATACACCAAATAATATTAAGTAAAAAAAAAAAAGGGCAAAGTGCTTTGTAATTTTAACTATACTAAAAACTATGTTTAAATGTTAATGCAGCTTGAAAAAGGCCAGAGCTGGCTATAAAAGGCTTTGTGCTAAAGAAAGGGGTGATTGCTATTTCTGCAGAGCTACTCAAACATGGTACAACTTTGATAAAGCTACAGATGGGGTCCAAAAAAAAAAAAAAATTAAATCACAGAAAACTCAGAGTCATGTTATGTGAAATTAATCAGATGATGGAACAGACATGCACAGCTCCCTAGCCAGAGTTCTAGGCATTCGGAAGCCAACTGCTGGCCGTGTTTTATCTGATTTTAGGTTATCATGGGGTACAACACTGGAAGGTTTGATTGTACTATTTTTTAAACTTATTACAAAGTAGCAATAAGGTGACTGTCACAGTGTCTTCTTAGCCATTTCAAAACATGCTTTTAGGGGACTGCATTGATCTAGAAAGGCAAGTGTTCTGGGTTTTGGGGAGAGCTGTGCTCGTCAGTTGAGAATTTAAAACTCCACTGAAGAAAAAGGGTAAAGAGCCCTGGACAGGTCATCACTCCCATTCGGCCAACATTCCCCTGTTCTGATTAGTAAGAGTGTCTTAACGTTCAGTGTCCTCAATGACCCTGCAACCGTGGCCAAAAAACCAGTAACTGCCTCCTTTTCTTGTTTGTTGTCTTACAGCCGTCCTGGGATACACAAGTGCTAACCATTCTCATCCCCAAAAGAGTGGACCTTGTTCAGACACGTAAAGAGGCATCTTTCTCCACCCCCCAGTGTCCTTCCTCATCTGGTGCATCTTCAATGCATCTCCGCATGTCATCGGTTATGAATAACAGCCCTTAGTTACGACGTTCAACACAGCTGACAAGAGGCTCAACTAATTACTTAGGGGGTGGGGGTGGAAGAGGAGGTCAGGGAGAGGTGGGAAAGGACAGTTCCATGGGGCCTATTGGACGAGCAGTGCGACCCTGTGGTCCTGGCCAAGTCACCTGCTCCTTCTCAACCTCAGTATCCCTTCCATAAAATAAGGGGTTGGAAGAGGTACTGGGTGATCTCTACAAAGTACCTTTTGGTACCAAGTCCCTTAAATTGGCTTAGTTTTTCACAAGAGAGCAGGGCTGAGTCATTTGAGTCAAAGTCCCCCAAACGTTTCTGACTTTCAGTCCTAAATTTAAAACATTAGGTTACTTTTTCTTCTGCAAATGTTTGTGTGTATATAATGGGTACAAAAGTTTTTTTAACAATAAAATATTATATCAATAATGATATAATTCACATACCACAGAATTCACCATTTTAAAGTATAAATGTGGTTATTAGTATAATTCAGAGTTGTACAACCATCACCACTACCTAAGTCCAAACTATTTTCATCACCCCAAAAAGAAGCTTTATACCTATTAGCAGTCATATCCTGCCTCCCCACATCCCCTGGAAATGACTAATCTACGTTCTGTCTCCACAGATTTGACTATTTTAGACAATTTCATATAATACGTGACCTTTTATGTCTGGCTTGTTTCACTTAGCATTTTAGCTAAGCATCTTGCCTCTTGGCCATTTTGATGTCCTCTTTGGAAAAATGTCTACTTAGTTCTTCTGCCCATTTTTTAACCAGATTGTTGGTTTTTTTGTTATTGCTTGTATGAGTTCTTTATATATTTTGGATAATAACACCTTACCTGATATATGGTTTGCAAAATTTTTCTCCAATTCTGTAGGCTGCCTTTTCATTTTGTTGTTTCTTTAGCTGTGCATAAGCTTTTGAGTTTTATGTAGTCCTATCTGTCCATTTTTGCTTTCATGAATAAATTACATTTTGTGTACCCATTCATCCACTGGATTTTTTGGCTATCATAAATAATACTGCTGTGAACATCACTGTACATGTTTTTGTGCAGGCATATGTCTTTGATTCTCTTGGAGTGGAATTCCTAGGACACGTGGTAACTCTATGTTTAACATCTTGAGGAACTGCTGAACTGTTTTCCAAAGTTGCTGCACCACTTTACAATCCTACCAGCAGCGTATGAGGGCTCTAATTTCTCCACATCTCTGTCAACACTTGTTGTTGTCTGTCTTTCATTTTATCCCTCCTAGTGGGTGTGAAGTGGTATCTCATTATGGTTTTGATTTGCATTTCCTTAATGACTAATGATGTTGAGCATCTTTTCATGTGCTTATTGGCCATTTATATATCTTCTCTGGAGAAAAGTCTATTTACAAGGTTTCTTATTGAGATGATGAAAATATTCTAAAATTAGATGATGGTAATAGTTGCATAACTCTGAAAATATACTAAAAACCACTAAACTGTACACATTAAAGGTGTGAACTTTATGGTATTTTAATTATATCTCAATAAAGCTGCTTTAAATAAATTAGTGTGTATAACACTCCTAGGCCAGGGGGCAGTGGGAAGAGACCTTTTAAAAGTGCCGATTCTAAGTATCACTGCCCAGAGTGATTTAGCAGGTCTGGAGACAGCCCAGGCACCTGCACTTTAACATACTCCCTAGGCCATTCTGACTCAGACCATCTGACCAAAGACCTCACTTTGACAAGTACCGCTCAGTGTGTCTGGGCCCAAGATACAGAAGTGAGGAAGCCACTGTTCTCTACAGGAACCATTTGTGGAGGCCCCAAGGGTAGAAGGCTCCAAGGGAACATGGAAAGGTCAATGTACACTAATATCACTTTTAAAAAAGATATTAATGTGCTTTTGCCTTTGAACTTTCTTGTATTTGACTTGCCGCTCATCCTGCACCCAAGGTCAGAGGAAAGGGCTGGGATAAACAACCTAAGATAAAGTCACTGGGGATGGGGGCAGTAACAAGATGGCTGGGTAGAAGGACGTGAGCTCACCCCCTCTCGCAAAAACACCAAAATTACAACTAACTGCTGAACAACCATCGACAAAAAACCGCTGGAACCTACCAAAAAAGATATCCAAAGACAAAGAAGAAGCCACAACAAGATGGTAGGAGGGGCACAACTGTGATAAAATTAAATCCCATACCCGCTGGGTGGGCAATCCACAAACTGGAAAATAATTATATCTCAGAGGTTCTCCTATAGGAGTGAAAGTTCTGAGCCCCACGTCAGGCTCCCCAGCCTGCAGGTCTGGCATCAGGAGGAGGAGCTCCCAGAGCATCTGGCTTTGAAGGCCAGCAGGGTTTGATCACAGGAGCTCCACAGGACTGGGGGTAACAGAAACTCCACTCTTGGAGGACACACCCAAGGTCTCGTGCACACCAGGACCCAGGGGAAAAAGCAATGACCTCATAAGAGCCTGGGCCAGACCTACCTGCTGGTATTGGAAGTGGGGGTAATTACCTTAAACATAAACAAATTAAATGCTCCAAACAAAAGACACAGACTGGCTGAAATGGATACAAAAACAAGACCCATGTATATGCTGTCTACAACAGACCCACTTAAGATCTAGGGATACATACAGGCTGAAAGTGAGTAAATGGAAAAAGGTATTCCATGCAAATGGAAATCAAAAGACAGATAGATTAGCAATACTCAGATCAGACAAAAGAGACTTTAAAATAAAGACTGTTACAAGAGATAAAGAAGGATACTACATAATGATCAAGGGATCAATCCAAGAAGAAGATATAACAATTGTAAATATATATGCACCCAACATAGGAGCACCTCAATATATAAGGCAAATACTAACAGCCATAAAAGGAGAAATCAACAGTAACACAATAATGGGGGGGCTTTAACACACCACTTTCATCAATGGACGGATCATCCAGACACAAAATCAATAAGGAGACACAGGCCTTAAATGACACATTAGACCAGATGGACTGAACTGATATTTATAGAGCATCCTGTCCAAAAGCAGCAGAATACACATTCGTTTCAAGTGCACATGGAACATTCTCCAGGACTGATCACATGCTAGGCGACAAAGCAAACCTCGGTAAATTTAAGAAAACTGAAATCATATCAAGCATCTTTTCCGACCACAACACTATGAGAATAGAAATAAACTACAAGAAAAAAACTGTAAAAAACACAAACACGTGGAGGTTAAACAATACGCTACTAAACAACCAATGGATCACTGAAGAGATCAAAGAGGAAATCCAAAAATACCTAGAGACAAATGAAAATGAAAATATGATGATCCAAAACCTATGGGATGCAGCAAAAGCAGTTCTAAGAGGGAAGTTTATAGCAATACAATCTTACCTCAGGAAACAAGAAAAATCCCAAATAAACAACCTAACCTTACACCTAAAGCAGTTAGAGAAAGAAGAACAAACAAAACCCAAAGTAATTAGAAGGAAAGAAATCATCATAAAGATCAGAGCAGAAATAAATGAAATTGAGACAAAGAAAGTGATAGAAAAGATCAATGAAACTAAATGCTGGTTCTTTGAAAAGATAAGCAAAATTGATAAACCTTTAGCCAGACTCATCAAGAAAAAAAGGGAGCAGGCTCAAATCAATAAAATTAGAAATGAAGAAGTTACAACTGACACCAAAGAAATACAAAGGATCATAAAAGACTACTACAAGCAACTATATGCCAATAAAGTGGACAATCTAGAAGAAATGGACAAATTTTAGAAAGGCACAATCTCCCAAGACTGAACCATGAAGAAGTAAAAAATATGAACAGACCAATCACAAGTAATGAAATTGAAACTGTGATTAAAAAACTCCCAACAAACAAAAGTCCAGGACCAAATGGCTTCACAGGTGAATTCTATCAAACATTCAGAGAAGAGTTAACACCTATCCTTCTGAAACTCTTCCAAAAAATTGCAGAGGAAGGAACACTCCCAAACTCATTCTATGAGGCCACCAACACCTTGATACCAAAATCAGACAAAGATACCACAAAAAAAGAAACTTACAGGCCAATATCACTGATGAACACAGACACAAAAATCCTCAACAAAATACTAGCAAATCGAATCCAACAAAACACTAAAAGGATCATATACCATGATGCAAGGATCGTGGTATATCTCAGGGATCCAAGGTATATCCCAGGGATGCAAGGATTTTTCGATATCCGCAAATCAATCACTGTGATATACAACATTAACAAACTGAAGAATAAAAACCGTATGATCATCTCAATAGATGCAGAAAAAGCTTTTGCCAAAATTCAATACCCATTTATGATGAAAACTCTCCAGAAAGGGGGCACAGAGGGAACTTAACTCAACATAATAAAGGCCATATATGACAAAACTACAGCCAACATCATACTCATGGTGAAAATCTGAAAGCATTCCTCTAAGATCAGGAACAAGACAAGGATGTCCACTCTCGCCACTTTTATTCAACATAGTTTTGGAAGTCCTAGCCATGGCAATCAGAGAAGAAGAAGAAATAAAATGAATTCAAATTGGAAAAGAAATAAAACTGTCACCGTTTGCAGATGACATGATACTATACATAGAAAATCCTAAAAGAAAACTACTAGAGTGCATCAATGAATTCGGTAAAGTTGCAGGATACAAAATGGATACACAGAAATCTGTTGTATTTCTATAAACTAACAACAAAAGATCAGAAAGAGAAATTAAAGAAACAATCCCATTTATCATTGCATCAGAAAGAATAAAATACCTAGGTAAACCTACCTAAGGAGGCAAAAGACCTGTACTCCAAAAACTACATGACGCTGATGAAAGAAATCAAAGCTGACACAAACAGATGGAAATATATACTATGTTCTTGGATTGGAAGAATCGATATTGTCAAAATGACTATACTATCACAAGCATGCTACAGAATCAATGCAATCCCTATCAAATTACCAATGGCATTTTTCACAGAACTAGAACAAAAAAAATTTTAATTTGTATGGACCCCGAATAGCCAAAGCAATCTTGAGGAAGAAAGATGATGCTGGAGGAATCAGGCTCCCTGACTTCAGACTATACTACAAAGCTACAGTAATTAAAACACTGTGGTACCGGCACAAAAACAGAGATATCGATCAATGGAACAGGATAGAAAGCCCAGAAATAAACCTATGGTCAATTAATCTATGACAAAGGAGGCAAGACTATACAATGAAGAAAATACAGTCTCTTCAATAAATGGTGCTGGGAAAACTGGACAGCTACATGTAAAACAATGAAATTAGAACATTCTCTAACACCATACACAAAAATAAATTCAAAATGGATTACAGACCTAAATGTAAGACTGGATACTATAAAACTCTTAGAGGAAAACATAGGCAGAACACCCTTTGACATGAATCGCAGCAATATCTTTTTTGAGCCATCTCCTAAAGTAATGGAAATAAAAACAAAAATAAACAAATGGGACCTAATTAAACTCAAAAGCTTTTGTGTAGCAAAGGAAACCATAAACAAAGCGAAAATACAGCCCACAGAATGAGAGAAAATATTTGCAAACGATGCAACCGACAAGGGATTAACCTTCAAAATTTAGAAAAAGCTCATGCAGCTCAATATCAGAAAAACAAACAACCCAATCAAAAAATGGACAGAAGACCTAAATAGACATTTCTCCAAAGAAGACATACAGATGGCCAACAGGCACAAGAAAAGATGTTCAATGTCGCCAGTTATTAGAGAAATGCAAATCAAAACTACAATGAGGTATCACCTCACACCAGTCAGAATGGCCATCATCAAAAAGTCTACAAACAATAAATGCTGGAGAGGGTGTGGAGAAAAGGGAACCCTCCAACACTGTTGGTGGGAATGTAAATTGGTACAGCCACTATGGAGAACAGTATGGAGGTTCCTTAAAAAAACTAAAAATAGAGCTACCATATGATCCAGCAATCCCACTCCTGGGCATATTTCCAGAGAAAACCATGGTTCGAAAAGATACATGCACCCCAATGTTCATTGCAGTGCTGTTTACAATAGCCAAGACATGGAAACAACCTAAATGTCCACTGACAGAGGAATGAATAAAGATGATGTAATATGTACAATGGAACGTTACTCTGCCATAAAAGAATGAAATAATGCCATCTGTAGCAACAGGGATGGACTTAGAGATTATCATACTAAGTGAAGTAAGTCAGACAAAAACAAATATATAATATCACTTATTTGGAAGTAGAAATGATGATACAAATAAACTTATGCATAAAACAGAAACAGACTCAGACATGGAAAACAAACTTATGGTTACTAAAGGGGAAAGGTGGGGATAGGGATAAATTGGGAGTTTGGGACTGATATATACACACTACCATATTTAAAATAGATAACCAACAAGGACCTACTGTATAGCACTGGGAACTGTGCTCAGTATTCTGTAATAACCTAAATGAGAAAAGAATCTAAAAAAGAATAGATATATGTATATGTATAACTGAATCACTTTTCTGTACAGCTGAAACTAACACAACATTGTAAATCAACTATGGTCCAATATAAAATAAAAATTTTAAGAAAAGTCACTGGGGGTCTCTGGGACCTGTAGGACACCCAGAGTTCCTGCTGTGTCCAGTGTGGGGATTCTGGCTTATTGAGAGCACTGGGGCCCCACAGAGGCCCGAGGCCGATTAAAGGACCTCAGAGCCTTTGCAAGCAGAGGTGACGGCTGTACATGGCGGGGACCATGGACTTGAGTGGAACTTCAGGTCCGCTAGGGCAAGAGGCAGCAGGGGGCAAAGATGATCCAGAGATCAGAGTGGCAGGTGACAAATAAAGGCATTCCTCTGTGAGGGCTTATGAAGAACATTGTGTGTGTGTATGTACATGTATATACATGCATGTGTATAACACATTTATATCCATGTAGCTGTATATGTGTATGTATATAATACACATATATATTTATACATAAAATATATGTATACACATATATGTATGCACATATACACACATCAGCTGACTTGTGAGTAAAATTATGACTCACTACATATATATATATTTATAGGATGTGTATGTGTATGAGCACACAAACAGAAATTCATCATTTTTAAAGTGCTCTCAGTAACAGAGGAGCACTTACTCCTTTTAGATCACAGAAATGAGGCTCCAAGAAGCATGGTGAATTCTCCTGGCTGTGTGGTCACCAGGGATAGACCTGGGAGAAGGACCCAGGGTTCTTCCCACCACGTCATGCTCTTAACCTGTCTCCACCTTCACCAGCTGACAGCCACACACAATAACAGCAAATCTTTTTTTTTTAACTTGCATTTAAGTTCCCACCTGGGACATTATCATGTAATAAGGGGCAGCTTTGAGAAGGGAATTCTTATCACCCGCTGTGCTCCGCTGGGCTTTTGGAAGCCGGGCCACAGCCTCTCTCTCTGTGAGGTCGAGAGCAGACCCAACCCTTCAAGGGCGATTCTGGGAGCAGCTAGCTTCATCCTAACCACGGCAGTATCTGATCGTACTTACTTGAAAACCATCCTCTTGATTCTTGCCTTCACTTCCTGTTGGGTTGAAAATGCATTCATGGGGAATTCCAGACGAGGGGCGGAACTGAACTGGGCTGCTCCCACCCTGACCTGCAGTGGGAGACAGAGGGCCCAGGGGCCCAAGAGCAGGGTCAAGTCACAAACATCCCTAAGAGGAAAGAAGGGACGAGAAAGGTTAATGACCCTGCTTCCTGCCCACTCACAAATACCAGCGCTGGTATTTCTCTCATCTCCTTGAAAGAAGGTTCCAAAGACTGAGAGGACAATCTGGAAGGAGACGATCAAATCTGCCCATGCTTCCACACTGACCACCACCAATTCGACCCCCATTCCGACAGCTCTCTGGGCGGAGCTGTGAGCTTTAGGGTCTCTGCTCACACTTACTGCCTCCCAGGTGTAAGCACTGTTTTAAGCCTTCTCAACTCTTTATTACATTGAATCCACAGAGGTGCTATTCCTACCCACATTACTGCTGGAGAAACTAAAATAAAGAGGATACAGGTCTGGCCGAGGGCTAGTAAGAAAGGAGCGCGGCCTTTGGACTTGGTGCCTGTGATCTTCACTAAGCCTGTTATGCCGATCACCTTCTCAGCAGCCAGCACAGGACTTCAGCTAAACCCCCAACCAGGGGTGTCACAGAAGCTGTCCGCAGCCACCACACACCCATCCTTGGTTGGGGGGCCCGCTCTTCCAGGCCTCCGCCTGCCAAGCTAGGGAAAGGCCAGATCTCCAGGCCAGAGTCAGACTGGGGGAAAAGCAGCTCCCTAACCGGAGTCGAGCACTATTGGAGCTGAAGTTCCTCTGTAGCGGAGGTCGTGAGAGCCCCTGGCGATTCCGGATTTTGCATCCTCATTCAGAAGGCCATAGGAGAAAATCCAATGCCTTGCAAAACCGGAGAAGGGAAACTGAGTAAAGTCATTCTCTGGATCCTTAAGATTATTAGTGTGTGTCAAGCAGAGAAGGGTTTAAACATTTAAGCTTCCTCTTGAGGGCCTAACCCCTGCATCTAGTCATTGGCTCTCTAAACTCCTAGAGAAACTACATTCTCAGTTACTATTCTCACAATTAACCCCGATTCTGGCCAAGATTGCAAATGGGCCAAGTGATTCATATTTAAACAACGACGCTGATGTTTTCTTGCTCTGTGAGTTCCTTCACTGCTGACCCTTAACAGGCCTGGCCCTTGGGAGCCGATCAAAGCACTTGGCCACACCAGGCCGGCTGCACCTGCTCCCAGGGAGCACAGCCCATTGGACTTTCCTCCCACAGGAAGTTCTGAGGAGGAGCTGTTGGGAATCTTAAGTAGGAAGAAATTTAAGTCTTGGGTGGGCATGTGAGGGAGAGGGACACCAGAAAGCAGAGTAGTAGAGAACCTCAGGAAGGAGTTTCTGAAAAGCGACCCGTTTAATATGTCCCTTGAATTTAGCATGTGATAAAGGGAGCATCTCAAACCATTGGGAAAAGATGGTACAGTCAGTAAGTGATACTGGGACAACTGGAGAGCCATCTGCAAGGATAAATTGCAAATTCAAGATTTAAATGTCAAAAATGTAACCATAAAAGTTCTAGAAAACTTGGGAGAATTCCTTTGTGACTTCAAAGTAGAAAAGACTTGCAATCCAGAAGTCGTAAAGGAAAACTGATAAATCTGACTACATGAAGAAAATTTCTACAGGGCAAAACATATCATAACACAACCTAAAAATGAAGACAAAATGAAAAGTTATTTGCAACTCACGTCAGAGACAAAGGGTTAGTTTCCCCAATATATAAAGTGTCTAGGAATTGATATGTGTAAAGACCAACAATCCAACAGAAAAATGGGCCAAGGGTATGAACAGAGATCACAGAACAGGAAATACAAAATGGTTCTTTAATAAGAAAAGATGCTTGATTGTGTTGCACTGAGATGTAGCAAAAAGCCAGATACAACGTTTGCAGGGGGAAATCAGTATTCTCAAACACTGCTGTAAGAACATAAATGTTATGGCATCCATAGAGAGCAATTTGTCAATATTTATTGAAAATTACTAATGCATGGGGCTATCGGCAATTTATCCTACAGCTATATACTTCTACATGTGTGAAATGACATATTTATAAGCTTACAATATATTTGTAATAGTGGATGTCCATCAATAGGGGCTGGTTAACTAAACCTTGGTAAATCCTTACAATGGAACATTAATCAGCTATAAAAAATGATATAGTGTATATGCCTATATTAAGACCTATATTACCTACTACCTAGATATGGAAAGACTTCCAAGATAATGTGAAGAGAAAAAGGCAAGGGATAAAACAGTGTGTATAGCATGCTACCCTTTGTGTTAAAAGGGAAAAAATTAGAATATATATTCATATTGCTTATATTTGCATGAAGCGATTCTGTAAGGATGCTCAAGACAGCAGGGGGCTGGGCAAATAGAAAATGTGTGACTGGGAGGGATATTTTTCATTGAATGTCTTTTTTTTTGAACCATGTGAATGAATGAATTCATTTAAAAAACTCCCTTGAGACCAACAGCTGGGTGTATTTACTTAAATTAAACAGGAAGGAGCCAATTTCAAAACAAAACAAGATGGAACCAGCTTGAGTCAGTAGTCAAGGCATTTAATTTAATTGGTGGTTTGGGAGCAAAATAGTTACCTTTTATCTTCAGTTTACTGTATGCTCAGAAGCAAGCCCACCCAGATTTCTCACCACACTGTAATCACTCTGCTGCAATCATTATATTAGAGCCAGGAAGTGAACTTCTCAGCTTAAGGGTTGAGAGGAAGACTTTTTAAACACCTTAAATCCACCTCAAAACAGAGCCTCCATAAAAAGCTTTAATTTATAGCTGCTTAAAAATTTCTTCCTGGAAAGTAAAATTAGGTGCAAATCAAATCCCTTGTACATGGAGATAAGACGATGACACCAAAATGCAGCAGCAAACACATAAAACCTGAAGCCACAAGTCAGACTGAAGCATGTGAAATCACCCTAATGCAAAAACCCTTCGCTAGCAATTCCATCAAGTCTGTGCAGCTTGGAGGTGGAGGTTCTCGTTTGCTCGTGAAATAGACACCCAACTCCTTTGCTCAACAGGTCTTGCTGTGAGAAAGTTTTCTCAGGACAAGCCAAATACAGCTCCCTCAACACCCAGACTATGTCCTCTTAATAAAAGAGAGCCGCTAGGCACCCTCTTTCCCATGAAAATGATAATCAGGTTCCCTCACATGGAAATGTCCAGGCCTCTCACTGTTCTGTCTCCTTGTTGTGGGCACTGTCTGGTTTGCCAATATCTAACCTAAAAATGCCACATTCTAGACGTGGTTTGGCAACATTGAGATTAAATTCCCTGAAATCTGGGGACCTGTGTGTTGAGACAGTTGCTCCCAACAGCACCATCCATCAAGTTTTTCTGTCATAGTTTTCTTACCCTCTCTCTGAGGATGCTGAATTCCATCAGCACCCACCACTTCCGCATACACAGATACACATACACACACCACCATGTTGCCTGCTGTCCACGTGCTATGTGATTGTGACAGCAGAATGTGAAGTCCTGGGCTGAGAGTCAAGAGCACCAGTTCTTCCAAGCTTAGCTCTCTTCTAAGATTGCTGTGTGACCCTAGGCAGTCACTTAGCCTCTCTGAGCCTGTTTCTTCAGTTGTAAAACATTCTCTAGTAATCCATACAACTCTTCCCTTCCAACTTGCCATCCGCTGGGGTCTCCAGGCCACCCATTTCAGGACATACTATATCCACGCCAAGGTCAACACTGTTTGAGCTTCATGGCTCTTCCTCCATGAAAAAAATTAGTGAAACTTCATAGAGAATCACTTCCTTTTAAAATCAGGGCCCTGTGTGTAGGAGGGTAGAGATTCAGCTGCCCTTGGCCCTGACCCTCTGAGGGTCTGTGATGGGTTGACTTCACGGTTGGAACTTCCAGGCTGTTCATGCCTCGATGGAATGATGTCAGCTATAACCATGCAAGACGGCCTGAGGTCCAGGGTAATGTGCTCACTCTCCGCAAATGACACGTCATTCTGGAGAAAATCTGGCCCTCCTTAAAAGCCATTATTTTGCTCCTAAATCCTAGAGGTTTTTCTAGGATTAACTCAGGAATGTCATCTTGGAAAACCACTTCCTTCCTTGACCTGTATGTGACTAGCCCCTAATTCAAGTAATTATAGCTTTCCAGACCAAAATGCCCTCCTTAAATTTACTTGATTTTTGAGTCAGTTCACGTGGTTCAAAATCCATAAAGAATAAAGAAGTTTATACCGATGGGCCTCCCCCTGGACTTGTGCCCCATCTGCTCAGTTCCCACCCTCTCCCTCAATGGGAAACCGCTGCTCTTAGCCTCTTACAAATCCCTCCAGGGTTTCTTCATGCAAATACAGACGAATACAAATATAGACTCTTTTCATCTCCATTTTTCATAAAAGGTAACACATTATATATACCATTTGTACCTTATTTTTACACTCAATTTGTTTTGGTGTCTTTCCACATCAGTGATTTTCCTCACTCACTTTCTAAAGCTGCCCTGTGTTTCATTATATGAAGACACCATAACA